>NC_092757.1:20267218-21529718 GCF_047496795.1 Chiloscyllium punctatum | reverse complement strand
GTGTGTGTGTATGTCTCCCCGGTCTGTGTGTGTGTGTGTGTGTGTGTGTGTGTGTGTGTCCCTCTCTCGCTGTGTGTGTCTGTGTTTGAGTGCTTCCTCATGCGCATGTTGCTCCCTCACTGTGTGTGTGTGTCCCTCCCACACTGTCGGTTTGTGTGTGTCTCCCTCCCTCGCTCTGTGTGTGTGCACGTGCGACACTCCCTCGCTCTGTGTGTGTGTGTGTGTGTGTGTGTCTTCGTCGCTGTGTGTGTGTGTGGTCTCACCCTTGCTGTCTGTGTGTGTGCATGTACCTCCCTTGCTGTGTGTGTGTGTGTGCGTGTTCTTCCCTCGTTGTGTATGTGTGAGTTATCGCCTTGCTCTCTGTGTGTGTGTGTCCCTCTTGCTGTGCGTGTGTGTACGTGGCCCTCGCTGTGTGTGCATGTGTCTCCTCCTTGTTGTGTGTGCGCATGTCCCTCTCTTGCTGTGTGTGTGTGTGTGTTTGTGTGTGTCCATGTCCCTCACTAGCTGTGTGTGTGCATGTCCCTCTCTCGCTGTGTGTGTGTGTGTTTGTGTGCTTGAGCATGCACATGTCCATCTCTCGCTGTGTGTTCGTGTTCCCTCTTGCTGTGAGTATGTGGAACACTTCTACAGTGTATGTCAGTGTCCTTCCCTCGCTGTGTGTGTGTGTGTGTGTATGTGTATGTGTGTATGTATATGCGTGTCACTCTCAGTCTGTGTGTGTGTGTCTGTGTGTATGTGTGTGTGTCCCTCCCTTGCTATGTGCGTGTGTGTGTGCGCCTCTTGCTGTGTGTGCACATATCACTCCCTCGCTCTGTGAGTGTAAGTCCATCCCTTGTGTGCATGTGTGTCCCTTCCTTGCTCTTTGTGCATATCCCCACCGTTGTGTGTCTGCATCGCCCCTCGCTGTGTGAGTGCCTGGCCCCCTTGCTGTGCGTGCATGTGTCCCTCCCTTGCCATGTCTGTCTGTGTCCACTCTCACTGTGTCTGGGTGCCCCCTCTCAATTTCTGTGCACATGCCCTCCCCCTCGCCATGTGTCTGCTTGTCCCTCCTTCCCTGTGTGTGTGCATGTCCCTCCGTTACTGTGCATGTCCGTGTCCCTCTCTCGCTCTGTGTGTTTGTGTGTATCCCACCCTTGCTGTGTGTGTGTATGTCCTTCCCTCGCTGTGTGTGTATGTCCCCCCTTGCTGTGTGTGTGCGTGTCCCTTCCTTGCTGTATATGTGCGTGTCCCTCCCTCGCTTTGTATGTGAGAGTTACCCCCTTGCTCTGTGTGTGTGTGTGTGTGTGTGTGTGTGTGTGTGTGCCCCTCTTGCTGTGTGTGCATGTGTCTCCTCCTCGCTGTGTGTGCGTGTGTCCTTTTCTTGCTCTGTGTGTGTGTATGTGTAAGTTTGTGCGTGTCCATGTCCCTCACTGGCTGTGTGTGTGTGTGTGTGTGCCCCTTTTTTTCTGTGTATCTGTGTTTGTGTGCTTGAGCATGAGCGTGTCCCTCCCTTGCTGTTTGTACGTGTCCCCTCTTGCTGTGAGTATGTGTGACCCTTTTACAGTATACGTGAGTGTCCTTCCCTCCCTGTGTCTGTGTGTGTGTGTGTGTGTGTCCCTCACTTGCACTTTGTGTATATCCCCCTCGCTGTGTGAGTGCATGCCCCCCTTGCTGTGTGTGCATGTCCCCTCTCACTGTGTGTGCGTGGCCCCCTCTAATTTTCTGTGCACATTTCCTCCCATTCGCCGTGTGTGTGTGTGTGTATGTCCCTCCCTCACTGTGTGTGTTTGTGTATGACTCTCCATCGCTGTGTGTGTGCGTGGCCCCCTCTCACTTTCTGTGCACATTTCCTCCCCTTCGCCGTGTGTGTGTGTATATCCCTCCCTCACTGTGTGTGTTTGTGTATGACTCTCCATCGCTGTGTGCATGCACTTCCCTCCCTCGCTGTGTGTGTGTGCGTGTGTGTGTGCGTGTGTGAGTGTGTCACTCCCTCACTGTGTGTGTGTACGTTTCACTCCCTCTCTGTTTGTGTGTCCCACCCTCGCTGTGTATATGTGTGTGTGTGTGTGTGTCCCGCCCTTGCTTTGTGTGTCTGTGTGTGTCCCTCCTTTGCTCTTTGTGTATATCCCCCTCGCTGTGTGAGTGCATGTCCCCCCTTGCTGAGTGTGCATGTGTCCCTCCCTCGCCGTGTCAGTGCGTGTCTCCTCTCACTGTGTGTGCGTGCCCCTCTCACTTTCTATGCACATTTCCTCTCCCTTGCCGTGTGTGTGTGTGTGCGTGTGTGTATACACGCGCGCATGTGTGCTTGTCCCTCCTTCCCTGTGTTTGTGTCCCTCCCTCGCTGACTGTGGATACGTTTCACTCCCTCGCTGTGTGTGTGTCCCACCCTCGCTGTGTATGTGTGTGTATATGTCCTTCCCTCGCTGTGTGAGCGTGTCCCTCCCACGCTGTTTGTGTATGTCCTTCCTCCCTAGCTCTGTGTGTGTGTGTGTGTGTGTGTGTGTCCCTCCCTGGATGTGTGCGCGCATGTAACTCCCTTGCTGTCTGTGTGTGTCCGTCCCTTGTGTGTATGTGTCCCTCCATTGCTCTTTGTGTATATCCCCCTCACTGTATGTGCGCATCTCCCCTCGGTGTGTGAGTGCATGTCCCCCCTTGGTGTGTGTGCGTGTGTCCCTCCCTCACTGTGCCTGTGCGTGTCCCCTCTCGCTGTGTGTGCATGCAGCCTCTCAATTTCTGTGCACATGCCCTCCCCCTCGCCGTGTGTCTGCTTGTCCCTCCTTCCCTGTGTGTGTGCATGTCCTTCCCTTACTGTGCATGTCCGTGTCCCTCTCTCGCTCTGTGTGTTTGTGTGTATCCCACCCTTGCTGTGTGTGTGTATGTCCTTCCCTCGCTGTGTGTGTATGTCCCCCCTTGCTGTGTGTGTGCGTGTCCCTTGCTTGCTGTGTATGTGCGTGTCCCTCCCTCGCTTTGTATGTGAGAGTTACCCCCTTGCTCTGTGTGTGTGTGTGTGTGTGTGTGTGCCCCTCTTGCTGTGTGTGCATGTGTCTCCTCCTCGCTGTGTGTGCGTGTGTCCTTCTCTTGCTCTGTGTGTGTGTGTGTGTGTAAGTTTGTGCATGTCCATGTCCCTCACTGGCTGTGTGTGTGTGTGCCCCTTTCTCGCTGTGTATCTGTGTTTGTGTGCTTGAGCATGAGCGTGTCCCTCCCTTGCTCTTTGTACGTGTCCCCTCTTGCTGTGAGTATGTGTGACCCTTTAACAGTATATGTGAGTGTCCTTCCCTCCCTGTGTCTGTGTGTCCCTCACTTGCACTTTGTGTATATCCCCCTCGCTGTGTGAGTGCATGCCCCCCTTGCTGTGTGTGCGTGTGTCTCTCCCTCGCCGTGTCAGTGCATGTCCCCTCTCACTGTGTGTGCGTGGCCCCCTCTCACTTTCTGTGCACATTTCCTCCCCTTCGCCGTGTGTGTGTGCGTGTATGTCCCTCCCTCACTGTGTGTGTTTGTGTATGACTCTCCATCGCTGTGTGTGTGCGTGGCCCCCTCTCACTTTCTGTGCACATTTCCTCCCCTTCGCCGTGTGTGTGTATGTCCCTCCCTCACTGTGTGTATTTGTGTATGACTCTCCATCGCTGTGTGTGTGCATGTCCTTCCCTTGCTGTATGTGTGTCCCTCTCTTGCTCTGTGTGTATGCATGCACTTCCCTCCCTCGCTGTGTGTGTGTGCGTGTGTGTGTGTGCGTGTGTGTGTCACTCCCTCACTGTGTGTGTGTACGTTTCACTCCCTCTCTGTTTGTGTGTCCCACCCTCGCTGTGTATATGTGTGTGTGAGTATGTGTGTGTGTGTCCCGCCCTTGCTTTGTGTGTGTGTGTGTCCCTCCCTTGCTCTTTGTGTATATCCCCCTCGCTGTGTGAGTGCATGTCCCCCCTTGCTGTGTGTGCATGTGTCCCTCCCTCGCCGTGTCAGTGCGTGTCTCCTCTCACTGTGTGTGCGTGCCCCCTCTCACTTTCTATGCACATTTCCTCCCCCTTGCCGTGTGTGTGTGTGTGTGTGTGTGTGTATACGCGCGCGCATGTGTGCTTGTCCCTCCTTCCCTGTGTTTGTGTCCCTCCCTCACTGGCTGTGTGTACGTTTCACTCCCTCGCTGTGTGTGTGTCCCACCCTCGCTGTGTATGTGTGTGTATGTGTCCTTCCCTCGCTGTGTGAGCGTGTCCCTCCCACGCTGTTTGTGTATGTCCTTCCTCCCTAGCTCTCTGTGTGTGCGTGTGTGTGTGTGTGTGTGTGTGTGTCCCTCCCTGGATGTGTGCGCGCATGTCACTCCCTTGCTGTCTGTGTGTGTCCGTCCTTTTTGTGTGTGTCCCTCCATTGCTCTTTGTGTATATCCCCCTCACTGTATGTGCGCATCTCTCCTCGGTGTGTGAGTGCATGTCCACCCTTGCTGTGTGTGCGTGTGTCCCTCCCTCACTGTGCCTGTGCGTGTCCCCTCTCGCTGTGTGTGCATGCATCCTCTCAATTTCTGTGCACATGTCCTCCTCGTCGCCGTGTGTCTGTTTGTCCCTCCTTCCCTGTGTGTGGGCATGTCCCTCCCTCGCTGTGTGTGTGTACGTGTCACACCCTTACTGTATGCGTTTGTGTGTATCCCCCTTCGCTGCGTGTCCCTGACTCGCTGGTTGCGTGTGTGTCACTCCCTCTTGTTGTGTGTATGTGTCTCTCTGGCTCTGTGTGTGCGTCTCCCTCCCTCGCTGTGAGTGTGCGAGTGTGTTGTGTGTGTGTGTCTCCATCCCTCCCTCTCTCTCTCTGTCTGTGGATGTGTGCATGTCCTTCCCTTGCTGTGTATGTGTGTTTCCCTCTCTCGTTGTGTCTGTGCGCATGTCCCTCCCTCGCTGTGTATGTGCATGTCCCTCTCTCACTGCGTGTGCTCGTGTCACTCCCTTGCTGTGTGTGTGTGTGTACCTCCCTTGCTCTTTGTGTATATCCCCCTCACTGTCCCTCTCAATTTCTGTGCACATGCCCTCCCCCTCGCCGTGTGTCTGCTTGCCCCTCCTTCCCTGTGTCTGCGTGTCCCTCCCTTGCTGTGTGTGTGCTTGTCCCTCACTCGCTGTGTGTGTGAGTGTCCCTCCTTCGCTGTGTGTGCACGCATCCCTCCCTTGCTGCGTGTCTCAGCAAGTCCCTCACTCGCTGTGTGTGTGTGTGTGCGTGTGGGTCCCTCCCTTGCTCTTTGTGTATATCCCCCTCACTGTATGTGCGTATCTCCCCTCGGTGTGTGAGTACATGTCCATCCTCGCTGTGTGTGCGTGTGTCCCTCTCAATTTCTGTGCACATGCCCTCCCCCTCGCCATGTGTCTGCTTGTCCCTCCTTCCATGTGTGTGTGCGTGCCCATCCCTCGCTGTGTGTGCTTGTCCCTCCCTCGCTGTGTGTGTGTGTCCCTCCTTCGCTGTGTGTGCGCGCATCCCTCCCTCGCTTGCTGTGTGTGTCTGTGTGTGTGTGTGTGAGTCCTTCCTCGCTGTTCGTGTGTACGTGTCACATCCTCACTATATCAGCTTTTGTGCCCCCTTCACTGCGTGTCCTCACTCGCTGTTTGAGTGTGTGTCACTACATCGCATTGTGTGTATGTTTCTCTCTCTCATTGTGTGTGTGTCCGTATCCCTCTCTCGCTCTGTGTGTGCTTACGTGCGTGTCCCTCCCTCTCTGTGTGTATGTGTGTGTAAGTATGTCTCCCTCCCACGCTGTGAGTGTGCGAGTCCCCCTCGCTGTGTGTGTGTGTCCCTCTTGGTGTGAGTGTGTGTGTGCTTGGCCCTTCCTATTTGTGTGAGCATGTGTCTCCCCCCTTGCTGTGTGTGCGCGTGTCCCTCTCTTGCTCTGTGTGTGTGTCCCTCCCTCGCTGTGTATGCATGTCCCTCCCTAGCTGTGTGGGTGCGTGTCCCTCTCTCGTTGTGTGTGTCTGTGATTGTGTGCTTCCTCATGCACGTGTCGCTCCCTCGCTGTCTATGGGTGCGTCCATCGCTCTTTCTGAGTGTGCATGTGTGTCCCTCCTTTGCTCTGTGTATGTGTGTCGCTCCCTCGCTCTGTGTGTGTGTGTGTGTGTGTGTGTGAGTGTGTGTGTATGTGTGTGTGTGCGCGCGTGCACGTGTGTCCCTCCCTCACTGTGTAAGTGTGAGTTTCCCCCACCCTTGATCTGTGTGCATGTGTGTGTGTATGTGTGTATGTCTCCCCCTGGCTGTGTGTGTGTCCCTCTCTCGCTGTGTATGTTTGTGTTTGTTTGCTTCCTCATGCGCATGTTGCTCCCTCACTGTGTGTGTGTGTCACTCCCACATCATCGGTATGTGTGCGTCTCCCTCCCTCGCTCTGTGTGTGTGCATGTGTGACACTCCCTTGCTCTGTGTGTGTGTGTGTGTGTCCGTCGCTGTGTGTGTGTGTGTTTGTGTCGTCTCACCCTCGCTGTCTGTGTGCGTGTCCCTCCCTTGCTGTGTGTGTGTGTCCCTCCTTTGCTGTGTGTGTGTGTGTGTGTGTGTGTGTGTGTGCGTGTGCGCATGTTCTTCCCTTGCTGCGTATGTGTGAGTTACCGCCTTGCTCTGTGCACATTTCTTCCCCCCGCCGTGTGTGCGTGTGCGCGCGTGCTTGTCCCTCCTTCCCTGTGTGTGTGTCCCTCCCTCACTGGGTGTGTGTATGTTTCACTCCCTCGCTGTGTGTGTGTCCCACCCTCACTGTGTATATGTGTGTGTGTGTCCCTCTTGCTGTGCGTGTGTGTGCGTGGCCCTCGCTGTGTGTGCATGTGTCTCCTCCTCGCTGTGCGTGCGCATGTCCCTCTCTTGCTCTGTGTGTGTTACTCTTGCTGTGCGTGTGTGTACGTGGCCCCCCTCGCAGTTTGTGCGAGTGTCCCTCTCTTGCTCTGTGTGTGTGTGTGTGTGTGTGTGCGTGTGTGTCCCTCCCACGCTGTTTGTTCATGTCCTTCCCTCCCTAGCTCTGTGTGTGTGTGTTTGTGTGTGTGTGTTTGTGTGTGTGTATTTGTGTGTGTCCCTCCCTGGATGTGTGTGCGCGTGTCACTCCCTTGCTGTCTGTGTGTGTCCGTCACTTGTGTGTGTGTCGCTCCATTGCTCTTTGTGTATATCCCCCTCACTGTGTGCGCGCATCTCCCCTCGGAGTGTGAGTGTATGTCCCCCCTTGCTGTGTGTTTGTGTGTCCCTCCCTCACTGTGCCTGTGCGTGTCCCCTCTCGATGTGTGTGCATGCACTATCTCAATTTCTTTGCACATGCCCTCCCCGTCGCCGTGTGTCTGCTTGTCCCTCCTTCCCTGTGTGTGTGCATGTCCCTCCCTCGCAATGTACGCGCATATCCCTCCCTCGCTGCGTGTCTCAGCAAGTCCCTTCCTCGCTGTGTGTGCACGTGTCACATCCTCACAGTAAGTGTTTGTGTGTCCCCCCTTCACTGCGAGTCCCTCACTCGCTATTTTGTGTGTGTCACTTCATCGCGTTGTGTGTATGTGTCTCTCTCTCACTGTTTGTGTGCGTGTCCCTCTTTGCTCTGTGTGTGTGTGTGTGTGTAAGTGTGTCTCCCTTTCCCATGCTGTGAGTGTGTGTGTCCTCCTTGCTGTTCTGTGTACATGTCCCTCCCTTGCTGTGTTAATGTGTGAGATCCACCCACTTGCTGTGTGTGTGTGTGTGTGTGCGTGTGTGTGTGTGTGTATGTGTCCCTCTTGCTATGTGTGTGTGCATGTCCCTCCCTCGCTGTGTATGTGTGAGATCCACACTTGCTGTGCGTGTGTGTGCGTGGCACTCCCTCGCTGCATGAGCATGTGTCGCCCCCTCGCTGTGTGTGCGTGTGTCCCTCTCTTGCTCTGTGTATACGTGTTTGTGTGTTTGTGACCCTCCCTCACTGTGTGTGCATGTCCCTCCCTGGCTGTGTGTTTGCGTGTCCCTCTCTTGCTCTGTGTGTGTGTGTGTGTGTGTGTGTGTGTGTGTGTGTGTGTGTGTATGTCCCTCTAGATGTGCACGCGTGTTTGTGGTCTTCCCTCTTGTGTGTGCATGCGTATCCCCCTCACTGTGTTTGCTAGTGTCCCTCTCTTGCTCTGTGTGCGTTTGTGTGTGTGTCCCTCCCTCGCTGTGTGTCTGCGTGTATCCCCCTCACTGTGTGTGTGTTTGCGTGTCCCTCCTTCACTTTACATGTGTGTGTCCCGTCCCTTGCAGTGTGTGTGTGTCCCTCCCTCGCCGTGTGTCTGCGTGTATCCCCCTCATATCCCTCCATCGCTGTGTGTGTGTGTGTGTGTGTGTGTGTGTGTGTGTGTGCGTGTGTGTGTGTGTGTCCATATTTGTGCGTGTCCCTCTCTTGCTTTGCGTGTGTGTGCCCCCTCTCAATTTGTGTGCACATGCCCTCCCCCTCGTGGTGTGTGTGTGCTTGTCCCTCCTACGCTGTGTGTCCCTCCCTCGCTGTGTGTGTGTTCTCCCTCGCTGTGTGTGTACTTCCTCGCTTGCTGTGTGTGTGCATTTCCCTCCCTTGCTCTGTGTGTGTGTGTTTATGTATGTGTGTCCCTCCTCACTGTGTGTGGGTGTGTCCCTCCTCACTGTGTGTGGGTGTGTCCCTCCCTCACTGTGTGTGTGTGTCCCTCCCTTGCTGTGTATGAGCGTGTCCCTCCCTCGCTGTGTGTCTTTGTGTATGTCCCCTCCCTCGCTGTGTGTGTGTGTGTATGTCCTTCCCTCACTGTGTTTGCATGCCCCTCCCATGCTGTGTGTGCATGTTCTTCCTTCGCTGCGTGTCTGCGGGTATCTCCCTCACTGTGTGTGTGCATGTCCTTCCCTCGGTGTGTGTCTGCATATCCTTCCCTCGCTGTGTGTCTGCGTGTATCCCCCTCACTGTGTGTGTGTGCATGTTCTTCCCTTGCTGTGTGTCTGCAGGTATCTCCCTCACTGTGTGTGATTGTGTGTCGCACCCTTGCTTTGTGTGTGTGTGTGTGTGTGTCCAAAATCTGCACCATCAGTGGATTGGCCATCATTAATTGACTGTATATTCAGGAATGTGTGGTTTAAGTAAGTTCACCACGCGAAATGTAGGGTTTAATGTACAGGTAGGGAGCTGAGTCTGGATAGGATGCTCTTCAGAGTTTTGCAATGGACTGGTTGGGCCGAATGGTCTGGTTGCACACGATGGCGATTCTATTCAGATTATTGTCCAGTCCTGTCAACCATCCCCGTCTCTTACACCTTGCCTTATCCCCAATATTCTCCTTAACACTGTAATCTCCTCTGGACTCTAAAACACTCCTTGCCTATGTAAGCTTCTCCAGTCCTTAGAAAGATCGATATGTCTGTTACCTCTTCCTGCTTTTAGAACCCTCCCTATAAGTGTTACCATTTGATACAGAACTCTCAATCATTGTTCCCTCTTGAAACTCCCATAAACATTTGTATCTCTTAAAACTCATCTGGACTATCTCAACTTCCCTTTGACAGTTGCGTGCTGAGACCTGCTCTATTTCAGTAAAGTAATTAAGTCTTGGCAACACTCACTGTTATAACCTGCCTCCAGCCTGACGGCACCGAGGATCTGTAGAAGCTCTTTTCAACCTGACAGCCATATCTGTGTCTATAATCTCCTCCACTCCCCATAATACATTCTCTCTGAGCTCCTCTGTAGTCCACTAAACACTCCGTAACACTGTCTGTGTCATTGTCACCTTCTCCAAAAACACAACCGACCCTATCTGTGTAAATCCCTACACCGGTCCCTATCCCTCTCAGCTCCGTCTAACAAGACAATCCTCCGTGTCTGTGTATTCACCTTCAGTCCCTACTCACCTCCCTATCTGCGTAACCTTCTCCATGCATTTTTGCTTCAGTCTCTTCAACTGTCCCTGTCAGTGTAACCTCCTCTTTTTGACTTACTCAGACCACACAACCCTCACTATCTATAACCGACTCCTGTCTGAGAAACCTACCTCTGCAAATTGCTCCAACTCTTCAACTCTCCATAAGCTCCTGCAGCTCTTACATCCCTCCCTATCTACCAAATCTCTTCCAGTCCCTAAACACCAACAGTCTGTGGAGACCCGACCACCATCCCGATCAGTGTAATCCTCTCAGGTCTCTGCAGTAATCCTGATCTGTCGAACTCACTCCATGCCTGTGCCTCTCCCAAAACATTCCCTACAAAACCTACTATCTATTTAACACCCTCCTGTCACTATACCCCCTTGTCAATGTAAGCTCCTCCTGTGTCTCCACCATCTACCCATCTCCATAACCTTGTCCAGCTCTTACACCACTAGCTGTTTAAACATCACCCTCCTCTACAACTTCCTCCTGTTTGTGCTAAGCTCCCTTATCTGTGAAACTGTCTCTGACAAAAATTGTTATCCCAGTCTCTGAAAAGAAATCCAGATTCCACAGCCTCCATAACCCCCAGAACCTAAGCCTTCCTATGTCTATAAACATCTTCAGACACGACTACCCTGCATATCTCTGTTTGTTCCTCCAGTTGATACAAACATCTTTATCTCTGTAATCTGCTCAGCTACCTAAAACGCTCCCTGTCTGTGATCCAGCCCTGGCCTACAAACATCCTTATCCCTGTAAACTTCTCCATCCCTCCCAACCTTCCCATCTCCATGAACCCCTGTCTGCCCTACAGCCCTCCACATTTCTGTAGCCTCCTGTGGCCCTATGGTCCTCCGTCCCTGTGAAACCACCTGCAGTCCCCACATCCCTCCTAATCTGGGTCCTCTGCTCCAGATCAGACCATTGCTCTCTCTGTTAACACCTGCACTTCTGACAAACCTTCCAATTTGTGTAACCTCGTTCAGACTCCATACTCTCCAGCTTCCTGAATCCTCTTCCTGCAGTGCAACCAAAACCACATGTTTATGTAATATCTACCAGTGCTTACACCCTCCCCAACTCAGTAACCTCTTGCAGTCCTAACAAAACACCTAAACTTTGAAACCTCTCATTTCCCGACCATCCTCCCTCCCTCCCTCCCTCCTCAAATGCCTTCATCACCATGAAACCTCACAATTATTGAAGCCTCCTTTTGGCACTGCAAACCTCCTAAAGTCTGCAAAATCCTCCTGTACTGATATTCCTCTCTATCTCTGTAACCCCCACTACCCTCCAGTACCCTTCTGGCGAAATTAGCAGAAGAGGGATGATTTGTAAAGTCCGAGCCACGTTACGGAGGTAGAATCCTGGGAATTACAGATTTGGTCGAGTGTCTGTGGTGTGCAGATTATTGGCGAGGACTCTAAAGACAGGATTTATGACTACTTGGAAAACCATAGTTAAATTAGTCACAGTCAGTATGGGTTTGTGAGGGGTCAGGTCATGCCTCACAAACCTTATTGAATTCTTTGAGGATATGGCAGAATATGTTGATGGCTCATTCAGAAAAGAAGGAAAAATGGGATACAGGGAAATCTGTGTGTCTGGATGCAGGATTGGATGGCCTAGAGAAGACAGAGGGTGGCAGCAGATGGACAGTATTGAGCCTGGAACTCAGTGACCAGTGGGGTTCTGTAACAATCAGCTCTGTGACTCTGCTCTTTGTGATTTTTGGAAATGACTTGGATGTGGATGTTGGAGAGTGGGTTAGTAAGTTTGCCAATAACATGAAGGTTGGTGGAGTGGTGGGGAATGTGGAGGGCTGTTGTAGGTTGCAATGGGACATTGACAGGACGCAGAGCTGGGCTGGTAGTGGCAGATGGAGTCCACTCTGGAAAAGTGTGAAGTGATTCGTTCTGGAAGTTCGAATATGAATACAGAATACAGGGTGAAATGCAGAATACTTGGCATTGCGGAGGAAAAGAGATCATGGGGTCCGTGTCCGTAGATTCCTCAAAATCGCCACGCACGTTGGTAGGGTTGTTAAAAAAGCATATGTCGTGTTGGCTCCCCTTAGAAGGGGATTGACTGTAAGAGCCGTGAGGTTTTACGACATCTTTATAGCATCCTGGTGAGATCACACTTGGAATATTGTGTTCAGTTCTGGTCCCCTGTTTACAGAAAGACTGCGCAAGTTTTAGAGAGCGTACACAGGAGATTTGCCAAGATGCTGCCTGTAATGGAGGGCAGTTCTGAAGAAGAAAGTTTGAGGGAGCGAAGGTTTCTTTCATTGGAGAAGGAGGCCGGGCGACTTTGTGGAGGTGAATAAGATGATAAGAGGCACAAAGTGAGTGAATAGTCAGATACTTTTCCTCCTATGGCATAAATGGCTATTACAAGGTGGCATAATTTTAGGGTGAATGGAGGATGGATAAGCGGATAGAGAATGGTAGGTGTTTGGAATGCACTGCCAATGGTGGTAGTAAAATTAGACACATTTGGGACATTTTATAGACTCTTGGACAGACACATGGATAATAGTAAAATGCAAGGTATGTAGTATACTTTGATCTTACAGTTGGATAAAAGGTTGGCATGAAATCATGGCCGAAGGGTCTTGGGCTGAACTGTTTTGCGTACTGTGTTCTGTCTGGTAAACTGGGTAATCAGCTCAGATCAGTGTAAAAGGATATGGCATTCAGGAGGAGCTAGTGAACTGGGTACAAAATTTGATTGATGGTTGTAGATGGAGGGTGATGGGGGGCATGTTGTTTTTCTGACTGGAGGCATGTGACCAGCGGTGGAGTGGGTCCCTCTTGTTTGACATTTGGATAAATGGTTTGGATGGAAATATTGGTTTCCTGGTAAGTAATTGTTTTGGGTGACACTGAAATTGGTGGTAAAGTTAATAGTGAAGAAGGTTATCTATGATACAACAGGATGAACAGTACTGCTGGGATAGTGGGCTGATGAATAGCAGATGGAGTTTAATTATATATCTGTGAGATGTTCCATTTTGGTGAAACAAACCAGGGTGGAATTTGTACAGTTAATGTTCGGGCCCTGGGTAGTGTTTTCAGTCAGAGATCCATTGACCCATGTACACAGTTCTTTGAATGTGGTGTCACAGGTAGACAGCTGGTGAAGCAGGCATTTGGTTACCTTCATTCGGGAGAGCATTAAGAGTAAGAGTTGGGATCTCATGTTGTATCTGTAAAAGACATTGGTGGCGTCACCAAAAAACATTGTTGATCAGTAGGAAGAACTCAGCGAGTTCACTAACCTCCTTTAGGGAAGGACATCGAATATTCTAACCTGGTCTGGCCGACATGTGACTCCAGACCCACAGCAATATGGCTGACTCTGAGCAACCCTCTGGGTAATTAGCAGAGGGGTCAAAGAATGTTGTTCCAGGCAGTGACACCCACATGCCATGAATGAATAAATAAAAATACATATGTCCCTACCGACCTCTGCACACCCCTCCAGCTGCAGCAATCCGTCCTGGCTTTATAACACCCTGACCACTCTCTGTAACACTCTCACCACCTCCAGCACCTTCACCTCTCCCTGTTCCTATCGTGTCAATGAACCCAGACCGTGGCTTCACTTTCCACAGCCCCGCTCCTGCGAGCAGTCCCATTGCAATCCATTAACATTTACTCCTAAATCATCTATCACTTCAGGATTTTAAGTACTTTTTGGTGATCTTCTCAGCCTCATAAACTAGCATGATTCCTTTTGTCCTGAGTGAGGGATCAGTGGGAATTTCTTGCTGAGGTTTTTACTGTTTCAATCGAATGTTGTTTTGTTTAGTGGTTTGCATTGTCCCTTCAAATGTTTTCCACTGTTCGTTTACAGGCACATATTTCAGTCTGTTTAGCCTGTTTACCTTGGACAGTTCTCCTCTCAAACTCATGTCATTGGCTATTTTTGTTTCTAGTTGTAGCTTGTCCTTTCTGTGATTCACTTTAAAACTTTATATTTCTTTAAACTATACTTTATCACAATTTCCCGAAGGATCTCTGCAGGTGACATTACTCATTCACTAAGTTTCATTACACGGTCGCTCTGCATTAGTTATGTCCCTTAACAGTTGCACAACGTGTTATTCAAAGAAACGCTGAAAAACATTAACCAAACTCCTCATCCAATATCAATGTTGACCGTGTGATTGTCCCAGATTATACAAATATTTACGTTTTCGAAAATTATCACAATGCCTTTGTTAAAAAATTCCAATGAATTCCTGTTTAATGGAGTGATGAGCAATGAAATGCTGTTCTGTGGCTAAAACTGTTCCGCTGCTTGTGTCCTTGGCAAGTATTAGCCAGAATTTACATTCAGACTGACTCTACTTCATGATCTGAGGCCAAACGCTTTCTCTGTAATGCCTTTGTTATACATTATTGTTAGCGTTGCCCATTTTGCCTGAGTTTGCACGAGATTACGAACCACTGAATACTTTTGTCCACCCTGTATCCATGTCTCCCTGGTGTCTAAATCTCTTTTATCTCTGTGTCACACATCCATCGACGTTATTGCAGCAACGTTGTCGATTAAAAAAAAACCATAATATACTCTCTTCCACAATTTCTGTCACAAATCTCTTTGCTGACGTACACTTTTAGTTAAACTCTATCCCATCCTGTTCCTTTCTGTTGTCTTCAGACACATTCCCATGCTGTTCCATTGCTTCAACTTTTCCCTTTGGATTTGGAAAGCTCCTTTCTCCTGCATCCTCTCTGTCAGTTTAATGCCCTGTCCATAAACCTACCGACATGATTGGCCAGGACACTGGTCCGAGCACAGTTCCAGGGGGACCATCCTAATAGATTTTTTTAAATGACGTATGGGATGTGTGAGTCTCTGGCTGACCAGCCTTTCTTGCCCAGTCCCAGATGCCCTTGAACTGAGTAGCTGGCTCGGCGATTTCAGACGGTAATTGAGAGGCAAACACTTTGCTGTGGGGATGTCGTGCAGACCACGTGAGGATGGGCAGATGTCCTTCTCTAAAGGACAAGTGTTTGGATTTTTTGTACACCAGTAATGGTTTCATACTTATTTGTGGATTGTGAATTATTATTTTTAAAATTGTTGATTTCAAATGTCTCCTTTTCAGATGGGGGGATTCAAAACTGCCTCCCCTGAACATTAGCTGAGGTTTTGGATACATTCTCTCGCAATAATACCACTAGGTCATCACTTCACCTGCTCACTGGGTGTTCATCCCTGAGCACTGATACCAGGGCATCATGAAGCTAAACCCATTCTTCCAACATTGCTGTGTGATCCTGACATCGTCCAGCAATCTGGGAATATTACTTAATATCGCTCCATTTTCCAGATGTCTGTGGGACTCAGTGCCATTCTCCATGTGTAACCCTCCCTGCATCTGTTTCGTTTCCCATTCTGTCTATTTCTCTGTCTCCTGTAGGTACTCAGGAAAGTCCTGACTCAATAGCCTTCCCAGCTGCTGGGTGGATCGTCCATCACCTCATTGAACACAGTTGGTCTGCCAGAGAGAGACAAAGGGAAAGGAGATCTGGAGCCTTCAATAAATCCTGTAGTGAAGTAAGGTCACCCACAGTGCACAGAGCAAAGAACAATCAGAGGGCTCCAACCATCTGTTAACAAAATATGACATAGATACAGTGCTAGAGGGGAGCACAGTACACACACACACACACCAGGCTTAATCACCACTCCACTGTAAGTTCTGTTATATTAAAACTGACTATTCTGCAACACTGTATCTATGGCATGTTTTGTGGTCCAGTGTCTTCAATAATTTTTAATTCCTGTAACAGATCCTATCGCTGTAACCTTCTCCCTTCCCGATAGTCCCTCCACATATTTGAAATGTACTGCATTCCAGACTACCATCCCTATCCCTGTAACTTGGTTCAGTGTCTACAACACGCCTTATCTCGGTAGTCTCCTCTTCCAATAAGGTAAAAACAAGGACTGCAGATGCTGGAAACCAGAGTCTAGATTAGAGTGGTGCTGGAAAAGCATGTCAGGTCAGGCACCATCCGAGGAGCAGGAAAATCGATATTTCGAGCAAAAGCCCTTCATCAGGAACAGAGGCGGGGAGCCTGCAGAGTGGGGAGATAAATGAGAGGGGGATGGGGATGGGGAGAAAGTAGCATAGAGTACAATTGGTGAATGGGGTGGGGAAGAAGGTGATAGGTCAGAGTGGAGGATGGGGGAAGGTAGCAAAGAGTACAATGGGTGAATGGGGGTGGGGATGGGGGTGATAATTCAGAGACGAGGGTGGAATGGATAGGTGGGAAGGGAGATTGGCAATTAGGACAGGTCATAAGGGCGGTGCTAAGCTGGAATACTAGAGGTGGGGTGAGATGGGGGAATGGGTAATGAGGAAACTGGTGAAATCCACATTGATGCCCTGGGGTTGAAGTGTTCTGAGGCGGAAGGTGAGGCGCTCTTTCTCCAGGAGTCGGGTGGTGAGGAAGTGGCGGTGGAGGAAGCCCAGGACCTGCATGTCCTCGGCAGGGTGGGAGGGGGAGTTGAAATGTTGGGTCTCAGGGCGGTGGGGTTGATTGGTGCAGGTGTACCAGAGATGTTCCCTAAAGTGCTCTGCTAGGAGGTGTCCAGACTCCCCAATGTAGAGGAGACGGCATCAGGAGCAACGGATACAATAAATGATATTGGTGGATGTACAGGTAAAATTTTGGATGTGGAAGGCTCCTTTGGGGCCTTGGATGGTGGTGAGGGGAGAGGAGTGGGCGCAGGTTTTGCAATTCCTGCAGTGGCAGGAGAAGGTGCCAGGAAGGGAGGGTGGGTTTTTGGGGGGCATGGAACTGACCAGGTAGTCACGGAGGGAATGGTCTTTGCGGAAAGTGGAGAGGAGTGGGGAGGGATATATATCGCTGGTGGTGGGGTCCGTTTGGAGGTGGCGGAAATGGCGGCGGACGATTCGGTTAATGCGAAGGTTGGTAGGGTGGAAGGTGATCACCAGGGGCGTTCTGTCCTTGTTATGGTTGGTGGGGTGGGGTTTGAAGGCAGAGGCGTGGGATGTGGACAAGATGCATTGGAGGGCATGTTTTACCACGTGGGAAAGGAAATTCCGATCTCTAAAGAAGCAGGTCATCTGGTGTGTTCTCTAGTGGAACTGGCCCATCTGGGAGCAGGTACCCTGGAGGCGGAGGAATTGGGAATAGGGGTTGGGAATTTTGCAGGCGGTAGGGTGGGAAGATATGTAATCTGGGTAGCTGTGGGAGTCGGTAGGTTTATAAAAAATTGTCGGTGTCAAGTCAGTTGTCATTAACGGGGATGGAGAGGTCCAGGAAGGGGAGGGAGGTATCAGAAATGGTCCAGGTAAATTTAAGGTCAGGGTGGAATGTATTGGTGAAGTTGATGAATTGCTCAAACACCTCGAGGGAGCACAAGGTGGTGCCAATGCAGTCATCAATGTTGCAGAGGAAGACTTGGGGAGTGGTGCCATTGCAGCTACGGAAGATGGACTGTTCTACGTAGCCAACAAAGAGACAGGCATAGCTGGAGCCCATACGGGTGCCTATGGCTACCCCTTTGATCTGGAGGAAGTGAGAGGATTTGAAAGAAAAATTGTTAAGGGTGAGGACCAGTTCGGCCAAACGAATGAGAGTATCGGTGAAGGGTACTGTTGTGGACGTCAGGAGATGAAGAAACGGAGGGCTTCGAGTTCCTAGTAATGGTGGATGGAGGTGTAGAGGGACTGGATATCCATTGTGAAGATGAGGCGTTGGCGGCCAGGGAAACGGAAGTCTTGGAGGAGTGGAGGGCGTGAGTAGTGTCTCGAACGAATGTGTGTCGTTCCTGAACTGGGGGTAGGACAATGTCGAGGTAGGCAGACATGAGTTCGCTGGGGCAGGAGCATGCTGAGACAATGGGTCGGCCAGGGTGGTCAGGCCTGTGGATCTTGGGAAGGAGGTAGAACCGGGCAGTGGGGGGATCCCGGACAATGTGGTTGGAAGCTGTGGGTGGGAGATCTCCTCCTGACGTGATGAGGTTCTGTATGCTCTGGGAGATGACGGTTTGGTGATGGGAAGTGGGTCATGGTAGAGGGGGTGGTAGGAGGAGGTGTCATTGAGTTGGCATCAGGGCTTCAGCGGTGTAGAGGTCAGTGCACCAGACTACCACTGCACACCCCTTATCTGCTGGTTTGATGGTGAGGTCGGTATTGGAGCAGAGGAAGTGGAGGGCCGCACGTTGTGAGGGTGAGATATTCGAGTGGGGGAGAGGGTAGATAGTTTGAGGCGGTTAATGCCTCAGTGGAAGTTGGAAATGAAGAAATCGAAGACAGGTAATAGGCCAGCGCGGGGTGTCCAGGTGGATGGAGTGTATTGGAGGCCGGCAAAGGGGTCCTCAGAAAGTAGGCGGGAGTCTTCATTGTAAAAGTAAGCTCTGAGGCGGAGGTGGTGGAAGACGTGTTCGATGTCACGGCGTGTTTTAAATTCACTGATGTGTGGATGAAGGGAGATGAAGGTGAGGTCTTTCCTGAGGACTGATCATTCATCCTCAGTGAGGGGGAGGTCTGGATACATGGTGAAAACTCGGCAGGCCTGGGAGCTGGGACCAGGCGTAGGTGTGGAGCAGGGGGAGGCGACGGAGCCTGTAAAGGGAGTGGGTGTGTTATGGGGATTGGGGATGGAGTCATGAGCAGGAGCGGTGTTCCTCTCAGGGTTCTGGGGGCAGGAATGGTGACGGTGGGACCTGGAGGGGGTGTCAGCAGAATGCAGGTGAGTGGCGTTGGTGGGGAAGGAAGTGGTGGCAAACACAGCAGTGTGGAGGCGTGGAAGTCACGAAGTGTGTGACATCAGCGATGATGTGAGGGGCGGAAGTGATGTTACTTGTGGTGTGTGAGGGGCGGAAATGGCATTGACTTTATTTTAACCAATAATTTCCGATCACAAATCTGTTTGACAATGTCGTATTTTAATTAAAGTCAGTCCCTTACTGTTTCTTTCTTTTGGTCTTCATTCATATCTCCATGGTGTTCCAGTAGTTCAACCTTTCTCTTTGGACTTGGGAATTTCCATTCACCTCAGACCTGTCCCCCTCTTCATCTGTGTCCCTTTATGCACACTGCATAATCTGGTACCATAGGAGCCTATCCCAATAAAATAGCTCAGTCTTCCCTGAGAACTGGCAGCAGTGGTCACTGGTCTGATGATACCATTGTATGATCCTGATACCTTCCTGCACTCTGGTGATATCACTGTCTCTCTCCATGTGATATCCCTCACTGTGTGGGTCTAATTGCTGCCTCTGTCAGTGTCTCTCGCTCTTGCAGCTACTCCGGATCCTGAGCCAACAGCATTCTCCACTGCAGAGAGACACAACAGCACAGTCCATGGATGGAGACTGGGAATTTCCAGATCTCTGTGGGACTCAGTGCCATTCTCCATGTGTAACCTTCATTGTATTAGTCTAATTTCCCATTCTGTCTACTTCCTTGTCTCCTGTAGGTATTCCTGATGTCACTGATTAAGCCGAATTCCCAATTCCTGTCTCGTCCATCACCACATTGAAGACAGTTGGTCAGCCAGAGAGAGATGGAGAGTGAAATCTGGAGCCTTCAATTATTGCTGCAGCCGGTAAGATCACTCACAGTAAATAGCACTGGGTGGAGTTAGTGGACTTTAATTCAGACCCTGAGGGCATGATGTAGGAACAATGCTGGGCAAGGAAAATGAAAAAAATTCTCAGGCTTCATTATCACCATCTTATCTGTAAATTCATCTGTTCCACAGAACCCTCCCTATGTCTGTCAGTTTCTCCATTGTCTGTTTCGTTGATACCAATTCCCCTAACTCTATCAGCCCCTACAATCCTGCTTATCATTGTAAGCTCCTCATATCAGTGAAACTCTCCAAGTTTATGCCTTTTGCCTTTAATCTCGGGTTCTGTCACATCTCTCCTTAACTGAAGAAAAACAACTCTTCAGTTCCTTAAGCCTTCCTGGTCAGTGTAGTCCTTTCCAGACCTGAAAGACCCCCCTGTCTTTGTGACTTTTTTGAACTCCTACTACCTTCATGATCTCTGTAACCTTCCCCGTCACGACAACAAAAAAGCTCTGTACCTTAGTAACCTCCTCCAGCTGATAGACGCCTCCTTGTCTCTGGGCACAAAGCAGAGTGACCCTGCTTCTCTCATAAATTAGTTTCTGCATTTCTAATGATGACTATGAACTCTTGCTGTCTCTAAAACGCACTCAGTCTCCGTAAACTCTCTTGGTCCCGATTGATGTAATTTCCTTCGGTAACTACAAACCTTTATACCTTTAATTTCCTCCAGACGCGACCACACAGTTTATTTCTATAATCTCTATGAGTGATAGAGTCATAGAGATGTACAGCAGCATGGAAACAGACCCTTCGGTCCAACCCGTTCATGCCAACCAGATATCCCAACCCAATCTAGTCCCACCTGCCAGCACCCGGCACATATTCCTCCAAACCCTTCCCATTCATATACCCATCCAAATGCCTCTTAAATGTTGCATTTGTACCATCCTCCACCACATCCTCTGGCAGCTTGTTCCATTCCCGTACCACCCACTGCGTGAAAAGGTTGCCCCTTAGGTCTCTTTTATATCTTTCCCCTCTCACCCTAAACCTATGTCCTCGAGTTATAGACTCCCTGACCCCAGGGAAAAGACTTTGTCTATTTATCCTATCCATGCCCCTCATAATTTTGTAAACCTCTGTAAGGTCACCCCTCAGCCTCCAAAGCTCCAGGAAAACCGCCACAGACTGTTCAGCCTCTCCTTGTCGTTCAAATCCTCCAATCCTGGCAACATCCTTGTAAATCTTTTCTGAACACTTTCGAGTTTCACAACAATTCTTCCGATAGGAAGGAGACCGGAATTGCACAAAATATTCCATATGTGGACAAACCAATGTTGTATACAGCCGCAACATGACCTCCCATCTCCTGTACTGAATACTCTGACCAATAAAGGAAAGAATACCAAATGCCGCCTTCATTATCTACCAGCTACTCTACTTTCAAGGAGCTATGAACTAGCACTGTAAGGTCTTTTTGGTCAGCAACACTCCCTAGGATCTTACAATTACGTGTATAAGTCCTGCTAAGATTTGCTTTCCCAAAATGCAGCACATCACATTTATCTGAATTAAACTACATCTGCCAGATAGCCCATTGGCCCATCTAGTCCAGATCCTGTTGTAACCCTCTTCGCTGCCCACTACACCTCCAATTTTGGTGTCATCTGTAAACTTACTAACTGTACCTCTTATGCTCGCATCCAAATCATTTATGTAAATGACAAAAAGTAGAGGGCCCAGCACCGATCCTTGTGGCACTGCACTGGTCACAGGCCTCCAGTCTGAAAAACAACCCTCCACCACCACTCTCTGTCTTTTACCTTTGAGCCAGTTCTGTATCCAAATGGCTAGTTCTCCCTGTATTCCATGAGATCTAACCTTGCTAATCAGTCTCCCATGGGGAACCTTGTCGAATGCCTCACTGAAGTCCATATAGATCACATCTATCACTCTGCCCTCCTCAATCTTCTTTGTTACTTCTTCAAAAAACTCCATCAATTTTGTGAGACATGATTTCCCACGCATAAAGCCATGTCGACTATTCCTAATCAGTCCTTGCCTTTCCAAATACATGTGCATCTTGTCCATCAGGATTCCCTCGAACAACGTGCCCACCAGTGAGTTCAGGCTCACCGGTCTATAGTTCCCTGGCTTGTCTTTACCACCCTTCTTAAACAAGCACCACGTTTGCTGACCTCCAGTCTTCCGGCATCTCACCTGTGACTACCGATGATATAAATATCTCAGCAAGAGGCCCAACAATCACTTTTCTAGCTTCCCATAGAGTTCTAGGGTACACCTGATAAGTCCCTGGGGATTTATTCACCTTTAACCGTTTCAAGACATCCAGTACTTCCTCCTCTGTACTCTGGACGTATTGCAAGATGTCACCGTCTATTTCCCTACTGTCTATATCTTCCATATCCTTTTCCACAGTAAATACTGATGCAAAATATTCATTTAGTATCTCCCCCATTTTCTGCGGCTCCACACAAAAGCCGCCTTGCTGTTTTTTGTGGGGCCCTATTCTCTCCCTAGTTACCCTTTTCCCCTTAATATATTTGTAAATACACTTTGCATTCTCCTTAATTCTATTTGTCATACCTATCTCATGTCCGCGTTTTGCCCTCCTGATTTCCCTCTAAAGTATACTCCTACTTCCTTTACACTCTTCTAAGGATTCACTCGATCTATTCTGTCTATACCTGACATATGCTTCCTTCTTTTTCTGAACCAAACACTCAATTTCTTTAGTCATCCAGAATTCCCAATACGTACCAGCCTTCCCTTTCACCCTGACCGGAATATACTTTCTCTGGACTCTTGTTATCGCATTTCTGAGGGAAACCCATTTTCCAGCCGTCCCTTTACCTGCGAACATCTGCCTCCAATCAGTTTTCAAACGTTCTTGCCTAATAGTGTCAAAATTGGTCTTTCTCCAATTTAGAACTTCAACTTTTCGATCTGGTCTATCCTTTTTCATCACTATTTTAAAACAGATAGAATTATGGTCGCTGTCCCCAAAGAGCTCCCCCACTGACAACTCATTCACCTGCCCTGCCTTCTTTCCTAAGAGTAGGTCAAGTTTTGTACCTTCTCTAGTAGGTACATCCACATACTGAATCAGAAGATTGTGTTATACACACTTACGAAATTCCTCTCCATCTAAACCTTTAACACTATGCCAGTCCCAGTCAATGTTTGGAACGTTAAAATCCCCTACCATACCTACCCTATAATTCTTACAGTTAGCTGATATCTCCTTACAAGTTTGTTTGACAATTTCCCTTTAACCATTGGGGCGTCTGTAATACAATCCCAATAAGGGGATCATCCCTTTCTTATTTCTCAGTTCCACCCAAATAAATTCCCTGGATGTATTTCTGGGAATATTATCCCTCAGCACAGCTGTAATGCTTTCCCTGGTTCACTTACGTCCTTTAGAGAAGAACATCTGACATTCTAACCTGGTCTGGCTTGCACGTGATACCAGACCCACAGCAATATGGCTGACTCTGTGCTATACTCTGGGTAATGGGCAGTCGGGCAAAGAATGTTGGTCCAATCAGTGACATCCTCATCCCATGAATGAATAAATAAAAATACATATATCCCTGCCTATCTCTGCAAACACCTCCAGCTGCAGCAATCTGTACTGGCTTTGTAACACCGTTCATTCCCTGACACCTCTCTGTAACACTCTCAACACCTCCAGCACCTTCAGCTCTCCCCGTTCTTTTTGTGACATAAAACCTTGAAAATTATTCCTTCTTCCATCTGACCTCCTCCTGTGAGCAGACCCTTTGCAATACCTTTAAAACTTACTCCTAAAACATTCTCTCACTTCAGGATTTTAAGTACTTTTTAGTGATTCTCTAAGCCCGATTATCTAATATGATCCTTTTTACTTGAGTGAGGGGCCGATGGGGATTTCTTGCTGAGATTTGTCTGTTTCAATGGAATGTCCTTTTGTTGAGTGTTTTACACTGCTCCTTCAAATGTTTTCCACTGTTCATTTACAGGCACATATTTCAGTCTGTTTAGCCCATTTACCTTGGTCAGTTCTCCTCCCAAACTCATGTTATTGGTTATTTTTGTTTCTAGTTGTAGCTTGTCCTTTCTGTGATTCACTTTAAAACTTTATATTTCTTTAAACTGCACTTTATCACAATTTTGCCGAGGATCTCTCCAGGTGACATTACTCATTCACGAAGTTTCATCACACAATGGTCCCTCTGCGATAGTTGTGTCCCGAGCCAGTTGCACAATTTGTTATTCAAAGAAACACTGAAAACTAATTCTCTGAACTCCTCATCCAATATCACTCTTGCCAGTGTGACTGTCCCACATTTTGTGAATATTGATGTTTCCCAAAATTATCACAATGTGTTTGTTAAAAAAATTCCAATGAGTTCCTGTTTAATGCAGTGATGAGCAATGGAATGCTGTTCGGTGGTTAAAACTGTTCTACTGCTTGTGTCTTCGGCAAGTAGTAGCCAGAATTTACGTTCAGACTGACTCTACGTCATGATCTGAGGTCAAATGATTTCTCTGTAATGCCTTTGTTATCCATTACTGATAGTGTTACCCATTTTGCCTTAGTTTGCACAAGGTTGTGATCCATTGAATGTTTATGTCCACCTTTTGTTCACCCTGTAACCACATCTCTCTGGTGTCTAAACCTCTTTTATCTCAGTGTCACAAATCCTTCTGCCTTACTGATAAGCCTTCGTCCATTAAAAAAAACATAATTTACTCTTTCCCACAATTTCCTGTCACAAACCTATTCACTGATGTACAGTTTTAGTTAAACTCTGTCCCATCCTGTTCCTTTCTGATTGCCTTCAGCCACATCCCCATACTGTTCTGATGCTTCACCTTTTCTCTTTGGATTTGGAAAGCTCCTTTCACCTGGATCCTCTCCCTGCATCCTCTCTGTCAGTTTAAAGCCCTGTCCATAAACCTACTGACATGATTGGCCAGGACACTGGTCCCAGCATGGTTCCAGTGGGCCCATCCTCTTGGATTTTTTTATAAATCCGGTAGGGGATGTGGGTGTCTCTGGCTGTCCAGCCTTTATTGCCTATGCCTAGCTGCCCGTGAGCTGAGTAGCTTGCTCGGCCATTTCAGAGGGCAATTGAGAGGCAAACACTTTTTTCTGTGGGTATGTCATGCAGACCACGTGAGGATGATCAGTTCTCGTTGTCGGACGGAAATTGGGCGGCACGGTGGCTCAGTGATTAGCACTCCTGCTTCATGACACCAAGGTTCCGGGTTCGATTCCAGCCGTGGGCGACTGTGTGGCGTTTGCACATTCTCCCTGTGTCTGCATGAATTGCCTCCGGATGCTCCGGTTTTCTCCCACAGTCCAAAGACGTGCAGGTCAGGTGAATTACCCATAATATTAGGTGTATGAGGTCGAGGGAGATGGGTCTGAGTGGGTTACTCTTTGGAGGGTTGGCATGGACTGGTTGGGTCAAAAGGCCTGTTTCCACACTGTAGGGAATCTAATCTAAGGGATTGCGACTTTTGTACATCAGCAATGATTTCATATTTGTTTATGGATTGTTAAGTGCTATTTTTAAAAGTATTGATTTTAAATTCCACCATATCTTATGATGGGATTCAAACCTGCCTCCCCTGAACATTAGCTGAGGCTTTGGACAAATGCCCAAAAATAATGTTACTAGGCTATCACTTCACCTGCTCACTGGTTGCTCATCCCTGAGCACTGATACATGAAGCTAAACCAATCCTTCCAACATGACTGTGTGATCCTGAAGTCTTCCAGCACTCTGCTGATATCATTCAGTCTCTCTCCAAGTGGTATCCCTCACTGTGTGGGTCTAATTGCTGCCTCTGACAGCGTCTCATACTCTTGCAGCTACTTCAGATCCTGAGCTAACAGAATTCTCCACTCCAGAGAGACGCAACACCACAGGCCAGGGATGGAGTTTGGGATTTTCCAGATATCTGTGGGGCTCATTTCCATTCTCCTTGTGTAACCCTCACTGCATCAGTCTAATTTCCCATTCTGTCTATTTCTCTGTCTCCTGTAGGTACTCAGGAAGTTGCTGACTCAATGGACTTCCCAGCTGCTGTGTGTTTCATCCATCACCTCATTGAAAACGGTTGGTCAGCAAGAGAGGCAAAGGGAAGGGAGATGTGGAGCCTTCAAAAAATCCTGCAGTGAGGTAAGATCACTCACAGTGCACAGAGCAGAGAGCAATGAGAGGGCTCCAAACATGGCTAACAAAACATTACATCAATACAGTGCAGGATGGGGAGCACAGTACAGACACACCCTATGCTCAATGACCATGTCTACTTTAACTTATGTTGCACTGAGACAACATCGGGAGTTCATAGTTATCAATCCAGTCCTGTGCTGTCTTAGGGAGCATCAGTACAACAGTGGGGAGAGTAGGCCTCCGACGAGAGGTTGTGAATGCTGCCTGGGATCTTTCTGTTCTATGTTCTCTCTCCAAGACTGTGCAAGACTCACTACTCTGCAACACTGTATGTGGCATGGCTTGTGCACCAATGTCTTCAGTTATTTTTAACTCCTACAATAGTCCCAGTCCCTGTACCCTCCTCCCTTCTCGATAGTCCCTCCACATATTTGAAATGTACTGCATTCCAGACTACCATCCCCATCGCTGTAACTTGCGTCAGTGTCTACAACATGCCTTGTTTTGGTACTGTAATCCGCTTTAACTGGATACAGAGTGATACAGGACAGAAACAGAACCTGTGGTCCAACTCCTCAATGCTGCCCACGATTCATATACTGAATGACTCTCATTTGCCTGCATTTGGCCCTTATCTCTTCAAATCTTCTCCTCTCCATGTACAATCCCAAATGTCTGTTCCATGCTGTACAATTGTTCTTGTTTCTCCCATGTGCCTGAGGCAGTCTGTTCCGTCTATGCACCATCCTCTGTGGATAATGTTCCCCCTCAGCTCCCTCTTTAAATCCTTGCTCGTTCACCTCCTGTTTATACCCTCTCGTTTTGGACTCACCTTACCCTTGGTTATTCACCATTCTTAAGGTGACCCCGTGGCCTCCTCTGCCCAAGGGAAATATTTAGGACAATGTTACAAATATCTCCAATGTCGGCAAATGTGCCAAATGTCGCTTTCCCCACCCTGTCCATTATAATCTAGGTGTGGTCTGACTTGTATCTTGCATCGTTTTATGAAGACCTCCCTATTTTTAGACTTCATTCCCTTTGTAATAAATGACAACATTTGATTTGCCTTCTCTGTGACCTTCTGATCCTGTAAGCTACCTGTTTCAGATTGATTCACAAGGATTCCCAAAACCCTTTGTGCAGTCAGTCTGAAACCAAACGGTGTTAGCCTGACAGTAAGTCGGGAACGT
Source organism: Chiloscyllium punctatum (assembly GCF_047496795.1). Taxonomy (NCBI): domain Eukaryota; kingdom Metazoa; phylum Chordata; class Chondrichthyes; order Orectolobiformes; family Hemiscylliidae; genus Chiloscyllium; species Chiloscyllium punctatum. The sequence continues at coordinate 21,502,982 of NC_092757.1, read as the reverse complement.
GCTGGTATGTGTTATAAAGAATATGACAACAAGTGATAACTGGATGCATAGAAACAATGGGAGACGCATTATTTTATAAAAGGGGAATATTTTTAAATCTGTTGGATTCTATATTTTGGTGTGACCTTAAATCGCAGAATAGATAAGGGTGGGGGAGGCTAGTTGCGGTAGAGGGATATTTGAATTTTCAGAAGCATTTTGACAAGTTTTAACAAGGTCTAAAAACTAGCTCAGGAGAGAATTGGGCCCCTGAAGGGTCAATGAGGCTGTCTGTGTGGAATCACTGCTGATGGGGAAGATACTGAACAAAGATTTTGTGTTCGGATTTACTACGGAGAAAGAGATGGAAGCTCGGGAATTTAGGAAAATACATAGTGATGTCTTGAAAAGAATTCACATTGGAGAACAGGAGGTGCTGGATGTCTTAAAATAATAAAGGTTTGATAAAACCTTGGGACATGAGCAGATAGAACATAGAACATAGATCATAGAACAATACAGCACAGAACAGGCCCTTCGGCCCACGATGTTGTGCCGCACTTCTATCCTAGATTAAGCACCCATCCATGTACCTATCCAAATGCCACTTAAAGGTCGCCAATGAATCTGACTCTACCACTCCCTCGGGCAGCGCATTCCATGCCCCCACCACTCTCTGGGTAAAGAACCCACCCCTGACATCTCCCCTATACCTTCCACCCTTCACCTTAAATTTATGTCCCCTTGTAACACTCTGTTGTACCCGGGGAAAAAGTTTCTGACTGTCTACTCTATCTATTCCTCTGATCATCTTATAAACCTCTATCAAGTCACCCCTCATCCTTCGCCGTTCCAACGAGAAAAGGCCGAGAACTCTCAACCTATCCTCGTACGACCTACTCTCCATTCCAGGCAACATCCTGGTAAATCTTCTCTGCACCCTCTCCAAAGCTTCCACATCTTTCCTAAAGTGAGGCGACCAGAACTGCACACAGTACTCCAAATGTGGCCTAACCAAAGTCCTGTACAGCTGCAACATCACCTCACGACTCTTGAATTCAATCCCTCTGCTAATGAACGATAATACTCCATAGGCCTTCTTACAAACTCTATCCACCTGAGTGGCAACCTTCAAAGATCTATGTACATAGATCCCAAGATCCCTCTGTTCCTCCACCTGACCAAGAACCCTACCATTAACCCTGTATTCCGCATTCTTATTTGTTCTTCCAAAATGGACAACCTCACACTTGGCAGGGTTGAACTCCATCTGCCACTCCTCAGCCCAGCTCTGCATCATATCTAAGTCCCTCTGCAGCCGACAACAGCCCTCCTCACTGTCCACAACTCCACCTATCTTTGTATCATCTGCAAATTTACTGACCCACCCTTCGACTCCCTCCTCTAAGTCATTAATAAAAATTACAAACAGCAGAGGACCCAGAACTGATCCCTGCGGAACTCCACTTGTAACTGGACTCCATGCTGAATATTTACCATCTACCACCACTCTCTGACTTCGACCGGTTAGCCAGTTTTCTATCCAATTGGCCAAATTTCCCTCTATCCCATGCCTCCTGACTTTCCGCATAAGCCTACCATGGGGAACCTTATCAAATGCCTTACTAGATGTATCCCAGATCCTTGTGAGAAGCGAGGGAGAAAATTGCAGGGCCCCTCCCAGAGATATTTGCATCATCCACAGCCACTACAGACCAGTGAGACTGATGCAGGGGTGGTAAGTTGTTGGAGGAGATTCTGAGGGAAACGATCATCATGACTTTGGAAAGGTAAGGACAGATTAACGATCGCCAGCGTGCCTTTGTGCATGGGAAATCATGCCTCAAATGTGAGTGTGGAGATAAACAAGTGAGAGATCTAAGCAGAGCAGTACACGATGTCCACATGAACTTTATCAAGCCTTTTGACAAGGTTCTGCATGGTAGACTGGATAGTAAGTTTAGATCACACATAACCAGGGACGGCTCACTAACTTGATACAAAACAGATTGACGGTAGGTGACAGAGCATGTTCATAGAGGGTTGCCGCTCAAACTGCAGGCCTGTGACTAACGGTGTCCCATTTGTGCATCATTTATAGAAATAGTTTGGATGATAATACAGGAGCCATGGTTAGCAAGCATGTGAGTGAGACTGAAATTGGTGATTATGTGGACAGTGAAGAGCGTTGCAGAAGAGTACAATGGAATCAACAGTACTGTTGGACCAGAGAGGTTAGGAATAACAGGTGGAGAAATGCACAATGTTGTATTGTGGTAAAGCAGACCAGGCTGAACATGTACAATTAATGTTTGGGCCCTGGGTACTGTTGTCAATCAGTGACCCAGGGACACAAGTACACAGTTTTTAAAAGTAGCGTCACGGGTAGACAGGCTAGTGAAGCAGGCGTTTGGGATGGTTCCCCTTCATTGGGCAGAACATTGAGAGGAGGAGTTGGGATGTCATGGTATATCTGTACAGGACATTAGTGTGGAAACTGTATAAGCATTGGCGGTTATCTGGAAAAAATCAATTTGTTCACGTATGTCCTTTAGAGAGGGACAGCTGGCATTCTTACCTGGTGTGGCTCACATGTGACTCCAGTCCGACTGCAATACGGCTGACTCTGAGCGACTTCTAGGCAATGAGCAGTGGGGTAATGTATGTTGGTCCAACCGGTGACATCCTCAGGCCATGAATGAATCAATGAAAATACAGATGTCCATCTCTACCTCTGCAAACAGCTCCAGCTGCAGCAATTCGTACTGGCTTTGTAACATTGTTCAGGCCTTTGCCCCTCTCTGTAACACTCTCATCACCTCCAGCACCTTCAAGTCTCCCTGTTCCGATCATCTGATTAAACGCTGACAATGTTTCCTCTTCCTACCGCTCTCCTCCTGCTACGAGAATCCCTAGCGATCTCTTTAACAAATGCGTCCCCATTTCTAAACGTTGGCTTCTTCAGAATTGATCATTTGTTTTCATCTCTTAATCAAATCTGTTAAGTTCTGGGCCAAGACCGTCCGAAGTGGGGAATGAGCATTGGGAAGGTGTCGAACACTTCGAGACTTGGTGTGGGGAAAATGGGAATGCAGGAGAAAAAAAACACAAGGAGCGCGCTGTCACATCAATGCCCCCACCCACCCCCTTCTCATGTCCACCTTCTGCCACAAGTGTAACAGAGTCTGTGGAAGGCCACATCGGTTTGTTCAGCAAACTCCAGCCTCCCAACCCCCACCAAGAATGGAGAGAGTCAGCCTCTTCTGTGATGTGATAGGAAGGTTGAATCCCCTCACAATTATCCCAGTGCCTTTGTTACAAATTCAAACAATTCCCTGTTAATACAGTGTCTAATAATGTGATATCACTCAGTATCTTTCCATGTGGTATCCCTCGCTGTGTCGGTCTATGTTCTGCCCCTGTCAGCGTTTCTCCCTCTTACAGATGGTCTGAGATCCTGAGTCAACAGGATTGTCCACTCCAGAGAGACGCAACAGCACAGGCAAGGGACGGAGACTGGGATTTTTAAGATCTCTGCTGGACTCACTGCCACTCTGCACGTGTTATCCTTATTGCATCAATCTAATTTCCCATTCTGTCTCATGCAGGTAATCAGGATGTTCCTAACTTCTGTCTCATCCATCACCCCATTGAAGCTGGTTGGTCAGCCAGAGAGAGAGGGAGATCTGGAGCCTTCAGTAAATCACACAGCGGGTAGATCACTCACAGTAAACAGCACAGGGTGGAGGTAGTAGACTTCTATATTCATACCTGGAAGAGCGGACATCGATACAGAGCTGGGCAAGCAACATTCTAGGTTTCATTCTAACCATCTTGTGAGGGTCCTGCTTTCACCTCTGCTGTACTCGTCCTCAATGCGACAGCATAGGGGATCGCTGGCATCAATCCTGACTCATGCTGTATTCGTGATCTCAGTAATATCCTTCAGTCCCGATAATCCTTCCTCGGTTTGGAATCTCCTCTAGTCCACACCACACCTCTGTCTTTGTCTCTGCCAGGTTCTCCAGCTCCTAACACACTAATTCCTAAACTTCTCCAGTAGATACTAAATTCGTTTATCCCTGTAAACCCTGACAGCCCTGTCTATCCTTGTAAGCTCCTCCTCCCAATACCACCTTCCATGTCAATGTATTTGTTTTTCACCTCTCCATCGGTCCCCACCTACGTAATCTTCTCCAGCTCCTACAACCCCTCCTTAGCTGTGAAAAATTTGTAATCTCCTTATCCTTGTCCAATTCTTTTATCTTTATCTTGTTAAATTTCATCCTCATTCCCGACACCATACCCCTCGCGACTACAGGAACCTCTTTCAGTTTGTGCAACTCTCCCCATTTGTGTAACTGTCTCCAACCCAGTAACCTGGCATTCTCCATTGCCTTCTTATCTATGTAGCCTCCAGTGCCTAGAAGCCTTCTTATATCTGTAAATTTCTTCAGTCACAACAACCATCCATATCTCTGACAGTATACACAATCATCTCCTAGATGAAACAGCCCCTGTCTGTGCCTCTTCTTCTGCCTACGTCTTCCTTTCTCCATCCCTATCCCTATCTCCAGAATCTAATCCAGCTCCCTCTATCTCTGAAAATTCCTTACAATCCCCAAACTCCTTTGTCCCACTGCACTGACATGCTTGTCCAGATGGTACTCTGTTTAACTCTAACATCCTTGAGTCCCTGTAAGCCTCGTTATCTGTAACCTCTACCCATCTGTTCAACCCCCCACTACTGAGGAATGACTCCCTGTATTCGCCATAAGGGAGAAGGAATGACAGTGATCAGATATGACGGAACTGTCATCCGGAGATTTAGCTGCAGAAAGACCATCGCTGGGGAGAGACTACTGAAGGGTTGTTGGGATAGAGTCAGAGAGATGTACAGCATGGAAACCGACCCTTCGGTCCAGCCCATCCATTCTGAGCAGATATTCCAACCCAATCTAGACCCAACAGGCAGACTATGCAAAAAGCCAACAAGTTGTGAAGGAAGGATGAGGTTAACGCATTAATGAGACAGTCATGTAGATCTGAATATCAAAAGTGGAGCTGCGAATAAGCAAGCAGCAGCAACCGTTAGCATGAATTCTTTTGTAGGCACCAGACAGTGATGGTAATGTCAATATGGTTACAGTCAGGACACAATATGTACTTGTAGCAAGGGCAGTACAGTAACTGCGTGTGGCAGTGGTCTCCTTGCCGACTCATACAGCAATGGGTATCAGTGATGTAACGGATAGAATAATGGATTGTATGTGAGAAAGTTTTCTATAACATCATATCATATTGGTAGATCAAATGCTGTGTACGAATGAATATCCAATAATCCCATTATGAAGGAGTTTTGTAAACAGAGACACATAATATTATGCAGGACATTTTGAGTTTGTCCTCAGATCATGAGAATTCGGAGGGTAATGAGGCCATTTGGCCCATTGAGTATGCTCTGTCTTTCAATCAGATCATGTCTGTTCAACTCTACTTTCCCGCCTTTTCCACAAAACCCTTGTTTCCCTGATTAACTGAAATCTGCAGGAGGTAACGAAACAGTTGGAGAGATAGAAATAGCAAATTAAGTTTAATCTGGACAAGTGTGAGATGATGTCAAATTCAAGAAGAAAGTTATCATACTGAGGGATATTGATATACAGAAGGATCTTGGTGCAAGTCAGTAACTCCCAGAAAATGTCAACAGAAGTGTTTCAGATGGGAAAGAAAGCAAATGGAGCACTGACCTTCATCGGTCACAACGTTGGGTATAGTGATTTGCATCTGATGTTGTCATTGTATCAAATGGTTGTTTGGCCACATTTGGAGTACTGGGTGCAGGTCTCATCTCCACACAATAGGAAGGATGTAGAGGCTTTGGAGAGGGGACAAAAGGGGTTTATCAGCCCGTTGCCTGTGTTAGGGTTTTTATAGAGTGTGTTCAGTGTAAGAGGAAATTAAACAAAGTTGGATTGTTTAATGAGAGTATAAGAGGCTGACACGTGAACAGGTACAGTAATATGTCATTTGGAACAGGGTAAAATAATGTAGATAATCTCGTGTGTAAGTTTCAAATACTAGAGCGCATAGGTTTAAGGTGAGAAAGAGGAAGTTTAAACGAGATGTGTGAGGCACGTTTTTTTTATGTAGAGTGGATGTTACTGAGGGAGGTCAGAGAAGCAGAAATGTGAGTAAAAGTTTCAAATGGGATTTAGACAGAAACATGAACAGGTAGAGAATAGAGGGATATGGACCATGTGAATGCAGATGGTATGAGTTAGAATAGTATCTTAGACAGCATAGACGTGGTGGGCCGAATGACCTGTTTTTATGCTGCAGTGTTATGTTTTCTAAAGTCCCAGCATCTGCCCCAGCATGCTGAAATTGTTAGAAAGGATATGTCAATATACAATAACTGCCCACTTAGAAACACATTTGATAAAAGGGAATTTGTTTTTGAGCCTGTTGGATTTAATTTGTTGCTGTGAATATAAATGGCAGAATTGTAAGGGTGTAGGCGGGGTGTAGTGGTATAGGGGATATGGTGTATTTCAATTATCAGAAACCTTTACACAAGTTTCAATAAGGGCTATAGCGTAACTAGGTAGAGAATAGGACCTCTTAAAGATCAATAAGGTCACCCAAGTGTGGAACCAGAGGGGATGGGTGAGATATTAGACGAAATAGTCTTGTCAGTATTTACTGTGGTGAAAGACATGGAAGCTCGGGAACTTGGGGAAATAAATAGTGATGTCTTGGAAAGAATCCTCACCAGAGAAGAGAAAGTGTTGGAATCTTAAAACAAATAAGGGTAGATCAATCCTCAGGAACTCATTAGGTCTGTGCTAGAATATTGTGGGATGCTCGGGAAGAGATTGCAGTGTCCCTAACAGATATATTTATATTATCAACAGAAACAGTGAGGTTTCGGAAGACTGGAGGGTTGCTAATGCTGTTCCGTCACTTAAGGGCTGCAGGGAAAGCCAGGAAATAACTGCCCCGTGAGCCCAGTGATGGGGAAGTTGTTAGAGGAGATTCTGAGAAAAAGGAGCTCCTTAATGAAAGATCCTTAATGAATACTATGCCTCAGTATTCACTACTGAGAAGGGTCTTGTCGTTTGTGAGGACAGCGTGAAACAGGCTGATGTACGTGAACAGGTAGATGTTAAGAAGGACTATATGCTGAGAATTTCGTAAAAGATAAGGTTAGATACGTCGCTGAACCAGACGAGATGTGTCCAAAGTTAGTACATGAAGCGAGGGAATGGATTGCTGCGCACCTGGTGATGACTTTTGCACCCTCACTGTCCACTGGAGTCTTACCAGATGATTGGAGGCAGGAACATATTAGTCTCTTGTTCAGGAAAGGGAATAGGGATAATCCTGGGAATTGCACACCTGTCAGTCTTAAGTCTGTGGTGTGCAGGTTATTGGAGAGGACTCTGAGAGACAGGATTTATTATTCCTTGAGAAACCATAGTTTGATTAGAGGTAGTCAGCATGGTTGTGTAATGGGCAGGTCATGTCTTACACGTCTTATTGAATCTTTTGAGAATGTGATGAAACACCTTTATGGCTCATTCAGAAAGTACAGAGACATTGGTTACCGGGAAACCTGTCTGTCTGGATACGGGATTACTGGCCCACAGAAGACAGAGGGTGATGATAGATAGAAACCATTCATCCTGGAGCTGAGTGACTGTGGTTTTCTGCAGGGAGTTGTTACAGGACATCTGCCCTTTGTGATTTTATGAATAAGTTGGATGTGTGAGTGGTAGAGTTAGTTAGTAAGTTTGCCAATGACACAAAGGTTGGTGGAGTGGTGGATAGTGTGGAGGGCTGTTGTAGGTTGCAATGGGGCAATGACAGGATGTAGAGCTGGGCTGAGAAATGGCAAATGGAGTTCCATCTGGAAAAGTGTGGAGCCATTCATTTTGAAGATTGAATTTGAATGCAGGATACAGCGTTAAAGGTAGGATCCTTGGCAGTGAGGAGGAACAGAGGGATCTTGGGTTCCAAGTCCATAGATCCCTCAAGGTTGCCACCCAAGCTGATAGGCTTGTTAAGAAGGAATATATTGTGTTGGATTTCATTAGTTTGAGAATTAACGTTTAAAGCTGTGAGATTATGCTGCAGCTCTTTAGAGCCCTGGTTAGACACCACTTGGAATATTGTGGTCAGTTCTGGTCCCTTCATTACAGGAAGGATGTGGAAGCTTTAGAGAGGGTAAAGAGGAGATTTACCAGGTTGCTGACTGTACAGGAGAGCATGACTTATGGAGAAATGTTGAGGGAGCTAAGGCTTTTCTCATTGGAGTGAAGAACGGTGAGGGGTGATCTGGCAGAGGTGAACAAGGTGATGAGAATCATAGATAGAGCGAATAGAGAGAGATTTTTATTTACCCTGACATAAATAGCTATTACAAGGGGGTATAATTTTCAGGTGATTAGTGGATGGTTAAGGGGAGATTTCAGAGAGAGGCTCGTTATATATAGAGTGGTGTATGTGGAATGCACTGCCAACGGTGGCAGTAAAATTAGATGCACTAGGGACATTTAATATACTTCTGGATAGGCACATGGATGATAATAAAATGAAGGGTATGGAAGTTAGAGTAATAGAGATGTACAGCACGGTAACAGACACTTTAGTCCAACCCGTCCATGCCGACCAGATATCCCAACCCAATCTAGTCCCACCTGCCAGCACTCGGCCCATATCCCTCCAAACGCCTCAAATTCATATACACATCCAAATACCTCTTAAATGTTGCCATTGTAATAGCCTCCACCACTTCTTCTGGCAACTCATTCCATACACGTACCGCCCTCTGCGTGAAACAGTTGCCCTTTAAATCTCTTTCATATCTTTGCCCTCTCACCCTAAACCTATGCCCTCTAGTTCTGGACTCCCCCACCCCATGGAAAAGACTTTGTTTATTTACCCTATCCATGCTTCTCATAATTTTGTAAACCTCTATAAGGTCACCCCTCAGCCTCTGACACTCCCCCTGTAGCTCAAATCCTCTAACCCTGGCAACATTCTTGTAAATCTTTTCTGAACCCTTTCAAGTTTCCCAACACCTTTCTGATAGTAAGGAGACCTAAATTGCACGCAATATTCCAACAGTGGCCTAACTAATGTGCTGTACAGTCGCAATATGACCTCCCAACTCCTGTACTCTGTACTCTGACCAATAAAGAAAAGCATACCAAACACCTTCTTCACTATCCTATCTGCCTGCGATTCCACTTTCAAGGAGCTATGAACCTGCACCTCAAGGTCTCTTTGTTCAGCAACACCCCCAGGACCTTACCATTAAGTGTTTGAGTCCTGTTAAGATGTACATTCCTAAAATGGAGCACCTCGCATTTATCTGAATTAAACTTTATCTGCCACTCTTTTTTTATCTTATGGTCGGATAAAGGATTGGCATGTCACCATGGCCGAAGGGTCTTGTTCTGTACTGTTCTGTGTTCTACCTGTAGTATCTTAAAATGGTTAATAAGGTCAGATCAGTGTAAAAGGATATTGCGTTCAGGAGAAGCTAGTCAACTGGACAGAAAATTGGGCTTGATGGTAGGAGACAGAGGGTGATGGGAGACATGTTGTTTTTCTGATAGGAGGCATGTGACTAGCGGTGTAGTGGGTCCACTGTTGTTTGTTATTTGGTTAAATGGCTTGGATGTGAATATTGGTTTCCCGTTAAGTAGGTTTTTTGGGTGAGACTGGAATTGGTGGTAAAGTGGACAGTGATGAAGGTTATCTGTGAAACAACAGGATGAAAAGTACTGCTGGGATAGTGGGCTGAAGAATAGCAGATGGAGTTTAATTAGATAAATGTGAAGTGCTCCATTTTGGTCAAACAAACCAGGGCTGGATTGTGCAGATAATGTTCGGGCCCTGGGTAGTGTTGTCAGTCAGTGACCCAGGAATGCAGGTACACAGTTCTTTGAAAGTGGTATCACAGGTAGACAGGCTGGTGAAACAAGCGTTTGAGATGGTTTCCTTCATTGGGCAGAGCATTAAGAGTGAGAGTTGGGACGTCATGTTTTATCTGTACAAGATATTGGTCAGGCCACCATAAAAGCATTGTTGATCAGTAGGAAGAACTCATCTGGTTCACTGACCTCCTTTAGGGAAGACATCTGACATCTAACCTGGTCTGGCTCACATGTGACTCCAGACCCACTGCAATATGGCTGACTCTGAGCTGTCCTCTGGGTAATTAGCAGTGACACCCACATCCCATGAATGAATAAATAAAAATACATATGTCCCTCCTTACCACTGCAAACACATCCAGCTGCAGCAATTCATACTGGCTTTGTAACACCGTTCATGCCCTGACCACTCTCTGTAACACTCTTACCACCTCCAGCACCTTCAGCTCTCCCTGTTCCTTTTGTGACATTAAACCCTGACAATGATTCCCCTTCCCATTGCCTTCCCCCTGCTAGCAGACCCTTTGCAATCCCTTTAACACTTACTCCTTCAACACGCTCTCATTTTAAGATTTTAAGTACTTGGTGATAATCTTCTCATCTCATAACCTAATATGATACATTTTGTCCTGAGTGAGGGGCCGGTGGGAGTTTCGTGCTGTATGCTTCAATGGAATGTTCTTTCGTTGAGTGATTTACACCGTTCCTTCAAATGATTTCCACTGTTCATTTACAGGCAAACATTTCAGTCTGTTTAGCCTGTTTACCTGAGTCCGTTCTCCTCTCAAACCCATGTAATTGGCTGTTTTTGTTTCTAGTTGTAGCGTGTCCTTTCTGTGATTCACTTTAAAATTTTATATTTCTTTAAACTGCACTTTATGACAATTTCCCAGAGGATCTCTCCAGGTGATATTACTTATTCGCTAAGTTTCATCACACAACGATCGCTCTGAGATAGTTATGTCCCTTGCCAGTTGCACAAATTGCTATTTAAAGCAACACTGAAAAAGGTTCTCTGAACTCCTCTTCCAATATCACTGTTGTCAGTGCGACTGTCCCAGATTATGGGAATATTGAAGATTCCAAAAATTATCATAATGTGTTTGTTAAAAAATTCCAATGTTTAATACAGTGATGAGCAATGAAGTGGTGTTCGGTGGCTAAAACTGTTCTGCTGCTTGTGCCCTTGGCAAGTAGTAGCCAGAATTTACATTCAGACTGAATCTACTTCATGATTTGATGTCAAATGCTTTCTCTGTAATGCCTTTGTTATCCATTATTGTTAGCGTTAACCATTTTGCCTGATTTTCTGAAAGGTTACGATCCATTGAGTATTTATGTCCACCTCTTGTTCGCTCTGTAACCATGTTTATCTGGTGTCGAAATCTTTTTTCTCTGTGTTACAAATCCATCTCCTTATTGAAGAGATATTATCCATTCCTAAAAAAAACTATAATTTACTCTTTCCCACAATTTCCTGTCACAAACCAATTCCCTGATGTACAGTTTTAATTAAACTCTGTCCCATCCTGTTCCTTTCTGCTTGTCATCAGTCACATTCCCGTGCTGCTCCCATACTTCACCTTTTCTATTTGCATTTGAAAAGCTCGTTTCACCTGAACCCTATCCCAGCACCCTCTCTGTCAGTTTGAAGCCCTGTCCATAAACCTACCGACATGATTGGCCAGGACACTGGTCCCAGCAGGGTTCCTGTGGGACCATCCTAATGGATTATTTTTTAAATCAGGTATGGGATTTGGGAGTTTCTGGCTGACCAGCTTCCTTGCCCAGCCCTAGCTGCCTTCGAGCTGAGTAACTTGCTCGGCCATTTCAGAGGGTAATTGAGAGGCAAACACTTTGCCTGAGGGTATGTCGTGCAGACCACATGAAGATGAGCAGATGTCCTTATCTAGAGGACAAGTATTTTGGTTTTTTGTACATCAACAATGGTTTCATATTTATTTATGGATTGTTAATTGCTATTTTTAAAATTATTGATTTCAAATTCCACCATTTCTGATGATGGAATTCAAACACTCTTCCCCTGAACATTAGCTGAGGTCTTGGATACATTCTGTAGTAATAATACCACTCGGCCATCACTTCACCTGCTCACTGGTTACTCATCCTTGAACACTGATACCAGGGCATTATGACGCTAAACCCATTCTTCCAATATGACTGTATGATCCTGACATCTTCCTGCACGCTGGTGATATCACGCAGTGTCTCTCCATGTGGTATCCCTCACGGTGTGGGTCTAATTGCTGCCTCTGTCTGTGCCTACTCCAAATCCTGAGCTAACAGAATTATCCACTCCAGAGAGACGCAACAGCACAGGCCAGGGATGGAGTTTGGGATTTTACAGATCTCTGTGGGGCTCATTTCCATTCTCCATGTGTAACCCTCACTGCATCAGTCTAATTTTCCTTTCTGTCTATTTCTCTGTCTCCTATAGGTACTAAGGAAGTTCCTGATTCAATAGACTTCCCAATTGCTGGGTGTCTCATCCAACACCACATTGAAGATGATTGATCAGCCAGAGAGACAAAAGGCAGGGAGATGTGGAGCCTTCAATAAATCCTGCAGTGAGGTAAAGTCACTCTCAGTGCACAGAGCAGAGAGCAATGAGAGGTTTCCTAATATCGCTATCAAGACATGACATAGATACAGTGCTGGAGGGGGAGCACAGTACAGGACAGTCACACCCCTGGCTCGATCACCACGTCTACATTAACTGACGTGGCACTGAGACAGCATGAGGAGTTCATAGTTATCAATCCAGGCCTGTGCTGTCTTAGTGAGCATCGGGACAACAGAGGGGAATGTAGGCCTCCGACGGGAGGTTGGGAATGCTTTCTGTTCTGTGTTCTCCCACCAACACTGTTCTAAGACTCACTACTTTGCAATACTGTATCTATGGCATGGTTTGTGCACCAGCATCTTCAGTCATTTTTAACTCCTCTAACAGTTCCAGTCCCTGTAACCTCCTCACTTCCCGATAGTCCCTCCACATATTTCAAATGTACTGCGTTCCAGACTACCATCCCTCACGCAGTAACTTGCTTCAGTGTCTACAACATGCTTTATTTCGGTACACTGATCCTCTTTAGCTGGATACAGAGTGATACAGCACGGTAACAGAACCTGTGGTCCAACTCATCAGTGCTGCCCATGTTTCATATCCTGAATGAGTCGCATTTGCCTGCGTTTGGTCCTTAGCTCTTCAAACCTTCTCCTCTCCATGTACCTGCCCAAATGTCTTTTCATTGTTGTCATTGTTCTTGTTTCTCCCATGGCAGTCCATTCTGTCGGTGCACCATCCTCTGTGGATAATGTTGCCCCTTTAAATCTTTGCTCTCTCACCTCCAGTTTGTACCCTCTAGTTTTGGACTCCCTTACCCTTGGCTATTCATCATTCTTCGGCCCAATCTTTGTGGCACTCCACTGGTCACAGGCCTCCAGTCTGTTAAGCAACCCTCCACCACCACCTTTGAGCCAGTTCTGTATCCAAATAGCTAGTACTCCCTGTATTCTGTGAGATCGAACCTTGCTAATCAGTCTCCCATGGGGAATCTTGTTGAACGCCTTACTGAAGTCCATATAGATCACATGTACCGCTCAGCCCTCATCAAGCCTCTTTGTTACTTCTTCAAAAAACTCAACCAAGTTTGTGAGACATGGTTTCCCACGGCACAGAGCCATGTTGACTATCGATAATCACTCCTTGCCTTTCCAAACACATGTACATCCTGTCACTCCGGATTCCCTCCAACAACTTGCCCACCACCGAGGTCAGGTTCACTGGCCCATAGTTCCCTGGCTTGTCTTTACCACCCTTCTTAAACAGTGGCACCACGTTTGCCAATCTCCAGTCTTTCAGCACCTCACCTGTGACTATCGATGACACAAATATCTCAGCAAGAGGCCCAGCAATCACTTCTCTAGCTTCCCACAGAGTTCTCAGGTACACCTGATCAGGTCCTGGGAATTTATTAACCTTTATGGATTTCAAGACATCCAACATTTGCTCCTCTGTAATCTGGACATTTTGCAAGGTGTCACCATCTATTTCTCTACATTCTATATCTTCCATATCCTTTCCACAGTAAAACCTAATGCAAAATACTCGTTTACTATCTCTGTCTTTTAAACGTTGTAATTGTACTCACATCCACCCCTTCCTCAGGAAGTTAATACCACAAACAAAACATCTTCTGTGTAACAATTTGCCCCCACCTCTTTTTTTTTGAACATCTCTCTCTTCTAACCTTAAAAATGTGGTCCTTCCTCTTGAGACTCCCCCATCCTACGGAAAAGACAACTACCATTAAATCGATCTATATACCTCATTTTTAAAAATAAACTTTCATAATGTCACGCCTCAACCTCTCGCCTCCAGTGAAAAAAGACTCAGCATATCCAGACATTTTTCAGAATTCAATCCTTCCATACCCGCAAACGTCCTGGTAAATCTCTTCTGAATGCCCTGCAGCTTAATAATATCCTCCCTGTTAACTGAGCGACCAGAACTGGATGCAGTATTGCAGAATAGGCCTCACCAATGTCTGCGCAATCTCAACATGACTTCCCAAATCCTACACTCAATGGACTGAGCAATAGTCAGGCATGCCAAGCACTGTCTTGTCCATCCTGTGATGCAAACTTCAAGAATTATGTACCTGAACCCGGAGGTCCCTCTGCTCTAAAACACTAACCGAGTTCCGAATTTTAATTGCATAAGTTCTATCCTTGTTTGTTTAACCAAGTGTGCTACCTTGCATATATTCAGATTGAATTCCATCTCCAGTTTTTAAGCCCAATCACCCATTTCATCAAGATCCCTTTGTACTCTCAAAAAACCTCCTTCATTGCCCATTATGCCACCCTCCAACCTTTCCAGCACATCACACATGGCTGTCAATGGTACAAATATATTTGCTCGGGGCCCCACAATTTCTTCCCTAGCATCGCACAATGTCCTGTGATAGACTTAATCAGGTCCTGGGTCTTTCCATAACTTTGTGTTTTAAAATCTCCAGCAACACCTCTTCTATAGCATGCACTCTTTTTAAGTCATAGAGATGGACAGCATGGAAACAGACCCTTCGGTCCAACTCATCCATGCTGACCAGAAGATCTAAATACATCCATCCCATTTACCAGCATTTGGCCCATGACCCCTCTAAACCCTTACTGTTCATATACCCATCCAGATACCTTTTGAATGTTGTTATAGCATCAGTATCTGCTACTTTCTCTCTCAGCTCATTCCATACACACATCACCGTGTGCATAAAAAAGCTGTCCCTTCAGTCCCTTTTAAATCTTTACCCTCTAACCTTAAACTATGCTCTCTAGATTTAGACTCCCCAACCCCTGGGAAACGACCTTGAATGCTTACCCAATCCATACCACTCATGTTTATATAAACCTCTGTCAGGTCACCCCAGTCTCCGATGCTCCAG
Source organism: Chiloscyllium punctatum (assembly GCF_047496795.1). NCBI lineage: Eukaryota > Metazoa > Chordata > Chondrichthyes > Orectolobiformes > Hemiscylliidae > Chiloscyllium > Chiloscyllium punctatum. The sequence continues at coordinate 21,487,588 of NC_092757.1, read as the reverse complement.
AGAAAGTAACCCCAGCTTATTCAGCAACAACCCTGGCAACATCTTGTTAATCTTTTCTGAGCACTTTCAACTTTCACAACATCCTTCCTATAGTGGGGATACTGGAATTGCAGAGAACTCCAAATGTGGTCTAACGTATTACTCTTGTTCCCTGAGCTCCCCAGTCTTTGTCCACACTAAGTTCTGAAGTAAAAAATGTGATTACGGTCTTAGTCATATCCTGCGGTTCCATACATCAATGGCCTCATTGATCTTTAAGGGACACTATTTTGTCTCGAGTTACTCTTTTACTCAATATATTTATACAATCACTTCTTGATTATCCTTATCATTCTCTGCTGAGGCTATTTCATGTACCCTTTCTCTATTCCAGATTTCTACTCAAAGTGTATTCCTAAAGCCCCTGTGATCCTCAGGGATTCCCTTGATCCAGTTGGCTATACATGACATGTGCCCCTTTCTCTTGACCAGACCTTCAATATACAGCCAGTGTTTCCGAATGTTGTAGGACTGTGTGGAGACGTAACAGCTTTCTTAACTAGGAAGAGAAACTGAGGAGAGGGAGGCTTTTACAACACTGAATGGCTGCACAATGGGTTTGATTTGCTGGTGTCAAATGAAAGTCAGTGGAGTTTCCGTGGATGGTGTTCCCAGCTTTGTATTTTCAGCTGCTGAGTTCATTCAGGGAGACTCGAGGGTCTGGGGACGCCACCCTGCATACTGCATTTACAGAGTGCCTTGGTCCATGGGAAACAAATGGAGCTGAGACCGCACAGAAGGGAAGCTCTGTTAACAGGGAGACGCAAGGCACTGCACTATTCCTCCTGGGATTTCCAGGAGCATTTGTCTAAGCTGGACGCATTCCAGGTGTAAAGTGTGAAACCAGCTTGGTTCAAAAATGAGATGCTCACTGAGCTGTGTCCCGTCCTTCAATATAACCTGTAGCTTCACACCAGGGACAGGACTGTGCTGACACTCACCATGAAGAGAACTGTTTCGATTCTGGAACTTCCCACGCAGGAGTGGGTAATATGTTCAGCTTCTCTGAAGTGTAGTCCTCCAATGTATTGCTAACTGACAGAAGCCAACTGCCTGCTGAGAGGAATGCATTGGTTCCAGCTCCATATGGGAAGGTACAGAAACTAACTTTCAGAAAAAAAAATGGAACAGTGCGACAGGTGAAAATGATGGACTACAGGAAATTAGAAATAATGAAATGTACATTTTGAAAATCTAATTGAATGAAGTTTCTTGAGTTGCTGCATCTGATGAGCTCCATCACAGAGTACTGAGGAGGTGGTAACAGAGCTTATGAAAGAATGACTGATTATTATTCAAAGCTGGTTTGATTCTGGAAAGGATGCTGCAGACTGGAAAGCAGTTATTGTTCCACTAAACATTTAAAATAGGATAGGGAGAGAATACAGAAAACTAAATAGCTTGATGTCAGCTGTGAGAAAAGCATTGCAACCTTTTATGAGGAATGTGACAACTAGACACTTGGAGAATAATGATATGATTTGGTGCATTCGGACTAGATTCAGGAAAGGGAAATGATCTTTGCTAAACCTGCTGGGGGTAGTGGAGATTGTCCGCTGTGACATCGACAATTGAGAAGCAGTGGGAGTGGAGTATTTGAATTTTCAGAATACGTTAGACATGTTTGAATACAGGTGAGTGGAGAATATTAGAGTCCATGGGTAGGTAGGGTTGGAATACATACTATATTGATTAAACATTGGGTAATGGAGATATGAGAAGACTGGTGGTTTGTTTTTCAGGTTTGAAGGCTTGTTGGGTGGCAGAAGGAACAGTGTTTTTGCAGTAGTTGTTCACAAGATAGATCATGATTCAGATGTGAACAACAAATACCATCATTCCCTTTATGTCTATTAAATGGTGAGAGGTTGGGAAGGGCTGGTGTTGAAAAAAACCAGAATTCCTATGGGGCAAGAAAGTAAGTGAAATGTGGCTCTTCATGAAAAATGATTGAAGTACCAGAGTTGGTATACCTTTACCAATGGTAGTGTTTTATTGAGACAGTTTTTGGTGCATTGTTTACAGATTTGGTCTGTTTTATAAATAATGGTCTTTTTGTCACCGAGACAGTGCAAAGTAGTTTCACCAGACTAAACCCTGGCATGATGGTACCATGAGGAGAGAGAGCAATAACTATATGTTTAATCCATTGCGCTGTGAGAGAATAAGAAGTTGAAAGTTGATGGTTTTGGAAGGACACTCATTACGTCCTAAACAGCTGAATAGGGTGACAATTCTGTATTTTTAACTGGATGATTGACTCCCGATTTTACATGCCTCTGCAGTGCCCTCATGTCGATTGACAGAGAGGTACAGGCTCTGAATGAACTCTGAACACTTTAATGCACAGTTACTAGGTGAAACTGAATTGAATGTCACTTTGCACACAATCCTGTCAGCAATCACAATACCTTCATTCTGAAACACTTAACAATTCCGCACCACCTTCTGACCTTCATGGAGACCATAGGTCTGTTTTATTGGAGATGGAGGACACATTGGAGAATGGATTGAAAAAATGTTGGCTTCATTCCTACTGCCAGAAAACCATGTTAAAGTTACACATGTAAAATTGGTAATTAAGCCACGAGGGACAAGATGGTGTAGTCTATCTGTTGGGTCCCTGCTCCATTTGTTTGTGAAGTTGGAGCATCTCTGACACCATCCTGTTCCTGGGTTAGTGACTTGAGAAGCTGAATGACTGATTCCTGTTCCTCAGTAAGTAACTCGAGATGCAAAACACTCTCTTTCTGATCCTGTGTAAGTGAGTGAGTGAGCAGATTCCTTCCCTTACTGTGTAATTGGCAAGAGGGACTGAATGAGCTATCACACATCTTGTCCAATATTTTGAAGGGTTGAATGACTTCGACATATTCTTGTGAACATAGATTGAGATAGCAAATGAGCTGCACCTTTTACTGTGGAAATGTACAGTGCTTTTACATGAGTGTTACCCAAACTTTACCAGCACGATATTGAATGGTGTCCCATTCTTGGTGTGCATGGACACAGAGTACTTCAATAGCTGAGGAGGGTCAACTTGTTCTGAACGTTAGTGAATATCCCCATTTCTGATCTATTTGGACTCAATGGGCTGAATGGCCTCCTTCCACTCTGTAAGTACGCTATGCTGACAAAGTGGGGATGCCTTGGCTGAGGGAGCTACCCTTAGGAACTCCTGCAGAGATGACCCACGGCTGAGATGATTGATGCCCACCGATGATAACCATCTCCCTTGTGTTGTGACTGACTCCAAACAGTGGAGAGGTCGCAATCAATCGACATTCAGTGCAAATTTCCTCAGATTCCTTGATGTCATCGTTGGCCTGATTTCAGGGCCAGTCTCCCTGTCTAATCCCCCGTGTTTCCTCTTTTGTTCATATCAATAGGTCATGATGTAGAAGCAGAGACTGTTTTCTTTAAACAGAGGGTAGTGAATGTCAGGGATTCTCTTACACAGCGAGTTAGGGGAGCTAGATCATTGAAAGAGACCAGTGGTGTCGCGCAGGGATCCGTTCTGAGACCTCTGGACTTTGTGATTTTTATAGCTGACTTGAATGAGGAAGTGCAAGGATGGGTTAGTAAGTTTACCAATGACATGAAGGTTTGTGAAGTTGCACATTGGTGTTTGGAGGGCTGTTGTAGGTTGCGACGGGATATTGGCATAATGCAGAGCTGGGCTAAGAAGTGGCAGATGAAATTCAAACTGGTAATGTGTGAAGTAATTCCCTTTGCAAGCTCAAATTTGAATGCAGATTATATAGGTAGGGTTCTTGGCAGTGTGGAAGAACAGAGGGATTTTAGTGTCCATGTCCCTTGATCATTCAAAGTTGCTACTCAAATTGGTAGGGTTGTTAAGAAGGCGAATGGTGTGTAAGCTTTCATTACCAGGAAGATTGACTTTAAGAGACGTGATGTTATGCTGCAGCTCTGTCGATCCCTGGTTAGACCACACCTGTAATATTGTGTTCAGATCTGGTCACCCCATTATGGGAAGGATGTGGAAGCTTTAAAAGGGTGCAGAGTAATCTTACTAGGATGCTGCCTGTACTGGAGGGTAAGTCTTATGAGAAAAGGTTGAGGGAGCTGGGTCTTTTCTCATTTGCGTGAAGGAGTATGAGAGGTGACTTGATAGAGGTGTAAAAGATGATAAGAGGCAAAGAGAGAATGAATAGTCAGAGACCTTTTCCCCAGGGCAGAAATGTCTATCACGAGAGGTCATAATTTTAAGGTAATGAGAGGAAGGTTTGGGAGAGATATCAGCGGTAGGGTTTTTTTTAACACAGAGAGTGGTGGGTGAGTGGAATGCACTGCCAGCGGTGGTAGTAGAGTCAAATATGTGAAGAAACTTAAGAGACTCTTGGATAGGTACACGGAATAGAATTCTCTGGCGAAGAGAATTTCACATGAAAGGCCCTTTTTAGAATTTCACCTCATCCCTCTTATACAATCAGAGAGTCATACAGCGTGCAAACAGATCATTTATTCCAGCCTGCTCACCCCGACCAGATATCCCAATCTGATCAAGTCCCATTTGTCCATATCGCTCTGAACTATTCCCATTGATGTTCCTCTCCAGATATATTTAAACATGTAATTGTACCTGCTTTCATCACGTTCTCTGGAAGCACTTTCCGTACATGCACCACCCTCTGCATGAAAAAGTAACCACTATGGTCCCTTCTAAATCCTTCCCCGGTCACGTTCAACCTATGCAGTCTAGTTCTGGACTATGAAAAAATACCTTGGCCATTCAGATTATCCATACCCCGTATGATGTTATAAACCTCTGTCATGTCACCCCTCAGCATCCGACAGTCCAGGGGGGAAAAGCCTCAAACTGCTCATCCTCTCCCGATAGATGAAACCTTCAGGTTCCAGAAAACCGTTGTAAATCTTTCCTGCACCCTCTCAAGCTTAACAACATCCATCCTTTAGCAGAGCCAACCAAATTGTACACAGTATTCTTAAAGTGGCCTTACCAGCAGCCTGTACAAGCGGAAACATGTCACCCCAACTCCTATACTCAGTATTCTGGGCGATTCAGGCAAGCATGCCAACCGCGTTCTTCACCACCCTGTCTATCTGCAACTCCACTTTCAAGGAACTGTGAACCTGCAACCGTAGGTCTGTTTGTTCAGTAACATACCCCAGGGCATGACCTTGATTTAACTTAACAAAATGAAAAACCTCACAAATATCTAAATTATCAGCCAGTATATGGTCCTTTCATGATCAACGGTGCCGTTGTAATCTGAAATAATCTTCTTCACTGTCCACTGCACCACTTTTTTGATTTTATCTGTAAACTTACTAACCATGCCTCCAATGTTTACATCTAAGTCGTTTATACATATATGATGAAAGGCAGTGAGCTCAGCTCTGATTTTTCTTAGCACACCGCTGTCGACAGGCCTCCAATCTGGAAAACAATCGGTTATTTTCAAGACAATTTTGAATTCAATTGGTTAGCTTTCCCTGGATTCCATGCAACCTAACCTTAATAATCTGTCTACGATAGGGAACCTTATTAAATGTCTTGCTGGATTCTGTGAAAACAATACATAAGACAGCGCATTCTTCAATCTTCTTTGTCACCTGTTCAAAATACTCAATCACATTCATGAGACATTATTTCCATCACACAAAGCCACGTTGGAATTCCCCAATCAGTCTTTATCTTTCTAAATGGATGTAAGTCCTATCCCTCAGAACTCCCTCCAACAAACTCCTCTACACTGACATTAGGCTGACTGAGTCGATAATTTCCTGTGTTGTTGGATTGCTGTTCGCTTTTCTAGTCCCACTCCTCCACTGTCCACAAAAAAAAACTAGGTAGGTGATATGGCCAATGATGTAGTTCTCAGAGTTTGTTTGGATCTGCGTGAGGAACAAGTCAGGCAGATTTCTTTAATCTGCTAAAACAACACGTTTATGACCAAAAAAATGTTACTCAAACTATGATGGAAAGAGGAATGACGAGAAGATATTTCAAATATTTACATTGATATTTCCCTTTGAAAAATGCATTGGAACACTCTCTCTCTCTCTCTCTCTCTCTCTCTCTCTCTATCACACACACACACACACGCACACACACACAGACAAACACATAGACACACACGCACACACACGTTTGACAACCAACTGAAAAGCAAAATATCTGCAGTGTTATCTTGACAGAACTTTGTCCAAATAGTCGTTGAACTCATGACAAAAGGAAATATCATAGTTTGGCACAAATGCTGTTCTATTTGTAGCGTCATCAAGTCCTACAGCATGGAGAGAGGCCCTTTGGCTCAAACTGGTACATGATGACCTAAATGTCCATCCACAGTAACTCCAGTTCCCAGCACTTGACCCATAGCCTTCTCATCCTTTCCTGTCCATGTACTTGTCCAAATGCCGTTTAAATATTGTTAATATAAATGATTCAAACACTTCCGCTGGCAGCTCATTCCCTTTGTGTACCATTCTCTGCGTAAAACAGTTTCCATCAGTTTCCCTTTTATTCTTTCCTCTCTCACCTTAAACTGATGCTCCCTCGACCTCAATTCATCGACTCTGGGAAAAAAGGCTGAGTCAATTCACCCTATCCATGCCTCTCATAATCTTGAACACTTCTCTAGGATCCCCCTCAGTCTCCTACGCTCGAAAGAAAATAGTCCTCGCTGTCCAGCCTCTCCCTATATCTCATACTGTTGAGTCCCGGCAACATCTTTGTAAATTCCGTCTGCACACATTCCAGTTTGGAAACATCGTTCTGATGCAATGTGACCAAAACAAAACACAACATTAGAAGTGTAGCCTCACCAACATCCTGTATACCTGCAACATAGCTTCCGACTTCTTTCCTCCATGTCCTGACCTATGACTGCTAGTGTGCCAAAAGCGTTCTTCACAGCCGTGTCGACCTGTGACTCCACTTTCAGAGAATGGTGAACCTGAACTCCATGGTCCCTCTACTCAACTACATGCCTCAAGGCGCGACCATTCACAATGAAACTCCGACCTTGATCTGACTTTGCAAACATATTCTTTAGCACACTTCTCCAGTTTGTTGAAAGTCCTGCTGCAATTTCTGATATACTTCCTCACTGTCCACGATGCCACCTATTATAATGTCATCTTCAGATTCACTTATTATTCCTTGTACATTCTCAAGAGTATCATTGATATCGATAATAAACAACAATGGGTCCAGCAGCGACGCCTGAGGCACTTCATGTGTCACAGGCCTCCAGCCCGAGAGCATCCTTCGACTATTACCCTCTGCTTCCTACCATTAAGCCAATCGTGTGTCCAATTTGCCAGCTCCCTCTGGATTCCATGCGTATCTAACCTTCCAGACCAGCCTATCAAGGTTAACCGTGTCAAAGGCATTACTGAAAACCATACAGACTGCGTCTACCACCCTTCCCTCATCAACATTCCTGGTCGCTTCATCAAAGAAGTAGAAAGTCAGGACTGCAGATGCTGGAGATCTGAGCTGAAAATGTGTTGCTGGAAAAGCGCAGCAGGTCAGGCAGCATCCAAGGAAGAGGAGAATCGACATTGCAGGCATATGCCCTTCTTCAGGAATTCCTGAAGAAGGGCTTATGCCCGAAACGTCGATTCTCCTGTTCCTTGGATGATGCCTGACCTACTGCGCTTTTCCAGCAACACATTTTCAGCGCTTCATCAAAGTACTCAAACAAATTTGTGAGGCATGATCTCCCACTAACAAAGCCATGCAAACTTTCCAGTCTAAAAACAACTATTAATAATGATTATTTAAATTAATAATAACCAACAATAATAAGCAATAATACGATGACATTTTCAGTGGAGAATAAATACCACTGTATGTGGTATTGGAACTTGCATCATAGGTGAAGGACAGAATAGATTTTGTACCTGTGTCATTGAACTATGTTGACAAAAAGCAAGGTTGGCATGGTGGCTCAGTGGCTAGTACTGCTGCATCATAGTGCCATCGATCGGGCTTGATTCCAGCTGCAGGTGACTCTCTGTGTGGAGTTTGCACATTCTCCCTGTATTTGTATGGGTTTCCTCTGGTGCTCCATTTTCCTCCAACAATCCAAAGATGCACAAGTCATTTGAATTGGCCATGCTAAGTTACCGATAGTGTTATGTGCATTAGTCAGGGGTAAATATAGCATATTGGAATGGGACTGGGTGGGTTACTGTTTGGAGGGTTGGTGTGGCCTTTTTGGGCCAAGTGGCCTGTTTCCATTCTGTAGGGAATCTGAAAAAAAAACTATTTCGAATCAAACGCTGTCTTTCCAACTGCACGTACATCTTATCCCTCGGAGTATTCTCAAGTAAGCGACCTACCACAGGTGTTAGGCTTCCTGATCTATAGTTCCCAGATTTTTCTTTGCTTCCCTTCTTGAATAATGGCACAACATTTGCTACCTCCAATATTCTGGATCCTAACCTGTGGCTAACGATGATGCAAAAATATCAACCAGTTCCCCGTAGTTTCTTCTGTAGTCTCTTGCAGTGTTCTTAGAAGCATCTGTTTAGCAGAAAGAGATTTATCCTCCTTCATACATTCTAATGCATCCAACACGTCCTCTCCGATGATATTGACGAACCCAAGATATCACCATGACCTTTGTTAAGCTCTCAAGTCTTCAAGTATTTCTCCACGGTAAAGACAGAGGAGAAATATTCATTGAGAATCTCACACATTTCCTACGGTTCCAGACATGCGTGTCCACTTTGGACCTTGAAGGGTCATTTTCTCATTTAGTTGTTCTTGTTTTCTATAATATAATTAAAGAACCTCTTTGGATTCACCGAGATCTTCTCAGCCAAGGCTATCTTGTGCACCGTTTTTGCCTTCCTGATTTCCTTCTTCAGTAAACTCCTGTATTCCACTATGTACGTCCAGGGATTCCCTTGATCCCAGCTGCATGGACCTGAGCCACGTCTCCTTGTTGCTGGTCAAAGCCTCAATATCTCCTGGCGTCCAGAGTTCCCTTTTCCTGCTAACCTTGCCTTTTACCTTAAAAGAACATATAGACCTTGAACTGTAGACATTTCACTTTTAAATGCCTCCCACTTGCAGGAGGTCCCTTCGCCTGCAAACAAACTCCTCCAACCAACACCGACAAGTTCCTGTCTAATACCATCAAAATTCACCTTGTCCCAAGTTTGAACTTGAAAATATGGACCAGTTTTGTCCTTCACCATAACCATTTAAAGTGAATACAACTATGGTCACTGGTCCTTGAGTGCTCCCCCACATTCACCTCAGTCACCTGTCCTGCCCCAGATTTTAGAATAGGTCCAGTTTTACCTCTTCCCGAGTTGCACCCTCGAAATACTGCTTGGGGAAACTTTACTGAACACACTTAATACATGCACCCCGTCTTAGCCTAAAAATGACATAGAATTAAGTATTATGTTCGGAACATAAAAATTTCCTACTATGGCAATCCCAATGGCCCTGCAAGTCTCCCCAATTGCTCTACATATTTTTGTTCCGTTAGTTCCTCGTTAACGATTTGAGGGCCTATGGAACAACCCAAATAATATCACCATTCCCTTCTTATTTCTACGCTCCAACACAAATCCTCACTGAATGATCCATCAGTTATTTTATCTCTGATTTCTGCTGTGGTACTCGTCTTAATCAAAAATGAAACCCCCCACACCTCCTTCCACCATCTCTGTCTCGCATAAAGCACGTGTACCCCTGGTACATTAAGCTGCTAGCCCTCTCCCTCCCTTCGCCATGTTTCTGTAATGGCTATAATATCCCAGTCCCACGTACCTATCCACGCACTGAGTTCATTGGCCTTACCTGTCAGCCATCTTACATTGAGACAGATGCAATTTAATCCAACAGGCATTCCTTGCTCCCTGTCGTGTTCCTGCCTAATCTATCTCTGCACTTTACTGTTTGTGATTACGGTATCTCCTTCCAGCCTCGCACTTGCAACCCTGCTGTTGAGGATCCCACGCCGTCTCCCACGTCAGCCCATCTAGTTGAAACACTCCTTTGTAGCACGAGCAAACCTGCCTGCCTGGATATTAGTCCCGTTCCAATTCAGGTACAACCCGTCCTTCCTAAACAGGTCACCTCTGCCCCACAAAAGGTCTGAGTGGTCTAAAACTCTGAATCCCTACCTCCTGAACCAATTATCTAGCCATGCATTCATCTGCCATGACCTCCTATTCTTACCCTCACTAGCACAGAGTACTGGAAGTAAACCGAATATTACCACTGTCGTGGTCCTGGCTTTTACCTTTTTCCTCGCTCTCTATCATCACTCTGCAGGACCTCATCACTATTTCTACATGTATCATTTGTACTAATGTGCACAATGACTTCTGGCTGCTACCCACCCCGGTGAAAACGTTATGCAGCCGCTCTGAGACATCCTGGGCCCTGGCACGTAGGAGGCGATACATCATCTTGGATTCCCATTTGCAACCACAGAATCTCTTGTCTGTTCACCTCACTATCGAGTCTGAATAATTACTTCTGAAGTTATTCATCTCGCATAACCTTCTGACAATGGGATTTCTTCCTGAAACAGTTGGATTTCTGAATTGCTTTGCTTCAGGCAGTGGGGAGATTCATCAGGAATCCTCCCTGAGTGGGAAAGACAACTCGGCTGTTTTTTTCACTCCCACACATTGCTGTGTTGAGCGGCAGAGAAACAGAAAGGGAGCAGTAGACTCTTCCTTCACAGTTTGGCTACACTTTTCCATCTCTAAGTTAAGTCAGTTATCAGACCCCAAGCTGGACCATGAGAGCCCTCTTTGAATATTGTCAGAACTATATGACTCCATCACATGTTTGACTCCAGGTCAGTGCAGCATTGCTGTCGTCGTACACAGAATTAATTAATTAATAATACATTGCCTTTCTTGTTTTGAAGACGTGTTAAAATGTGCTTGCATAATGTAAACATAAGCGTTTGATGACTTCACAATATCTGTTAAGATGAATATGTTTTATTCTTAAACAAACACAGAAATTGCTGGAAAAGCTCAGCCTGTCTGGCATCAGATATGAAGATAAATCAGAGTTCATTTTTTCGGTCCAATGACCTTTGCTTTGAAACTGACTTATTCTTACATTATTTCCCCAATTTTATTCTCCCACACAAGACGAAATATGCATCCGGTATTCACCAATTACACTCTTCTCAAGATGTTATACGGTCAAAAAAAATCTCTGATTCTCAGATCGACCTGTTCCTTCTTCATAACGTAATGCCTTCATCCCAAGAATGAGTAAAGAGAAAAATCTTTGAAACGTTTCGAAAGCAATTTTGTTTTTATCAGTTAAGGCAATTATAACGACACATAATACATCAGATGTGATCTCAGCAATGCCCTGAACTGATGCAAAAAAAATCATCGCTATGATCAAACATAACACCCCTTACACGGAACAGAGTAATTCCAGTTACTTCCATATCACAAGCTGCAACTTCAGAGTAATTTGATGCGATTTATGTACTAAGACACACAGATCCCTCTGTACCACTGAGTTCTGCATTCTCTTTGCATTTAAAACAATTTCTGCTGTTTTGTCTTTTACCCAAAACAGAAAATTCCCATGACATATATATTGTACATTTTTTCTGCTGAATGTTTGCTCAAAACCCTCCTCTGTCTACGATATTGCTTGATGCTCTGCCCCTCCCCGTCCGTATTCCATTGCAGACGCTCTGCCTCCCCTGTCTATCTCACATTACAGATGCTCTACCTCCCCCGTTTGTATCCATTTGCAGACGCTTGCCCTCACCCCGTCTGTATCCCATTGCAGACGCTCTGCCTCCCCATCTGTATTCCACGACAGACGCCCTACGCTGCCCCTGTCTGTATCCCATTGCAGACGACCTGCCGTCCATTTGTCTGTATCCCACTGCAGACGTCCTAACCTCCCCCTCTCTGTATCCCATTGCAGACGCTCTTCCCTCCCCCTGTCTGTACCCCATTGCAGACACCCTATCCCCGTCTGCATCCCATTGCAGACGCTCTGCCCACCCCCTGTCTATATCCCATTGCAGACGCTCCGCCGGCCCTGTCTGTATCCCATTGCAGACACTCTGCTCTCCCCTGTCTGCATCCCTTTGCAGATGCTCTGTCCTCCTCATGTCTGTCCCATTGCATACTCTCTGCCCTCCCCTGTCTGTATCCCATTGCAGACGCTCTGCCCCTGCCCTGTTACGTTCCATTGCAGACGCTCTGCCCTCCCCCTGTCAGTATTCCACTGCAGACGCTGTGCTCTCCCCTGTCTGTATCCCATTGAAGATGCTCTGCGCCCCCATCTCTATCGCATTGCAGACGCTCTGCCCTCCCCGTCTGCGTCGCATTGCAGACGCACTGCCCTTCCCTGTCTGTATCCCATTGCAGATGCTCTGCCCTCCCCTGTCTCTATCCCATTGCAGATGCTCTGCCCTCCCCCTGTCTCGATCCCATTGCAGACGCACTGCCCTTCCCTTTCTGTATCCCATTGCAGACGCTCTGCCCTCCCTCTGTCTGTATCCCATTGCAGACGCTCTGCCCTCCCTCTGTCTGTATCCCATTGCAGACGCTATGCCTTCTCCATGTCTGTATCCCATTGCAGATACTCTGCCCTCCCCTGTCTGTATCCCATTGCAGACGCTCTGTCTCCATTTGACATCTTATTGAATGACTATCCTGATGTATGAGCAAACTGAGCTCCATCCCCTTAATCCAATTCATTGGTATGGATTGTAATTTGTTGGTGACCTCACCCAGATCCCTGAAGAATTCCACTAGTTTCCAAACACAAAATGAGTAATGATCTCTTCTCTGTATTTCGTGATGCTGCCCAAGGCGCCCCTGCTCCTGCCTAACAGCCTGGGATGGTTATATGGCGTCCTCCTGTCCTAAGTAATTTACTGAAATAACTTGAATACTTCATTCTATTCCTGTCTAACCCCATGGAGGTGCATTATGGCCTCTCCCTGATGTAATGTCACGATGCTGACTGGATTAATGGTCTCTTTCTCTCCATCTGTAACAGCCTTGGTGGTGAATTGACAGAACAAAGGGTGAACTAGGAACAGTAGTTAGCCATTCGTCCCCTCCAACTTGCTGCTCAGTTTAAAAACATCATGGCTGGTCTGTATGTAGCTGAATACCCCTTTCCTGTCTATTCCCAATGAACATTGACTCCCCTATCCATCAAAAGTCAGTCAAGGTCAGCCTTGAATATTCTCAATGACCCAGACTGCACTGTTCTTGGGCGATGAGAACACCACAGATCGCATAATCCAAAGGAGAAAAGAACAACGTTATCTCAAATGGAAATGGGAGACCCTTTTTTACATTAAAGCGTGTTAACCTCACAGCAAGTCACCTAATCTTTTCAGAAACAAGGGCACAGCAAATCGGAACAAACATATACCATTCAGCCCCTCAAATCGTATCCCACAGTCCGATTGAATTTTCAGTTAAGTATTTATCAAACTTAGCTTCTACAGCACCCTTGGAAAATAATCCTGACACCTTAAGGCCACAGATCATAAGAAATTGGAATTAGGCCATTTGGCCCGTCAAGTCTACTTTGCTATTTGATCCTGTCGGGTGTGTTTTTCAAGACAACTTTCCCGCCTTCTCACTGTAACTCTACATCGTTGTTTTAATCTAACCTTTGTCTTCAAGGCATAGTTGTGTCGGTGTCTCCGTATGTGTGTGTGATTGCGTGTGTGTTTCTGTGTATATCTGTTTAATAGTAGGACGCAGGGTGGTGGTGGATGGTCATTTTTTGAACTGGAAGCCTGTGAGCAGCGATGATCCAGAGGCAAAATTGTTGGGTCCACTTTTGTTTGTCAAATATAAATGATTTAGATGAGAGTTATAGAAGGTATATTTCGCAAATTTGCTGATGACATCAAGTTTGGGTGTAAGTGGACAGTGTTTGTATAATGGTGAACAACAGAAGATTACAAAGAGAACTTCATTAATGAAATCACTGATTCATAGAGATGTACAATAGGGAAACAGACCCTTCAACTCGTTCATGCCGTACGATTAGTCTAAATTAATCCACACCCATTTGCCAGCATTTGGCCCATGTCCCACTAATCGTAAAGCCACCTAGTTGTCTTTTAAATGCTGTAATTGTTGCAGCTTCCATCAGTTTCTCTGCCAGCTTATTCCACAGAAGCACTATCCTCTACAGGAAAAAAAAGTTGTTCTTCATTGTCTTTCAAATATTTCTCTTCCGACCTTAAACATATGCCTACTAGTTTTTGACTCTCCTACCTTGGGGAGAAGGAACCTTGACCACTCACCCTATCCATGCCCTTCATAACTTTATAAATGTCCAGAAAGTGTAAATGTGACTCCAATCAAGACGGTTGGCTGTGTTTTCAGTCATCCTGGGCCTAGGTTCTCAAATTCAGCAGTCGTAACTCTTCCTTCTCCATCAAGGCACGATTCCAAAAAAGTTTAATCAACTTGTTCAGACATATTATGGAACAGCTCTGTGGGATTTGAAACGGGAACTTTTGGCACAGTGACAGGACCACGACCATCATTCAGCTTTAGCCCCTAAAGCTGCAACATGATGCTCATGTGTGTTTGTTCATCAGCCTGTTTTAACATGCTGTGACACTCCTCCACAGGACATGAATTAACACCACCTTCTCCAGAGATAGGGGCAGTACCGCACGTTCATGGACTGGAATCGAATCCAGAGTTTCGGCTCAGAAACATAGGCACCACCCAGTACACAAGGCCTAAACCATGTCCAGATTTTGGGTCTTATTTTAAGTATATGGATTAATTAAATTCTGGTTAACATTACCAAATTATACAGGGAACATTTCTCATTGAAAAATAAGTACAATTTATTTACCTAAATTATGGGATGTTCAGTGCATTCGCTGTGCCATTGAGATAAACAATGAGCTTGGCTATGATTTCCTGTTTGAATGGCGATTGTCAGTAGTCTGCTATATCAGGGAAATAAATCCTGCAAACACATTCTGCACTTTAACGGATCTCGAGTAGATATCAATACTGAACACCAGAGACGAGGAAAGAGCACAATTCTGGGCCCAAAACACTGGTCGCTATTTCAAATATCTACCACGTGGCTTCCATCTTCCTAAAATCATTCATTGATACAAGACAACTGTTTCCTTTCCAGACTCTCCTTACCCACTCTTCCCTCTGCCTGCGCAAAGCAAACCAAGTTCTTCGTCTTTGGCAAAATCAAATCTGTTGTTTGTAGACCTACTGGAGAGGGGGGGTGTTCTTTTAGTCCGAAGGTGGAATGTAGAGGGGGTAGTATTATCACTCACTGAGCTGATGTATGGCAGATGGCGTTTAACTTGGACACATGTGAGGTATTGCATTTTGGTAAATCAAACAAGGGGAGGGTTTGTACAATTAATGCTGGGCTTTGGTAGTTATTTAGAAAAGAGGGACCCGGGGCACAGGTATAATTCTTTGAAGTTTGTAATGCAGAGTGTTTTCGTTTACTTCATTGCTCAGACCTTTGAGATGAGAAGTTGAGAAGTCATGCTGAGGTTGTGCAGAACATTGATGAAGCCTCTTCTGTTCTACTGTGTGTAATTCTAGTTGTTATGTTATAGGAGGGATATTAGTAAGCTGGAGAGGGTTGGGAAGAGATTGACTAGGTTGTTACCATGAACACTTCATCTTCTGCCTCGGGAGCCTACAAACACAAGGAATGAACATTAAATTGATCAGTTTCCAAACCACCCTCACCCACCTAGATCCCAAATTCAACTCTCCGACTAACGTCCGCCCTCTCGAGGACCTACCTGTCCATGTTCCTTCCCAGCGACCGCTCCACATTCCCCATAGACCTATCACTGTCACCTCCCATCTTCATCCACGTATCGCCTACCTTTCTAAACCTCAGTTCACCACCCACTTTCTCTTAGCCCTCATCCCCTTCCCCAGTCATGAAGAAGGGTCCTGACTGAAACGTTGACTCACTTGCTCCTCGGTTATTGGCTGACCAGCCGTGCCTATTCCACCAACGCACTTTATCTACACTGAATTCTCCAGCGTCTGCAGTCTCCATTGCCTCTTAGGTACAATTCTCTGTGAACATAATGCCGTTGTCTGTTGTATACGCACATTTTCTTCAAGATCATGGATAATAGAAGTTCTCTCAATGTTTTATTGATATTGTAATGCCTGACCAGCAGGTACAGGATTTATAAACATTGATAAACATGGAAGCATATTCATGTTCCGATAAATCTCCAGCATTACTCCCATATCCAAGGCAGATTGAACTGAATTGACCTACCAGCACCAACATTCGTTCCGTCAGTCATATCCCTATCAGAATATGTAAATATTAATCATTATTTTGAATTTTAATAAGATAGTATTGAATTTAAACGGGTTAACTGCAGCTATTAGTTCAGTGAATTTAATTGATGTCAGTCTCCATGGATCCTAAATGCGTCATGGGAGGATTTGCCTTTTCTATTAATTAAGGATTCGGTTCAATGTGTTATCCCATAGTATGAGCAAGAGCTCACCGACAGCACTAACAAGGATCAGCTGCTCCAGAGAGAGGGGGTGGAAAGATCATAATCTCAGAACGTAAGACTGGAATGTTCGAACAATGGATCAAAATCTGAGAACATTAAACTGGAATGTTCTAACAATGGACAGGAGTTTATCGGATGGTCTTTACTGGATTTCACAACCTGGGATATCATTAACATGGTGGATCTATAATGTTCTGCTGGTTATTCAAGCTGGTTACTATCCCGTCCTCGCCATAGTTGGTGTTCCTGGTAAGTCATTCTATCTGTACATTAAGCCAGGTTGGACTGAATTGCGGCTCATATTATTTAAAATTTAGAAAGGTGAACATCAACATTTTCAATTCCAATGGAATATTTCAGTTCACCCAAATTATAACGATCAAATTAATCATGAAAGATTACTCACCAATATGGGTGGAGGAACCAGACTGTTCTCAAGCTCCATAATCCTTCTAGCCCTGCACAGATGTACATATCCATATCCTCCCCATTCACTAATAATGTCCAATCCCACCATCATGATATCTCCGTCTCCTCCTCAGCCTCAGTGCATCTTCTGAATCAACCATCAATTGTGCCTTTGTTAAATCTGGACACACGTTATTAATCCCTTCTAACTACATGTTAGTTACAGAATAATTGCGCTTGAGAATGTTGAACTTGTTCACTGCACAGAATCCATCAGACAGGCAGGCACTGCATGCTGCTTAATTCACTCGCACATAATCTAGAGGCACAGAATAATAATCTGTTGATATCTCATGAAGGAAATTAATGTAATTGAGATGAAGCTGTCATCATTTGTGAGAAAAAAGCCCATATGTTTGCATCATGTCCTTCAAAGATATCAATGGGTGATCCTTCCCCAGTCAGGTCTGTGCAAACACCAAGCAATGTGTTTTACTCTTTACTGTCCTGTGGAATAGCTGAACCAGTCACTCAGTTCAAGACCAATATAACATGCTCGTCTGGCCAGGGCTGCCCACAAGGAGGGAAGAACAAAGGTTTAGTTAGCTCCCTTCCTGTGCCTGCTTTCCTTATTCCCACACTTCATTTCCATTCAGCTAGGTGACCATTCCCTATTTCAAGTGCAATCTTTCTGACTGAGTCTCTCCCTAAGAGTGATGGTCATCTCCACGGAAACCTCTGGTGCTGGCTTTACTGATGCTGACATAGAGATGTGAGGAACTTCTAAATTCCACATCAGTGTCTGTGAACAGAGATGGAGTGGGGTTTTTACATCATAAGAAAGAAATGGAGACTGGTAAGTGAGGAAAAGGAATTAGTATGATCATTCGCTGAGATTGTTGTTGAGGCAGTATTTGGGATACTGTGGATAGATTTTCTCTCCTTTAAAAGGAAGATCCCATTGCAACAGGGACAGTGTAAAGGAATTACAGCAGAGTAATCCCTGGGTTGATGGTAAAAGAGGAGTGAGTGAAGGTTAATCAGTAGCACTGTCAGAGAATAAGAGGTCATTGCATTGAAACATGATGGTGATGGACAATCACTCGTTATGTTCTACACAGACACTGAGGTGATAAATTCCATGGCTTGGTTTTTGTGTAGTTTAATCGGGATGCATGATTCTGGATATTTAAGTGCCACTGAGGATAAAATCTTCAATCATATCCTGCTTTGATATCCGGCTCAATCCCTCATACCTGAGCAAATCCGTTAACCCCTTTTGTTAATGTTAATAGGATGGTTTCTGTCTGGAGAGTGTTTTCTTCTCACAAAGAGTAGTGAATGTCAACAATTCTCAGGTCTAGAAAGTTAGGGGAGCGAGATCATGGCAAGTATTTAACGAGAAGATGGATGGATTTTTGACCTGTCATAGAGCTGAGGGGTTTGAAGAATTGGCGATTCAAAAGGAGTTAATGTCAACAGTCGGTCAGACAAGATCGCATACAAAGGCGTGAGCATCCGAATTACCTACTCCTGTTTCTTATGTCCTCATATTTTGTCTTTGGAAAATGAATGATTGCAATTTTCCTGGAAGTACTGTTATTGAATGTTGAGGACAGTGAGGGACATGTATTCTGTGAGCCATCTCTGGGAGAAATATGGGCAAAATAATTATAGTGAGTCTGGGTCCACAACATGACCAACAAATGAAACCCCAGTTGCAGAGAGGAGACACTCTGTAAAGAGATGGGAGGCCTCTTTCGTAACCAGCCTGGATTTCCCATCACATTTTCCAATCCACACCAAACCACACAGTGTTGATGACTGAATGGTATCCTGTGTTACTGCGGACCAGGTATTTGGAGCAAGTGGTCTCTAGCGGCTCCTGTTTAGGTGGTTGTAAGGACTGAATGGAACATAGGAAATAGGACTGAGGAGCAGGAGTGGGTCATTAGACACTTTGTAATTGCTCGACCAGACAGTAAGGTCATGGTTGATCGGATTGTGGTCTCCACAGCACTTTTCTGTCTGGCCACTTTTTTCCTCCATTCACGTCTGTCAAATGTTGAATAAACTCAACTTTGAATAAATAGTAGGAAACTGCACGAAGACAAAGTGCACAGGCAGCACAATTCTGGAAGGCAACAGCCATTTATCTATCAGTCTTGTTCCTATTCAATTAACTCTGCTGCAGTTTATCATTTTTGATTTGTTCATGAAATGTGTCTGTTTTTGATAGGCCAACGTTTCTAGACCATGTGGAATTACGCTGGAAGTGGTGGTGATGAAACTGCCAACTTCGGATGAAACTTTGGGGCAAAAGAATTCCAAATTGAGCAGCCCCGTGAAAATTTCTCATTCCTGCTCCGACCATTGTTGGAAGGTCAATGTTTCCTTTACCAGCCCCACTTCTCCACTGGTTACAACAGGTTTGAAGTGTAACCTAGGTCATTTTCTCGAAAAATGTGAGACACAGAGTTACACAAATACAGACACATACACAAATGCACACATCTTAAGACGAAAAAGAATAAGGAATGGTTTCCAGAGTTTCATAGTAGTTGAACTCATATCAAATAGAAAAGTGATAAAGTGTCCCAGCTGCTATTCTGTCTGTGATATTATTCTACTCAAACAAACTGCAGGTAAAAGACTTCTTCCTGAAACAGTTGGATTTGTCAAAATTTCCTTTACTTCAAGCAGTGGAGCGATTCCCATGAACCCTCAACAGGAATCCTCCATGTTTGGTAAAGATGACTCAGGGACTTTTTTACTCTCGCACTTTGTTGTCAGGAGGGTCAAAGTGATAGAGAGGAAGCAATCGGCTGTGGCTTACGACCATAAATTCATCGGACATAGGAACAGAAATTAGACCAATCAGCCCAACTTGTCTGATCCACCATTCAATTATGGCTGACAAGTTTCTCAACCCCATTCTCCTGCTTTCTCTCTGTAAACCTTGATCCCTTTGATACTCAAGAACTATCTCTGTCTGAAATATACTCAATGGCCTAACCTCCACTGCCTTCTGTGAAAATGAATTCCATAGATTTCTCCACTCTCTGGCTGAAGACGTTTCTCCTTATCTCAATTCTAAAAGGTTTTCCCTTTACTCTCTGGCTGTGTCCTTGGGTCTTCGAGTCTCCTACCAATTGGAAGTATTCTCAACATCCACACTGTCCAGGCCATTCAGAATTCTGTATGGTTTAATTGGATCCCCCCATCCCTCTGAACTCCATCAAGAACAGACCCAGAGTCCTCAAACGTTCTCATATGTTAAGCTTTTCATTCCTGGGACTATTCTCGTAAACCTCCTTTGAACCAATTCCAAGGCCAGTACATCCTTCCTGAGATATGGGGCTCAAAACAACGCACAATACTCCAAATATGGTCTGACAAGCGACTTATAGAGCCTCAGAAGTACGTCCCTGCTTTTACATTCAAATCCTTTCAAATAAATGCCATCATTGCATTTGCATTCCTAACTACTGACTCAACCTGCACGTTTACGTTGAGAGAATCCTGGTGTAGAACTCCCTGTCTCCTTACACTCCAGATATCTGAATTTTCTCTCCATTCAGAAAGAAGTCCATGTTTGAATTCTACCTACCAAAGTGCATGTTCTCACAATTCCCCACTTTGTACTCCAACTACCACTTCTTTGCCCATTATCCTAACCTGTCCAAATCCTTCCTGAGCCTTCCTGTCTCTTCGACATTAAATGTCCCTATACCTATCATCTTTAAACGTAGCCAGAATGCCTTCACTTCCTTCATCTGGATCGTTAATGCATAAAGTGAATAATTGTGGTTCCAACACTGAGACTTATGGAACACCACTTGTCACCGACTGTTAACCTGAGAAGGACACATTTATCGACATTCTTTACTTCCTGCCAGACAGCCAAACTTCTATCCATGCTGGCACCTTGCCTCTAACACAATTCCACTTGCATTACTCAGTAGTGTCCTGTCGGCACATTGTCAAAGACTTTCTGGAAGTCCAGGTGAATGACATCCATTGACTTTCCTTCTTCGAAGCTGCTCATTACGTCCTTAAGGTTTTCTCGCAGATTTTCCAGGCATGACCTCCCCTTGATGAAACCATGCTAACTTTGTCCTACTTTACCATCCACATCCAAGTATTCAGAAATCTCATACTTCAAAATGGATTCCAGGATCTTACGCACAGCCAAGTTTAGATTAGTCAGTCTGTAAGTTTCCGTATTTTGCTTGACTCCCTTTTTAAGCAGGTGTATCACGTTAGCGAATTTCCAGTCCTCGGGGAATCTCCCTGATTTGTGCGACTCCTGAAAGATCACTACCAATACCGTCACTGTGTTATCAGCTATCTGCCTTAGAACTCTGGTTTGAAGTCCATCTGGTCCAGGTGAATCACTTACCTTCAAGGCCATTCAGTTTTTTTCCAGTACTTTCTCCTTGGTGATGGCCACTATACCTACCTCTGTCCACTCACTCTTTTCAATTTTTGGGATATTACTCGTGTGTTCCACCGTGAAGACTGACACGAAGTAACTATTAAGTTCCTCAGCCATTTTCTTGTTCCACACTGCTATCTCTCTTGTGTCAATTTCTTGCAAGAAAATGCCAATGTTTGCCTCTCATTTGCCTTTTATGTATCGAAAGAAGCTCTTATAGTCTTTCTTTACATGATTGGCTCACTTACTCTCATATTTAATCTTCTCAATCCTTACTTCTTTTTTCGTTGTTCTCTGTTGGCGTTTGCAAATGTTAAGACATGGCGGTGAAACCCTCTGTTAATTATACCAAACACCCAGGAGAGCTCACCTCACCTCGTAGTCTATTTGGGTAGCACAGTGGCACAGTGGTTAGCACTACTACCTCACAGCACCGGGTTCAATTCCCAACTCAGGCGACTCTCTGTGTGGAGTTTGCACATTCTTCCCGTGTCTGCGTGGGTTTCCTCCGGGTGCTCTGGTTTGCTCTCACAGTCCAAAAATGTGCAGGTTAGGTGAATTGGTCATGCTAAATTGCCCATAATGTGAGATGAAGGGGTCAATGTAGAGGAGTGGGTTGTGGGTCGGTGTGGACTTGTTGGGCTGAAGGGCCTGTTTCCACACTGTAAGTAATCTAATCTAAAAAAACATGAATGACAGAGAACTCTCAAATATCAATACTTAAAGAAAATAATGTGAATTCATATTTTAACCTCTAAAAGTGAACATTACACAATAACTACTCACATACTGAGCCCACACAAAACTGATTATTATCTGCCACCAACTCAATAACTATATGCTGTTTCATGAAGACACTTATGAAGATTACCTCAACTTAATTTCAAACCGTCAAAACTGCTGCCGTCCTCTGTGACGTCACTCTTCTGGCTGTTGAATTCCCTGGGTCGTCATATTTTTGTTTACTGCGAATATGTTTCAAATGAAAAAATATCTTTGATAGTGAGTATTTCCTAAAGTCTTGCAGAGCAAAGTGATTGATCCACAGGCTTCTTCCGTCTCGATGGCATCTGCTCTCTCTCCAAATTTCAAGATGTCTGCATTTTTATATCGTCTTACTGGTTCAATATTGGCAAAACAGTAACTTCAAACTCAATTTGCTTTCAGTGACAGAGAGAGTGAAGGGAAGAGAGTGTTGCATGCAATAGTGAGAGTGGTGGAGCTAGTGCCTTGTTTGGGGCTAGAAGGTATAACAGATATTGCAAAAGTGAGGACTATGGATGCTGGAAACAAGGTTTACATAAAAGTGGTGCTGGAAAAGCACAGCGGGTCAGGCAGCATCTGAGGAGCAGGAAAATCGACGTTTCGGGCAAAAGCTCTTCATCAGGAATATAACAGATATACAGAGAGTGTGAGGGAGTGGAGAGAATACGGAAACACTTGCCCTGGAATAGCGGGGAAGTCTATTGACGCATGTCCTGTATTGATGGGCATTTCTTCGGATCCTCTCACATCGGGGTGAGCCGCCCCAAAGACGTGTCCACGTCTATCACTAATAATACCACAGACCACATCCCTCAGCTTCTTCAGAATCAGTTTGCGTCGATCTTGTCAACAACAAGGAGGAACATACATTGGTGCCTTATTTATATAAACCAAAACTGTTCTGCAAAGTGTGTGCAACCTATGCTCTAGAAATTAGATATACAAATATTATCGGTGCTGCAGTAGTACTGAATGATCTAAAATTGCACCTAAACTGCGTTAACTAAATGATTGCTGATGTTGTGAAAAATAAATTTCATAAGTTTGTATGAGGTAGGTTGAAGAGTATGTTGTGAATCAAACTTACAGAGCAGGTAATTTCGGGCGTGGTGTTGAGTGGTCACAAGGCAAAATTAATAATCTTGCCCTTAAGTAGCTTTTGAGTAATCGTGACATTAATATGTTGCATTTTACACTGCGTCTGCATGCAATATACAATTTTTGAACATTACACTCAAATATCATGGAAGCCCAGGGATGAGAGGGTCAAGTTAATTGGAAAGATACAGTGTGATATTTAGTGGGAGCCAAATAATGGTTGTTATTGATAGAAATACTGCAATGTCTGCAATATACGTACATATCACTAAGTTACACACATCAAAGAAAGAGAAGGTGACTCAATGATGGTCAATGTAAGAAATTAAAGATTGCATTAAATCAAAGGAAGCAGTTTCAGGAGAATTCCAGATATCGTGGAAACCTGAACATTCTGAGAGATTTACTTTTCCGAAAATAAGGACGAAGAAAGTTTTAAGGAAATCAAAAATAACATGAATACTAACAAACAGGAAATATACAGACTGCTTACATCTACAATCCATATACTAAAGAAAACAATAACAAGGTCAAATGTGGAAATTTGTAAGGTGTTAGAGAATTTATTGTGGTGAAAAAGGAAAAGGGCAGGGAAACTAACCAGTTACTTCACATCTGTCTTCATGGAGAAAGCTCCAGGAAATCTCCAACGTATAGCAAGTGGACACATGGGCCTTGTGGAACTGAAGACATAAAGTCAATGCGTATCAGCAACAAGGTAGCATTTGAAAGTAAACTAGATTGATCATTGCTAAGTCTGATGGGTCAGATTTACTTCATATCAAAACGTCTGAAATAAAACAGCATATTAATTGAACTGTCAGTTGACTGTCTTTTACTTTCCTGTAGATCCTGCAAAAGCCATAAGCCATTGTAGATAATTGGGCCGTTGTAAACATGATCCAACTACATACGCAGGCAGGAAGACATAATGCAGAAGACTGCAAACCAATTAATTTGAGATCTGTAGGGAAACAGTTGGAATCTACTATATAAGATGTGTTATTGGGCATTTAGAAATGAACAACAACGTTGCAGAGAATCACTATCTATTTCTGACAGAGAAATCATACCTGACAAGCTTCGGAATTGTTTGAAGTTGTTTCTTGCAGCATAGACCACGGACAACCAGTGGAAGTGGTGTCTTTGGATTTTCAGAAGTCTTTCTGTAAGAACTCACACAGTGAGTTCATAAATACAATCAACGTGAATAGTATTTGGAAGAATAAATGTAATTGGAAAGCTAAAGTTAGGTTGGTCTTCATTTAAGGGAATACATGTAAAGACATCATTAAGCAGTTACATAGAACGTTGGTGAGAGTATACTTGGATAATTGTATACAGTGTTGGTGACCCAATGTAAGAAAGAGTATATTGATCACAGAGGACGTGCAAGATTTTCTGATGGGGGGACTTGTCTTGTGACCTCCCCAGTTTCAAAGAACGAGAGGTGATTACAATGAAATTTAGAAAGTCTATGAAACATGTGACAAGGTGGAAATAAACAGAATGCCTCTCTGGCTGTCTACTCTACACTTAAGGCAAATAATGGCAGGATAAGGGATAGGCCATTTAAGACAGCAATAAGGAGGAAATTCTTCACTCGGAGGGGACTGATGCATGCAGGGCCATACAAACGAGCTGGCCGGGCAAGATTAGGGAAAATCCCCAGATATCCTACAGGTATGTCATCTGGAACAGAATAACCAGGAACAGGTATGATATATCAGTGACTTGCCGAGTTGCATCCAAACTCAACTTCGTGGTAGAAGGCTGTTTGTGTGTCTGGAGGCCAATGTCCCCTGGTGTACCGCAGCGATTAGTGCTGTGTCCCTTATTATTTGTGGTATCCATAAGTGATGTGCATGTGAAGTGGGTTTGGGGAGTGTGATAAGCAAGTTTGTGTTGGAAACAAAGATTGACTGGGTGGTTGGCAGTGAGGAGGAAGGCCTTATGTTACAGGAAGATACTGGTGGATTGGTCAGATGATAACGATCAATGGCAGATATAATGTAACCCTAATAAATATGAAGTGATGCACTTTGGAAGAACAGGGGAGAATTCAATGAATGGCTGCACACTAGCAAGCTCAGAGGGTGCTTCTCCACACATCCTTGAACGTGACTGGATATGATCATTGATGTGTTAAGCAGGACAGTAGCCTTTGATCGTTGACCCAATGATTATCAGATTATATTTGGCACTTTGATAAGGACAAAATAAATACTGTGTGCAGTTCTGGGAGCACATTACAGGAAGGATGTGATTGCATTGGATGAGGTGCAGAGGAAATTCACTGAGATGTTCCCTGGGATGGAGGATATGAGATGTGGAGAGGGGCTGGATAAGCTCGGGTTGCTTCCATTGGAGCAGAGAAAGTTGAGTGGGTAAGTAAATCAGGTTTAAGACTCCAAGGGGCATGGAGAGGGTGAACAGACAACAGTTGTTCTTTTTATTCAGTGTCAGCTTCCTTACAGTCAGAAACCAGGGAATGGAGAATGGAGAACAGAGAAATATGAATCAACTACTTTACTTCTGTCTTCACAGAAAAAGACATAAACAAAGCTTTCCCAGCAATAGCATAAAACCTGAGACTGAGAAGAAAAGTATATCGTATGAAATTAGTAAATAAACTAATTTGGGGAAATTTTTGGAACTGAAAATAATGGGCATCGAGAAAAAAATCAACACACATTCATGAAATGGGAAACATATTTGAGAAACTGACTGGTAGATAAATTACAGAAAAGCAAAAGAGGAACAGAACTTTGGATTTTCAGCAAGATTATTAATAGAGTCTCTTGGCTAAGATCAAGTGTCTGTTCATATCTGGAGAGGCGTCGAGTTGCGAGTTATCACAGCTAGTCAAGATCATCGCTGGATCGTGATTGGACGTTGAAGTATCATTTGGTTGTGCTGCCCTGCTCTTGGTGAATCTTCATGCTGGCTTAGGCCTAATGCCAATTCAGGGACCAGCCAAGCTTGGAGCTATGGTGGAGGATCATACATCTGTCAATCGGATTGTATTCGTGAAAATGATTTTGCTCGAGTGCTGTGGATCTGAAGCAGCCGATGAGTGCTGCATGCACAGATGTGTGCAAGGGATGGGCCTGACCTCGCATCCGCTGAACGCTCTGAGTAATTGGATCGTTCCGTATCACCTGTCCTTCGTGGAGAAGTTTATGAAGAAAAACACCTTTGGCCATCAGGAAGTGGTCATCACATAGTGACCCTTCGGGAAAGGGAGAGGGCGGATCCTATCGAACGGTTCCCTGAGCAGACTGTTGAAGCCATTTGTGGGTGGCACGGTGGCACAGCAGTTAGCAGTGCTGCCTCACAGCGCCAGAGACCCGTTTTCAATTCCCGCCTCAGGTGACTCTCTGTGTGGAGTTTGCACATTCTCCCCCTGTCTGTGTGGGTTTCCTGCGGGTGCTTCGGTTTCCTCCCACAGTCCAAAAACTGTGCAGGTCAGGTGAATTGGCCATGCTAAGTTGCCCATAGTGTTAGGTGAAGGGGTAAATGTAGGGGAATGGGTCTGGGTGGGTGCACTTCGGCGGTTCGGTGTTGACTTGTTGGGCAGAAGGGTCTGTTTCCACACTGTAAGTAATCTAATCTTTCCAACATGCACCAAGACATGGCTTGGCTGGTGGTGAGAAGGGCTCTGCCTGTGAAATCCATTATGCAGGCCCGAACTGTCAGCCGCACCACACGCTGCCCTCAAAGCGGCTGGGTGGGGGGGGGATGAGACTGTCACACACCTCCTTCTGGAATGTGCCTACGCAGAAGAAATCTGGAGAGGAATGCAGTGGTGTTTGTCGAGGTTCGTCCCGAGCATCGCCGTGATGCGGGACTCCGTGCTCTACTGTCTGTTCCCCGGGATGCACACCGAGTTGATAATCAACTGTGCCTGGAGGATCATCAACTCGGTGAAGGACGCTCTCTGGGCAGTCCGAAACCTGTTGATCTTCCAGCTGAAGGAGTTGACCCCGACTGAGTGTTGCAGATTGGCACATTGCAATGTCCAGGACTACGTGTTAAGGGACGCGCTGAAGCTCGAGGAAACTGCCGCCAAGGCGCGGTAGGGAAAGACCACCGTGTAACGTCTGCCTTCCTAAGAAGAACAGGCGGCTCACCCAGTCATTTAGGCTCTGCTGACGCCTCAGTTAAGTATATCGACATATGATTGATAAACGTACAGACATGTATATAAAAACGATAAATTCTGATCTCTGTATGTAAATGTTTACCTATGTATGGCATGACCAACTGTACAGACCATCAAAATATTTTATGAATAAAGTATATTTTTGAAATAAAAAAAGTTGGTGCTGCATGCAGGATTTTCCTGGGGCAGGCTATTTCGATGTGACCTTCAGGATCGTGAAACAATGCGAGCAGCACCTGAAGGTCTTCAAGGAGAAGGAAGGGGAGCTTCTGTTCTCCATCTTGTCAGCTGTTGTGTGTGCGTCCTGCACAGAGCAGTCGGTTTGTTACAATTCATATGTACTGCTCCCACGTTCCAGCTGCTGATGTCCTCACCTTCATGAGAAGATACGTCCAGTTTGAGGCAGAAAGCACTGATGTGTTTGACCCTTTCAGAATCTGGACCAGCAAGCGGCAGGTTAGGGTAACCCTGAGTGTGAATGCCGTGGGAACATCCTCCACCCACCCTGCAGCTTTATAATCGGAGGGAGCAGAGGGTACCTGACATATGGAGTGCAGAGTAAAGTGAGCCAAACCTGCGGGAGATCAGGCCACATTGCAGCTGACTGTAAGGTCACTATCTGTCGGAACTGCAAGCAGGAAGGTCACCCGACCAAGGAATGCAAAGAGGCCAAGAACTGTAATCTGTGTGGAGAGGTGGACCACGTGTACACGGCATTCGCAAGACGAGCGTAAGTCACCTACGCACAGATGGCCAGAGGTGGACGGCAAAAGATAAGCAAGGCACCACAAACCAGCAAGGAAACGGTGTCTGGTGGCACCCAGAAGGAAGGACTGGCTGGAGCGGAGCAGACAGCAGCCAGCATGTAGGGACAGCAACTGATCCAAGCTCACACAGGACAGACGGAGGCAATGGAGGAGGAGGGAACCAAGGAGGCAGAGGAGTGGATTCCTATAAAAAGCAGGAGGAAAACGCGCCAGGCCACCAAAACCTCCTAGCAAAGGGGGAAACGCAGCTGGCGGTGAGGATACAGGCAGAGCTTCTGATGGTGAAGATGGGTGTCACGGCAGCTCAGTGGTTGGCACTGCTGCCTCATAGCGCCAGAGAGGCGGTTTCAATTCCCGCCTCAGGTGACTCTGTGTGTGGAGTTTGCATATTCTCCCCGTGTCTGCGTGGGTTCACTCCAGGTGCTCCATTTTCCTCCCACAATCCAAAAATGTGCAGGTTGGGTGAATTGTTCATGCTAAATTACCCGTAGTGTTAGTTGTTGGGGTAAAATGTAAGGGGATTAGTCTGGGTGGTTTGCGTTTCGGCGGGTCTGGGTGGACTTGTTGGGCTACAGGGCCTGTTTCCACACTGTAAGTAATCTAAGCTAATTAAAGATGGACTCAAGGAGGGTCATCACCAGAAGAAGAGACAGAGCGCTGTGGGGAGAAAGGAGGGCAGAACCTCCCAAACAGGAAACGATGAACCCTCCGAGGTGACTGGTAAAGGCCACCCACCACCAGATAAAAAAACATTAGGTACTCACTACCCCATAGCTCCAGGTAACTGGGAGCAGCGACCCTCTTCTGATCTGAGCTGAGGATGGAGGGAACCATGTCTTTTCATGTCAAAGCCAGATTTGAGGTAGATCCTTTGGTACTCTCCCTGCAATAAACAGTTTTTACTTGAATTAAAGTCCACTCCCTGCCTGTGTCCTGTCTGCCTCCAGAGTCTTTGTCCCTAGCTGGGGAATCTCGCTTCTACAATAAGCAAGGACATACAGTTCAGAGGGTAAACTAAAAACAGACTGAGGCATAAAGGCTACACCACATATGGCATGCAATAGTCAAGATCAACGTGATTAAGATCAGCACTATTTGAAGTCAGAGATTCCATTCCTCAGTTTAACAATGGGTTGGGAAGATGCTGTTCATGAGCCGCTGGTTTGTGTGTTTAAGCTTCTGTACAGTCTGCCTGATGGAATAGATTGTAGGAGATCCAGTCATGATTTGGAGATACTGGTGTTGGACTGGGGTGTACAAAGTTAAAAATCACACAACAGCAGATTATAGTCCAACAGTTTTAATTGGAAGAACTAGCTTTCGGAGCGACGGTCATTCATCAGGTGATTTTTAACTTTGTCGGTGATCCAGAGTGCGATGGGTCTTTGGTTGCCAGTCTTTCCGCGGCAACGAGCGTGTAAATGGAGTCAATGGATGGTAGGTTGGCTTCCTTCATGGCATGGGCTGTGCACACAACATTTTGTCATTTCTCTTACTGTGCTGGACAGGGCTGTTGCCACACCAGGCCATTATGAACCCGGATGGATTGCTCTCGGTGGTGCATTTGTAGAAATTGGTGAGGACCCTTGTGGGCATGCCAAATGTCCTGAGCTGCCGGAGAACGAAGAGGCGTTGTTGTGCCATCTCCACTGTCACATCTAACTGGGAGGTCCAGGACAGGATGTCGGTTATAATCACTCCTAGGATCTTAATGCTGTTCACCATTTCAACTTCAGTTCCATTGATGTAGATGGATGCATTTACCTCCATTCTTTCTGAAGTCATTGATCAGTTGGTTAGTTCTGCCGACTTTGAAAGAGAGGATTGTCTCAGTGCAGCACATCACAAAGTCCACTCTTTCCGTTCTGCATTTTGACTTGCCATCATTACATACCTGTCCTACTATGATGGTGTCATCAGTGAACATGTAGATGGCATTCGTTAAAAATTTGGCAATACAGTTGTGGGTGTACAGGGAGTATAGTAGGGGGCTGAGGACACATCCTGTGGGATTTCATTGTTGAATGTTATCATGGAAGGGACACACTTACCTATTTTCACTGATTGTGCACTGTGGTTCAGAAAGCTGAGGATCCAACTTTAGAGGGCGGAGCCAAGACTAAGGTCAGGGAGTTTAGTGATTATTCTGAAGGGAATAATGGTGTTGAATGTGAACCTATAGTCAATGAGCAGGACTCTGACGTGGGTGTCCTTGTTGTCCAGATGTTCCAGGGATATGGCACCCGCTATGAACCCATTCCATAGTGGATCGAGGCAGGCTGGGAGACTGGAACTGATGCGGGCCATGACTAGCCTCTCGAAGCACTTCATGCCGACCCTCAGTCTCCTGCACTCTAAACAAAAACGTCCCAGGTTATCCAACCTCTCCCTATGACTCAGAATCTTGAGTCCTGGCAACATCCTTGTAAGGTTCCAGTTTAATACCATCCTTCCGATAGCAAGGTGACCAAAACTGAACACAATGTTGAACTTGGAACTATTTACAACTGTAAGTTTTACTCTGCTGCCAATGGTTATGCTGCTGTACTATTATTTTATTATTTGTGTTATTCTGAAATCTTATTATTCATTAAATCCTCTGATGACAATCCCCTCGGTGAACGTCCTCCTGACTGCGTGAATTTGAATCAATCTATTTTGTTTGGGCAGATATTTTTAGGCCGCTGCATATCAGAGAACAGGAAGAGATGATGGATGTTTGTGTAGTGTGTTTCCTTTACTGGACCAGCTTGTGCCTCCAGGCACCTAATGTTTTTATGGTGGGTCAGAGTACCTCAGAATTGTTACATCACAGAACGAAGCTATCCAGCCGATTGTATGTCCATGAACATTAAACATTACAGCTCAGTACCTGCAACATCCTTCAGCACTGCCCATAGCTCCACTGACCTTACTGCGAACTATAAATTTACTCACTCATCCTTCCATTCCCTCATTAAGATCATTTTCAAAAAGACAAACAATAGTCACCCCAAAACACACTTTTACAGTATACCACTAGCGACTGAACTCGAGGATGAACATTCCCCATCAACTATCACCCTCTGCCTTCTTTCAGCTAAACAATGTCTGATCCAAACTGCTAAATCACCCTCAATTCCACGGCTCCGTATTTTCTGGGAGAAAGTAAGGACTACATATGTTTGAGATCAGAGTCGAAAGTGTGGTGCTGGAAAAAAACACAGCACGTCAGGCAACATCCGAGGAGCTAGGAGAAAGTGAAGACTGCAGATGCTGGAGACCAGAACACTGATTCCTGATGAATGGCTTACAAATGAAACATCGACTCTCCTACTCCTTGTACGCTGCCTCGTCTGTTCTGCTTTTCCAACACCACACTCTCCATATTTTCTGCAATAGCCTAACATTGGGGACTTATCAAATGTTTTCCTGAAATCCATGTGCCCCACTTTACTCTCATCCACCTGTTTGGTCGCATTCTCAATGAACTCAGTAAGATTTGTGAAACATGACATACCTTGTTGACTATCTCGAATCAAATGATGCTTTTCTAGATGATAATAAATCCTATCTTTAATAATTCATTCCAACACTTTACCCATAAACAAAGTAAGCCTGATATATGATTACCAGGGTTGTCTCCTCTCCATTTCTTTAACGAAGGGACAACAATTGCTGTCGTCCAGTCTTCTGGCACTATTCCTGTAGACAATGGGTTGTCAAGATTCGAACCAATCGTTGTGTAACCTCCTCCCTAATTTCTCAGAGAATCCTAGTATTAATCCCATCTGGCCATGAGGAGTTATCTAGTTCCACTCTCTCCAGAATTGCTAACATCTGCATCTTACGAACCTTACTCCCATCTTGTCAGTAGCCTTTTCTCCATATAGACCTCGACACCATTGTCTTTCCATTGTGAATACTGATTCAAATATTTATTTAGTGCCTGTCCTATCTCCTTGGACCACACACACAACTTCACACTACTGTCCTTTATTGGCCCTAATCTTAATTTGGTCATTCATTGATTCATGACATACTGATAGAAAGCTTGAGGATTTTCTTGGATCCTCCTTGCCAAAGACTTCTCATGCTCTCTCTTGGCTGTTCTTATCTCTTTCTTTAAGTCCTTCCACGATAACTTGTAACTCTCAAACATCCGAACTGAGCCTTCTCGTTTCATCTTTACAAAAGCCTCCTTCTTCCTCTTGACAAGAGATTCAACTTCTTCAGTAAACAACAGCACCTTCACTCGACCACTTCCTTCTTTCCTGACATGAATAAACTTATCAAGGACACACAGTAGCTGTTGTTTTAAAAAGCTCCACATTTGAATTGTACCCATCCCCTGAAGTTCCCTTCCCCATCCTATGCATCCTAAAATCTTGCCTAATCGCATCATAATTACCTTTCCCCCAGCTATAACACTTGACCTGCAGTATACACTTGTCCCTTTCCATCGCTAAGATAAACATAACTGAATTGCGGTCACTATCAGCCAAGTGTTCACCTACCTCCAAACCTAATACCTGGTCTGGTTCATTACCCAGTACCAAATCCAATTTGGCCTTGTCCCTTGTGGGCCTATCAACATGCTGTGTCAGGAAACCATTCTGCATGCATAGGACAAAACTGACCCATATAAAGTAATTGAACAGTCGCGTTTCCAGTCAATATTTGGAAAGTTAAAGTCATCCATAACACTACTCTGTTATTTTTGCTAATATCCAGTATCATCTTTGTAATCCTTACTCTACATCTCTGGAACTTTTCAGAGGGCTATAGAGAACTGACAACATGGTGATCTCTCCGTTTTTGTTTCTTACCTCTTCCAATACTACCTCAGTAGACGAGTCCTTCTCAAACATCCTTTTTTGCCAACGTAATATTGTGTTTGATTAACAATGCCACTTGCCCCCCATCTACTTTAAGTAGCTTCCTTGTTCTTAATGAAGCATCTAAACCCCGGAGCCTCCAACAATCAGTCCTGTCCCTACCCTATCCATTTTTCCAACATGGCCACAACATTTGTGGGATTTGTAGCTCGGGTGCTCGTTGTTGTGGTTCTGTTCACTGAGCTGGGAATTTGTGTTGTAGACGTTTCGTCCCCTGTCGAGGCGACATCCTCAGTGCTTGGGAGCCTCCTGTGAAGCGCTTCTGTGACGTTTCCACCGGCATTTATAGTGGTTTGTCTCTGCCACTTCCGGTTGTCAGTTCCAGCTGTCAGCTGTAATGGCCGGTATATTGGGTTCAGGTCGATGTGTTGTTGATAGAATCTGTGGATAAGTGCCATGCTTCTAGGAATTCCCTGGCTGTTCTCTGTTTGGCTTGTACTACAATAGTAGTGTTGTCCCAGTCGAACATCAAGCTGTACAATTGCACAGTTTGGAAACAGGGAGTGATTGGTTGGTTAAACGAGGGTGATTTGGATAGATAAGAAGACAGCATGAGGGGAGATAGACAGGAACAGACAGAAAATGAAAGTTTTGTTTAGAAATTCTCACGGACTGCAAGGCCTTTATCTGGTGCCATACCCTGTGAGCACTATGCGGATACTGGCTGTTGTTCCAGAGTGTTTATCTTCAATAATATCACAGAGCTGAGTTGCTGACAGTTAAACAGAGTCCAAAAGGCCGAGTGATTTTTTTACAGTGAGAAGGTGGTTTAATTTAAATAGACTGGTTGAACAGCAGCAGGGACTGAGAATCCTGCTCGATACTGAGACACTGCGCCAGAGAATCTCAATGAGCTGGATCACTGACAGAAGGGAAATCGGCATCTCAGCTGTGGGCCAAATAATGATTGGGAAAGATTGCACATCACTTCTTTCGTTTTGTAATACACGTTTCAAATTATGTCGCTCAATATCATGAATGTATCTTATCTCTTTGTACTTTCCATAGTTTAGTATGGACAGAAAATCATTTTGTCCTGTATTTTGTGTTCAATAAACAGATTTTACTCTTCATTCCTCACTTTAAATGTACCCTTGAATCTGTTCTTCATATGTGTTATAAAGGGTAACATTCCACTACTGATGACTGGGGAATATTATTGCCCCTTCCCCCAATTCTCTCTATTTTCTGTCTCCTCCACAATGCCATAATCACACTGTAATTCAAGTCCAGTAAATGACATTTCATCACAGTTCACTGACATCGATAACATCAATAGCACAGGCCTCATCTGCCTCTCTCCAGACCTGGAATAACCATCTGAATTGCATTTGTCACTTTAAATTCTCTGTAAACATATCCATGCCATTTCTCTGTTATAACCCCACGTTTCTCAGACACACATTCCCCTCAGATCATGAACTATAAAAATTGTCTCAATATTTTATTGAAATTATGATGCTTGATCACGAGTTCCAGGATATATGTTTCCTTTTATATAGAGAGAAATAAGATCATGGAGTTTAAGAGCAGTCTGGTTCCTCCTCGCGAGCCTCGAGATTTGTTCCATCAGTCACCCTCACAGACCCCATCCACAATGCGAAAGTTTGAATCATTGTTTTGAATTTTAATAGAGCAATATTGAATTGAAAGGCGTTGGCTGGAGCTATTTGTTCAGTTACTGTGATTGATGTCAATCTCCGTGGATCCGAGATGTGTCACTGGAGGGTTTGCCTCTTCTATTAATTAAGGACTCGGTTCAATGTGTTATCCCAGTATGGGCGGGAGCATCAATGACTGGACTAACAGGGATCAGCAGTTCGAGAGACAGGGGGAGGAGAGATCAGAATCTGAGAACATTAGACTGGA
Source organism: Chiloscyllium punctatum (assembly GCF_047496795.1). Taxonomy (NCBI): domain Eukaryota; kingdom Metazoa; phylum Chordata; class Chondrichthyes; order Orectolobiformes; family Hemiscylliidae; genus Chiloscyllium; species Chiloscyllium punctatum. The sequence continues at coordinate 21,452,621 of NC_092757.1, read as the reverse complement.
ATATTCCAATAATGGATCAGAATCTGAGAATATTATACTGGAATATTACAACAGACAGGAGTTTATCCTTGTGTATTTGCTACCTTTCTCAGCCTTGGATATCATTAGCATCACGGATCGAAGATATCCTTTGGATTATTCAAGGTGGTTACTATCCCAACTCGCTATAGTTGGTGTTCCTGGTAAGTCATTCCATCTGACTATTAAACTGGGTTGAATTGAATTGCAGTTCATATTTCAAATTTTAGATTTTGGAACCATCATTTTCAGATCCAATCAAAAATTTTATTCCTTGGAAGTTAGAACGAGCAAATTACTATTCACAACTTAGTCAATAATACGTGAGGAGAAACTAGACTGTTCTTAAACACCACGATCTTTTTTCTTCATTCATATCTTCATTTCTACATATTCTCCCCACTCACCAATCCTGCCCAAGACCACTATCAGGATATTCCCGTCTCCTTTTATAAGGAATACTCCTGTTGGCAGAAAGAGTGTAAATGAGTTTCACCAGACTAATTGTTGGGATGATTGTACCATTGAGAATGCATGAAGATTAATCTGTAGCGCTTTGAGGGAATAGGAGGCGATTGCATTGAACCTTAAGGGGAAGGACTGTCATTCATTATATTCCAAACAGATACTGATACAGTGATAAATTCCATGGCTTGTTTATTACTTGGTGTACATGATTCTCGACGTTTAAAAACTCTGGGAACGTCGATCTCACCCCACGCTACTACCCATTTCGATTGAGAGACAGAGAGAGAGAGAGAGAGAGAGAGAGGGTCAGTGTTTGACTAACCTCTCCCCACATTATGAACGTAATCTACAAATCCCGACAGGAGCCTCAATACTTTCATGCTAAAACAGTCACCAATTCCCATCAGCTTCTGACCTCCATGGAGAACAGGGGTCTGTCTTCAGAGATGGAAGGTGCCTGTTTGAGATTCAGTACACAACATGTGGCTACCTTTCTGACTGCTGGCAAAACATGTTAAACTATCATGTGTCCCACAGGCAATGGAGCCACGAGGAACATCGTGAGCCGTCGATGAGTGCATTCTCTGCTCCATTGTTTTTTCAGGTTGGAGCATCAATGACACCCTCCTGTTCCCGTATAAGTGTCTCGAGGGGCTGAATGGCCTCCTGCTCACATGGAATAGTAGCAAGGGTCTGATTGGGCTCTGTCTGTTCTTGTTTAACAGCTCAATGTAATGACCAGAGCGCTCCGCTTCCTGCGGAACAGGCAGCACGATTGAATGGGTTGTACCTCTTCTTATTCAGTCGTTTCGATGGGCTGAATGGCTTTCACATATCCATGTAAGCAGCATGAGGTGCTGTATGAGCTCCTCTTTTAACTGTGGAAATGTGCAGTGTCTGGCCTTGCTGTTACATGAATGTTACCGACACTTTAACAGTACAAACCTGACTGCTATCCAGGTCTTGCTGCACATGGACACAGAGAATGGTTCAGGAGCTGAGGGGCGAAAAAATGTTCTGAGCATTGTGTGATCTTCAGTGATCACCCTGCTTCTGATCTTATGATGTATGTGGGGAGTGGTGCCAGGGGTGTGGGCACGTAGACATTGACGAAGGAGTTGAAGATGTTTGTGCTGAGAAAGTTAACCTGAGGATCTCCTGAACAGATGTCCTGGGACTGAGAGGATTGTCAGCCATTGCCCACAATTATATTCCTTTGTGTTCTGAAAGACCCCAACCAGTGAGGAGGTTACACCTGATTCCCGTTAAGGTCAAATAAGTAGATGGCCCCAATGACACCCTCAGTCAAATACTGCCGTGATATCAAGGGCATTCATTCTGTCCTGAGCCCCTGTGTTCACCTCTTGTTCATATCAATAGGCGATGCTGTATATGTGTTGAGTCTTTTCCTCTCACAGAGGGGAATCAATGTCAGAAATTATCTGGGCTAGACAGTTAATGGCGCTTAATCACTGAAAGTATTTAAAGAGGAGGTAGATGTATATTTGACCTGTCAGAGAGCTGGCGGCTGTGAAGGATTGGGTATTAAAGAAGTGTTAATGCTAACAGTAGATCAGCCATGATCATATACAATGGCTTGACCGTCCGAATTACCTGCTCGTGTTCCTAATGTTCATATTTTCTGTAATTACAAAGTTCATGTTTGTAATGTACCTAGACTTTCTGTTGTTGAATATTGCAATCAGAGAGAGCAAAGCAATTTTGAGTCATCTTTCGGTGAGGTTAGGGGGCTTTTTTCAGAATGAATCTTGGTCTAGACCATGACCATCCAATGAAGCAGAAGTTGCAGAGAGGAGGCACTCTGTAAAGAGACCAGAGGCGTCTTTCAAACACAGAGTGGATTTCCAAATAACATTTTCCAACCCACACCAAACCGTGTGTGACAGTCTGGAAGGATTGAATGAGATCCTGTGTTACTGTGGACCAGGCATTTGGAGCAAGTAGTCTCCATCTACTCCTGTGCAGGACCTGTGAGGGGATGAATGCAACATGGTAACATGGGACTATGGAGCAAGACTGGGTCATCAGACACTGTGTCACTGCTCCACCACGCACTATGGTCTGTTTATGGTCTCAGCAGCACTTTTTTGTCTGTGCACCATTTTCCTACTATGATTTATCTGTCAAGTGTTTAACGTACACAGTTTTGATTAAGTGGAAATATCCAGTCATCACAAACTTTAACAGCCCTTTGACAATCTCTTGATCGTGTACTGACCAATGTTCGAGGGTCACTGATATCTTTTCCCACTCCTCTCCTGGTGAAAGCAAATTGTAAATGTAACCAGTTGAGTGCTGTGGCCAATGAAATATGTATCAGACTGGGTAATTTTCTACAAAAATGTGGGACGCAGAAATTTGAACTCTGAACGAATTGTAAAATGATTGACTGTCCCAAATTCTTTTCTGCCTTTCGAGTTGTTCTGCTCACACAAATGTCTGGGAATACGAATTTTTCCTGGAACAGTTGGATTTGGCTGAATTACCTTTGCTTCGGGCTGTGGAGAGATTCCTATGAATTGTCACCAGGAATCCTCCAGGAGTGGTAAAGATGACTCAGGGAGTTTCTGTTCTTACACCTTGTTTTCAGGCACATCAAAATAAGATAGAAAGACCAATTGGCTGCTGCTTTAGAGGCATTTAATATTTTTCTCCTTCTCTGTGTGGAAAAATACTGTAATGTCAACTGAACACCAAACTGGGCCATGTGCAATCACCATGAACATTCTCTGGAATGGATGATAATAGACTGTATGCTGCATGTCGGTGCATTATTGCTGTTGTTGTGCTCAATGCCTTTCATTAGCAAAAAAAAGTACCTGCTTTATAATTTCATGATATGTTTATATGTGTCTGCGTAATTTTTATAAATGGGTTGATATCTTCATAAAATTTGTGTTTATATAAACACATCACATTCAAAAAGATATTCTCTAACTTTAGTCTCCATAACAAGAGAAAATATGTATCCAGCTGAAACACTTTTCTGAAAACCGTGGTTCAATAAGATTTCTCATCTAAGACCTTAGCCGATAATCCCTGATAACAAAAGGCCTTCATTTCAGGAAGGAGTAAAGGGAAGTATCTTTGAACACCTTCAAAAGGAATTACATCGTTTTTTAGTTTAGAGGATCAAAACTTCACCCAGTGTATCTGATGTGGTCTCAGCAATGCCATGTACAGATGCAGTAAAACAATACTGATTAAACCCAATACCCGTTGCCACAGACAGCATCATTCCACTTACCTTCCAAATCACTTGCTACATCTGCAGACAGACTTCACATGATTCATGTACCAGGAATATGAAAAAAAACATCTCCATCAGAGAGTTCTGCATCTCTCTCCGTTTAAATTGTTTCCTGCTGTCCTATCCTTCATACCTACTCACATTATATTATTTCTGCTGAAGGATTGCTCACTAAATTTCCCTGTCTTTATCACAATGCAGATTCACTACCTCCATTTGAATATAAATTGAATGATCATCTTGGTGTACAAGGTAATTCAGCTTTGATCCATTCAGTCCCTTCATCCAGATATATGATCTGGATTATTGATCATTGATGACCCTACAGTGATCCCTGAAGCAAAACTAGTTACAGTTTTGTAAAAATATGCATTTATCTCTACTGTCTATTTTCTGTTAGTGACAGCGTCCCTGTTCCTCTGCAACAGTTCACCCGGGTTGAATGGCCTCCTCCTGGGCAGTGTAATGTACTCAACGAGCTGAATTACTTCATTCTATATTCCTGTGGAACTCCTTGGAGGGGAAGAATGGTCTCCACCCATCTCATTGTAACGATCCTGTGTGGCTGAATGGGTTGGTCCCCTACCCTGGAACAGACTCAAAGGGTGGATTGAGGAAACAGAATTTTGGGTAGGGGCAACAGTATATCTCTGTAATAGCGTCGAGGGCTGGATTGAAGGAACAACACATTGGATAGGGGCGGCAGTTAAACATTTGGCTGAACCATTCAGAATGCTTATAGCTGATCCGACTGTGTTTGACCATCCGACTCCTTTCTGTTCCCAATAAACATTGACTCTCCTGTCCAGCAAAGAACAGTCTTGAATATCTTCACTAACCGGGTACTCACTGCTTCCTGAGGATGAGGACACCACAGGTAGCACAACACTAAAGGGAAAGGAACGTCCTTATTTCATAATGGGGCGCATTATTTTAAAACTGTGTTAACCTCACATCAAATGACTGTGCCCTTTCGGATATAAGGATAAAATAACGAGGAATAGACATAAGTCATTCCCGCCCTCCAACTCTATCCCACATTACCACTGACTCTTTCCAATCAAATGTGTATCAAACCCAGCCTCTGCTGCTGTCTCAGGAAGAGAATACCTGATAGCATAACACCACACAAGCATTAAAGAAAGGAACAGAATTAGGCTAGTCGGCCCATCAAGTCTGATGTGCCATTCAATCATTTCTTATATGTTCCTCAACATCATTGTCCTACCTTCTCCCGAGAATCCTTGATCTCCTTATAAATCAAAAACGTATTTATTTGTATCTTAATGACACCAGTGTCTGTGTCTTTGCTCTTTACTCAATATTGTTCCTTACTCGGTTGGTGGGACGTGATGTTTCAGAATCTCCACACAAGGCCTTCTGGTCCTTACTGGCTCTTTCCAGGATCCTCCCCATAGGTCGGGATTGGGGGCTGAGGGAACGGTTATCCGGCACTCCACCACCCGGCTTGGCCCTTTCTGCCCTATTCCATGCTGTATCTCCTGGAATGGGCGAAAGGGAGGGAAGGAATGAGGATGGGAGTCGGTGTACCTGCTGTTAGTGCTGGAGGGGGTGAAGGGTGAAGTGTCTGGAGGGCGTCTGACCACAATGTTGTAACCATGCCGTGTTATTAGTGTGCGGGGCTATTGCGTCAGTGACAGAAAAAGTGGGAGAGGGAAGTTGCTGAATTCAATCGTGAGAGTGGTCGTGCTTGTGCATTACTTGGAGATAGAATGTGAGCCTTGTTCGGGGATATGTGTTAAAACAGATATACAGTGAGTGTGGGGGAGCAGAGAGAATATGATGACTCTTATCCTGGCAGAGTGGGGAGGCTATTCACACTTGTCCTGGGTTGCTGACCAATTCTTCAGATCATCTAAGCGTCGAGGTGAGCCTCTCCAAATGTCCTTTCCTAGTGTATCACGAATAACGTCACAGATCCTGTCCCTCAGATTCCACAGAATCAGTTTGGGTGGATCCAAAAAATAGCAAGGAGAAACAAACATTGGTGTGTTATATATCGATACAAAAACTATGGTGCAAATATTTTGCATCATATGCTCTGGAAATTGGACATTCAAGTATATGCATGGGATAGCAATGACATTGTGATATTATCGCTGGTATCTTAGCCCAGATACTCACGGTCTGTTCTGAGTACCGGAGTTCGAATCCTGCCATGGCAGATGGTGGAATGTGAATTTAATAATTATCTGGAATCAAGGGTTTATGGTGACCAGTAACCCATTGTCGAATGTTGGAAAAACTTATCTAGCTCACCAATGTCCTTGAGGGAAGGAAACTGCTGTCCTTTTCTGGCATGGCCTGCTTGCGACTCCAGACCAAGGCAACGCTGTTGACTCTTAGTGGCCGTCTGCCATGGACAATAAATGCTGGTTATAAATGCGACGCCTTCATCCTGTGAATGAGTGACAAATAATCGTGGGTGCTGCAGTAATACTGGATGGTGACAAGTTGCATCGAAACTGCGATAACTGAGTGACTGCTCATATTGCGAAAAATAAATTCCATTAGTGTATATCAGGTATTTGGAGATTATGTTGTGAACCAAACTAGAGAGCAGTTTATTTCGGATTTGGTGTTGTGTGGTCCGGAGAACTTATTACTAACCTTGCTCTGAAGCAGCTTTGAGGATTCGTGACATTATTATGTTGCATTTCGAATACCGTCTGCATGCAGTACAGACATTTTGAACATTATCGACAAACATCGTGGAAGCCTGGAGGCGAGAGGGTCAAGTTAGTTCCAGTGAGTTGAAAAAGTACAACTCAGTGAGAGACAAGCAATGGTTGTTCAAGTCATAGAGTCCGACAGCATAGAGACAAGCCCTTCGGCCCAAAATGGTCCATTCCGATCAAAATGTTCACTCACACTAAACCCATTTCCCTGCTATTGCCCGATATCCTTCTCATCCTTTCCTATCCACTATTTGTCCAAATGCCTGTTAAATGTTGTTAATGTACCCACCTCAACCACTTCCACTGTCAGCTCATTCCATATGCATACAAACCTGTGTTTAAAAAAAATTGCTCCTCAGGTTCCTTTTAATTCTGTCTCCTCTGACCTTAAACTGATGCCCTCCGGGATTGGCCAACCCTGGGGTAAAAGACTGAGTCCATTCACTCTGTTCATGCCTCCCATGATCTTATATACTTCCATCAGATCCCCCATCATTCTCAAACACTCTAAAGTTAAAAAGAATCCTAGCTTGTCCAACCTCTCCTTAAAATCGAGATATAAGAGCCCTTAGCAACATCCGTGTAAATTTCGTAGGCACTCTTTCCAGTTTAGTAACATCCTTCCGAGAGCAAAGTGAACAAAACTGAACAGAACGCTACAAGTATGGCCTCACCAACATCCTGTATAACTGCAGACTAAACTCCCCCCAATTTCGATGTTCAATGCCCTGACTGATGAAGGTCAGGGTGCCAAAAGCCTTCTTCACTGCCCTGTCTATCTCTGAATCAACTTTCAGAGGTTCAAAGTTTGGGAGAAGATTTGTAGCTCGGGTGCTCGTTGTGGTTCTGTTCACCGAGCTGGGAATTTGTCTTGCAAACGTTTCGTCCCCTGTCTAGGTGACATCCTCAGTGCTTGGGAGCCTCCTGTGAAGCGCTTTTGTGCTGTTTCCTCTTTTAATTATAGTGGCCTGTCTCTGCCGCTTCCGGTTGTCAGATCCAGCTGTCCGCTGTAGTGGACGGTATATTGGGTCGAGGTCGATGTGTTTGTTGATAGAATCGCTTCACAGAAGCGCTTCACAGGAGGCTCCCAAGCACTGAGGGTGTCACCTAGACAGGGGACGAAGCCTCTGTAACACTAATTCCCGGCTCGGTGAACAGAACCACAACAACGAGCACCCGAGCTACAAATCTCCTCACAAACTTTGAAGATGTATTAATTGTGCTGCCAATGGCTGTGTTTTACTTTCCTGCACATTCCAAGAGGTCCGGAAAGCCATTGGAGATACATGGAAGGTAAAAAACGTGATCCAAGCATGGTAGGTAGATGAATGGAATGGATCCAGGCATCTAGAACGGGAAAAAGTGATAGTGTAAAGAAATGCAGTCCAATTAACTTGACATATATAGAGAAACTTTTGAAATCTATGAGGCAGGATGTTGTATTGGATATTAAGAAATTAACAGCAACATTGGAGAGAATCAGTATGCATTTTTACAGGAAACTATACTTGATAACTTCGGAATTTTTTGAAGGTTATTGGGAAGAATATTTGTAAATGGAAAGTTAAAAAGTTGGTTTCACCTTCAATGAAAGGCGTCCGAATATCGGTGCAACAAAATGTTGATGCCGTTTCATCGTGTATTGGTGATGCTGTACCTGGAGTATTGTGTACAGGTTTGGTGAGACTGTACCTGGATTATTGTGTACAGGGTTGGTGAGACTATACCTGGACTATTGTGTGCAGGGTTCGTGAGGCTGCACCTGGAGTATTTTGTACAGTTTTGGTGACCTAATCTGAGAAAGAATATACTGACCACAGAGAAAGTGCAATGGACATTCTCCAGATTCATCCCTCAGATGGCGAGATTGTCTGATGTAGATACTCAGACTGTGTTCTCTGGAGTTCAATGAATGAGAGGTGATTGCAGTGAAATTGAGAAAATACACGAAACATATCACAAGGTGGAAATAAACGGGATGTTTCTCTGGCTGTCTACTCTACATTTAGGGTAAATAATGACAGTATAAGGGACAGACCATTTGAAACTACAATAAAGAAAATCTTCATCAGAGAAGACTGACTAATACAGGGCTTGGAAATTTGCTGGCAGGCAAGCTTAGGGAGAAGCCCCAGGTATTCAACAAGTGTGTCAAGTTGACCAGAATAACTAGGGAATAGGTTGGAGTCATTAGTGACTTGCCAAGTTTAATCTAAATCTACTCTAGTGGTAGGAGTCAGAGAATGGTGGTAGAAGCCTGTTTGTGTGACTGGAGGCCGGTGTCCAATGGTGTACGGCGGGCCATTATTATTTGTGATTCGGAGGTGCCAGTGTTGGACTGGGGTGGACAAAGTTAAAAATCGCACAACAATCAGGTTTATTCGAAGGCACGAGCTTTCAAAGCGCACAACCACCTGATGAAGGAGCAGCACTTCCAAAGCTGGTGCCTCCGAATAAACCTGTTGGACTATAACCTGGAATTGTGTGATCTGTAACCTTATCATTTGTGATATTCATAAATGGTCCATCTGTGAATATGGACGAGGGGTGGGGAGAATGTGATAACTAAGTTTGTGTTTGATACAACGATTGATAGGGTGTTTGGCAGTGAGGAGGAAGGTCTTATGTTACAGGAAGATACAGATAGAATGGTCAGATGGACAGATCAATAGCAGATGGAATGTAACCCTGATAAATTAGAGGTGACGCACTTTGGAAGAAGGAAGCAGACAGGGGAGTACTCAGTGAATGGCAGCACACTAGGGAACTCAGAGGGAACTTCTCCACACATCCCTGAATGTGACCAGACAGGGTAATACACAATATGAGAAAGCAAAGGGGAGCATAAGCATAGCCTTTATTTATTGAGGCACAGATTATAAGAGCTATGCGGACCTTTGGTGAGGCCGAGATGGAATACTTTGTGTAGTTCTGGGAACCACATTACAGGAAATATGCTATTGCTCTGGAGGGGGTTGCAGAAGAGATTCACCACGATGTTCCCTGGGATGGAGCAGATCAGCTATGCAGAGAGGCAGGACATGCTCGGGTTGTTTAGTTTGGAGCAGAGAAGGCTGAGGGGGACGTGATTCAGAAGGATAAGATTGCGAGGGAATTGGACAGGGTGGATAGACAGCAGCTGCTCCTTTAAGTCAGAAGGAGAAGAACAAGGGGGAGCAAACTATTAAAGTGAAGGCTTTGAGATTTAGAAAGCACTTGAGGATCGTTTTTTAACCAGAGGGTTTTGGGGTCTGGAATGCACTACTGGAGAGGGAGTTATCACGGGTAGCCCCACAGCTGTTACAAAGTACTTGACGACCTCCTGTAGTGTCATAACATTCCCAGCTATGGGGCTCGTGTAGAAAGGTCGGACCAATGTAGACCGTGCTGTATTTCTGACAGTGCAGAGTCTATGCTTCTTTGAGTGTTTGGTTGTGCAATGTCAATCATTGAGAAGCTGAAGACAGGAATTGATGTGTTTCAGAACACTCTATATGCACAAGGGTAAGAAGAGTAAACTTACAATAGCTTCAAAAAGTACATCAATGGCATCATTAAAGGAAAATAACGTGCAGCTTCTTTACAGTCTGAAACCACAAAATGGAGAATTGAGAAGAGGGAAATGGCAGAACTATTCAGCAAATATTTCAGTTATGTCCTCACAGAAGAAAACAAAAGATAAAAATAATCTTCCCAGCAATACTAGGAAAGTATAATCTCATGAGAGAGAAAAAGGGAATAAATTAAAATAAAAAAAAAACGTTATGGAGAAAGTAATTTAACTGAAAGCAGTGGGCTGAGAAAAAGGCAACAGAGATTTATCAAATGGCAATCATATTTGAGAAACTCACTTTCAACAAAACTATGGAGAAGCAATCAATGCAATACGATCGGATTTTCAGAAAGATTTTTGATAAATCCCCGAGCCTACTATGCAAATTTGAATCGTATGGGACTGGGGCTAACAGAAGGACATGGATTTGCAATGGGAGAGCGAACAGGAAATAGTGAGTAAGAATAAATCGATGTTTGTTTAGAGCAGAGGACTGGGGGTATAGCATGATGCAGTGCTTGGGCCCTAGCTATTTCAAATACACACCAACGTTTGTTAGAGGGAATCAAAAGCTATATTCCCAAGCCGGCTGATGGAACTAATCGATGTCGGATTGTGAGTGGGTGAGGAGAATGTAAAAAAGCTCCAAGGTGACTGAGGCAACTGGAGTGTCTGTGCAAATACAGGGCAATGAAGAGCAATATGGGTAGATGTGACATTGTACCCTTTGATGGGAAAAAGAGAACGGTAGCCTACCATTTGAAAAAGTTGGAAAATGTTACTGTAAAAAGGGAAATATGCTTCTTTTGTTTCATTCATCACCGACCTCCGCCATCCATATAGGGCAGTGAGTTCTGAATCCAGAAGAAAATACTGGGAATGGCATTGGGACATTTACCAGTGTACATAGACCCACCAGTTGGGTAGCTGTAACATTAAAAATGATATGGATCGCCCTGTACACAAGTCACCGAAAGTAATTTTTCCAGGAACAGAAAGCAGTTAGGAAGGTAAATGGTGTGTTGAACTTAATTTCAGGGGGATTTGAGTCCAGATGTATGGGTGTTTACTGCAGCTGTTCATGGCCTTGGTGAGATCCCATCTCGAACATTGTGCTGTATTGTGAGCAGTTTTTGTCTCCTTTCCTAATAAAGGACAAACCTGACATTGAGGATGAGCAGCAAAGGATGACCAGACTGATCTCTGGGATGACAGGTTTGTTGTGGGAGCAGAGTTTGGGACAACTGGGCATGTATTCCATGGGCTTTAGGAAAATGAGTGGAGCTCTCAGTAAAAGTGCAAAACTCTGACAGCGAGAGAGATTAGTAGCAGGGATGATGATTTTGGAGCCATTTCAGAGACAATTTATCACATGTCTGTGCGTCTGGAGTCACCTTTAGACCTGACCAGGATACCAAGGGAGATTCACTTCCTGAAAGTACATTGGAGAAGCAAACTGCTGTTTACAATCGACATTGGCTTCAGGGTAACTATTACTGGTACCTGATCTTAAGTCTCGATATTTTATTAATTGTTTTTTTAACTTCCACTAGCTGCCAGAGCATTAGCCTGGTCTGAATTAGTAATCCAATGATATTTCTACAGCAGCACCAACTCCACATGGGGAACCGTCTGAAACCACCCTGTACAGGTTATTTCTGTGCTGCTTGACAGCCCTGTCAAAAAGAACTCCCACCAATTTGATTGTCGTGGTGGGACTGAGCGGGAGGTAATTGGTCAGTTTGTAATTATACTCCTCTTCGCGGAATGGACATAGCTGAGTAATTTTCCGCATTGCCAGGGAGATATCAGAGTTGGAGCTGGAATGAGACAGCTTCCTCAGGGACACGGCTTGTTGTGCAGCACAAGTTTTCAGTCCTATTGCAGGAATGGGGTCAGGGCCCATTGCCTTTGTCGTATCTACTGTGTTCAGCTGTATCTTCATGTCAAGTGCAGTGAATCAATTTGGTTGAAGGCTGGCATCTGTGATGCTGTCGGCATCATGGCGAGGGTGAGATGGATCATTGATTCACCATTTCTGGCTGAGAATTGTGTAGGTACTACATCCTTGTCTTTTACACTGATGTGCAGAGCTGTTCCATTATTTCGGATGGGGATATTTGTGGACCCCTTTCCTCCGTCATTTATTTCATCATCCTTCACCATTTATAACTGAATGTGAAAGGACTGCAGAGCTTCAATCAGATCTGTTGGTCAAGTACTGTAGTTTTAATGGGTTAGCACGAGGTTGAGCTTCACATGGTTCTGACCCTGACACTTTCACCCACACTCGTCACTGAACCGTAGATCGTGTTGATGGTAATGGCTGACTGAGGAGACTATCCCGAGCAAAATGTTACAGGTTGTGGTTGAATGCAGGTCTGCTTCTTCTGCTGCTGTGGTCTACAGCACTACATAAATACGCAGTTTTGAGCTGCAATATCTGCAATGCAATTCTGCTGTTTGTCCCTTAGTTCACATCGAGACCCATTCACCCATCAGCCCTGTACTCAGTGACCGACTCTGGTTTCTGTTGTGCTAATACTTTCATTTTCAAATCGTCACTCTCCCTGGGTCATGCTTTCAATCTGACACATTCCTCAAAAGCATTTAACTGATTTTAATTCAATTATTTAATTCATCTGCAGTTTTCCTTCCGTAATGCCATCTTCTGTGTTTAAATTGAATTTGTTTCTCTCTGTTTCTTCCCTGACCATGACTAAGAGCTCTGTGGTGTCAGTGATTCCAGCCGTATGTAGTTTCAGAGCCAATGAATTCTCTGGATTCCCAATCATCTTCACCACATTGTATGTTTCCTCTTTTAGTTTGATGCTTTATCATTCATGGCTGCCTTGTACTCCCATGACTATGTTGCATCTCCTTTGAGATGAATTTCTGATATCCTCCGAATTATCCCCAGAAACTCCTGCCATTGCTGCTCCATGATCTTCACTGTTCGGCTCCCCTTCCAATTAACTCTGGCCAACTCCTCCCACATGCCTTTGTACTTACGTTGCTCACTTATAATCACATTACAACGATAAGAGAGCAATAGATATAAACCGAAAGAAGGGGTTTTAAGAGATGGGACACGAAGAATAACTGGGTGATTTCTTAACTAGATAAAAAGAGAGAACGAGAGACAGAATATAGATGTGGAGATAAGAAAAATGAGAAAATTAGATTATCGACAGAAGTAAATGTACATCCCTCAATATTTTGGCAAATCCTGTGTGCTGTGGGCCTTTGTACAGTACATGTACAACAGAGTAATATTTTCAAATGGTGAGTCTGATGCCATAATTTTTCTCTCCAGTAATGTGACAGACGCTCGCTTTGGAAAGAACCCCGTAGGCCAATATATTTAATTCCTGGTAGAAAGGGGATTAACTGAAATAAGTTGGGACACCATAACCAAGATTGATAATGCACATTCTGAAAAGAATGAGAGACAAGAGTAGGGAATCCCAGAAAAGGGTGAACGTTGAGAGAACGGGAATATATCACTTCAGATGAGGACCAAATAATGTGTTAATGCTTTATAACTGTAATACATCATGTGCACTATTTTTCATTAACTGTGTCTCCGTTGTTCATTCAGAATGTGTTGTACACATATGAGCAAACTACCTTATCTGAACACACTCTGATTAAACAATGTACATAAAATCATTTTTCCTCCATTTCAATCTGTCCTGTTGTCGTGTTACCTGGATACATGAACACCAACTGGTCGCCAAAAGACATGACCCACTATCACTAGTTTCCGTACATACACACAACGAAGGACACCACTTTGACTGGGACTATACACACATCCTCGGAAACGCAAAACAAAGACACGCACGAAATTTCTGAGAGGCATGGCCTACTAACCAGAAGTACATTAATAAACACATCATTTTTGATCCTATCTACCTTCCCTTGATAACAAAATCTGGAAATGACATCACCCAACTTAAGAAACCAAAACCTATAACTGGAGAGGTGGGACATACCACCAGTGTCTCACTGGAGACTCGTACTGATCTGAAAACAAACCTTCCAGCTCATCGACTTAACCTACATACTTATAAATTGTTATTTTTCTTTTAATAGTGGAATTTGAGACTACTTTGTCACTCATGTTTTAACAGAGTATGAGTCGAGGTGAGCTTTTCTGGGCGTGTGGCTTTAATTAACAGAGGGGTTCGACATTGACATCATAACGGTTTGACGGCTCGTTGTATGGGATTTGTACAGATTTGGGGTACAAAAGGACCCAGCACATTCCATCACTTGGCAGTTCGTGACCTATGCCTTCAAATAAGACAGGTGAGAAATGCATTTAATTTTGTTTCCTTGTGGTTGGTTAAATTGACAGAAATGGCTTTTAACATTACTAAAGAGGTTCAGAGGTTTGAAGATGATTCCTAAATTTGCCAAGGAGGCGTAGAAAGACAAAAGAAGGGCAGATTTTTAGGATTAACAAGTAGATTAGAAATGGGTTTCACCAATGACAAAAGGAAGACTGAAATTGTAATGGAGATGGTCAAGCACTTTGGTGTATCAGAGGAAGAGGCAACTGCAGGCGAGTTAGAAAAACTTAATTTGCACATGTGGCAACAGGTGTTAGCCGATAAAGAACGACAGAAAGAGAGAGAGAAAAAAGAGAAAGAGAAAGAGAGGAAAAGAGAGGGAGAGTTTGAAATTCAGACGTTTGGAATTAGGTAAAAAAGTTAAATTAGCAGGATGAAGATGAAGGGAGAACGCAGCGATAAAAACAACTATGTTACTATATTGCCATATTTCGGGAAGGAAAATGTCAAAATCTTTTCTATTATATTTGCAAAATTGAAGTGGCAGATGGCGTGTCCAGTGAACTTTTGGGTAATTGTAGTTCAGACTAAGCTGGTGGGCATAGCTTGAAAGATATGTGCAGTGGTGTAATATGAGGGAGCAAGAGATTATGCAGAAATCAAACAGGTATTTTGAAGCAGTGTAGAAGCATATGGACAGCTGTTCAGAAATATAGAGACGGAACCAGATCAGGCTGATGTTGAGTTTGAAAGAAGGAACCACAGATATTTTGAGAAATGGGTGCAGGCCTTAAAAATGGACAAGAGCTGTGAGGCCCGAAGGGAGATTAATCTGCTGGAGGAGTTTAAA
Organism: Chiloscyllium punctatum; assembly: GCF_047496795.1. NCBI lineage: Eukaryota > Metazoa > Chordata > Chondrichthyes > Orectolobiformes > Hemiscylliidae > Chiloscyllium > Chiloscyllium punctatum. The sequence continues at coordinate 21,437,464 of NC_092757.1, read as the reverse complement.
GACTCACTTCCAGAGATGGTAAGAATTTACGTGAATGAACAGAAAGTTCAAAAAATGAGAAGCACGGTAGAAATGGCAGGTAAATATGCATTGGTGCGTGAGATGAAATTTAGTTTCTGGGAAGATTTTCATCTTGTGAGCGATAGAAATTGGGAGCAGGTGAGATCCTACACTACAAAGTGAACAGTAGAGCAGACTGACAATAGTTTACCACAGGTGAAAAAAAACCCCAAGGGGTTGAAAGGGGGCGAAAGGCCTCAGGTGTTCTCACTATAAGGGAGTGGAACTCAAAAAATTACAGTGCCGATGGTTTAAGAAGGGCACTGGGAAATGGTGTTTTCACTGCAGTAAGATGAGACACACCGTGCGGGGCATTGAAGGAAGACACTTTGGGAAAAGATGATGTAAAAGAAGTTAGACCAGTGGCATTTGTGAAGCTGGAAAAGGACACTTCAAGTGGAGCTGAGGAGCTGCAGGAGAGAGGAGAGTGCACAGCCGAGGCTGTGGTTAGGTATGGAATCAGTGCCTGATCCCCATAAAGAATTCGCCTCTGTGGATAACTTTGCAATGAGAACAACGGGGTGGGGAAAGGAGGACTTGAAGTTATAAATTTGTGAGTTACGGGATCTGCATAGTCTCTAATAGTTGAGAAGTGAGGCGCCAGGAAAGCACAACAGATCAGGCAGCATCTGAACAGCAGGACAATCGAATATCAGGCAGAAACCCATCGTCATGAATGTGGTGGGGGGACAAGGGGGCTGAAGGATAAATAGGAGGGTAGGAACTGGGCTGGTGAGAGTGTCACTGGGAACGCGACAAGAAGGTATAGGTGTGAGTGATAGTGATATGTAGGAGGGGAGGGTGGAGTGGGTAGGTGGGAAGGAAGATGGACAATTAAGACAGTTCAAGAGGGTGGTGCTAATTTGAATGGTTGGATCTGGGATGAGGTTGGCGAGGGGAGATGTGGAAATTGGTGAAGTTGATGTTGATGCTGTGTAGTTTGAGGGTTCCAGCTGTCCCACCAACTATCCAATTCACCCTCATCTCTGACCTATCACCATCACCCCACCCCACCTGCATCTACCTATCACCTTCCGAGTTCCTTTCCATCCAGCTCCACCTCCACTCTCCTATTTAATTCTCAACCCACTTCCCTCTCACTTAACCCCACTTTCCTAATGAAGTATTTATGCCTGAAACGTCAACTCTCCTGCCCCTCAGATGCTGCGAATCTGCTGTGATTTTCCAGCCCCACACTTACCAACTCAGATCTCCAGCATCTGCAGTCCTCACTTTCCCTCGACCTCTAATTGTAAGAGATGGAAGTATTTTCACTTTTTCTGACATGTTACTCAAGAGTGTGATTTTTTGTGGAATGTGGACAGAAACTAAGCATTCCCTTCTGTAACATCAGGTTGGAGTGCCAAATCCAGATTGGGGAAGTAACAGGGTGAGTGAGTGACAGGGTGTCCGTTGCAGGAATACAGTATGTTGTTGAGAATGATTTAGCAGGATCCAAGGTGGGAGAGGTACTCCTTGTGGTGGAGAAGTCAAAGGAAGACTAGGGAACTGGCGAGTTAAAATAAAAATAACCAGGGATTTTTCCACACTGTGTAGTAATAAGATCCGACTGTCATAAGTTACAGTAGGAAGGAAACACGAAAGAAAAAAAAAACAAAGGAGTTGAATTCAGTGAACTCACACTCTGATTCAACGATGCAGGAAATTTGTATATATTGTATACACACACACGCACACACACACACACATGGAATTAGAATATATTGTCGAACGTCATTAAAGATAGAATCCTAAAATTTAAATGGAGATCACTACAGATTAGTGCAGAAGGTAAATGGACTGAGGTGCACCAGATTGTGTTACGTGTAGCACATGAACTAACTGCAGGCGGTCACCTCGGTGTACAGACTCAGGCTAAGGTCCAGAAGCATTTCTAGTGGCCTGGAATGCACACGGACGTGGTTAATTTTTTTTGTGCATGTCATACATGCCAAATTGTAGGTACGCCACAGGCACTATTAAAACCAGCACCTTTGTTGCCAATTCCTGTATTCAAAGAACCCTTCACGTGAGCTATGATTATTTGTGGAGCTCCCCTTTCTAAAATAAAACTGGAAACCAATATCTGCTGACCATAATGAATTTGTCTACCAGATTTCCAGGGACAATTCCATTATGGAGTGTTCAGGCAAAAGGGGAGGCTGAGGAGTTGGTCGCTTTCTTTACTCACTTTGGGCTGCGCAGTGTGAATCAGTCAGACCAAGGGTCTCATTTTACCAGCCACCTGCTTAAGGAAGTGATGCATAGATTCAACATACAGCAGTTTAAATCAAGTGCGTCCCATACCAAATTACAAGGAACCTTGGAATGTTGGCATTAGACACAGAAGACTATATTAACAGTGTACTGTCAGAATTACACGAATTATTGGAATAAAGGCGTCTCCTTATATTGTTTGCCATTAGAGATGCCCCAAATAATTCTACTCACTTTACTTCTTTTGAGTTAATATTCGTACATGAAGTGAGAGTTCCTTTGAAATTAATGAAATACAAATTGACAGGACCGAAGTTGGAAATCTCACACTTGGATTATGTATCTGAGGTGAGGGATAAATTAGATGGAGTAGGTGAGTTAGCTAAACAGCAACTGAAGAGGTCACATTATAGAATGAAGCAGGTGGCAGATGCAAACTCTGAAACTTTAACGATTTCCCGTGGGGATAATGTATGAGTATTGCCACCAGTGGTAGGAAATCCCTTCAAAGCCACTTTTATTGGCCCCTTTCAGATTAAAACAAATGAGTCAGTTAAAATATCTGGTAAAGATAGTGGATATGACAAAAAGAATTAGAGTATGTCATGTGAATGAATAATGCTTCAGCCACATTTAAGACGGAGGAACAGGTTATGGACAGAAGAACAAATTGTGCAGTTTGTCTGTGTGATGTAGTGATCTTTAGCAAGTGATTGAAAGCTTAATGTTACTCTTGGTAGAGCATGTTGAACGATTACAACAAGTAAAATTAGTAATAAATGTAAGAAAACAGAATTCATGAAGGCAGAGGGGCCGTTGCTGGGACATTACATTGGCAATGGAAGGTTGACCCCATGGAACACAAGGAATTTCCAAAACTATCCTCGAGGAAAGAGGTGGTTCGATTTTTGGAACTGAGTGGACTCTATCGGAAATTTCTTCCAAACCACAGTAGCGTATTAGTACCCCTGATGGATTTACTAATGAGAACACAGAATTGTGGTGGAGGGAACAATGAAGGGAGGCATTTGAGAATTTTAAAGCAGGATTAGTCACCGCACCAGTTTTAACTGCATCAAATATTTTGAAACCCTTTGTAAATTATGTTTGATGCGAGGTATATAGGGGTCGGAAATGTAATGATACAGAAAGTTGATGATGGAATTGAATGGCCAATTAGCTACTTCTTAAAAAAACTCAATATCCACCAGAAAAAATGCAAAATCTCCAGTATTGAATAAAAAGTTTGAGTTTCATACTAGTTTAAGTTACGGACTGCCCTGACAATATTTTAATGTTTATATGACAAACAAATTGTCGGAGACGGATGTGGACAACAAGGATAAACCTCTCGCATTTTTTGGAATATTTAAAGACATGAATATGAGTCTATTTCATTGGGGTCTTATGTTACAGACTTTAAACTTACAACATGTACATTCTGTGGGTCGTATAAATGTGATAGCAGATGTGTTTTCACGGTTTTAAAGGAAAAGGTGTAGATAAAATTTGACTTATTCCAGTGTTATATATGTTTGCAGAATTAACATGAATGGTATAATTGTGGTTAATACTTTTGTACTTCATAATAATGGGATTAAGAGTTAAAGGAAAAGAAATGAAGCCATATTTTCAATCTGAAGGTTCATTTTATTTCTGGAGGAGGGAGGTGTTATGAAGCCGAAAGCGTGTCTGGTCACTTTAAGACAGAACGGGTTTTGCTGAATAGAAAGTACAGCCACAGATGCCAGCGAAAGGTCACACTGTTCCACGTGTCACCATTAGCTGGGAAATGGATACCCGAGTATTGGTTGCTGTTTTGACAACAATTCAAATACAACCAAATAGTTTAAATAACGATTAGCATACCAGAAGCAAACGGAAATCGATAATAGTGTCTGGACAACTGGAAATTATGAGATTTATTGTAACATGGCAAGTATATGAACCCAGCATTTTGAATACTAGACGGAGAACCACTGCAGAGTAACTGCTGTAGAGCAGGAGTGTTAACTGGCCTTCTCAAACTCTCTCTGTCAAAGATGCATGTTTATGTGAAACCTACTTGCAGTAAAAAAAAGACCCAAGGACATCAGCAGCTGGAATAGTGAACACCGCGGGGAAGAAAGAGACTGTGTCTTCTTGAGTTTCTAATGTTTAATATGTGGGTTGTTGGAACAGCATAATTTTATAGAGTTGGAGTCAGATAGTAAGTAGTTAAGGAAAGAGGTGCTTGTATTTGGGACTAGTTGATGTTTAGTTTTCACTATTAAAGTTAAGAAATAATCTTGTTAATTTTTCCTAATAGTGGAAGGTAGGAGATCTGTATCACTCATATTTTAACATATTACGAGGTGAGGCGATCTTTTCTGGGTATGTGAATTTAATTAACAGAGTAGTTCGACTCCACCATGTAAAAGTACATCCACGCTAATGCCATTTCCTCCAATTGGCCCATATCCTTCCAGTCCTTTCCGATCCACATATTTATTCAAATGTTTTTGAAATGTTGTTAATGTACCCCCTCAACCACATCTGCTTGCAGCTTATCCACGTACAGCCTCTGTGTAAAGAAGTGGCCCTGAGGTTCCCTTTTATTCCTTCCCCTTTAACCTTAAACTGGTCCCCTCTAGTCCTTGATTCTCTATACCATGGAAAAAGACTGAGAGCATTCACCCTATCTATACCCCGCATGATCCTTTACAGCTCTATAAGGGCCCCCCTCAGTTTCCTACACTAAAGAAAAGGTCCAACCTCTCCCTATATCTCAGACCATTGAGTCCTGGCAACGTCCTTGTAAATTTCCACTGCACTCTTTCTAATTTAATAACATCCTCCCTATAACAAACGTGACAAAACTGAATACAATACTCCAAGTGTGGCCTTACCAAAGTCCTGTGTAACTGCAACAAAAATCCCCAACTTTTATACTCAATGTCCTGCCTGATGAAGGCCAGTGTGCCAAATGCCTTTTGCACTGCCCTGTCTGCCTGTGACTCCACTCTCAGGGAACAGTGCACCTGAACGCCAAGGTCTCTCTGCCCACTACACCCCATAGGGCGCTCCCATTCACCATGTAACTCCTACCTAGATTTGAGTTTCCAAAATGCAAGACATCACATATCTATATTAAATTCCATTTGCCATTTCTCGGCCCACTTCCCCGCCTGATTAAGGTCCTGCTGCAATTTCTGATAACCTTCCTCATTGATCACGCTACCACTTATTTTAATGTCATCTGTAAACTTACTAATCGTGCCTTGTACATTTTCAACCAAATCATAGATAACAAACAGCTATGGAACCAGCCTCCAGTCTGACAAGCATCCTTCCACAACACCCTCTGCTTCCTACCATCAAGCCAACTATGTATCCAACTGGCCAGTTTCCCCAGCATTCCACGCGATGTAACCTTCCAGTGCAGCCTGCCCTGTGCAACCTTATCAAAGGCCTTACTGATATCCATAGACACTACGTTTACCGCTCTGCCCTCGTCAACCTTCTTGGTCACTTCATCAAAGAAATCTAACAAATTTGGAAACATGATCTTCCACTCACAACTCTATACTGACCGGTCTAAATCAATAGGGAGTGTTGCTGAACAGAGTGACCTTGGAGTGCAGGCTCATAGCTCCTTGAAAGTGGCGTCGCAGGTAGATAGAATAGTGAAGAAGGCATTTGGTATGCTTTCCTTTATTGGTATTGAGTGCAGTAGTTGGGAGGCTGTGCAGGACATTGGTTAGGCCACTGTTGGAATATTGCGTGCATATCTGGTCTCCTTCCTAATGGAAAGATGTTGTGAAACATGAAAGGCTTCAGAAAAGATTTACAAGGATGTTGCCAGGGTTGGAGGATCTGAGCTACAGGGAGAGGCTGAACAGGCTGGGGCTGTTTTCCCTGGAGCGTCGGAGGCTGAGGGGTGACCTTTCAGAGGTTTACAAAATTATGAGGGGCATGGATAGGATAGGATAAATAAACAAAGTCTTTTCCCTGGGGTCAGGGAGTCCAGAACTGGAGGCTTTAGGGTGAGAAGGGACAGATATAAAAGAGACCCAACGGGCAACCTTTTCATACAGAGGTTGGAATGTGCTGCCAGAGGATGTGGTGGAGTCTGGTACAATTGCAACATTTAAGAGGCATTTCGATGGGTATATGAATAGGAAGGGTTTGGGGGGTATGGGCCGTGTGCTGGCAGGTGGAACTAAATTGTGTTGGGATATCTGGTCGGCATGGACGGGTTGTGCTGAAGGGTCTGTTTCCATTCTGTACATCTAAATGACTCTATGACTAAGTAATGGGTGCAATCAATGGTATGCTGTCCTTCATTGTAAGATGATTCGAGTACATAAGTAGAGCTACCTTCCTGCTGTTGCAGAGCGTTGCTGAGAGAGCATTTGGGGCACTCTGTACAGATTTGATGTCCTTTGTAAGGAATGATCTCCTTACCACAGACACGGGTGATGGTAACATGAGGAAAGAGTGAATAAGCTAAGTGTTTAATCTGTAGAGCTGTGACAGACGAAGAAATGGTGATGCTGAAACATGAGGAGTGGCAGCGATCCCTTATTTCCAAAACAGACGTTGACAGGGAGAGAAATTCCATACTTTACCCAGGATTGATTGGTTTGGTTTATTGTCACGTGTACCACAGTACAGGGAAACACTTTATTTATGAGCAGTGGAGGCTGATCATAGGAAGGATGTTTAGGTAGATCATAGGGTGGATTACACTTGGACAAAGTAAGGCATACAGGATGCACTGAACAGGACATGAACTGGATAAGATTAGCATGAGCAAGATCAGCATTATTTGAACTTAGAGAGTCCATTCATCAGTCTAATGTGGCTTTCCTAATACCTTATATGCCTTAATGAACTCCCCCCACGTTATTGCGTAATTGGCATGTGAACCCGAACTGAACGTCAGGTTGCTCACAATCCCCGACAGCATCCATAATCCCTTCCATCTGAAACAGCCATTCCCACCAGCTTCCATCCTATATAGGGGACACCAGGCTGTCTTCTCAGAGATAAAAGATGCCTTCTTGAGACTTCACACAAGACATATGGCTTCCCTGCTCACCACTAAAAAACTGCATTAAAGTCCACGTGTGTATCATAAGCAAAGGAGCCAAGAGGAACAACATGGATCAGTCTGCCTGTGCAGCCTCTGCTCCGCTTGTTCATCATGTTAGAGCATCAATTAGGAGACAGTGAGGACTGCCGATGCTGGAGATCAGAGTAGAGCGTCGATTGCTGGAAAAGCACAGCGGGTCAGGCAGCATCCGAGGAGCAGGAGAATCGACGTTTCGGGCATAAGACATTCATCGGGAATCAGCATAATTTACCTCATTCTGCCCCGTGTAAGTGCATTGAAGTGGGAATGGCCTCCTACTGTTCCTGTATAAGTGACTCAATGGACTGAATGGCTTCTTCCTCTTCTGATTCGACAGTGCCTCGGGCCTGACTGGTTAAACCCTGGTTCCTGTTTGACAGCTCATTGTACTGACTGTGTGACGATGGTGCTGCTTTAAGAGGTTATTGTGTCCTGGTTTCTTTTAAGAGAGAGATTGATCGCTCGTTTCTAAGCTGGCTCGTTAAGACCACTTGAGTAACAGTTAGGGACGCCTTTTGTTTATTTTAATGCAGCCTGAATGGGTGTGGCCAGCTCTCACAGATTAGGATCTCTGGGTTTTGGTTTCTCAGTAGCATCAGAAACGATTGGGGTCTCCACAGAGTTGAAAGCTTCAGTGAATGTCTCCTGGCTGCTACCCTCACTGAAATTTCTCTTGATGCTGTTTTCAATTCATGGATTGGAGAAATATTTGTGACAATTTGTGCCTGAATATTTCTTTTTGCCAAGGGCTGTGGTTATGGGATTTTCCTTTATTGGAACAGTTCATTAGTAATAGTTCCTAGATCTATTATTCAGTTAACTTGTCCAATAGAATTACGTTATTCTAAATTCCGCTTTCTTTGGTTTCATTTTATCTTTCATGTTTAAGTAGGTGGTGTTTTGCCTCACACCGAGTGATTTGGCCAGTCACATTGCATCTGGAACAGACACTTTACATTTCCTTTAAAATAAGAAAATATTAGAATATACGCTCTCGCCTTCAAATATTTTTGAGGGGCTCTGGTGTGGCCTATCACACAATACTGCTTCTCTTCCCGAGTAATATGCAGGAGGCACTGAATGGGCTGTCCCTGTTCTTCTCCAATAGTGTCAATGGGCTGAGTGAATTCCTCATATTCCTGCAAAACCTGCGTGATGTACTGAATGAACTATTGTTTTACTGTGGCAATGTGCAGTGTCAGGCAGTGCTGTTACATGAATGTTACAGACACTTTAACAGCACAAGCCTGAATGGTGTCCGCGTCTTGCTGCACATGGACACAGACCAGTTCAGGACCTGAGTGGGGATCAAAATGTTCTGAACATTGTGGAATGTTTGGTGACAATCCCCACTTCTGTTCTTATGGTGGGGAGGGTGGGGGCGGGGAGACATTGATGAAGCAACTGAAGCTATTTGTGAAGAGGAAGCTACCCTGAGGATCTCCCACAGAGGTGAACCAGGACTGAGATGATGAATATCTTCCTTTGTGCCATGTTTGACTCCAAACACTGGACAGTTTAGTGTGATTCACATTTGTTCAGCTCCTTGATGTCAACAGAAGTCAACCACTGCCTTGATATCAGGGCCAGTCATTCTTAACTGAACCCGTGAGTTTTGTTCATATCAATAAGCCATGATATAGGAGCAGCAAGTATTTTCTTTAAACAGGTGGCATTGAATGTCAGGATTTCTGTTCTCAAGATTGTTCGGCGACCTAGAAATTATTTGAAGAGGAGGTCGATGGATATTGACCTATCAGAGAGTTGAGGGCAATGGAGAATTGAGTGTGAAAGAGGATTTGAGACCAAGAGCAGATCAGTCATGATTTTAGTGAAGGGTAAAGCAGGCTTGGGGAGTGAACGACCTGCTCCTGTTTCTGATGTTCTCACATTCTGTTTTTGGAAAGTTATTGCTTGCTATTTTCATGAAAGTTATGTTATTGAATATTGCAGCCAGGAAGAACAGATGTTTTTGTGATCCATCTCTGGGTGCGGTATGGGAGCTGTATTCACAGTGAACCTGGGTCTACAATATGACCAACAAGTGAAGCACAAGTTGCAGATAGGGGAAGCTCTGTGAAGAGAAATGAGGGGCTTCTTTCACACCCGTGCCTGGATTTTCCAATTACATTTCCCAAATCACTTCTTGAGAGGCTGATTGGTCTCCTCTGTTTCTGTGCACCAGCTTATATGAGAAGGTGGCCTCCAACTGTTCCTGTCTAGCAGGTATGAGGGGCTGAGTGAAACACAGAAGCATGAGACTGAGGAGCAGGAACAGGTCATTAGATGCTTTGAGCCTTCTCCACCAGGCACTAAGATTGTGGCTGATCAGGTTGGAGTCTCAGCTCCACTTTCCTGACTGCATCCCATGATGCATGACTCACTTCTCTGTCAAATATTTAACTAATGCAGCTTTCAATCAATGTGAACATAGAGGCACGATTAACTTCCAATGAAGAGAATTCCAACTTGAAAGGTCCTTTCAGAATTATTCGTCATCCTTCTTATAGAATCAGAGAGTCATGCAGAACCTAAACAGACCCGTTAGTCCAATCTGTTCACACCGTTTAGATATCAAATCTGATTCAGTCCCATTTGCCAGTATTTGGCCAATATCCCTTCTCTTTCAGATACTTTTTAAATGTGCGATCTTAACCGCCTTCAGCACATCCTCTGACAGCATTTTCTGTACACACCACTCTCTGTGTGAAACATTTATCTTCAGGTCCCTTCAAAATTATTCGCCCTCTCGCCTTCAACTTCTATCCTCTTGTTCTGGACTCCCCTATCCTCGGGAGCTGAACTTGGCTGTTCAGAATATCCATGCACCTGCTGGTTTTATAAACCTCTATATTGTCACCCCTCCATCCCTGACACTCCAGTGGGAAACGTCTCAACCTAATCAACCTATCTCTGAAGCTCAATTTCCAGTCCTGGAACATCTGTGTGTCAGTGATTTCTGCAGAAAACTGAATTGTACGCTGTATTCTTAAAGTGGTCTCACCAACATCCTGTACAGATGCAACATACCACCCCAACTCCTGTACTCAATGCTTCAACTGATTAAGGCAAATGTGCCGAATGTTTTCTGTCCCACTCTGTCCATCTGCGACTCCACTTTCAAGGAACAATGTACCTGCTGCCCTTTGTCCATTTGTTCCACAACACGCCCCAGGACCTTACCATTAAGTGTATAATTTCTGCCCTGGTGTGCGTTCCCAAAATGCAAAACCTCCTATTTATCCATATTAAACTTCACCTGTCACTCCTTGCCCCTTTCTCCCATCTAATTGTGGTCTCATTGTATTCTGTGATACTCTACTACACCACCTTTCTGATGTAATCTGTAACCTTACTAACTATGACCCCAATATTCACATCTAAATCTTTTACATAAATGATGAAATGCAGTGAACTCAGTACTGATTCTTACAGCATACTGCTGCTCACAAGCCTCCAGTCTGAAAAATATCCCTTGTCCTTCAAGCCAATTGTGACTCGCTTCTTCTGTATCCCATGTGACTGAAACTTCCTAATCTGGCCACCAATCGGAATGAAATGCTAACTAAGAAGAGAGACAGAGTAGGTTAGGTTTATTTTCACTAGACAAAAAAAGGAGATTGAGGAGGGACTTGATTGAGGTTTGCAAAATCATGAAGGGTATTGGCAGGGTGGATAGAGACAAGCTTTTTCCCCCGGTGAAGGATTCAGGAACGAGAAGTCGTGCTTTTGACGTGAGGGGTGGAACGTTTCAGGGGGATACACGCGGTAAGTACTTCACACAGAGAGTGGTGGGCGTTTCGAACGCGTTGCCAGCAGAGGTGGTAGAGGGAGGCACGGTAGATTTATTAAAGATGCATCTGGACAGAAGCATGAGTAAGTGAGGAGCAGAAGGATTCAGATACTTAGGAATTGACTGACAGGTTTAGACAGTACATTTGGATCAGCTCAGGCTTGGAGGGCGAAGGGCCTGTTCCTCGGCTGTAAATTTCCTTTGCTCTTTGTTCTTTAAATGAACACCTTGCTGAAGTCCACATAGACAATATCTACCAAAATGCCGTCATCAATCTTCTTTGTTACCTCTTCAAAAACCTAAACCAAATTAATGAGACATGATTTCCCATGCAGAAAGCCATGTTATCTACCCCGATCAGCCCTTGCTTTCCCAAATGTATGTAAATGCTATCCCTCAGAATCCCCTCCAACAACTTACCCACCACTGACATCAGGCTCACCGGTCTATAGTTCCCCGGCTTTTTGGGTCACTATTTCTTTTTCTAGTCCCACTCCTCCACTGCTCACAACAAATGTTAAATGTAACCAGGTTTGTGATATGGCCGATGATATCGGTCTCAGACTGGGTCAGGGTTAGTTTTAGGAAAAATTCAGACTAGTTTCTTTAACGTGCTAAAACAACTCGTTTATGATCCAGAGCAATGTTACTCAAACTATGATGGAAAGATGAATGGCAAATTGTTTGTGTATTGCAAATATATAATCAATATTTACGTTTCTAAAAACTGTCACACACACACACACACACACACACACACAGGAAAAATTGCGAGTATTATGTTATTCTGCTTCTGAAGATATTGTACTCACACAGCTGATAGTAATGGGATGTAACTCAGGGAGATTTGGATTTGGCTGAATTCCCTTTGCTTTCGGCAGTGAGGAGATTCCAGTGAATGCGGGTGAGGGATCACCCAAAGGGTAGCACGGTGGTTAGCACTGCTGTCTCACAGCACCAGGGACTTGGGTTCGATTCCAGCCTTGGGTGACTGTGTGGAGTTTGCATATTCTCCACCTTTCTGTATGAGCTTCTAATGGGTGATCCAGTTTCCTACCACAAACTGTGTTGGTTCGGTGGATTGGTCATGCTAAATGGTCTGTAGTGTCCAGGGATTTCTAGGTTAGGGGCATTAGTCTGCGGTAATTATAGGGGAATGGGTTGGGAAGGTTGGTATGGACTTGTTGGGCCAAAGGGCCTGTTTCAACACTGGAGGGATTCTAGAAAAATAAGAAAGGTAACGATGACTGTAGAGTTTTTTTTTAGCTCGCACACATTGCTGTGATGACAGACAATGAAGGAGAGAGAGAGTGCAATAGACCATTCCTTCTCGGGCAGATTATATTTTCTCCCTCTGAGCTGAATCACACAATAATGTCATTCTCTCCCAAACTGCATCATGTGAGATCTCCTTGTACATTGTCCAAACTATGTCTCCATCACATTCCCTGTTCCATGTAGGTGCATCATTGCTGCTGTCATACACAGAGCCATACACTTAGCAGAAAATGGTCTCGACCGATTTGAAATATGTTTGCATGGCCCTGCATCATTAAAAAATAAAATATTTAATGTATTCAGAATACCTGTGTTAAAATGAATGCATTTTTAAAGAAATACAGAAATTGCTGGTAAAGCTCGGCAGGTCTGTCAGCATCCAGATGCCTTTTACATGCTGTAGTTGTCCCAGCCTCCACCACTTCCTCTGGCAGCTCATTCCATACGCACACCACCCTCTGTGTGAAATGGTGCCCTTTCGGCCTCATCAAAACCTTGTCCCTCTCACTTTCAACCAATGCCCTCTAGATGTAGACACCCCTAACCTGGGGACAAACCCTGACTACTCACCCTACCCGTGACAAATCTGATTTATAAACATTTACTGCTGCGAAATGTGACCCCGATCAACATGAATGGCTGTGGTTTAAATCATCCTGGGCCTAATTTCTGAAATGCAATTCTGACACCTCTTCCTTCTCCATCAAGTTACTATTCTCAACCGGTTTGAATCAGTTCGTTCAGATATATCATGAAACAATTCTGTGGGCTTTACACCTCGACCTTTGTGCCTGGAGGTAGGGACACTAGCATCACTCAGCAATACCCATTAAGCTTTAACATTATTCTCCTGTGTGTTTGTTCATCAGCCTGTTCAGACATGCTATGACATACCTCTGCAACAGGCAGGACTTCAATACAGGCCTTCTAGTCCTCAGGTAGGAACACTATCACATACATTCAGGAATTGGAATCAAATACAGAGCTCTGACTGAGAGGCAGGGACACTACCCTCTCCACGACTATTCCCAGATTTTAGGTCATATTGTAAGTGGCAGCTTTCAGCTCGGTGTGGATTTATTATAATCAGGTTACCATTACTGAACGACACAAAACACTTTGTATTGATAAACAAATACAAAATGTTTGTCTCAACTGTAGGATGTTGAGTGCACATGCTGTGCTATTGCAATTAACTATAAACATCTTGAATTGTTATTATCTGTAGTCTGCAATATCAGGGAAATAAATTCCCCAAAGAAGGATCTTGAATAGATATTTATCACTGAACACCAGAGACGAAGGGAGAACATAATTTCTGGCCCCAAAACACCGAATAGTTTTACCCAACTCTCATGTGTCATTGTCCTCTTCCTGAAAGCATTAAATGATTACTATCCAGCCTCTCCTCCCCACTGACTGTGTCTGCAATCTGTCCCACCTCCCCCTAACCACACAAGGCAAACCAAGCTCAGGGTTTTGTGAAAATCAAGGCCGGAGTATGCAGGCAACCTGGAGAGGGGGAGGGAATTTTAAAATTAAACGGGGAAGGTGAGGGGCGGTAATATCACACACCGGGGTGAGGGGTGGCAGATGGAGTTTAGTTTGGATTAATGCGAGGTATTGGATTTGGTAAATCAAGCAAGGGCAGGACCAATACATTTAAAAGCAGGGCCTTTGGCAGTGTTGTCGGACAGAGAACTAGGCCGTCAGGTATAATTCTTTAAAATTTACATCTCATCTCGATAGTGTGGTGAAGAAGGTGTTTAACACACTTTCTTCGTTGATCAGACCTTTGAGTATCGGAATTGGGACGTCATGTTGAGGTTGTACAGAAAATTGGTGAGACTACTTCTGGAATACTGCGTCCAGTCCGGTAACCCTGCTCGCTCATTCCATTGGCACACCACCCTTAGGTCACTTCTAATTGTTTCCCATGTCACCTTAAAACTATGCACTCTAGTTTGGGTCTCCCCTTCCCTCATAAAATATCTTGACTCTTCACTTTGATATTATTGACCTTGATATTATTAAGCTGGAGAGGGTTGAGTACAGATTAACTTGGATGGGGTTGCGAATGGAGGGAGTGAGCTACAAGGAGAGGCTGGGTAGGCTGGGACATTTTTCATTGGAGAGGATGGGATTAAGGGGTAACTTTACAATGGTTTATAAAATAATGAGCGGTACAGAGAAGCTGAAGGGCTGATGTCTTTTCCCTCGAGTTGGGGATTCAAAACTGAGGAATATTTTAAGGTGCAAGGAAAAAGATTTACAAACGTCATGAGAGGTAATTATTTTAGTCAGAAGCTGGCTTGTGTATGCAATGAACTTCGGGATGAAGTGGTGAAATCAGGGACATTTACAACGTTTAAAGGACATTTAGATCAGTACATGGATAAGACATCAGTTTGGATTGTGCTGTGAGCAACTATCCTCTCCCTCCCCCTCTTTGAATGAATCCCTGTTGGTTTTCACCTTCTGCCAATGTCTGTGCAGAGGCGTGGGGAGGCCAGCAGAGGGGAGCATTGCATTACTTTAAGCACCACAGAGACTGCCAGACCTGTCCCACACAGAGACACACAGATACACACACAGCAATTGTTCGGACACGGCATTGAGCTCATCTGGTAACTTAAATGAAACATTAAGAAATTATCAATTCACCTCGTAAACTGTTAAAATATGTGTGACAGAGAACTCCCAACTTCCACTGTTTAAATAAAAACTTCAATTTATTTTTTTAATTCTCAAAGTGAACATTTTACGTCAACTATTCACAACTCTGGGACCCCCTATCTCTTAACCGCTTATTCCCCAATTCGAACTCTATAACACTATACTCTTTCAATCAGTATAAAATTAAAACTAAAATTTCATCAACTTAATTTCAAAACCACACAGCAGCGGTTGTTTTTGTCTCTTTATCTGTGAGAAGATCTTCCTTGGACATCTTCTTTCTTTTTACTGTGGATATGTTTTATAGGAAAAGATATCTTTGATAGAGAGTGTTTCCTAATTTCTTGGATCTGTGTTGCTCTGTCTTCAATTTTCAAAATTCCTGCATTCTTAATATCCATAACATCGGATTATCTCATTGATTCGATTTTTGAAAAACAATAATTTCAAACTAGATTTGGTTTTACTATCCTGTGGTATTATTTAAACTGATTCAAAGTGTTGTCCAAGGAGCAACCATCTCAGGGATCTATTTCACAGCCAAATGTGACATATTTTCAGTTGTCCTTAATACTCTGGGTATGCCATCCTCTCATATACACAGGCACTTGTAAGCTGTCAGTTCAGAACAGCTTTCCCTCTAACTTAAAAGTACATGCACACTTTCAACTTCATTACATGAATACCCTGATGTCATTGCAGATACTTGGAGCCAATCCGGATTTCTATTGCTCTATGGTTTGTCAATATTTCATTCACTCATTCTAGTTTGTATCAGGACATTTGATGCTCCATTGACAGCATTTCATTATTGGACTTCGTCCGTAGAATATATCAGTATTTCACTTGCTCACACTAGTGAGTGAGGCAGGATTTCAGTTGTTTCATGGGGAGTGTGACACGATGACAATTTCAATGTTTGTACATGGCACCAAACCTGGAAAAATTGTAAAGTCTATGGAGGCCAGTGTAGAGCTCTAACATGACAGTGACACATTGGTGTCGTGTTCAGGTGTATGGCAGATGTGGATCAATGCAGAGCAGTGTGAGGAAAGACTTTGGTAGGAAAGACAATGAAAGACAGGTTAAAACAGGCTGTGCCGTTATAAAGGGGCTGCAGGAACAGAGAGCGCTGGGTGTATATGAGCACAGATTGTTGAAGATGTCAGGACAAGTGGGGAGGGCAGTAACTACCACAGATTAGTTTCAATATCTGAGCTGTTTACAGGGGGAGGTGTAGGATGGAGTCTCCGTGCTCCCTTCCTGGGAGGTGGTGGTGTCGATGTGTTGTGAACCCACCCTCCTGCCCACCGAGACCGTGGGGATTCCATTTGTACCAGCGTGACACAAAATGGAGATGGCATCATGGCCATGGCTTCCAAGTTGTGCCGGGGGGAAACGGAGCTACGAGTGGGTTTAAAGTGAGAATTGCCCCTCACTGAACATTGCTCCTTACTCGGTTGGTGGGATGTGGATGTTTCAGAATCTCCACACGAGGTGTCCCGATCCTTTCCGGCTGCCATCAGGGTCCTCCCAACATGGCAGGGGGACAGGGGGGCGAGGCAAAGGATATCGGGCATTCTACCACCCGGCTTGGCCCTTTCTGTCCTATTCCAACTGTTTCTCCTGGAATGGGAGAAAGGGAGTGAGAGAGGGAGGGTGGAGGTAGGTGGCGGTTGTTATTGCTGGTTTAGCTGAAGATAGTGGCAAATGGTGTGGGAGTCTGTCGACAGTGTTGTATCCATGCAGTGTTATTAACGTGGGGGGTAAAGTCGACGGGGTGACAGAGAGAGAGAAAGTGAGACAGAGAGACAGAGACAGAGACAGAGAGAGAGAGGGAAGGTTATGCATGCAGCATTGAGAGTGGTGGAGCCTTGTTCGGGAGTCGGTGCTATAACAGATATACAGTGAGTGTAAGGGAGCAGAGAGAATACAGTGACCCTTATCCTGACAGAGCGGGGAAGATTATTGAAGTTTGCCCTCTATTGCTGGACATTTCTTCAGACCGCAGATACTGCGGAACTGGAAGGTGAGCTCAGACCATGCTCGGTGGGTCTGGTGGTGTGGCCTTCTCTGGGAAGAGAATGGTCCTCCTCTGTACTAGCCCATCAACCAGGATCTCCTTGCCCCTGTCGACAAACCATCATATATTTGCCCCTTATCTGCCATGTTCGGGGTAAGCTGTGCAGGACAGCTCTGAACTGAGAAAGCTGAACCGTGTGCCCTTTGGCTTTTTAAAGATGGCACCAGTGCCAGGGATTCGTGTCAGGATCTCATGTGTTATCCAGGGATATTCGGCCGATGGTGAGTACCTCCAGCTATGATGTGTGGGAAAATCGGGCTGACATTGAATGAGAGGGACACCATGGGGTGGGGTGGTTAGTAATGAGGTGAGTTCAATAAGATAGCACCAGGAAACTAACATGACCCCTTGCAGACAACCCTCTGTCACACTCAATGAAAATGTAACTGAGACAAGTTATTGTTAGATTCAGCCCAATGAATCGAAGTCTGTGCTGACCCTTCTCCAAGTTATAAAGCTGCAGAACAATTGCGCATCCAATATTCTCCATCACCTGACCTCACACGAATATCCCGTTCGACCATCATTCCTGGGAAGACTGTCTTATGTTGCAGGATACTGTTGAAAAGTTTACGTTTCAACATTCTGGAACCTGGGAACACATCCATCCGTGGCATTGCCGTTCAATTTCGCCCTCTCTGTCCATACCCCAAACTCCTTCCATTCGTTCGCATTTCAACTGATTCCCAGGCGATCGCTCTCTGGCAGTCATGTTCACACCCACAGTACCCCTTATAATGACACAGTGTAGATATGGAGCTGTAAATGGATGGGAGCCTCACATTGTGTCACTCCCAACATGGGCTGCAAGTTTCCCCACGCTGGACAGTAATCTAAAACAGTGTTACTGAGCAATGTACTGGGGTGGTGGACACAGTTCCACACCCTGGTCACTTGTCTTACCTAGGTTTATAGATCAATGCACTGCTGTGGTCTGCATACCTTTCCATTCTGGGTAAATTGTGGCTTTCATTGTACAGTACACCAGTCCGGTCTGCACAGTGCTCCATGCTGAAATTATTTCTGATCTGTGTTTAAAGATCAATGCACTGCTATGGTCTGCCCAGTGTTCCACACTGGAACGATGGCAGGGTTGTGTTCAGCAGTACACGAGCCTGGTCTGGACAGTACTTCATGCTGAACAGATATCTCCTCCGGATTTATGGTGTCACGGCTGGTTCTTTGAGGTGGATTGAGAATGTGATATAACTAATCATTTCAGTCGATATGACAATGCCTTTCTTTTTGTTCTCATTCTTGTGATTGGACCCTCCAAATTCTGAATTTTCCGGCCAGTCTCATTCTTCAATCTACTTGCATATTTTGGCAAATTGTCCCATGAGTAATTATTCAGTTATTATGTGAATAACTGTCCTGTCTATTTCCCTAGTCTTTGACGTTGCTCACTTTACAGCATCGTGATTCAACGCTATAAACTTCAGTCAGGTCATTCCTCAGACGTAACGCTCCCGGGAATATAACCCCAACCTATTCATTTTCTCTGTGTAGGTCAATATTACCCGTTGCCCCAACATCAGCAACATACTTGTTAATGTTTACAGCACCCTTTCATGTTTACCAACATCTTTTCGAGAGCAAGGAGAATAGAATTCAAGGCAGTATTGTGGAAGTGGCTGAACCTAGTGTGTAGGCAGAAGTGAGTACTGCTTATGCTGGAGATTAAAGTCCAGAGTGTGGTCTGGAAAAGCACATCATGTCAGGCAGC
Source organism: Chiloscyllium punctatum (assembly GCF_047496795.1). Lineage (NCBI taxonomy): Eukaryota > Metazoa > Chordata > Chondrichthyes > Orectolobiformes > Hemiscylliidae > Chiloscyllium > Chiloscyllium punctatum. Next base: position 21,418,515 of record NC_092757.1, on the reverse strand, counting down.
ATTCGATGAGCAGGAAAGTCAATGTTTTGGGCAAAATCCCGATTCCTTTTGAAGGGGTTTTGCTCAAAATATCGATTTTCCTGCTCCTCGGATGCTGTCTGATCTAGTCCGTTTTCCAGCACCACACTCTGATCCCAGTGTATATCTCAGATGGTCTCCTTCTTCAAAAAACGCAATTTCCCCTCCCACATCGTCGCCGATGCCCTGCAGCGCATCTTCTTCACTTCCCATACCTCTGCCTTCGAATCCCACCCCTACAAAATGCAACAGGAAAATAACAAATCTGTTTCTCACATTCCACCACATCAAACCTCCAGATACAATGTATTTTCCTCCCCCATTTGCGCCACCTACAAACAGATCCCACCACCAGAGATATATTTCTCTTCCCACCCCTATCTGCATTCAAGAAATACCGTTCCCTCTGTGACTACCTCATCAGGTCAACACCCATCCAATCACTCTCCCATCGCAGAACCTTCCCCTGCCACCGCAGGAATTGCAAAACCTGCGTCCTCACCTCCCCCCCCCCTCACCTCCGCCCAAGGCCCAAATGGATCCTTCCATATCCATCGGAATTTTACCTGCACTTCCAGACACTGCACCTACTGTATCCGTTGCTCCCGAAATTGTCTCCTCTACATTGGGGAGACAGGATGCTAACATGCACACTTTAGAGAACATCTCCAGGACCCCCAGACCAACCAAGCCCACTGCCCATTGCCAAACATTTCAGCACACCCACCCACTCCCCCAAGGTCCTGGGCCTTCTCCACCACCACCACCAACCACCTGATACCTGGAGGGAAAAAGCCTCATCTTCCAACTTGGGACCTTGCAACCACACAGAATCAATGTGGATTTCACTAGTTTCCTCATTATCCTTTCCCACACGTTAACCTTCCAACTCAGCAGGGCCCCCATGACCTGTACTACCTGCCCATCTTCCTTCCCACTTTTCTGCTCCACCCTCCTCTCCGACATATCACTTCCACCCCCAACTTCATCTACCTGTGACATTCTCAGCTACCTTCCCCCATTCCCATCCCCTTCCCATTTATCTCTCAGCACCTTTGGGTGATAAGCCTCATTCCTGATGAAGGGCTGACACATGAAATGTGGATTCTTCTGCCCTTCGGATGCTGCTTGAAGGGCTGTGCTTTTCCAGCACCACTTTCTCGACTCTGACCTCCAGCATCTGCCAGCCTCACTTTCTCCATTGTGTTAGTGTATCCAGAAATGAGGAGGTGAAGAAAGCCATCTGAAGTGTACATGGGTTGGGCCAGAAATCTACAGGCAGTGTTTCAGGAACCTAAAAAAAGGTGTCCCTGCTTAAATGTACATTGAGTTTGAAAGAATCAAACAAAGTAATTTTGAAAGGTATATAAGGGTATTAAAAACAAAGCAACCTATGACACTCTTAGAGAGATTTTTACTTGGGAGGAGTTCAAAAATTCACTTTCTGCAATCGTGAGGACTCCTGTGGAAGAGTAGAGAGTTAAAATGGCAAGCCTAGGAGCTGAAATGGTTAATGATTCGCAGTGGTCCATAAATCAAAGTTTCGCTTCTGTGAGGGATGGAGAAGTACGTCCGAGATCTGAAAATATATACCTGTGAGAATAAGGTTTACTGGCCGAGGCCAGGAGTATCAGGTTTCAGCATTGAGCGGTACAGAAGCATGTAAATCTTGGAAGCTGAGACATGAGAAGACATGTCATTTTGAAGGACTATTGGAGAGATGAGATTTGCTCCATTATGTAATGTGTGGTTGTAGTGTCCGGTGAAACCATCAACAGGAATATTTCACAACTGGGGAGGAGGCCTTGAGCTTGATGTTCGCATTACAACATTTCAGCATTTAACTTGTAAATAACGTGCCTGAGACAAATCTGCATACGATCATAACTCCTAAACGGTTTTGGAGAAATTTATGGAGACAACTTCCGGGTTATTCAGATAGTGGTTATTATTGTTGCCATTCAGTTTGGAAGTTCTACAGTTGACAATACGAAAAGCTGCACTTGCTGCCAAGTTGTCGGGACTTGGATGAAGAAAGACAGATGTGTTCTGTGGCCGGAGTAAACTGACTGAAATAAAAGGGAGTTGTGAATGTTTGCATGCTTCGTGTCAATACAATATACATGTATTGTAGTCTACTGAAACAGTAAGAAGAAGGATTTAAAATGAAGTCACCTTTGCATAATGATTGTTCATTTTTTTTCAAAGGGGTAGTTGTGACTTCTATGATCCAGAACTTTCCAGGCAGGATTGGTGACATATCAATCATTTCCCAGTATGTTGACATCAATGTCACTATTCAGGGACGGAGGATATATATGGTGGATGGGGTGAATACAATGTTTTCTCCCTCAGCAGGGATCTGCGGAGTGTATCCTTGTTTTCCCAGTAATATTCCCAATGATGTACATGGCTCTGTGGGTCCGCATGTCATTGAGGAGATGAAGGGTAACTAAAGGACATCTCACTCCATTAATGTTACAGTGCGCTCATGTACAGTACATCATGTTGGTGAATACCCACTGTCCTCGCAGCAGCCACAGCCTCTTCATTCAGATGCAGTCAGACTATTCCTTCATCATCAGTCTCCATGTAGAAAGAAATGATTGGATCTTAAAGGCCGTCCCCTTGATAAACGTTTCAAAACACGTCCCCACTGCCAACCAACAATATTCGGCCCTGGAAATGGCACGGAGCAGACCATCAGAGAGATGGAGCAAAACCTCTCATGTCTGAACTGGTCTGAGTGAACTCCACAATGCACAGTATTACTAAGCCCGGTAATCTGTCTCCATTTCAGTAACATACTCCCTTCCATTCTTCCTGTAAATAAAATGACAGGTTATATCATGTTATATTCCACTGTCTCGCTTAATAATTTAATGTCTAGCTTATCACAGAGTAATCACCAAACGTAATTACAGTATATCTCTTCTGTACTCCTGATCCTTGATATAGATTGCAAATAGTTGAGGATCAGGCACTGGTCATTGCGTGACTCCACTGGTTCCGTTTTGTCAAACTGATGTACGGAGTGCCTGCTTCCTCTTTGATAACCAGTCCTCCCTCATTCCCGTGTAACACATTCGCAGGGCTAAATAAGAACAAGGAACATCAGTCAGTAATTCAGCCGCTCCAGTCTGCTCCACTTCTGAATATAATCATGGCTGATCTCATCGTGGCCTCTGTTCCACTTTCCTTCCAGCTCTCCAATCTGAAACTCTGGTCTGTTGTTGTAGATTGCTGCACGTGATAAAATATCCAGCTCACATCTACACTGTCAATTACTTTTAGCATTTTAGAGATCTCAATGACATCTCCTTTCATTATAATAAACATGAGCCTATAGACCTGAACTGCTCAATCTCTCTTCATAAGACAACCCCCCATCTCTGGAATCAATCTAATGAACCCCTTCTGAATTACCTCCAATGCAAATGCATCCTTTCCCAAGTCGGGTCACGGAAACTGTACTCCAGTTGCAGCCTCACTAAGGTATTGCACAGCTACAGCAACACTCCTTACCTTTCTACTCTCTCCTTTTACAAATAAATACTGAACCTACGCTTGCCTTTCCCATTACTTGCTGTAGCTGCATGCAGGTTTTCTGTGAATGGCACGTGAACACAGAGACCCCTCTGCACCTGAACACATTGAAGTTTCTCTCCATTTAGATAATAATTTGTCTTTCTATTTCGCAGGCCAAATTGAATAATCTCATAGTTATCCACTTTAATTTTCATTGCCAAAGGTTAACCCATTCACACAAACTATCCATATTCATTTTTAAACCTCTTACCTCATTCTGAAGTAATTTCCCGCCGATGTTAGTGTCATCAGAAAAATTGATTATTGTATTTTCTGTCCTGTCAACCGAGTAATAATATGGATGACAAATAGTTAAGGCATGAGTACTGAAATCTGTGGCACTCCACAAGGCACATTTGCCAGAACAAAATGACACATTTATTCTACCTGACTGCATTTTGTTGGTTAACCAATCCTCCAACCAAGCTAATAAATTACTCCTAAACCCATGTTGTCTGATCTTAACACTTACTCCTTGGAGAAACAACATATCCAATGCCTTCTGGAAGACCAGATACATTCTATCTCCATGATTCCCACCATCCACCTTGTTTGTGACATCATCAAATAACTCAAGCAAACAATTCAAACATGAGTTAGCCTTCGTAAAACCATGTTGACTCTGACGGATTGTGGTTTAACTTTGCAAATGTCCTGAACAATGGACTCTAACAATTTGCCTAAATTACAATAGTTTATTGTGACACGTTAGTCCCTAATGTATACCATTATCACAGGTTCTTCCCTTCCCAAAACTTTTACGTTTTCTTTGAATTCCTGTTTAATGGGCACACGTTTTTAAGAGATCTCCTCCAATTGCTGTGTAAGAGCCATGTGTGGCTGAATGGAATCATCATCCTGCTGGTGTGCAAACTCGATGGACTGACGTCTTTCTGGTGTTCCCATGTGTTGTCTCCAAAGACAGAATAACCTCTGCCTGTTGATGTGTTTGAGGGATGGGGGTATATGGAATCTTCCTGGTGCTGTATAGCAGATCGAAGGGATGATGGGTCTTCTCATAATCCTCCATCATAGGCTGGAGATACTGAATGGTGTCCTCATGCATCCCTGAGATGGGAACGAGGGAGTGATTGGTTTTATGTTACCTTGCAACAGACACGTGTCTCAATTACTTCCGCCTTTCTCATGAAAAAAAGTTCCAATAGTTTATATCCTTATCCAATTCACGTGCTATAGGCTCAGTGGGACTGAATAGCCTCCTGTTATCCCAGCATAACAATTTCCAGTCACTGTGTGGTCTCTTCCAGTTCCTGAGTAACAGACTTGACGGGGCTGAATGGACTGATCCTGTTGATGCTTAAGAGGGTACTGGTCCGTTATGGCATACTCTGGGTCCAGGGTTATAGGCTCGAGGGGCTAATCGGCCTCCTCCTGTAACTGTATATCAGGACCCAGGGGCTGGACAGCCTCGTCTTGTTCTGGTGTAACAGTGCTGAAGGCCTGAATATCCTTCTGTTGTTCCTGCATAACAGGCTGGAGAATGACATAGATTTCGACATTATGTGTGTAATTGGCTTCTGTGGCTGACTCCTTCTGGTCATCGATGCTGAAATAAGACCATCTTTCATTTTTCAAAATCCAATGTGTATTAGATGAACTTTACCATTTTTTCATTATAAACGAAAAGCCCCATTACATAAATCAGTTGAGGGAACCATCTCTGAGCTGCTTCCAATATAACAATATCCTTTCTCCAATGAGGAGATTAAATCCAGATATGATCTCACTCAGATCCTGTACAGAAGCAGCAATGCTTCACAAGCCTGTTGTAAGGTTCCAACCCAGGTTAGAGCAGTCTCAGCTGTTGCAGGGAAACACAGGGCAAAAGTGAGGACTGCAGATGCTGGAACCCAGAGTTTAGATCTGACTAGTGCTGGAAAAGTAAAGCAGGTCATTCAGCATCAGAGGAGCAGGAAATGAATGTTTCGGGCAAAAGCCCTTCATCAAGAATTGACGATGAATGGTTTTTGCCTGAAACGTCGATTTTCCTGTTCCTCAGATGCCGTCTGACCTGCTGTGCTTTCTAGCACAACTCTGATCAAAATGCAGGGAATACATAGCATTGTTGAAAGAGAATTGTCCTTCTCTACTCCATCAGCATAACGGGAGATCTAGAGAAAATCTCACAGTAAAGTTTGAGAAGAGCATAAGTGATGTGTTGAGATGGATTCTACCATTAAGCTCCCCAGAACCCACTTCACTGAGATTTCACTGAATCATATAAGATGAAGCTCAGAAACAGCAATGCGGAGCAAAGGTTGATGGGAGTTATGTATCAAAGTGAAAGCTGCAATACATATGTTGGGCATGTTATAAAATAGGAAATGGGATATACACGTATCCGTGTACTGCAGTAATACTGTACTGTTTAAATTATATCTAAGCTGTGCTAACCCAACTGATTGTTAATGCCCAAAAAAATGGCTTTCATGAGCACGTGTGAGATGGATAGCATTAACATTATTTCGAGACCCGAGCTCGGGATCATGTTATTTATTAATTCTTGTTGGATGATCAGAAGAGCTAATTGAAATCTTTGCTGAAAAGGATCTTTTGGGAACAGTGACTTCAACTTTTTATTTGCGATTCGATTCCGTACAGTATGGAAACAGGCCCTTTGGAACAGCAAGTCCACATCAACCCTCCAAAGAGTAATCCACCCAGACCGGTATCCCTCTGATGAATGCACCTGCCACTGTGAGCAGGTTAATATGGCCAATTCACCTGGCCTACACATCTTTGGACTGTGGCAGGAAACTGGAGCAGCTGGAGGAAACCCACGCAGATGCAGGGAGAATGTGCAAACTCCACACAGACAGTCGCACGTGACTGGAATCAAACAGGGGTCCCTGTTATTGTGAGGGCGGCAGGGCTAGACAATAAGCCACTGTGCTGTCTCTATTGGTTTTCCTATATGCTGTTTGAGTTCAGGACAGTTTTTGTTTTATTTAAGTATTGGTCATGAATCTGAGTCATGCAAGCCATGAAGGTGTGAGGAGAAAGTGGGGACTGCAGATGTTGGAATCAGAGGCGAAGAGTGTGGTGCTGGAAAAGCACAGCCGATCAGCCAGCATATTAGTAGCAAGAGAATCGACGTTTTGGGCAGAAGCCCTTCATCAGGAATGAGGCTTATAGGCCAAGGGGGCTGAGAGGTAAATGGGTGGCCGGTGTGGCGGGCGAATATAGCCGGGAATGTCATAGGTAGATGAAGGAGGGGTTGAAAGTGATAGGTGATGAATGGAGACACAAAGGCTCATCTACTGCATTCATTCAACCGTTGTGGTGTCCTCAACATCGACGAGACATCAACTTGTGGATCGTTTCAGAGAGACACTTTGGTACAGTCACACAGACAAACGTCAACACCTTGTGTTTGAACACTTTAACTCCCCCTACCACTCCACCAAGGACATGCAGGTCCTGGCCTCCTCCATCGCCAAACCCTAACCACCTGATGCATGTAGGAAATACGCCTCATCGTCCGCAATGGGACCCTCCAACCATAGGGGTGAAATGTGGATTTCACCAGTTTCCCTATTTCCCCTCCTCCCACCTTATGCCAGTCCAATCTTCCAACTCGGCACCGCCCTCTTGAATGCTCATATGTGCCCATTTTCCTTTCCACCTATCCACTCAACCCTCCTCTCCGACCTATCACTTTCACACCCCCACCCCATCTACTTATTAGAGTAAAGGAAGCAGCTTATAAAAATGCCAAGTAATGTAGTAAGCCAATGGATTCAGAGTAATGTCGGACCCAGCAAAGGAGGACAAAGAAACTGAGAAAAAGATCAAAATGAGACAAAGCATGCCAACAAAAAAAACATAAAAACTGCTAAAAAGCTTCTATCAATGCATGAAACGACAATAAAAACAAAGTCATATGTGGAACAGTGAATATGCGGACAGGATAATTTATTGTAGAGAACAGAGACATTACAGGGAAAATAAACAGTTTATTTGTGTCTGTCTTCATGGAAGAATATCCAGAAATTCTCCCAGAAATACCAAGTGACCATGGGACTTGTGTAAGTAAAGTCTAAGATCATTCATATCTGTGATGAGGTAAGATTTGAGAAGATAATTGGATTGCGTGTTGATAAATCTGACAGACCAGATTTACTTCATACAAACATTTCAGTGGAAGCATAATAGTCATAATGTTTGCAATTCGGATTTTCACATTATTTTTCAACACATTCCCGAAAGGCAGATAACCAATCGGGATAAGGTTCGGTTATAAATATTATCTGCCAGTTTAAGTAAGGATGAAGATGGAGAGTGGTGAACTACAGACCAGTAACTTGTCATCCGCAGTCGGGTGTCTGTTGGACTCGATTACAAAGAACATGTGACTAGATATATAGACAGCACTAGAAAAACTGGGGAGCATTATAACACATCGATGAAAGGAAAACCATAAGTGGCGAACATTTTTTTGGAATGGTTTGAAGATAATTCTTATCGACATGAGCAATGAAAAACCAATGGATAACGTCTAGTTGGATATTCAGGAGCTTTTATTTAAAGAACTCACACACAAATATCATAAGAAAAGTTAAAGCAAAAATTATTGTGCAGATGGGACAGTAGAAATTAGGTTTACATTCATGTGAATTTAATTGGAATATAGAAGATATCGTGCACCCTATGCATAGCGTGTTGCTGAGACAAAACTGAGAATATTGTGTACTGTTGTGCAGACTCCATCTAAGAAAGAATATACTGAGTACAGAGTAACTGCAAAAGGCATTCTCCAGATTAATCCCTAAAATGGCAAGATTGTCTGAGTGGGAAACTCAGCCTGTGATCTCGAATTTCAAATAATGAGAGGTGATCGAAGTGAATCTTAGAAAATTAGAAACATAGAGGGGACTGAATAACAGAGGGGTAAGGAGAAGTGCAAGCAGGCGAGATGAGGGAGAATCCCATGATATTCTACACGGACAACAAGTAGAACAGAGTATTCAGTGAACAGTTCTTCTCCATTAGAAACCTAGGGGGGAGTCTGTGTGTGAAGCTGGAGAACATTGAGAGTTTGTGACATGAGAGATTCACATCTGTTTTACTTGGGCGAAGGAGGAGGCAGCTACAGAATTCGAGACGATGGATGGGGAAGATCTTGAACAGATTGATGTAAAATGCGAGCAGGAATTTGAGGCTTTGGCTGATAGATAATTGGACTGATTGCCAGGTCTGACTGAGTTGTATCACAGGCTGTTGTGGGAGACCCTGACGGAATATTTTAATTAGAATCTGACCATAGGGTAGGTGCCAAAGGACTGGAGAACAGCTATTGCGATTCCACTTTACAGTAAGGGTGGGAGAGATAGACTGGGAAGTATAGACAAGCAAGTGTTAGATCACTGTTCGGGTTACTACTGGAGAAAATAGTGAAGGAGAAAATTGAACCCCAATCAGAGTGGCAAGGCTTGATGAGGGATAATAATCATGACTTTATCAGAGGGAAGTCACTCCTACCGAATGTGAATTAGTTTGAGGAGTTCGCTTTATTAGTTTTACAGCAAGGCCCTTGTCAAAGCTCCACATGGGAAAATGAAAAATAAAGTAAAATCTCATGGAATCAAGGATAATTTGACAAGTTACAACGAAAATTGTCTCAGTGGCAGCAGTCAGAGGGTGGTGGGAGAAGGCTGGTTGAGTGACTGGAGACCAGTGTCCCCTGGTGTGCCACAGGGAGCAGTGCTGTGCCCCTTATTGTTTGTGTCATTCATAAATGGTGCAGATGTGAATGGAGGGAGGTGGGTGAAGGGGGTGGGGGTTGTGATAAGTAAGTTTGTGATTGCCTGGTTGGTTGGTAGTGAGGAAGAAGGTCTTCTGTTACAGAAAGATACAGATGGAATGGTCAGATGGGCAGATCAATGGCAGATGGAACGAAAACCTAATAAATGTGATGTGATACATTTTGAAAGAAGGAAACAGAGGGGAGGACTCAGTGAATGGCAGCAAACTAGAAAGCTCAGAGGGTGCTTCTCCACACACCCCTGAAAGTGACTGGAAAGGGTAATACGAACGTTAAGAAGTGGACCTTGGATGTATCAATTATTAATTGGGGCATGGACTATAACAGCTGTACAGATCTTTGGTTAGACCAATATGGAGTACTGTGTGTAATTCTGGGAGCCACATTACAGCAAGGACGTGATAGTCCAGCAGGGTGTGCTGAGGAGATTCACCAGGATGTTCCCTGGGAAGAAACATAGCAGCTATGGAGAGAGGCTGGATAAGCTCGGGTTGTTTAGTTCGGAGCAGAGGAGGCTGAGGGGGATGTGATTCAGAAGGACAGGATGATGAGGGGCTTAGAGAGGGTGGATAGACAGCAGCTGTTCCTTTTCGACAGAGGGTGAAGAACAAGGGCGCACACTTTTAAAGTGAAGGGGTTGAGGTTTAGTGAGGATTAAAAGATAGTTTTCTTTCACCCAGAGGGTGTTGGGGTCAGGAATTTAATTCCTGAGAGGAGACATCACGGGTATTCTCACAAGCATTAAAAAGTGCTTGGATGACCTATTGGAAGTGTCATAATATTCCAGGCTACGGGCCTGGTGTAGGAAAGTGGGACTACTGTAGATCGTGCTGTATTTCTGACAGTAAAGAATATATGCTCCTGTGAGTGTATGCCTGTGCAAGGTCAGTAATTGAGCAGCCTAAGGCAGGAATTGATGGGTTTCTGAAAAGTATGTTCACAATGGTTATAATAGTGAACTGTAATATCATGTTAAGTCATGTCAACGTGAGAAGTATGAGAAAACAATTGCAGCTTCCTTACAATCTGAAACCAGAGAACACGCATGGGGAACAGGGAAATGGCATAACTATGAAGCCACTACCTCAGTTCTGTCTTCACAGAACTTTCAAACAATAGGAGGAAAACGAAGTCTGGTGTGGAAAATGATATAGTACATGGAACATAGAACATGAGAAGTTAATAGTTTTGGAGAAATTATTGGGAGTGAAAGTAATGATCATAGACAACACTTACATGGATTTATGAAATGGGAATTATGTTTGAGAAACGACTGGGAGACAAATAAAACAGAAGCATTGGATGTAACACATCTGCTTTTTCAGAAAAATTAGGTAAATCTCCAAGCCCAGTTAACGAAATTATATCTTAGTTGATTGGGGCTAATATATGGCCATATTTCTAGAATGGGACAGCTGGCAGGAAACAGTGAATAGAAATAAACAGACTCGGCAAGCAACAGCCTGACATTGTCTGTAAGGTATGATTCTGTGAGTATGACTATGTCCCAGACTCCCCATCACCTTCCCCAGATATCTCCTGTCTCACCGGCAGGGCAGACACAGCAGATGTGGTGGCACAGTGGGATATAGTTGGAAGGGAATTGCTATGGGAATCCTCAACAGTGACTCCGTATCCCATGATGTCTCATCGCGTTAGTTTATACATGGGAAAGGAAACCTCCTGCGGATTACCATGTACCAGCCTTATTCAACTGATAAGTCCGTACTCTTCCATGCGGACCAACACTTGGAGGAAGCACTGAGTGTGGCAAGGGTGCAACATGTTCTCTGGTGGGGTTTTTTTAATGTCCACCACCAAGAGTAGCTCAGTTGCAGCATTATTGATTGAGCCGGATCCTAAAGGATGTAACTGCTAGACTGGGTCTATGACAGGTGGTGAAGGAACCAACAAGAGGGAAATATATACTTGACCACATCTTTACGAATCTGACAGTTGCAGGAGCATCTATCCATCACAGTATCGGTAGGAGTGACCACCGCATAGTCATTGTGGAGACAAAGCCCCACCTTCACATTGAGACTAATCTCCATCATTTTGGGTGGCACTATCACCGTGCTAAATGGGATAGACTTCAAGCAGATCTAGCAGCTCAACTCTGGGTTTTCATAAGCTGCTGTGGGTCAGCAATAGCAGCAGAATTGTTCTCCCGCGCAATCTCATGGCCTGGCATATAGCCGTCACAACAATTACCAACAAGCCAGAGGATCAACCTTGGATCAATGGAGATTGCAGGAGGACAGGAGCAGCACCGGGCATACCTGAAAATGAGGTGTCAGCCTGATGAAGCCACCAAACAGTACAACGTGTGTGCCAAACAACATAAGCAATCAGTAATAGACAGAGCTAAGTGATCCCACAAGCAACGGTTCAGATCTAAGCTCTGCAGTCCTTCCACTTCTAGTTGTGAATAGTTGTGGACAATTAAACTAGTCACTGAAGGAGGAGATTCCACAAATATCCCCATCCTTAATGATGGGAAAAGCCCAGCACTTCATTGCGAAAGATAAGGTTGATGCATTTGCACCAATCTTCAGTCAGAAGTGCTGAGTGAATGATCCATTTCAGCCTCCTTCAGTGGTCCTCAGCAAATCAGTTACCAGTCATCAACCAATTCGATTCAGTCCACGTGATATCCAGATTCAGTTGGAGACACTGGATTCTCCAACGGGTAGATACCCTGACAACATTCTGGCTATAGTACTAAAACCTTGTGCTGTAGAACTTGTCACTGCCCTAACTAAGCTATTCCAATATCGTTAAAACGAAATTTCTCCAATTACGTGGAAAATTACCCAAGTATCTTCTTAACATAAAAAGCAGAACCAATCCAATCCGGTCAATTACCAAACCATTAGTAAAGTGATATGAAGATCAGTGCTTTCAATCAGCACCTGATCAGCAATAACCTGGTCAATGACGCTCTGTTTGGGCTCCACCAAGGCCACTCAGCTCCTGATCCCATTACCTTAGTTCAAACATGGTCAAAAGAACTGAATTCCAGAGGTGGGCTAAGAGTGACAGCACTTTAAAGCAAGGCTGACTTCGACCTAGTGTGGCATCAAGTGGCCTTAGCAAGACGGAATCATTGTGTATCAGACGCAAATTCCCTGCTGGTTAGAATCATACCTGACACGTAGAAAGATTGTTATGGTTGATAACAGTGAGTCAACTCACCATCAGGACAAGTCTGTAGGAGTCCCTCGGGCAGAGGCCTCGGCCCAAACATCTTCAGTGCTGCTTCATCAATGACCTTACTTCCATTTTAAGGTCAGAAGTGGGGTGTTTGCTAATTATTTCACAATGTTCAGCAACATTTGTGGCTCCTCAGATACTGAAGCAGGCCATGTCCAAATATGACAAGATCTGGACAGTATCCAGGCTGACAAGTGGCACGTCATATTCAGGCCACACATATTCCAGACCATGCCCTTCACCACTAAAATACAATCTAACCACTGCCCCTTGGCATTCAATAGTGTTACTATCACTGAATCAGCAGTGGACTGCAACAGTTCAACGAGGCAGCTGACCACCACCCTCTCAAGGGGCAACCAGGGAAAGGCAATAAATATTGGCCCAGCCAATCACACCCAGATTCAGGAAATAAATATTAAAATGAATAACCTAGGAAGGCTGCTTAGATATCATAGGGATCAGTGCTCAGGTCCCAGCTGTTCACAGTACCCATTAAACATTTGGTTGTGGGAATCAAATACAATATATCTCAGTCTGCGGATAGAACTAAAGGATGTTGGATTGTGAGTGGGTGAGGAGTTTGTAAAAAAGCTTCAAAAAACTAAGACAAGTAGAGTGTTTAAGCAAATACGTTGCAGATGGAGAGCAATGTGGGGAGAGGTGACGGTGTGCCCTTTGGCGGGAACAATAGACCGGAAGCCTATCGTTTGAAAAGGGATTGTTTGAAGCATGTTGATCAACAAAGGGACGTATGCTCCTTTTTGCTGTTTCCTTCTGCGCAGCCTCCAAGGTCCCTGCAGCGCAGTGAGGTCTGAACCCTCTTTATGGGTATTTAAGCGGGCAATGGATAGGTATATGGAGGATAGTGGGTTAGGGTAGGTTAGGTGGGCTTTGATCGGCGCAACATCGAGGGCTGAAGGGCCTGTACTGCGCTGTATTCTTCTATGTTCTATGTTCTCTGTTCTATGTCAATACTGTGAATGACATTTGCACGCTGATCAGTGCACATACACCCACAAAGTGGCGAGCTGAGACATTGCAAAGGTTCTGGATTTCCCTGTATACCAGTCACTGAAAGCAATATTGCAGGGACGAACGCAGTTAGGAAGATAAATGGTGTATTGACCTTCATTTCAGGGGGATGGGAATCCAGGAGTAAGGGTGTCTTACTGCAGCTGTACAGGGCCTTAGTGAGACCCCATCTCGAACATTGTGCAGTATTGTGTGCAGTTTTGGTCTCTGTACCTAACAAATGACAAACGTGACAAAGAGAGAGAGCAATGAAGAATGACCAGACTGATCTCTGCGATGACAGGCTTGTTGTGGGAGCAGTGTTTGGGGCTACTGGGCCTGTATTCCATGGGCTTTAGGAAAATGGGTGGAGATCTCGGTGAGATATATAAAACTCTGACAGGGCATGACACATTGGACACAGGGGTCATAATTGCCCAGGATGTGTTGTCTAAAACAAGGGGCCGCAGTATTAGGTACAGACAGGCCATTCTGCATTGAGATAACAATAGTTGACTGCACACAGAGACTGGTGAACCTGGGGAATGCGATGGAACCTGGAAGCCAACCCACTGAATATAAATACGGATTTAGAGACAGGAAAGAGATGGTGGGAGAGCAGGAGAACGGTGTGAAAATAAAGGGCCAACCAATATTATATCGAATTGGATAGCAAATTCGATGGACCAAAGGGACGACTGCACTTCCTATTTTATAGCTTCCCACATTAACGAATATATTCATTGTGTGGGATAAGTGCATTGCGGAGATGTTTGAACATGGACGACACTGAGGAACGCTCAATATGGTGTATGGCCCACTCCATTCCTGATGATTCTGTGGGAAACCTCTGTAAATGCTGTCACAAGCTCTCAGATGGTTAGGAAAGAGGTCTCTGCAGTGTCAATATGACTGTTTTCCGTTCCTTTTCCATTCCTTTTCCGTTACTGAGTCTGTGGCTGGGTGCTCTGTCCGGGTTTATCCTTTAAGACCTCGGAGCAGTTTGGTACAATAGAGTGTCTTGCTTGGCCGATTCAGAGACCACTGAAGAGTTTATCACATGTCTGTGTGTCTGCAGTCATGTTTAGGCCAGACCAGGAAAGCATGCAGATTCACTTCCTGAAAGTACATTGGGGAAAGAAATTGATGTATACAATCGACATTGGCTTCAAGGGCACTGTTACTGACACCAGATTTTGCATTTAAAAATTTTGTCAATTGTTTTTAATTTCCAGAGTATTAGCCTGGTCTGGATTAGTAGTCCAGTGACATTTCCACAGCAGCACCATCTCCATATGAGAACCTGTCGGAAACCACACTGAGCAGGTTATTTCTGTGCTGCTTGACACCTCCGTCAAAAATATCTCCCACCAATTTGACTGTCGTGATGGGACTGAGGGAGTTGTAATTGGTCAGATTGTCGTTATTCTCTTCTGAGGGGTCTGGACATAACTGAGTAATTTTCCACATTGGCAGGGAGATGTCAGAGCTGGAGCTGGAATGAAACAGCTTCCCCAGGGACAGGGCTTGTTGTGCAGCACAATTCGTCAGTCCTATTGCAGGAATGGGATCAGGAACCATTGCCTTTGTATCTACTGTGTTCAGCTGTTTCTTCATGTCATGGGCAGCGAATCGAATCGGTTAAAGACCCAGAATGCACTGGGTTGGTGTACACAGTTGCACATCTTGGGACAGTAACTGTTCCTGGTTTACTTATCAATGCACAGGGGCGTTGTACTGAGCTCTACATGCTGGGAGGGTAACTGCTCCTGGTTTACAGATCAATGCACTGGGTTTGTGTACACAGTCCTACATGCTGGGAGGGTAACCGCTCCTGGGTTACAGATCAATGCATCGGGATGGTGTACACAGTCCTACATGCTGGGACGGTAACTGCTCCTGGTTTACTGATCTATGGGGTGATCACCCCACACCACTGGGGTAGTGTGCACAGTCCTATATGCTGAGAGTGTAACTTTTCCTGGTTTACTGATTTATGCATTGGGGTATTTAACACAGCTCTACATGCTGGTAGGGAAACTGCTCCTGGGTGACAGATCAATGTACTGGGGTGGTGTGCACAGTCCTACATGCTGGGATGGTAACTGCTCATGGTTTACAGATCAATGCACTGGGATGGGATAAATAGCCCTACATACTGGGAGGGTAACTGCTCCTGGTTTACTGATCAATTCACTGGGGTGGTGTACACAGTCCTACATGCTTGGAGGGTAACTGCTCCTGGTTAACAGATTGATTCACAGGTGATCACTGCACATTTGCTGTGCAGGTCAGACTATAGATAATGCAATGATATAGTCTGTGCAGCTCCCCATGCTGGATAGATATTTGTTTCAGGTTCACACATTAGTGCCATGTTGAGCTCTGCACAGCTCCTCGAGCTGCACAGGTATGGAGCCTGTGCGAAGTACATCATGTTGGTGGGGTGGATAGGAGGAAAAGCTGACGGACAGGTCAAGCAGCTACCCGGAAAGTTCTGTCCCCAAAATTCTATAACTGACATTCCCTGGAATATTCTCTCCCTAACATTCTATAACTGATATTACCCAGAACGTTCTATCCCTGACATTCTATAACTGACATTCCCCGGAACGTTCTATCCCTGACATTGTTTGTGAACGGCCGGATATCCGTGAATTGAACAAACGATAAGATTACGAGGGAAGAGATCCCGTTCCAGAGAGAAGGAGACACTGTTCCGAAGGCCCCTTAGGCAATAAAAGGTTTGAATATGTTTTCCCTGCGTTTACATTTCTTCCCGACACAGGACCGAAAACAATTTCGATCAAAATACAGAAATTCCCAAACTCCGTTTGTCTTCAGGAAACTGGGAGAGAATCCTTCAGTCCAGCAACGGTTCCAGCCTCCGTCTTAGGAACTGGGAAGGAGTGACCTGTACCTGTTCTCAAGTGATCGAGTGTGTGGAAATGTTCTAGAAACCATCTGTCCTTATGGATGTGTCTCTGTGTGTTTGAGGAGGGAGCCTTTCCTGTGATTTATGTCACATTTTTGTCAGGAATTCAAACCTTCCCATTTGTATATTCCAGCTCCAATTATTTAATAAATCCCTGAATACAGGGACACATTTGAAAAATTCACTGGTTCCCCGATCAAACGGGTCCCTTTGCCTCCAGGCTGATGGATAATGGGTTTGTTTTCCTTCCTCACAGTTAACGTAGTGACCATCTATGTCCTGCTTTATAAAGATTGTGGATTGTCTCCATGTGTCAGACGTTACCTGGGGGCCATGGCAGCGACGGATCTCCTGGTCATTATCCTCGACCTGATCCTGAGACACATTCCCATTGTTTATTCGGAACAGTTTTATTTCCTGAGGGACTCGGTCCCCGTGTGTAATATCCACGCCGTCCTGCTTTATGCAGCCACTGACTGCTCTGTCTGGTTCACCGTCAATTTCACCTTTGGTCGGTTTGTGGCCATTTGTTGCCAGAATCTGAAAAGTAAATATTGCAGTGAGAAAACGGCGGCTGTGGTTCTGGGAGCAGTGTCTGTGCTGAGCTGTTTAACGAACATTTTTTGGTATTTTCTTCTCACGGCTCGGTATCGGCTGGGGAACGTCCCCTGGTTTTGTGTTGGAACAGCTGCTGTTCTATCCTCTAGTGTTTGGGTCACAATAGAGTTCCTCCACTACATTCTAACCCCTTGTGTGCCATTTCTCCTGATTCTGCTGCTCAATGTTCTCACCATCAGACACATTTTAGTGACCAGCAGAGCCCGCAGGAGACTCCGCGCTCACACCAAGGGGGACTCTCAGTCTGACACAGAAATGAGAAACCGAACAAAATCCATCATTTTACTGTTTGTGATCTCGGCCAATTTCATCCTGTTATGGTCAATGTTAGTACTCTTTACTATATGTTTCCGGTTGTGTTTGATTGGGTATCAGTCTGTGTATTTCGATTGGTTTGTGCAGGCGTTGGGCTTCATGCTGCAGCTCCTCAGTTGCTGCACAAACACCGCGGTTTATGCCGTGACCCAGACTAAGTTCAGGCAGCAGCTGAAGAATGTGCTGAAATATCCCTTCACCCAAATCCATCCATCAATCAAATTCCCTCATTAATCAATCCATCCGGGATTTTCTCATTTCAGTTCAGTGTTTCAGCGATGGAGCAGCCTGTCGCTATGGTAACAGACTGAGGGTAGCGCTGGTTTGTCCATCCTTATCCCACAGGCGGGTTACAAGGAAATATTTCAATGTTTCTCACAACTCAGGGGCCAGTGAGAAAAGGCACCATCCCACTGACTGTATCCATCACTTCCATTTGTAAACAATAAAAATGTTCATTAAAGTGTGCTGAGCAGCAGAGTGAACGATGTTGTTGTGTGTCTTTGTGTTGGAGAAACTGAGCTGGAGAGGGACAGACACAGCCCCAAGTCCTGGTCCTCAGGGAAGGGGAGTGCACTGCGCCCTGCGCTCAGGAGATGGATTTAACTCCCTCTCACCATACTTTCCCTTCTGGGTCACCCACTCCAACTTGGCTCTCAGCAGAATTCACCTTGCTCCCTTTGTAACGCTCCCTCCTTATATCCCTCCCACTATCACACTGCACTGCTATTTCTCTCTCCTTTTCTCAGTTACACACTCAATTCCACTGTCCTTGCCTTCCCCAATCTCATTCACTCTCTCTCCAGCTTGTGATCATTATCTCCCATTGTTACTGTCTTCTTCCAAATCCTTCGGTGTTGGGGTAACAGAAGAGGGTGGTCGATCTTCATGCCGATGTTAGGGAACAGAGATTGGGACGGCATATCAGGCCATTGCCAGGGCAATAGTATGGAGCTCGGGCCAAACGCAATTGCTCAGGGACATAGTGAGTGTGAGAACACCAGTGGTTACTAGGGGGTAACCGTAGGCTGTGGTTGAGACTGGTACAACAGGATATCACAAACAGAACACATTGTATGGGACATACTGTCTGTTTCTCAGGGAAGAGAATGGGAATGGGGTCAAAGGCCGTTAAGAGGAAATCAACTGGGTCGGTGTTCACAGGCAGGAGATCAGTTGAATGCGTGTGAGGAGTGCGATGGTGGGTACTGCGTGGGCGTGCGAGTGTGATGCTGGGGCAGTGTGCGAGGGAATGAGCCTGATGTTAGGGAAATATGTTGGGGAGAGAGCATGACTGAGGGGGAGAGTGTGAGGAAGTGAGAGTGACGGTGGGGGCGTGTGCAGGGGAGTGAATGGACAATGGGAGTGTTTGGGAGAGGGAGCGTGATGGTGGGGGAGTGTGCAATGGAGTGAATAGGACAATGAGAGTGTATTGGAGAAGGGGAGTGATGTGGGGGAATGTGCAAGGGAGTGAACTGGAAAATGGGAGTGTGTGGGAGAGAATGTGTGATGATGGGGGAGTGTTCAAGGGAGTGAACGGGATGATAGGAGTGTGTGGGAGAGGGAGCGTGATGGTGGGGGAGTGTGCGAGGGAGTGAATGGGACAATGGGCCTGTGCTTAAGAGTGAGCAGGAGAGTGGGGGCATGTGCGAGGGAGTGAACGGGACAATAGGAGTGTGAGGGAGAGGGAGTGTGATGGTGGGGGAGTGTGCAGGGGAGTGAACAGGACATTTTGAATGTGTGGGAGAGTGAGCGTGACGGTGGTGGAGTGTGCGAGGGAGTGAACGGGACAATGGGAGTGTGCGGGAGAGTGAGCGTGACGGTGGGGGCATGTGCAGGAGAGTGAATGGGACAATGGGATTGTGCGGGAGAGTGAGCGTGATGGTGGGGGAGTCTGCAGGATAGTGAACTCGACAATGGGAGTGTGTGGGAGAGTGAGCATGATGGTGGGGGAGTGCACGGTGTCTGAGAATCAGGTTGGGGCTGTGTGTGGGGAGTGAGCGATACAGTGGAGGAGAGTGTGTTTGAGTGAGTCTCATGGTGAGGTTTTCTGCAGGATAAGTGAGCATGACAGTGGGGCATTGTGTGGTGGAGTGAGTGCGATGGTGGAAAAATGTGCAGGAGCGTGAATGTGATGGTAGGGT
The DNA here is from genome assembly GCF_047496795.1 of Chiloscyllium punctatum. Lineage (NCBI taxonomy): Eukaryota > Metazoa > Chordata > Chondrichthyes > Orectolobiformes > Hemiscylliidae > Chiloscyllium > Chiloscyllium punctatum. The sequence goes on along the minus strand of NC_092757.1, from coordinate 21,398,882 downwards.
AGTGTGGGAAGAATGGTGGATTGGATGGGGATAAGTGTGATGGTGAGTGTGGTGTGGGGTTGTGTGTGAGAGGTTGGTGGTGTGTGTGCGAGTGAGCGTGATGGTGGGGGTGGTGTGGGTGTCAGCGTGATGATGACGGTGGTGTTGGGCAGTGTGCATGAGGTTGGTGGAGTGAGTGGGTGTGAACGTGACGTTGAGGGTGGTGTGGGGCAGTGTGTGTGATGGTGGTGGAGTGTGTGGGGGTGAGCATGAGGTTGGGGGCTGATGTGGAGCAGTGTGTGTGATGGTGTTGGAGTGTGTGGGGGAGAGGGTGTCCGTTGAAGTAGTGTGGGGCAGTGTGTGTGACGGTGGTGGAGTGTGCAGTTGAGTGTGATGTTGAGGCTGGTGTGGGGCAGTGTGTGTGATGGTGGAGGAGTGTATGGGGGTGAGCACGGCACTGGGGGTGCTGTAGGGCAGTGTGTGTGAGGGTGGTGGCTTGTGTGGGGTTGAGCGTGATGGTGAGGGTGGAGTGGGGCAGTGTGTGGGGTTATGTGGGGTTGAGCGTGATGGTGGGGGTGGAGTGGGGCAGTGTGTGTGATGGTGTTGGATAGTATGGAGGAGAGCATGACGGAGGGGATGGTATGTGTGGGGGTGAGCGTGTCGGTGGGGTATGAGTGGGACAGTGTGTGTAATGGTGGTGGAGTATATGAGGATGAGCGTGACGGTGAGGGTGTTGTTGGGCAGTGTGTGTGAGGGTGGTGGAGTGTGTGGGGGTGAGCGTGATGTTGGGGTTGAAGGGGACAGTGTGTGATGGTGGTGAAAGTGTGTGGGGTGAATGTGACGGAGGAGGAGGTGTGGGGCATTGTGTGTGAGAGTGGTATGGCACAGTGTGTGTGAGGGTGGTGGAGTGTGTGGGTGTCAGTGTGACGGTGGGGGTGGAGTGGGGCAGTGTGTTTGATAGTGGTGGAATGTGTGTGGGGTGAGCGTGATGGAGGGGGAGGTGTGGGGCATTGTGTGTGAGGGTGGTGGAGGGTGTGGTGGTAAGCGTGGCGGTGGGAGTGGTGTGGGGCAGTGTGTGTGAGGGTGGTGTGGGGCAGTGTTTATAATTATGGTGGAGTGCGTGCGTGTGTGCGTGACGGTGGGGATGGTGTGGGGCAGTGTGTGTGATGGTGGTGGAGTGAGTAGGTGAGTGTGAAGGTGAGGGTGGTGTGGAACAGTGTGTGTGATGGCGGTAGAGTGTGTGTGGGGTGTGTGTGACGATGGGGATTGGTGGGGCGGTGTGTGTGATGGTGAGCGTGACGGTGAGAGTGGTGTGGGGCATTGTGTGTGATGGTGGTGGAGTATGTGGGGGTGAGCGTGACGGTGCGGGTGGTGTCGGGCAGTGGGTGTGATATTGGTGCAGTGTGTGGGAGTGATCATGACGGTGGGGGTGGTTTCGGTAAGTGTGTGTGATAGTATTGGAGTATGTGTTGTTGAGTGTGATGGTAGGGATGGTGTGGGGATGTGTGTGTGAGTGTGGTGGAGTGTGTGGGGGAGGTCATGATGGTGGGGGTGTTGTAGGGATGTGTGTGACGGTGGTGGAGTGTATGGGGCTCAGCGTGAGGTGAGGATGGTGTGGGGCATTGTGTGTGGGTGTGGTGGAGTGTGTATGGGTGAGTGTGACAGTTAGGATGGTGTGGTGCAGGTTGTGTGATGGTGGTGGAGAGTGTGAGGGTGAGCGCAACAGTGTGGATGGTGTGGGATAGTGTGTGTGAGTGTGGTGGAGTGTGAGGGGGTGAGCATGATGGTGGGGGTGGTGTGGGGCAGTGTGTGTGATTGTGGTCGAGTGTGTGTTTGTGAGCATGATGGTGAAAGTGGTGTGGGGCAGTGTGTGTGAGGGTGGTGGAATGTGTGGCGGTGAGTGTGACGGTGAGGATAGTGTGGGGCAGTGTGTGTTAGGGTGGTGTGGGGCAGTGTTTATAATTATGGTGGAGTGCGTGCGTGTGTGCGTGACGGTGGGGATGGTGTGGGGCAGTGTGTGTGATGGTGGTGGAGTGAGTTGGTGAGTGTGATGGTGAGGGTGGTGTGGAACAGTGTGTGTGATGGCGGTAGAGTGTGTGTGGGGTGTTTGTGACGATGGGGATTGGTGGGGTGGTGTATGTGATGGTGAGCGGGATGGTGAGAGTTGTGTCGGGCATTGTGTGTGATGGTGGTGGCATGTGTGGTGGTGAGCGTGACGGTGAGGATGGTGTGGGGCATTGTGTGTGAGGCTGGTGTGGGGTAGTGTGTGTGATGGTGGTGGAGTATATGGGGGTGAGCGTGACGGTGGGGGTGGTGTGGGGCAGTGGGTGTGATGTTGGTGCAGTGTGTGGGAGTGATTATGACGGTGGGGGTGGTTTCTGTCAGTGTGTGTGATCGTGCTGGAGTATGTGTTGTTGAGTGTGATGGTAGGGGTGAGGTGGGGATGTGTGTGTGATGGTGGTGGACTGTGTGGGTTGAGCGAGACTGTGAGGGTGGTGTGGGGCAGTGTGTGTGATGGTGGTGGTGTGCGGGATTGAGCGTGACAGTGGGGGTGGTGTGGGGCATTGTGTGTCGGGGTGGTAGAGTGGGTGAGGGTGAGTGTGACGGTGGGGGTGGTGTGGGGCAGTGTGTGTGATGGTGGTGGTGTGCGGGATTGAGCGTGACAGTGGGGGTGGTGTGGGGCATTGTGTGTCGGGGTGGTGGAGTGGGTGAGGGTGAGTGTGACGGTGGGGGTGGTGTGGGGCAGTGTGTGTCGGGGTGGTGGAGTAGGTGAGAGTGAGTGTGACGGTGGGGTGGTGTGGGGCAGTGTGTGAAAGGGTGGTGGAGTGTGTGTTTATGAGCGTGAGAGTGAGTGTGTGGATGGGCAGTGTGTGTGATGGTGGTGGAATGTGTGGGGGTGAGCGTGATGGTTAGGATGATGTGGGGCAGTGTGTGTGAGGGTGGTGGACTGTGTGTTTGTGAGCGTGACAGTGAGAGTGTTGATGGTGGTGGAATATGTGCGGGTCAGCGTGAGGTGGTGGGCATTGTGTGTGATGGTGGTGGAGTCTGTGGGGGTGAGCATGATGGTGGGAGTGGTCTGAGGCAGTGTGTGTGAGGGTGATGGAGTGTGTGTTTTTGAGCGTGACGGTGACAGTGATGTGGGGCATTGTGTGTAATGGTGGTGGAGTGTGTGGGAGTGGCTGTGAGGTGAGGGTGGTGTGGGGCAGTGTGTGTGATGGTGGTGGATTGTGTGGGGTTCAGCGTGAGGTGACAATGGTGTGGGGAAGTATGTGTGGAGGGTTGTGGAGTGTGTGGGCGTGAGTGTGATGGTGAGGGTGGTGTGGAGCAGTGTGTGTGATGGTGGTGGAGTGGGTGGGGTTCAGCGTGAGGTGAGAGTGGTTTGGGGCAGTGTGTGTGATGGTGGTGGAGTGGGTGGGGCTGAGCGTGACTGTGAGGATTGTGTGGGGCAGTGTGCGTGATGGTGGTGGTGTGTGCGGGATTGAGTGTGACAGTGGAGGTGGTATGGGGCATTGTGTATGGGGTGCTGGAGTGTGCGAGTTTGAGAGTGACGGTTAGGATGGTGTGGGGCAGTGTGTGTTGGTGGTGGCGAGTGTGAGAGTGAATGCGACTGTATGGATGGTGTGGGGCAGTGTTTGTGAGTGTGGTAAAGTGTGTGGAGGTGAGTGTGACTGTAAAGGTGGTCTGGGGCAGTGTGTGGGATAGTGGTGGAGTGTGTGGGGCTGAGTGTGACTCTGCGGATGGTGTGGGGCAGTGTGTGTGATGGTAGTGGTGTTTGAGGGATTGAGCGTGACATTGGGGGTGGTGTGGAGCATTGTGTGTGGGGGTGGTGGAGCGTGTGAGTTTGAGCGTGATGGTTAGGATGGTGTGAGGCAGTGTGTGTGATGGTGGTGGAGAGTATGAGGATGAGCATGACATTGTGGATGGTGTGGGGCAGTGTGTGTGAGTGTGGTGGAGTGTGTGGGGGAGGTCATGATGGTGGGGGTGGTGTGGGGATGTGTGTGACGGTGGTGGACTGTATGGGGCTCAGCGTGAGGTGAGGATCGTGTGGGGCATTGTGTGTGAGTGTGGTGGAGTGTGTAGGGGTGAGTGTAAACGGTGAGGATGGTGTGGGGCAGTGTGTGAGGGTGGTGGAGTGTGTAGGGGTGAGTGTGACGGTGAGGGTGGTGTGGGGCAGTGTGTGAGGGTGGTGGAGTGTGTAGGGGTGACTGTGACTGTGAAGGTGGTGTGGGGCAGCGTGTGTGATGTTGGTGTAGTTTGTGGGGATCAGCGTCAGTTGAGAGTGGTTTGGGGTAGTGTGTGTGAGGGTGGTGGATTATGAAACGGTGAGCATGACGGTTAGGATGGTGTGGGGCAGTGTGTATGATGGTGGTTGAGCGTGTGTTTGTGAGCGTGACAGTGAGAGTGGTGTGGGGCAGTTTGTGTGAGGGTGTTGGAGTGTGTGGGGATCGGAGTGAGGTGTGGGTCGTGTGGGGCAGTGTGTGTGATGGTGATGGAGTGGGTGGGGATGAGCGTGACTGTGAGGATGTTGTGGGGCTTTGTGCGTGATGGTGGTGGCTTGTGCGGGATTGAGCGTGAAAGTGGGGGTGGTGTGGTTCATTGTGTGTGGGTGTGGTGGAGTGTGTGAGGGTGAGTGTGACGGTTAGGATGGTGTGGGGCAGGTTGTGTGATGGTGGTGGAGAGTGTGAGGGTGAGCGCAACAGTGTGGATGGTGTGGGGCAGTGTGTGTGAGTGTGGTGGAGTGTGAGGTGGTGAGCATGATGGTGGGGGTGGTGTGGGGCAGTGTGTGTGATTGTGGTCGAGTGTGTGTTTGTGAGCGTGACGGTGAGAGTGGTGTGGGGCAGTGTGTGTGAGGGTGGTGGAACGTGTAGGGCAAGAAGTGAGGTGAGGGTCGTGTCGGGCAGTGTGTGTGAGGGTGGTGGAGTGTGTGGCGGTGATTGTGACGGTGAGGATGGTGTGTGGCAGTGAGTGTTAGGGTGGTGGTGTGTGTGGTGGTGTGTGTGACTGTGATGGTGGTGTGGACAGTGTGTGTGATGGTGCAGGAGATTGGAGCGGTGATTGTGGTGGTGAGGGTGGTGTGGAGCAGCGTGTGTGTGAGTGTGGTGGAGTGTGTGTTTGTGAGCGTGACAGTGAGAGTTGTGTGGGGCATTGTATGTGATGGTGGTGGAGAGTGTGGGGGTCAGCATGACGGTGGGGGTGGTGTGAAGCCGTGTGTGTGATGGTGGTGGAGTGGGTGGGGGAGAGCCTGACAGTGTGAATGGTGTGGGGCAGTGTGTGTGATTGTGGTTGAGTGTGTGTTTGTGAGCGTGATGGTGAGAGTGGTATAGGGCAGTGTGTGTGAGGGTGGTGGAGTGTGTGGGGCTCAGAGTGAGGTGAAGGTGGTGTCGGGCAGTGTGTGTGAGTGTGGTAGAGTGTGTGGGGGTGAGCATGACGGGTGGGTGGGGTGGGGCAGATTTTGTGAGGTGGTGGAGTGTGTGGAGTTGAGCGTGAGGTGAGGGTGGTGTGGGGCAGTGTGTGAGAAGGTGGTGGACTGTGCAGGGTGGGTGTGAAGGTGAAAAGGGTGTGGGATTGTTTTTTTTTTGGGGTGGTGGAATGTGTGGAGATGAGTGTGTCTGTGTGAGTGGTGTGGGGCTGTGTGTATGATGGTGGTGAGTGTGTGGGGGTGAGTGTGAAAGTGAGGGTGGTGTGGGGCAGTGTGTGTGACGGTGGTCGAGTTTGTGGGGATCAGCGTGAGTTGATGGTGTTTTGGGGCAGTGTGTGTGGGGGTGGTGGAGTGTGTAGGGTCAGCGTGACAGTGTGAGTGCTATGTGGACGTGTGTGTGATTGTGGTCGAGTGGGTGGGGGTGCGTGTGACTGTGAAGATGGTGTCGGGCAGTTTACGTGATGGTCGTGGTGTGTGTGGGATTGAGCGTGACAGTGGGATTGGTGTGGGACAGTGTGTGTGTGGTGGAGTGTGTGGGGGTGAGTGTGACTGTGAGGAAGGTGTGGGGCGGTGTGTGTGATGGTGTTTTAGTTTGTGGCGATCAGCGTGAGTTGAGAGTGGTGTCAGGCAGTGTGTGCGAGGGTGTTGGAGTGTGTGAGTATGAGAGTGATGGGTAGGATGGTGTGAGGCCGTGTGTGTGACGGTGGCGGAGTGTGTTGGGGCTGAGCGTGACTGTGAGGATGGTGTGGGGCAGTGTGTGTGATGGTGGTGGTGTGTGAGGGATTGAGCGTGACATTGGGGGTGGTGTGGAGCATTGTGTGTGGGGTTGGTGGAGAGTGAGTGTTTGAGCGTGACGGTTCAGATGGTGTGAGGCAGTGTGTGTGACCGTGGTGGAGAGTGTGAGGGTGAGCGTGATATTGTGGATGGTGTGGGGCAGTGTGTGTGAGTGTGGTGGAGTGTGTGGGGGAGGTCATGATGGTGGGGGGTGTTGTGGGGATGTGTCTGTGACGGTGGTGGAGTGTATAGGGCTCAGCGTGAAGTCAGGATGGTGTGGGGCAGTGTATGTGCGTGTGGTGGAGTGTGTAGGGATTAGTGTGATGGTGAGGATGGTGTGGGGCAGTGTTTGTGATGGTGGTTGAGCGTGTGTTTGTGAGCATGATGGTGAGAGTGGTGTGGGGCAGTGTGTGTGAGGGTGCTGGAGTGTGTGAGGATCAGAGTGAGGTTTGGGTGGTGTGGGGCAGTGTGTGTGATGGTGATGGAGTGGGTGGGGGTGAGCGTGACTGTGAGGATGTTGTGGGGCTTTGTGCCTGATGGTGGTGGCTTGTGCGGGATTGAGTGTGACAGTGTGTTGCGTTATGTGTGCTGATCCCCACAAACTAAAACACCATCACACACACTGCCCCACACCACCCTCACAGTCACACTCACCCACACACATTCCACCACCCAAACACACACCGCCCCACACCTTCCTCACCATCACACTCACCCCCACACACTCCACCACAAACACACACTGTCCCACACCACCCCCACTGTCACGTTCAATCCCGCACACACCACGACAATCACACAAACTGCCCCACACCAACCTGTCACTGTCACGCTGGCCCTACACACTCCACCACCCACACACACACTGCCCCAAAACACCCTCAACTCACGCTGATCCCCACATACTCGACCACCATCACACACACTGCCCCACACCACCCTCACTTTCACACTCACCACCACACACTCAAAACCATCATACACACAGCCACACACCACTCTCACAGACACACTCACCTCCACACATTCCACCACCCTAACACAAACAACCCCACACCATTTTCACCGTCACACCTACCCCGCACCCTCCACCACCTTCTCACATCCTAACCCTCACGCTCACCCTCACACACTCCACCACACCCACCCCGTGTGTTGAGAGTGGTTTCTGGCAGTGTGTGCGAGGGTGGTGAAGTGTGTGAGTAAAAGAGTGATGGGTAGGATGGTGTGAGGCCGTGTGTGTGATGGTGGTGGAGTGTGTTCGGGTGAGCGTGACTGTGAGGATGGTGTGGGGCAATGTGCGAGATGGTGGTGGTCGGTGCGGGATTGAGCGTGTGTGGGGCATTGGGTGTGGCGGTGGTGGAGTTTGTGAGGATGAGCGTGATGGTTAGGATGGTGAGGGGCAGTGTGTGTGATGATGGTGGAGAGTGTGAGGGTGAGTGCAACAGTGTGGATGGTGTGGGGCAGTGTGTGTGAGTGTGGTGGAGTGTGTGGGGGCAGGAAAGACGGGGGGGCGGTGTGGGTCAGTATGTGCGATGGCGGTGAAGTGTGTTGGGTTAGCGAGACAGTGAGGGTGGTCGGGGAAAAAAGGTGTAATCGTGGTGGAGTGTGTGGGGGTATGCATGACGGTGAGGGTGGTGTGGGACAGCGTGTATGAGAGGGTGGTGGAGTGTGTGTTTATGAACGTGAACGTGAGATTGGTGTGGGGCAGTGTGTGTGATGGTGGTGGTCTGTGTGTTTGTGAGCGAGACTGTGAGAGTGGTGTGACGCAGTGTGTGATCCTGGTGGAGTGTGTGGGGGTCAGCGTGAGGTGATAGTGGTGTGGTGCAATGTGAGTTAGCGTGGTGGAGTGTGTGGAGGTGAGTGTGACTATGAGGGTGGAATGGGGCAGTGTGTGTGTTGTTGGTGGAGTGTGTGAGGGTGGGTTTGGTGGTGAGGTTGGTGTGGGGCAGTGTGTGTAATGGTGGTGGAGTGGGTGGGGGTGAGCGTGAATGTGAGGATGGTGTGAGGCTTTGTGCATGATGTTGGTGGCTTGTGCGGGATTGAGCGTGACAGTGGGGGTGGTGTGGAGCATTGTGTGTGGGGGTGGTGGATTATGAAAGGGTGAGCGTGACGGTTAGGATGGTGTGGAGCAGTGTGTGTGATGGTGGTGGAGAGTGTGAGGGTGAGTGCGACAGTGTGGATGGTGTGGGGCAGTGTGTGTGATTGTGGTTGAGTGTGTGTTTGTGAGCGTGACGGTTAGAGATGTGTGGGGCAGTGTGTGTGAGGGTGGTGGAGTGTGTGGCAGTGAGTGTGACGGTAAGGATTGTGTGTGGCAGTGTGTGTTAGGGTGGTGGTGTATGTGGTGGTGTATGTGACTGTGAAGGTGGTGTGGGGCAATGTGTGTGATGGTGGTGGAGAGTGGAGGGGTGATTGTGGTGGTGAGGGTGGTGTGGAGCAGCATGTGTGAGAGGGTGGTGGAATGTATGTTTGTGAGCGTGATGGTGAGACTGGTGTGCGGCATTGTATGTGATGGTGATGGAGTATGTTCTGGTCAACATGACGGTGGGGGTGATGTGAAGCCGTGTGTGTGATGGTGGTGGAGTGTGTGGAGTTGAGCGTGACAGTGCGGGTGGTGGGGGGCATTGTGTGTAGGGGTGGTGGATTATGAAAGGGTGAGTGTGATGGTTAGGATGGTGTGCGGCAGAGTGTGTGATGGTGGTGGAGAATGTGAGGGAGAGTGCAACAGTGTGGATGGTGTGGGGCATTGTGTGTGACTATGGTGGAGTGTGTGGGGGTGAGCATGATGGTGGGGGTGGTGTGGAGCAGTGTGTGTGATTGTGGTTGTGTGTGTGTTTGTGAGCATGACGGTGAGAGTGATGTGGGGCAGTGTGTATGAGGGTGGTGGAGTGTGTGGGGATGAATGTGACGGTGAGGATGGTGTGGGGCAGTGTGTGTTATCGTGGTGGAGTGTGTGGTGGTGAGTGTGACTGTGAAGGTGGTGCGGGGCAGTGTGTGTGATGGTGCTGGAGTGTGGGGGTGGTGAGTGTGGTGGTGACGGTAGTGTGGAGGAGCGTGTGTGAGAGGATGGTGGAATGTGTGTTTGTGAGTGTGACGGTCAGGATGGTGTGGGGCAGTGTGTGTGATGGTGGTGGAGAGTGTGAGGGTGAGTGCGAAAATGTGGATGGTGTGGGGCATTGTGTGCAAGGTGGTGGAGTGTGTGGGGGTGAGCATGATCGTGGGGGTGGTGTGGGGCAGGGTGTGTAATGGTGGTCGAGTGTGTGTTTGTGAGCGTGACGGTGAGAGTGGTGTGGGGCAGTGTGTGTGAGGGTGGTGGAATGTTTGATGTGGAGAGTGGTGGTGAGCGTAGTGTGGGGCAGTGTGTGTGATGGTTTTGGAGTGTGTGGCGTTCAGCGTGAGGTGAGGGTGGTGTGCGGCAGTGTGTGTGAGCCTCGTGGAGTGTGTGGGGGTGGGTGTGACGGTGAGGATGGTGTGGGGCAGTGTGTGTGATGATGGTGGAGAGTGTGAGGGTGAGCGCGACAGTGTGGATGGTGTGGGGCTGTGTGTGTGATGGTGGTCGATTGTGTGTTTGTGATTCTGATGGTGAGAGTGGTGTGGGGCTTTGTGTGTGATAGTGGTGGAGTGGGTGGAGGTGAGCGTGATTGTGAGGGTGGTGTGGGGCTTTGTGCGTGATGGTGGTGGCTTATGCAGGATTGAGCGTGACAGTGGGGGTGGTGTGGGGCAGATTTTGTGAGTTTGGTGGAGTGTGTGGAGTTGAGCGTGAGGTGAGGGTGGTGGGGGGCATTGTGTGTGGGGGTGGTGGATTATGAAAGGGTGAGCGTGACGGTTAGGATGGTGTGGGGCAGTGTGTGTGATGGTGGTGGAGACTGTGAGGGTGAGTGCGACAGTGTGGCTGATGTGGGGCAGTGAGTGTGAGTGTGGTGGAGTGTGTGGGGGTGAGCATGATGGTGTGGGTGGTGTGGGGCAGTGTGTGATTGTGGTTGAGTGTGTGTTTGTGAGCGTGACGGTGAGAGTGGTGTGGGGCAGTGTGTGTGAGGGTGGTGGAGTGTGTGGGGCTCAGAGTGAGGTGAGCGTCATGTGGGGCAGTGTGTGTTAGGGTGGTGGTGTGTGGGGTGGTGTGTGTGACTGTGAAGGTGGTTTGGGGCAATGTATGTGATGGTGGTGGAGAGTGGAGGGGTGATTTTGGTGGTGAGGGTGGTGTGGAGCAGCGTGTGTGAGAGGGTGGTGGAGTTTGTGTTTGTGTGCATGATGGTGAGACTGGTGTGTGGCATTGTATGTGATGGTGATGGAGTGTGTGGTGGTCAGCATGACGGTGGGGGCGGTGTGAAGCCGTGTGTGTGATGGTGTTGGAGTGGGTGGGGGTGAGCGTGACTGTGAGGATGGTGTGGGTCTGTGTGCGTTATGGTGGTGGTGTGTGGGGGCGTGAAAATGCCAGTGAGGGTGGTTTCGGGCAGTGTGTGATGGTGTGGGTGTGTGGGGGCATGAGCGTGACGGTGAGGGTGGTGTGGGGAAGTGTGTTTGATGGAGGTAGACTGTGTGGGTGAACGTGACGATGGGGATAGTGTGGGGCAGTGTGTGTTATGGTGGTGTAGTGTGTGGGGGTGAGTGTAACGGTATGGTTGGTATGGGGCTGTGTTTGTTATGGTGGTGGAGTGTGTGTTCATGAGTGTAACGGTGTGGTTGGTTTGGGGCTGTGTGTGTTATGGTGGTGGAGTGTGTGTTCGTGAGTGTAACGGTGTGGTTGGTTTGGGGCTGTGTGTGTTATGGTGGTGGAGTGTGTGGGGGTAAGCGTGAGGTGAGGGTGGTGTGGTGCAGTGTTTGTGATGTTGGTGCAGTGTGTGGTAGTGATCATGACGGTGAGGGTGGTGTCAGTCAGTGTGTGTGATAGTGTTGGACTATGTGTAGTTGAGTGTGATGGTAGGGGTGGTGTGGGCATGTGTGTGTGATGGCGGTGGAGTGTGTGGGGTGAGTGAGACCATGAGGGTGGTGTGGGGCTGAGTGTATGATGGTGGTGGAGTGTGAGTTTGTGAGCGTGACGGTGAGAGTGGTGTGGGGCAGTGTGTGTGAGGGTGGTGGAGTGTGTGCGGGTCTGCGTGAGCTGAGGTTTGTGTGGGGCAGTGTGTGTGAAGGTGGTGGAGTGTGTGGGGGTGAGTGTGGTGGTGAGAGTGCTGTGGGGCACTGTGTGTGATGGTGATGGAGGTTGTGGTGTCAGCGTGACAGTGGGGGTGGTGTGGGGCCGTGTGTGTGATGGTTGTGGAGTGTGTGGTGTCAGCGTGACGGTGAGGGTGGTGTCGGGCCGTGTGTGTGATGGTGGTGCAGTGGGTGGGGGTGAGCGTGACGGTTAGGATGGTGTGCAGTAGTGTGTGTGATGGTGGTGGTGTGCAGGATTGAGCGTGACAGTGGGGGTGCTGTGGGGCATTGTGTGTGAGATTGGTGGTCTGTGTGTTTGTGAGCATGACAGTGAGAGTGTTGAAGGGCAGTGTGTGTGATGGTGGTGGAATGTGTGGGGGTCAGCGTGACTTGCGGATGGTGTGGGGCAATGTGTATTATGGTGATGGAGTTTGTGGGGTTGAGCGTGACGATGCTGGTGGTGTGGGGCAGTGTGAGTGAGGGTGGTGGAGTGTGTGGGTGTGAGCGTGACGGTGAGGGTGGTGTGGCGCAGTGTGTGAGGGTGGTGGAGTGTGTGGGGTAAGTGTGGTGTGGGGCAGTGTGTGTGTGGATGGTGGAGTGTGTGTGGGTGAGTGTGATGGTAAGGATGGTGTGGGGCAGTGTGTGTGATGGTGGGGGTGGTGTGGGGCCGTGTGTGTGATGGTGGTGGTGTGCGTGGGGGTGAGCATGACAGTTAGGATGGTGTGGGGCAGTGTGTGTAATGGTGGTGGTGTGCAGGATTGAGCGTGGTGTGGGGCAGTGTGTGTGAGGGTGGCGAACTGTGTGTTTGTGAGCGTGACAGTAAGAGTGTTGATGGGCAGTGCGTATGATGGTGGTGGAATGTGTAGGAGTCAGCGTGAGGTGCGGATGGTGTGGGGCAGTGTGTGTTATGGTGGTGGATTGTGTGGGGTTGAGCGTGACGATGTGGATGGTGTGGGCCAGTGTGTGTGAGGGTGGTGAAGTGTGTGTGGGTGAGAGTGACCGTGAGGGTGGTGTGGGGCAGTGTGTATGAGGGTGGTGGAATGTGGGGGGAGAGCGTGAGGTGAGGTTGGTGTGGGGCAGTGTGTGTGTGTAGGTGGTGGAGTGTGTGGGGGTGAGTGTGATGGTGAGGATAGTGTGGGGCAGTGTGTGTGATGGTGGTGGAATGGGTGGGGGTTAGTGTGACTGGGAGGGTAGTGTGGAGCAGTGTATGTGATTGTGGTGGAGTGTATATTTGTGAGCGTGATGGTGAGAGTGGTGTTGGGCAGTGTGTGTGATTGTGGTGGAGTGTGTGGGGTGAGTGTGGTGGTGAGGGTGGTGTGGGGCATTTTGTGTGGAGTGTGGTGGAGTGTGTGGTGGTGAGTGTGATGTTGAGGATGGTGTGGGGCGGTATGTGTGATAGTGGTGGTGTTTTTGGGATTAGCGTGAGGTGAGAGTGGCTTGGGGCAGTGTGTTTGATGGTGGTGGAGTGGGTGGGGCTGATTGTGATTGTGAGGATGGTGTGGGGCAGTGTGTGTGATGGCGATGGTAAGTGCGGGATTGAGCGTGACAGTGGGGTGGTGTGGGGTATTGTGTGTGGGTATGGTGGAGTGTGTGATGGTGAGCGTGGCGGTTAGGATAGTGTGGGGCAGTGTGTGGGAGGGTGGTGGAGAGTGTGAGGGGGAGCGCGACAGTGTGGAATAGGTGGGGCAGTGTGTGTGATGGTGGCGGTGTATGCAGGATTGAGCGTGACATTGGGGGTGGTGTGAGGCCATGTGTGTAATGGTGGTAAAGTGGGTGGGGCTGAGTGTGACTGTGAGTATTGTATGGGGCAGTGTGTGTGATAGTGTTTGTTTGTGCAGGATTGAGCGTGACAGTTGGGGTGGTGTGGGGCATTGTGTGTCAGGGTGGTGGAGTGTGTGAGGGTGAGCGAGACGGTTACGATTGTGTGGGGCAGTGAGTGTGATGGTGGGAGAGTGTGTGCGGGTTAGCATAAAGGTGTGGATGGTGTGGGGCAGTGTGTGTGATGGTAGTGGAGTGTGTGGGGGTGAGTACGACGGTGGGGGTGGATGAGGCAGTGTGTGTGAGGGTGATGGAATGTGTGTTTTTGAGCGTGACGGTGACAGTGATGTGGGGCATTGTGTGTAATGGTGGTGGAGTGTGTCGGGGTCAGCGTGAGGTGAGGGTGGTGTAGGGCAGTATGTGTGGAGGGTGGTTGAGTGTGTGGGGGTGAGTGTGATGGTGAGGATGGTGTGGGGCAGTGTGTGTGATGATGGTGGAGTTTTTGGGGATCAGCGTGAGGTGAGAGTGGTTTGGGCAGTGTGTGTGAGGGTGGTGGAGTGGGTGGGGTTGATCTTGATTGTGAGGATAGTGTGGGGCAGTGTGCATGATGGTGGTGGTGTGTGCGGGATTGAGTGTGACAGTGGGGGTGGTGTGGGGCATTGTATGTGAGGGTGGTGGATTATGAAAGGGTGAGCGTGACAGTTAGGATGGTGTGGGGAAGTGTGTGTTAGTGTGGTGGAGTGTGTGGGGGTGAGCATGATGGTGGGGGTGGTGTGGGGCAGTGTGTGTGATTCTGGTTGAGTGCGTGATGGTGAGAGTGGTGTAGGGCAGTGTGTGTGAGGGTGGTGGAGTGTGTGGCAGTGAGTGTGACGGTGAGGATGGTGTGGGGCAGTGTGTGCAATGTTGGTGGAGTTTGTGGGGATCAGTGTCAGTTGAGAGTGGTTTGGGGCAATGTGTATGAGGGTGGTGGATTGTGCGGGGACAGCGTGATGATGGAGGTTATGTGAGGTCATGTGTGTGATGGTGGTGGAGTGTGTGGAGTTGAGCGTGACAGTGCGGGTGGTGGGGGGCATTGTGTGTGGGGGTGGTGGATTATGAAAGGGTGAGTGTGATGGTTAGGATGGTGTGCGGCAGAGTGTGTGATGGTGGTAGAGAATGTGAGGGAGAGTGCAACAGTGTGGATGGTGTGGGGCATTGTGTGTGACTATGGTGGAGTGTGTGTTTGTGAGCATGATGGTGAGAGTGGTGTGGGGCAGTGTGTATGAGGGTAGTGGAGTGTGTGGGGATGAGTGTGACGGGGAGGATGGTGTGGGGCAGTGTGTGTGATGGTGCTGGAGTGTGGGGGGGTGAGTGTGGTGGTGACGGTAGTCTGGAGGAGCGTGTGTGAGAGGGTGGTGGAATGTGCGTTTGTGAGCGTGGCGGTCAGGATGGTGTGGGGCAGTGTGTGTGATGGTGGTGGAGAGTGTGAGGGTGAGTGCGAAAGTGTGGATTGTGTGGGGCATTGTGTGCAAGGTGGTGGAGTGTGTGGGGGTGAGCATGATCGTGGGGGTGGTGTGGGGCAGGGTGTGTAATGGTGGTCGAGTGTGTGTTTGTGAGCGTGACGGTGAGAGTGGTGTGGGGCAGTGTGTGTGAGAATGGTGGAGTGTGTGATGTGGAGTGTGGTGGTGAGGGTAGTGTGGGGCAGTGTGTGTGATGGTTTTGGAGTGTGTGGTGTTCAGCGTGAGGTGAGGGTGGTGTGCGGCAGTGTGTGTGAGCCTCGTGGAGTGTGTGGGGGTGGGTGTGATGGTGACGATGGTTTGGGGCAGTGTGTGTGATGGTGGTGGAGAGTGTGAGGGTGAGCGCGACAGTGTGGATGGTGTGGGGCAGTCTGTGTGATGGTGGTGGATTGTGTGAGGGTGAGTGTGGTGGTGAGGGTGGTGTGCAGCTTTGTGTGTGATGGTGGTGGCTTGTCCGGGATTGAGCGTGACAGTGGGGGTGGTGTGGGGCATTGTGTGTGGGGGTGGTGGATTATGAAAGGGTGAGCGTGATGGTTAGGAAGGTGTGGAGCAGAGTTTGTGATGATGGTGTAGACTGTGAGGCTGAGCACGACAGTGTGGATGGTGTGGGACAGTGTGTGTGAGTGTGATGGAGTGTGTGGAGGTGAGAATGATAAGTGGCGGTGGTGTGGGGCAGTGTGTGTGATTGTAGTTGAGAGTGTGTTTGTGAGCGTGATGGTGAGAGTGGTGTGGGGCAGTGTGTGTGAGTTTGGTGGAGTGTTTGGGGCTCAGAGTGAGATGAGAGTGGTGTGGGGAAGTGTGTGTGAGGTTGGTGGAGTGTGTGGCGGTGAGTGTGACGGTGAGGAAGGTGTGGGGCAGTGTGTGTTAGGGTTAGTGGTATGTGTGGTAGTGTGTGTGACTGTGAAGGTTTTTAGATTAGATTACTTACAGTGTGGAAACAGGACCTTCGGCCCAACAAGTCCACACTGACCCGCCGAAGCGCAACCCACCCATACCCCTATATCTACCCCTTACCTAACATTACAGGCAATTTAACCTGGCCAATTTACCTAACCTGCACATCTTTGGACTGTGGGAGGAAACCGGAGCACCCGAAGGAAACCCACGCAGACACGGGGAGAACTTGCAAACACAACACAGTCAGTCACCTGAAGCAGGAATTGAACCCAGGTCTCTGGTGCTGTGAGGCAGCAGTGCTAACCAGTGTGGAGAGTGTGAAGGTGAGCGTGACATTGTGGATGGTGTGGGGCAGTGTGTGTGAGTGTGGTGTAGTGTGTGGAAGTGAGCATGACAGTGGGGGTGGTGTGGGGCAGAGTGTATTAGTGGTGGAGTGTGTGTTTGTGAGCGTGACGGTGAGAGTGGTGTGGGCAGTGTGTGTGATGGTGGAGGAATGTGTGGGGGTTAGTGTGAGGTGAGGGTGGTGTAGGGCAGTGTGTCAGGGTGGTTGAGTGTGTGGGGTGGGTGTGATGGTGAGGATGGTGTGGGGGAGTGTGTGTTATGGTGGTGGAGTGTGTCGGGTGAGTGTGACTCTGAGGGTGTTGGGGGCAGTTTGTGTGATGCTGGTGGAGTGTGTGGGGGTGAGTGTAGTGGTGAGCATCGGGTGGGGCAATGTGTGTGATGGTGGTGGATTGTGTGGGATCAGCATGACTTTGGAGTTTGTGTGAGGTCGTGTCTGTGATGGTGGTGGAGTGGGTGGGGGTGAACGTGGCTGTGAGGATGGTGTGGGGCTTTGTACGTGATGGTGGTGGCTTGTGCGGGATTGAGCGTGACAGTGGGGGGTGTGGGGCAGTTGTGTGGGGGTGGTGGAGTGTGTGAGTTTGAGAATGACGTTTATGATGGTGTGGGGCAGTGTGTGAGAAGGTGGTGAAGTGTGCGGGGTCGGTGTGACGGTGATAATGGTGTGGGGTAGTGTGTGTTAGGGTTGTGGAATGTGTGGGGGTGAGTGTGTCTGTGAGAGTGGTGTGTGGCTGTGTGTATGATGATGGTGAGTGTGTGGGGCTGAGTGTGGAAGTGAGGGTGGTGTGGGGCAGTGTGTGTGATGGTGGTGGAGTTTGTGGGGACCAGCGTGAGTTGAGGGTGTTTTGGGGCAGTGTGTGTGGGGTTGGTGGAGTGTGTAGTGTCAGCGTGACAATGTGAGTGCTGTGAGGACGTGTGTGTGATTGTAGTGGAGTGGGTGGGGTGCGCGTGACTGTGAGGATGGTGTTGGGCAGTGTATGTGATGATCGTGGTGTGTGTGGGATTGAGCCTGACAGTGGGGTGGTGTGGGGCAGTGTGTATGTGTTGTGGAGAGTGTGTGGGTGTGTGTGACTGTGAGGGTGGTGTGGGGCAGTGTGTGTGATGGTGTTGGATGTGTGGGGTGACTGTGGTCGTGAGGGTGGTGTGGGGCAATGTGTGTGATGGTGGTGGAGTGTGTGGTGGTGAGCATGACGGTGGGGGTGATGAGGGGCAGTGTATGTGATGGTAGTGGAGTGTGTTTTATGAGCGTGACATGGGTGGTGTGTGGCAGTGTGTGTGAGGGTGGTGGAATGCGTGGGCGTGAGTGTGACGTTGCGATTGTGTGGTGTATTGTGTGATGTAGTCAGTTTGAGGGGGTCAGTGTGACGATAATGAAGTGAGTGTGAAGGGATACAGGATGATGGTAATGACGCGAGTGTGAGGTAGTCAGGGTGACAGAGATGGAGTGAGAGAGAGTGGGTCAGGGTAATGGTGATGGAGTGAGTGTGATGGGTTCAGTGTGACGGTGATGGAGTCAGTGTAAGGTTGTCAGGGTGAGGATGATGGAGTGAGTGTGTGAAGGTCAGAGTGATTGTGACGGAGTGAGTGTGAGGGGGTCTGGGTGATGGTGACGGAGTGAGTGTCAGGTTGTCAGGGTGAGGTGATGGAGTGAGTGTGAGGGGATCAGGGTGGCAGTGATAGAGTGAGTTAAGGAGGTCAGGATGACGGTAATGGAGTGCATGTGAGGGGGTCAGGGTGAATGTTATAAAGTGAGTGTGAGGGGTTCAGGGTGAGGGTGATGGAGCGAGTGTGAGAGGGTTTGTGCGACAGTGATGGAGTGAGTGTGAGGTGGTCAGCTTGACGGTGATGACGTGAGTGTGAGGGGGTCAGGACGTCGGTGACAGAGTGAGTGTGAGGGGGTCAGTATGACACTGATATAGTGAGTGTGAGCGGGTTCAGCGTGACGGTGATAGAGTGAGTGCGAGTGGGTTAGTGTGAC
This sequence comes from Chiloscyllium punctatum, assembly GCF_047496795.1. Lineage (NCBI taxonomy): Eukaryota > Metazoa > Chordata > Chondrichthyes > Orectolobiformes > Hemiscylliidae > Chiloscyllium > Chiloscyllium punctatum. Next base: position 21,381,112 of record NC_092757.1, on the reverse strand, counting down.
AGTGATGGATATAGTGTGAGGGGTTCAGCGTGATGGTAATACCGTGAGTGTGAGGAGGTCAGGGTGACAGTGATGAAGTGAGTGTGAGGGTCATGGTGACGGTGATGGAGCAAATGTGAGTGGGTCAGGGTGACTGTGGTGGAGTCTGTGTGTGGGGGACAGGGCGACAGTAACGGAGTGAGTGTGAGTGGGTGAGTGTGACTGTGATGGAGTGAGTGTGAGGGGTTCAGCGTGATGGTGATGGAGTGAGTGTGAGGAGGTCCGGGTGATGGTGATGGAGTGAGTGTGAGCAGGTCAGGGTAACAGTGATGGATAGAGTTTGAGGGGTTCAGTGTGATAGTGATGGATTCAGTGTGAGGGGGTCAGGGTGACAGTGATGGAGAGAGTGTGAGGAGGTCAGGGTGATGGTGATGGAGTGAGTGTGAGGGGGGTCATGGCGAAGGTGAAGGAGTGAGTATGAGCGGACACATGTGACGGTGATGGAGTGACTGTGAGGTTGTCAGGGTGAGGTGATGGAGTGAGTATGAGAAGTTCAGGATGAGGGTAAAGGAGTGAGTGTCAGGATTTCAGGGTGACGGTGTTGGAATGAGTGTGACGGGTTCAGATTAACGGTGATGGAGTGAGTGTGAGGGGGTCAGTGTGAAAGTGATTGAGTGAGTGTGAGGGGATCAGGGTGATGGTGATGCAGTGAGTGGGAGGGGCTCAGGGTGACAGAGATGGAGTGAGTTAAGGAGGTCAGGGTGACGGTAATGGAGTGCGTGTGAGGGGGTCAGGGTGAATGTTATAAAGTGAGTGTGAGGGGGTCAGGATCAGTGTGATGGAGTGAGTTTAAGGGGGTCAGGGTGAGGGTGATGGAGCGAGTGTGAGAGGGTCTGTGTGACGGTGATGGAGTGAGTGTGAGGTGGTCAGCTTAACGGTGATGGAGTGAGTGTGAGGAGGTCAGGGTGATGGTGATGACGTGAGTGTGATGGGATCAGGGCGTCGGTGACAAAGTGTGTGTCGGGGGTCAGTGTGATGATTATGGATTGTGTGTGAGAGCGTCAGGGTGACGCTGATATAGTGTGTGAGGGGTCAGGGCGACAGTGATGGAGTGTGAGTGGGTTAGTGTGATGGTGATGGATGTAGTGTTAGGGGGGTCAGGGTGTCTGTGATGGAGTGAGTGTGAGGGGTTCAGTGTGATGATGATGGAGTGAGTGTGAGGTGTTCAGTTTGACATGATGGAGTGAGTGTGAGTGGACAAGTGTGACGGTGATGGAGTGAGTGTGAGTGTGTCATGGCAACAGTGATGGAGTGAGTGTGTGCGGGTAATGACGACGGTGAAGGAGTGAGTGTGAGTGGAAAAGTGTGATGTTGATGGAGTGTGTGTGAGGAGGTCAGGGTGACGGTGATGGAGTGAGTGTGAGGAGTCCAGGGTGACAGTAATGGAGTGAGTGTGAGTGTGTCATGGCGACAGTGATGGAGTGAGTGTGTGCGGGTAATGATGACGGTGACAGAGTGAGTGTGATTGGAAAAGTGTGATGGTGATGGAGTGTGTGTGAGGAGGTCAGGGTGACGGTGATGGAGTGAGTGTGAGGGGTCATGGCGACGGTGATGGAGCAAATATGAGTCGGTCAAGGTGACCGTGAAAGAGTCAATGTGAGTGGTTCAGCAGGACGGTGATGAAGAGAGTGTGAGGGGATCAGTGAGACGTTGATGGAGTGAGTGTGAGGATGTCAGGATGATGGTGTTGGAGTGAGTGTGTTGAGTTCAGTTTGACGGTGACGGAGTGACTGTGAGGGGTTCAGGGTGATGCTGATATAGTGAGTGCGAGGGGGTGAGGGTAACAGTGATGGAGTGAGTGTGAGTGGACAAGTGTGACGGTGATGGAGTCAGTGTGAGTGGGTCAAGGTGAGGGTGATGGAGTGAGCGTGAGGAGGTCAGGGTGACAGTGATGGAGTGAGTATGACGGGGTCGGTGTGACGGTGATGGAGTGAGTGTGAGGGGGTCAGGATGATGGTGACGGAGTGAGTGTGAGAAGTTCAGAGTGACAGTGATGGAGTGAGTGTGAGGGGGTCAGTGTGACGTTCATGGAGTGAGTGTGAGTTGGGCTGCGCGATGTGATGGAGTGAGTGTGAGGCGCTCAGGTTGACGGTGATGGAGTGAGTGTGAATGGGTAAGCGTGACGGTGATGGAGTGAGTGTGAGGCGGACAGAGTGACGGTGATGGAGTGAGTGTGAAGCGGTTAGGCTGACGGTGATGGAGTGAGTGTGAGGCGGACAGAGTGACGGTGAATGAGTGAGTGTGAGGTGCTCAGAGTGACGGTGATAGAGTGAGTGTGAGGGGATCTGGATGACAATGATGCAGAGAGTGTTGGGGGTAAGAGTGACCGTGATGGATGGAGTGTCAATGGCTCAGGGTGACGATGATGGAGTAAGTGTGATTGGATCAATGTGACGGTGATGGAGTGAGTGAGACAGGGTCAGGGTGACGGTGATGGAGTGAATGTGAGTGCATCATGTTGACGGTGATGGAGTGAGTGTGAGAGGGTCAGTGAGACGGTGATGGAGTGATTGTGAGTGGATCAGAGCGACGTTCATTGAGTGAGTGTGAGGGGGTCAGGGTGACAGTGATGCAGTGACTGCGAGGGGCTCAGTGTGACAGTGATGGAGTGATTGTGAGGGGGCCAATGTGACGGGGATGGAGCGAGTGTGAGGGGGTCAGGTTGATGGTGACGGTATGAGTGTGAGGAGATCAGGGTGAGGGTGACGGAGTGAGTGTGCGAGTTCAGTGTGACAGTGATGGACTGAGTGTGAGGGGGTCAGGGTGACGGTGATGGAGTGAGTGTGAGTGGACAAGTGTGATGGTGATGGAGTGAGTGTGAGGAGGTCCTGGCGACGGTGAAGGAGTGAGTGTGAGTGGGTAAGTGTGATGGTGATGGAGTGAGTGTGAGGTTGTCAGGGTGAGGGTGATGGAGTGAGTGTGAGGGGCTGGGTGAAAGTGATGGAGTGACTGTGAGTGTACAAGTATGATGGTGATGGAGGGAGTGTGAGCTGGTCAGGGTGACAGTGATGGAGTACGTGTGAGGATGTCTGGGTGACGGTGATGGAGTGAGTGTGAGTGGGTCAGGGTTAGGGTGATGGAGTGAGTGTGAGGAGGTCAGGGTGACAGTGATGAAGTGAGTGTGAGGGGTTCAGTTTGACAGTGATGGAGTGAATGTGAGTGGACAAGTGTGACGGTGATGTAGTGCGTGTGAAGGGTTTAGGGGTGATGGTGATGGTGTGAGTGTGAGGAGGTCAAGGTGACATTGTTGGAGTGAATGAGAATGGATAAGTGTGTCGGGAATAGAGTGAGTGTGAGGGCGTCATTGCAATGGTAAAGAAGTGAGTGTGAGTGGGTGAGTGTGACTGTGATGGAGTGAGTGTGAGGGATTCAGAATGATGGTGATGGAGTGAGTGTGAGGAGGTCAGGGTGTCGGTAATGGAGTGATTGTGAGTGGGTCCGGCCGTCGGGGATTGAGTGAATGTGAGGAGGTCAGGGTGACAATGATGGAGTGAGTTTGAGGGGTTCAGTGTGACGGTGATGGATTGTGTGAGAGAGCGTCAGGGTGACGCTGATATAGTGAGTGTGAGTGGGTCAGCGTGATGGTGATGGAGTGAGTGTGAGGGGGTCAGGGAGACGGTGATGTAGTGAGTGTGAGGGGATCAGTGTGACTGTGATGGAGCGAGTGTGCGGGGCTCAGAGTGATGGTGATGGAGTGAGTGTGAGGTGCTCAGAATGATGGTGATAGAGTGAGTGTGAGGGGGTCAGGATGACAATGATGCAGAGAGTGTTGGGGGTAAGAGTGACCGTGATGGATGGAGTGTCAATGGCTCAGGTGAACGATGATGGAGTAAGTGTGATGGGATCAATGTGACGGTGATGGAGTGAGTGAGACAGGTCAGGGTGACGGTGATGGAGTGAATGTGAGTGGATCATGTTGACGGTGATGGAATGAGGCTGAGATGGTCAGTTGGATGGTGATGGAGTGAGTGTGAGTGGACCAGAGCGACGTTGATTGAGTGAGTGTGAGGGGGTCAGGGTGACGGAGTGATGGAGTGACTGCGAGGGGCTCAGTGTGACGGTGATGGAGTGAATGTGAGGTGGTCATGATGACGGTGATGGAGTGAGTATGAGGGGGTCAATGTGACGGGGATGGAGCGAGTGTGAGATGTTCAGGGTGAGGGTGGTGGAGTGAGTGTGATGGGTTCAGGCTGACAGTGATGGAGTGAGTGTGAGGGGATCAGGGTGATGGTGACGGAGTGAGTGTGAGACGTTCAGGGTGACGGTGATGGAGTAAGTGTGAGGGTGACTGGGTGACAGTGATGGAGTGAGCGTGACTGGCCAAGTGTGATTGTGATGGAGGGAGTGTGAGCCGGTCAGGGTGACAGTGATGGAGTAATTGTGAGGGGGTCTGGGTGACGGGGATGGAGTGAGTTTGAGGGGGTCAGGGTGACGGTGATGGAGTGAGTGTGAGGGGTTCAGGGAGATGGTGATGAGGTAAGTGTGAAACGTTCAGGGTGATGGTGATGGAGTGAGTGTGAGGTTGTCAGGGTGAGGGTGATGGAGTGAGTTTGAGGGGGTCAAGCTGAAAGTGATTGAGTGAGTGTGAGGCAGTCAGGGTTGTGGTGATGGAGTGAGTGTGAGTGTGTCTGGGTGATGGTGATGGAGTGAGTGTGAGTGGGTCTGGGTGACGGTGATGGAGTGAGCGTGACTGGCCAAGTGTGATTGTGATGGAGGGAGTGTGAGCCGGTCAGGGTGACAGTATGGAGTAATTGTGAGGGGGTCTGGGTGACGGGAATGGAGTGAGTGTGAGTGGGTCAGGGTAATGGTGATAGAGTGAGTGTGAGGAGGTCAGGGTGACGGTGATGGAGTGAGTATGAGAAGGTCAGTGAGACGTTGATGGAGTGAGCATGATGAGGTCAGGGTGACAGTGATTGAGTGAGTGTGAGGGGTTCAGTGTGACGGTGTTGGAGTGAGTGAGAGAAGGTCAGGGTGACGTTGATGGAGTGAGTGTGAGTGGATAAGTGTGACGGTGATGTAGTGAGTGTGAGGAGGCCAGGGTGACAGTGATGGATTGAGTTTGAGTGGACATGTGTTATGTTGATGAAGTGAAGGGTGTGAGGAGGTCAGTGTGACGGTGATGGATTGAGTGTGAGTGGACAAGTGTGACGGTGATGGAGTGAGTGTGAGTGGGTCAGGGCGTCGGTGATGGAGTGAGTGTGAAGAGGACATGGTGACAGTGATGAAGTGAGTTTGCGTGGTTCAGTGTAACAGTGATGGAGTGAGTCTGAGTGGACAAGTGTGACCGTGATGGAGTGAGTGAGAGAAGGTCAGGGTGACGGTGATTGAGTGAGTGTGAGTGGACAAGTGTGATGATGATGGAGTGAGTGTGAGTGGGTCAGGGCGTCGGTGATGGAGTGAGTGTGAAGAGGTCAGGGTGACGGTGATGGAGTGAGTGTGAGGTGGTCAGGGTGACAGTGACGCAGCGAATGTGAGTGGGTCAGGGTGACTGTAATGGAATCTGTGAGAGGCGGTCAGGGCGACGGTGACTGAGTGAGCGTGAGTGGGTGAGTTTGACGGTGGTGGAGTGAGTGTGAGTGGACAAGAGTGATGGTGATGAAGTGAGTGTGAGGATGTCAGGGTGACAGTGATGGACTGAGTGTGAGGGGATCATGGCGACGGTGAAGGAGTGAGTGTGAGTGGACAAGTGTGACTGTGATGGAGTGAGTGTGAGGTTGTCAGGGTGAGGGTGATGGAGTGAGTGAGGAGGCCAGGGTGACGGTGATGTAGTGAATGTGAGGGATCATGGCGGCATTGACGGAGCAAATGTGATTATGTGAAGGTGACTGTGATGGATTCAGTGTGAGGGGGTCAGCATGACGGTGATGGAGAGAGTGTGAGAGTTTCAGGGTGACAGTGATGGAGTGAGTGTGAGTGGTTTAGGGTGACACTGATATAGTGAGTGTGATGGGGTCAGCGTGATGGTTATGGAGTGAGTGTGATAAGGTCTGGGTGACAGAGATGGAGTGAGTTTGGGGGTTCAGTGTGACAGTGATGGAGTGAGTGTAAGTGGACAAGTGTGATGGTGATGGAGTGAGTGTGAGGCAGTCAGGGTGACGGTGATGGAGTGAGTGTGAGAGGGTCAGGGTGACTGATGGAGTGAGTGTGAGGGGATAGGCGTGAGGGTGATGGAATGAGTGTGAAGTGATCAATTGTGACAGTGATGGAGTGAGTGTGAAAGGATAAGAGTGATGCTGATGGAGTGAGTGTGAAGGCGTCAATGTGACGGTGATAGAGTGAGTGTGAAGGGATCCGTGTGCGGGTGATGGTGTGTGTGCGGGGAGCAGGTTGGCAGTGATGGAGCAAGAGTGTGGGTTTCAGGGTGATGGTGTTGGTGTGAGTGTGAGGGGGTCATGCCGATGGTCAAGGAGTGATTGTGAGTGGGTCAGGGTGACGATGATGGAGTCAGTGTGAGGTTGTCAGGGTGAGAGTGATGCAGTGAGTGTGAGGGGGTCAGGTTGACGGTGATGGCGTGAGTGTGAGAGGGTCTGCTTGACAGCGATGGAGTGAGTGTGAAGGATTCAGGGTGACGGTGTTGGAATGAGTGTGAGGGGCACAGATTGATGGTGATGGAGTGAGTGTGAGGGGATCAGGATGACAATGATGCAGAGAGTGTTGGGGGTAAGAGTGACCGTGATGGATTGAGTGTAAGTGGCTCAGAATGACGGTGATGGAGTGAGTGAGACAGGGTCAGTGTGACGGTGATGGAGTGAATGTGAGTGGATCATGTTGACGGTGATGGAGTGAGGGTGAGAGGGTCAGTGGGACGGTGATGGAGTGCGTGTGAGTGGATCAGAATGACGTTGTTTGAGTGAGTGTGAGGCGGTCAGGGTGACAGTGATGCAGTGACTGTGAGGGGCTCAGTGTGCCGGTGATGGTGTGAACGTGAGGGGGTCATGATGACGTTGATGGAGTGAGTGTGAGGGGGTCAATGTGACATTGATGGAGCGAGTGTGAGGGTGTCAGGGGGATGGTGACGGTGTGAGTGTGAGGAGATTAGGGTGAGGGTGATGGAGTGAGTGTGATGTGTTCAGGCTGACGGTGATGGAGTGAGTGTGAGAAGGTCAGGGAAATGGAGACGGAGTGAGTGTGAGACGTTCAGGGTGACAGTGATGGAGTGAGTGAGATGGGCTCAATGTGACGGTGATGGAGTGAGTGTGAGAGGTTCAGGGTGATGGGGAAGGAGCGAGTGTGCGGGGGTCGGGGTGAAGGTGATGCAGTGAGTGTGAGTTGGTCTGGGTGACGGTGATGGAGTGAATGTGCGTGGACAAGTGTGACAGTGATGGAGTGAGTGTGAGGAGGTCATGGTGATGGTGAAGGAGTGAGTGTGTGTGGACAAGTGTGACGGTGATGGAGTGAGTGTGAGGGGGACTGGGTAAAAGTGATAGAGAAGTGTTAGTGGGTCTGGGTGATGGTTGATGGAGTGAGTGTGAGCGGCCTGGGTGACAGTGATACAGTGAGTGTGAGTGGACTAGTGTGATGGTGATGAAGGGAGTGTGAGCCGGTCAGGGTGACGGTGACGGAGTGAGTGTGAGGAGGTGAGGGTGACAGTGATGGACTGAGTGTGAGGGGTTCAGTGTGACAGTGATGAGGTGAATGTGAGTGGACAAGTGTGACGGTGATGGAGTGAGTATGAGTAGGTCAGGGTGATGGTGATGGAGTGAGTGTGACTGGGTCTGGGTGACGGTGATGTAGTGAGTGTGAGGGGGTCTGGTTGACGCTGATGGAGTGAGTGTGAGGAGGTCAGGTTTACAGTGATGGAGTGAGTGTGAGGGGTTTAGTGTGACAGTGATTGAGTGAATATTAGTGGACAAGTGTGATAGTGATGGAGTGAGTGTGACTGGGTCTGGGTGACGGTGATGTAGTGAGTGTGAGGGGGTCTGGTTGACGCTGATGGAGTGAGTGTGAGGAGGTCAGGTTTACAGTGATGGAGTGAGTGTGAGGGGTTTAGTGTGACAGTGATTGAGTGAATATTAGTGGACAAGTGTGATAGTGATGGAGTGAGTGTGAGGGGGTCAATGTGATGGTGAAAGAGTGAGTGTGAGTGGATAAGTGAGACATTGATGGAGTCAGTGTGAGATTGTTCGGGTGATGGTGATGCATTGAGTGTGAGGGGATCAGGGTGACAGTAGTGGAGTGAGTTAAGGAGGTCAGGGTGACGGTAAAGGAGTGCGTGTGAGTGGGTCAGGGTGAATGTTATAGAGTGTGTGTGAGGGAGTCAGGGTGAGGGTGATGGAGTGAGTGTGAGCGGGTCAGGATGAGGGTTATGGAGCGAGTGTGAGAGGGTCTGTTTGACGGTGATGGAGTGAGTGTGAGGGGGTCAGTTTGACAGTGATGGAGTGCGTGTGAGGAGGTTAAGGTGACAGTGATGACATGAGTGTGAGTGGGTCAGGGCAACGGTGACGGAGTGAGTGTGAGTGGGTTAGTGTGATGGTGATGGAGTGAGTGTGAGGGGGTCAGTGTGACGGTGATGGATTGTGTGTGAGAGCATCAGGGTGACGCTGATATAGAGAGAGTGAGGGGGTCAGCATGATGGTGATGGAGTGAGTGTGAGTTGGTCAGGGCAACAGTGATGGAGTGAGTGTGAGTGGGTTAGTGTGACGGTGATGGACATAGTGTGAGGGGGGTCAGTCTGCCGGTGATGGAGTGAGTGTGAGGGTTTCAGCGTGATGGTGATGGAGTGAGTGTGAAAAGGTCAGGGTGACGGTGATGCAGTGAGCGTGATGTGTCAGGGCGACGGTGACAGAATGAGTGTGAGTGGTTTAGTTTGACGGTGATGGATATAGTGTGAGAGGGTTCAGGGTGACGGTGATTGAGTGAGTGTGAGGGGTTCAGTGAGACGGTGATGGAGTGAGAGTGAGGAGGTCAGGGTGACAGTGATTGAGTGAGTGTGAGGGGTTCAGTGTGACAGTAATGGAATGAGTGTGAGTGGTCAAGTGTGACGGTGATGGAGTGAGTGTGAGTGGAAAAGTGTGACGGTGATGGAGTGAGTGTGAGGAGGTCAGGTTGACAGTGATGGAGTGAGTGTGAGTGGACAAGTGTGACTGTGATAAAGTGAGTGAGAGGAGGTCAGGGTGATGGTGATGGAGTGAGTGTGAGTGGAAAAGTGTGACGGTGATGGAGTGAGTGTGAGGAGGTCAGGTTGACAGTGATGGAGTGAGTGTGAGTGGACAAGTGTGACTGTGATGAAGTGAGTGTGAGGAGGTCAGGGTGACGGTGATGGAGTGAATGTGAGAGTGTCATGGCGATGGTGATGGAGCAAATGTGAGTGGGTCAGGGTGACTGTGATGGAGTCTATGTGAGGCGGTCAGGGCGATGGTGACAGAGTGAGTGTGAGTGGGTGTGTGTGACAGTAACGGAGTGAATGTGAGTTGGTGAGTGTGACTGTGATGGAGTGAGTGTGAGGGATTCAGCGTGATGGTGATGCAGAGGGTGTGAGGAGGTCAGGGTGACGGTGATGGAGTGAGTTTGAGTTGTTCAGTGTGACAGTGATGGAGTGAGTGTGAGTGGACAAAAGTGACAGTGATGGAGTGAGTGTAAGTCTGTCAGGGTGAGGGTGATGGAGTGAGTGTGAGGAGGCCAGGGAGAGGGTGATGGAGTGAGTGTGTGGGGTTCATCGTGATGGTGATTGAGTGAGTATGAGTTGATATGTGTGACGGTGATGGAGTGAGTGTAAGGGGCTCAGATTGACGGTGATGGAGTGAGTATGAGGTGGTCAGAGTGACGGTGCTGGAGTGAGAGTGAAGTGCTCAGAGTGACGGTGATAGAGTGAGTGTGAGTGGATCAGGATGACAATGATTCAGAGAGTGTTGGTAAGAGTGACCGTGATGGATTGAGTGAAAGTGGCTCAGTGTGACAATGATGGAGTAAGTATGATGGGATCAATGTGACGGTGATGGAGTGAGTGAGACAGCGTCAGTGTGATGCTAATGCAGTGAGTATGAGTGGATCAGAGCGACGTTGATTGAGTGAGTTTGAGGGAGTCAGAGTGACAGTGATGGAGTGACAGTGAAGGTATCAGTATGACGGCAATGGAGCGTTTGTGAGGGGTTCAGGTTGATGGTGAAGGTGTGAGTGTGAGGAGACCAGGGTGAGGGCGATGGAGTGAGTGTGATGGGTTCAGCCTGACACTGATGGAGCGAGTGTGACGGGGTCAGTGTGATGGATATCGAGTGAGTGTGAGTGCGTCAGGTTGATGGTGACCGAGTGAGTGTGAGACGTTCAGCGTGACAGTAATGGAGTGAGTGAGAGGGGGTCAGGGTGACGGTGATAGTGAGTGTGAGGGTGTCAGGGTGGCGGTGATAAAGTGAGTGTAGGGGATCAGAGCAATGGTGATGAAGTGAGTGTGAGGTGGTCAGTGTGACGGTGATGGAGTGAGTGTGAGGAAGTGATTGTGAGGGAGTGAAGGAGACGGTGGTGGAGTGAGTGTAATGGGGCCAAGGTGACAGTGATGGAGTGAGTCTGAGGTGGTTAGGGTGACGGTGATGGAGTGAGTGTGAGGGGGTCAGGGAGATGGAGATGGAGTGAGTGTGAGGTGTTCAGGTTGACAATGAAGGAGTGAGTATGAGGGGGTCAGGTTAATGGCGATGGAGTGCGTGTGAAGCGATCAGTTTTGATGGTGCTAGAGTGAATGCGAGGTGATCAGTGTGACGGTGATGGAGTTAGTGTGAGGGGCTCAGGGTGACAGTGATGGAGTGAGTGAGAGTGGGACAGTGTGATGGTGATGGTATGAGTGTGAGGGGCTCAGGGTGACAGTCTTGGAGTGAGTGTGAGTGTTCAGCGTGAAGGTGATGGAATGAGTGTGAGGGGCTCCGTGTGACGTCGATGGAGTGAGTGTGATAGGGTCAGTGTGACGGTGATGGAGTGAGCGTGCAACAATCAGGGTGACAGTGATGGAGAGAGTGTGGAGGGTGAGGATGACGGTGATGGATTGAGTTTGAGGGGCTCAGATTGACGGTGATAGAGTGAGTGTGAGGGGATAAGGATGACAATGATGCAGAGATTTTTGGGGGTAAGAGTGACCGTGATGGATTGAGTGTAAGTGGCTCAGGGTGACGGTGATGGAGTGAGTGAGACAGGGTCAGTGTGACGGTGATGATTGAGTGTGAGGGGGTCAGGGTGACGGTGATGGAGTGTGTTTGAGTGGGTTAGGGTGATGGTGATGGAGTGAGTGTTAGTGGATCATGTTGACGGTGATGGAGTGAGCGTGAGAGGGTCAGTGTGACGGTGATGGCGTGAGCATGAAGGGATCAGTATGATGCTGATGGAGTAAGTGTGAAGGGATCAGTGTGATGGTGATGAAGTGAGTGTGAAGGGATCAGGATGATGGTAATGGAGCGAGAGTGAGGGGGTCAGCGTGATGGTGACAGTGTGAGTGTGACTGTAAGGGCACCAGGATGTCAATTATGCAGAGAGTGTTGGGGCAAGAGTGACCGTGATGGATTGAGTGTAAGTGGCTGAGGGTGATGGTAATGGAGTGAGTGAGACAGGGTCAGTGTGACGGTGATGGAGTGAGTGTGATGGGTTCAGTGTGACAGTGATGGAGTGAGTGTGATGGGTTCAGTGTGACAGTGATGGTGTGAGTTTGAGGTTGTCAAGATGACGGTGATGGAGTGAGTGTGAGAAGGTCAGGGTGACGGTGATGGAGTAGTGTGTGGTCAGGGTGACGGTGATGGAATGAGTGTGAGGGTGTCAGTGTGACGGTGATAGAGTCAATATGAGTGGGTCAGGGTGACTGTGATGGAGTGAGTATGAGGTGCTCAGAGTGACGGTGATAGAGTGAGTGTTAGGGGGTCAGAGTAACGGTGATGTATGGAGTGTAAGTGGCTCAGGGTGACAGTGATGGAGAGAGGCTGAGACGTTCAGGGTGACAGTGAAGGAGTGAGTGTGAGGGGATGAATGTAACGGTGATGGAGTGAGTGTGAGGATGTCATGGCGATGGTGATGGAGTGAGTGTGAGTGGGTCAGGGCGCTGGTGACAGTGAGTTTGAGGTGGTCAGGGCGTCGGTGATGGAGTGAGTGTGAGGGGTTCAGGATGACAGCGAAGGAGTGAATGTGAAGGCATCAGGATGATGATGATGCAGTGAGTGTGAAGGGATCAATGTGATGGTGATGGTGTGAGCGTGAGGGGAACATTGTGATGCTGATGGAGTGAGTGTGAAGGCGTCAATGTGACAGTGATGGTGTGAGTGTGAGGGGATCAGGGTGATGGTGATAGAGCGAGTGTGTAGCGTTCAGGGTGATGGTGATGGTGTGAATGTGAGACGTTCAGGGTGACAGTGATGGAGTGAGTGCAAGGGGGTCAGGGTGATGGTGATGGAGTGAGTCTGAGGGGATCAGGGTGACGGTGATGGAGTGAGTGTGAGTGGGTCAGGGTGATGGTGATGGAGTGAGAGGGAGTGTGTCAGGGTGACTGTGATGAAGTGAATGTGAGGGGTACAGGGAGATGGTGATGGAGTGAGTATGAGGGGGTCAGCGTGACGGTGATGACGCGAGTGTGAGAGCATCAGGGTGATGGTGAAGGTGTGAGTGTGAGGGGGTCAGGGTGACACACATGGAGTGAGTGTGAGGTAGTATGGGTGACAGATGGAGTGAGTGTGAGGGGGTCAGGGTTACGGTGATGTCCTGAGTGTGAGAGGGTCAGGGTGACCGTGACGGAGTTAGTGTGAGGGGATCAGTGTGACGGTGATGGAGTGAGTTTGACGGGGTGATGGTGATGGTGATGGAGTGAGTGTGAGGGAGTCTGGGTGAGGGCGATCGAGTGAGTGTGAGGGAGTCAGCTTGATGGTGATGGAGTGAATGTGAGGGGATCAATGTGACAGTGATAGTGAGTGGGGGGTCAGGGTGACTGTGATGGAGTGACAGTGAGGGGGTAGGGGTGACGATGATGGAGTGAGTGTGAGGGGATCAGGGTGACGGTGATGGAGTGAGTGTAAAGGGGTCAGGTTCAGGGTGATGGAGTGAATTTGAGTGGAACAGTGTGACGGTGAAAAAATGAGAGTGATGGGGTCAGGGTGACGGTGATGGAGTGAGTGTGGGAAAGTCAGGATGACAGGGATGGAGTGATTGTGAGGGGGCCTGAGTGACACAGATGCAGTGTGTCTGAGGGGTTCAGGGTTACAGTGATGGAGTGAGTGTGAGGGCGTCAGGGTGATGGTGATGGAATCAGTATGAGGGTGTCAGTGTGACGGTGATGGCGTGAGTGTGAGGGCGTCAGGGTGATGGTGATGGAGTGAGAGTGAGGGGGTCAGGGTGACGGTGATAGCGTGAGTGTGAGAGGGTCAGGGTGTTCGTGACAGAGTTAGAGTAAGCGGGTCAGGTTCAGGGTGATGGAGTGAGTGTGAGCGGATCATTGTGATGGTGATGGAGTGAGAGTGATGGGGTCATAGTGACCATGATTGAGTGAGTGTAAGGGTGCCAGGGGGATGGTGATGGAGTGAGAATGAGTGTGTCAGGGTGACTGTGATGAAGTAAATGTGAGGGTTTCAGGGTGACCATAATGGAATGAATTTGAGGGTATCATTGTGAGGGTGATGGAGTGAGTGTAAGGAGGTCAGTGTGAGGGTGTTGGAGTGAGGGTGATGGGTCAGGGTGACTCTGATAGAGTGAATGTGAGGAGGTCAGGGTGACGGTGATGGCGCGAGTGTGAGGGGGTCAGCGTGACAGTGATGAGGTGAGTGTGAGCGAGTCAGTGTGAGGGTGATGGAGTGAGTGTTTGGATATCTGGGTGACATAGAAGGAGTGAGTGTGAGGGTATCTGGTTGACACAGATGGAGTGAGTGTGAGGTTGTCAGGCTGACTGAGATGGATTGAATGTGAGGGGGTCAGGTTCAGGGTGATCGAATGAGTGTGAGGGCCTCAGGGTGATGGTGATGGAGTGAGCATGAGGGTTTCTGGGTGACAGAGATTGAGTGAGTGCGAGGGTATCTGGGTGACACAGATGGAGGTGAGTGTGAGGTGGTCAGGTTGACTGTGATGGATTGAGTGTGGGGGGTCAGGTTCAGGGTGATGATGTGAGTGTGAGAGGTTCAGGGCGACGGTGACGGTGTTAGAGTAAGTGGGTCAGGTTCAGTGTGATGGAGTGAGTATGAGCAGATCCTTGTGACGGTGATGGAGTGAGAGTGATGGGGTCAGGGTGACCATGATTGAGTGAGTGGAAGGGTGCCAGGGAGATGGTGATGGAGTGAGAGTGAGTGTGTCAGGGTGACTGTGATGAAGTAAATGTGAGGGTTTTAGGGTGACGCTAATGGAATGAATTTGAGGGTATCATTGTGAGGGTGATGGAGTGAGTGTGAGGAGGTCAGTGTGACGGTGTTGGAGTGAGGGTGATGGGTCAGGGAGACTCTGATAGAGTGAATGTGAGGGGTTCAGGTTGACGGTGATGGCGCGAGTGTGTGGGGGTCAGCGTGACAGTGATGAAGTGAGTGTGAGGGCCTCAGGGTGATGGTGTTGGAGGGAGTGTGAGGGTATCTGGGTGACACAGATGGAGGTGAGTGTGAGGTGGTCAGGTTGACTGTGATGGATTGAGTGTGAGGGGGTCAGGTTCAGGGTGATGAGGTGAGTGTGAGGGGGTCAGGGTGATGGTGATTGAGTGAGTTTGAGGGGTCAGGGTGACGGTGATGGAGTCAATGTGATGGGGTCATGGCGACGGAGATTGCATGAGTATGAGGGGATGGTGATGGAGTGAGAAAGAGTGTGTCAGGGTGACTGTGATGACATGAATGTGAGGGGTACAGGGTGATGGCGATGGAGTGAATGTGAGGCGATCTGGGTGATGGTGATGATGCGAGTGAGAGGGCGTCAGGGTGACAGTGATGGAGTGAGTGTGAGGGGGACAGTGTCACAGTGATGGAAGGAGTGTGAGGGGGTCAGGGTGACATTGATGGTGAGAGTGTGAGGGGGTCAGTGTGATATGGATCGATTGAGTGTGAGGTACTCAGTATGAGAGTGATGGAGAAAGTGTGAGGGGGTCAGGTTGACAGTTATGGAGTGAGTGTGAGGGGATCAGTGTGACGCTGATGGAGTGAGTGAGGGGGGTCAGCGTGATGGTGATGGAGTGAGTGTGAGGTGGTCAGTGTGACAGTGATGGAAGGAGTGTGACGGGGTCAGGGTGATATTGATGCTGTGAGTGTGAGGGGGTTAGTGTGAAGCTGATGGAGTGAGTGTGAGGGGGTCAGTGTGACCGTGTTGGAGTGAGTGTGAGGGGGTCAGTGTGATGGTGATGATGTGAGTGTGAGAGGTTCAAGGTGACGGTGATGGTGTTAGATTAAGTGGGTCAGGTTCAGTGTGATGGAGTGAGTATGAGCGGATCGTTGTGACGGTGATGTAGTGAGAGTGATGGGGTCAGGGTGACCATGATTGAGTGAGTGTAAGGGTCCCAGGGAGATGGTGATAGAGTGAGAGTGAGTGCATCAGGATGACTGTGATGAAGTAAATATGAGGGGTTCAGGGTGATGGTGATGGTGTGAGTGTGAATGGGTCAGTGTGACGGTGATGGAGTGAGTTTGAGGTGGTCAGGGTGACGCTAATGGAATGAATTTGAGGGGATCAGTGTGAGAGTGATGGAGTGAGTGTGAGGAGGTCAGTATGAGGGTTTCAGAGTGATTGTGGTGGGTCAGTGTGACTGTGATGGAGTGAATGTGAGGGGTTCAGTGTGACGGTGATGGCGCAAGTGTGAGGGAATCAGGGTGACGGTGATGGAGTGAGTGTAAAGGGGTCAGGTTCAGGGTGATGGAGTGAGTGTGAATGGATCAGTGTGACCGTGATCGACTGATAGAGATGGGGTCAGGGTGACCGTGATGGAGTGAGTGTAAGGGTGTCAGGGAGATGGTGATGGAGTGAGAGTGAGTGCGTCAGTGTGACTGTGATGACATGACTGTGAGGGGTACAGGGTGATAGAGATGGAGTGAATGTGACGGGATCAAGATGACGGTGATGATGCGAGTGTGAGGGCATCAGGGTGACAGTGATGGAGTGAGTGTGAGGGGGTAGTGTGATGCTGATCGAGTGAGTGTGTGGGAGTCAGTGTAAGCATGATGGAGAGAGTGTGAGGGGTCAGGTTGACAGTTATGGATTTAAGTGTGAGGGGATCAGTGTGACACTGACGGAGTGAGTGTGAGGGGATCAGTGTGATGATGATGGAGTGAGTGAGAGGGGGTCAGGGTGACGGTGATGGAGTCAGAGTGAGGGGGTCAGTGTGACCGTTTTGGAGTGAATGTGAGGGGGTCAGGGTGACATTGATGCTGTGAGTGTGAGGTGGTCAGTGTGACACTAATGGAATGAATTTGTGGGGATCAGTGTGAGGGTGAAGGAGTGAGTGTGAGGAGGTCAGTGTGAGGGTGTTGGAGTGAGTGTGAGCAGGTCTGTCAGCGGTGATGGAGTGAGTTTGAGGGGGTGATGGTGATGTTGATGGCGTGAGTGTGAGGGAGTCTGGGGAAGGGCGATCGAGTGTGTGTGAGGGAATCATCTTGACGGTGATGGAGTTTATGTGAGGGGATCAATGTGACAGTGATAGTGAGTGTGGGGGCTTGAGGGTGACTGTGATGGAGTGAGAGTGAGGGGGACAGGGTGACGGTGATGGAGTGAGTGTGAGGGGATCAGGGTGACGGTGATGGAGTGTGTGTAACGGGGTCAGGTTCAGGGTGATGGAGTGAGTGTGAGTGGATCAGTGTGACGGTGATCGAGTGATAGTGATGGGGTCAGGGTGACCGTGATGGAGTGACTGTAAGGGTGTCACAGAGATGGTGATGGAGTGAGAGTGAGTGTGTCAGGGTGACTGTGATGAAGTGAATGTGAGGGGTTCAGGGTGATGGTAATGGTTGAGTGTGAGGGGGTCTGGGTGATGGTGATGACGCGAGTGTGATGTGGTTAGGATGACAGTGATGGAGTGAGTATGAGGTGGTCAGTGTGTTCATGATGGAAGTTGTGTGAGGGGGTCCGGGTGACAGTGATGGTGTGAGTGTGAGGGGGTCAGGGTGACGGTGATGGAGTGAGTTTGACGTGGTCAGGGTGACGCTAATAGAATGAGTTTGAGGCGATCAGTGCGAGAGTGATGGAGTGAGTGTGAGGAGGTCAGTATGAGGGTGTTGGAGTGATTGTGATGGGTCAGGGTGACTGTGATGGAGTGAATGTGCGGGGTTCATGGTGATGGTGATGGTGTGAGTGTGAGTGTGTCAGGGTGATGGAGATGGAGTGAGAAAGAGTGTGTCAGGGTGACTGTGATGACATGAATGTGAGGGGTACAGGGTGATAGTGATGGAGTGAATGTGAGGGGATCTGGATGACGGTGATGATGCGAGTGTGAGTGCATCAGGGTGACAGTGATCGAGTGAGTGTGAGGAGGTCAGTGTGATGCTGATCGACTGAGTGTGAGGGAGTCAGTGTGAGCGTGATGGAGTGAGTGTGAGGGGTCAGGTTGACAGTTATGGAGTAAGTATGAGGGGATCAGTGTGACACTGATGGAGTGAGTGTGAGGGGATCAGTGTGACGATGATGGAGTGAGTGAGAGGGGGTCAGGGTGATGGTGATGGAGTGAGTGTGAGGGGGTCAGGGTGACGGTGATGGAGTCAGTGTGAGGGGGTCAGTGTGACAGTGATGGAAGTAGTGTGAGGGGGAAAGGGTGACATTGATGCTGTGAGTGTGAGGGGGTCAGTGTGATGCTGATGGAGTGAGTGTGAGGAGTTCAGTTTGACCGTGTTGGAGTGAGTGTGAGGGTGTCAGGTTGACAGTTATGGAGTGAGATTGAGCGGGTCAGTGTGACGGTGATGGAGTGAGTGTGAGGGGGTCAGTGTGATGGTGATGGTGAGAGTGTGAGAGGTTCAGGGTGACAGTGACGGTGTTAGAGTAAGTGCGTCAGGTTCAGTGTGATGGAGTGAGTGTGAGCGGATCTTTTTGAATGGGATAGGGTGAGAGTGATGGGGTCAGGGTGACCGTGATTGACTGAGTGCAAGGATGCCAGGGAGATGGTGATGGAGTGAGAGTGAGTGTGTCAAAGTGACTGATGAAGTCAGTGTGAGATGTGCAGCGTGATGGTGATGGTGTGAGTGTGAGTGGTTCAGGGTGATGGTGTTGGAGTGAGTGTGAGGTTGTCAATGTGACACTAATGGCATGAATTTGAGGGGATCAGTGTGAGGGTGAAGGAGTGAGTGTGAGGGTGTTGGAGTGAGAGTAATGGGTCAGGGTGACTGTGATGAAGCGAATGTGAGGGGGTCAGTGTGACGGTGATGGCGCGAGTGTGAGGGAGTCAGCATGACAGTGATGGAGTGAGAGTGAGGGAGTCAGTGTGAGGGTGATGGAGTGAGTGTGAGCGTATCTGGGTGACACAGATGGAGTGAGTGTGAAGTTATCTGGGTGACGCAGATGGATTGAGTGTGAGGTGGTCAGGGTGACGGTGATGGAGTGAGTGTGAGCGGGTCTGTCAATGGTGATGGAGTGAGTTTGAGGGGGTGATGGTGATGGTGATGGCGTGAGTGTGAGGGCGTCTGGGGAAGGGCGACCGAGTGAGTGTGAGGGAATCAGCTTGACGGTGATGGAGTTAATGTGAGGGGATCAATGTGATAGTGATAGTGAGTGTGGGGGGTTCAGGGTGACTGTGATGGAGTGAGAGTGAGGGGGTCAGGGTGACGGTGATGGAGTGAGTGTGAGGGGATCAGGGTGATGATGATGGAGTGAGTGTAAAGGGGTCAGGTTCAGGGTGATGGAGTGAGTGTGAGTGGATCAGTGTGATGGTGATCGAGTGATAGTGATGGGGTCAGGGTGATCGTGATGGAGTGACTGTAAGGGTGTCACAGAGATGGTGATGGAGTGAGAGTGAGTGTGTCAGGGTGACTGTGATGAAGTGAATGTGAGGGGTTCAGGGTGATATTAATGGATGAATGTGAGGGGGTCTGGGTGGTGGTGATGACGCGAGTGTGAGGTGGAGAGGATGACAGTGATGGAGTGAATGTGAGGGGGTGAGTGTGTTCATGATGGAAGTTGTGTGAGGGGGTCCGGGTGACAGTGATGGTGTGAGTGTGAGGGGGTCAGTGTGACGGTGATAGAGTGAGTGTGAGGTGGTCAGTGTGACCGTGATGGAGTGAGTGTAAGGGCGTCAGGGTAACAGGGATGGAGTGAGTGTGAGGGGATCAGTGTGCCAGTAATGGAGTGAGTGTGAGGGGGTCAGGGTGACGGTGATGGAGTGAGTGTGAGGGGATCAGTGTGATGATGATGGAGTGAGTGAGAGGGGGTCAGGGTGATGATGATGGAGTGAGTGAGAGGGGGTCAGGGTGATGGTGATGGAGTGAGTGTGAGGGGGTCAGGGTGACGGTGATGGAGTCAGAGTGAGGGGGTCAGTGTGACCGTGTTGGAGTGAGTGTGAGGGGGTCAGGGTGACATTGATGCTGTGAGTGTGAGGTGATCAGTGTGAGGGTGAAGGAGTGAGTATGAGGAGGTCAGTGTTAGGGTGTTGGAGTGAGTGTGAGCGGGTCTGTCAGCGGTGATGGAGTGAGTTTGAGGGGGTGATGATGATGGTGATGGCGTCAGTGTGAGGGAGTCTGGGGAAGGGCGATCGAGTGAGTCTGAGGGAATCAACTTGACGGTGATGGAGTTTATGTGAGGGGATCAATGTGACACTGATAGTGAGTGTGGGGGGTTCAGGGTGACTGTGATGGAGTGAGAGTGAGGGGGTCAGGGTGACGGTGATGTAGTGAGTGTGAGGGGATCAGGGTGACGGTGATGGAGTGTGTGTAACGGGGTCAGGTTCAGGGTGATGGAGTGAATGTGAGTGGATCAGTGTGACGGTGATCGAGTGATAGTGATGGGGTCAGGGTGACCGTGATGGAGTGACTGTAAGGGTGTCAGAGAGATGGTGATGGAGTAAGAGTGAGTGTGTCAGGGTGACTGTGATGAAGTGAATGTGAGGGGTTCAGGGTGATGGTAATGGATGAGTGTGAGGGGGTCTGGGTAGTGGTGATGACGCGAGTGTGAGGTGGAGAGGATGACAGTGATGGAGTGAGAGTGAGGGGGTGAGTGTGTTCATGATGGAATTTGTGTGAGGGGGTCCGGGTGACAGTGATGGTGTGAGTGTGAGGGGGTCAGGGTGACGGTGATGGAGTGAGTGTGAGGGGGTCTGTGTGACCGTGATGGAGTGAGTGTGAGGGCGTCAGGGTAACAGGGATGGAGTGAGTGTGAGGTGATCAGTGTGACAGTAATGGAGTGAGTGTGAGGGGATTAGTGTGAAGGTGATAGAGTGAGTGTGAGGGGTCAGGGTGATGGTGATGGAGTGAATGTGAGTGGGTCAGTGTGACAGTGATGGCGTGAGTGTGAGAGGGTCCGGGTATTCGTGATGGAGTTAGAGAAAGGGGGTCAAGTTTAGGATGATGGACTGATTGTGAGCGGATCATTGTGATGGTGATGGAGTGAGAGTGATGGGGTCAGGTTGACCGTGATTGAGTGAGTGTAAGGGTGCCAGGGAGCTATTGATGGCTTGAGAGTGAGTGTGTCAGGGTGACTGTGATGAAGTAAATGTCTGGGGTTCAGGGTGATGGTGATGGTGTGAGTGTGAGTGGGTCAGGGTGACGGTGATGGAGTGAGTGTGAGGTGGTCAGGGTGACGCTAATGGAATGAATTTGAGGGGATCAGTGTGAGAGTGATGGAGTGAGTGTGAGTTGGTCCGTGTGAGGGTGTTGGAGTGAGAGTGATGGGTCAGGGTGACTGTGATGGAGTGAACGTGAGGGGAGAATGTGAGGACTGCAGTTGCTGAAGATCAGAGCTGTAAATGTGTAGCTGGAAAAGCGCAGGAGGTCAGGCAGCATCCAAGGAACAGGAGAATTGACGTTTCGGGCATAAGCCCTTCATCAGGAATTCCTGATTATGAGCTTAAGCCCGAAACGTCGATTCTCCTGTTCCTTGAATGCTGCCTGACCTGCTGCGATTTTCCAAGAACACATTTTCAGCTCTGAATGTGAAGGGGTCAGGGTGAAGGTGATGGCGCCAGTGTGAGGGGATCAGCGTGACAGTGATGGAGTGAGTGTGAGGGAGTCAGTGTGAACACATTAAGACCACAGGAGGTGGTGAGCTTGCTGAAATGTCATTCACTGAAAATTTTTTGAACTAAAGTAACTTTCTATGGCTGCGGTGCAATTGAATTTAAAGACTTAGTGGGGCGTATCGACTGTCATTTTTTTGTTTTATCAAAGAAGGAATGACAGCAGCCCAACGCCAGCCGAAACTGCGGACAAAATGCCAGATATTAAAATGCATAACTCTGCTTCATTAGCCAGTCTGTCTGAGTCATCCAGAGTCAAACATCATAACTGGAGGTAGGCTTTTTGTGTTCACTGTGGATGCTGTTAAGGAGTACAAAATTAATGCATAACATATTTCTTCAGAACTGAAAACAACAAATATTGAAGATCACAGCAGGTATTACTGGCCGAGTGGTATTACTGCTACAGTTTTGTCCAAAAATCCAGGTTGCATTTGGCTGAACCAGGTTCGAATCGTGCCAGAGGAAATGGTGGAATTTTAATTCAGTGAGTATCAGGAATTAAGAATCTGATGACCATGAATCCTTTGCCCAATTTCGGAAAACCCATCTGCTTCACGAACATGCTTGAGGTAAGAAGCTACCATCCTTATCTAGTTTGTCCTACATGTGATTCCAGACACACAGAAATGAGCTTGACTCTTAACTGCCCATTTTGAATTAGGGTTGAACAATGAATGCTGCCGAGCCAATGACACCCTCATCTCATGAACTCCTTTTTAAAAATTGAGGGAGAGAGCAAGCTAACAATTTGAGTCCAGATGACTCTTCATCAGAACTCTGATCAAGTCATGAGACTCACCGTTAGCGTGCTTGGTCTCCATGGCTGCTGCCTGACCTGCTGTCAGCTCCAGCATTTGCTGTTTTCAGTGCAGATCCCACCACTGCAGTAATTTCCTTATATATTTCTTCAGTATTGTGTATATTAAATGCCCACTAAATTGCAGCTACTCCTCAACACCTTACCTACAGAGTACTGTGGCCCTGGTGTCAAAAGCCTCCATTGGCTTGTTCAATTACACCCTAGTTTAGGATAATTGCAAAATGCCACTGTGGCTGAAAAGAATATAAACATAGTCATACAACATGGAAACAAATCCATCCGTCCAACTCGTCCATGCCCACCAAATTTCCCAAACTATGCAAGTGCAGTTTGCCCATGCTCCTCAACCTTTCCTATTCATGTTTCTCTCCAAATGTCTTTTAAATATTGTAACTGTACTTGCATCTACCGCTTCCTCTGGCTGTTCATCCCGTGTCCCAACCAATCTCTTTGTGAAAAAGGTGGCAACCGATAGTTTCACTGTTGACTACGATGTGTGAATCAATGGGGATCATTTTTCCTTCAGGAAAAGCCCTTTCTGAGCACGGCTCAGGGCCTCAAGAGATTCCTGAATGTAGCTTGGGCCTCCTTGTGGGTTACCACATGCTGCTCAAGGCCTTGTGTTTGGGCAGCGCAGATGTCTATCGGTGGGGGTGTTGTGGAAGGAAGGAGGAGACGTTAAGGAATCAATTAATTTATGGAATGTGGGCATAACTGGTTGTGTGAACATTTATTGCCTGATTCTAATGCCCTTGATAAGGTGGTTGTGAGCTCCCTTTTTGAATCACTGCAGTCCGTGAGGTTTGTAGGTCTATTGGTAGTGCTGTTGGGAGGGAATTCCAGAATTTTGGCTCAATGACAGTTCAGGACTGCTGAATGATTTTCAACTCCAGATGGTCGTGGCTGGGAAGGCAACCTGCAGGAGGTGGTCTTCCCATGAATCTGCTTCTCTTTTCCTTTATGTTGGTATAAGTCATAAGTTTGGAAGATGCTATTGCAGTAAAATGAATTGATGTAAATAGTACATAGTACTTCTCTAGACATCAGTGGAGGAGGGAGTGAATGTGGTGCCAATCAAGAAGTCTGCTTTTTCCTGATGCTGTCAAGCTTCTTGCGTGTTCTTGGAGCTGCACCCAAACACAGCCAAGTAGTGAATATTCTATTGCACTCCTGAGTTGTGTCTTGAAGATGGTGGACAGGCTTCAGAGATTCGGGAGGTGGTTTACATACAGTATTTAAATGCTGGTTCATTTAAATTTTAGTCAATAGTAAACCCTCAGAATGTTGATGGTGGGGGATTCGGCAGTGGTGGGTTTTGAGAAAGAGGCTACAAGGTATTTGGTGAAGGAGCTTCAGGCCTAAGGCTAGGGAGGGGGAAATAAGGTAGAGGCTAGAAATGGAAATATGGAGAAAGATGCTGCAAAGGAGACATCACGGTCATTTCTCTGTGCTGAGGCCCAGCTGGTCTGCTGATACTTCTGTAGAGATGTTGTGGCTCAGCACACCAAATCAAACAGCCTCTTACTTTAATTTTTCCAATACCATGCACATTAAATCCCTTGTATTACTCCATTCCTCTTACTTCCTCCTTTTTAAAATAAGAACATAAGAGCATCAGAATTAGGAGCAGGATTATTAATCACGCCCCTTGTGCCTGCTCTGCAATTTGATACTGACATGGCTAATTTCATCTTGGCCTGAACACCACTTTCCTGCCAGCTCTCCTTAATCCTTCAACCCATTACTAATTTAAAATCTGTGTGAATCCTATTTCAATTTACTTCATGTCCCAGAATCCACATTGTTCTAAGGTAGTGAATTCCACAGATTCACCATCCTCTGAGAGAAGTAACTCCTCCAACTTCCCCTTTCTTGTAAAGTTACCAATCCTCATTTTAGATTGGATCATCTTCTCTGAATCTACTTGGTCAATCCCTTGATCATTTTATCGATCTCAATGATACCGCTTCTTATTCTTGGGCTCCAATAAATATGAACGCAAATAGTGGTTGTAGTTCAGCTTGTGACATTTTAATAACTGTGGCACAGGAGGTTCATTCAAAACTGAGCTGAACAGTTAGTGCTTTTCAAATAAGAAATCATTGACGAGATTAAGTACATTAATATATTGGAGCTTTGTTATTAGGAAGATTTGGTTAAGGGAATATTGCAGTTCAAGGCTTGGAAGATTAACCTCCATCCATGTGTGAGGTAGGACACTGTGGTCAAAAGAATAAAGAGACCACTTCCTCTTTGGAAATGTGTCCTTAAATAGGACAGAGTGATCTGGAGATAGGAATGATTCACTAGCAGTAAATGGCACTGGTTTGCGAGGTTGGATACAAAAGTAGATCATGGGTTTATTTCTGGGGCGACAGAATGGAAATGTGTTCGATATGTGTAGGACCATGGACAGGTCACCCTTGGGGCACTGCACACAGTTCGGATCTTCATATTGTAGTCTGGATGTAGAGACAGTAGGGAAGATAAAGACTAGTTACTGGAATTATATCAAAACTGAATTTGAATTCATCCAATAAGATTGGACGAATTTGTCTCATTCAAAAAGAGTTACATGGTCCAGTGACATAGGGGTTTAATCGGGTAGACGTCGAAAAGATGTTTCTGCTTGTGAATGATCCGATCCTCTGAGCTGGGAATATAATTGTAGTCACCATTAAATCCAACGGGGAATTTTCAGAGGGCGACAAAGTCTTTACCCAGAATGGGCTTTGACGGTAGAACTTATCTCATCAGGAATAATTGAAGCAAATAACAGATGAATTCAAGGAGGAGCTTGGAATACAAGAAATCAAAGAAAACTGTGTTGATGGGTTTAGGTTGAGAAGGAGGCCTGTGTAAATCACAAATACTGAGAACCTGTTATTGTGTCCTGAAACTATGCATCTGTGTTGATCTGTGACATTGGGTGGCACGGTGGCTCAGTGGTTAGCACTGCTACCTCACAGCACCAGAGACGCGGGATCTAATTCCCGCCTCAGACACTTGTCTGTGTGGAGTTTACACATTCTCCCCATGTCTGTGTGGGTTTCCTCCCACAGTCCAAAAATGTGCAGGTGAGATGAATTGGCCATGCTAAATTGCCAGTAGTGTTAGGTGAAGGGGTAAATGTAGGGGAATGGGACTGGGTGGGTTGCTCTTTGGAGGGTCGGTGTGGACTTGTTGGGCCGAAGGGACTGTATGCACACTGTAAATAATCTAAATCTAAGAAATCTATATTTCTTTAGTGGCAGCAGTAAACAAGACAGCTCACCCTTACCATTCTTGGAGAAAAGCAGAACCTCTGGCCACCCAAAAGGAAATAGCTCTATTGAGGAGGTGGTTCAAACAGTGGCCAATGACTCGATCCGCAGAGACAGTGTGCCATCATTGCCTGCTAAAAAAGGTGAATACTTCAACCAAATAGGCACATGTCTTGCACTGATTTATTTCAAGATTTCTTTCTTCAGTCATGTGCTTAAGCTATTCAATCCAAATTCCTTGTCTTTCTCCTGGATCTGTGGTTGTGCATAAGGAAACTTAAACAATGTGTGATTGAATATCAAAGTTGTGTTGAATCAATAATTGTAACCCAACTCTGCTCCTTGAGCAGATAATTAATCCAAGGATTCTCGCTCAGCCCCTAACTTCAAGTTCAAGTTCTGAAACATTCAGTGAGCAATGGAAAAGAACAATGTCAATCATTTATTGACTCTCCAGACTCTGCTTCTGTTGCAACTGAGTACTCCCATAATTTCGATGGGTCAATGACTAAAGATGAGATTGAAGAGAAATCCTTCCGTTCCCTTCTGCCATAAGAGAGCCATCAGCGCTTTAATAAGGGGAAGAAACGCAGCCAGCAGGATGATTCAGAGAAGGACAAAGTGCGGGACCAATCGGCTTCTCCTATGTATTAGGGTGAGTGGTGATGCCAATTAGCGGGATCTCAGGGCTTGGAATAGTTGCTCCTCTCCATGGTCGAGGTATCTTGCCATGAGATTCAGATGGAGAGGACGAGGATCATATGGTGTAACGAGTGTGAGCCAACAGTTGGGCGTGGCATGTGTTTTTGAAAAGAAAAAGCGAGTACCACTCGGTAACAATGTGCTCAGAGTTTATAAATATTGAAGAAGAATAAATATTTCACATTGTTAATCTTTGTAATCGAGTTCCCATGCAGTGAAGACAAAGATTACTGGGATTTCTTGCTCACCCAGTCAGGGAAACACAAGCTAAGTTTGACTGCTAAGAATGTCCCTGAATTTACTCCTGTCAACTGTCCATTAAAGGTGTTAATGAGATACAAAAGGCAGAGGAGTTTGCAGAGGAATTTGATTTGAACAAGAGACATTTTTGCAGATAATCAGAGATATTCTAGTTGGAAGGATATGGTTAGTGATATCCTGCACGGATCGATGTTGGAGCCTATCTATTTACTATTCATAATGAAAGGAAAGCCACATTCAAAATTTGGGGCCACTCTGCAGATTACAGCGATTCCAAGTGTAGGTAGATGGAAGCATAGTATTAGAAAGCAATCTTGATAGATACAGTAAATGAAAAAACAACGATAGATGAGTTTGTCTCGGCAAGTGAGAGGTTGGATCAAAATAAGAAATTCCTTGATTGTGAACACTGAGAGTGTGTGGATTCTAAAGAAACTTGGTTGGATTCATTCAGCTGTATAGTTCATGAAAATGTCACAGACAAGCTGAGAAAAGTGATCAAGGGGCCGGTTGAATGTTGACATTGATCTCAACAGAAGACAAGAAACCAAAGGATTAGAAGTCATGCTTCAGCAAATCAGAACCTAGTTAACCAAGCTGTCAGGGGTGGGCACAATGGCTTAAGAAGAGTATCACTCTGAGTGGAAGTGCAGTGTAGATTTACTGAAGTGATACTTGGATTCCAAGGCTTGACGTAAGAAGAAAGATTAAACAGATCCAGTTTTAGAGTCGGAACATTGAGGTGTGATATCAGGGAAAACTTTTATACACAGAAATGAATAAAGTTTGATAAAGTTCCACAAACAGTGATTGATTGGAAATCATTTGCAAATTTTAAATCTGAGATTGGTAGATTTTGTATGAAAATGCTGAAGGATTATGGGACAAAGACAGGGACTTTTCATGATGATGAAGATTACCATGATTTGGGTGAATGGTGGAATAGGCTCAAGAAGCTAAATAGCCTCTTCGTGTTCTGATGTTGATGTACCCATGGCACCCTTATTCTCTGCAAATGCAACTCCCGTTGTGTTTTTGGTTATTTATCAGAACCTGGCAGCAAATTAGTGACTGGAGTCCTGACCCGAAAATTATCAGTATGAGGGCCTTCGCCGGTCTTAATGTGTTTCACAGATGGTGAATTGACACAGCCAGCATTTACTAATCCTGATAAATATTGGGATAGTTTCGTGGGTGTACGTAACTCACTTAGTCAGGTGTTTTCATTGATGACAGAGCAAGTTTTGTTTGAGTCAGAGGAAGCAGGTCACTTCACTCTGTCCTGTTTGCCTTCCTGTCTTTCAAGTCCAGTATTATTTGAGCATGCCCTTCTCGGGGGAGACAAGACAGTTTCTCGACATTCTCCATGGAGATAGTGCAACCATACATGGAGGAGGAGGAGCTGGGTGCACAGCACCAGGTGTCACTCCTCAAACTGCGAGGACAAGCCTTGAAGGAAACGCCCAAAAGAGATCTGGCCTGGTTGGAGCCCCTGAAAAAGGGAGGAGCTGACCTATGCAGGAATGTTAAGCTTAATAGCCTTTCAATAATGCGATGTTAGAATGTGCAGGTCTTCCAGTAATCCTTCCCAGAGAAGGGAGGAAAACCATTGTCTTTTCTCATTGCAGTGGGCCTGTTCAGAATCTAGGTATTCACATCACCATTCCCCTTCTCACTTTTGTGGATTGAGTAGAATGAAGTCAATTTTCATGATTTTTTTTTTCAGATATTTAAGTTCGTTCTTTGAATTTGGATATTTCCGGGAATACTGGTATTTGTTACCTTTCCCTCGTTCTCGAAATGGTCATGGTGTTGAGCTGCTTTGAGCCACTCCAGTATGCTGGGTAAACATAAACATATCAACCCTCAAGTGCTGTTAGTTTTGGAGCTCAGGGTTCTGTAGCAGATTGATGCAAGACTGTTGTCCTAACCCACGGTTCAGGCTTTTAACCATTTTTTTTCAATGGATGTCAGCACTGCTAGCAAGGCCAGTGTTGTTGTCCCTTCTTCATTGCACTTGGGGCGTTGATAGTGAGCCATTTCCTCAAACATCTGCTGTTCATCTGCGACAGGTACAAGCACAATGCTGATAGGAAAGAAGTACCTGGGATTATGTTCCTATAGCAGTGAAGGAACGATATATTCCTAAATCAGGACGGTGTGTGGCTTGGAGAGGAAATTACAGGTAATGGTGTTATAATGTTATCTACTTGGCTGTGTCCTTTTAAGTGGCAGAGGTAGCAGGCTTTGAAAATGCTGTTGAAGGACTTTAGTGAGTTGCTGCAATGCATCATATAGTGCACATAGCACTCCCTGTTTATTGGTGAAGGGAGTGAACGTATAAGTTGGTGCATTAGGTGCTGATCAAGCAGGTTGCTATATCCTATCTGGTGTTATGTTTCTTGGGCATGTACTGGGGAGACAGGAAGTGAGTTACTTCGTGAAGAATTTTCAGCCTCTGATTTGTTTTAGTTGACATAATGTTGTATAGCTGATTCAGTTCAGTTTCAGGTCGAGGTTAACTCGTGCTAATCGTGAGGGAATCAGTGATGATAATACCACTTAATATCAAAAAGATTGCAAGAGACGGTCATTGCTTGGTATGTATGATGTGCATGCCAACCATGCTGCCATGATACTGTCATCACTTATACCAGACTAGTTGTGGGCAGGAAATTTCCTTCTTCAAAGACCATCCATGAATTAGTTGAGTTTTTATGGCTGCTTAACATGCTTGTGAACACTTTTACTGATATCAACTCTTTATTTCCAGACTTTCTTTTGAAGTACCCTTTTTAATTTTGTGAGCATAAACAATATCTAGTTGAAATAAATTTTGTCTAAATTGAGTATGACAAGTGTGTAGGGGCACTAAAGTTATAAAATATCAAGAAGGATTTGCTGTTTAACAAAATCTTGAACGCTGATCATTCTCTTTCTGGTTGAGTTGGTACTTCAGCAGTGGTGAAAATGTGTGATCTACTTGGACAGATTTACCCAGGTTTGTCTGTAAATTAGAGCATCATTATACCATGTACAAGGAGCCGCGTTTAATAAAGAATTTGTTTAATAAAGAAAATGAATCTCTTGTCAAGAGGAAGAAAATGCTTATGTTAGGAAGGGACGTGAAGCTCAGTTAAGAATCTTGAGAGTTACAAGTTTACCAGGAAAGACCTTAAGAGAGAGCTAAGAAGAGCCAGGAGGAGACTTCAGAAATCTTTGGCAGAAAAGATCAAGGAAAACCATAAAATTTTCTATAGATATATCAGGAATAAAAGAATGACTAGATAAAGATTAGGGCCAATCAAGTGTAGTTTTGGGAAGCTGAGCGTGGAGTCTGAGGAGATGGGGAAGCACTAAATTAATATTTTTGTTTTGTCAGCATTCAGACCGGAAAAAGGCAGTGTTGTCGAGGAGAATACTGTGATGCAGGCTACTAGCCAAGACGGTATTGAGGTTCATGAGGATGTGTTAGCAATTCTGTAAAGTGTGAAAAGATACAAGTCCTCTGAGCCGGATGGGAGTAATCTTGGGATTCTCTGGGAAGCCAGGAGGAGATTGCTGAGGCTTTGGCTTTGATCATTATGTCGTCATTGTCTACAGGAAGACTAACAGAAGAATTGAGGATAGTGAATGTTGATTCCTTGTTCAAGAAGGGGAGTAGAGACAACCCTGCAAATTATAGACCAGTGAGTCTTACTTCGGTGTTGGGAAAAGTGTTTGAAAAGGTTATAACGGATAGGATTTATAATCATCCAGAAAGGAAGAAGTTGATTAGTAATAGTCAACACAGTTTTGTGAAGGTTAGGGCATGCCTCACAAACCTTATTGAGTTATTTTGAGAAAGTGACCAAACAGATGAATGGAGTTAAAGCAGTTGATGTTGTCTCTGTAGATTTCAGGATGGCATTTGAGAAGCATATCAATGGCAGGCTATTCCACAAAATTTTGCGGCATGGGATTGTGAGTGATTTAGTGGTTTGGATCGAAACTTGATTGCTGGCAGGTGGCTGATGGGAAATGTTCATGCTGGAGTCCAGTAATGAGTGAGGTACCGCAAGGGTCTGGTTTGGGTCCATTGTTGTTTGTCATTTTTATCAAAGACCTAGATGAGGGCATCGAAGGTTGAATAAATTTGCAGATGACATTAAGGTTGTTGGAGTCGTGGAGAGTGGTGAAAGATGTTGTAGGTTACAGAGGGATATATACAAGCTGTAGAGCTGGGCAGAGAGGTCGCAAACAGAGTTTAATGCAGAAAAGTGTGAGGTAAGTCACTTAGGAAGGAGCAACTGGAATGAAGAGTACTGGGGTAATGGTAAGATCCTTGGCAATGTACATGAGCACAGGTGTCCATGTACATAGAACTCTTAGAGTTGCCACCTAGGTTGCTCGGGTTATTAAGAAGACATACAGTGTGTTATTTTTTTATTGACAGAGGGATTGAGTTTCGGAGCCATGGGGTCACGGTGCAGCTGTAGAAAACCTTTATGCGGCAGCACTTGGAGTATTGGGTACAGTTCTGGTCACTGCATTATAGAGAGGATGTGGAAGCTTTAGAAATGGTGCAGAGGAGATTTACTCGGATGTAAACTGGTATGGAGGGGAGGTCTTATGAGGAAAGGCTGAGGGATTTGAGGTTGTTTTCATTGGAGAGAAGAAGGTTGAGAGGTGACTTAATTGAGATATATAAGAAAGTCGGAGGCTTAGATTGGGTTGACAGAGAGAGCCTTTTTCCTCGAATGGAGACGGCTGGCACAAGGAGACATAGCTTTAAATTGCGGGGTGATAGATATAGGACAGATGTCAGAGGTAATTTTTTTTACTCGGAGTTGAAGGAGCATGGAATGCACTTCCTGTAACAGTAGTGGACTCACCAACTTTAAGGGCATTTAAATGGTCATTGGCTTAGCATATGGTTGATAATGGTATGATGTAGGTTAGGTGGGCTTCAGACTGTTTTCACAGGTCGGCGCAGCATCGAGGGCCAAATGGCCTGTACTGTGTTGTAATGTTCTATGTAAGTAGTGTTAATGTTCAAAGAAGATAGAGATTACATTGTATATATTAATTTGATTTTGATACACTGCATAAGTATTCTGTTAAAGTTCTGTTAAGCTATGCTTGTTATCAGCAAAGTTTCTCGTCTACATTGTCATTATAATTGTTTTTAGTATTTTGCAGAAAAGATATGAGAATAGTTTGGCTGCTCGTGAGAAACATCAGCTTGAGACTCACTACTGGTATTACGTTGATAATATGTGTACATGTTTATTTATGTCGAAGTCGAATCTCTGCCATCTAAACCTGCATGTGCAGGAATAACTGCTGCTGCTGAGAATACCATCCTTTGTATTCATAGATATCGCATTTTATTCTGCATTCTGTAGAAATGACAGCACAAGACATTGAGCTTTCAGCCGAATGTATCTGTGCTTCTGCTCTTTCTCTCCGTGTATTCTGGCTCCTACCTGTTACCAGCATCTCCTACAGAGGGATCCAAACATCTTTGCACTTGATCATATGCAGAGGAATGGGACTAGGTTGGTGAGCCACTCATCTGTTTGCATTTAACAATAATACTTACTTTAATCGTAATAATATTTATTTTATAATTGATCTACATCTCCCTGCCTTAGTCTGTTTCCCTGATTAATCATTCCCAAAATACAAAAAAAATCAGTCTAAGTTTTGAACTTTTCAATTTATTGAAAGCCTAGCATATTTTTTTTTGAATGGGCCAAGGCAGTGAGGGGTAAGAAAGGGAAATACTTTGATTTGGACAACCCTATGTATGAACGAACGTTCCTGAATGGTAAGCATTGCTTTTAAAATGATGACCCCTTGTGCTGTTCTTCCACACCAGAGAAACCTCACTGCGACTGCTCTCCAAGTAGTGCAGTGTTTTTCTTATCCTCATCTTTTTTATTTACCCCCATTGCCCTGGTGTAACAGTCTCAGAATTGAACTGCAATGTGAAAATGTTCACTAGTGCCAAGCTTGCTTTGCCTTGCAGTGGTTATGGTGGGAAACTGGAGGGCCATGCAAATGTTGCAGTCATTGTTCTTCCTGGTGGGATTATCAGCTTTACATCATTGTATACTATTTTTTAACCTATGAAGAAGATTGTGTAAATGATGAAGGATGCAAACAGGGCTTATTGAGGCGGTACCATGCTCAATGGTCTCAAAGTGCCAAGAACCCAGCACGATGCCTCACAGGACCATGAACCCAGGTTCGATTCCACCTCCAGGCGCCTGTCTGTGTGAAGTTTGCACATTCTCCTCGTGTCTGCATGGGGCTCCTGCTGCAGTCCGCTAATGTGCAGGTTAGGTGGATTGGCCATGCTAAATTGCCCATAATGCCTAGAGATGTGCAGTCTACGTGAAATGCAGGGTTATAGGGAAAGTGTCGGAGGGTGTTTCTGGGTGGGATGCTGTTCGAAGGGTCATTCTAGACTCGAAGGGCTAAATGGCCTGTTCCAACACTGTTGGGATTCTATGATTTGTTCCAATCAGTTCACATCAGTGTTAATGCTCCACTCGAGTCTCCTGTCACCTCTGCTCATCTATTACTCTAACCCTCTATTCCTCTATCCCTCTTCTCTTGTCTATGTTCCCCTTAAACACACATATGAGATTGGATTCAACCACTTCCTGTGTTTCGTTTTTGTAATCCAGTTCTGCAGCACTTCCATATCTCCTTGTTGGATTATTGGCGACGACTTTGTAACCTCAAGGTCAGCTTTTCCATTTGAAAAGATAATTCTGTCTGGATCCAGTCTATTAAATCCTCTCATCATTTTAAAGACCTCTATCACGTCCCTTTTGCACTCCTTTCAGAGAAGAGAGACTTAGTCTGTCAACCCTTTGCTGACATGTAAACCCACACATTTCTGTGATCCACCTTGTCAATCATTTCTGTGTGCCCACTTCGGTTTCTCTTTTTCTATTGATTGTATGGTAATCAGTCTGCACACAGTATCCACATGTGGTTTAAGCAAGGTTTGATTCAGGTTGAGCATATTTAATTTATAATTAGATGGGGGTGATGTGCCAAACTACTGGTGTTCTTTTCTGATCTAATTAATTTAGATAAATTTGAGGTACTGCATTTTGGTAAGGCGAAATCAGGCAGGACTCAAAAGGTAAGGTCACGGTCAGTGTTGCCAAAGAAAGAAACCTTGTGTTCGTTGTTCCTTCAAAGCAGAGTTTCAGTCAGACAGGGTGGTGAGGAAGCCGTTTGGTATGCTTGCCTTTATTGGTCAGTGCATTGACTGGAGGATTTGGGATGTCACGTAGTAGCTGTCCAGGATATTGATGAAGCCACTTTTGGAAGAATGAATTTAGTGCTGGTGTGTTGTGAAACTTGAAAGTGTTCAGAAAAGGTTTACAAGAATGTTGGTAGAGTTGAAGGCTTTGAGCTATCGAAAAAGGCTGAAGGAAATCTTCAAAGTTTATAAAATCAAAAGTGGCATGGATAGGGTGAATAGCCAAGGTCGTTTCATCAGGATGGGGTGTCAAAACCTAGGCAGCATAGGTGAGAGAGGAAAGATTTAAAAGGAACCTAAGAGGCAACTTTTTTTACGCATGTATGTAATGAGCTTCCAGAGATGGTGGTGCCAGCGAGAATTACAACATTAAACAAGCTTCTGGATGGGTATATCAATAGGAAGGGTTGAAAGGGATATGGGCCAAATTCTGGCAAATGAGATTAGATTAATGTAGAATATCTGTTCAGCATGGGTAAATTGGACCAAAGGGCCTGTCTCCAATTTGTACATCTGAGTCTAAATGACCATCTGTGTTTTGAGAATCATCATTTTCTTTCAGCTTGTTGGTTGATGCTCCAAAAACCTTGCTTGCTGAAACCCTTTTTCTCTCCCATGTTGTTGCACGTGCTGTAGTAAAGGTTGTTTAGCTCGGTTGGCTGAATTGGTGTACTGGATTAGTGGTGCTGGAAGAGCACAGCAGTTCTGGCAGCATCCAACGAGCTGCGAAATCGACGTTTCGGGCAAAATCTCTTCATCAGGAATAAAGGCAGTGAGCCTGAAGCGTGGAGAGATAAGCTAGAGGCGGGTGGTGGTGGGGAGAGAGTAGCATAGAGCACAATGGGTGAGTGGGGGCGGGGATGAAGGTGATAGGTCAAGGAGGAGAGTGTAGAGTGGATAGGTGGAAAAGAAGATAGGCAGGTCGGACTAGTCCGGACAAGTCAAGGAGACAGTGCTGAATTGGTGGTTTGCAATGCTGTGATACCAACAGCGCAGGCTCAATTTCTGCGTCGGCTGAGGTTACCATGAAGGCTCCACCTTTTCGAAACTGTCCCTCACCTGAGGTGCGGTGACCCTCAGGTTAAACCATCACTTTTTCTGTCCGGACAGAGCAGTCCTACTGCCTTCCAGGGCTATGGTGACTTTACTTTTATTCAGAGATGAGTGATTAGAAATGTTATATTCTTTATTGTTTGGTGTATTTGCTTTTTGTGACTTTTGTTATGAGACGTAGGAGCAGGGAAGGAAAATATCTGATCATTAAAAGTGGGGATAAAGATGGATTGCAGGGAGGAGAATGTAAGAACTGCATATGCTGGAGATCAGAGTCAAGTGTGTAGTGCTGGAAAACACGGCAGGTCAGGCCGCATCCAAGGGGGAGGACAATCGATGTTTTGGGCATGAGCCCTTCATCAGGAATGAGGCTTGTGGGTCTGGGCTGAGAGATAAATGGGAGGGGGTGAGGTTTGAGGGAAGGTAGCTGGGAATGAAATAGGTCGATGAAAGTAAGGGAGAAGGCGATCAGTCAGAGTGGGGAGGGATGGAAGGGTCCGGAGGGCGGTGCCGTGCTGTCACGGCAGGAAGTGCAAAACCTGCGTCCACACCACTCCACTCACCTCCGTCCAACGCCCTAAGGGATCTTTCCACATCCATCCGAAATTTACCTGCACCTCTGTCAATATCATCCATTGCATCCGTTGCACCCGGTGTGGCCTCCTCTACATCGGATAGACGTGACGCCTTCTTGCGAATCATTTCAGAGAACGTTTTTGGGACACCCGCACCCATCAACCCCACTGCCCCGTGGTTGAACACTTCAACACTCCCACCTAATCCATCAAGGACATGCAGGTACTGCGCCTCATCCACCTCTCAACCGTTGCCAACCGATGCCTGGAGGAGGAGCCCCTCATATTCTGCCTTGGTACCCTGCCAACAATTGGGATAAATGTGGATTTCAACAGCTTTCTCATTTCCCCTTACCCCACATTATTCCTGTCCCAAGCCTCCAACTCGGTACTGCCCTCAGGACCTGTCCATCACTCCCCCTCTGACTTATCACCTTCTCCCCAACTTTCATCCACCTATCGCTTTCCCAGCTTCCTTACTTGAACTCCACCTCCTCCCATTGATCTCTAAGACCCCCCCACCCCCCGATACACAAGCCTCATTCCTGCTGAAGGCCTTATGCCCAAAACATCGATTCTCCTGCACATCGGATGCTGCCTGACCTGCTGTGATTTTCCAGCATTACACTCTCGACACTTGCCAATTCAGCAAAATGCTACAAGTTATCTGTCAGTTTCATAAATAATTGTGGAATTGATTGTGTTAACTGAGAAATTTGGGCTAATCCACCATCAATGATAACATGCCTTAAGGTGAACAGTTCTTACAGGAGAATTAGCACTTAAAGGTCACGCTGCTAAATGGGCCAAACATTTGAGCCAATTTAGGAACTTGAGACTGGGCATCCATGAGACACTGAGGACCATCAGTAGCAGCAGAATTGTACTCCTCAATCTGTAGTCTCATGGTTCGGCATATCACACACTCAACCATTAGCATCAAACCAGGAGATCAGCCCTGGTTCAATGGAGAGTGCAGGAGGGCATCCCTGAAGCAGCATTAGGCGGACCTAAAAGTGAATTGCCAACCTGGTGAAGCTATCAAACAGGACTAATTGTTCACTAAACAACATAAACAGCAAGTGATAGGCAGAGCTAAGCGATCCCACAACCAGTGAATTATATCTACATTCTGTAGTCCTGTCACATCTAGTCGTCAATGATGGTCGAAAATCTTTTTCTAAAAAAAAACATGCTGGAGGAGAAGACTCTCAAGTATCCCTATCGTCAATAATGGAAGAGCCCAACACATTAGTTGAAATGTTAAGGCTGAACCAATTGCAGAAATCTTCAGCCAGGCGTAGATGCTCCATCTTGGCATTCCCCAGCGGTCCCCAACATTGTAAATGCCAGTCTTTAATGAATTTAATTCATTCCACACGATACCAAGGAGTGGTTAGAAGCACTAGATACTGCATAGACTATGGGCCTGACAATATTCTGGCATCAACCCAACAATATAGAAAATTGCCCAGATATGTCCTGTACACAAGCAGAACAAATCCAACCTGGTCAGTTACTGCCCCATTACTGTCGCTCAACAGTAAAGTGATGGAAGGGATCTAAACAATGCTAACAAGCAGCATCTGCTCAGCAATAACCTGCTCAGTGATGCCGAGTTTGGGCTCTGCCAGGGCCACTCAGCTTTTGACCTCATTACAGACTTGGTTCAAAAATGGACAAAAGAGCTGCATTCCAGAGGGGAGGTGAGGTGACAGGTCTTGACTTCAGAGCCGCATTCATGGCATCAAGGAGGCTGAGCAAAATTGGAAAATATGGGTATTGGGGGCGAATTCTCCTCTGGTGTCATACCTGGGAAGTAGGAAGATGGGTGTGGTTGTAGGAGGTTACTCATTTCAGCTCCAGGACATCACTGCACAGTTCCTCAGGGTACTGTCCTGGTTCCACTCATCTTCAGCCATTTCTTCAATGACCTTCCCTCCATTATAAGGTCAGAATATGCACTCATTGCTGAACATTCCCAATGTTCAGCACAATTTGTAACTCCTCAGATACTGAAGCAAACTCTGTCTAAATGCAGTAAGGGCTGATCAATATACAGGCTTGTGGCAAGAAATATTTGTACAATCACAGTTAAAGACCATGTACAATAAGAGACAATCTAACAACCGTCCATTGACATAAATTTCCATCACTGAATTTCCCTCTGTTAAAACCCCGAGGGTTACCGTTGACCAGAAACTCAACAGGACATACCACACAAATACAAGAGCAGGTCAGAGGCTAGGAATACTGTAGCTAGCAAGTCACTTCCTGATTCCCCAAAGTCTGTTCACCATCTCCAAGACAGAAGCCAAAATGGCGAAGGTACGCTCCCCGCTTGGCTGGAATGGTGGGGTACCAACAACACGAGAAGCTTGACCCCATCCAGGAGATTCTAGCAGTTTGATTGGCACCACATCCACATGCACTCACTCCCTCCATTGCTAATGTTCAGTAACAGCAGTATGTACGATCTCAAGATGCATTGTAAAGTTTCACCAAAGATCTTTAGGCAGCAACTTATAAATCTACAACCACTTAGATCTCGAAGGACAAAGCCAGCAAGCAGATCCACAGCAGGTTTTGCTCATCTGGTAATCCCACAACAGAAATTAGTTGCATTCAAGACAGTATTCAATTAACCAATACTTTGCAAAATTCAGCATCACTAATTCAAATAAAGTATCTTTAGAGAACAAGTGGATCATTGTGATATTTCTGCATGTTGTGCCCTTTCTGAAATAACAGGCATATAACTGGAATATGGCTTATTTAACCCTAAAACATCTGTTTTCATCTTGTATCTGGCACAATAAATGTTAACAGATGATTCATGAGCAGTAATACTATAACATCTACACTAGAAATCCTAAACATCAATTTCCAAAATATTCAGTGCTGGTTTTTGAATTGATTGTTTC
Organism: Chiloscyllium punctatum; assembly: GCF_047496795.1. Lineage (NCBI taxonomy): Eukaryota > Metazoa > Chordata > Chondrichthyes > Orectolobiformes > Hemiscylliidae > Chiloscyllium > Chiloscyllium punctatum. The sequence continues at coordinate 21,343,144 of NC_092757.1, read as the reverse complement.
ACACCCCACTGCGAAAGAGTGCAATGGAGTGTTGAAACCAGACCTATAATTCCACACCTGATAACTGGTAATTTATGACAGTCAAGTGATATTTGAAGATCTGTACTTCACTTGGAAAGATAAATAACCAAAAGCCCAAATCAGATTGGCTAACTTAAACTGAAAACACACTTCAGGTGAATTGCTGTAAAACTGCCTCTTAAATTTGAGATTAATTTATGACATGAAGGGGTGGGGAAATACATTGTGTCAAGTGGATCAGAAGCTTTCAGTTATGATTTTCTGCAGGTCTTTACAAAATGTGGGGTGAGTCCCCGCTTGAGGTCTCAACCTGACATATTAGTGACATGAGCTCCAAGGTAGCAATGGTCAAACCCTTCACCACCCAGACACTGAGTATTAACAATTTACAAGCATTAAAATGGTGCCACGGTGGGAACAGGTTTGAGAAACTCTGATCTACTGCATCTTTCAAATAACTGACATTGAATTGGTGTTGGGGTTTATATCAAATTCTTCATTGTTTTTAATCCTTTTAGGCTTGGAAGTATTGTGGTATTCTTTAATTCCATGAACTCTCACATGATTTAGTTTTGTAAAATGAGAGTCATGTTTACGCAAACCTTACTATGTGAGCTGAATGCCACAGTTCCAACATCGAAAGAGTGAAAGATGGCAATTCTCTGGTTGCTCAATGAGCTGCAGTCTTACATCTGCCTTTCAAATCTCTGCAGCCAGATCAACAAAGATCAGCATCGCTAGGGCATTTAAGGAAAGTTCAGTAATACAGATGAAAGACTAAACTTTTCCCTCTTTGCCAAACATGCTGGTTGGTTGGAGATGAAGTACTCTGTCCTTACTCACATGACTGATTAGTGTGTTTTTGAGGTTAGGTTTGAAGTGGATTAGTACATCACAGTTGTGTGAATTTGGAATATTGAGTTAATTCACCCTGTTCTATTTCCTTTGCTTCGTTCCCAAAGATTTGTCAACAGACAAACAGAATATAACTTTGCTTGTGAGTGTACCATCGAGGAACATTTCTTTATTCTGTATTCCAATGGTACTGACAAGCTCACCCTTTTTCAGAGGGATGCGTAAGTTGTGGTTGGACCATTAGGAAGGTAGTGCTTGAGATTCTCCTACTATCCAAGTCAGAAAGAGAAATGGAGCTGGTTTGGGCTTTACTGAGCTCTGTTGCTATTTGAAGTTAACAAACTTTAGCAGAAGGAGTTGTGTTGAGCCAGAAGGTGTAGGGAGGTTGGATATAAATTGTTGTATGGAATACTTGGAATATTTGTTTAAAATCTGAGGTTTTCTTGAGTATCTAAAAGATAAAGCAATTTTGGGGTAATACTCAGCTGCTTCTTTTTATTGTTTTGCTCCTTTTGTTGTAGACTCTGGTCTCCTGCCCACTGCTTCTTTTCTGTCTTTACGTCTCATCACTGGGTTTGTCTCAGTGTGTGTTTTCCCAACCAGCATCCCGAATTCCAGCTGCACATCTACAACCAGCTGAGCAGGTACTGTGCAACCTCTGCGTCTCACTGATCGGGCATGTTCTGTTTCATTAGATGCATGTGCATGATGTGGGGGGGTCGGTGGAGGGTCAAGGTAAAGGAATTGTGTTGAGAAATGTGCATTCCTTTATCTTAGTTGAGGCTTCACTTAGATGAAACAAGCTGCTGGTTGGCAATATACTGCAGACTTTTTAATTGATCTGGAACATGCTTTAAAAGGAGCATTACTGTGAAAGCAAGAAGCTAAATTAAAACAATTTTGAGCTGCTCGTGCTAACAGGTTACTATTAAAGATTGACTTGTTTCACATTGAGTTAGACTTTTGCAAAGAGCCTGTCAGAGTTAGCAACCCACTAATCTTGATAAATGTAGCTTTAAGAAATCTAAAATTTGACTTGCAACCTTGAATCTACCGATTGCAATGCCCCTTTAAGAGTGCAATGTGTCTTTGGTGAACATTTGAGGTATTCTGATGAATGTGAAAACTTAATTGGGATGTAACTGTCACCGTGGACGTGGGAATCTCCAACTGCATGCAGCTACGTTTGTTAAAACTCCTGTCAGTTTCATAGTGCTTTCAGAAATTAGATCTTTGTTTAAAATTGAAAGTACTGACAACAAATATTATTCAGGGCTCAGTGCTGCATTTAGTGGCATGCTGGACAAGCTCACGAGCATTTTGGATGATATTAGCAGTGGCAGGAATTTTGTGTTGATTTCTAATTTGAATTTAATCTTGCTTCAGAGCTATTTCATTTCTCCTTTTTTATATTTTGTTTTAAACTGCATTCAAAATGAAGTTTGTTACTTTAATGCTTTTCGGAAACTCCTACGTAGATTCCCACAGAAAAGACAACTCTATCTCTCCCTTTTTGCTTTGGGATCAGTGTTTTTGCAAGTTCACCGTTGGTATTTCTTTTTTTTTCTTCTATTGTATTACCGCCTAACTGCGGTAGTGCTTATTTTTTTTTCCCCATCACCCATGGTATGTGTGTGCAGGTGTGAGACACAGTGAAAGACACAACGTGCACGAATCTTTATTCAATTTCCACCACCAGGAAGATAAGAAAACACCTGAGTGGCCAGTGACAAGCACTGCCATTCAAACCAAAGTGCAATGCTCTGTGATCAAAACAGTGAAGAGGAGGGTAGGGACTAAATCAAAATAGCGTTGGAGGGAGAAATAATGCACTCCACTCCCTGCGGTGCCCACCTCTCCCTAACAACTCCAGGGTGTTGGTGGACACCGTGTGCTCCTTCTCCAAGGACACCCGGGCTCTAATGTAACCGCAGAAGAGGGGCAGGCAGTCAGCCCTAACGACCCCCTCCATGGCCCGCTGCCTGGACCTGTTGATGGCCAGTTTGGCAAGTCCGAAGAGCAGACACACGAGGAGGTCTTCGGACCTGCCCTCCCTCCTCCGTACCGGGTCCCCGAAGATCAGGAGCGTGGGACTGAAGTGCAACCAAAAGCATAGGAGATGGTTTTTAAGAAAATCAAAAAGGGAGTGCAAACGCCCACACCCAATATATACATGGTCCATGGACTCCACAGCATCACAGAACAAGCAGTTGAGCTGGGAGTCCAAGAACCACCGCAACCTGTGGTTGCAGGGGACTGCTGCGTGCAGCACCCTCCACCGCAGATCCCCGAGAGAAAGAGGGAGGACTCCCGCGTAGAGAGCCCTCCACTGGGGATCCCCACACCGTTGGTATTTCTATCTGTAAGTAGGTTGTTAATCTACCATTTTCTTCCTGTTCGCAGAAAAGGACTTGGCATTGATGGAAGGTAAACTTAACTGGGATTGTAACTGGATGAGCCACATAAATCCTCTGGCTGCATGCGCAGCTCAGCGGCTGGATATTCTGCAATGAGTACCTGTCCAAAGCCTGAGAGGCAGTTTTTGGGAGTGTAATGGAACAGTTTCTCTGCTTGGATGAGTACTGCTCCAACAGCAAGGAAAAAGCTTGACATTGTCCTGAGCAAAGCAGCCCACTTTGTTGACACCCCACCCATTGACTTCCTCCTCAACGGCACACAATTGCAGCAGTGTGTACAGTACATAAGGTGCACTATAGCAACTAACCAAGGCTGTTTTGACAGCACCTTCCAAACCCATGATCTGTGCCATCTTAAGACAATGGTAGCTACTGCTCCCTTACCAATATTACCACGACCCAGTTCCCCTCCAAGCTGCATAACATTTTGAATAGGAATCATATCATTAAACCTGGAAAAGATCCTGGCTGCACTGTTGGTGTACCTTCAAGAAGGCAGCATACCACCACTTAAGGGCAATTGGGAATGAGCAACAAATGCTGGATTCATTGGCAACTCTCCTATTCCATGAAACCATCTTCAATAAAAGCAAGTAACAAATATACCCTGTGGTTACAGTGCAACTGAGTACACAATCTGCCGATACTGTGCAATGAACCTAACCTGTTTTAAATAGTATTTTTGCTAGAACACTACATTTAACTGAACATTTATTCATTAATTGATCATGAGAGGGGAAACAGCTTTGTCATTTTGCAGCAATGCCATGGTATTTCATGATAATCCCGTTTAATTGAAGACCTATTTGTCTTATACAATGTGATGTGAAAGTTTAGATATAATGGCGTTGATTATATGGTAGGCTGAACTGCATTTCTGAATAAAATTCACCCAGAATTACGGTAAATATTGAAAAATCATGCAGAATTTTAAATATGAATTATGTTTGTTGTGTGAATGTTGCAATATTGGAAAACTAATAGAAACTAGCACCCTCTCTCAGAGTGAATTAATACCACTGGAACTATGTAATAATTGTGTCTGTGTCAATCTTTAAAGAGGCTGTTAAAAAATAAGATTTTCTTTTGTGATCCAGATAAGCAATTGACTTGTTTTAGAAATATTTGACTTTTTTTTCCTGTTAGAAACATTAAAAGCAAGTGCAGTAGTAAGCCACTTGCAACTACTCTGTCTGTCAATATGATCATGGCTGATCATCCAAATGCAAACCATGTTCCCACTTTCTCTGCATACCGTTTGATCCCTTTAGCCATAAGAACTATATTGAACCATTAAAAATATTCATTGTTTTGTCCTAAAATACATTCTCTGGCAGTTCCATTAGTTCATCACTATCTGGATGAAGAAATGTCTCCTCATCTCACTTCTGAATACCCTAATCCTATATCCTTTAGACTATGCCCACTGGTTCTGGCCTACCCCACTATGAAGGCCAACATGCCATTTGCCTTCACTGCCTGCTGCACCTGCATGCTACGTTTGACTGGTGGACAAAGACACCTTTAGTTGCATCTCCCCCTTTCCCATTTTATTCAGATAATTTCCCTTTCTGTATTTACAACCAGAATTCTCAATTTTTTTCAAATTATACTTCATCTGCCATGCATTTTCCCAATTACTCAACTTATCCAAATCACACTGAAGCATCTCTGCATCGTCCTCAAACTCCATCCTCCACACAGTTCACCCTTCCACCTAGCTTTGTGTCACCCACAAACTTGGAAATAGTAATAGATCCCTCATCTATATCATCCCAATATATTGTGAATAACTGGGTTTGAACCACTGATTTCTGTAGCACCTCACTGGTCACTGGCTACCACTCAGAAAATTACCTGTTTGTTCCAGCCCTTTGTTTCCTGTCTGTCAACTGGCTCCCTGTCCATGCAAATACACTACCCCCTATCTCACATGTTATATGCTAATTTCTTCTATGGGTTCTTATCAAAAGCCTTCTGAAGTCAAAGTACCACCCACGGATTGCCCCTTATCAATGATACTAGTTATATCCTGAAACTTTCAGTAGATTTGCTAAGTATGATTCCCCTCTCTTAAATCCATGCAGACTCTGTCCAATCCTGTCATTGTTCAGTCAGAAACTTAACTGTACTCCAATATAATTTTTATATGTATCTGTGTATTTTCTTTTAAAACTTTGATTTCTTGGAAAGGCTGGACCCATGCAATATAAGTGAATTAGTGACTCTGAATTTGGGTTATAATGATTTTTTCCGTTAATTCCTTTTCCTAATGTATGAAGCAGACTGCACCAAGTGATCACTCTTAATTGTGATTAACTTTGAAAATAATATTTTTTTTCAAAATGACATCCCAAAATGATGCGTCATTATTGTGCACGGAGGATTTTGAATTCAATAATTTGCAGAAAAAATTGAACAGATTTTTGCTGCAATTTGTCCAGACAAAAGATTACACCAAAGTGGCAACTCTGCTCTCAAATTCTTACCTTGACGCTGCCAAAGGCGATACTGATGGGACTTCACTTTGCTCGTCTTGTTCACCAGCTTTATTTTCAAGTTTAATCCTTTAATCATTCTCGAGCTTGTAATTTTAGACAACTTCTCTTTTAGATACATATGTAAAGCCCATACTGAAATGTTGCACTGAATGGTATCAAATCTGAGATTAGTCTCTAATGTGAAAGTAACATGCTCTGACCATTCTACGTGTGTATTGGCATAAGTCTATGCCAGTTATTTTTCTAAAGCCTGTCCTTCCTGTGATTCCTGATGAAGGGCTTATGCCCGTAACATCGACTCTCCAGGTTCTCGGATGTTGCCTAACTTGCTGTGCTTTTCCAGCACCACACTTTTCGATTCTGATGTCCAGCTTCTGCGGTCCTCACTTTATCCTTTGAGTAGATTAAATCAAGAATAAGTGTTGTTGATCAAAGTGTAATAGAAACCAATTCATGAAATTCAGATATCTCACATTTACCTTAATTATGGGAAGGCTAAGACGTCAGCAAATTACTGTCAGTAATTGAAACCATACTGATAAACTCGTGCAGTATCAGTGATTTAGTAACCCTGAATTATGCAGATCGCTGAAATAGACATTTTTGCACCCACCTTCCCCATCTCCTCCTGTTGATTTGATGTTCTTTTCAAACTGCATGTAATGCCATTCAACTATTGTTAGGTTACAAAAAGCTGTGCCATGAGGCATTGACAACTGGGTTATTAGACAGCCATCCAGATTCTACTTTCTTTGTGCTTTTCTTATATGTTGTACTTAGCGAGAAAAAGGTCATTGACCAGAAAGATTAATCCTGCCTGACCTTTAGAGTGTTTCTGGATATCATGCAGCTGCAGTATTTTGTTTTGCACTCAGCAGGCATTTGTTGTTCTCACTTGATTCTTTGTGAAAGAATACAAAATTAACTTGTTTGGATGAATTTATTATTCCCTTTGCCAATGTTGGGAGAAAAAATGTCATTGTTTCAAGTGCTGATAAAGGAAAGTAAACTGATAAGTATTAGAAAGGGTTTAGAGGGATATGGAACAAATGCTGGCAACTGGGACTAGATTAATTTAGGATATCTGGTCAGCATTGGCAAGTTGGACTGAAGGGTTTGATTGCGAGTTGTACAACTGTGACTTCATTCTCTCAATTATTCAAGAAGATGAATACTTCGAGGAGGAAAAGGAGGATTTATGCAGAGAATGCACCTGAAATGATGATCGAGGTATATCAAACTCAAATTATTTCATTACCATTTCCTCTGGGTTCTTCAATGACCAAACTTGTTTTGTTATCTGAATAACTATGTATCCTGTGATTTGCTTCGCACAAAATATTTCATTAGGATCTCGTGAACTATTAAGACGTGTTTATTTTTTAAAATTTAGGCAGCTTGATTGTTAAGCAAGAAAAGGGTAGCATTTTACTCCCACTGAATCATTGTTCTATGAAAGGTAACAATTTTTAAAAAATCTTTTCTGGGCACAGAATATATGGAAGTCAATTCTGAAGGAAAATGTCCTCGTCAGTAATGTTCCCACATATGGGGGGTAACTGCTTCTTGTCAGTCTTCAGGCTATAGAGGCTCGGAAAGAAATGAGTTGGCCAAAGTTAGCAACATCATTTGGATGGACTGTGCTCATTGGGGACACTTGCAGGATCTGTTTAAGAAACACGTATTTCAGAGTGTATGCAATAAGCCTTAACATTGTTATTTTTTCACAGAGCTTGGGACCTGACTAGAGCAGCAATGAAGCGAGTAATTTTTAAAAAAAAATTCTGAGCTTCCCAAATTATTGCTGCTAAATGCAGCTGACATTATCAAAACACATTTCACACTCCCCAGCTTGGAATTTGGTCTCTGTTTTGTCGGTCCAACCATTCCTATGGATAAGACGTTTTTCAAATATGAGGACTGCATTTAAACTAATTGTTGAAATATTCAAGTCTTCTTGGTTTCTTAATTTCAAATTACTCAAGCACTGGGCAGTTCTGGAATATTCAAAATATTTATAATAGTAGCATTTATACTATTGAAGGCAACCTGGTAGATTTGAATAACATTCAAGTAGTCAAAAACAATACATAAAGAACTTTATAAATTGCTACTTTACTGTACACCAACAACGCAAAACCAAGTACTATTGAACCCATAGATTGTTTACCAAGGATTACCAAACCTAAACAGTGCATTCGAGATATGCTCACTCTCACCATCTTGGAGCAGTCTCCCAAAGTGCTCCCAGAATTTAGAAAGCACACACCCTGCTCTCCAAAGCTAAATCTGCTGTCACAAGCTTCACTCTTATTGCATACAATGGCATTTATTATCCAGTTCTTTAATGTGACAATTGATTTTACAAACAATTTATAAAATTCTTTCAATCCTGAAGAAATATGATGTCAGCCCTATGTAGAAGTGAATGAAAAGTGTGATGTTTGCTTGACCTTTGGCTCTATGTATCAGAACAAACTGAAACTTTATCATGATGTGGGATGTTTCCCACAAACCTTGCTTAAAAAAAGGAAGGATTATCCTCTGAGATTTAAGTGTTCAATCAGGTTTTATCAAAAAGCCTACAAAAAATTGAGAGTTTGATTTCAGCCCCTTTAAAGAGTCATGCTCTTGGCCTTCAATTTTGCGACATGTGATCACTCTTTGGTAAAGGCGGCTGTGGTCAACACTGCAGGATGTTGTGCTGAAGTGCCTCATTGAGTGGATGAGCTTTATTACTGGTGTATCTTGGTTTGTTTTGAGATGAAATATTACTTTGAGTTAAATCTTGTTTTTAAACTGATGCGTGCTTGTTTAACTCAAGTATGGACACTATGCTCATGTTTGCAATGAACCTTTCGCTTTTGCAGATTGGTAATTTTCCAATCTGTTTTGTAAATAAAGTTCAATATAGAAAGCACAGTGCTGGAGAACCGCACGTCCAGAAGCATCTCTGAGGGTAAAAAAAACATTATAAGTTCCAAGTCCAGTGAGCATTTGTCCGTTCGGACGAAGAGTGAACTTGAAATGTAGCATTTCTTTCTCTTTACCAATGCCCTCAGAAGTGCTGAGTTTCTCCAGCACTTTGTTTCTGTAGATCAGATCTCCAGCACCTGTAGTTTATTGTTTGTTATAAATCCTATGATTTGCCTTGGGGAGCGAGAGGCAGCAATTGTGATCAACTGGGATAAACCTCCCCAACCACGGAAAAAAAACCACATAATTCTTTGTACTTTGCAAAACACGACTGTAAATAAGAAACTCAATTAAGCTAAATGCATTGCGGCATAACACTTGCCTTGTGTCAAAACTTGCTACTCATCTTTCAGAACTAATCTGTCAGAATTGTGTTTGCTCGCTTCCTTTGAGATCACAGTCCACAAATTTCCCAGTTCCAATTCCAGGGATGGGCCCGGTGACCACATTGTAGTGGGTTGGGGAGCTTTGTGTCATCCTGAAGTTTTTGTTAAGAGCAACATTGCAGGTTAACGTTGACGGTTTTGACTAATATTGCGTCATTAATCTTGGAGGATATCCTTCCGAATGTATTAATTAACTGGACTTACCCTGTTTACATGCAGCCCTGTTAGTAGTGCTGTAATATTCTGGGATGTGTTAGTTGTACAAGGAGTCCTTGCCCTGAATGTTACTCGTATTGTGAAACTATAACCCAAACAGTGTTGAATTTAAAATGTAAGAATTATACATTTTGAGCTGCAGGCTTATATCTGATTTTAGAAATGAACATCAGCAGCTTGCTAATACTTACTTTCTCTCTCCCCCATCCTGCTTGATGTCCATTAGGTTGCTCACTAAACAGGAGCAGAAATGCTTGCATCAGCGGCAGCATGTAGAGGAGCTGCTGTGTTGGAAGCAGTGGCTCGATGCTGAGGAAGCTGCGGCCTGGCGAATGGAAAAACAGGCTCTGGCTGCTTCAGGCAAGGAGCTGAAACCAAAAATGGCAAAGAGAGAGGCAAGCGAGAAGATTCCAGAATTAAAAGGTAATGTCAGCCTCGGTTTATTGTTTGTATGATTCTCTTCGACACAGTAATGCATTCCCTGTGGTTTTGATTTCTTTTAAGTGCGCTCTGGTATTGCTGATTTTCATGGCACATGTGAAGTGGTATATTGATGTGGAAATGTCATCAGTCTGAATTAATTCAGAAGAAGCAAGATGTAAACTGACCTTTTACTTTGTCTGTCTCATTCATTCAGGAAATCACATTTCCCGAGCATCTGCAGTGATCCGTTTAATCAACATCGCTCAGATGTTGGAATTATCATCTTTCTCAATGGTACATTGATACTATAGTCTAGTGTATTTTCCCACTCACCTTCTTGGTGAAGGCTGTAGTTTCCGATCTTAATCTCTTTTACTGCCAGCGGTTGTGTATCACGGGCAGAGTTGAGAAGCAGCAAAAACTTTAATCAGTGTCAGAGCCTGAACCCTGTTTACACGAGACTATGTAGCCACATTGTTAACACAGAAAATCTATTTTTTTTTTGCAGTATTGATAATTAATGTCACTCCTCCCCATTAGCAGTAGCATAAAACTTTAACCCCAGTACTGCACAGAATGTTGAACTTTGGCTGTTACCAGATATGTCTGACAGTATCTGAGTTAGTATTAGGTGCTTTTCCTCAGTGAGCTGTGCATACTTAACTTTCTCCGGGTCACTGTTTCTAATTTACTCCCTTGTGGCATTCTGACATGTATCTGAAGTAAAGAATACTCTGAAAGGAGGATGGAGTTGTAAGACAATCATGTTGAATTGTGCATCTCACTTTAAGCGCTGTCAATCCATTGCAGGATAAATGTTCCGTGTAGTGTTATTTTCTCCAGACACATGCAGTGAGAAAGAATGTCCTGTGCTATCTTGCTCCCAGCCACACAGTCACAATTCAATTCCTGAGGAGGTTAGATTTTCATCTGCACAGACTCTGGAATCACCATCAGCAGCCCTTCGGATGACCACCATTTCTGACGATAATATTTTCACAGATGATGTTTATTCCCAGGATTTTGAACCTGTCGCAACACACAGTAAACAGGTAAGTTATATGTTGGTTTTTTTTTCTGCAGAAACTGTTTCTAGTGAATAAATAATGTCATATAAGGCTTCAGGCAATAGGAAGTCATTGCATTCACTCAACATCAAACCCAGGTGAGCTGGTCATAGGAGCACCAAGTGATCAAAGCGAGAAAAGCGTGGTTAATTACAGGATTCTGATTGTGCTCCTGATAACTACCTTGATGCTCCTACTGAGGAATATATTTGTATCTTTGTATCTCCATCATAGTTCTGAGGCCCACTATTGAGTCTTCACAAAATATATGAGGACAAGTTGCCACTGGGTACTCCAATTGCTCATGGAAATGTGTCTTGACAAAATTGAAAGCCTTCATAGATGTGGGAATGAATTTACAAATTGAATTTTCCTGACAGCTCCTGACTTAATTTATCCTTGGTCTTGAAAGAGTTGAAAGACGAAATAGTATGGAGTCTTGATTGGGATGGTTCCAAGAGAACACATTTTTAGCAGAGACAATTCTGTTGAGACTATTAATGAGCAGATATGATCTCCAGTTGGGAAATCTTATCGTCTTCAAACATAATTATTGCATGATCTATTTCCAAGTCCACAACATGGGCTTAGCAGGGAATTGAATTCTGGAAGGGAAGAGAAAAAGTGAGTCGGAGAAAAAGGGCATTCTGCGAGTGAATGATCAATAGGAACGAAGAGAACGAGGGGAGATTGAGCATAGTTTGGGAACAAGAAGTCTTTAGAGGGAATGTAAAACATGTGAGTGGAAAATAATAAGATTTCTGAGAGGGAAATTGAAATAGGAGTGGCCGAGAATGGATGCTCTGAGAGAAAATGGGAAACAGGAGGCGGCGAGAATGGGAAACACTGTTGGCAGGTGATGGGAGATCTGAGGGAATGGGACTTCTGAGACTGAATGGAAAACATAAGTGTGAAAGGGAGTGGGAATTCTGAGTAGGAATGGGATACAGGGGAGTGGGATGAACTAGAAATTCTGAGATGTAATTGGAAACGGGATTGGCAGAGATGGAAATTCTGAAGGGGAATAAGTAATAAAATTTGGGAACGTATAGGATTTTTGTGAAAGCATAGGACATATGTGTGGGCTCGGTGGATGAGCAATGGGAAATGCAGGTGCATAGCTGGAGGAGGGGGTTCTGGGTTGGCTGGTCTTCGGAGGGTTGATGTCGACTCTAAAGGCCAAAAGGCCTGCTTCAACACTTGCCCGAATCTCGGATTATCGATCTCTGCCCCAGCTCCGTTCTTCCACTGCAGAAACCTCGTCAATGCCTTGCTTACTTGCAGACTTGACGATTGTATTATACTACCTGTTCTATTCCAGAAAGCCGGTTTGTGAAGGATAGAATCAATCGTTGCACCACTTTAATTAATGTACATGATTATACATTGCAGGCAAGTGATTTGTATTCCTTTAATGACCAGTCGTTGGGAATTTCAATTTTAATGGCTCCATTAATGGAAGAGACTTCAGTCACTAGGACAGTGACCTCTTTAATTCCCTCCCTGAACTTTCCTTCTTTCTATGTCACTTTCCTCCTTCAAGACACTCAAACTGTACGAAAGATTTCACATCTGCTTTGGATCACTGAGGCTCAGTAATATTTTTCATTCTATTACTGTGGAGCTACTTGGCTTGTTTACCCAGATAAAGATTTGTTGTAAATGCAAGTTTTCAAAGATAAAACAGGAAGAAAACAGGTAATAAAGCGAAATAAAGCGGTCACAGTAAATTTCCAAAGTCATGACTCTGCTTGAAAAATCGCAACTTTCAGATGTGGAGATATGATGGATGTGTACATGCATTTCATTAAAAATCACTGTTTGAAAAAGTATCATCCATGAGATTAATTGGCACCGAATTAAGGCAGGGATAGCAAACTGGATTTAAACAGAAAGGTGGAAATTTGAAAAAGGACTTGGGGGGAGTTCTAGAGTGTTTCAAGTCAATAGTGGTGTCTGGTAGGCCTTGCTTCTCAGGGCACTTTTCTTTTCTGCGTTAATTTTATAATTTGATGATGTGCCAAGTATGTGGTGTGGAAAATTCGAGTATTGTCAAATAAGAAGAATGATTAGTTTTGGAAAAGTTAAGGAAGTCGTGAGGAGGATCGAAAAGATGCAGGCATGTTTTAAAGATGACAGGGCGAATGTTGTTGGCGGGTTCGTGTGGCAGTGTATTTTTTTAATTTTCGATTAGAAGTTCCAGCAACAATTGTATTTTGAATGGGAGCAGGCCTGGTACTGTGAAGTATGGTGATTTGTAACAGCAAGTTCATAGGGCAACAAAAGCTTTACCTCAAAAGCTATGTGTTTTATTATGGAGCGAACAGAATTCAAGAACTGTGTAAGAGAGATTGTTCAATTCCCCCATAATTCTAGATGGCAGAGTGGTGGTGTCACTAATCCACCTAACCGCACACCTTTGGCTTTTTCCTCAATATGGTTCTAACCGTAATTGCGCCATGCTTACCAATGCTGACTACCAAGATTGTTCTGCTGTGTGATTGGCCGGTGTGTGTGGTGATACTCCAGGTCTGATTCGTTGATGGATATGGCGACACCATGGCCCCCAACTGGTTAGCGTGGCTATTGCGCTTGGGTTTTGTCAGTGGCATCGCAGGTTTGATTAAAATTGTTGAACAGGTTGTGAGAAGTTAAAAATTACTCAAAGCCAGGTTATAGCCCAACAGGTTTAATTGGAAACACACTAGCTTTCGTAGCATCGCACATTCATCAGGAGTGCCACTCTGAAAGCTAGTGTGCTTCCAATTAAACCTGTTGGACTATAACCTGGTGTTCTGTGTATTTTTTTTAACTTTGTACACCCAGTCCAATACCGGCATCTGCAAATCAGGTTGTTGGAAGTTTGATCAAATGTTATGGAGGTTTGCATTAATCTCTTATCCGCTAATGTTAGTGTCCAAATTGAGTTTGTTTGTAATGAGACCTGTCAACATCCATTGGGTGGATCTTCTACAGAAACTACGTCAGTCCAGAGTAATATTGAGGTCAGGATCCGTGCACTGAAGGGCAAACTTAAAAAGTGCAAGTCCATTGGGGACAAGCTGAAGAAAGAGCAAAAGAAACATCAAAAGGATTGATTGAAAGAACAGGAGGCCAGTCTCACCAAACAACTAGAGGTGAGACCGAAACCACCAAGCTGCAGATTTCAGCTGGGGTGTTTGGAACATGCGACCTTGAAGAGATTGCAGTTCAGAACATTTCATAGGTTCCATACTGCATTCCCAAAACCAAATCAACATCCATCTCCTTTCATTAAACATTGTTGGGATTTATTAATTTTTGTTCTTCACATCTTAAGGAAAAGTGATCGAACCGGTTTCCTTTTTCTGTTTGTTTTTTTTCTCTCTGCCATGAATAAGAGTTTACATATTCTGCCTAACGTTCATTCAAACATTTTCCTCAAATTCCTCTTCATAGCCTCCTCTCATCCTACTTTCAAGAGTTTCCTTTTTCCAATGGGGTCTTGTGTATTTCTGATCTTATACTTCCTTCTTCCTGACCAATGTCTCACTATTCTTTAATAAAACAGCTTTGTCGCCTCTTACTTGTTAAATGCTGCATATATGGATTGCTATAATGTGTGTGCAAGGGCTTGAGAGGAAAATCCGGAATAAATAAACTTGTTGTTGATGACATTCAACCAACTGTGCTTTTTAATATCCCTGTTAATCTTTCTTAATTTTGTGGTGAACAGGTTTTATAGATGGCTGAAATTAGATTTGTTCATTCAGAAAATAATTTGTGGTTTGTCTTGTGCAGTTAGCAAAGTAGTGTCATACCTACTTCTTTACATCCCGAGGTTAATTTCATCTACTCACCATGTTGCTTTCAGTCCTATGATGGGTTTATTAAGAAGGCCCAAGCTGAACCCATTAAAGCTCCTGATGTTGCCAGCTCAAGTTAAACCAAAGCGCAGATTAAAACTCTATAGTCCACTGCTAATGAGAAGCCAATGATTAAACTGCTCTCTCTGCTGAGGTACCTTCAGTAATGGATGTTAAATGTGTAACCTTATGAAGGGATGCCTCTTGTATTTCTCTTTTATACCCTACTGGAACCCCATTTTTTCCTAATTAGTTTGTGACTAAATGATTCTTTACTTAAGGACATTAACAGAGACTTTACAGCAGAGAAATGGGCCTTTTGGCCCAACAGGTGAGTGCAGATTTTTGGTCTCCATAGGAGTGAACTCCCACTTTGTCTCATCCAATCAGTGCATCCTTCTGTCCGTTTCTCCATGAGGTACTTATCCAATTTCCACTTAAACACATTCATGATATTCAACTGAAGCATTCCTGGTACAAGATGTCATGTTGTTACCTTTGTCAGGGAAGAATGTTTTGTTTTGAATTTCTGATTTGATTCATTATTGTTGAATTCCTGTTAAGGTCAGCCTCACAAGTGAAAACACTTCTCCCTTCAGCATCTTCTTTTATAAAGTTCTTGATCAAATCTCGTTTTTAACGTTCTCCATCCAGTCACTAAAGGTGGTACGGTGGCGCAGTTGTACAGTGGTGAGCACTACTGCCTCATAGCACAAGAGACCTGGGTTCAATTCCCGCCTCAGGCAACTGTCTGTGTGGAGTTTGCACATTCTCCCCGTGTCTGCGTGGGTTTCCTCCGGGTGCTCCGGTTTCCTCCCACACTCCAAAAATGTGCAGGTAAGGTGACTTGCCTATGCTAAATTGCCATAATGTTAGGTGAAGGGGTAAATGTAGGGGAATGGATCTGGGTGGGTTTCCTCTTTGGAGGGTTGGTGTGGAAATCTTGGGCCTAAGGGCCTGTTTCCACACTGTAAGTAATCTAATCTAGAACTATCTTATACCGTTAATGATCGGACACTGGGGAGTGTTATAGAAAAAAAATAAATCTCGGGATGCAGGTCTATAGTTTCTTGAAAGTGGAGTTGAAGCAAAAAGGGTGGTGTAGAAGACATTTGGAATGCTTGCCTTCATTGGTCAGAACATTGACTGTCGGGGTTGTGGCAAGTAGACAAGTCCCCTAGGCTGGACGGGATTTATCCGAGGATTCTCTGGGAAGGTAGGGAGGAGATAGCACAGCCTTCGGCTTTGATTTGAGTGTCATTGTCTACAGGTTTGGTACCCGAGGACTAGAGGATTGCAAATGTTGTGCCCTTGATCAAGAAGGGCACTAGAGATTACACATACAATTATAGACCAGTGAACCTTCCTTCTGCAGTAGGAAAGGCTTTGGAAAGGATAATTAGAGATACGATTTATAATCATCTAGCAAACATCAATTTGATTTCAGATAGTCAACATGGTTTCATCGAGGTCAGGTCGTGTCTCACAAAACTCATTGAGATTTTTGAGACGGTGACCAAGCATGTAGATGAGGGTAGAGCAGTTGATGTCGAATACATGGACTTCATGAAACCCTTTTGATATGATTCCACATGGTAAGCTGTTGGAGAAAATGCAGAGACATGGAATGGCGGGTGATTTAGCAGTTTGGATTAAAAGCTGGCTTTCTGAAAGAGGGCAGGGAGTGGTGGTTGATGGAAAATATTCAGCCTGGAGTCCAGTTACTCATGGTGTGCCACAAGGATCTGCACCCTTTGATCTCTCTCTGTTCAACAACGCTCCCCGGAGCCCAACCATTAACTGTATTAGTCCTACGTGTTTTGTCTCAACTAAATCCAACACCTGAATTAAATTCAGTCTTTCATGCCTTGGTCCACTGGCCCAGTTGATTAACATCCCCTTTGATAACTATATTCCCTGCTCATTCTTCCACTAATCTTGGTATCCGCAAACGTACTAACAGGCCCTCCTATATTTTCACTCAAATCGTTTAGGGAAATGATACACAACAGTGGTCCCAGCACCAATCCTGAAAGCACACTACTGGTCAGAGGCCTCCAGTCTGAACAAGAAGCCTCTCCCACTACCCTCTGTCTCCAACTGTTATCCAATTTTGTATCCAGTTGGCTAGGTCTCCCTTTTTCCTGGTGATCTACCCTTTCTAACCAATGGATCATGCTACACCCTGACCAAGGTTTTGCTGAAGCCAGAAACAACGTTTGTTGCTCTGCCTTCGTCTATCTTCTTGGTCACATCTTGAACAAACTCCAGTCAAGTTTGTGAGACATGTTTTCCCACATGCAAAGCCATGTTGGCTGTCCGTAATCAGTCTTTATCTTTCCAAATGCATGTAAGTCCGACATCTCAGAATGACCTTCAACAACTAACCCACCCTGATATCTGGCTCATCAGTCTGTAGTTCTGAAGTTTTGGGATATTACTCGTGCCTTCCAACGTGAAGACTGACACAAAGCA
The DNA here is from genome assembly GCF_047496795.1 of Chiloscyllium punctatum. Lineage (NCBI taxonomy): Eukaryota > Metazoa > Chordata > Chondrichthyes > Orectolobiformes > Hemiscylliidae > Chiloscyllium > Chiloscyllium punctatum. Next base: position 21,325,962 of record NC_092757.1, on the reverse strand, counting down.
CTTATTTAGTTCCTGAGTTCCTTTGTTCAGTTTCTTTGTTGCCCATTACTAATTCTGCAGTCTCATTTCCCAGCAGCCCAATGTCCACTTTCGACTCTAGATCATTATATATCTGAAGAAATTCTTGCAATATTTTTTAATATTACTATCTAGCTGTCCCTTATACTTAATCTTCTCCCTCCTTATTTCTTTCTTCATTATCCTACATTGGTTTTTTGTCTGCTTTCCAGTCCTTTGGTTTCCCACTGCCTATGCCACCTAATATGCTTTCCGTTTTGCGTTTATGCTGTCCCTGACTTCCCTGGTCAGCCATGGTTGCCTCATTCTTCCTTTCCTCGGGACGAAATTTGCTGTGCCACTCGGAGTACTCCCAGAAACCCTTGCCATTGCTGTTCAATGTCTTTCCTGCTAGGCTGTTCTCTCAGTCAATCCTCTCCAGTTCCTCCTTCAGTTAGATGCCCTTATTCAACTATAATATATTTACATCTTTTTCCACCATCTCCCTCTCAAAGTGCACAGTATATTCTGTCATATTATGGTCACTGCCTCCTGAGGGTTCACTCACCTTAAACTCCCTTATAACGTCTGCCTCATTGCATAACACTAAATCCAGTATTGCCTGTTCCCTAGAAGGCTCCTCTGCAGGCTGGCGTAAAAGCCATCTCGTAGACGTTCCATTAATGAGTTTTCTTCCAATCCAGTACCAATCTGATTTTCCCAGTCCGCCTGCATATCGAAATCCAACTGATAACTATAACCTTGCCTTTCCTGCACACTGTTCCTATCCCCCCATGTATCTTAGGCCACAAATATTCAGTATTGTTTGGAGTTCTGTCCATAACTACCGTTATGTTTCTTTTCTACCTTTGCGGCTCCTCAACTCTACCCACACCGTTTCTACATTATCTGACCCTACGTTGTTTATTGCTATTGAGTTAATTTCATTTCTTACTAATCAGGCAACTCCAGCCACTCTGCCCACCAGCCTGTCTTTTCATTTGGATGTATATCCTTGGATATTTAGCTCCCAAAAAGCTTCAGCCTTATATTTTGCACTGATGTGCTGGGGTCTTCCATCGTTGATGATTGGAATATTGGTGGAACCTTCTCTTCCAGTGAGTTGCTACATAATCTACACCAAACTTGACAATACGTGGCGGTAATGCAGAGCTTAGATCTGATCTGTTGGTTGCTGCATCACTGAGCTCTATGTATAAACTGCTGCTTATGCAGTTTTGCATGCAAGTGTGTTGTTTGGTTGTTTGACCAGGTTGACATCTATCTTCATGTATGCCTGGTACTGTTCTGGCATGTTCTCCTGTACTCTCATTGAATATGGATTGACCCCCTGGCTTGATGGTAATGGTTGAGTGGAGGATATGTCAAGCCATGAGGTGCCTGATTGTGCTGGAATACAGTTATGCTGTTGTTGATGATCCACAGCGCCTCATGGACGCCCTGTCTTGAGCTGCTAGATTGGTTCACAGTCTGTCCCATTTAGCACGGTGATAGTGCGAACAACATGATGGAGTGCATTCTCAATGTGAAACCGGGAGTTATTTCCACCAGGACTGTGCGGTTGTCACTCTTAACGATATCTGTCATAGATAGATACTTCTGCAGCTGGCAGATTAGTAAGGATGAGCTCAGGTATGTTTTTCCCTCTTGTTGGCTCCCTCACCAATTACTGCAGTCTTACAGCTATGTTCTTTTGAACCCGACCAGCTCAATCAGTGATACTGCTGCTGAGCAAGTCTTGTTTGTGGACATTGAAATCCTCCACCCAGAGTACATTTTGTGTCCTTGCCATTCTCAGTCAGGTTTTTTTTTGTTTTAATCATTTGTGGGACTTGTGTGTTGCTGGTTGGCGAACATGGATAGTTCATCCCTATTTGCCCTTGAGAAGGTGGTCGTGTGCTGCATTCTTGATTCGTCGCAGTTCACTTGCTGTGGGTTGCCCCACAATTCCGGCTGGGAGGGCATTCCAGGATTTTGATTCAACGACTGTGAATGAACAGCAGAATATTTCCAAGTCATGGTGGCGAGTGGCTTGGTGGGGAACTTGAAGGTGATGTTTATCCCAAGTATCTACGGACTTTATCCTTCCAGATGGAAATTGTCGTGTGTTTTGTTGGTGTTGACGAAGGATCTTTGGTGAATTTCAGCAGTGCATCTTGTAGGTAATACACACAGCTGATACTGAGCGTCTGCAGTGGAGGGATTGAATGCTTGTAGATGTGATGCCAATCAAGAGCGTTGTTTTGTCCAGGATGGTGTCAAGCTTCTTGAGTGTTGTTGGAACTGCACTGAACCAGGAAAGTGGAGAGAATTCCATCACTCTCCTGACTTGTGTTTATTCGATGGTGGATCGACTTTGGGGTGTCAGGAGGTGGGTTACCCGCCGCAGTATCCATCGCCTCTGACCTGCTTTAGTAGCGACTGTATTTAAGTGGTGAGTACAGTTAAGTTTCTGTTCAATTGTAAACTCAATGATTTTGATAGTGGGGGATTCAGTGACGGTCGTACCGTTGAATTTGAAGGAGCGCTGGTTACAGTGTTTTTTATTGGTGATGATCATTTCCTGGCATTTGTGTGGTGTGAATATTACTGCTACTTGTCTGCCCAAGCCTGAATATTGTACAGATCCTGTTGCATTTGACCAAAGACTTCTTCAGTATCTGAGGAGTTGCGAACCATGCTGAACACCTCGCAATCATTGGTCAACATTCCGACTTCTAACCTTATGACATGGGGAACGTCTTTGATGAAGCAGCTGAAGATTGATGAGCCTAGGACACTACCTTGAGGGATTCCTGCAGAAATGTCCTGGAGCTGAGATGATTGACCCTCACAACCAAACCATCTTCCGTTGTGCAACGGGAGCCTATACTCCCTGATACCCATTGATTCCAGTTTTGCCAGGGTTCCTTGATGCCATACTCGGTCAAATGCAGCCTTGAGGTCAAAGGCTGTCATTCTCACTTCACCTCTGGAATTCAGCTCTTTATTCCATGTTGAACCAAGGCTGTAATGAGTTCAAGAGTTGAGTGACCCCGGAGAAATGCAAACTGGGCATCACGGCGCAGGTTATTTCTCAGCAGGTGCTGCTTGATAGCACTGTTGATCACCCCTTCCACCACGTCACTGATGATGGAGAATAGACTGATTTGGCGGTAATTGATTGGGTTGGATTTGCTCTGCGTTTTGGACTCAGGATATACCTGGGCAATTTCTGCATTGTCGGATAAGGTGCCAGTGTTTAACTGTACCGGGAAACTTGGCAGAGGCAGCTGCAATTTCTGGAGCAGACGTCTTCCGTACTATTACCAGAATATTAGCAGGGTCCATTGCCTTTGCGTTATCCAGTGCCTCCAGCCATTTCTTGATATCACGTGGAGTGAATCCAATTGGCTGGAGACTGGTATGTGTGAGGCTGGGGACCATAGACGAGATTGAGGTGGATCATCACTCAACACTTCTGATTGATTATTGTTGCGAAGGTCTTATCTTTTGCACTGATGTGCTGAGCGCCTCCATCGTTAAGGATGGGAATATTTTTGGAGCCTCCTCCTCCAATGAGTTTAGAGAGGATGTGGAAGGACTGCAGAGTTTAGATGTGATACTGTAGTTGTGGGATCGATTAGCTCTGTCTATCATTTGCTATTTATGCAGTTTGGCATGTAAGTCATCCTGTTTGGCAACTTCAACAGGTTGATACCTGACTTGTAGGTATGCCTGATGCTGCTCCTGGCATGCCCGCCTGCACTCTCCATTGAACCAGGATTGACTCCCTGGCTTGTTGGTAATGGCTGAGTGGGGGTATGCCAGGCTATGAGGTTACAGATTGTACTGGATTTCTGTTCTGTTCTGTTCTGATCAGCTGGTGATGATCCACTGTGCCTCATGGATGCCCAGTCATGAGCTGCTTGATCATTTTGAAGTCTGTTCCATTTAGCACGGTGATCATGCCACACAACACAATGGAGATATTTCTCAATGTGAAGGTGGGACTGTGCCTCCATGAGAACGGTACAGTGATCATGTTTACTGTTACTGTAATGAACAGATACTTATGCAGCTGGAAGATAAGTAAATATGAGGTCAAGAATATTTTTTCTCTTGTTGATTCCTTCACCACCTGCCGCAGATCCAGTCTAGCTGTGATATCCTTTAGGACACGACCAGCTCGATCAGCAATGCTACATGCGAATCAGACATTGTGGCAGACAAAGAAATCTCCATCCCAGAGAACATTTTGCACCCTTGCCACCCTCAGTGCTTCCTGCAAGTGTTGTTCGACATGGAGGAGTACTGAATTATCAGCCAAAGGTGAGCTATACGTGGTTACCAGTAAGAGGTTTCCTTGCCCAGGTTTAACCTGAAGCCATAAGACTTCATAGGGCCGGATTAAGTGATGAAGACTCAGGAGCAACTCCCTCCTGACTGTATCCCACTGAGCTGTCACCTTTGCTGGGACTGTCCTGCCAGTGAGACAGGACACATCCAGGGATAGTGATGCTGGTGTCTGGGTCATTGTAAGGTATGGTTCTGTGAGTATAACTGCGTCAGGCTGTTGCTTGACTAGGCCGCGAGACAGCTCTCTCAATAAGATGGTGGCAGGATAATACATTACAGTTGGAGCTCCTCTGCTCACCAGTTCATTTCCTTTCTGCTTTTTTTTAAAATTGCTTTCTCTCTCGCTCTCCCTTTTGCAGTCTCTGACACAAAGGTCTCAACATTGGATCATGATAAAAATGGCAAAAATAAAACAACAATGCTTTTACGAGAAAGCCATTGGAAGAAAATATAATATTCTTGCATCAACTGCATTTTTTAACTAAAACAACTCTGTTCAATAATCACTGTCCCATTTTTTCTTCAATCCTATCAAGCGAGCTATTGTATTTTATCCCTCAGTTTACTAATATTAATAAATAGCCAATCAATTTCAGAGCAACGTGCTTTCAAATTATTGAATCAGTTCATTTGTTTAGGTTCTAGTATTAGCTGTCAAGTCATTACCATTACAATAATTGCATAATAATTTAAATTAGTCTGGCTAACAAGTATGCTGAGAATGATAATTTAATTTAATTTACTGAGTGTTAGGACATATAGTACAGTATGTTCTTTTTTCAGGATTCTGACAGCAATTATTAAATCATTGACATTACAATACTACACCATGCTTTAACTTAGCCTTGCTAACAAGTAGAATGAGGTTCATGTCTGAATTTAATTCATTGTTTCCTATTGCCAATACAGTAACATAAAAATCCATTTATTTCAGATCAACACACCTCCAAAGGAATCAATCATTTCTGATGCAACACACATTGAAAAAAAATGATATTTGCATATTTGAAGGATCTCTGTAATCTCATAATTACTTTTTCCTGCAACAATTCCTGTTCATTTCTTCACATGACACAGTCAAATAGAAAGATGAGATTTATCATTATTCTTAAGTTCACGAGAAGAATTTTGAAAATCTATTTGTTGCTAAGATATAATAATTTCAGTACTTTGGATATAGAACAGTACACGTCTTCTGCCCATGATGTTGTGCTGACGTTTTATCCTTCCCTAAGATCAACCTCACCTCCAAACCTTTCATTTTACTATCATCCATATGTCTATCCAAGAGTCGCTTAGATGTCCCTAATGGATCTGGCTCTACTACAATCACTGGCAGTGCATTCACCGCACCTACCACTATCTGTAAAGAAGTTACCTCTGACATCTCCCCTAAAACCTCTTCCATTCACCTAAAAATTATGTATCCTTGCAATAGCCATTTATGCCATGTGAATAAAAGTATCTGATTATCTATGCATTTCATCATCTTGTGCACATCTATCAAGTCACCTCTCATCCTTTTTCACTCTGATGAGAAAAGCCCTAGTTCCCTCAACCTTTCTTCATAAGACATACCCTCCAGTCCAGGCAGCATGTTGGAAAATCTCCTCTACACGCAGTCTAAAGCTTCCACATTCTTCCTATAATGAGGCGACCAGAACTGGACACAATATTCCAAGTGTGGTCTAACCACGGCTCTATAGAGCTTCAGCATAACCTCACAGCTCTAAAACTCAATCCCCTGCTAATGAAAGTCAACACATTATACACCTTCTTAATAACCCTATCACCTTGGGTGGCAACTTTGAGTGATCTATCGACGTGGATCCCAAGACCTCTCTATTCCCCCTCACAGTGAAAAATCCTGCTTGTAACCCTGTATTCGGCATTCAAATTCGAAATTCCAAAATGACTCACTTCACACTTTGCCGGGCTGAACTCCATCTGCCACTTATCAGCAAAGCTCTGCATCCTGTCAATATCCTATTGCAACCTACAACAGCACTGCACAATATCCATAAATCCACCAACCTTCGTGTCATTGGAAAACTGGTTAACCCACCCTTCAACGTCTTCATCCAAGTTATTTATAAAAATCACGAAGAATAGAGGTCTCAGAACAGATCACTGGAGAACACCACCGGTCACCAGGATCCAAGCTAAATACGTTCCATCTACTATCGCCCTGTCTTCTATTGGCCAGCTAATTCAATATCTAGACAGCTAGGTTTCCTTGTATCCCATGTTTCCTTACTTTCTGAATGAGCCTATCAGGAGGAACCTTATCAAACACCTTGCTAAAATCTATACACGTCAAATCCACTGCTCTGCCCTAATCAATGTTTATTATCATATCCTTAAAGAACTTCTTAATGTTTCTGAAGCATAACCTGCCCCTCACAAAGCAAAACTGATTATCACTAATCAAGGGATGCTTTCCCAAATAATCATAAATCGTGACTCTCAGAATCCTCTCCAATACTTTGCCCACAACTGATGCAAGTCTGAACTTGTCTATAATTCCCACAGTTATTCCTATTCCATTTTTTTAAACAAGGGAATAATGTTTTCCACCCTCCAATCATCTGGTACGAATCCAGTCGAAAGTAAGTATGCAAAGATCATCGCCAAAGGCACAGTAATCCTGTCCCTCGCTTCATATTACAACCTTAGTTATATCACTTCTGGCCCAGGAGACTTATCTATCCCAATATTTTCAATGTTTTCGCAGATCCTCCATCTGAACATCAACCTGTTGGAGCATATCAGCCTGTTACACGCAGTCCTCGTAAAGGCCAAATCCCACTCACGAGTGAATACTGCAGCAAAGTATTCATTAAAGAATCCCCATATCTCCTCCGACTCCTGGCACAAGTTCCCTTCACTATCAGGGTTATGAATGTGGAATTATGTCTCAGTACTGAATTAACGTAAAGATTCTGCAGTGTACATTCTGTCGATCACTCTGAGTGTCAACTTTTATTTTAACTGAGGAAACACAGTTGAATTGATTTGATTATCTTTCACTTCATGCTAACATTTATTGTGTTTCTTGTCGTAACAAGAGTTTCCTTTTTTCATATGTAGAACATTCATCGCAATTTTTTATGTGCAGTAAATATAATTAACATCAGTTTGCTCCTTCCTTTTCTCACTGACTGTTAATTTTGAATTAGTGAAAGTTGTGCATTCGTGAAAGGGAGGGTCGTTGTCTTCAGCTGAATATTCACATGAAATGCCTGACGCATTTTTAAAACCAATGTACAATATTCATGCAGTTATGTCAGTTTGTCTTTAGAAGATTTGTCATGAGATTCCTGTTTATTTAGGACCATCGTTCCTTTATTATATTATTATTGTAAATCACAATTTCGTTTCCAGTTGATTACACACAGAAACCACCTAGTTAATTCCCACTCCAATTACTACAATAAACAGCTGATTGAGTAACCACATTAAACATGCCATTACAGTCCTGCCGGTCCTGAGTGGGAACATTATCAAAGAAGCTTGTGCAGCTCTGCTAGTGTCTCTACTACAAGACCAGGAGGGAAGTTTTCAAATCACACCTTCAACAGAAGTGTATCAGAGCCACTCTGAATGTTGATTAGAAACTACCTAAGCATGGATTGAAATTCTTTTCAATTCAACATTTGATTTGCTTCCATCTGGTGGTTATTCTTGTCAGGTTACGAAGAAATATCTATATCGGCATCTGCTACTTTTTGACAGTTTGCTTTATGCCATTTTGCTTTTATTAAAGACTGACATTAGTACCTGTTTTCTGTAACTGAAACAATCCAAAGAGGATTTTCGCTTTTACATAGACAGGGGATTTTTTTTCCACCATATAAATTAATGCTTCTTCGATTTACGTTATTTCAACTTATGAAAGTTTTCATTGTAATGCTCTACTTTTGGATAGCGGAGGATTCCTCTATCTAATTCTGTCCCAGTAATGATATTGATCAATTTATTCTTTTTGTTCGAAAGGGTCAAGTGCAAACAATTCAAACACATGAAACGTTACTTTCTCGTGCTATAATTTGAAATAAAGTTAACTTCTTCTTCGGTAAATTAACAAATGCAACTACTTATTGTGAGTGAGCTGATGACGTACTTTGTAACTAAATGATGTGATTCATCTAAATATTTCTCTGTCATTTGATCAAAGTGAATTTTTAGTTATTTAATTTATAGAACATTGTCAGAAAATTGTTTTTACTTTCCATTCACCTGTGCATTCTGACTGTCAGATTGAAATATTTTGAAAAGTTTGGAGTGTGTTCATTTGAAAATAAGCTTTGCACATCTCTCTCATATCTTTCCTGTTGCACCATGGTTTAAGTATGTTTTCTTGTGAAATTCCAGTAAATGTCAAACATTTGTGGACTTTAAATATGATCGTTAACACCCAATTATCAATCTGTTGTTACATCATGTAAAATATCTCAATGTTATTGAAATCAATGCTCACATAAATATTGCACATAAAGCCACACAACGACCTTCATGGCTTTGCACGTGCATTAGCCGTGGGACATGCAGGGATTCAGGGATTTTGAAGGGAGCTGAGTCTGAGTGGGATACTTAGAATTCTTGAATATCTGAGAATTTTGAATGACAAAACAATTCTGATCAATAATTACTACATGTGTCAGTTTTTTTCAAACTCCTCATGACAATATTTTAATTCTCAGGTCACTGATATTACTAAATATCTAATGGATAGCAGCGCATATTCGTTGGTAAATATTGAACCAATTAATTTGTTCGAATTCTAAAATTAATTGTCAGTTCATTGTCATTCCAACAGTTATATATTAATTCAGTTTACTTTTTCTGACAAACATCATGAGATTCACATTTTAATTTACTCCATTATTTCTTCGTGCCAGTATTTCAATGAAAGATATATCTTTTATTCCAGGTCAATACACCCACAAACCAACCACATTTCACATTAGGCACTCACAACAAATATCTGATTGTTTCTCATTTGAATATTTAGAGTAAACATTGAATTAATGTTTGGCCTTCTAAACTAAGACACCGCTGAATTTTTTGCATTCCAATAATTACAGTTCATTCCAACACATTATGGATATCAGTATGAGTTTTCTACCCGTTTTGAAGTTTGCTATGAGCTGTTTACAAGAATAATTGTTGCTAATATCTAATGCATAATAATGTTTAAGTCCTTTTTTTCTAATTTTAATTTGGGTATATGGATCAGTGACGTTAACATATTGCACAGCACCATTTCCAATTCGCACTGAGTGCTGATTTGTATTTTTATAGAGGAATTCTTATTAATTGACTTTGACTAAATTTCAATTCAATATAAATATTTATCGTTTTTAAAACGATCACATTCAGAGTGACTCCTTTTTCGTGTTAAAATGTTTTCAATTTGCTCTTTATTTTGTGTGCAAGTAAACAATGGATTTACATCCATGTGTTATTTGGTTCAACAAACATGACATTTTGAATTCTTGGAAACATTACAATGTGTGGAAGAGGGAAGAAATCTTTAACTGATATGTCATGTTAAATGTCCGTTTGCTCTTTCAAATCATGTGCGTTCCAAAATAATTTTTATTTTAATTTCATTACTAGAGGAAACTGCTTTGAAGGTGTTGAGTTTACTTTTCATATTTATTCCAACATTAGTTGTCAATGAACAATAATCACACAATTATCAGAATTCCCTTTTCTATTAAATGTCATTGACTGCATCTTTTCTCACTTTCACTGTCTACTTATTTTCTTCCTAATTCTGACACAAATGTCTCGACATTGATAATGATAAAGATTGAAATGAATAAACTGCACAAGAAAACAAGGGCAAGGAAATACATAACTTTTCTGCCCCCTGCATTTTTGAGGAAAAACACCTCTGTTCAATTATTGCTTAATACATTCTTTCTTCAATTCTTCAAGCTACCTTCTATATTTTATTCCTTATTTTATCAATGTTAATTAATATCCAATCAGTAGCAAAGCAACGTGCTTTCAAAATGTTGAATCAAATTATCTGTCAGCATTAATTATCAACTCATTGGCAATACAATAATTGCACAATACTTTAACTTATTCTTTGTAGGACGTCTTTTTTTACTTCATCCATTATTTCTTCGAGCGAATGCTGCAATGTAAATATTGTTTTTTTTTTCAGACCGACACACCCACAAAAGGACGAACGAATACTCTTGCAAAGGTCATTGTACATATGCGATTTTGACTCATTTGAAAGCTCACACAAATCTCAGCCTTCTAAATTTAGAGAAATGTGCTCCTCATTTCTACACATAGCTCTGTCAAATATATTTCTCACGATTCTGCATTTCACCAATAGTACTTTTAAAATCTATTTATTAATATCTAATATCTAAAAACTCTTCAATCCAGTAAGGGGTATAAACGTGGAAGTATGTATCCATACAATAACTAATGTAAAGACATTGCAGTGTACAATCTCTCAATCATCGCGAACATGTGTGTTTATTTTAACTGCGGCAATATAACTGAATTGATTTGATTATATTTTATTTCAAAACTAACTTTTGTTGTGTTTCTAATCACAATAAGATATAACTACATTTCATGTGACAAATTATTTAAAATAATATTTTTATTTTTACATAGTACATCTCCATGGTTTTGTTTAGCAGTGACAGTAAATTTTGAATAAGTGGAAATCATTTTCAGAAAGCAACAAAATTGTCCTTCGCTGAATAATCACATTGAATAAGACTTCATTATCTTATTGCAGTTCACGTATGCTCCAAGAGCTCTTAAATTTTCATTTCATCAAATGAGAATGTGCATTGATCATATGGAATTATTTCGTTGCTTATTATTTCTCGATGCACTGTATTAACACAAGTTAGCAACCATGTGGCTCATGTTCAGATGTGGTCATTCTGTCACAAGTTGCATGGTTAAGGTAAAAGACAATGAAAGTGGCAACTTGTGCTGGAACCGCCGTTTGAGCAACTTCACAATGTGATCTGTCCTGCTCGGATTGGAATGCAACCTCCGCTTTTCAGATGAAGAGCATTCTTTGGGACGCTTATTCTGCAAAACAGACATAGTAACTGTCAGTGTGGTGCACGGTATGATGTGGAACACGGCCTGCTCAGTTTTGTGCATTTTCCCTGTAGTCCGGTGTGTTTTGTGTTCCGTGTAAACGAGAAAGTTGATCTGTTTCGAGCAATGGGTGAAATCATTTACCAAAACAAGAATCGAACTTCCAGTAATGTCATGCAGCCCGTGGTTTCTTTATCAAATCATAACCAAACATACATTCTCACACAGACATGTATAGGTGTAGCTAAAAAGAGTCTCAGAAGATAGATTCAGCTTACCATGAATTTTTGTCTGGATTGATGGGCTATCATTATCTGTTGCGAAATTGATATTGTAGACGGGCACATCTCAGCAGCTGTGCGAGCAGGAGATGGATCGTGGAACGCTTTCACTGTAACTTTGCTTCTGTTGTTTTGCAGGAGTACAACTGAAAATGGGCATCAGACAGCTGGTATTGTAGCCGAGCGGTCTAACGCACTGGTTTTAGCTTCTATTCTCTAAGGGGGTTTGGTTTGAATTCTTTATGTTCCCGGCAAGTTGGAAGCAAATGGAGATTGTTATTTCATCGCTTTTGTGAAACAAAGTCCTGCGGTGACTCTACTTGTTTTTTGGTGTTCTGGCGAATGGGCAAATAATTCCAATCAATTGCGAAGTCATGTGTCCTTAAATTGCTCTCATTTCCTTCATTTCAGTCCTGGAGACATTGGAAGGGAAATCGCAGCTGTGATTGGTGAAATTCACTTTTTATGTCCCATTCTTAATGCGTTCTTTCTTTTCTCTCTTTTCTGCGAAATGGCAGTGCAGGAAGGTTCCAATATGTTTGAAAGAGTAGTTTGGAACTGCCCTGCAGTTAGTTATGAGATTAGTTTCTGGCTCATGCCCTTGGAATGTCTCACATGCAGCATACACGCTCCACTGTGTCTGCAAATGCATTTGAGTTGTCATTTTTGTTTGTGTTGCGTGGTTAAATGCTGTCTGTTTTGCGATTCCTTGAATAAATCACAAGATAACACGTTTTGTGAGGGACCTTCCAGCAGCAAAAAATCCTCAACTGAGGATCTGGGAATATTTCATGGAATATGCTCAGTCGGTGCAAAAGTAAGGAAGTCTTTCATTTCTGCAGTGTTTCACAATACTTCCTTTCCGGTGAACAGTCAAACAGACGAAACTATTGCACCGCAGAGAGCGATGGCAAGCCCCACTAAAAGTAATCCTTCAAAGCTGGTGTAAGCATCACAACGTTATTGGTGTACACAGCGTGGCAGAGAGTCATGGGTGGACCTTGTCCATGCTGACCACTTGGCCAAAATTAAACCAGTCCCATTTACCAGCTTTTGGCCCCTATCCCTCTGAACTCTTCTTATACAGGAACTTATCTGGTGACCTTCCCAGTCTTCTGCGTGTACTAGATTCCTCCATTTCCTCTGCTCGACCAAAACGTCGATTTTACTGCTCCTTGAATGCTGTCTGAACTGCTGTGCTCTTCCAGCACCACTAATCCAGAATCTGGTTTCCAGCATCTGCAGTCATTGCTTTTACCATTCCATACACGCACAACCTTCTGTGTGGCAAATGTCCTTCAGATCCCTTTTAACTTTTAACCCCCTCACCTTAAACCAATGCTCTTCAGCTTTCAACTCGCCCCACCTTGGGTAAAAAAAAAGACTTCAATACTCAGTTTACAAAGCTTCCATAAGATCATGCCCCAGCCCCTACGCTGCAGGGAAAGTTGTCCCATCCTATTCCGTCTCGCCCTACAGTCCAAACATTGACGACATGCTTGTCTATATTTAGCGGGCAATTTCACATGGTTTTGTTCCGTGTTCGATTATGCCAATTACGCTGGGCATTAACGAGCTATTGAAAAAGAAAAGTGAAGCATTGAACGGCGGCAAATTTCAGTGATGGACAATGCTGAGCAGCAGCAATAGTCTCGGTGTGTTTCTGTAGTGTAGTCACTGTCACGGTCGCCTTTCGTGCGAAAGATCCTCGGGTAAAAACAGCCTTGTTCCTAATGGCAGCCTTTTGAATGGGCGAAAACGGAACTTTCTTGTTTGCTTTCCCATCAGCAAACCTGTCTTTGAGTTTGCTCGCCCAAATCAGCTCTCGTGGTGAAACGTAATGCAATGCCATTCAATTACTAGGTGAAATATTGTTAAGTTTTTTCTCCAAACTGGCTCTGAATGTACGCAGATGTACACACCGCCGATTGCCATTCTGTTTGAGAGTGGAGTTACCATGCTCCGATCCTTCCGCTAAAAGCAGTAATGCTTTGCATTCCTTGTGCAGGTGGCCCGGTTCAAACCCAAGGAGAAAGCTGATGCGCTGGTTTCACAGTGCAACAGGATTCCTCAAGTAGTCTGTCTGTCAAATGTATCCCAAAGTAGTCTCTGAAAGGCCTCATATGGAAGCTGCCTGCCGTTATTGAACGTGCAAGAATTCGTACCAGAGTTCCTGATCATGTTTTGGGGCAGATCGCACGTTAATTACTCATTCAATCAGCAGCAATAAATGAAATTACACTGTCAGATGAACCTCTGGACTTGTGCTGTCAAGGTGCCACTAATACTAAGGTGTGCCCCTAGATCTAAGCCATGTTGGAACTGAAACTGAGGAAATAACAGGCAGGCTACTGAATGACATTGTATCCATTTGGATTGCTTTACATCACAGATAAGCAGCAAAATGTAAACGGGGGTCTGGGGAAGGGGGAACAAAATGAGGAAGTTGCAGCTCTGGTGAAGCTCTTTCTTGGCAATTCACTCAGCAACAAGAGACGTGAAGGTGACTCACGCACAAAAACTCTTCACATCTAGAAAAAAAGAACTCTTGCGTGCAGTTAGCCCCTCTTTGACATCTTCTGGGTTGGGAGTGGGGGTGGGGAAATCACCTTTTTCTTCTGTTAATATGTCCAGAAACTGCCTTTTACATTGAACTGAATAGAAACTGCATTTCTAATAAGCACCATGGAATTTAGTAAAATTTCCTGAGTCGCTTCTCATCGATTCCCACAGAGGTTTCCAACTCAGTTGGCAGCCATGTGGCTCATGTCCAGGTGTGGACATTCTTTAGCAAGTTGCACGGTAAAAGCGGCAATTCACACTGGTCCTGAGGTTTGACCATCCTCACAATGTGATCTGTCCTTCTCGGATTGTAATGCTACCTCCAATTTTCAGGTGGAGAATACTCTTTGGGACTCTTATTCTGCAAATCAGGTATTACATCTCTAAATATGGTGTACGGTATGATGTGGAACACGACCTGCTCAGCTTTGTGCATAGTCTGATATGTTTCGTGTTCAATGTAAACGTGAAAGTTGTTCATTTTCGCACAATGGGCGAAATCATTTACCAAAGCAAGAATTGAATTTCCAGTAATGTCATGCAGCTCATGATTTCCTTATCAAATCATAACCAAACATACAAGCTCATACACACATGTATATTTGTAGCTGAAAAAGAGTCCCAGAAGATAGACTCAGCTTACCATTGATTTTTGTCTGCATCGATGGGCTATCATTATCTGCTGAGAAATTGATATTGCAGTCGGACATATCCCAGCGGCTCTGTCAGCAGGAGAGAGATCACCCAACGCTTTCCCTGTGACGTTGCTGCTGTTGTTTTGCAGGAGCACAATAGAAAATGTATGAAAATGGGTGGTACAGGTGGATGGTAGGGAAGCCGCGTGGTCTAAGGTACTGGCCCCCGTTTCCAGTCTGGAAGGAGGCGTGGGTTCGAATCCTTTACTGTGGTTCGTCTGTAATACTGCAGCGTGTTAAAACGTCACGGGTTCTCTTGGAAAATTAACTGTGGTGTAGGGAAGTGCAGACTCTCTCAAAAGGGTCAGTATCTGCCCTCTCGTCATCGTGTTTGCCTCCCACAAGGAAAATCTCGGTCTCCAGCAGGTAGAGTTGAGTTTTCAGTGAAACCGACTAGCTATTTCAATGCTAGTGTGGAACAAAGTCCTATGGTGACTCTTCTCGTTGTTGTTTGGTGTTTTGGCGATTGGGAAAATATTTCCAATGAATTCTGATGCCACATGTTCTTAAAGTTCTCTCATTTCCTTCACTTATATCCTGGTGACGTAGCTGCAGCACTGCCGCATTGTTGATTGGATGGGCAAGCTAATCTAACCGAGACTGTGTTTGGTAACCTTAAATTTTGATTGCCCATTCTAATGTGTTTTTTTCTTTTACCTCATTTTGGAGGTTTTTGGGGGATGGCGGTGCACTAAGTTTTCAATATATTTTGGGAGTGCGATTTGGAATTGTTCTGCTGAAGGTTCTGGGAGTCGTGTATGGCTGATTGCCCTCGGACTGTCCCCAGAACAGCATTCATGCTTCGATGTCTCTGAAGATAAATTTTGGACAAAATCCCACTGACCAGCATTTGGCCCCTATCCCAGTAAACCTTTCTTATCTAGAAACTCATCTGTTTGCCTTTGAAATCTTCTGCGTGTTCTAGCCTTCTCCACTTCCTCTGTGAGCTGATTCCATACACGCACAACCTTCTGCGTGGGAAAGGTGCCTCAGGTCCCTATTATATTTTAGCTCTCTCACGTTAAACCTATGCTCTCCAGTTTTCAACTCGCCCCACCTTGCGGAAAACAAAAACTTACATATTCAGTTTACAAACCTTCCTTAAGGTCATGCCCGACAATGAAGTGAAAGTTGTCCCAGCATGTTGAGAATCGCCCTACATTCCAAACCTTGCACCCCGACAACATTCTTGTCTATGTTTTGCGAGCAATTTCACGCGAATTCCTTACTTTTTCAATGATGCCAATTACGCTGGAGAACGAGTTCAGGGAAACAGAAAGTTGAAGCATTAAACGGCTGTAAATGTTAGTGCTGGATGACTCTGAACACCAGCTGCTCGCGGGGATGCTTTCTGTAGTGTTGTGGGTATTGGAGTATCCTCATTCACAACACGGCGCTGCTTCAAAATCGGGTAGGAACAGCCTCATTCCCGACGGCAGCCTTTCAGATTGATCTGAGCAGAGCTTTCTAACTTGTTGTTCGCATCAGCAAACCTGGCTTTGAATTTGCTCACTCATATCTGCGAGATTGGTGAAAAGGAATGCAATTCCATTTAAATACCGTGTGAAACATCGTTACGTTTTTCTCTAACCTGGCTCTGAATATGCACAGATTTGTACAGCACTGATGGCCATTCTGTTACAGAGTGGAGTTACCGTGCTCTGAACCTTTCACTAAAAGCAGTACCACATTTGCTTTCCTTGGGCAAGCCGCCCGGTTCAAAGCCAAGGAGCAACGTTTCACAGCAAAAAATCCTCAGCTGTGGACCTGTGCACTTTTCATGGAAAATAGTCAGTGCAGGCAACATTATGGAAGTCCTTGGTTCTGCAGTGTTTCTAAACACTAAATTGAAGCGTGATTATATTTTAGTATTCTGAGGCATAATTTAAACTGTTTGGGAAAATTCGAATTATTTTTTAATTAGCAATCAACTCAGGTTTGTTTCACGGCCAAATGTTCCATCTTTCCAATTTTCCAGTACACGCTGAGACTGCTAGCTGGTCATCACAGATATTTGTCAGCTCTCAGTTCTGAACAGCATTCACGCTCAATTAAAGGTGGTGGGCACGCCTTCAACTTCATAACACGGTTCTCATCACAATATCTTGCAGCTTCTAATCTTGGGGATAGGGGTTTGGTTGCAGCCATTACCGTTATATAAATAAAGGTTTTCACACGGGAAGCGCCGTTCATGAGGAGTGAGTTTCTATACACTGTGTCCCTGGGCTGTGGAGGGAGCTGCAGTGGCCACTTTCTGTCGACAACGGGAGTCTGGAGTGAACAGTGTTTGTCCCGATCTTACTCTGTGTGGGGCCAGGGAATAAAGAATCTTCAATGATCCAATCTTGTCATGGATTTTCCAGTTTAAATGGAGGTAGAGTAGTATTCTCATAGTCTGATCTGGAACAACCAAAGCTCCATAACCGGATGGTCTCAATTACCAACCTTTATCTTGCAGCCCTTTGCTGAGCATTTGAGCCACAGAGGCTGTCACCAATCACGCATACCAATTTCCCTAAAGTAGGAAGGTTAGCAGGGATCTGAAGGGCGGTGGAACAGTTGGAGCTCTCACTGTTGTCAGAATATGTCACCAATAATCCTGCTTTCATCACCGAGAATATCAGAGAGCTTGAGGGGTTTGCAAACACCCAGAGGAAAAGGAAGCATAACAAACTGGAAGTTACCCAGTACCATCGATGTGACTACGTGGGCTACATTACTATGGCTCTGGTGCTGTCATAATTCAAGTGCACGGCTTGACAGAAACTAGAGCTTAAATAAAGCGCTTCAGGCCGCACAGTCCAACTGTATACCATGAAGTTACATTGGGTATAGAATTCCTTCCATATAACCACTTCATCAAATCTCCCTGTCAATCTATCCAAAATCTGAATTTCTGTATCTCATCATCCATTTCCCCCAGCTAATTTGAACATCTTGTTTTCATCTACCTTATATACACCAATCATAAGCCCATAAACTCTGTCACATATTCCTTCAACTCCAGTAGCTCCATTGCATCATAAATAACTCAGTCCTGAAACGTTCTGGTAAATGAATGAGCCGATCCCCTCTCAGGACCCTTCCGTCCTTCACAATGTGTGATGATCTCTCTTGTGAGTATACCTGGTCACCCACGGCCAGGAAGGAGGGATAATGTGAATTTCTGAAATGAAAGAGAGGGTGCTGGAGGAACCTAATAAGACTGACAGATTTTAGGAGAGAGAAATAATGTTCACACTGAGAGATAGTTTATTCCTTGATTTTTATTATTCCTTTCTCTCTGCCCTGATAATAAGGGATTTTGGAAGCTTTGTCACTGAGGTTTGCATGGATGGATATACACACAAATAAACATCAAACAAAGGGAATTATTTGTCTGCCTGATTTCTCACCTGGACTGACACTGTCTTTATTGAACTTGTCTGCATATCCGTTCCAATGTGTAGGTGATCTGTCCCCTCTCAGGGACCCTGCCATCGTTCCCAATGTGTGGGTGATCTGACCCCTCTCAGGGATCCTGCCATCATTCTCAATGTGTGGGTGATCTGTCCGCCTCACGGACCCTGCCATGTTTCCCAATGTGTGGGTGATCTGACCCCGCTCATGTCTCCTGCCATCCTTCCCAATGTGTGGGTGAACTACCCGCCTCATAGACCCTGCCATCCTTACCAAACTGTGGGTGATCTGTCCCCTCTCAGGGACCCTGTCATCCTTCCCAATGTATGGGTGATCTTTCCGCCTCATGGACCCTGACATCCTTCCTAATGTGTGGGTGATCTGTCCCCTCTCAGGGTCCTTGTCGTCCTTCCCAACGTGTGGGTGATGTGCCCCCTCTCAGGGACCCTGGCACCCTTCCAATTGTGTTGGTGATGTGCATGAAGAATTTTGAGCTTTTCGTGTCGTGCCTGTTACCTCAGAGGTTCTGCAGCTCCAGGGCTGGTGTGTCTCCTTTAACATGAATATGATTCCATTTAAATACATTACTCTGTTTCACTCTTATCTTGCCTCTGTCTCTAGTAATCCAAGAACATTTCTGTTTGATACTTTTCTGTTACTTTATCGAATTGTATCTCGATGCGGTTTCTACCACATTCCTTTTACCATGTGCAATGGATTCAGAAGCTTTATCTTCCCACAGTATATTTCTTACTGCTCTCCTTTTCTGTTCCGCTTCTCCGCTTAGATTAACCAGTAAGGTCTGCACCATGTTTTGCTTTCCTCTGTTATTCATTCAAAATGTCCAGAAACATTAACTTTGGATCACGCTCCACAGGTATCAGTAAATATTACCAATTTTCATTTCCGTCTGGATAAAATGACGTTTGACCTTTCTGACCCACCACTGCAGTGTGGTGAATGCTGTTAGGTAAGATGTTATAAAATTATCATTAAGGACTAGTGGTAATTGTCCAAATGAACAACAATATGTATATTTTCACATTTTTGATGTAATGCAACAATTTACCATTCTTTACAAGGTTGTCATAAAACAATATTTGATACTAGGCACATATGGGTGTCTCAGGACAAGTGAGCAAACACTGTGCCAAACATTTAGGTTTTCAGGCGTATCCTGAACAAACAACGGGATGAACAAACAAGAAAATCGGCGACTTTTAGGGTATAACTTCAAGATTTTACGGCTTTGGAACCTGACAATATGTGAAAGGTTAAAAGGGTTGGAGAGATAAAACTGAAAACCCACAGGAGGTTGGAATTCAAGGAAAACAGGAAGCACTGCGCATGCTTCCTGTTATGTTACTGCTACTTTCACAGACCATGTGCTGCCCTCTTATCAGAATCATTACACGGCAATGTCTTTCACAATCAGGAATTTGTTTTCCAGTGAAAGCACCTGTTTTCCTTCTATTTGTGACAACTAAATTCTACACTTTTCTTATTACCGACGATTCATTTTGCACTTGCTGACACATTTGCTCTGTTTCTTTTCATTCACAGATACTAGTGATCATTGAGCGCCGGGAGAAGAACGGTGGCGGGACTGGAGGACCGGGCAGCGGCAGCTGGCCCTCCAATCAATCGGAGTGAGAGATGCGGGACCCGTGGAAACCACGTGATGGTGCACGGGGAAAAACGTAGTGTTTGACCAAGGCGCGAGAATCTGAGGTAAGGGAAATATAGCAGGAAGCGGGAGGGAAATGGTATTGGAATGGGATGAGAGGTTTTATTAACACTTGGTGCTCGTCGGAAGACACACATTTCAAACGCCCTGAGCCGTATCTGCAGTAAAAGCGAAAACGCCACTTATGGTGATAGGCCCGAATGACTGCCGCCATCTTTATTTGGGCAATGATCGGCGGGACGCATGCGCGGCCGCCATCTTTGAAGCTGGCAAAAAAAGCTGCAGATGCTGCACACAGGCAGGAGTGTGGATGAACACAGCAAGACAGGCAGCATCAGTCGGCTGGGGTAAGACAGCCAGGCAGGCAGCAACTGGGGGGTGTAAGAACACAGCAAGCCAGGCAGCATCAGGAGGCTGGAAAAACACAGCAAGCGAAGCAGCATCAGAAGGCTGGAAGAACACAGCAAGGTTGGCAGCATCAGGAGGCTGGGGGAACACGTAAAGCAAGGCAGCATCAGGAAGAGGAGAAGTCGCCGATTCCAATGGAACCATTTTCCGTGCATTGTTGTGGGCAAACTGCAGCGTGACGCATGCTCAACCTTCCCGGTAGAGAGTGTTAGGAGAGGATTTACACAGAGAAAATTCAAACCAAGATAAATGTTTGATTCTTCTGTATTTCTTTCCCAGACTGTGGGATCATAAGAGCTATCACTGCTGTGAATCACCTCTGTCCTTCCTGATAACATTTTTGCCAATATCTAAATTTCTGAGTCTCTAATAATGGTATATTTTACCTCTGTTTATTATGTTACTGTTACTTTCACAGACCATGTGCTGCCCTCTTATCAGAACCATTACACTGCAATGTCTTTCACAATCAGGAATTTGTTTTCCAGTGAAAGCACCTGTTTTCCTTCTATTTGTGACAATTAAATTCTACACTTTTCTTATTACCTACGATACATTTTGCACTCGCTGACATATTTACTCTGTTTCTTTTCATCCACAGATACTAGTGATCATTGCCAAAGTCGTGTTGCCTGTGGAGAAGTTGATGTTTGATCATCTTATACTGCTTCAGTTCGTGTGGTGAAGGTGCTCCCATGATGCTGGTAAGTAAGGAGTTACAGATCACAGTGATAGTGGAGAGTTGATGATGTATGTCCACATCGACACACAATTTGTATTTCTATCATATTTATAGTTTCACAGAAATAAGACCACAGATGTAAGTATTACGTGAGGTGACCAAAGGCATTACCAAATAAGCAGAATATCAGGAATATCATAAAGAAGGAAAGCAAAGCTGAGATGTTTATGATTGCAATTCTAGACTGTTTTGTTTTGGCAACTGTCGAAACAGCCACCAGTAAGTGAAGCAATGAATAAACACATTGCTAGACCCTGAAACTAAATGAGTGTCGAGGTCTCGAAGGTCATAGCCTGATGGTACAGGAACGAAATCAAGGGTGAGAACCTCAAATTGTTGCTGCCTATAAATAGAAGCCTTTATGCGTAAGGAAGCGCGGGCGTGATGGGTGAACAGGTTTTGGTACAAGTCAACGTGTGGGTGGCAGAAATTTAGATATTCTTGAGATTATAGAGAGGTTGAATGTGTGAGGCTGAGTGGCCGTGTGTTTGGATAGTTAAGTCTCGAGTTAACAACGGGTAGGATAAGGGTTTCAGCGAATGTTTTGTAACTATTGTGGAGTCGGGATGAATTGGAAATGAGTGGCTTTGTAGTGGATCTGAGCTTTCACTCTTACATTAACTCTGGGATTCAACTATTTGTCAGTTTGTGAATCAAGTCCGTAACAATCTCAGGAGCTGAGTAGCCCTGGCAGAACTCAAACTGGATGTTACTGAGCAGGGTGTTGCTGAGGAGGTGCTGTTTGACAGAACTGTTGATGAAAAATTCCATCACTTTTCTGATGATCAAAAGTAAATGGATGGAAAGGAAATTGGCAGGGTTGTATTTGCCCTGTGTTTTTGTGCTGAACATACCTGGATGAGGTTCCATATTTTTGGTAGATGCTGTAGCTTTTCTAAAACAGTTTGGTGTTTAGCAACTTCTGGAGAACAAGTCATCAATACTATTTCCAGAATTTTGGCAGAATCCATAGTCTTTGCACTATTTGTCCATTTCTTGATCATGTTATGACACGGCACTGAATCATTCTGTTAATTAAACCAAACACCCAGAAAATCTCACCTCACCTCATCTCATAAAGTGTTAAATTATTAGTGACAGAGAGCTCTCAACTTCCCCTCTTTAAAGAAAATAGTATCAATTTATTCCTTAACTCTAAAAGTGAACATTAAGCAAAAACTATTTACAACTCTCTGCCTCCTTTCTCTTCAACACATGTTAGCTGCCTCCTACTCTATAACAATATACAGTAGCCATTCAAACACATATTAAATTAACATCAACTAAATGTCAAAACCACACAGAGGCTGTCGTCTCCGGTGTCATTCTCCTTTCAGCTGAGGAATCTCCCTGGGTCATCTTCTGTCTTTGAGCAAAGATGTTTCAAATGAGAAAAAAGTACTTTTGTTAGAGAGTGCTTTGAATGGCCGTCTCTCTTGATAGCAGATACTCTCTGTCTAAATTTTAAAATGGCTGCTTTTGTTTACACACCGAACGCCGGATCATCTCATTCGTTCGTGGTTGGCAAACACAGCAAATTCAAACTTGATTGGGTTTTAGTATTCTGGGGTGCAATTTAAACTGGTTAGATTCGAATTGTTGTCAAAACAACTCGGGTGTCTATTTCACAGTCAAATGTGACATATTTTCAGTTTTTAAGTAAACTCTGAGACTGCCAGCTAGTCATATGACAGGTGCTTGTAAGTATTCAGTGCAAACTAGCATTCATGCCGTCAAATTCACACCAATGCTATTTGAAGCGAATTGAGTTGGCTGAAAACTCGCATCTGTGATTTTGGAGACCTCTGAAGAAATCCAAGATGCATCATCTGTATGGCACTTTTGGCTGAAGATGTCTGTGAATGTTGTAGTTGGTTCTTTTGCATGGATGGTTTGGGCACCTCCATCAATAAGGGTGGGGATTTTTGACATGTTTCCTCAAGACAGTTGTTTCGATGTCCAACACCATTCGCGACTGGGTGTGGAAGAATTGCAAAGCTTAGATGTGAGCCATTGGTTGTGGGATCGCTTTGCTCTTTCTCTTGCTGCTTATGCTGTTTTACATGCAGTTCATTTTTCGGTTTTTTTTCGGTCCGCCTGGCACGACTCATGGCAAGCCCAGTTGTACTATCCATTGAAACAAGGTTAATTCCCTGGCTTCGAGAATGCAGTGCTGGAAAAGAACAGCAGGTCAGGCAGCATCCGAGGAGCAGGAAAATCGATGTTTTGGGCTAAAGTCCTGCATCAGGAAACAGATGCTCTTTGGAGGGTCAGTGTTGACTCGATGGGCCGAACGGCCTGCTTTCAATCTGTAGCGTTTCTTTGATTACGAGAGCTGTTAAACCAGCAACTTATATTTGGTGAAGTATAAGACCAAGTATAAATGGCTGTCCTCACTTTCTTTTAATTGCTTGGCTTGAAGGCAATGGTGGACTGTGGCATATGCAAGACCGTGAGTTTTCAAATCGTGCTGGTGTGCAATTCTGCGACTACTGATGGCTTACAACACCTGATAGGTTTCCAATTTTGATTTTCTACATCTGTTAGAAGTCTGTACCAATCAGCACAGTGACAGTGCTACTCAACACAATGGAGGGTTTTCTCAATTTTATGGCGAGGCTTTGTCTCCAAACGAGTTGTGCTTTGGTCACTCGTACTGGTACTCTCATGGACAGATGCGTCTGCAGCTGGCAAATTTAACACAGTGAGGTCAGTCGTGCTTTTCCCTGTTGTTTGGGTGGCACAGTGGTTCAGCAGCCAGGTACGTGGTTTCAATTCCAGCCTTGGTTGCCTGTCATTGTGGAGTTTGCACACTCTTCCCGTGTCTTCGTGGGTCTTCTCCAGGTGAATTGGTTTCCTCCCAAAATCAAAAGATGTGCAATGTAGATAGATTGGCCATCATAAGTTGTCCATAATGTTCAGGGATGTGACTGAACAGGGGTAAATGTAGAGTAATTGGGTCAGGGAATGGGTCTGGGTGGGTTACTCTTTGGAGGTCCCGTATTTAATTGCGCTGTCAGAAGGTCGTGTTTCCACACTGTAGGGATTCTATGTTGGTTCCCTCACCACTTGCTGCAGGCCCAGTAGAGCACCGATGTCCTTTAGGACCTGGTCAGCTCGATCAATAATCCTGCTGCTGAGCCACTTCTGATTGTGGGCATTGAAATCCTGCACCCACAGTACGTTTGGCATCATGTATACCCTCAGTGCTTCCTCCAACTGTTGTTCAATATGCAAGAGAACTGATTCATCAGCGGCTGGAGGACGGTACGCAAGAGCCGTAAAACTTCCAGGCAACAGAAATGAATGCTGAGTAATCCCAGGGCAAATCCTTCCTGTCTATAGACCACCGTGCTGACACCTCTGCCGGCTCTGTCCTGCTGGTGGAACAGGACATACCTGGGGATGGTGATGGTGTCATCTGATCATTGTCTGTAAGGTATGATTCGTGTGTATAACTATACCAGTCTTTGAGGCAGCTCTCCACATTGACACCAGCCCCCAGACGTTAGTGAGGAGGATGTTGCATGGTCGGAAGGGCTGATTCTGTACATGTATTTTCTGGTGTCTTCGTAGATTTCACGTGGTCCATCCAGTTTCATTCCTTTGTTGAGATTTTGCAGTGATGAACACATTGCATGACTTGCTGGACCACTTTTAGATTGACAGGTTTCTTTCCCTGAAGGGCATTAGGTATTTTTTCTGCCATTGGAAATGGTTCAATCGGCATCAGCATATTCTTAATTCCTGCTCTTTTTTAATTGAATTTAAATTCCACAATCTGCTACAGTTGTATATTTTAATATTCAGGATAAAAGTTAAACACATAGGTTTGTTCACTCATTTTAAATATTACTCACACAGGTTTTGTTTCTTTGTGAAACACTGTCCATCACCCTGTCCCCTCCATCCTTCCCTCCAACAACAATAGTGAGGAGCACATTTGTCTCTAAGACTGAGACAATCCGATCAGCTTCCTCTGCTGCTTCCTCCCGCCCATTAGCCCACCGAGTCAAACTGGCTTGCATGGCACTTCACGTTTTAGTCCAGAACTTGCATTTTTCTTGTATATTATCAAACTTTATCAGAATTCATCTTGATCTTTTACTGCATTCTGCTAAACGCCAGCCTTCCCAACTCTGTCTTTGCTCGTCTTCCTCCTCACTCCCTCAAGCCAGGTCATGCATGTTGTTTCTTGTTTTAGCTATCTCTCTGAATTTTCTGCACAATTGGCCATAAGCCCCTTTCTGGTACAGTTTTCACCATTTAAATAGTACTCTTCTCTCACGTTTTTCCACTCGATATATGCCAACTTGTTGCCCACTCACCCTCTCAATATCACTCTGTAAATTGCTTGTGACCTTCTTGGAACTTAAATGTTTCGACTTTCCTCCAAGATCCTCCCTCAGTCTTGAAAACTCTTTATTGGGATCACTGAACAGCAGGACACGTGTACTCGCTCTAGTATAGAATGGATTGGAGAACGGAGAACATGCTTCCAATTAAACCTGTTGGACTATAACCTGGTGCTGAGTGATATTTAACTGTATAGAATGGAGACAACTTGTCCATGAAGCTGTGTTAGCCTTTCACAGTCCATGTCTCATTGATGAAGCAGAGTGACAGCTTGTCCCATGTGTCAAAGATCTTTCTCTGTTCAGTCCCGAGGTGGGATGCATGGCCATCCTGGACCGATGCTGAGGGATTGTATGAACTTGTATTACAGGATATTCCAAGTGGACCTGCAAGTGGGAATCTCAATATGTGTAATGGCAAACTCTGATCGAATTACTCAATTCATCAGGACCTGGCTATTTGCACGTGAGCATTGTGTTCAAGGTCATTCGTACTTGCTGCATAGAATTTCTCCCTTAAATCACCCCATTCTCCTCATAGATTTTTCCTAAAATCTTCAATGTGTGTCTTGTAAGCCTTTTATGATGATCTGATGAGTGTAAGGTTTATCGTCCTAACGTATAGCCTTTGTAAACCCTTCTGTCACAGCAACCTTAATTTCCTCTGATACAAGGAGAACAATGTCAGTTTCCCCAATCCCTGATTCCCTAATGTCTGTTTGCTCTCTATAAGTTACACGTCAGGATTGTGTTGGAACATTCTCCACTTGCCTGCATCAGTGCAGCCTCCAACAATGTTAATGAAACTGAACATTCTCCAGGACAAATAACTGTGCCTGTGTAGAGACCCATCCACCACCTTCAATATTCCCTGTCTCCACACCAAGGCACAGTGAATCACTGGGTAAACAGTAAAGTCACCATTGTCCTATCAGACCATAGGGCTGCTCTCTCACCCACTGGTTCCAAAATTGTTTTTTCATTCGGAGATACGGTGATGCGAGTGCTTTGTTGTTCTGACTGGAGGCCTGTGACCAGGTTGTGCTGCAAGGATCAGTGATGAATCCATTGTTGTTTGTCAATTATACAAATGATTTAGATGAGAATATAGGAGGCATGGTTAGTAAGTTTGTGGGTGACACTAAACTTGTTGGAATAGTATACAGTGAAGAAAGTTAACTAACATTCTAATGGGACGATGATCAGCTGGACCAGTGGGATGAGGAATATCAGATAGAGTTTGAGATAAATGCAAGGTGTTGCATTGTGAACAGAAAAATTAGGGCAGGACTTAAATCCTTAATGGCAGGGCCCTGCCTAGTGTTGTTAGACACAGAGGCTTAGGGCTGCCAGTACATAGTTTGTTAACAGTAGCATGACAGGTAAACAGAGCTGTGATGAAAACATTTGGCACACTTGCCTTCATTGGTCAGAGCATTGAGAAGAGTTGAGATATTATGTTGGGACAGTACAGGATATTGGTGAAGCCACATCAAGACATTGTTGATGTTTTGGAAAAACAGGTTCTGTTATGCCCTTTAGGGAAGGACCTCTAATATTCCAACCTGGTCTTGCCTACATGTGACATCCCCCAGCCCCAGCAATATGGCTGACTTTGAGCCATTTCTAGTCAATTGGTGGAAAGCAATGTTTGCTGCCCATCCATTAGTATCCTCATCTCATGAACAAAGAAGAAAAAACACACATTTCCCTCCGTACCTCTGCAAAGGCTCCCACATGCAGCAATTCGTACTGATTTGCAATATTGTTCAGGCACCTGCCCCTCTCTGTAACAGTCTCACCACCTTCAGCACTTTCACCTCTCCCTTTTCCTATCATCTCATTAAACTCTGACAAAGCTTCATCTTCCCACTGCACCCCTCCTGCTAATCGAACTCTTACAATTCCTTTTACACCTACGTCCATATTTCTATAGCACATTGTCTGTTCCTAAAACCGCCTCTTGCTTTAAAATGATTAGGTTTCTTTTCTGGAGGAGTCCTTTGTGTCTTTGAATCTGATCCATTCCATCCTGTGCGAGGGACAGTTGGCAATTTCGTGCTGAGTCAAGAGTGTGTTGCTTGGAAAGCACAGCAGGTCAGGCAGTATCCGAGAAGCAGGAGAATCAACGTTTCGGGCATAAGCCCTTCATCAGAAATGATTCGTGATGAAGGGCTTATGCCAGAAACGTCGATTCTCCTGCTCCTCGGATACTGCCTGACCTGCTGTGCTTTCCCAACAACATACTCTGAACTCTGATCTACAGCATCTGCAATCCTCATTTGCTGAGGTTTTGTCTCTTTCAATGGAGAGTCTTTTTGCTGAATGTTTTACACTGTTCCTCCAAATGTTTTCCACCGTTCATTTACAGAAACATATTTCATTCTGTTTACCCTGTTTACCTTGGTCAGTTGTCTTCTCAAAACCATGTAATTCGCTTTGTTCCTGTTTTCAAATGTAACTTGTCCTTTCTTAAGTCACTTCAAACTTTCAAAATTCCTTTGAATTGCACTTTATCGCAATTTCTCGGAGGAACTGTTTGTGTGACATTAGTTATTCACTCAGCTTCAGCACCTAACGGGTTACATCCCTACCATTCCCATAATGTGCTGTTCAAAAAACACTGATGAAAACATTCACGGAAGCCTTCCTCAAATTTCACTCTTCCCAGCATGACTGTCCCAGTTTATATGAAGATTGAAGTCTCCCCATAATTATCAGAATGTCTTTGTTAAGGGTCAGCACGCTGGCACAGTGGTTAGCACTGCTGCCTCACAGCACCAGAGACCTGGGTTCAATTCCTGCCTCAGGCGACTGACTGTGTGGAGTTTGCACATTCTCTCCGTGTCTGCGTGGGTGTGCTCCGGTTTCGTCCCACAGTCCAAAAATGTGCAGGTTAGGTAAATTGGCCATGCTAAATTGCCCGTAGTGTTAGGTAAAGGGTAAATGTAGGGGTAGGGATATGGGTGAGTTGTGTTTCGGCGGGACGGTGTGGACTTGTTGGGCCGAAGGGCCTGCTTCCACAATGTAAGGAATCTAATCTAATAAATTCCAGTTTAATGCAGTGATGAGCAATAAAATACTGTAAAGCAGGTTAAAACCGTACCCCAGCTTGTGCTTGTGTCATTTTAATTTGCATTCAACTGATTCAGCTTGATAAACTGTGGCCAAATGCTTTCTCTTGAATGTCATTGTTATCCGTTACTGTGAGCATTACCCATTCTGCTTTCCTGTTCTGCCAGCAAGACAGTGTACCGTTGAATATTAATGTTCCAACTTTTGTTCGCCCTGTAACCACGTCTCTCTTGTGACTAAACTTCATTTATCTCTCTGCCACAATTTCATCTATCTTATCTTATCTCGAGCACTCCAAAAAAGAACACTACAAAATACGTTTTCCCACAATTTCTTGTCATAATCCTATTCCCTGATGTAAAGTTTCTGATAAACTTTGTCCCATCCTGTTCCTTTCTGCTTGTCTTCGGCAACATCCCCATGCAGTTCCGATGCTTCACCTTTTCTCTTTGGATTTTGAAAGCTCCTTTCACCTGAACCCTGTCCCTGCATCCTCTCTGTCAGTTTAAAGTCCCGTCCAGAAAACTATCGACATGATTGGCCAGGACATCATTCCCATCACGATTTCATTGCGGCCCAGTGCAATGGGAATTTTCTTTAATTCACTCGTGGGATGTTGGTGTCTCTGACTGACCAGCATTTCTTGCCGACCCCTCGTGCCCTTGAACTGAGTGTGTTGCTGGGCCGTTTCAGAGGGTAATTGAGAGACAATCTCATTGCTGTGGGTGTGGAGGCATACTCTGATATCTACGCCAGGTCAGGATGGCAGATATCCTTCCCTTAAGACATCAAGGTATCAGCTGGATGTTTATTAACATCAGCACCTGTTTAATGCTTATTTGTAGGTTTTTAAGTACATACTATTTGCAAAGCATTTCACTCACATTCAACCATTTGCGATAATGGGATCTGAATCTGAATCAGTGTCCAGAGAACATTAGCTACGTTTCTGGATAATTTGCCTCACAATAATGCCACTAGGCCATCACAGGTTGTTCATACCAGTGCACCATGAATCAAAACCCCTTCTTCCTACACAATTGTGTGATCCTGAAACCTTCCAGCAGTCCGGTGATATTACTCAGTCTCTCTCTATGTGGTATCCCTCACTGCGTGGGTCTAATTTCTGCCTCTGTCAGTGTCTCTCACATTTGCAGCTACTCCAGATCCTGAGCCAACAGAATTCTCCACTCCAGAGAGACGAGGCAGCACAGGCCAGGGATGGTGACTGGGATTTACCAGATCACTGTGGTACTCAGTACTATTCTCCATGCATAACCCTCACTGCATCAGTTTAATTTCCCATTCTGTCTATTTCACCGTCGCCGTCGGTACTCAGGAAGGTCCTGACTAAATAGACTTCCCAGCTGCTGGGTGTCTTGTCCATCATCTCATTGAAAATGGTTGGTCTGTTAGAAAGATAAAGGGAAGAGAGATCTGGAACCTTCAATAAATACTGTTGTGAGGTAAGATCAATCACAGTGAACAGACCAGAGGGCAATGAGAGGACTCCAAACATCGGCTAACAAGACATGACATTGATACAGTGCTGGAGTTTGAAGCACAGGACAGACACGCCCTTGGCTTAAACACCTGTATTAAGACAGCGTAGGGAGTATCACAGTTATCAATCCAGGCCTGTGCTGTCTTCGTGAGCATCAGTACAACAGAGGGGAAAGGAGGCCTCCCACGAGAGGGATCTTTCTGTTCAGTATTTCCTCCCCAACACTGTACCTACGGCATGTTTTGTGGACTAGTTTCTTCAATCTTTCTAACGCCTATGACAATTCCTATCTCTGTAACCTTCTTCCCGAGCTGCAATCCCTCCACACATTTGAAACACACTCCAATCCAGACTGTCATCCTGATCTCTGTAACTTGCTTCAATCTCTAC
The DNA here is from genome assembly GCF_047496795.1 of Chiloscyllium punctatum. Taxonomy (NCBI): domain Eukaryota; kingdom Metazoa; phylum Chordata; class Chondrichthyes; order Orectolobiformes; family Hemiscylliidae; genus Chiloscyllium; species Chiloscyllium punctatum. Next base: position 21,295,413 of record NC_092757.1, on the reverse strand, counting down.
AATAAATTTTGCTTCTCCAGTAACTGGAAACAGTCATGCAGCACGCAATCAGACCCTTCGGTCCAACTCATCCATTCTGGCCAGGTTTCCTAAACTGAACGAGTGGCTTTTGCCTGTGATGGCCCATATCCTTCACCTCTCCATGTGCCTGCCCAAATGTCTTTGTCATGTTGTAATTGTAGTTGTATCTACTATTTCCTCTGGCATTATGCACCATCCTCGGTGGAAAATGTTGCCTTTCAGCTCCCTCTTTAAACCCTTGCTCGCTCACAGCATGATTATACCCTCTAGTTTTGGACTCACCTACTCATGGCTCTTCACCTTAACTAGGCCCTGCTTGGTTTTGTAAACCTTTATAAGGTCTTCTTCTAACCTCCTATGCTCAGGGGGAATATTGAGGACAATGTTTCAAGCATCTCCATATACTCAATGCTCTGTCCAATGGGGACGAGTGTGCCAAATGCTGATTTCTCCAGTCTGCCTACCTGTGATGCCACTTCCAAGGAACAATTTAAGTGCATCTCTTGGTCTCCCTCTGTTCAACACTGTCCGGGCCCGATATTAAGTGTGTTAGTCCTCCCTGGGTTGTCTTAATGAAAAACAGCGCCTGAATTAAACTCCATTTTTCGTTATTTGGCCAACTGGTCCAGTTGTTCAAGATCTCCTTTGATAAACGTACTCACTGCCCACACTACCATTACTTCTGTTGTCGACAAACTTACTAAAATTGGCTTCTATATTCTCATCCAAATCGTTTATGTAAATGATGCACATCAGTGGACCCAGCCCCTATCTTTATGGCACACCGCTGGTCACAGACCTCCAGTCTGAATAACAAAACTCTCCAACCACCCTTTGTCTCCAACTGTCAAGCCCATTTTGTCTCCAGTTGGCTAGCTCTCCCTGATCCCATGTGATCTAACCTTACGAACCAGTGCATCATGCTAACTCGTGTCAAAGATCCTGTTAACATTAGTGTAGATAATCTAGAGTCACCACCTCCGCAAAAGAACCAGTACATCATACGAAACCCTGCCCTGCTGAAGTCAGTAAAGACAACAGATGGTTACTTCTTCAACGAACTCAATCAAGTTTGTGATACATAACTTTTTACGCAAAAACTGTGCTGACTATCATTAATCAATCCTTGACTTTCCAAATGCATGTAACTCCTGTCCCACAGAATCACTTCCACAACTTAGCCAACGCTGCCATCTGCCTTTTTTTAGGTCCATGGCTTTCCATCGCAGCCTTTCCTAAATAATGGAATAGCACTATCCATAATCTAAATCTAAACCCGTCTCAGCTGTCTATTCTTGGCCCATATACTCCCAAACCTTTTATATTCATGTACTTATCCAAATGTCTTTTAAACGTTATAATTGTACTTACGTCCACCTCTTCTTTGGAAAGTTCATTCTACACACAAACCATCCTCTGTGCACCCATTTGACTCTAACGTCTCTCTTTTTTAAAAAAAACCTCTCTCATAACCTTAAAAATGTGAACCCTTCTCTTGAAATTCCCCCATCCTGGGAACAGGACAACTACAATTAACTCTCTCTGTACACCTCATTATTCTATAAACTTGTATAAGGTCACCTCTCAAACTGTAGGCTCCAGTGAAAAAAAAAGTCAACCTATCCAGCCTTTATTCATAACTCAAGACTTCCATATTTGGCAACATGCTGCTAAATCTCTTCTGAACCCTCTCCAGCATAATCATATGCTTCTTCTAACTTGACTTCAGAAGTGGACACAGTTTTCCAGAAGAGGCCTCACCAATGCCCTGTATAATCTCAACATGACGTCCCAACTCCTGTATTGAATGGGCTGAACAATGTAGTCAAGTATGACAAGCCCCATCATATCCTCCCTATGATGCAAACTTCAAAGAATTACGTACCTGAACCCCGACATCCCTATGTTCTGCAACACTTGCAAAGGCCCTACCATTAATTGTACAACCCCTATGCTTACTTGTTTTACTTACATGCATTCCCTTGCGTTTATTCAGATTGATGTCTGTCTACAGGTTTACAGCTATTTCACCCATTTCATCAAGATCCCTTTGTAACCTAAGAAAACAATGTTCACTGTCCACTAGTCCACCCTCCAGTCTTCCAGCTCATCACAAATGGTATCAATGATACAAATATCTCTGGTCGGGTCCCCACAATTTCTTCTGCAGCTACGCAAATTGTCCGAGATACCCTTGATCAGGTCCTTTGTGTTTTAAAACTTCCAACACCACCTCTTCTATAACATGAACTCTTCTCAAGACACAATTGTACAGCATGGACAACAGACCCTGCGGCCCGACTCATCATTGCTGACCAGAGAACCGAATTGAACCTCGCCCTATCTACCAGCATTTTACCAATATCCCTCTTAAACCTTACTATGCCTTTACCATGCAGGTGCCTTTTAAATATTGTAATTATATCAGTCTCCACTACAAAAAGTCATCTGAATCATCAATTTCCTTCAGAGTAGGAAATCTGCCATCATCTTCTGGCCTGGTCTAGATTTGACTCCAGACCCACAGCAATGTGGTTGACTCTCAACTGTCCTTTGAATTGGTACATTGGGCACTCCCTTACTTGAATCACTCCAAAGAGGGTGACCACACTGACCACAGAGGCACGGGTAGCATAACTCACTTTAACAGGGGCGTTGATAAATAGCTAATTGGCCATGATATTCAGAAATATGGGAAAAGAGAAAATTAGTGACATATATTCAACTTCATCCTTCTCCACTTCAAAACAATCAGTCCCGTTCCACCCATCGATGACACTATTTTCCAGCTGCTTTCAGTTCTGATATTTGGTCAGTATGCTGCAAATGCTCACTCTGTTTCTCGACAGACGCTACCAAACCTTTTCAGTTTTCTTGGCACTTCTGTTTCTTTTTTGCTTCAGACCTCCAGCATCTTTCTTCGCATTGTTTAATCTTTGTTTTGTTATTTCATGCGATCTCCGCATCGCTGACAATGGAAACAATTATTGTCCATAACTAGTTGACTTTGTGCGATATAGAGCCAATATATTGTTGTGAGTATGAAATCAGTTTTAATCGAGACTAGGGAAAGATGATTAGATGTCTTCACAAAATGACATCAGAGAAACAAAATTCTGCTGGTTTAATTGTTGCTGCAATTGAAGTTGCTTTTATTCCAATTCTTATAATTGAATTTACGTTGTCATCGTTGTCATAGCACTCGAACCAGCGTCTTTAATCTAACAACCTGTGCATCCAAAATACCTGTCTAGCAACATTACAGTCTGATGTCATGAAATAACTTGAAAACAAATTTCTGATTGAAATAGTAACTCGTAACAGGGCCGAAAGAGAGCTGGAATCGGAAAGCCTCAATTTTTCCATGATGCAGAAAATGATTTATTCAGCAAAATCACTGACGCAGAGGTGTAGGCTAAGGATACTATAGAGCTGGTAGTGGACCAGTGTGGAGACGGAAAGAATACTGAGATATATATCAGTTCAGGGCAAAAAAGGGCCCTCGAGGTTGTTAAAAGTCTTGTTCTGAGATGGTTCTGAGGGAAGGGTCTGAAATTCTGGGTGACTATTCTGGTTGGCAATCAGTGACTAGTGTTATACCTAATGTATCAGTGTTGAGACCGCAAATATTCACAATTGACACTGATGACTTGGAGTGGCGGACCACGTGTAGTGTGTCAAAATGTGCAGGCAAGACGAAGATGAGTGGTAGAGCAAGGTATACAGAGGATTGTGCAACGTTGCAATGGGATGTGGACAGTTTATTTGAGTGGGCAAAGGTCTGGAAGATGGAATACTCCGTTATTAAATATGAATTCATCCATATCGTTAGGACTATTATTTGAATTGTAAGAAATTGCAGCACACTGCTCTGCAGAGAAACCCGTATCTCCATGTGCATGAATCACAGAAGCTTGGTCTGCAGGTGCAATAGGGAATTAATAAGGCAAGTGGAATTTCGTCCTTCACTGTGAAAGCAATTGAGTTTAAAAGCAGAGAGGTTATGTTACAGCTGTGTAGGGGGCTGGCGAGGCCAGACCTGGCGTATTGCATGCAGTTTTGATCTCCTGATTTGTGAAAGGATGTAATGGCACTCGAAGGGGTGCAGACGAGATTCACTTGGTTGTTTCTGGAGTTGAGAGGAATTGCCTTATGAGGGCAGATTGAGTAGACTGAGATAATATCCATTCGGATTTAGAAGAAAGATAGGGAATTATATAGATGCATGTACAACTATGAAGCGAATAGATGACATGGAAGTAGAGAGAAGGTTTCCACTGCGAGGTGGAAATAGGACAAAAGGACATAGCGTCAAAAATAGGGAGAGCAGATTTAGGACTGAACTGAGAAAGAATTTCTTCACCCTGAGGATTGTAAATCTATGGAATTTTCTGTCCAGTCAAATGTTTGAAGCTTCTTCAGTAAATCTTTTTAAAGCTAAAATTGTTTTTTTTTGCCAACAGCGAAGAAATTAAGAGTTATGGTGAGAGGGTGGCTACGTGGAGTTGAAGACACAAAAAGACCAGCCATGATTTTATTGAATTGCAGAGCAGGCTCGAAGGGCCTCATGTCCTACTTCTGCTTCTAGTTTTTATATTTGCATTTTCTAAATTTGTGGATATTTTCTGTATAAACACATAATTCTGTAATTGAAACTGAAAACAATAGTTTCTGTCTTTGCTGAATTTAGATAACAGAAATAACAAAGAGGTTCAGCATGGTTTGTGGAATTAACGAATGTACAGAAATAAAGAGAGAGATTTAACAGGAACACCAAAACGCAAGCAAGGTTGGGATAGTAACCTCCCTGAGGAGTCATTAGTATATCTTCTATCTGATCTGGTAAAGTTGCCCGAGACCAGGAAAGATAGAAAACATCTAAGGATAAAATCCTGACTCTTGTTGAAGCATTCCATATATTTTTCTTAGATTCTGATACATTGTTGGAACATTCCATCCATTGCTCTCGCAATCTGCTCCATTGTTGGAAAATTCCAGTATACTGTTCTAAGACTCTGATCTCTCTTCTCCCTGTCTCTACAGCTGCTGCGCCCTGTTACTGTTGGAGTTGATGCATATGCTACTACAATGCGATAGTTCATTGAAAGAAGGCCTTTCCTAAAAGGAGAGAGGAAGCCTCCAGTGCATAATTAAAATCCATCAAGACTAACTTCAATGGCATTCACTCGACAAACAGTTCTAGTTTAGCGCCTCTCAATACAGCACCTTCAGTTCACAGTGATAAGTAGATTGGATTGGTTGTTGACATCGCTGGCTACTGTTCTTATCTCACCTTGTCTACTGCTGTAACGAAGTCGATAGTGAGGGCGAACAATGACTGTTTTCTTTTCACAGGGTGGATGTAACTGTAGCACAAAATGTGCTTCAGTTACTTTTTTTTCAAATGAATTAAGAAATATCTCATATCAGGTTATTTGCTTTAAAGCAGTAATATTAATTTTTTTTTCTTCAGATGAAAGCCAAACATGTACAATATGTGCAATAACCTTGTTCATTAAAACCCATGGATTAATGAGTCGGAGACAGAATGAAATGACATTGACTAGGGGACAGAAATGAATGGGGACTGCAGAAAAGTATAATGGTATCCCCCAGTCATTTGGATTTGACCATCACTCATTCTCACTGGACAGAATGAATTGTAATGTACAGCAAGGAACAGGTTACATTGAGGAGATGGAATGTCGATCAACAATGTAAACAGAACAGGATAATTTCAAATGTGATGTCGGAAATTGCACACACTTGCGCACACACACACACACACACACACATAAATATATATACACACACTGTTTAATCATGCGATCAGTTCAATAAGATTGCTCATGTAGTGATTAGTTTACCTACAGTATGGAAACATGCTATTGGGCCCCACCAGACCATGCTGACCCTGCGAAGTGTAACCTACCCAGACCCATTTTTCTCTGGTTAATGCAACAGACATATGGTCAATTTAGCATTGGCCAATCTGCATCTCTTTGGATTACGGGAGGAAACCCACGCAGATGCGAGGAGAACGTAAAAATCCATACAGACAGTTGCCCAAGGCTGGAATTGACCACGTGCCCTGGCACTATGAGACCACAATGCTCACCACTGAGCCACCGTGCTATCCTTATTAATGGCATAAGATATTCAGAATTAAATATAGACATTGATAATATATGTAGTGCGTCAAAGTTTAACAGAGGTTGAAGTCAGATGAATGGTTACCAAGGTGCCTCTGGAAGTCTGTGCAGACGTCATCAGCAATCGTCCTGATTTTGTCTGCCTCCATTCTGCTGTAATCAACAAGGTTATTAATGCTTTCAGAGGAATCAGGGATGTAGGTGTAACATTGTGATCCTATAAGGGCGCAAGTGCCTCCCTTTTCATCTAGGATTTAGTCAAGGGCCACCCTATCTTTGAATACTACTGTCTGAATGGCCATTTCAGCAGTTACATGCTTTATTACGTGGTCGATCCCTTGGAGTGCCTGGGCAGTTTCACTGGCCAGTGTTTCCAAGACAGACACCATGTTTACAGACTCCCAAGGAGTTAATTTATCTATTCCATACATAGGGAACCGGATAGTAAAGTACCGCTCTGTGTCTGTGGTCGCCTATTTCAGGCGAGGAATGAAGTTATGAAAGATGGATCAGGGATTGAAGATGATGCATGTTGGGAACAATATACGACAAGTGACAAGTACCAGTCCATTTTGGGGGTATCCTGGTAGAGGCTTTCTTTCCACAAACAAAATACATACAATTGTATTCAGAGTTTCCAACTCTGAAAAGCATAATAATCACTTCATTCTCGTCTCACAATTTAAATCACAAATTTGGTTCGTCAAACCGTTCTGATCAATCATTACACATATTGTCACAGGCTGTCAAATAATTACACCTACATTACGGGCCAAAGCGCTTGTTTGCATACTGGACTGAATCTCATTTAATTTAATAAAATCAAGTCTATTCACATTAATTATTCTAAGTGTGTGCTACGTTTCATGGTAATAAAATGCTTGTTATGCACAAATAATGACTAATCCAGACACCCAGATATTAACAGTATTATCTTATGTTTGTTACAAGATTTTTATAAAATAATGTTGAACTGAAACTTCAATTCTTACAAAAGGAAGAGAACTAGATACAGATTTGTCACTGTTGCAGAAAGCTTTGACTAGCACTCCGTAATCAACTCGAAAATTTCTAACGTTTGAAGACATCATTTAGACATCAAAGTTAGATACACATGACTAGCTGCCACTGCATAGAATACTTCTTTTAATCTGAGACAAATAATAAAGTGAATTAATTCCCAAATGCCATGCAGAAGTCTTCAAATTACTGTGGAGACAAATGAGTTCAAAACAACTTAAAAGTTTAATTCTGCTCGTACCTTTTTCTGAAAACAATATTGTTGGATTAGGATATTCTAATTCAAACGTTATGATTCAGTTTTGCATTTTTAATTAAATCATATAAAGTTCACGGTAGTTCATCCACTACATGAGCAAATTCTGAACTCTGCGGCGGTTTCCTCAATGTTCGGCTACTCTTCATTTTAAAAGAAAAGAGCTGACGCCTGTCATTTTTTTCCTGGTGCAGAATGATTCTGTACCTGAGGCTGAAATATTAATCTGACTGTACAGTACACTAAGATTGAACTTGATTTGATTTATCAATTGCATTCTAAAAATGCTTCAGTAAACATTGATAGGAAAGCAGTGTGCAGATTGATTCTCATTTGGTTACAGGGCCACAGCTTTTTTACTTCCTTTAGTCAATTTACTTGCTGGACCAACACCTGGGTTTGAAAGGTGGTGAATTTGATCTGTGGCAATGGAGTGAAACTATGGGGGAATTAAATAAGTTTGGCTTTGATGAAAACACAAAAAAAGTGCCAATTGAGGAATGGATAGTAGGGCAGTCATGGACTGTTAGAAGAGCAGGTGGATTAACACTTCATTAATATTCCTTTTTAGTTAGAAATTGTGCATTGGTTCCTTAAAAAAGGAATTAATATTAAACATATATGTTCCACACTGATATGGACACACATTACACTTCAAAATCACGGTAGATTCCAAAAATGCCAAGTAAATTCAAAGCATTCACGGAGCACGATCTCCAGGGGACGAAATCACAAAGATTCTGTCACCAACAAACAAATATGCACTCAAACCACACCACAAAGAATTAGCATTTAGTTCAGTGAACACAGCACCAACAGTTGGTATCTCTATTTCTGTCTCTTTCTCATCTCTCTCTCTCTCTCTCTGACTTAAGAAACCTTGTCATTGTTTTGAACAATCACAATTAAATATGGCTGAGTTTTCACCATCCCCCCAGACCTCCCCCTCACTGAGGGCGAACGATCAGTCCACAGCAAAGGACTCATTTTCATCCCCCTCTGTCCACGCATCAATGAATTTAATACACGCCGTGACGTTGAACAATTCATCCATCGCCTCCGCCTCTGAGCTTACTTTCACAATCAGAACTCCTGCCCACCTTCCGAGGACCCGTTCGCCCGCCTCCAACACACTGCATCCACCTGGACACCCCGCACTGGCCTATTACCTGCCCTTGACCTCTTTATTTCCAACAGCCCCCGGGACATTAACCGCCTCAACCTGTCTTCCCCCTCCCCACTCCAACCTCTCACCCTCACAACGCGCAGCCCTCAAATCCCTCTGCTCCAATCCCACCTCACCATCAAACCAGCGAATAAAGGGGGCGCAGTGGTAGCCTGGCACACTGACCTCTACACCGCTGAAGCCAAATGCCAACTGGAGGACACCTCTTCCTACTGCCCCCTCGACCATGACCCACGCCCCATCACCAAACCATCATCTCCCAGTCCATACCGAACCTCATCACCTCAGGAGATCTCCAACCCACAGCTTCCAACCTCATTGTCCGGGAACCCCGCACTGCCCGGTTCTACCTCCTTCCCAAGATCCACAAGCCTGGCCACCCTTGGCCGAACCATTGTCTCAGCATGGTCCTGCCCCACTGAACTCATCTCTACCTACCTCGACGCTTTCCTAAGCCCCCTAGTCCAGGAACTCCCCACATACGTTGGAGACACCACCCACGCGCTCCACCTCCTCCAAGATTTCCATTTCCCTGGCCCCAAACGCCTCATCTTCACCATGGATACCCAATCCCTCTACACTTCCATCCGCCATGACCAGGGCCTCCAAGCACTGCGTTTTTTCCTCTCCAGACGTCCCCAACATCACTCTTGCACCGACACTCTCATTCGTTGGGCCGAACTGGTCCTCACACTTAACAATTTCTCCTTTGAATCCTCCCACTCCCTCCAGACCAAAGGGGTAGCCATGGGCACACGTATGGGCCCCAGCTATGCTCGTCTTTTTGTTGGTTACGTAGAGCAGTTGATCTTCCGTAATTACACCGGCACCACTCCGCACCTCTTCCGCCGCTACATTGATGACTGCATTGGCGCCCCCTCATGCTCTCGCGAGGAGGTTGAGCAATTCATCAACTTCACCAACACATTCCACCCTGACCTTAAATTTACCTGGACAATCTCTGACACCTCCCTCACCTTCTTGGACCTCTCCATCTCCATTAATGACGACCGACTTGACACTTACATTTTTTACAAACCCACTGACTCCCATAGCTACCTGGATTACACCTCTTCCCACCATATCTCTTGCAAAAATGCCATCCCGTATTCCCAATTCCACCGCCTCCACCGGATCTGCTCCCAGGAGGACCAGTTCCACCACAGAACACACCAGATGGCCTCCTTCTTTAGAGACCACAATTTCCCTTCCCACGTGGTTAAAGATGCCCTCCAACGGATCTCGTCTACATCCCGCACCTCCGCCCTCAGACCCCACCCCTCCAACCGTAACAAGGACAGAACGCCCCTGGTGCTCACCTTCCACCCTACCAACCTTCGCATAAACCAAATCGTCCGCCGACATTTCCGCCACCTCCAAACAGACACCACCATCAGGGATATATTTCCCTCCCCACCCCTTTCCACCTTCCGCTAAGACTGTTCTCTCCGTGACTACCTGGTCAGGTCCACGCCCCCCTACAACCCACCCTCCAATACTGGCCCTTTCCCCTGTCACCGCAGGAACTGTAAAACCTGCGGCCACACCTCCTCCATCACCTCTATCCAAGGCCCTAAAGGAGCCTTCCACATCCATCAACGTTTTACTTGCACATCCACTAATATAATTTATTGTATCCATTTCTACCGATGCAATCTCCTTTACATTGGGGAGACTCGGTGCCTTCTTGCAGAGCAGCCAGGGAACATCACCGGGACATCCGCACCAATCAAACACACTGCACCGTGGCCCAAAATTTCAACTTCCCCTCCCACTCTGCCGAGGACGTGGAGTTCCTGGGCCTCCTTCAACGCCGCTCGCCCACCACCACACGTCTGGAGGAAGAATGCCTCATCTTCCACCTCGGAACACTTTAAACCCAGGCCATCAATGTGGAATTCAACAGTTTCCTCATTTCCCCTTCCCCACCTCACCCTAGTTCTAAACTTCCTGCCTATCTCCTTTTCCACCTATCCACTCCACCCTCTCCTCCCTGACCTATCACCTTCATCCCCTCCCCCACATACCCATTGTACTCTATGCGACTTTCTCCCCACCCCCACCCTTCTCTAGCTTATCTCTCCACGCTTCAGGCTCAATGGCTTTATTCCTGATGAAGGGCTTTTGCGCGAAACGTCGATTTCGAAGCTTCTTGGATGCTGCCTGAACTGCTGTGCTCTTCCAGCCCCACTAATCCAGAATCTGGCTTCCAGCACCTGCAGTCATTGTTTTTAACCACAATTAAATATGGCGTTAATTGAAGATGGTTCCTCGATATTTTTCTTGTTTTAGGTTTATGAAAGACGTTATTTCCCATCTTAGACACTTACTTAAATTGAAATTAAAAACACACTGATTGGATTTCGGGAAAATATTAACCTATCATACATGGAACTTGCAAAGTCTCACTGGGGGAGGTGGCCGGGAGGCTTGGCTCCGACCCTCAGAGAAAAACAAGCCGTTACCTCCCCGGGGAGACTTTCCTCTTTAAGTCATCCTTTGAGGAAGGACTCTTTGGACATTTTTTCCAGTTCATGGCAAAAGACTGCGTTACATATTTTATGAAAATCCATCTCGCGTTGAATGGCAGGATCCGGGATGCAGTCAAAAATAATTATAATATCTGAAAGTGTCTGGGGTCAATGAACAGACACTGACTTTCCAGTCCGAGGATTAGGGAAATATTGCATCAGAAACAAACCAGGGATAGGGTCTGTGAGTGTCATTGCTGCCTCCTATGTACTGCACTTTTTCTGCCACTGCCCCGACCCTGGCTCTGTGACTGTTGATCTTCCCTGTTTCTTCTTGTTGATGTTTTCTGAGGTCTGTCTTAAAGCTATTATTGTCAGCAGGCGACAAGTGGAGGCATCTGACTGATGATCTTGTGTCGCCGCACCCTGGAATTGTTGTTGTTGCCCATCACAGATCTTGTTTAGGGGCCTGATCAGCTGGCAGTGGGGAATAACACTGACTTAACTGTTAGTATAAAGTCTCCTCATCCTCCTATGTGTGTGGAGAGGTTCTTGGTTTACATTATTCGGGCTGTTTAACCATCGTTTGTTTCTGGTATTCCATTTGGTGTTTATTATCTACAACTTGATGCGGCTTTCCTTTCTTTTTCTTTCCTGCATAATTTTCTTTAATAGTTTTCTCCCTTCTCTTTTTGGCTTCTCTTGACCAATTGCCCAAAACTGCCGAGTTTAACTCTTTCTTACTTTTACTGAGTGGGTCTCTATTTCGTAGACTCTCTTTAAAATCGGATATTCTTCCCACGTTAAAGCAGCTATCAAATGGAAATGGCTGGCGCATATCTTAAGTCAACTTTGTCCAATTTTATAAATGGTTATTTGATGTCTGGCCGCAGATTTGTAGGCTTCAGTATCTTTAAGTGGGGATTTGCTAGCGTTGGCACAACTCTATTTTTGTACTGTACGTCCTTGACATGGTTGAGGAGGTGTAAAATTTCCTCGGTCACAGAGTTCCATTTTTGCTGGCTCCGACTGGTGGTCTCGACGTCCACTTAATTGTTCATCTTCTGGTCCAGATGGGCTCTTACTTCAGGCTGAGTGTGGTGTTTTGAGATCTTTATTGGACACGAACAGCTCGTTTTCTGAGTGACTAGGCTCTAAGATTCGAACTCAAACACTGTGCTCAGTATCCCAATTCCAGCTGTTTTTTAAAAAAAGTTTGTTCCCTAAATCTCACAAAAATCACAGTTACAATCAAACATACAATCCTTTAGTCCAATAACTCAACTCGATTCTCAGTCTGCATTGCCCACTCCCACCAGTCTGAGTACCTAACATTGCTTAAAATTCTTGAGTATCAGACAACAAACAACTCAGATTAACAACAGTCTCGGTATTGTTTTTGCTGCTGGTTGAGTATCAAAACAAGATACTTAGCATGCAGGCATTTACCTGTGGTTTGGTATATGTTTGACAGCCGCTGACATGCTTAACGAAATCACACTGTTAAACAATTAGCATTGGTTGGTATATTTTTAACAGCTACTGACAGGCTGAGAAAAAAAACTCTCGAAACTTCAGGTACTCTATTCCAAACCTCAGTAACCGTTATATCCCTTAAACAGCTGTGCACCGTTCGAGCATGCACGTTCTAATTAAAAAAAACCTCTAGACATCAGTTGCATTTCAGAATCTCTATTCAAACTTTCAGTCACTGTTCATGTCTCTTAAACAACGTGGTCCCTTCAAGCGTTCACCGTTCTAATAAAAGAAATGTAACTCACCCTTTATTGATGGTAACCAGACCTGGTTTGTTTCCAGAGCAAAGTCTCAGCAGACCGCATCTGTGGGACAGTTCGAAGGAGAGATGGTAAATGGAGCGTGGAAATGAACCTTGTTGACCACAGTACCTTTGCAGACGCACACAGGCAGCAATCCCATGCCATCAAAGGACAGAATTCAATTGGCAATCGAGGGTCGCTGTTTGCCGGCTCAGGGTTCCATCTTGGAAGGTGACATTGTTCCACGCTTTTTCTCTGTAAACAGCAAGCAATCTCGATTCAACCTCCAAAATAACTGCTGAAGTTTTTACCGACATGAAACAAGGCTAAGACAACTGGATGGCACGGTGGCACAGTGAGCAGTACGGTGGCACAGTGGTTAGTACTGATCCTTCACAGCGCCAGAGACCCGGGTTCATTCTCCCCGTGTCTGCGTGGGGTTTCTCCGGGTGCTCCGGATTCCTCCCACGCTCCAAAAATATGCAGTCAGGTGAATTGACCATGCTAAATTGGCCGTAGTGTTAGGGGCAGGGGTAAATGCAAGGGAATGAGTATGGTTGGGTTGCGGGATGGTGTGCACTTGATGGGCGAAAGGGCCTGTTTCCACACTGTAAGTAATCTAAAACAAAGTGCTTGAATTGTTCAAAACTATCATTTATGCATGGTCAGAGGTTTTATAAACTTATAGGAAAAAATGTCCGAAGACTTATTCTAATTATTGTCTTTGATAACAAAAATCATGGGGGAGTTTATGCATGACTTTTTCATTTTAGGAGCAAGTGCAGTTCTGTTAAAATGCCATGCTGATACAGAATGAATGGAGCGACAATTTTACAGTTAGATAGTGAATATATTCTAGATCACAGTTTGATCAGATCACAGAAACTGCTGTCCTTCCCGGGAATTCTCGTCAAAAAGACCGAAACTTGCTCACGTTCTTGGAGTATGACCACAAGATGTCAGCATGATGAACAAATTGGCTGTTTTAAAGTGGTTACTGGGTTATACTTTCAGATAAATACCTTTAATGTTAGTAATAATACATTTTAAGCCTTAAACTATTTTGTCCTTTCTGTAATCAGTAAATTATTGCATGTTTCATGCTGGCCTAGTAAGCCAGTTTTATTGATCTCATTGAATGGCAGAGCAGACTCAGTTGGGCTGAATGGCCTACTTTTAATAATTTACAAGTTGGTAGCGAGTGATTCACCAGGTCATAATATCTACTGGATGCATCACAGCAAATAGCCAAGACTCCTTGTCAGCACGCCCAAAACCATGATTCAATCACAAAGAAAGACAAGGGCACCAGATGCTTGGCAAAACCAATATCTGCAAAGTCCCATCCAAGCCATGCACCATTCTGAGTTTGAAATGTATTGTTAATCCTTCACTGTTGCAGGGCTCACTCTTTATCATCTGCTTGTGACTGGAGACTAATGAATTCATTTGATTAATTCCAGGATATCTTCAATTAATTATTAGCCTCAAAATTCACCTTGTCAGCTTACTTCAGTCAAAATAAAACGTAACCAGTCAGAGGATGAGCATGTTCTTTTGAAATTCATGACCCAGGCCAACTTTGTGATGCGTGTAGACCTTTTCTCCTCTCCCCTATAGGGTCTCAATACCTCAGGCAGTGGCGGGGCAATCACATTTATTTGGCAGATCATACAAAAAGACGCATATACAACTAAGAAAAGCTTTCCAGTTATTAATTTTACCTACATCTTCCAATCACGGGAATATCCATCAGTAACAGGAGACCAATCTGTCCCTTAAGCCCTTCAAGCATTTAATTCGATCAGGACTGACCCTTTTTCCAGATCCATCGAAGCACTTAACAAAAGTCTAACATCCGATTTGAAGATGTTCAGTTGGTTCTCTGTATCCACAGGGTCCACAACCTGTTGAGGCAGCGCGTCCAACTTATCTGATTCTCCATAATTTTAAAGGTCTTGCTCTGATGTTGCCGTTTTTGTCCTCAGCTCATTACACACCGCATCTTTGAATTTGGCACTTTACAATTTTCTGGATTCGCCATTGAGTCCAACTGTGAACTCTATCCCTGCAGTATTTCGTTTTCATTTGTTATGGGGGACTTTAACTTTCCTGATATTGATTGGGAAAGCTATAGCTCAAGTTCGTTAGATGGGTCAGTGTTTGTGCAATGTGTGCAGGAGAGTTTCCTGACACAATATGTAGATCAGCCAACAAGAGGTGAGGCCATACTGGATTTGGTTCTGGGTAACGAACCAGGCCAGGTATTAGAACTAGAGGTAGGTGAGCACTTTGGGGACAGTGACCACAATTCGGTGATTTTTACTCCAGTGATGGAGAGGGATAAGTGTGTACTACAGGGCAAGAGTTATAGCTGGGGGCAGGGAAATTATGATGCGTTGAGGCATGACTTAGGATGTGTGGATTGGAAATGTAGATTCCAAGGCAAGAGCGTAATTGATATGTGGAACTTGTTCAAGGAGCAACTATTGAGTGTCCTTGATAAGTACGTACCTATCAGGCAGGGAGGAAAGGGTCGTGTGAGGGAGCCGTGGTTTAATAAGGAATTGGAATCCCTTGTTAAATGGAAGAGGGCGGCCTTTGTAAAGATGAGACGTGAAGGTTCAATAAGGGCGATTGAGAGATACAAGGTAGCCCGGAAGGACCTGAAGAGAGCACTAAGAGCAGCAAGGAGGGGACATGAAAGGTCCTTAGTTGGTAGGATTAGGGAAACCCTAAGGCTTTCTATAGGTATGTTAGGAATAAAAGAATGACTAGGGTAGGAATAGGTCCAATCAAGGATAGTAATGGGAAGTTGCGTGTGGAGGGTGAAGAGATTGGGGAGGCACTGAATGAATACTTTTCGTCAGTATTCACTCAGGAACAGGACATTGTTGTCGATATGAATACTGAGGCACGAAAAAGTAGAATGGATGGCTTTGAGATATGGAGAGAAGAGGTGTTGGAAATTCTGGCAAGGGTGAAAATAGATAAGTCCCCTGGGCCTGATGGCATTTATCCTAGGATTCTCTGGGAAGCAAGGGAGGAGATTGCAGAGCCATTGGCCTTGATTTTTGTGTCCTCTTTGTCTACAGGAGTAGTGCCAGAGGATTGGAGGCTAGCAAACGTGGTTCCCTTGTTCAAGAATGGGAGTAGGGATAATCCTAGTAACTATAGGCCAGTGAGTCTCAATTCTGTTGTGGGCAAAGTCTTAGAGAGAATTGTAAGGGATAGGATTTATGCAAATCTGGATAAGAATAATGTGATCAAGGATAGTCAGCATGGTTTTGTGAAGGGCAGGTCGTGCCTCACAAACCTTATTGAATTCTTTGAGAAGGTGACTAAGGAGGTAGATGAGGGGAAAGCGGTAGATGTGGTGTATATGGATTTTAGTAAGGCGTTTGATAAGGTCCCCCATGGGAGGCTACTGCAGAAAATACAGAAATATGGCATTGAGGGTGAGTTGGAGGTTTGGATTAGGAATTGGCTGGCTGGAAGAAGACAGAGGGTAGTAGTTGATTGCAAAGGTTCATCTTGGAGTGCTGTCACTAGCGGTGTTCCGCAAGGATCTGTTTTGGGACCTTTGCTGTTTGTCATTTTTATAAATGACCTGGAGGAAGGGTTAGAAGGTTGGGAGAGCAAGTTTGCGGACGATACGAAAGTCGGAGGAGTTGTAGACAGTGATCAAGGATGTGGCAGGTTACAGCGGGATATAGAGAAGCTGCAGAGGTGGGCAGAAAGGTGGCAAATGGAGTTCAATGTAGCTAAGTGTGAGGTGATTCACTTTGGTAAGCGTAATAAAAAGATGGATTACTGGGCTAATGGTCGGATACTTGGTAGTGTGGATGAGCAGAGGGATCTTGGTGTCCATGTACACAGATCTCTGAAAGTTGCCACCCAGGTAAATAGTGCAGTGAAGAAGGCATATGGCGTACTGGCTTTTATTGGTAGAGGAATTGAGTTCCGGAGTCCTGAGGTCATGCTGCAGTTGTATAAGACTCTGGTGCGGCCGCATCTGGAATATTGTGTGCAGTTTTGGTCGCCATACTATAGGAAGGATGTGGAGGCACTGGAACGGGTGCAGAGGAAGTTTACCAGGATGTTGCCTGGTATGGTAGGAAGATCCTATGAGGAAAGGCTGAGGCACTTGGGGTTGTTTTCATTGGAGAAAAGAAGGTTTAGGGGTGACTTGATAGAGGTGTACAAGATGATTAGTGGGTTAGATAGGGTTGACAGTGAGAACCTTTTTCCACGTATGGAGTCAGCTATTACAAGGGGGCATAGCTTTAAATTAAGGGGGGGGGTAGATATAGGACTGATGTTAGGGGTAGGTTCTTCACTCAGCGAGTCGTAAGTTCATGGAATGCCCTGCCAGTAGCAGTAGTGGACTCTCCCTCTTTATGGGTATTTAAGCGGGCATTGGATAGGTATATGGAGGATAGTGGGTTAGTGTAGGTTAGGTGGGCTTTGATCGGCGCAACATCGAGGGCCGAAGGGCCTGTACTGCGCTGTATTCTTCTATGTTCTATGTTCTATATTTGTTTACTTGTTTCAATTTCTCTGTCAGTGGCACACCTGCTCCAGGTACATCTTTTCACTCTTGATTAATTTTCAAGGCCCAACTCCATTCTCATTGGCCTCGAGAAGCTAATTAATCCTATCTTCAATGGTGGGTAAGTTGTTAGGCTTTGTTGTTATCACAGTGATAGCCTGAGTTTGATTGTCAGAGAGTGGGCATGGGTCTTTGAATGTGGGAATGGGCAACAAAGGTGCTAGTTTTATTACTGTCTGTGGCTTACCCACCATTTGGTATGTATGACTTGTACAGCAAATGTTAACCACATCCTTGTGCATTCCAGGCCGATAAAAAATGTTTTTATACCTGAGCCCTAGTCTTTTGCATCCCGAGGTAACCACCTAGAGGTAATTCCTCTCGTATGCTTCCGGCAACATAATGTGGTGCACTTTGGCCCACTTCTCCGCTGCACTAACCTGCCGTGGTCACTATTTACACTTTAGGATTCATTCTTTCAGATATATTCTCTGCCTCCTTGTTGGATGGGGAAGGGGGTTGGTTTGGTTGTGGTTATTGTTCTTGTAAAACTGTTAAATGACCAGGAATGACACACACACACACCCCTCCAGATCCATACACTCTGCAGATCCTCTCATACACAAGATCTCACTCATCTGCTCACGCAAACACTCCTATACTCACACACGCACCTTCTCAGACTTATACACCTTTGCACACACACTCACACACATAGACATACTCACACTTTCTCACTCAGACCTCCGCGCACACACACAATCTCACATGCACACACACGCATATGAGCTCGTGGGGTGAATTTGTAATTCAGAATTACATCTTTTTTGCTCAAAATTGCATAAATGCATGTAAGATTCTGTAAGTTCCCTTTTCAGATTAGAATCAATCTGACCATTGGGGCACAGACAGCACCACACAGCGCACCTCACAGCTTCACTGCATTTGATGGACCACATTGGAACCTAATATTAAAGTACACTTGAGAACGTAACTTTAAGAAAGTTCTGGAATTTTCACATGAATGAACTCAAACTCACAACACGGTCTTGACTTCCACAAGGATCGGTGTGGGGTCTAATAATTTTAATCAATTATACAAACGATTTGGATGGGAGCATAAGAGGTATAGTTAGTAAGTTTGTTGATGATACAAGAATTGGAAGTGTCGTGGACAGCGAAGAAGATTACCTCAAATGACCTCAAATGGATTTTAGCTGTAGGGAAAGGTTGAATAGGCGAGGTCTGTGTTCCCTGGAGCGTCAGAGGCTGAGGGTTGACATTATAGAGGTTTATAAAATCATGAAGCTCATGAATAGGATAAATAGGCTGAGAGAGTCCAGAACTAGAGGGCATAGGTTTAGGGTGATAGGGGAATGATATAAAAGAGTCCTAAGGGGCAACTTTTTCACTCAGAGGGTGGTACGTTAATGGAATGAGCTGCTGGAGGAAGTGGTGGAGGCTAGTACAATCGCAACATTTAAAAGGAATTTGGATGGGAAAATGAATGGGAAGGGTTTGCAGGGATATTGGTCGGATACTGGCAGGTGGGACTAGATTGGGTTGGGATATGTGGTCGGCATGGAATGAGCTGCTGGAGGAAGTGGTGGAGGCTAGTACAATCGCAAAATTTAAAAGAAATTTGGATGGGAAAATGAATGGGAAGGGTTTGCAGGGATATTGGTCGGATACTGGCAGGTGGGACTAGATTGGGTTGGGATATGTGGTCGGCATGAGCGAGTTGGACCAAAGGACCTATTTCCGTGCTGTACATCTCTATGATTCTATGATTTATCAAATTGGACGTGAATGCCTCAGTCAGAGGTGTAAAACTTGGAGCGAGTGTACACCTACCGTTTTTAGGGAATGTGGAATAGGAATTGCAAAACAGAGATTTGAGAGATCTCACATTTCCAAATAGTGCTGAAGTGAATGTGAGAAACTCATCAGGAATACATTGAAATAATCAATTATAAAGTTGCCACAGGCACAGAAGAGGTTTTTAGCAAAGATGAACTGAGGGACAGAAGGGACGGCTGATGTTATGGCGACTTAAGTATCTGGTATGTTCGATGGTGTGGTTTTGTGTTTCAAAATTCATCTAGAGGTGAAATCTACGACTGAAATTATGAACAGTCTCGTTCAGCCTCACTGTTAGAATGGACTCAGGAGTTTGAAAATGGAATGTGTAGTTGTAACTGAAGAAAATATGTTGGTCTTCCAAAATTTTACTGAAACGGCATTTCTCCTCATGCAGTATTAGATTTTGGATAATTTAATGGCAGCGTAGGAATGGGCATGGTTGGTGGTGAGGTAGAGCTGGTGGTTGACAGTGATCGCTAACACAGTGTTTCTGGATGATGTCAACCAGAGACAGTGTGTCGATGAGAAATAAGAGGGACCAAAGATAACTCTTTGGGGGACACCGAGTTCAACTCTTCGCAAACATTGTGGAGTTACGGATTTTATAAATAAAATTGGTAAATATGATGGTTTAAGGGAAAGTGAACTGTGAACAATATATCAACGAACATGTTCTGTGAAAATAGTTCAGTAGGACAACGGTATGTCTCATGGACAAGGTTGAGCTTTGACAGGAGAGACACTGGCGAAAACTGTGCGGTCAGTGGTCAGGCAAGGAGGAACTTGACAGGCAGTTGAACCCAAGCCGCTAGTGGCATGGAAGGAAGCAGCAGAGGCAGCTGGTCATATTATCTCAATCTTAATGGTGACTAAACTCCTTGAACTGCTCACACTTGTTAATGGAAGAAAGAGGGATAGCCTTCAAAAGTGATTTATTGTATTGGAGATATGAAAAAGACTCAATACACTGGGTTTAACACAAGGCTAATTCGTATGAATTTTATTCAATACATTTCATATGTAGACCTATTCTGGAATGTATTAACAGCAGTAACCAATGCGATGTCTGAATGAATCCTCCCATACTCAGAGCAAGTGAACAGCTTCTCCATCGTGTGAAATCTCTCGTGTACAGTGAGGGCAGGTGATTTCCTGAATCCAGTCTTCCAGTGAGATTACCAGAATGTTCTGACCGCTATGCGTGAACACATTGGTGGGAAATTAGATCACTGACACTTCGAGACAACCTTTCCCAGACTAGGCAGGGGCAGCTGTTCGAGTTGACATCCATCTCAGTGACAACAATGCTCCTGAAACTTCTTGTAAAATGTGGGGATGGTGGGGAAGTGGAGAGCCATTCAAAAGTCTCTCTGTGCTATAGACAATGTGACGATGACACGTGCTACGTGTTATTCAAAACTGGTTCATTTAACAATTGTCAACATTAACACATAACTGAGCAGGGGTGATTGGCATCAGCAAAAACAGACCAGAACGAACATGATTCCCTCCTGGATGTGATTAACAATGAAATCGAATCATTGTCGTTAGCTGTGAACTCTCTATTGCCTCAGCTGTGTGAGTCCCTATTTACAGTTAGAGAAGGTGAATAGCTTCTCTGCAGTGTGACACACGAGAGTATCAACAATTGGGATGACTGAGAGAACCGCTTCCCACAGTCGGAGTAAATGAGTGACGTCTCCCTAATATAGTGAGTGATTGCTGGTGGTGTAAGGTAAGGAAAGATGATCACCTCAATGCAGGCCGACAGTCAGTGAACCTGCGCATTTTCTCGGCAGTTTGAACACATCATTCCCATAATTTTATAACACTTCCCATAGATTGGTCATTTAAATTCTCTATCGTCAGTGTGAGCTCGCTGCGACATACTCAGTTTTGATAAATCTGTTCCCACGCAGAACAATGTGCAGCTGGATGGACTCTTGCCAGTGCGAACTCTGGTGTATCAGCAAGGTGGATGAGTGAGTAAATGCTTCTCCAGATTCAGAGCAGTGGGATGATTTCTTTTAGTGTGAATACTCTGGTGCATCAGCAAGGTGGACGACTGAGTGAATCCCTCGCCATATTCCAAACACATGAATCAACTAATTACCTCTTCCCCGATGTGACTGCGCTGATGCATTACAGCTTTTATGGATGAAATAAATCTTTCCGACTGCCACCATATTTCCACGGCTTCTCATCGGTATGTTTATGTTCTGTAAAGCCAGTTCTTTGGTTGAAGCCTTGTCCTCATACAGAATCAGTGTAGGGTTTCTCCTCGGTGGGAACGGTGCTTTCTCCATTTATGTACAACATTCAGTGATGTTCAGGTAGTGTTACGTTTGGTAACTCTCTCTGATCCTGATGTCGTGTTTTGTATCAATGTGTTGACCCAAAAGCCTCCTCTTATTAAAAAATAGTTTGAAACTAGACAGAACAAATGGAGTGAGACAGAAACCACAAAATCAAAAACACAGGTTATGAAATATGACCTGGATGAAGCACGTAATTTGCCAAGTAGAAGTTAACAGCAGTTCAGTAAAAACAATTTCTGACCATTAACAATTCTATGCGTAGGTAAAATTGAAAAGTCAGCAGCACACAGACAGAGGATAAGCAGTGATGGGAAACTGATTTTGGCACAATTTGCACGTGTGACAGTAAAATCCAAAACCGAGCTAAAATACGATTGCGAAAAGGGACACATGAAATCAGCCAATAGCAGAGAAGTGCTCTGGCAGGGCAGTGATGAAATAGAGCAATGATGGACATAGATCCAGATTCACAGTAAAAGAGTCAGGCTAACCACTGATCATACAATCTGTCACATAGAACAGAATTTGATACTAAAAACACAAATTTGCTCCAGATTTTTCAAAAATGCTGATTTCTTAAACAACTTCGTTGCTTTCAATATCACAGTTTCCTGATGAAGCTTGCAAATAGAAAGACGTTAGACGGAGACGATCCAATTTTAAAAATTGCCTTATATCCCATGGACATTTCCTTTTTACCAGATTGCCACGTGGGACCTTGTCAAATGTCTTAATAAAATCCATGTCGACACTGTCCACTTCACTACACACATCGGTCCTCCTTGTCAATTCCTCAACGAATTCAATTACATTTGTTAAACATGAAAGTCCCTTGAAAGACAAAATTGCCTAGCCCTGACCAATCCATGCACTTCTAACTGATGGTTTACCTGATCTGTCAGGATTGATTTTTGCGATTTGCTGATCATCAAAGTAAGACTATCTTGCCTACAATTGTTTCACGTTTCATTTGTACCTGTTTTAATCAGCGGAACGACATTTACATTCCTCCTTCCCTCTGACACCTCACCTGTGTAGAGTGAAGACTGGAAATTAATCCTCACAGCATCTGCCACTTTCTCCCCAAACTCCTTCACCATCCTGGAAAACTATCCATCTGGCCCTGGTGACTCATCCATTTTTAATGATTCCATCTCCACTAATTCTTCCTCTCTCAAGATGAACATTTTGACTAACATTTCACACTACTCCGCTATATTCACATCACCCCTTTGTTTGGGTGTTGGGTGGTGAAGCCTGCAATGGGTGTGTTGAAACCAAACAGTGCCATCAGTGTTGTTCTGCGACACTTGAACTAAATGGGAGTGAGGGGGACATCACACACTTCACATGATGGCCAAATCTTTAAGGAATTGTCAACAAGAGACGTCATCTCCAAATTTGACTTAAGACAAGGACTGTGTAGCTGGAGCTTCCTCCTGATTCATGGACAGTTATTACGTTGATCCACTATTCATTCACAAAAGAGATTTCTGCTTGCCTGCATCAAGAATAATGTTTCTTGGTGAAGAAGATTACACTTGCTCACAGACTCCAGACAAGGCCTCACAAAACCCTGCACAGTTGCACTAAGACCTTCTTGCTTCTGTACTCAAACCCTCTTGCAATGAAGGACAAAGGACCATTTGCCTTCCTAACTGCTTGTTTTGAAAGGCTGGTGTACAAGCATTCCGAGGTCCCTTTGGACATCAAAGTTCCCGAATCTACCAACATTCAAGTTAACCTCTGAATTTCTGAATTTTCTACGAAAGTGGATAACTTCGCAATGATACGGCATCTGCTATGCAGTTGCTACTCAAATTGCGTAATTCACCCTGAAGCTTCTCTGCGTCCTGCTCACTCACAATCCCCCTGAGTTATATGTCAAGAAAGTTCAAAAAATTACATTAGATTTCCTCATCCAAAACGTTGATGTATACTTTGAATAGTTGTGGTCCAAGGGCAATGATCTTTGCCATGCTGTACTTGTCAAAGGTTTATATTCCTAAAACTATTGTTCTGTTTCTCCTCTCTGTTTCCTGTCTACTAACCAATTCTGAATCTACACCATTGTATACCCAACAATCATGTGTACTTTCATTTTACACACTAACCTCTTAAATGGGACATTGCCAAGTCTTTTCAGAAATCCAAATGATCCCAACCACAGTTTCTATTATCTACATCTTCGAAAAACATTTCTGTACATTTGTCAAGCGTGATTCCACCCATCCTATATTGACAGACTCCAGGAGAAGAACCTTTGGGTTGCCTGGTGCCCTCTGTGAATGGGCAGTCAAAGATCACAGGCAAATCAGGGCAGGACATATACTTTTAATGTCAACGTCCTTGGGAATGTTACTGAACGAAGAGATCTTGGTGTGAAGGTTCATAGTTCCTTGAATGCGGACTGTCAGGTAGATAAGACAGAGAGGAAGACTTTCAGAATGCTTTCCTTAACCTCAGTATTGAGTTCAGTGTTCATGTAATGGCTGTACAGAACATTGGTTAGCCCGCTTTTGGAAGATTCTGTACACTTCTGGTCTACTTCCTGCAGAAAGTCTGTTGTAGAACTTGAAAGGGCGAATAAATGATTTACAGGGACGTTGCCAGTGTTGAAGGTTTTGAGGCAGAGGCTGAATAGACTCGGGCTGTTTTCCGTGGAGCGTCGGATGCTGAGGGGTGATCTTTTAGATATTTAAAGAATCATGAGGGGCACGGATAGGGTACATAGGAAAGGTCATTTCCCTGTTTTGGGGGTGTCCAAACATAGATGGCATAAGTTTAGGGTGAGAGGGATAAGATTAAAAAGGGAAATGAGGGACAACATTTTAATGCAAAAGGTCGTGCATATATGAAATGTGCTGCTAGAGGGAGTGGTGGATGCTGATACAGTTACAACATTCAATTGGCATCTGGATGGGGACATGAATAGAACGAATTTACAGGGATATGGGTCAAGGTCAAGTGCTGGAAAATGCGATTAGATTAATTTAGGATATCGAATTAATCCTAGTTGAATCTCTTTTCAAGAGGAAGAAGAAGGCATACGCAAGGATGAGGCATGAAGACTCAGGGTGCTTGAACGCCATGTTAGTGTACATGAGCAGGGAGAACTCGCTGTCCATGTACGGAGATCGCTGAAAGTTGTCATCCAGGCTGATCGTGTTGTTTTAAAAGGCATACGATGTGTTAACTTTCATACGGGAGAGGGATTGAGTTTCGGAGCCACGAGGTTGTGATGCAGCTCTACAAAACTCTGGTATGGCTACACTTGCAGTATTACGTGTACATCTGGTCACAACATTATAGGAATGATGTAGAAGCTTTGGAAATGGTTCAGAGGAGATTTTCTGGGATGTTGTCTGGTATGGAGGGAAGGCCATATGAGAAAATGCTGAGGGATGTGCGGCTGATTTCATTAGATAGACGGTTGAGAGGTGACTTAATTGACATATAAGAGAGCCAGAGGGTTAGATAGGTTGGACAGTTAGAGCCTTTTTCCTCGAGTGGTGATGGCTAGCAAAAGGGGACATAGCTTTTAATTGAGGGCAGACGTCACAGGCAGTTTCTTTGCTCAAAGAGCAGTAGGGGCATGAAACGCCCTGCCTGCAACAGCAGTAGAGTCGCCAACTTTAAGGGTATTTAGACGGTCATTGGATAAAAATATCGATGAAAATGAAATAGTGTAGGATGGATGGGCTTCGGATTGTTTCCACAGGTGGTGCAGCATCATCTGCCGAAGTGCCTGTGCTGAATTGCAATGTTCTGTGTTCTATGATATTAGTTCAGCATGAAAGAGTCGGATTAAAGAGCCTGTTTCCGAGCTGTACATCTTTGTGACTCCAAGGCATGGTCCATGGAAACACTTTCTCCAGTGTACCTGAGCTGGGAAATAAATGTTGATCCCGGCAGCACTGTCCATATGCCCCAACAAACATATTAAAGCAATCCACTCCCCCCCCCCACCCCCCCAACGTTCATTCCCAAATGTAGCTTAAAGTTTCCATCCTTGTTTTCAAATTCCTCCATGGTCTACCGCTATCTCTATTTCCACATGCTCCGTACCTTTCCCGACAGACAGAATAGACAAGCCTCAGACTGGCAATACAGTCAAACGCTGATGACATTCACCTTGTGCATCGTTAATTATTGCTGGAGAGATGGGGAGGTCCCCAAACGGCTTCTCGCTCTGGTCTGAGCCCCTAGCCAGTTGCCCTGGAATCTTTGGCTCCAGGAGAGCGTGGGGAACAGCTGGTAGGTGTGAGTCTCCCGTGTCTGCACCATTAACGAAGGACATCATCGCCAAGCACAGTGATTCTCATTGACTTCTTCAGAGAAGCCCTACTCCTCCATTGTGACCAGACAATGAAGATGTTGTCTTCAGACTTGGTCCTCTGTGCAACATTTGGGAGCAAAGCAATGTCTCTCCCATTTCTATTTATTTTGTCATCCTGGGAGGGAGGCAGGGGGACAACCTGCACACTTGCGCCAACTGAAGAGAGTGGAATTGAATCCAGGGAGTGAGCATACTCTGGAAATGTTGGTTCTGGTATTCCTCTTAAATTTATTTTCATCATTCGCTGTCTCAACTCCACACAATTATTTGCCAGGCTATTATACGATTATCGGATTCCTAACAGCGATGAAGAAGTTGTAAGAGACTGTGAATTAATTATTAGTTAGGGCTAAAAATCCATTTTCTTTCTTCATAATTTGCAGCAGCATACATTTGAAGATGTCATTTGACATCCAACTTTGGAGTGAGCAACATGTGGTGAAACTGTCTTGCAACCAAAATTCCCATTGATAATCCAGTATTGTGTCACAGTGTATGCTGATGGGAAGAAAATAAAACAAATAGGCTTCCTTTCCTGGCTGATCTCCGATCCACAAACAAGTTAGTTAACAGCTGAATGCAATGACCAGTTACTCTGAAAAATTATGTTGCTTATAATCCTTATTTGCATCACTATCAGATGAAGTATCTGGGGAGTAAGCGGAGGCGCAGAAAGCTAACTTAAGTGCATATGAGCTTGTGCCAGAAGGCTGCAGACAATGTTTCAGAATCTAAGGAAGGATCTTGGTCATGCATGCATTGAGTTTGAAAGGAACAAGGAAATTAATTTTGACAGGTGCATAAGGCATTAAACTAGACCAAAAGTATTCAATTCCAAAAGTATTCAATGCTCTTCGAGAGACAATTATTTTGGAGTTCAAACATTCACTTTCTGATATAGTAAGAACTCATGTGGGTCAGCAGAGAGTTCAAAAAAAAACAAGATTAGCAAGTGAAATAGCTGATGGTCATGAGTTGGTCCGTGACTCAATGTCTGGCTTCCAACATCAATTTCAATCCATGAGCGAGACATAGAACATAGAACATAGAAAAGTACAGCGCAGTACAGGCCCTTCGGCCCTCGATGTTCCGCCGACTGAAGCCTACCTAACCTACACTAGCCCAATAACCTCCATATGCTTATCCAATGCCCGCTTGAATGACCATAAAGATGGAGAGTCCACCACTGACAATTTGGGAAAAGAGAAATCCTCGAGTAATAAGAGAAATATAGATCTCGATGATGATTAAAAGGATAGCTTACCAGAGAGTAAAAAGGAAATCTTTGTAAGAGAACAAATAACAAGTCAAAATTTTCACTGCAGTAAAGGAGGCCACATGAAATCAGAATGTTGGCAGATTAGAAAAATCACTGGAAGATGAATGTAGGAAAACGCGTTAAGCCAATTTTTTTTTGCTCAACTGGTAAAGGAAAGCAGAGTAGAGCCGCAGAATGTGCAGACTGGTTGGAGGTTGTTTGAGGACAAAGTGCCAGATCTTAAATCACTTACTTGTGAAGGTAAGGTTTACTCATATAGGCCAAGAGCAGCAGGTAAATATGTTGCAGTATTAAAAGATGCATGATCATGTCAATCTGTGATGTTGAGAGGTGAGTCAATATGTAAGTCAGAAGGATTATTGCCAGAAAAAGTGCGAGTATGTGGAATTCACAGTGAGACAATAAATGCTCAATGATATGGAGTGAACTTAAAATATCCAATCAAATGTGGAGAGGTGGCGGTAGGAGTACTGGAAAGAATCTTAGCTGGCGGAAGACAATTTGTCCTTACTGGCGATGTAGCTGGTTCGCATGTTGTAGTGCTGCTTACTGTGTTTGAAAAGCCATTGGAAATTCAGGCAACTAACGTATTACAGGAAGTATATTCTGGGACTTTTCCTGAATGTGTGGGAATGATATCACAAAGTGACTAACTGAAACAGCTGGGGAAATCAAAAAGTACAAATAAGAATGTTGAACTAGAGAATTATAAGAGACCTTGCTTGATCAAGTTGTTGAGACAAGGTAAGAACAGTTGGAAGACAGCGTGGATGATTTTAGCGTGGAGAAATCAATTAAATTACAACTGAAGGATGAAGAACTGAAGCAATTCTAACAAAGTGCGTACACAGATATAGACTCTGAGTGTTTCCCTGAGCGCTTCTGTTATAACCACTGGGTTATTTTTTTAAAAAACGACGCGTTGCGGGTGGTGCATGAACTCCCAATCAGAGGCCATGTCGGGATATGAAAATCTCAAGCTAAAATACAAAAGCACTTTTACTGGTCTGGACTCTGGAAGGTTATATTTGAAGTGGGGGGGGGAGGGAAGAAGGAAATGGGAACCCTACTTTTTGAAAGTCACGGATTACTAACTCAAAACGTCAAGACTGAAAGATGAGCAATTTTCCAGTGACGTGCCTTTGATGCCCAGCCCTAATGGTATTTTTCTTGAAGAAAAACTCAAACCTTGCTGCAAATATCAGAGAGGCAGCAATGTGATTGGTATGGTCAGGAGTGGTGCTCATTGCACTGCTTGTGTGATGTTCTCAAAAGGATTCAGTGTATTATTTTACAGTAACTGCCATTTCACCAGCGATTGGCGTTTACTTCCTTCTACTTTGAATGCAGCGCGACCTCAGTTGCATTATTTATCAAACTTACTTTTTGGTAAGAGCATTGTTTGTTGTTTGTTGTCACATACGTTCGAGAGGAAGTCGGTGAACTATCTAAACAACAGCTCTCCAGCAATTTCTTTTCATATGTTTGCGTTCTGAATCGAAGATAATTTATACACATACTGGAGCAAACGTATTACCTACAAATAAATGCTAACAGACCGCATGGCTTCTTATCAACCTTTTTAACCTGGGTGGCAACTTCAGAGATCTATGTACGTGGACACCGAGCTCTCTCTGCTCATCTGCACTACCAAGAATCTTACGATTAGCCCAGTACTCCTTATTCCTGTTGCTCATTCCAAAGTGAATCACCTCACACTTTTCCACATTAAACTCCATTTGCCACCTCTCAGACCAGCTCTACAGCTTACCTATGTCCCTCTGTAACCTGCAACATCCTTCAGCATGATCCACAACTCCACTGACATTGGTGTCATCTGCAATTTTTTAACTCATTCCTCTACGCCCTCATCTGGGTCATTTATAAAATTGACAATCAGCATGGCCTCAAAACACATTCTTGCGGTACACCACTAGTAATTAAACTCCAGGATGAACAATTCCCATCAACCACCAGCCTCTGTCTTCTTTCAGCTTGCCAATTTGTGACCCAAACCGCAAAACCACTTTCAATCCCACGACACCATATTTTCTGCAATAATCTACGGTAGGGAGCCTTATGAAACGCATTACTGAAATCCATGCACACCACACCAGCAGCTTTACCCTCATCCACCTGGGGTTGGTCACCATCTCAAATAACTCAATAAATGTTGTGAGGCACGAACTACCCTTCACAAAACCGTATTGAATATCGTTAATCAGATTATTTCTTCGCAGATGATTATAAATCCTATCTCTTATAATCCTTTCCAATATTTTGCCCAAAACCGAAGTCATACTTACTGGTCTATAATTTCGCAGTTGTCCCTACTCCCATTCTTGAAGAAGGAAACAACATTTGCTCTCCTCCAGTCTTCTGCCACTTTCCCGTCGACCATGACAACATCAAGAGCAAAGGCAAAGTTTCTACAATATCCTCCTTACCTTCCTATGGACAACTCCCACCAGAGTGACCTCTCGTTTCCTGTTTCTAACCTCAGCCTGTACTACCTCAAAAGATGAGTCCTCAAACATCCTTTCTGCCACCATAACACGATCCTTGACGAACAACACCATATCTCTCCCTCTTTTACCACCTTCCCTATTCTTGCTGAAACATCTCAACCCCGAAACCTGTGACAACCATTCCTGTTCCTACAATATCTATGTCTGAAATGTCTACAACATCAGGACCTCCCACGTTAAGATCAAGTTGACTCTTCCACCCCTAAATGACATCTGAAGCGTGCCTAGCCTATTCAAATTTTCCTTGTAAGCAAGTCACTTCGTCAATACTTGGAAAACTTGGGCAGAAACAGCTTTTTAAAATAGCTGCTCAAATTCTATCATGCTAAACATTTTGAACACTAGTTAATTCTCAGTTTCAAATAAAAACCAACGTAAAAATGAATATTCATCAAAAATGGATGAATTCCCAGTATCTACTGATAGAATACCAAAATAAAGATAGCATTTGCGTAAGTCTGTCTGTTTTTCACCAAGGATAAAGGAAAATATTGAAATGTAGGGTATCTGTAAGGCGAATTGATGCTATAAATTTCCATTATATTATCATGATCATTTGGTTAAACTAAAATGGTTGACGCAGGCACTGATATTGAAGGTAGTTCACCACTGTTTGCAAAAAGCTGTTTGAATATTTAATTACCACATGACAAAGAAGTCATTTTGTTGTTGACTTTTTTGAAAACGCCAAGATTTTGCTTGCAAATGAAGAATTCCAACAAAAGCCAACAAACCAGTCAGTGATCCAAGCAGCCAAACTAATGAACAGCTACACTTTGAAAGGAAGTGACAATGAATGCAAGAGATGTTTGTCTTAACCTGAACCACCTTCGAGTTTAATGAGAACCAACTTCCTGAAATTTGATCAAAACTCATCACTGAGATTATGTGGTTTTAGTTAATTTTCCCCACTTTAAAAAGAGCACAGCCATGTAAGATGACAGCAGACTTAACACAAAAACGAATGCGAAAATAATAACGTGCAATTTTTTATCCACTAGCTAATAGTTGAGAAATAATACGAGGCACAAATAAGCTGACATGTTTAAACGTTCACAGCAATTATGGGTCATCATTTTAAAAACCCGAAAGTGTATTGCAGGATTTATTTAGTTTGAGTATTTATTTAGTTGAGCAAAGAAACAGAGAATATTTTGACCATGGGCAAAAAGGGAAACACAATTTTTCTTTTGGAAGTTACAAATGGATCGGTTTTTCGAAGCCTTTGGGGTCATTAGCTCACTGCTCTAGAGTAACGTTTAATCGTCTCTGGTTCTTTGCTGTTCCTGTTAAACTTTATAACTATGCTACATCTGGGAAACTCTTCCTCCCCAACTGCAGTTTGTCTATCTAATGCCAGAGGCACATCAATTGAAGATCAGCAGTTGTGGGAATTGCAGTGTCCCCCGATCAAGCTTTGATCTGTAACCACAGAAACCTATTTGTGCAGTGCAGTGAACAACACTTTCCCAACATTCAGAATATTTACGTAAAAAAAGAACTCAGGTGACAATAGAAACCATCACTGATCGCATTTAAAAAAAGAACTCATTATTACAGAACTTGGTACCACTGCATATTTCAGTCATAAACAAACATTCATTTGACCAACTTTTCAGCTTTACAAAAGATGCTATCTGACTCTGAATTCAGCTTTCAATCTTTGATTGTTTTCCCAATATAGACTGACAGAGAATTTATGAACCTTCTTCAATTAAAACAACATTCTTCCATCCACCTCATTCCAAAATTTATATATTCCAACATTGTTAATTTAACTCCACACTACACACATATCCTTGATGGCAGTCATAGTCATTCTTTATATTTAGTACTGATGCCTGGTCATCTTCCTAAAACAGTCACTTTACGTTTTAACCTTTATATTGTACTGGACCTAGATCGCTTCATTATTGTGAAAAAGCAAGCAAAAGTACATTGCCACCTGATTCTCCATTATGCTTTGTGGGTATGTATTATTCACTTCTTCCCCAAACCACTAGTGGAGTACTTCATTCTGATTTGTACTTCCAGATGGGGGCGGGACAATCGGCGGTTGATTAGAGAAAAAGACTGAAAATTGCTTTGCTTGTTGTTAAGAAACAAACTCCTCACAGGATGATATCAAGCGGAGTCTCAGGGCCGACATCATGGCACCCATGGGTTTTCTGGAAGTTTCTATATCAGCACAAAAATTTAAAATTCACACAACACCAGGTTATAATCCAGTTGATATCACCTGATGAAGGAGCTTCGCTCCGAAAGCTAGTGTGCTTCCAATTAAACCTGTTGGACTATAACCTGGTATTGTGTGATTTTTAACGTTGTACACCCCAGTCCAACACCGGTATCTCCAAATCATATCAGCACAGGTCGTTGAGGCGTAGCACGCATTTTGTTGATGTGAATTCACCGTAACCCAATTGACGAATTGGGGACATTGTCTCTAAAGCTCAAATTTTTAGAACATGTATTGGCTATAACACGATGACATCATCAGCACTTTAAGTGCTGTTTCTGAAGTGTGAGTATTCTATAAAACGGGGTTGCATAAGAAAGCAACCATCATTCTCTCGAATAATTCTTGTTCAAAACATCAGTCAACACAAAGTTCGCTGTGACCATTCTGACAGTTATAAGAGGGCACATTTTTTGTGAGTCCTCTGAATCCATATTTCATTCAAATCCACATTCCGCAACAGACAACTGAATTTTGCTCATTATTTCATTGATGAGGAGTATATGAAGAGCTTCGATTCTATTGCAGATTCAGTGTTTTTGTAAAAAAAAAGAATCTGTTCAGATGTGTTATGAGATACCCCTGGAGTAGGTGGACTTGCATCTAACCCTCTATCACTACAACACATGATGCTGCAAAATCTTTCCTTACGGAGGACTTCGAGTCTAATAACTTTTAATCAAGTTGTTCAGACATGTTATGACACATCACTGCATTACTTAGAATGACAACCTGGACCATTTAGGCAGGAGTTCAGGATATGATCACTGCAGGAGTATGAAGGGTAAGGTCTACAAGAACACTTAACAGAAAAAAAAATTTTTCTGATGAAATCGAATGAAAGATAAAACATAGACTTAAAACCCTTCTTGTTCGTGCTGTGGAAGGAGGTAGTCAAACAGCTAAGTTAATGTCTACAATAATAAAAGCATTATTCGCCCTTAATGAGAGTTGGATGGGGTTCACAGTTCACAAGTAATGAACTTAAATGTGTTTCCAGACACATAGCCTCACTGATTATTTGCCGGAACGACTAATAACAAAATTTTCTCGACGAAAGAACATTTTCTATCATTACCATTAAAGAAAGGCAATACTACTAATTCTCACTTGTCCGGGAGGGTATCCAGCACATTTTCAGTTGTAGCATAAGCTTTATATATTAAAAGCAGATGGAGAATAAAACCATTGTCATTAACACTGTTATTAAATTTTCCTCCAGTTTTATTTTAATCGTCCCAGTGTTTAGGATTCGCACCATGGAAGTTTTGACAGTGAGATGAGAAGGAAGTCCATCGCCTGATGCCGACAGAGTGGAGAAATTAAAAACAGGAAAGTGATGCAGGAAGAATTTTCATTTGTATAGGTTTATGACATAGCAGAAACATTACACAATGCTTCACAGTTACATAATTATTTAAAAATTGATTCCAAGCTTCATTGAGCTATGACTACGCCAAGGCGCCAAACACCTGGTCAGAAATATTGATTTTGAGGATGAAGAGTAGATGTTCTGAGACAGCGTTCCAGTGCTTCCGTACTACTGGCAGACTGAATATGGCAGACAATCACAGAATAAAGAAGATCACGTATGCAAGGGAAGTTAAAGATGCTGGGATTAGAATTGCAAAGGTGTGAGTGTTGTCGGGCTGAAGGAGGATATGTTGACAGGAAACACAATGTGTTCAATCTATCGATAAAGCAGCTGGTCACTTCATACATACTACTTGAACAATTTCTTTAAAAACGTCAAAACATCACAGAAACATGACCAGCCACATCAATATAAAACAAGAAGTTTAATCTTGGGAGTTATTTTGGATTTCCATCAAGAATATTAACCATAATTTTAAGTGATCGAGCATTTAATGATACATCCTTTTTTTTGTCCAGCCACCATTTCTCAATTTCTATTTCAATCCAGTGATCAGAAGTGTTAGAAATATCTTTGCCAGGAGTCCACCAAATTTCTATAGCAGGCTAGTTGTGGAATTGTGGCACCTGATTCTGTTCTGCAATTCTAGGCCACAGCACACAATAGGAAATGGGACGCTCTGGCTTCAATCATGTTTGAGCTCACTGCAAACAGTGTGACAGAGCTCACATTTCGCAAATATATTGGTTTTCGAAATCTTGAAACCAAACTTGACCCAACTGGAAGGGAACAGAGAGTTATGTTTGTTGAATTGACAGAACCTAGATGGAGGGAGTTGATTCAAGACAAAGGAAGCCTCTGTTTTAATTCCACACAAATTGTTATGAAAAGTCTGTTCTAATGTGCTGCCTGAGGATCATCAAACTTTATCTTATGAAGAATGATACTGTGGAGTATGCAAAAACAAAAAAAAAAAGAGATTTCTCGCAAAGACCTTCGTAGTTTAAATGGCAGTAAGTACCCCCCCATATTAAATTCCATCTCCTTTGTGTCAAAAGGTGCTCAGATGGAATATCATTTACTTTTGGAATTGGGCAGGGGCAGGGGTGAAATATGATGGAATGAAATGGAATTTTAGTTGTCTTTATGAAGACTAATTTGAACTTTGATATCAAATGTGAAGCTCTCAACCTTGCCAGAGTAGCTTACATAGATCATAGAACGTTACACCGTAGTTACACTTCAGTCCTCGATGTTGCGCTGACCTGCGAAATTAATCTAGTGCCCGTCCAACCTGTACCGTTCCATTTTCATCCATACGTTTGTCCAATACCCATTCAAATGCCCGTTTATTCGCGAGTCTCATACTGTTGCAGGCAGGCTGTTCCATGCACACGACTGTTGCAGGTAGGCTGTTCCACGTCCCTATTACTCTCTGACTGAGGGAACTAACCAGATATCTGCCCTAAATCTATCACCCCTCAATTTAAAGCTATGTCCCCTCAGGTTAGCCTTCACAATCCGAGGAAAAGGGCACTCACTCATTACCCACCCTATTTCATCTTCGGGTTATCTTGTACATCACGATTAAGGCACATCTCAACCATCTTCTCTCCAACGAAAGCAGCCTCAGTTCCCTCAACCTTTCCTCGTAAGCCCTTCTTTCCAAGCTTGTCAACATCAGAGTCTTCTCTGAACTCTTTGCTAATCTTTCATATCCTTCATATAATGCAGTGACCAGAACTGCATGAAATATTCGAAGTGCAGCCTTAAGAGTGTCTTGTACAGCTGAAGCATGATCTCTTGGCTCGTAAACTCAATCCCCCATCACAGGAAGTAGTTGATTCAAAAACATTCATCTTCATCTACATATCACATTGGAGCTATCGCCCACCCAGCCCCAGCCCCTCCCATTTTTCTCTCTGCACCCTCGACACAGCCTCATTCTTATGAAGGGCTGATGCCCAAAGCGTAGATTCTCCTGCTACTCGGATGCTGCTTGAATTGCTATGTTCTTCCAGCACCACACGCTCGACTCTGATCTCCAACATCTGAGCTACTCATTGTCTCCTAGTTGATGGCAAAACATTGAATGTATTCAAGAAGCAGCGAGATATAGCACTTGGAGCGAATAGGATCAAATGTTATGGAACGAAAGTCGGATGAAGCTATTGCATTGGATGATCATTCATAATCGTGATGATTCGTGGAGCAAGCACGAAGGGCTAAATAGCCTCCTCCATTTCCTATCTTCTATCTTTCTATGTTTCCCACTTTACCAGCCATTCTCCCTGACATTAAACCCGGAGGTCGAGAACAGATTTCATATGAAAACATGGAACAAATGCTTTCTAGCAGCTCTGGGGTATATCGCCTGAGAGGCTGGACAGGGACTCAGTCATGCAGAGCTACTTTAACATTCTGTGCCTTTTTCCTTCCCTCCCTCCGTGTTTACCAACTCCAGCTGTTTATGTACCATGTTAAAATAAAGGACATTAAACAAACCTGATGCTCCATGTCCCATTCACATTTACCGCCTACAGCTCCGTGTCCATTCAGTCTTTAATTGGTGTTGCTTCCACATGAAATGTTCACAAGACTCTTCAATTTCTATCGCAGACACTTCTCTCTCTTGCGATTCTCTCTCTCCACCCCCTCTCTCTCTCTCTCTCGGTCAAAACTTATCCATCCCTCCATCTCTGCGCATTTTTCTACTGCTCCCGAGAATCAGTCGATGTCTCTCTGCTTTCCATCGATGTTTCGAATGATGCGCCCTCTTGTGTCTCCCATTTAAAATTTTCCGATCTTATTGTTGTGTCCTTGTTTTAATTAGCAACGTAAACATCACATTAGGGATAGTGGGCAAGAAGGGATAGTTGTGTATGGAGGGATGTAATCCATCCACAACCAGATCCACAGCATACTGAAGAACACACAGGCCAGTGATGTATAAGGGAAACCTGCCGATAACGTGGTATACAGAAAATCCCAAAGTGATCACTTAGATATTCCCGCCAACACTGTCTCTCAGTAGCGGTAGTCTGTCTTTTCTACAAGACACACTGCAGAAATCCACCAAAGATCCTTAGATATAATCCTCCAAAACCATCTAGAAAGACAATGGTAGAAGATACATGGGAGCACAACCACCTGCAAATTTCCCTCCGAACCAGTCACCATCCAAAAGGAATGTCCCTTAAGTGTCGCTAGATCAAAATCCGAGAATTGCCCCTATAAGACCACTAGGGGTATCCCTCCATTTGCTTCAGGCTGTCATCAATTCTCCAGAAAAGATTCAGAAACTGCAGGACTCAGGAAAGCCACTCGCCACCGTTTTCACAGGGGCAACTAGGAATAGGCAATATGTGTTGACCAGCAGGAATGCTCATAAACCTCGAATAAAAAACAAACACAATAATGTCACTTGTTTGAGGTCCTTTGATTTGCTGTTTAATGTGTTTATCATTTTGTATGTTAAGACCTCGGAATGACTGATGGACTTTCAGACAATTTGTCCCAAAAGGAAAGGACCAAACCTCGCAAACTGTGGTTGTTTGAAAGGCCAATTCGAGAGGCTAGTTACATGCTAAACCATGATTGGAAAGGTTCTGACAGACACAGCAAATCCCTGGAAGAGCGTTGTGATAAACAGACAGCAAACGTTGGCTGTTATTGATGTCAGCACTGTGGAAATCTACCAAATATCCTTGGACAGCTCCTTCTAAAGCAACGCCAATTTCCATCTAGAGGGGCAATGGCAGGAGATACATGGATACATCACCAACGAGAAGTTCTCCTCCAAGCTGCTCACCTTCTGATCTGGAAATATTTCGCTATTCTTTTGATCCCTGGATCAAGATGCTCTAATTCCTCATCAAAGGACACTGCAGGTCATCTTTGAGTGCATAGACTGCAGCGGTGAGAGAAAGCAGTTGATCACGACCTGTCAAAGTCAACTAGGAATGTGTAATAAATGCTGACCCAGACAGTGATGCACGTGTTTGATGATTTCCTAATAGTACCTGGAAATTGGTTCCAGCAAGTCCAAAAGTGATGCTGTATTTCAGATTATGTCACTTGTAATCTCAGAAGCAGAGCATTTTTCAGTAGCTGAAGCTGCCTATGAAACCCAATATACCTGTCGTGGCTGCAGAAACAACGACACAGCTGGTCCCTTTCTCTACCCATCCTTAAAGCCCTCGAAAGATATATCCCTTTCAAATATAACTTCAGCTCTCATTTGAAACCTCCTGTGGAATTCATCACCACTACTTTCCCAGACAGCGCACGCTAGATTCCAAAAAGAAAAGCCCTGAATAAAGAAATCTCTCATCAACTCAGTCCTCGATGTCTGGGTGACAATCTGAAAGTTTGACCGTACCTACTAAAAAATCAAGATGTGGAAATGAAATATTATTGTTCAGCCTCTCACAATCGTTCACAATTTTAAACAAGTCATTAAGGTCACTGAGAAATATCCCCTGATCCAAGAAGAAAAAATTCAATTTCTCTCATCTTTCCTTGTATCTAAAATCCATCAGTCGTGTTATCATTGCAAGAGAAAGTGAGGACTGCAGATGCTGGAGATCAGAGCTGAAAATGTGTTGCTGGAAAAGCGTAGCAGGTCAGGCAGCATCCAAGGAGCAGGAGAATCGACGTTTCGGGCATCAGCCCTTCTTCAGGAATGAGGGAAGTGTGTCCAGCAGGCTAAGATAAAAGGTCGGGAGGAGGGACTCGGGGGAGGGGCGATGTGAATGCGATAGGTGGAGGGAGGTCAAGGTGAGGGTGATAGGTCGAAGTGGGGAGGGGGTGGAGAGGTCAGGAAGAAGATTTCAGGTTAGGAAGGCGGTGCTGAGCTCCAGTGATTTGACCGAGACAAGCGGGGGGAGTGGAAATGAGAAAACTGGAGAAATATGATTCATCCCTTGCGGTTGGAGGATTCCCAGGCGGAAGATGAGGCACTCTTCCTCCAACCGTCGTGTTGCCATGGTCTGGTGATGGAGGAGTCCAAGGACCTGCATGCCCTTGGTGGAGTGGGAGGGGAGTTGATGTGTTGGGCTACGGGTTGGTTGTGTTGGTTGGTCCGGGCGTCCCAGAGGTGTTCTTTGAAACGTTCCACAAGTAGGCGGCCTGTCTCCCCAATATAGAGGAGGCCACATTGGGTGCAGTGGATGCAATAGATGATGTGTGTGGAGGTGCAGGTGAATTTGTGGCGGATATGGAAGTGGCCCTTGGGGCCTTGGAGGGAGGTAAAGGGAGAGGTGTGGGCGCAGGTTTTGCATTTCTTGCGGTTGCAGGGGAAGGAGACGGGAGTGGAGGTTGGGTTGGTGGGGGGTGTGGACCTGACGAGGGAGTCACGGAGGGAGTGATCTTTTTGGAATGCTGATAGGGGAGGGGAGATAAATATGTCCCTGGTGGTGGGGTCCGTTTGGAGGTGGCGGAAATGACGGCAGATGATACGTTGGACATGGAGGTTGGTGGGGTGATAGGTGAGGACCAGTGGGTTCTGTGATGGTGGCGGTTAGAGGGGCGGGGCTCAAGGGCGGAGGAGCGGGAAGTGGAAGAGATGCAGTGGAGGGCATCGTCGACTACATCTGGGGGGAAATTGCGGTCCTTGGAGAGTAGGCCATCTGGGTGGTACGGTTTTGGAACTGGTCCTCCTGGGAACAGATGCGGTGGAGACGAAGGAATTGGGAATATGGGATAGCGTTTTAACAGGGGGCAGGGTGGGAGGAGGTGTAGTCTAGGTAGCTGTGGGAGTCGGTCGGTTTATAGTAAATGTCCGTGTCGATTCGGTCACCCTAGGTGCTCATAGAAACTGTCGCCGCGACATTAACCACCTCAACTTCTCCACCCCTCTCACCCACTCCAACCTCTCAACCTCGGAGCGTGGAGCCCTCCACTCCCTCCGTACAACCCCAACCTCACCATCAAAGCAGCAGACAAGGGAGGCGCTGTAGTAGTTTGACGCACCAACCTTTACACCGCTGAGGCTAAACGCCAGTTCACAGACACCTCCTCCTACAGCCCCCTTGAAAATGACCCCACTTCCCACCACCAAACCATCATCTCGCAGACCATCCAGAACCTTATCACTTCAGGGGATCTCCCATCCACCGCCTCCAACCTCATAGTCCCACATCCCCGCACCGACCATTTCTACCTCCTGCCCAAAATCCACAAACCTGACTGCCCCGTCCGACCCATTGTCTCAGCCTGCACCTGCCCCACCGAACTCACCTCTGCATAGTTCGACACGGTCCTGTACCCCTTAGTCCAAGAACTCACCACCTACGTTCGGGACACCACCCACGCCCTCCACGTCCTCCATGATTTTCGCTTAACCGATCCCCAACGCCTTATCTTCACCATGGACATCCAGTCCCTGTACACCTCCATACCCCATCACGAAGGACTTAAAGCCCTCCACTTCTTCCTTTCCCGCCGTACCAACCTGTACCCTTCCACCGACACCCTCCTTCGACTGACTGAACTGGTCCTCACCCTGTCCAACTTCTCTTTACAATCCTCCCACTTCCTCCAAACCAAAGGAGGAGCCAGAGGCACCCGCATAGGCCCCAGCTATGCCTGCGTCTTCGTAGGATATGTGGAACAATCCATTTTCCGCGGCTACACTGGCCCCAAACCCCACCTTTTCCTCCGCTACATTGATGAATGTATTGGCCCTGCCTTGTGCTCCCACGAGGAGGTTGAACAGTTCATCCACTTACCAACACTTTCCACCCCGACTTCAATTCACCTGGACAGTCTCAGACTCCTCCCTCCACTTCCTAGACCTTTCCATTTCCATCTCGGGTGACCGGATCGACACGGACATTTACTATAAATCGAATGACTGCCACAGCTACCTAGATGACACCTCCTCCCACCCTGCCCCCTGTAAAAACGCCATCCCATATTCCCAATTCCTTCGTCTCCGTCGCATCTGCTCCCAGGAGGACCAGTTCTAAAACCATACCACCCAGAAGGCGTCCTTCTTCAAGGACCGCAATTTCCGCCCAGACGTAGTTGACGATGCCCACTTTCCATTCCTCCGCCCCTGAGCCCCGCCCCTCCAACCGCCAACAGGACAGAACCCCACTGGTCCTCACCGACCACCCCACCAACCTCCATGTCCAACGTATCATCTGCCACCTCCAAACGGACCCCACCACCAGGGACATATTTCCCTCCCCTCCCCTATCAGCATTCCGAATAGACCACTCCCTCCATGATTCCCTCGTCAGGTCAACACCCCCCACCAACCCAACCTCCACTCCCGTCACCTTCCCCTGCAACAAAAGAAATGCACAACTTACACCCACACCGCCCCCTTACCTTCCTCCAAGGCCCCAAGGGACACTTCCATATCCGCCACAAATTCACCTGCACCTCCACACACATCATCTGTTGCATCTGCTGCACCCGATGTGGCCTCTTCTATATTGGGGAGACAGGCCGCCTACTTGCAGAACGTTTCAGAGAACACCTCTGGGACACCCGGACCAACCAACCCGTAGCCCAACACTTCAAATCCCCATCCCACTCCACCAAGGACATGCAGGTCCTTAGACTCCTCCATCACCAGACCATGTCAACACGACGGTTGGAGGAAGAGTGCCTCATCTTCCACCTGGGAACCCTCCAACCGCAAGGGATGAACTCATATTTCTCCAGTTTCCCCTCCCCCCACCTTGTCTCAGTCAAATCCCTCGAACTCAGCATCGCCTTCCTAACCTGCAATCTTCTTCCTGACCTCTCCACCCCCACCCCACTCCGGCCTATCACCCTCACCTTGACCTCCCTCCACCTATCGCATTTCCAATGCCCCTCCCCCAAGTCCCTCCTCCCTACCTTTTATCTTAGCCTGTTGGCACACTTTCCTCATTCCTGAAGAAGGGCCGATGCCAGAAACGTCGATTCTCCTGTTCCTTGGATGCTGCCTGACCTGCTGCGCTTTTCCAGCAACACATTTTCAGATGTTATCATTGCAGTCAACGCCCGTTGATCTCTCTGCAGGGCTTTAAAATCTTTCAATAAATACATTTCAACAACTGTGTACGATATTCCAATTTCGTCTGACAATTACTTGTGAAGGTTCCGCATCATTTCCTTACTTTTATACACTTATACCTCTACTTATAATCCCAAGGATCCATTGACCCTTCTACACAGTTGCTTCAACTTGCCCAACCACCAATAATTTGATGTCATCTGCATTCCTCTCTCGGTAAACAGCCATGTTCACCTTTAAAATCTTCTGGGACCCTCCCTGACACCAGAGAATCCTAAATGATCAGCAGCAATCTCCTCTCAATCTCCTCAGCTAGCTCCTTTGACCTATGGGGCGTTGTCCATGTGGCCTGGTGATTTATCTACCTTCAGATGTTTCAGCTTCCCCAACACCTTCTCCTGAGTGGTAGTGACTAAACTCAACTCTGCCCCCCCTCCCAGATTTTCTTAAATTTCTGGCATACTGCTGTGTCTTCCACTGTGAAAACTGATGTGCAGTGCTTATTCAACTCTACTGCCTGTTCTTTGTTTCTCATAGCTGCTTCTCCAGTCACATTGTCCAGCAGTCAAATGCTTGCTCTTGCTTGCCTCACTGACGTGTTCTATATCAAGAAATATTTTGCAATCGTTTTCTCTATTATTAAGAATTT
Organism: Chiloscyllium punctatum; assembly: GCF_047496795.1. Classification (NCBI taxonomy): domain Eukaryota; kingdom Metazoa; phylum Chordata; class Chondrichthyes; order Orectolobiformes; family Hemiscylliidae; genus Chiloscyllium; species Chiloscyllium punctatum. Next base: position 21,253,373 of record NC_092757.1, on the reverse strand, counting down.
GACTGTTAAATTTTATCTTCTCTTCTCTATTGCGTGTTTCAGTTATCCTTCATTGGTTTTTAATGGCTTCCCAATGCTCTGGATTTCCAGTAATCTTCCTCACACTATATTATTTCTCTTTTGCTTCTATGCTGTCCTTGACTTCCGTTTTCAGACATGTCCTCCCATGAGTATGTTTTTTCTTCCATGAGATAATTTTCAGCTGTACTTCCAAATTATCTCCAGAAGATGCTACCATTGCTGCTCCAATGTCTTTCCTGCTACGGTCCCCTTCCAATTAATTCTGGCTCGCTCTTCCCCCCGTCTTCGAAGTTACAACACTCAATTATAACCAATGCACATACAAAAGTGAGCAATAGGTCTAAACTAAAACAGGGAAGTTTGAGAGATGGAACACAGACAATGATTGGGGGATTTATTAACTAGATGCAGAGAGAGGGGGAGAGAAAATAGATGAGGTGATGTAAAATAGTAAAATCGAGGTGAACGACAGAAGGAGATGTGCTTTTCTATTTGTTTCGGCAATTCATACGTGCTGTTGTCTTCTGTCCAATAAGTGTGTAACATATGTACAACATACACTCGAGGCCTGATGCCAGGAGATTTATCACCAATAATATGCAGACAACAGCTGTTGACAGAATCCAGCAGGCCAATATGTTTAATCACAATGGAAATTTGCTTAATTGAAATCAGCTGGGACACCAAAAGCAGGAATTTTGAACACACCTATTAATAAGAACGACAGACTAGAATAGGGAATTCCAGAAAGAAGGAGTCGTGGAGAGAATTGGAACATAACACCATAGCTGAGGATCAATTGATGTTTTAAAATCTTTGTACATGATTTGCATTATGTTTTGTTAATTCTGTCTCAGTTGTTCATTCTGAATGTCTTGTGTACATATGATCAATCGTATCTGTCTGCATACAAATGATTAAACTGCGTATATAAAATAATGTTTCCTCAATTTCATCTCAATTTATCCTGTGTTATTTACATTGTCACTCACTATTGGTTCCTCGAAGGTATTCTGCTTATTTCTCTGCATTTTATTTATTCATTCTGTCAAGAAGATATTCGTCACTAAGGGATATCACATTACACCGCTGCAGTCTCCACAGTCACTGTTACCTATATCTTCATGTTGCTTAGCCAATGCCAGATAGATTCTCTCTCTGGCCGTTTACTCCCAAAAGACAAGGCAATTATAAACATAGGATGCAATTTTACTCGCTAAGCTGGGAAGTTAGTTTTCAGACATTCGTCACCATACCAGGTAACATCTTCAGTGAGCCTCTGGATGAAGCACTGGTCGTGCCCACTTTCTATTCATGTGTTTGTGTTTCCTTGAGTTGGTGATGGCATTTCTTGTGGTGATGCCATTGGACAAGCACGCAGAAAGCCATCCACCAGGAAACATGAACATCAACTAGCCACAAAAAGACATGACCCAGTCTCACTAAGATCCTTACTTATGGATGAGTAAGGGACTGGGCCAACAGATCCATCCTAGGGCAAGCCAAACACAGACAAGCACGAGAATTCCTAGAAGCATGGCATTCAAACTTGAACGCTATCAACAAACATATTGACTTGGATCCCATTTACCAAACCCAAGAAAGAGAACAGGCAATGACACCACCATAAGAAATGACGTCACCATTGGAAATAATATCAGCAACCCAAGGAAACCCAAACACATAAATACAAAACAGGCTGCACCACTCGTGCTTCATCCAAAGGCTCACTGAAGATGTTACCTAGTTTGGTGATAAAACGTCTGAAAACGAACCTTCCAGGTCAGCGAGCAAACCTATATCCCGAAACACAACCTGAGCGACGACCTTCCCAAAACTCACTAATTATAAACATACATTTACTTTTCGGCTAAGGCCAAAAATCTGAAAAATAAAAGATGAATAATCTGTGAAATAAGGTGATCATAACTTTAGAAACATATTATTGAAGTGTGTTGTGTTAAAGATGAAATATTGCCTTATCAGAACAGTGAGATGAATGTCCAGAGATATCCACACAGTATGTGTTCAGGGCAGTATTGCCCAGATGCAGTTGTTAGAATAACACTTGTTGTAGAACATAGAAAATAGTAAATGACAGCACAGTGCAGGCACTTTGGCCCTCAGCCCTCGGTGTTATGCCCACCTGTGGAAACAATCTGAATTCCATCTAACCTACACTCTTCCATTTTCATCCACATGTTTATCCAATGGCTGTTTAAATACACTTGTTTTGGCGAGTCTACTACTGTTAGAAGCATGGCTTTCCCCACCCCAACTACTCCTCTGAGTGAAGAAACTACGTCTGACATCTGTCCTACATCTATCAAACCCTGAATTTATAACTATGTCCCCATGTGCTAGCCATCAGTATCCGAGGAAAAGGGCTCTCACTGTCCATTCTATCTTACCCTCTGATTATCTTAGATGTCTCAATTAAGTCCCCTCTCAACCTTCTTCACTTGAACGAAAACAGTATCACGAAGTTAGCTTTTTTTTTTGAAAAGCTGTTCCTTGGCTCAAGGACACTCTGTAGTTGATGTTCTTCAGGGGTTTATAAAACAGGCCGGAGTCTGCTCAATCTGGTTTGGGCCAAAGATGAAAAGGATTTTGTTTATATGTCAACAAGTGAGACTTTAGGCCAAAGTGATCATGTTTTAGAATTGACCTGTATAATGAAACGGGTGTGGTTAGCTATCTAACTGATCAGTGTAGATCAGTCCCGAACTGGTTGGAAGTTCAACGGTGAGCTGCGTGGAAACTGTCTTTCTCTTTTCCTGCCCTTCAACATCAAGTTGTAAGCATGTGTTACATTTACACTTTCTTTTTAGAGGGGTTTTGCTTATTCGGACTGTGATGTATGTTTAGAACAACATACTGAATTAGAGATAGTTCAGTTCTGTCAGCGTTCTTTATTCTGTTCTTTTGCTTCATTGTGTAATCTTATGAATACATTTTGTCTGTTTCAAACCTGGTAATCAACCTTTCTCACTTAATCTGGATACTTTTCACTGTGCACTTACAGAAACAAATTGCAATGTTAGGGTCTGGGCTGCCTGTTTAAGAATGTTTTGAGTGATCTGGCCTGGTCCACAAGAACAGTATCTGGTCCGACAGCCTTTCCTCAAAAAGCCTATCCTCTGTTTCAAGCAACATCCCAGTATCTCCTCTGAACCCTTTATGAAGCTTTTAAATCCTTCCTATCAGACGGTGATCAGAACTGTATGCAATACTCCAAGTAATCCTCACCAGTTTTTTGTACAGCTGCAACATAATCTCATGGTTCCAAAACCCAATCCCTTTACCAATAAATGCGAACACACCTTATGGCTTCTTAATCTTTTAAACTAGGTGGCAACTTTCAGGGATCTATGATCACCAATAATCTTGCCATTAGCCTAGCATTCGTTATTCCTGTTGATCCTTCCAAAGTGAATCAGCTCACACTTTTCAACATTCAACTCTATTTTTCACCTCCAGCTTATCCATGCTACTCTGTAGCCTGCAATATCCTTCGTCACTATCCACAACTCCATCGACCTTGGTGTCATTCGCAAATTTACTAACCTATCCTTCTACACCCTCATCCAGTTTATTCATAATAATGACAAATAGCAGTGGACCCAAAACCGATCCTACAGTAAATCACCAATAATTGAACTTGAGGGTGAATATTTCCTATCAACCACGACCCTCTGTCTTCTTTAAGCCAGCCAACTAAATGAAGTCATAGAATCATAGAAATGTACAGCATGGAAACAGACCCTTCGGCTCAACTCGTCCATGATGACCAGATATCGTAACCTCATCTCGTCCCATTTGCCAGCACTTGGCCCATATCCATCCAAACCCTTCCTATTCATATACCCATCCAGATGTTTTTTATATGTTGCAATTTTACCAGCCTCTGACACTTCATCTGGCAGCTCATGGCGTACACACACCATTATCTGCGTGAAATAAGATCCCCCGAGGTCCGTTTTACATCTTTCCCTTCTGAGCCTAAACTGCTGCCCTCTAGGTATGGACACCCCTACCCGAGAGAAAAGACTTTGTCTATGTACCCTATTCACGCCCATCATAATCTTACAAAGCTCTTTCAGGTCACCCCTCAGTCTCTGACACTCCATGGATAACAGCCCCAGCCTATTCAGTCTGTCCCTATAGCTCAAATCCTCTAGCCCTGGCAACCTGCTTCTAAATCCTTTCTGAACGCTTCAAGTTTCAGAGCATCCTTCAGATAGGGAGAAACCCAGGAATGCACGCAATATTCCAAAAGTGGCCTAACCAACGTCCTGATCTCAAGTCACACTTAAACCCATGCCTCAGCATTTTGTACAATAGCTGAAAGTGGGGAATCTTATCAAACGCGTTATTGAATACCATAGATATCACATCAACCGCATAACCCTCGTCAACCTCTTTGATTACTTTCTCAAAGAACTCAACGAGGTTTGTGTGGCACGATGTAATCTTCACAAACCGAGTTGACTATCTCTGGTCAACATATTTCTTTCTGGATGATTATAAAACTTATCCCTTATGACCTTTCCAACACTTTACCCAACGCTGAAGTAAGGGTGACTGGTCTACAACTACCACAGTTGTCTCTACTCTCCTTCTTGAACAAGGGGACAGCATTTGCTCTCCTCCAGCCTTCTGGCACTATTCCTGTAGAGAATGACGGCATAATGATACAATCCAAAGGCTCTTAGAATCCTCCCTGGCTTCCCAGAGAATCCTAGGATGAATCCCATCCGGCTAAGGTGACATAATTAATTTCACATTTTCCAGAATTGGTAACACCTCCTTCTTGCGGATCTCAATCCCATCTAGTCTTGCACCTTGTATCTCATAAACATTGTCTTTTTCCAATATAAAAGTTTTCATTAAGCGCATCTCCTATTTACTTCCCAGTCCTGTCCTTGATTGGCTGTAATCTTACTCAGGTATTCTTTTATTCCTGATATACCAATATAAACCTTCAGGGTTTTTCCTTGATCCTATGTGCCAACAACGTCGCATGCCCCGTGCTTGCTCTTTTTAACTATCCTTAGGTCTTTCCTGGCTAACGTTTAAATCTCAAGTACCCGAACTGAGCCTTCATATCTCACCTTGACATTAGCCGTCTTCTTTGTCTTGACAAGAGTTTCAACTTCTTTGGTTAAACCAAAGCTCCTTCACCCGTCCACCTGCTCCCTGCCTGTTGTGTACACACTTATCAAAAACTTGTAGTATCTGTTCCTTGAATAAGCCCCACATTTCAATTGTGCCCATCCCTGAATATTCCTTCCCAATCCTATGCATTTAAAATCTCGCTAATGGCATTGTAATTGCCTTTCGCCCAGCTAAAACCCTTGGCCTGCGGTACATATCCATCCATTTCCATCACTAAAATAAACATAACTGAGTTGCGGTAGCTATCATCAAAGTGCTCACCTACGTCCAAATCTTACACCTGGCCGGTTTTATTATCCAGTACAAAATCCAATATGGCATCGCCCATTGTTGGCTTCCCCATATACTACGTCAGGAAACCCTCCTGCACACATTGAACAAAACTGACCCACTTAATGTTAAAAAACCTGTAGCATTTCCTTTCAATATTTCGAAAGTTAAAACATCCACAATAACGAGACTGTACTTTCCCTCCTATCTAGAATCGTCTTCGCTATCTTTTCTGCTACATCTCTGGATCTATTTGGAGGACTATAGAAATCACCGATCAGAGTGACCTCTCCGTTCCTACTCCTAAACCAAGACCATAATATCTCATTAGATAAGTCCTCAAAACGATTTGCTGCCACCGTCATATTGTCCTTCACTCACAATGCCACACCTCCTCCTCTTTTACCATCTTCCCTGTTTTAACTGAAACATCTAAATCTCGAAAGCTACAACAACCAATCCTCTCCCTGCGGTATCCATGTTTTTGAAATGGCCACAACATGAAATTACCAGGTATCAACCCATGCTGAAAGTTCACCCAGCTTAATTCAGATGCTGCTGGCGTTGAAACCTCTTTCCTGCTTGCCACTGAACAATTGCGACCTTATTTCTGACCTCACAACTCTATACCTGCTGGACACTGGATCTACCATTTAGATTCCCATCCCCCTGCTGAATTAATTTAAACCTTTCTGATGGGCATTTGCAAATTTCACCTCATACAAGGATATTAGTAACTCTCCATTTCGGGTTTGGATCATCTTGTTTGTTAAGGTCACAGCCACCCTGGAATGAATCCCTAATTATCCCGGTATCCGAAATCATCCCTCCTACATCATGCCAGTAGCCACGTGTTCAACTCCTCTCTCTCCCTATTCCTCGCCTCACCGGCACATGGCCAGAGATAACAACTCTTGTTGTTCTGGCACTAAGTTTCCACCCTAACTCCCTGAATTTCTACCTTAAATCCCCATCCCTTTTTCTACCAGTGTCCTTATGCCTATGTGGACCATGACTTGGGGCTATTCTCCGTCCTTTTCAAGGATCCCGAAAACAAGATCTAAGACTTCATGAACCCTGGCACCTGGGACGCAAAGCACCAGGTTCCCCCTGAATCTCCTATTTTTTCCCCTAACTATAGATTTCCCAAAGTCTAATGCTCTACTCAGCTCCACACTTTCCTTTTGAGCACCACGGCCAGACTCTGTGCCAGAGACCTATTCCCCATGGCTTACCGTCCTGGTAATCCGTCCTCCCCAAAAGCATCCATGCAGTATACTTGTTGTTGAGGGGATCGATCACAGGGATTCCTGCACTGCCTGCTAGTACCCTTTCTGGCCCCTTGACTGTAAACCCTCTGCCTGCTTCTTGTACCTGAGTTGTGACTACTTCCCTGTAACTCATCGCAATAACCCACTTCACCCTACCTCCTAATGATGCGAAGTTTATCTAACTCCAGCTCCAGCTCCCTCTCCCTAAAGCGGTTTGAGAGGAGCTGGAGTTAGATGCACTTCAGGCAAAGGAAGTCAGCACGGACATTTACCTCCCACATTCTCCAGGAGGAACATTCAACAGCCCTAACGACCATTCCCACTACTCTAAATTGTCAAACTGTTGAAATATAAACAATAAAAAAGAAACTCATTACTTTATCAATTGGTGCACCGAGCCTTTTGTATTGGTTAGAGGAGGAGAATGGTTGGGAAATGTTACCTAAGCAGTGTTTTGGGTAACGCAACCATCCAAATATGTTGCTTCACTTACCCAACAGTCCAGTGTCTGCTCCTGCTCAGCGTGCGCTCTATCTATTCACGAGGTAATTTGATATAATTTTAAATGTACCTTCCCCGTTGACCCGTGCTTCTCGGTGTCACTCCTCGCACTGCTGTAGTAACTGCCAAATTGGAGACCGCTGAACACTTGAGGGAGAGAGAGACACAAGACAGAAAAGACGAAAAGATGGAGGAGCAGAAAGAAGTTGAGGGGCATGCAGAGGTCAGAGAAAAATGTTGGTGAGAAATGAGCAGGAGGCATTCGACAGATGAATCGAGGAAGAGGGGATTGGAGACCATGAGGCATGAGGAGAGAGGGAGTTTGGGAAGTAGATATAGAATGGAATAGGGCTAGAAAGTGAAGGAGAGTGGGAGGGAGGCAGAAGTGAAAAAGTGAGAAAATAGGATTGCGATCGCAGGAAGAGAGAAACAGAGCGAGCTCCAGATGGAGAAGGAACAATGGAAAGTGATAAATTCTGTCAAGATCAGGGAAATGTAGTTGACTCAGAGGTGAAAGTAAGATGCTGACTTAAACCCAGTTCGTGAACTCAGCTCCAGTCCATTCCTATTCCCTGAGGACTAGGACTTGGGCCCGAATCTCTTTCTGTCAATGTCAGTTTCTTCAACAAAAAGACAAGCAACACATATTTCACTCTGCAGCTTTTAATAAACATTTTTTATTAGTGACAACTTGAAATTAAATATACTGTTGCCTTTTCTTATTGGCCCCTGATTTGCGAGAAACATTGAAATGTGTCCCTGTAACGCGCTGCGGGATAAGGTTGGACAAACCAGTATTACTTAGCCTGTTACCATCATGACAGATTGCTTAATTGCTGAAAGATTGAACTGACATAAGAAAGTCCCTGATGTTTTGATTAACCAGTGACTTTTATTGATTGATATATTTGACAAAATAGATATTTCAGCACATTCTTCATCTGTTGTCTGAACTTAGGGAGGATGAAATTGGCCGAGATCAAAAACAGTAAAACGATGGATTTTCTTTCGATTTTGCATTTCTGTGTCACGCTGACCATCCCTATTGGTGTGAGTCTGGAGTCTCTTGCGGGCTCTGCTGGTCAGTAAAATGTGTCTGATGGTGAAAACATTGAGCAGCAGAATCAGGAGAAATGGAAGAGTTGGGTTTAGAATGTGGTGGAGGAACTCGATTATATTCCAGACGTGAGAGTAACTAATGTTTAATCGAACATAACAAAACCAGGGGTCATTCCAGAGCCAATACTGAGGTTCGAACATAAAATACCAGAACATGTTCTTTAAACAGCTCAGCACAGTCACTGTTCCCAGAACCAGAGCCACCGTTTTCTCACTGCAATATTTACTTTTCAGCTTCTGGCAACAAATGGCCACAAATCGATCAAAGGTGAAAGTGACGGTGAACCAAACAGAGCAGTCAGTGGCAGCATAAAGCATGACGGCGTGGATATTACACAGAGGGATGAACTGCCGGAAATAAAACTGTTCTGGATACACAATAGGAATGTGTCTTAATATCAGGTCGAGGATAATGACCAGTAGATCCGCCACTGCCATGGTCCCCAGGTAACGACTGACACATGGAGGCAATCCACAATATTTACTAATCAGGACGTAGACCGTCACTAAATTAACTGTAAGAAGGGAAAACGAACAAATTGCATATCAGCCTGGAGGCAAAGCTACCAGTTGGATCAAGGACCCAGTGAGATTTTCAAATATGTCACTGTATTCGGAGATATGTTGAAATTACTGGATCTGTAATGATAAATGGTAACTTCTGTAGAACTTACAAAAATGTGACATTAAACATAAAATAAATTATCTCTCCCCAAACACACAGACGCATCCACAAGAACAGATTTTTATTTCGAAAACATTCCCACCCACTAGATCACTTGAGAGCAGAGACAGACGGTTTCTTAATTCCTAATACGGAGTGTGTAAATATTGCTGCCCTGAAGAATTCACTCCCAGATCGTTAAAAACAAACGAAGGTTGGAAGTTTATGCCTTTTATTCTACGTTGTATTCGATCCTCTGTCATGAAGAAATGTAAATGCAGGGAGATCATATTCGCCACTTTAACTGCCTGAGGGGACTTCGAAACAGTCTCTTCTTCTCCCTGGAACAGGATCTCTTCCCTTGTAATCTGATGTTTTGTTCAATTAACTGACATCTAGCAGTTTAACAAAAACAGTTATTCAATGTTCTAGACGGTTCCATCATGGAATGTTTCCTGTAATGTTCCAGACAATTCCCTGATCAGGAAAACGCAGGTTTCCTCCATTATGAGACCCATGGATACCTGCAGAATAGTTCTTTTTCCCCTAAATTCACTTGGACGTATAATTATGGTGCATCATGAATGCTCCACCATTCAGTAAGTTCAGGGTTGACCTCACTGTCCCCGCATCTCCATGTTACAGGAACCTTCTGCTGTTGAAGCCCATGACTTCCTGTAACTGATCAGGCGGCCTCAGGACGGTTTTTCTAAAGATTTTCCCAAAAAAGTAAAAGGATAGACTGTGACAGTAATTTAACTTCAGGCACAGAAGATATGGGACAAGGGAGATCATGCAGCACTAAGGTTGTTGGACTTAAATGCATGCAGTACATGAAACATGGTAAATGAGCTTGTAGCTCAGATTGAATTTGACAGATACAATGTTGTCAATATCAAAGAGCTGAGTTTGCTAGGGGACCAGGGTTGGGGAATAAATATCCAACTCTCTACTGGATAACCCAGATTATCCAAACATTAATTATCTGAATTCCACATTATCTGAACAAGATCTCAAGGTCCTGTAAAAACTCTACACGTTATCTAAATGATGTGTTATTCGAACATTCAGTTATCTGAACAAAAAAACTCCCCACCCGTCTTGTTTGGATAATCGAGGTTGTTTTGCATAAGTTATTGGAAGGGCAGGCAGATGGGCAAAGTGGGCAAGAATATTTTGTTCGTTGGAGATAAAATTAAATAATCAAGAATAAGCGATATATCATCAGAAGGCACGGAATCAGTGTGGGCAGAGTTGAGGAACTATAAAGGGCAAAAGTCTTTTCCCTGTAGGATTTGTTTACAGACCTCCTAGCAAACGTCAGGATGTGAGGCGGAAAATAAATCAAGAGACTAGAGTTTTCCAGAAGGCACTTTTACAATTATCATGGGAGACTTCAATGTGCAGGTAAACTGGGAAAATAATGTTGGTAGCAGATCTGATGAAGAGGAATTTGTGAAATGTTTCCGAGTCTTTTTTGAACCAGCTTGTGTTAGAACCCACTAAGGGAATTGGCAATTCTGCATTTGATGATGGACAATGAGGCAGACTTGATCAGGGTGCTGAAGGTGAAGGACCCCGTTTGGTGGCAATGACGAGGTATTGTATCGAGTAGCAGCAGGTCTACTTTGTCGTCAAAGACAAATCACGTGTCATCAAGCATAATGCGATGAATTTTATTGTACAGTGTGTCTGCATGTTCAGGATTGAGTGCGATCACGAAGTTCAGGATACACGAAGGCTGAGAAACCCAATAATGTTAGCCTCTATGATATTTCATTGATTTACCACGAACAATAGTAGCTTGCATTTGTATAACACTTTCAACGCAGTAAAACGTCCCAAGGTGCTTGGGACAGCTTTCAGGCATAGTTTGACACAAGTTACCGGAGGGACGAGGTGGAAAAAGCATGAACCAAAGACAGATTAGACCTTCAGTTAACAGCCTTTCAGACCTGCACTACCATTCACTAAGATCAAGGCTGATCTGCCAGGGCCCTCATCTTCTCTTTTGTGTCATCTCTTCATTTTAACAACGCATTGAAATACTAAATAGTATCTGTGTACTCTTTCAAGATTCCCAGTGATCTAGCCTCCAGAACTCTCTGACGTGCAGAATTGTAAACATTCCTGACCGTCTTAACTTTAAATTCGTGGTTCCTCAATCTTTAAGTAAGTCCCCTAGATGCACATTTTAATACTAATGGAAACATCATCCTAACATGTATCTCTCAAGCACGCTCTGAGTCATGACTTTGGATAAGATCACTCATTACTATTCTAAACTTTAATGCATAATGTCCTTATTTTTAACTCTTGACGAGTTGAAGCCTTCATGTGAGGAAACTGCCTCGTGGAACTCCATTAAACTGCTTCTGTTGCCGGCATATCCTCTCTTAAGTACAAAAGCAAAATTATAAACTGTACTCCAGGTGCAGTCTCACGAACACCATTGCAGTTACATCAAGATCTCCCTTTCAAATGAAAAAAAACTCCTTCACAATAAAAGCCTAAATTTGATTAGCTGGCTTAATTCCTTACTGCGCATGTGTGCTAAAGATTTGAGTTTCATGAACAAGAATACCCATGTCCCTTTGTGTTATATTTCTTGGCAGTCTCTTTTCATTTGAATAGCAAACAGGAATTTTGATTTTTTGACAAAATAACAATGTGTTTTCTGACATTGAAATTCATCAGCAAAGTATGTGCTCACTCATTCAATCTAACTCAATCTACCTCATTAAGGATTGTTTATTATCTCATCACAACTTAACTTTCCATTGTTTTTGTAATATCAAGTAATATGGATACATTCCATTGTTCCTTGTGCAAAATATTCATAAACGTCATAAACGATTGAGGATCTAGTACTTTTTTTTTGGCACTTCATAGGTTATATCTTTCCAAACTGAAAAACAGACCCATTAGTGCGAACTCAATCTTCTGCTTAAGAAGCAATTCTTAGTCCACCCTTATGCTTTACTCCCATTATCTGTAAGAACCTTTTAGTAACAATGTCGAATATCTACTGAAAAGCCAAATGCACAACATCCATTGGATCCCCGTCATCAGCTCCACTTCTCTGAACCTCAGAAAATCCAAGTAAATTTATCAGATTAGATTTTCCTTTTATAATGTCTTTTCAATCAGCTTGAAAATGTTCAGATTTTATTCTGTGTTTTGTCATTTCTTACATATTAATGGGTGCAAGTCATTTTCCAAAAAAAACGATATCAAGCAAAATGGCAGAGAATTTTCTGTTTTCTGTCTCCCTTCCTTCTTGAACAGGACCAACACTTCAGCTGTTTTCTAACCGGCTGGATCCCTCCTTGAATCCAATGAGCTCTGGAATATTGCAACTAATGTCTCCACTATTTCTGCAGACACTTCACTGAAAACGCATGGATACAGTCCAGAAAGTCCCAGTAATCTGTTGTTGCTTCGGTCCCATTATTTTGTATAAAACGCTGTCCCTTGTTTAAAAAAAGCCTGCTACAAGATATTTCCTCCATTAATACCTTGCTTATATGCTTTGGAAAATGTATATTGTCCAGTACAATGAAGAGCAAATAATTAGCTATAATTTTCGAGTTCCAATTAGTAACCTCTCAGTCCTATCCGATAAGGGCCCCACATATACCTGATCTTCTCTCTCTCTCTGTACGCACAGACAAACTTTGGTGTTTATTTCTATGTTTCTTGCGAATTTGCATTCACTAATTTTCTTCCTCATGATTAGTTTTTCAGACAATCTCTGCTGCTTCCACAAGCAATTCCAATCCATTGGGTCTAACATTCGTTTTCATCACAGTTCCTGTGTTATTTTTTAATTTGATCCTTGCATTGCCGGCGTTTCCTCAGCACAGGTGAATAATCTTCTCATCAAGTCCTTCATGTTGAGCAAAATCATCATTTTCTAAGCATCGTGAAATATCAGCTTTAATATTTGGCAATGTTCATTTCCTAATCTTTCCCTTTATCTGTATTCAGCTCACGCTTGAATTCACAAATCAGTCAAAGATCCGAGCTGCCAGTTAGACGCCCGGTTCTGTAAAATGCTACAACGGGATTCCACAACACATGATGAGTTGACAGGATTCCACATAGATTTCAATAGACAGACACGTGTGACGTTGCTGCTTCTTCAACACGGCTATGTAGTCCTTGTATGTTTTTCAGCAACGTCGTAACAGACACAAACTGTGAAAAGTCTAACTTAAGGGGTTTTACGACTAATTTGATTATAGCGAACAGATATTGCCTCAGGCAAAAAGACTTCCAAGTTTTATGAAAGCACTTGTACAATGGAAGGGAGTTGGCCAGTTCCTTCGGCTCTGTTTTCTCCAGTCAACCTATTCACTGAAACCACACAAGCAGCAATGTTTGAAGTTGCTGGACCCAAACAACCAGGCCCGTGCTGATACTCTCTCTCTCTCTCTCTCTGTGACATCTCTCCTGTAAGACGCTGTGTTTGTTTTTACCTTTTGTGCGATTTTGGCGATTGTTGCACTCATTTCGAAAAGCACAATGAATTTGGCATAATCTGTTGAGGTTTCAGGTTGTTTAAGATATTGTGTATTCTCTTCTCTGTTGTTTGTGTTGGATTCAGTAATGTTGTACATAAATTCTGTTTTGGTTAAATCTGAGTGGTTTGATAACTTGCATCCCTTCTGGAATATTTGTGTTACACGCCCGTAAAGCAACTCGGAAAATAAGGGACTTGACTACTTTCTTTAAAAGTCTTGAGGTAGTCTGGACTCGTCAATAACCCATAGAACAAGGTTCAAAGAGGGGAGTTAAAGCTGCTGAAATGTGTTATCGCTCACAGAGCATTACACAGGTGGGAAGCGAATTGTAGCACAAGATTTATGACTTCACTGTTTCCGAACATGACATAACTGGCACCACCGACTCGACGGATCCCCCAATCATGATCAGGGAGAAAAAAAAGGGAAACATTGTCAGTGTAAACAAACAATTGAACCCTTTTGAAATGCCAAAAAAAAAAATGCAGATGAGTATGTGGAATGGACGGGATGAAAATGAGACTAATTGGAAGAAAGACGCCATAGAATGTTCCACATGAAAGAGAAATTTAAAATGGAGGTGTAAACAAATCAGATTAAACTGCAGATCAGTAATTCGGGTTTGATAGCGAAGAGGACTGTATTGGTCAGTAAGTACAAGGATGATGAGTGAACATGACAGTGTAAGTCGGTCTGTACAGGGATGCTGGTGAACAGGACAGTATTAATCAGGACGTACAAGGGTGACAGGTAAACATAACAATGCGTGTCAATGAGATCAAGGGTGATGAGTGAACCCGACAGTATAGCTCTGTGAGTACAGGAATAATGGGAGAAAGGTGGTAGTATCGGTCAGAGATTTAATTAGTAATGCTGAAGATGTCACTATATTTCACGCTGACTATATTCCATTTCGAATTGACTGGTGAGTCGAAGGTAATGGTGCATGGAAAGAAAAGTGCATTCTAGATCACAATGAGATGGGCCATCATCTCCGATCCTGGTGGAGTAATGTCAATGGGACCAATGTGCTTATGCTCATCAGTCCTTTGGTGTTAGGTTCCGTTCTGCCCTTCGAAAATACGATACTGGAGCAGATCGATGCAGGTTTAATGTAGGCTTGGAAAATGCTTGTGAAAATCCCAGAAAGGTTCATGAAGAGTCTCCTTATTCTTTTTTCCCTGGTTCCAGACGTTTGTCATGCTGTGGTGCCTAATTCACTATGAACACAACCCCCAAAACTAAACCAGTCTTAGCTCAACTAAATTCTCTGTTCCCATTGAATTCAACATTGCACACGAGACTTCCAGCAACAAAACAAAATTCTTTCCAATAACGGAACATAAGAGTGAAAATACTGTCACTTTAAGAGGTTCTTTACTCATTCTTTTGTGAAGAGATTATTTGAGGCGTAGATTACAAGCAGTCTACCAGAGTCACGAGCATAAACAGCTTGTGAGGCACTGAGTTGTATAATGTTGCAGCAACGGAAGCAGCCTGAGCTGGTGTGATCGAATTCCGACAGAAGCTGGAATTTTTGTATTATTTTGTCGTTTGAGTTGGGGACTTCTCCCAAAAGCTGGAGGTTCTTTGTGCTACGGGAATGCATGTGAAGCATCGGTTTTCCGAATTTGCCTTTGCGTAAAGTGTGTCTTCGATTTGTTACTATTTTGTAATAGTTACTGTATCTGTCTTCCTGTTAAGTTTCCCAGAGGATTAAGACAATCCAATTCGTTCATTCTTTTCTTATATTTTAACTATAGTGGATAAGTAAAGCGTGCTTTGATTTAAAACTGATAGTTTGACCAATTGATTTGCATCTGGAATGCAACACCTTCCATTTACCTTGAAAATTATCTTACGAATGTTTTGATGGAGTTTGGTCTAGTCTGTAACATAAGACCATGAGCAATATGAACAGCAGTATGACATTCAACCATTCAATAAGAGCATGGCTGATCTGTTCCAGGGCTCAAACCCAACTTCAGGCTACTCCTTTTTTCCTCTCATTTCGCCAATATACTAAACACCCATCCATATCAAATACAAATACTTTTATTGATCTAGGCTCCACAACTCCCCGGATTAGGAATTTCCAGGCATTCACTATCTTTTGATCAAAGACATGTCTTTTCATCTCAGTTTAAATTGACGTCTCTTATTCTGTATCTATGTCGCTGAATTCGAGACACCACTCAGGATTGGAAACATGTTCCAATATCTACCTTCTCAATCCCTGTCTGGATCTTGTAGCATTCGGTATTATCAACCGTCACTCATTTCAATACATTGAATAAATGGCTGACTACTTAGGCATTCTTGATTAATCAACATTTTCAACCGAGGAATCAGCCTAATATATCAACCTAGATATTTGCAGCTCCAGCATGTTAACTTTCTATTTTATACTCAGGAAATTCCTAATCGCTTCGTACTGCTCCTTTTTCAGTCCTCCCCATTTAATAACAGTCTGTCTTGTGGTTCTTGCAATCATATCCATTTGTTAGTGATTAAAACAACACATTTCACAGTATTTAGGTACCTGTGAGAATGAATCTAACACTGAAACCGTGCTAACCTTTTCTATAATCACCTTTCAGAATATTTGCTTCCATATTACAGCATGCCCTTACATCTTGCTTTGCATCATCTGCAATCTCCTTTATACAATTCACTCAGCTCTCTCAGTCAAACTATCAGTATCGATTGTAAATAACTCACGCCATAGGACGGATAATCTAGCAGATTCAGTTTTTAACCTGATAAGGATCATTAATCGCGACACTCATTCCATACTAACACATTGTTTGCCATATGGTGAGCTCTGCTCATATGTAATAAACTTTATTTTCTGGCGTGTAATCAAAAACCTCTGGAAAGCTAAGTACATTGTCTACCATTTCCCTTTTTTCCAGTCTGCTGGTTATGCTTCCAGTTAACTCCAATAAAAGTTTTCAAAACTTTATATGAAAGAATATGAGTTCCCTTTCACAAATCGCATATATTGAACGTCTTTAAACATACATGGAAAAGCTCGTGCTGCTTGCTTTGATGTTTCTTGCCAATATGTGTTCAGCATAAATTTTCTTCTTAATTTCACTCATGTCAACTGCTTCGGATTCCATCTTAAGCGTCCCAAATCTTGCCTATACTAATTCTCGCCAATTTGAATTTTCCATTTGTGTTTGGAAGTATCATTGACAGCCTTTGGGAATCATGGGTAGTTCATCTAGTTATTGATTCTTTTTTTTAACACAATCGATCATGAGATACCTGCGTAAATATCTTTCACGATACACCCACCGACCTTCCTTGGATCTATTTTCAGCTCCCACTTATGACAAGGTGTCAGAAAAAAATCTGCATTTTAGATGTCCGGTTCTTTTCAATTGTTCCAGGGAACTACCTTATGTGTTGAACACATGATCAGCTGAGGATGAATACATTCTCATAGGTTCTATCTCTCTGTCGCTTCTTTTCCAATTCTGCCACATTCCACTGGGAAGCCTCTGAAATAACCTGCTTTCTCTTCCATTGAGATTTTAGCACCACCTCACTCCTGTGGTCAGGCCCTTTCGCTGTAACTAACCCATGTCCTGCTCTTCTGCCTACACCCCTTCCTCTGATATTATGGAAATCTGAAACAAAAACAAAACTTGCTGGAGAAACTGGGAGCTTTGAAGAAGAGACACTGAACTCAAAGGTTCAACGCTGCTTTCGCACCACGGATGCTGCCAGCCATACTTAGTTTCGCCTGCAATTTTTGTTTTGGAACAAGTTTAAAGATGTGTGCTAAAACTGGTCAAACACACAATCTAGCATATAGCGCCATACACAGGGATGTGACTGGCAACACAAGATTCCATTAGATACGAAATAAGTCTGGCACCACTGGTATAACAGCGATGATAATCATGTTCAGTGAGAGAAAGAGAGGGAAATATATTCACTTTAAACATGGAAGATACCAACACTGGATAGGAAAATTTTCAGATGAATATATTAAAGTGTTTTGACAAAGGTGGCAACCTGGCTGCGTGACACCACGGAGAGACCTTCAGAGGAATTAACATTAACATCGAAACATTACAACATCATAAATCAGAGTAGTTCACTGAGTAGAGAAGTGATGCGTGAACGGGTCTTGGTGTGAATTGGGAGATCTGCAGCAGAATAGCGTTGCAGGTATGTCCTTGTAGATAGTGCACATCAAAACTGGTCATGCATGTAATGCGGCAGACAAGAGAAGCAGCAGAATGATATTGAAACATAATGTGGAACTTTTTGCCTAGGATAGTCCTGCAGTTTACGACTACCATCAAGGTAATCACTGGTTCATTGACGAGGGTCAGACCAGGGTCAGAACTATGTGCAGCAAAAATGATGATAACCCATTAAAGTGACCGTATGTGACTGCTTATATTCCAAAAGGCAGAACTATCAGCTGATGGTGAGGGGGCAAGATCCACAACAGCAATATATTAGATGTAATCTCTGCTGTCCTGCCAAATTCAGTTATCAACTGTGATGATCTACTAAATAACTCACTGGAGGAGAAAGCTCCACAAATATCCCTAGCCGATATAATAGCACAGATCTGCACATGAATGCAACAGACAAGAATGAAATATCTACACCATCATCAGCCAGAACAATCGAGTCGATGATTCATATTACCCTTGGCTTGATGTCCACAAAATCACAGATATCAATCTTCAATTAATGAATTCGCTGCACGTGACGTTAAGAAACAGCTGAACACAGCAGTCAAAGTCATGACACCACTCCTGAAATTGGACTGAAGGCTTGTGCTGCACAACAAGCCCTGTCTCTGAGGGGGATGTTTCATTTGAGCTCCAATTCTGAAGTTTACATGACTACGAAAAATAGCTCAACTATATCCAGCCCCCGAAGAGCAGAATAATTATAATATGATCGATTTTCACTCCCTCACTACCATCACAATAACCAACTTGGAAGAAGTTCGTTCTGACAGAGCCATCAAGCAGCACAGAAATAGCCTGCACAGTGTTGTTTATGATAGATCCACATGTGGAGATGATGCTATTGTGGAAACGTCACTGAATTACTAATCCTGACCGGACTAGTACTCTGGAAGCTAGTTGAATTTTTTTAAATAACAATTAATTAAATAGGGAGATCTAAAATCTGGTGTTAGTAATACAGACCTTGAAGCCAATTCCAATTGTAAATAATAATTTGATTCAGCAATGTATTTACAGGAAACAAATCTACGGTGCTTTCCTGGTCTAGCCTGAAAGTGGCAACAGACATAGAAACAAACGATGAACTCTTCAATGGTCTCTGAGAAGGCCAATCAAAGCACTAAATTGTATCAAAGTGCTCCGACTTGTTAAAAAATTAAACTGGACAAAACACCCGGCCCAACTTCAGCATCCGAAAATAGAACAAGGAATACGTTCGTGCCGACCCTGCAGAGACCTCTTTCCTAACATATCAGAGCTTGACACAACGGTTAGAGAGCTTTACCGCAGACGGCACAGAAATATCGTGAACGCAGTAGGCCACTCAACCCATTGAGCCTCCCCCATGCTAGTTTATGACCGAACATCTCAATGCACTTTTCACAGAAATGTCCCAAGCCCTTCATACGAATAAACGTCTGAAAGATGACATAGGAATTTCAGTGGTCGCTTTGGTCATCGATTTTGCTCCGCCATTTAACATCATGATGGCTGATCCTACCTTCACACAGTATTCCTGCTCTCTCCCTTTAGTGTGTAGAAATCATTACCCTTCAGTGTCTTGATCGCCACGCCCTAATATGGCAGAGAATTCCACTGACGAGAGTGTGTTTCTGGAAAAAGCACAGGAGGTCAGGCAGCATCCGAGGAGCAAGAAAATCGACGTTTCACTCAAGAGCCATTCCTCAGGAATTCCGCATATTCATCAATTTCTGAGTGTCGGCATTTATTATCATCTTCCAACAGAGTGGCCTCATTTCTCTTCAATGGCCACGTATTTTCCCAATCACTCAGTTTGCCTCAATCACTGTGGAGCTTTTTTTAAAATCCTCCTCTCCACTCACAATCCAACATTGTTCAGTGCGAACAGCAAATTTGGAAATAGTTGATTTGATTCCCGCAACCATATGTTGGATGCGCATAGTGAATAGTCGGGGTCCAAACACCAATCTCTACGATACCCGATGAGCCTGTCACTCCAAATAAACATTGTTTCGGCTCTCCTATTCTAAAACTATTTCCATATATTAACCCTCTTCCCGAAAATTTGATTTTGTACAGGAAGCTTGGGACATTATCAAAAATCTTTCAGAAAATACAAATAGAAGTAGCATCTATTGCTTCTCCATAACTCATCTCTCAGTCAGTTTCTCAAGTATGATGCCAATTTAATATGTCCCATTACTTTCAGTCACAATAATTTCTCCAAAACCATTTATTTACTAGTTTTTTTTCTATTTATTTTTTCTCACCATACTTCGATTTCCAAATAGTGTTGGGAAGATTTTATTTTGTTTTGTTCTATTCTGTGAAGATAGAAATAAAGTAGTTGCTTCATTGTTCTGAAGATTCCCTGTTTTACATTCTCCAGTTTCAGATTGCCGGAAAGTTGCAATTGTTTTCTCTTTCCTTTTCTGTAGCATGCGCTTAGAAGCTATTAGAATTCACTCTTATAACCCTTGTAATATGTTCTTCTGAAACACTCAAATTGCTGTCTTAATCTGCTTATTGATTAACCTTCCAAACTACATACTGTGTCTCCTGACACAATACGTAGATAGGCAAACAAGGAGTGATGCCATATTGGAATTGGTACGAAGAAATTAAAGCTGAAAGGTGTTTGACTTGAGGCACGTGAGCACTTTTGTGATAGTGACCACACTTTGTTTATGCTTACTTTAGCGCTGGAAAGGGAAAAGTATATTTAACAGGGCAGGAGTTATCGTTGGGGGAAAGGCAATTGTGAATGCGATTAGGCAAGATTTAGGGTGCATAAGATGGGGAAGAAAACTGCACGGGATAGACACAAATTAAATGTGGAGCTTATTCAATGAACAGCTATTGTGTGCCTTTGATAATTTTTCACCTGTCAGGAGGTAGAAAATTGTTGATCGCGGGACCCGTGGTTCACTAAAGAAGTTGAAGCTATTCTCAAGAGGAAGAGGAAGGCTTCTGTTAGGATGAGACATGAATACTAATTTAGCGCGCATCAGAGTTAAACGTTAGCCAGAACAATACCTAAAGACAGAGCTAAGAAGAGACAGGAGGGGTCATGAGAATTCTTTGGCGCATAGGATCGAGGAAAACTTTAATGCTTTCTGCAGGATTACAATAATACAAGAATGACGACTGCAAGATTAGGGCCAGTCATGCTTAGTAGTGGGAGGTTGTGCGCGGAATACGAGGTAATAGGGAAAGCGCTAAATGCATACTTTTCATCAGTATTCACTCTGGAAAAAGACAACGCTGTCGAGGAGAAAACGGGGATGCCTGGTAATACACTGGATGGGATTGAGATTTGCAAGGTGAAGGTGTTAACAATTCTGGAAAGGGTACAAAAAGGAAGTCCCCTAGGCCAAAATTCTTTTTCCTAGGATTCACTGCGAGGTGAGAGAGGAGATTGCCAAGATTTTTACTTTGATCTTTTTGTCATCATTGACTATAGGAATTGTGGCAGAAGATTTGAGGATAGTACATTTTGTCCCCTTGTTCATGTAAGGGAGTAGAGAAAATCGTGGCATTTATAAACCAGTGAGGCTTACTTCAGATGTGAGTACATTTTTAGAAAATGTTATGCGAGATAGAATTTATATTCATTTAGAAAGGAATACGGGGATTAGCGATCGTCAACACGGTTTTGTGAAGGGTAGGTCGTGCCTCACAAACTTAATTGAGTTCTTTGAGAATGTTACCAAAATGGTGGATGAGGGTAAAACGGTTGATGTGGTGTATATGGATTTCAATAAGGTGTTTGATAAGGCTCTCCACTGTAGGCCAGTGAACAAAATATGGGGACATGGAATTGAGGGTAATTTAGCAGTTTGGAGCAGAAATTGGCGAGCTGAAAGAAGATAGAGGGTTTCCATTGTTGTGAACTGTTCATCCTGTAGGTCAGTTACTAGTGGTATATCGCAAGGACCTGTTTTGGGTCCACTGCTGTTTGTCATTTGTACAGTTTACCCGGATGAATGCATAGAAGGATGGGTTCGTAAATTTGTGGATGACACTCAGGTCGGTAGAGTTGTGGATAGTGCCGAATGATGTTGTAAGTTACAGCGGGACATAGATAAGCTGCAGAGTTGGGCTGAGATTAAGGAGATTGAGTTCAAAGTCGAAAAGTGAATTGATTCTCCTTGGAAGGACCAAGAGGAATGCAGAACACTAGGCTATTGCTAAGATTCTTGGTTGTGTAGATCAACAGAGGTATCTCGTTGTCCATATAAATTGATGCCTGGAAGTTGCCAACCAGGTTGATATGATTTTAAAGAAAGCATACGGTGTGTTTGCTTTTATTAGTAGTGGGAACGAGTTTCAGAACCATGAGGCCATGCTGCAGATGTACAAAACTCTGATGCAGCAGCATTTGGAGTATTACATATAGTTCTGTTCACCGAATTATAGATTTGGAAGCTTTGGAAAGGGTATAGTGTGTTTCCTAGTTTCACAGTGTCGACATGTTGGGCCAAATGGTCTGTTACCTTAATTTAGGGATTCTATGCTCTTTCCTGTAAAATGAAACCCACATTGGCTGTCCATAGAAAAGAGGAAGAAGTGCTGGATGTCTTGAAACGCATAAAAAATGGATAAATCCCCAGGACCTGAGCAGGTGTACCGAGAACTCTGTGAAAAGCTAGGGAAATGATTGTTATGCCTCTCACTGAGACATTTGTAACATCGATAGTCACAGGTGAGGTACCGGAATACTGGAGGTTGGTTAATGTGGTGCCATTGTTTAAGAAAGATGGTAAAGGGAAATCAGGGAACTATAGACCAGGGAGCTTGACCTCGGTGGAGGGCACGTCGTTGCAGATAATCCTGAGGGATAGGAATGTGTGTGTGTGTATATATATATATATATATATATATATATATATATATATATATATATATAAATGTATATTTGGAAAGGCAAGGACTGATTAGGGATAGTCAACATTGCTTTGTCCGTGGGAAATCATGTCTCAAAAAGTTGATTGACCCTTTTGAAAAAGTGATAAAGAGGACGGTTAAGGGCAGGGTGGTCGAAGTGATCTATAGGATCTTCAGTAAGGATTTCGACATGATTCACCATAGGACACTGCTTAGCAAGGTTAGATCACGTGGAATACGGGGAGAACTAGCCATTTTGGATAAAGATCTGGCTCAAAGGTAGAAGACAGATGGTGGTGTTGGAGGGTTGTTTTTCAGACTGGAGGCCTGTGACCAGTGCAGTGCCATGTCGGTGCTGGGTCCACTAATTTTCAACATTTATATAAATGATTTGAATGTGAGCATAAGAGGTATAGTTAGGAAGTTTGCAGATGACACCAAAATTGGAGATGTAGTTGATAGCGAAGTAGGTTATCTCAGATTACAACAGGATCTGATCAGATGGGCCAATGGGCAGAGAAGTGATAAATGAAGTTTAAGTTAGATAAATACAAGGTGCTGAATTTTGGGAATAACAAATCTTAGCAGAACTTCTACATTTAATGGTTAGGCCCTATTGAGTGTTGCTGAGCAAAGAGACGTTGGAGAGCAGGTTCACAGCTCCGTGAAAGTGGAGTCGCAGATAGATAGGATAGTAAAGAAGACGTTTGTTATGGTCTCCTTTATTGGTCAGAGTATTGAGTACAGGAGTTGTGCTGTCATCTTGCGGCTTTATTGGACATTGGTTAGGCCACTGTTGGAATATTGTGTGCAATTCTGGTCTCCTTCCGCTCGGAAAGATGTTGTGAAACCTGAAAGGTTTCAGAAAAGATTTACAACGATGTTGACAGGGTTGGAGTATTTGAGGTATATGGGGAGGTTGACTAATCCACTGCTATTTTCCCTGGAGGCTGTGGGGCGACCTTATAGAGGTTTATAAGATCGTGAGGGGCATAGATAAGATAAATAGAAAAAGTATTTTCCCTGGGGTGGTGGTGTCCAGAACTAGAGTGTATCTATTTAGGGTGAGAGGGGAAAGATTTAAAAGAGACCAAAGCGGCAACGTTTTCACGCACAGTGTTGTACGTATATGGAATGACCTGCCAGAGAAAGTGGTGGAGGTTAGTCATATTGCAACATTTAAAAAGCTTCTAAGTGGGCTTATGAATAGGAAGGGTTTGTTGCGATATGGGCCAGGTGCTGGAAAGTAGGACTAGATTTGGTTGGAATATCTGGTAGGCATGGACGAGTAGGACCAAAGAGTCTGTTTCGGTGTGTACATTTCTACGTCTATATGAGTCTGTTAGAATTCACTTTGCTTCATGCAGTTTAGATGAAACTTGAATTTGTCCGTTATGGGTAGTAGCCATAAATTTGCATATCAAATTTCCTGTTGCTATAATATGCCTAATATTTGGTGCATAACTCCCATCAATGCTGCTGCTCTTCCTTCTTCTAAAATCCATTTTCAGAGTTTCAGTACAATTTCGGAAACGCCGGTTTTGGGGAGCCGAATGGTGGGTTCAGGTAAGATACCTGGAGATGTAAATATCAACGCCAAGTTAATTACTCTTATTCTTTCTTCACAAAAGTTATTTCAAAAACTAGACAATTCAACTCTGTGAAAGATTCTGACTCTCAGCTCTTTCAATACACCTCATACCTTTACAGACTTTCTTTAAGAAATTTCCCCCCACCCTCCGATGCTCCAAACAACAGCCTGAGTTTATCTTACAGTTCATACCCTCTAATCTCGACAGCATCCTGGTAAACCTGTTTTGCGCCCTCATCAACGCCTCTACAGCCTTCCTGTGATGTTGTGACCGAAATGAATGTAATCCACAAAATGTGTCCGACCAATATCTTATAAAGCCAGACTGACTCTTGTCCTCGAGTAATAAAGGCAAGCATGCCATACGCCTTCCTTATCACTCCTACTATTAAGTGTAACCTTGCCCATGACGTTTGTTATCTCAAAGCGCTGCACCTCATACTTACACAGATCAAAGTGCAAATGCCATTTCTCCGCCTGCACCTACAACTGATCAACAATCCCACGGTCTTTCTTTGACAAACTCCTGCACGACCTACAATTCCACGGATGTTTGTACCGTCTCAAAACTTAGCGATTCACCCATTTACATTTTCATCGAAGATATTTACATATATTACAAGCAGCAGAGGTCCCTGCACGGATCCCCGCGGAATACTATTATTCACGGACCTTCAGCTTGAAGATAATCCTCCACCACTACCTTCTGTCTTTTATGAGCAAGGCAATTCTGAATCGAGGGAACTAAGTCACCAAAGATCACATGCATTGATGAGCCTTTCATGAGGGACTTTGTCAAAAGTCCTACTAAAATCCATATAGACGACATTCACTGCTCTACCCATATCGTTCACCTTTTTCTCCTCCTCGAAATTTCAACAATGTAGTAAGACATGACCCTGCAGAAAAACATACAAGCTGTCTTTATTAGGCCTGTCCCTAAGAATTCTCTCTTATCACGTTCCAACCACAATTTAAGTCTCACCTGTCTGTATTTCCGTTTTTAAACAGAGGAGGAGCATTAATTAATCACCTGCCCTCCGGGTGCTCTTCCGAGGCTGGGAAAGATGAGAAGATCTTTATCAAAGCCCCTGTAATCTCCTTCCCTATCTCTGTCAATACTGGGATAGATACCATCAGGCACTGGGGATTTATGCAGAAGACGCAAAACCACTGCTTTCTCCATTTCAAAATGCCACAGCATATTCGCATGCTCCACACAAATCACATGATCCTCCATGTTCTTCTCCTGGGCGAATACTGACGTAAAGTGTTCATTTGGGACCTTACCCACATTTTCTGTCTCCAAGCATAGAATCCATCCTCTATTCATGAGTGATCCTATTTCTTCCCAGTTATCCTCTTGTTCTTAATGAATGTATGGATTTCCTTGGGATTCTCTTTAACCCTACTTTTCAAGGTTATTTCATGGCTGCTTACTCTCTTAAGACCTTGCTGTGTTTTTTTTTCCTGCTTTCTTTATATTCTTCATGGGCTTTGTACGATTTTAGTTTCCTAATATGTACATTTATTCTTTTTTTCTGCTTTTGACTAAATTCACAACCTCTTCCATTAGCCAAGGGTCCTTCACATGGCCATCATTTTCAATCCTCTTATTGGGACATGCCGATTTCAAACTATTATCAGCAGGTATGTTAACAATTTCCAGATGCCAGTTGTGAATTTATCTGATAACAGCTCCTTCAAAATAACACTCCTTGGCTCCTGCCTACAAGTGAAACGATTTTTCCACCTGCAATTTAGTATCTTTGCACAAGATCCCTACTTATCCTTATTATTAGTTATCTTACTACCTCAGGAGTTGCGATCACATTTTTCAGAATGTTCTCCTACTGAAAGATCAGATTCCTGGTCAGGCTTATTAGACAGCATAAGATCCAGTATGTCCCCTCCTATAGTTGGACTACCCACAAACAGTTTCAACAGACACGTTTAGATGAACATAACAAATTAAGCCCTCCTTATGTCTCTTGGTCTGAGGGTTCCCACCCGCTTGCTACTCCATTTTCAACCCTCCCGACTGACACGAATGAACTTCCCTGCCACGATATTGGTTCCACTCCAGTTAAGGTGCAACCTATCCCTGTTGCACAGGTAAGCCCTCACACTCAAGAGGTCCCAATGACCCAAGAACCTGAAATCTTGCCCGTGCACCAGTTCTTTTGCCTAACATTCATCTGTCCTTTCTTTTCCTTCCTTGCCTCACTTGCACGTGACACTGGTAGCAAGCTAGAAATGAATATCCTAGAGGTCCCGCTTTTCATCCTCTTCCTTATTTCCCACTACAAATTTTGCAGGACCTGAACTTTCTTTCTACCAATATCGTTGTTACCAATATGCAGAATGACGGGTATCTGTTCATCTTCTCCCTTAAGCGTTTTGTACAACGGTTCAGAGTCTTTGACTCTGGCACCGGGGAAGTAACACACCATCCTGGATTCTCCAACGTGTCCATAGAAATGACTGTTTGTGCTCCTAACTAGCGAATCTGTCACCACTATTGCTTGCTTGGACCTTGTCTGACGCTGCTGTATAGTAGAGCCAGTCGTGGTGCCAAAAGTCTGGCTGCTGCTGTTATATTCCCTTTAGAGGCTATCGACGCTACCAGTACCCAAAACAATATACCTGTTGGAGAGGGGAGTAGCCACAGTAGATTCCTGTAATACCATTCTGATTCTCCTGGCAGCCACCAATCTATGTGACTCATCCTGTGGTGTGACTAACTCCTCGTAACTATGTAACTTTTTGACTAACGCCCCGTAACTTTCTGCCTCTGCATGCGCCTCAGTATGTCCAACTTCTTCTGCAACTGAACTATGCTATCTATGAAAAGTTGCAGCAAGTTCTCCTTCCTGCAGATAGAGTCGTCATGGACACTAGTCAGCTCCCAGAGATCTTTGTACAATGAAAAAAAAGACTACTCAGCCCATCGAGTCTGCTGCGCTGAAAATGCAGAAGGATACAAAATCGTTTCAAACTGTTTATGGGAACTGGAGAATATCAATCACTCCTCAATTCCATTTCAGAGAGGCAGTAAGAAACTGTTTAGTATCTCGAGCCTCTTCGGGACGGACAAGAAGAGACATCTCACCCCCTCAAGTTGTTGCAAATCAACAGGAATATTCCACAAACCTTCGAAATCATTACGGATCAACAGGAGGAGGACAAACAGACTTGGATTGTCTTACTCAAGAACCGAAGCAGAAGATCTGTAATGTAGAAACACCAGCAGGGCATTCAGCCCATTGAATGTGTAAAACAGGCACAAAATGAGGGCATTCAGTCACTGAAGCTTTTCACACAGCAGTCGGAGCAGATCTTGTAAAGGCTTGTGTCCACATCAGAGGAATTGGAAAGGAACGTCGAGGTTATAGAAAGGAAACAAATTAGAATGATAATTTTCAGCTCGGGAATGTAACATAATTGGCAAATTATTGGGATTAAAGAAAAATTGTAGAATCCAATATTAAGAAACTAATAGCAAGACATTTTCAAAGTCAAACCACAATTCACGAGAGGGAGCATGATTTAATGAAGAATAAACAATGTTTGAATTACTTGCTCAAGTTATCTAAAGATGTGACGGCGGAAAAGGATATAGAAGACATAGACTGTCGGGAAGTAGATGGTGGCATCTTGCAAAATGTCCAGATTACAGAGGAAGAAGTGCTGGATGTCTTGAAACTGTTAAAGGTGGATAAACCCCTAGGACCTGATCAGGTGTACCCGAGAACTCTGTGGGAAGCTAGAGAAGTGATTGCTGGGCCTCCTGCTGAGATACGTGTAACATTGATAGTCACAGGTGAGGTGCCAGAAGACTGGAGGTTGGCTAACGTGGTGCCACTGTTTAAGAAGGGCTGTAAAGGAAAGCCAGTGTACTCTCTACCAGTGAACCAGACCTCAGAAGTGGGCAAGATGTTGGAGTGAATCCTGGGGGACAGGTAAGGCAAGGACTGCTTAGACATAGTCGATATGGCTTTGTGCGTTGGAAATAAGGTCTCACAAACTTGATTGAGTTTTTTGAAGAAGTAACAAAGAAGATTGATGAGGACAGAGTAGTAGATGTGATCTATATGGACTTCAGTAAGGCGCTCGACAAGGTTCCCCATGGGAGACTGATTAGCAAGGTTAGATCTCATGGAATACAGGGACATCTAGCCATTTGGATATAGAACTGTTTCAAAGGTAGAAGGTAGAGGGTGGTGGTGTAGGGTTCTTTTTTCAGACTGGAGGCCTGTGACCATTGGAGTGCCACAAGGATCGGTGCTGAGTCCTCTACTTTGTGTCATTTACAAAAATGACTTGGATGTGAGCATAAGCGGTAGAACTGGTAAGTTTGCAGATAACACCAAAATTGGAGGTGTGTCGTGGACAGCCAGGAGGGTTTCCTCAAATTACAACAGAATCTGGACAAGATTGGCCAATGGACTGAGAAGTGGCAGATGGCGATTAATTCAGATCAATGCGATAAAGGCGAGGTTATGCATGTTGGGAAAGCAAATTTAACGGGACTTATACACTTAATGGTAAGGTCCTAGGGAGTGTTGCTGAACAAAGAGACCTTGGAGTGCAGATTCCTAGCTCTTTGGAACTGGAGTCGCAGATAGACAAGTTAGTGAAGAAGGCGTTTGGTATGCTTTCTTTTGTTGGTCTGAGTATTGATTACAGAAGTTGGGAGGTCACGTTGCGGCTGTATAGGACATTGGTTGTTAGGCCACTGTTGGAATATCGTGTGCAATTCTGGTCTCCTTCCTATCGGAAAGATGTTGTGAACATTGAAAATGTTCAGAAAAGATTTACAAGGATATTGCCAGTGTTGGTGGATTTGAGCTATTGGGAGAGGCTGAACAGGCTGAGGCTGTTTTCCCTGGAACTGCAGAGACTGAAGGGTGACCTTATAGAGGTTTAAAAAGTTATGAGGTGCATGGATATGATAAATAGACAAACTCTTTTCCCTCGGGTTGCAGAGTCCAGAACTAGAGGGCTTAGATTTAGGGAGATAGGGAAAAGATATAAAAGAGACCTAAGCGGCCAATTTTTCATGCAGAGGTGTATGGAATGAGCTGCCAGGGGATGCGGTGGATGCTGGTACAACTGCAACATTTAACAGGCATTTGGAAGGGTATATGAATAGGAAGGGTTTGGAGGGATATAGGCTGTGTGCTGGCAGGTGGGATTAGATTGGGTTGGGATATCTGGTCGGCATGCACAGTGTGGACCGAATGGTCTGTTTCCATGTTGTAAATCTCTATGATTCTATGACTAAGCGAGCTGGATTATGGGGAACCCACAAATATAATATCTCCGAACGCAATGCATAAGGCGCCAGCTAAAAGACTGATCAATGAAATAATAGCACATAAGGTTAGGAGAAATTTAGTAGCTTGGAGAGGGAATTCGCAAAGCAGCAAAATGGACAAACACGAAATAGATGGGTCATTTCCTGGCTGGCAAGATTTAGCCTGACACCCAACTATTTACAATCTATATTTTTACTTGTGTATAAAAAATGCTGAAGGAAAATTTGCATAAGGAAATTGGAAACTCACATTACAATGAAGATGTAACAAATTACAGATGAATATGAATAGGTTGAATGAATGGGCTAACGGTAAATGAAATTCAAAGTGGATGACTATGAGGTTGCCTTCTTTTGTCAGGGGAAGAGAAAGGCAACTTATCATCAAAACGGAGAGGAACTTCAAGCATTAATGGGCAGAAGAAATTGCTTGTCCGGAAAATTGCAGAAAATTGTCATACAGATACAGCAAGTCTTAAGATAGGCATTTTCAGCACTAAAAATGCATTTTCAGCAGTTATTTCTAAAAGAATAGCATTAGTATTCAACAACAAAAAACATTACTGGGGCTATAACTGGAATGCTGTGTACAGTTCTGTTCACCTGACTAGAGGAAGGAAGTGGTTGTATTGGAGGCAGATCAGAAGAGGTTCATTAAATTGATTCCAGATATGAGGAGTTTGTCTTATGAAGAGACTGGGCAGTTCAGGCTTATATTCTCTGGAATTTAGAAGAATGGGAGGAGTTCTCTGTGATGTAAAGATGATGCTTTTGGTGACTAACAATGTTGATCGTGCAGATGTGAAGTTGATATCTCGACATGTGGGGCAATCTATAACAATAGATCATAGTTTTACGATAAGGCGAATCAGGTTTAAGACAGGAGTAAGGAGAAAATACCTCTCTCAATGGTTTGGGAGTCTGTGTAATTGCCTACCCCAGAGTGCAATGGATGTTGCGACATTGAGTAAATAAAGGGCTATGGAGAGCTTACAGGGAAGTGGAAGTAATCAAACAGACCCCACCACAAAGGATATATTTCCCTCCCCACCCCTATCAGCGTTCCGGAAAGACCACTCCCTCCACGACTCCCTCATCAGATCCACACCCCCACCAACCCAACCTCCACTCCCGGCACCTTCCTCTGCAACCGCAAGAAATGCAAAACTTGCGCCTACAACTCCCCTCTCACTTCCCTCCAACGCCCCAAGGGATCCTTCCATATCCTTCATAAATTCACCTGCACCTCCACACACATCATTTACTGCATCCGCTGTACCCGATGTAGCCTCCTCTATATTGGGGAGACAGGCTGCCTACCTGTGGAAAGTTTCAGAGAACACCTCTGGGACACCCGCACCAATCACCCCAATCGCCCCGTGGCTGAACACTATAACTCCCCCTCCCACTCCGCCAAGGACATGCAGGTCCTTGGCCTCCTCCATCGCCAGACCATAGCAACACGACGCCTGGAGGAAGAGCGCCTCGTCTTCCGTCTAGGAACCTTCCAAACACAAGGGATGAATGCAGATTTATCCAGCTTCCTCATTTCCCCTCCCCCCATCTTATCTCAGTTCCAACCCTAAGACTCAGCACCGCCTTCTTGGTCTGCAATCTTCTTCCCGACCTCTTCGGCCCCACCCCCTCTCCGGCCTATCACCCTCACCTGAACCTCCTTCCACGTATCGTATTCCCAACGCCCCTCCACCAAGTCCCTCCTTCCTACCTTTTATCTTAGCCTGCTTGGCACACCCTCCTCATTCCTGAAGAAGGGCTTATGACCAAAACGTAGATTCTCCTGCTCCTTTGATACTGCCTGACCTGCTGCGCTTTTCCAGCAACACATTTTTAAGCTCTGAATTGAAATCAGGCATGATTGTATTAACTGGTGTAGCAGACTTGAGGGGCTGAATTGCCAACTGATTCTCATTCTTCTTTTTCACCCCTTCAAAGATGCTGCATAGGAGTGGGGGAGGACAACATTCAGTAACGTCATTGTCACATCAATTGAAATGTTTTGCATCATCGAATTCTGAACCTGTCTCACAGAACCAGTTCAGATAACATAAATTGAGATAAGGTAACAGGACAGCATGGAGAACTTTGCAGATTGTGCTAGTGTTCTGCTCAATAAACTGGACTATATTCCAACCGTGGGAGCATTGCAAACTTTTGCCATTATACTTGTACTAAATAACTGCCGAACACGGGGAAACTTGCTGTCTTTGGTGTACGTGACACTAAATTGGGCTGACACGAATTATATTTCCATGTCAGGATAGCACCAGAACAAGACAAGGCGTGTGTGCGTTTGTGCGTATGTGTGCGTGTGTAAGAGAGAGAGAGAGAGAGAGTGTATGTGTGTATAATGGAGGGTAGGGACTGTCTACATGTGACCATTGTTGCTTCAGAGAGAACACGCATGGAGGAAATCAGTTTAAATTTGAAGAACTGGTAACATTTTAGGTAAGTGACAGTGAGAGAGACTGAAGGACGTTTCTTGGGTACTTGCGATGATGTGTTTCAGAATCTTGTAGTAAAAGCATTGTCAGACCCACTAATATTCAGTGCACACAGGAATGATGGATGAATGGGATTTTAGTATGAGTTTGAATATCGGCCGTGGAGTGCATTTGCTTGCGCAGGTTTGAAGCTGGGAGTGTTAGGAGTACATTCTTGGCATTAAGCAGACTGTATTTCATCGGTCAAGTTTCAAGTAAGAGTTGGGGTGAGTCAGTGAAGTATATTCTGGAGGTGTTAGTAGTTAAAATTAGGAATGGACGGGTTACGGTTTCAGGAATCAGCTCATGGCCAAAGCCATCAATATAGTTGTATTTCGTCTATTTCATCCTCAGATATTGGTCAAGGATGGCATGGTGTCAGAGGAAAAATGGATTTAAACCATAACAGAAGATGGTGACCTCCATGCTCCCAATATCTAATTAATAAGTGCAGTGATACAATGAATCCTGGTTCACACCTGAAACTGACTAGTTCTTCAGAGATACCCATGACAGTGACTGCCAGAAGCTGGAGGAAGAGATTGAACGAAAAAGTTCACTGATGTAGTTAATTGTGATTTGAAGAGTGAATATCTGATTTCAGACTCTCAGCGAGGACAATAACAGTGGCAAGGAGTGTAGAGTAAATGAAGATAATCGTAGTACTATTACATAGTGTTGATAGGAATAATAACTGGACAGTGAGATTTAGCATGGACACCAATGATAGCCAGGATAGGATAATAAAATCATCGAATAATCAAAAGAGCATACTCCATCCACAGTGATTTATGATATTTGATAATGTGCAGAACGATACCAAACATTCCAGGATAAACTCCTCTCCAGAGTTGGAATATTTCCGTCAATTAATCTCAGATTCTGCTCTATTGCTGTCACATTCCACTCTAATGTTCACAGATACTGATCTCTTCTCCCCCTCTCTCTGCAATTCTTGATAGCTGTTAGTGCTACGTGGTGCTGTTTCTGCTCAAACTATGGGGTAAAAAATTGTTCAGAGAACATTTGTCATGAAAAACTGGAAACCCTCCAGTGTGATATTTTTAATCCATGGAGACTGACATTAATCACAGTCGCCGATCAAACAGGTTCAATTCACGCCTTCCTTATCGCACTCTTTAAGTCACAAGAAGAGGAACTATTACTTGGTCTGGATAGAATGTATGAGGGTTCGTGATCAATGGGCCATAAAACTTCCAAAATTTTTATTCTTTTTCTTTGCATGTAGGAGTAATGCCAGAACACAGCAGGATTGTATATATGTTCTATACAGTTTATAATAGGATACAGAAATATGTTAACTGACCAGCTGCAGATAATGACTGTTCAGGTAATTTCTAGAGAGCAGAAAGCAGAATGACAACATTTATTGATCACTGACTTTGAATATTGCTGTTCCTATTGTTAAGTGCCCTTTGTCGCATTCTTTCATAATCTTGAGACATCGTTTGGGCCATTAATGTCGCTGTTCAGAAACCCGGGAAAAATTGAGTCTCCATGTGCCTACTGTAGAGGAGTAGAAGGTGTCCATTTAGCCCACTCGAAAAAATAACACACTTGAGAGGTATAAAATTGGAATGTTGACATGTCTTGCAAGGAGAATCATTCAATATATAGAGAAGGATTACTGCAGCAAATGAGGTTTCACTGAAAGGACACTTGGATTAAGTTGTGTTATTTCTATTTGTATAACTGAGAATAGAGGGACCTCCACCAGTTTAACGGCTGCTCATTTAATATTTTGAGCCTGTTACAGAGGACAGGAAGAGCCCAATCATCCTTTCAAGACTGTTACACATGAACACGCCAAAACCATTCAGCCTCTTGTGAAGGCAATTCAGCTGGTCCAGTCTCTTACAGAGGAACAGAAGAAGGCGTCTCAGCCTCTTGAGTCTACGACGGAAATAGAGAAAGTGCCCATTCAGCCTCTCGACCCTGTAACACGGGAACAGGCAGAGAATATTCAGCTTCTCTAGTCTGTTATACAGAAACATGGATTATTCGTTCAGCCTCTCGAGTCTTCACAGGACAACAGGAGGAGTATATTCAGCCTCTGGAATGTGTTACAGCGGCGCAGACGGATGCCGTTCAGCTTCTCCAGTCTGTTATATATGAACATGAAGGGATCATTCAGCCTCTCGAGCCTGTTATGTTGTAACTACCGGATTTAAAATAGTTATGTAAAAGGATACCTTGGTTTAAAGTTCTGAATCTAGCCTGCCAATTTTGAAAACGTGCATCAAACACTTTGGAAAGTTTATTGGGAAAACATATCCCCAGATAACAGGATACTTGGAAATTGGGAAACATTCAAAAATGAAGTTATGGATCTCCAGAAGTGATATGTTTCTGACAGTATGAAGTCTGGTGGGTTGGATGACAAGGGAAATGGAGGCTGAAAACGTGTTGCTGGAAAAGCGCAGCAGGTCAGGCAGCATCCAAGGAACAGGAGAATCGACGAGTCGGCATCAGCCTTCTTCAGAGCTTATGCACGAAACGTCGATGCTCCTGTTTCTTGGATGCTGCCTGACCTGCTGCGCTTTTCCAGCAACACATTTTCAGCTCTGATCTCCAGAATCTGCAGTCCTCACTTTCTCCAAGGGAAATTGAGGCTTTGATCAATGAAAAGAAGTAAATCAAAAAAATCAAGTGCAGGCAGCAGGGATCGAGTGAGTCCTTAAAACAGTACAAGGGCAGTAGGAGTATACTCAAGAGGGTATTCAGGACTGCAAAGTAGAGCATGACATGACATTGGTAATTGAGGAAAACTGGATTCTGAAGGGATTCTGCAAATGCATTAAGAAAAGAGTAACTAAGAAGAGAATAAGGCCACTGAAACATCAGCATGGTCACCAATGGATGGGACCATAGGAGAAAGATGAGGTATGAAACGAATATTTTGTATCATTATTTATTGTGGAGAAGGAGAAAAAAAAGGTCATCTTGGGAACTCTCCACATTGCAGAGGAGGAGATGCTGAACATCTTAAAGTGCATACACGTGGATAATTCTCTGGAAACTGATCAGTTGTATGGTAGACCTTTGTGAAAAGCTTTGGACGTCATTGCTAAGATCCTTGCTGAGATATTCGTATCATGGATAGTCATAAGTTACGTGATGGAAGACTGGAGAGTACCGAATGAGTGCCATTATTTAACAAAGTAGTGTGGAAAAGCCATAAACCAATGAGCGGTCACAGCTAAAATGCTGGAGGAGATTCTGAGGGGAAAGATTCCATGTATTACAAAGGCTCAGACTGATTAGGGATAGTTAGCATGGCTGTGCGCATGGGAAACTACGTGTCACTAACTTGTACGACTTTTTTTGAAGAAGATTGATCAAGACACAATATTTGACGATGTTTATATTGGCTTCAGCAATGTATTCAACAAACATCCACATTTCAGACTGTTTAGTAAGGTAAGAATAGTTTGAATCCAGGGATACCTAGCCTTTCAGATACAAAATTCGCTGAAAGGCAGAAGACAGAAGGTGATGGTGGTCTTTTTTTTCTGACTGGTGGCTGCTGAAGTTTAGTGTGCTGCAAGGATCAGTACGGTGTCCAGTAGTTCCAGTAACTTAACCAATAACATGTATTTTAATGTAGGAGAAGTAGTTAGTAAGTTTTCAGATAACACCAAACTTGGTGGGCAGTTGAGAGTGAAGACTATTTCAGTGTACAACAGGACATTGATCAGATTGCCAATGAGTGGCCGATTAGTTAACATTTCAGTAAGCCAGATGAGGGTCGAACTAACAGAATTAATTGTAGTACCACGGTGAGAGTTGCCAAACACAAAGATCGTAATAGATTTGCAACAGTGTGAAAAAGGCCATTCAACCCACCGATTCTAACTGACCCCTTGAAGAACCACCCACTAGATTCCCCCATCCGATCCTATAACCCTACATTTTCTATAGTTAAACCACCGAGCCTAGACATTACTGGACACTGCAAGGCAATTTACCATGGCCAACATACCGAACCTGGATTGTGGGACTAAACCACAGCACGCTGAGTAAACTCCCAGAGACATGGAGAGAGTGTGCAAATTCCACGCAGACCATCGTCCTAGGGTGCAATTGAACCAGGGTCCCTGATTCTGTGAGGCAGCAGTTCTAACCATTGTGCCACTGTGTAACCCAAAGCCAAAGGTAACTGCATTCCTGCATTTTTAAAAATCCATCACATCATTTGAGATGATGTCCAATTACAGTGGGGTACCTCTATAATGACTTCCTTTTCCCTCACCCGAGAATTCTTCCCCCACACACGACCTCTGATGGACAGGGCTTTCAGCTGTAACCGGCCCATCTCCTGCCCTTTAGCCGTAACCACTTCCCCTTCTCCCCAGATCAATACTTCTGTATGCAGAATACGAGCCAATCGAAAATGAAACAAAGATCTGCAAATGCTGGACATCACAAACAAAAACCTTTTCGGTGAAGAGACACCAGATTGAAATGTATCACTGCTTCTTTCCTCCTGATTATACTAGACTTGTTGAGTTTTGCTGATAATGTCTGTACTTGAATAACTAATTTCCTATTTATAACATGCACAAAATTTGCTCTGTAGTTTTGACTTAGACATAAAACTCCCATCAGTATTTAATTCTTCTTACTGTTTCTAAATTACAGACAAACTGTTTCTGTGTAATCTGAGTGATAAGGGTTATGGCGAGTTTAATGGCAATTGAGTCTTGATGTTTTGTGAGGCCTACGTGGAAGTTAAGGTAATCTCGTTGCCTCTTCTTCGTTCTTCTCGAGAGGAATGGCTAGTTTCTCAAACAAAAAGAAAGCAAAGGACAAAGAATATTACAGCACAGGAACAGGTCCTTCAGCCCTCCAAGCCTGCGTCAATTCATATTCTCCGTCTAAAATTGCCACTTGATTTCTAAGGATTTGTATCCCTTTGCTCCCTACCCATTCGTGTGTCTGTTCAGGTACATCATAAAAGACCTGATCATTCCCGCCACTACTGCCACCGCTGGCAGCGCATTCCAGGGACCCACCACCCTCTGCGTGAAGAACTTTCCATGTATATATGCCAAAATTTGTCCTCTCTCACTTTGTACTCGTGACCCGTAGTAACTTGGTCCTCCACTCTTGCTATCCAACGTGTCTACGATGATTCTGTAGGACTCAATCAGGACCACACTCAACCTCTTTATTTCCAATGATAATAATACTAATATACTGAACCTTTACTCATACCTAGCAGCCTCTAAATTCGGCAACATCCTGTTGAACTTCCTCTGCTCCCTCTCCAAAGCATCCACATTCTTTTGGTAATGTAGCGACTAAAACTGTATGCAGTATTCCAAATGTGGCCAAACCAAATTCTTATACAACTGTAACATGACCTGCTAATTCTTGTACTCAATACCCCGTCCGATGAAGGAAAGCATGCTGTATGCCTTCTTGACCAGTAGATTGTCCTGCGTTGTTGCCTTCAGGGCACAATGGACCTAAACACCCAGATTTCTCTGTACTTCAACTTTCCCTTGAACTTTTTTATTTACTGTACAGTTCGCTCTGGAATTACATCTTCCCAATTGCATCTCATCACTTTTGTCTGGATTCAATACCATCTGCCATTTCTCTGCCCAGGTCTCCAATCCATCCATATTCTGCTGTATTTATACCAGTCCCCTTCATTATTTGCTACTCCACCAGGCTTAGTGTCGTCTGCAATTTTGCTAATGAGGCAACCTACACATACCTCCAAGTCATTTATGTATGTCACAAACAGCTGTGGTCCCAGCACAGATCCCTGTGAGACACCACTTTTCACACGTCTCCGTTTTGAGGAGTCCACTTCACTACTATACTCTGTCTCCTGTTACCTAACCAGTTGTCTATCCATCTAGATTCGAACAACCTGACCCCATGCGACTTTTCACTTGATCTCCCCTTATGCTGCCAAAGTGTAGAAGTGTAGAAGGATCTCCGTACAAGGTTTTACAATTCTCTAGGTGGCTGAGACTGCTCTGATCTGCGTGGCTACCTCTGAGCTGGCTGGCCTGGCCTTGTAGCGTAGCCTCCATTGGGGGAGAAGGAAGACTTGCTTGTGAACCTTCCCATGAAGAAGGAGTTACATGACCACACTTACAAATTTGTTTTGTGGACAGAAGAAATTTGTCCCAGAGTGCCACGTGCAGGCTTAATATCAGGGTACCTCCAATCTGGCTAAGGTTATTGCAGGGCACTATCAGTATTGAACGTTTCTTTTGGTGCCCGGGATGGTCTTTAATTTAAGCATCTCCAGTGAATAACGAGTTGCTCTGGGGATAGCATTTAGTAAGCAGTGGCTCTAATGTGAGTGTCAAAGCGAGAGTTCACACATCATTAACCATTCCTCAAGACTGCTCTGCTGTTCGATAGGATCATGGCTGATCTTTTCTTGCACTCAGCTCCACTTATCCACATGTTCGCCATCCCGCTTAATTCCTTTGCTGTTCAAAAATCTACGTATCTTTGCCTCAAAAACATGCAACGAAGTAGCCCCAACTTCTCGACTAGGCAGGGACTTTCCCATATTCACAACCCTTTGGATGAAATCGTTCCTCCTCAACTCAGTCCTAAATCTGTTCCCTTTCTTTGAGGATATGCCTCCCAGTTATAATTTCACCCGCCGTAGGAAGTAATCTCCCTGTTTCTAATCAGCCCATCAAGAGTTTTAAAACAGGAACAGAATGAGGCAGTTTAGCCATTCGAGACTGTTGTTCGGCAACTGGAACAGTTCTTTTCATTGCTCATGCGTGTTCTGCAGGAAATGGAAGGGAACATTCAGCGTTTCAAAGATGCTACACTGGATGCTACACTGGAGTATGGTGAAGACTGATTAACGATGTATGATCTTCATCAAAGAAGCATCCTTTCGTTCTGCGTAGAGATCCAAAGACAATGGAAAAGGCTGGCTCATACTGAAGACATTCACCAACATGAAATATTGTGCATTGCCACACTCCCAACATTAGTGGAATGAGTGTTAGGACAGTCCAGTCAAAAGGTTAAAAAAAATCATTGCAAGATCATCTGAAATGGTTACATCATATTCTCAATCCAACTCACAAAACCAGCCCCAACATCATGGATCCAGGTGAGATATCTTTTCATCACAGAGCACTGTACTGATCAGTCTAATGAAATGGTCAATGCAAGAGAGCAATCTGCTCAGAGGTCATCACTGCGCAGACCACTCCAGCACATGGACCTGAAATCGATACCTGTGCAGCACAGAGAGCTGCGCCATGAACACCAATGAACAAATGTGTAAACCTGGAACAGTTATCTACTCAACATGTAGAGCTATGCCGACCCAGTGTAATGCTCGGTTGCACTGTATTAGATCGCTGGCCAGTGTGGGGAAAATTATAGCCCACGCTAGAAGGGACAGAATGTGCAACTCCCATCCATTCGCAGCTCCAAACCTCGAGTGTGCCATGGCAAGGGATACAATGGATATCAAAATCACTGCCAGAGAGAGATGTTGGGGCAATCAGTTTAAACACCAACAATTGGGATGGTTTGGGGAAATAGACTGACAAGGGGACACTGAGAGACAATAATTTGTAAGGATGTATTAGCAGCTTTCAGAATGCTGAAATGATGTCTTTTTGAGATCATCTTGCAACACGAGCCAGTGTTTCCATGAATGATGCGCGAACAAGACTTTCATGAGAGTTTGGAAATTGGAGAGGGTTAGATAAGTATTTGTTCTGCAGCTTTGTAACAGGAAGTGGGGTCAACAGAGTCATGTGGATGAATCTAACAATATTTTTTGCTCGTGTCGTTTTGACTGAGTTTGAGAGAGGAATCATCTGCACAAGGCCAATTTCATTTCCTGCTGCGACTTTATCAAACTCACCTTGTTACAGATCTACCACATGGCATAGCTTCCCTCCCATTCAATGCCAGCCTAATTCTCCGATCATGACTAGAGTTACTCACGGCTGCCCGAATCCCTGCATATTCCATGGTCCTTGGCACTCATGCTATCTGCAAGTGGTCATTGGGCACAAGGTCGAGATTCTCTGTTCTGAGTTGCCCTGCATGGTTTTCTTCGAGCACGGCAAATGAGGAGCAATTGTACCACAAATTGTGGACAGGGTCCTGGTGTTTGTGCTGGTGCAGAGTGGACCATTTCCAATTCAGATGAGGGCCCACCACCAGACCCAAATATCATGGTCTTTGCTCACCATCCAACTCAGTGCAGAATCTGCGGTCTGAAGAAATGTCTAGTGCTACATGATAAGCGTCAATTACCTTACACACTCTGCCAGGATAAGTGTCACTGTCTTCTCTCTGCTTCCTCATAATCATTGCATATCTGTTGCAGCACCTACCTTCGAAAAAGTCTGATGCTCCACCTTTTTCACTATTGCATGTAGCACCTTCGACACTCTCTTTGTATCGCTCTCACCGATGGAAAACCGACGCACGATTGGAGAATGTTATGGAGAAATTCACTTCCAGAATTTTATTAATGATGTTGTTAATAGAGTGTTCCAGATACTGTTCCAAACAATTCTCAGTTTCAGGAAAATGTCAGTCCCGGAATCTGTAACACTGAAGGGGAAGGAGCACAGTTGTATTTTTTTTTGTTTAGATCATACACAATTAAAATCAACCATGAAGCCATTGAGCCCTTCAAACCTGGTCTATTATTCAATAGATTCTTAGCGAATCTGACTCTGTCCTGATCTCCATGTCACAGATAACTTCAATCTTTCAACACCCTGTTTTGCTCTGACTGAGCAGCTGACTCTCGGACTCTTTTTACATTAAGTTTATTCAAATATGTGTTCTGGAATCGTTTCCCTTGATGACAGACTCTCCGTACAAAAAGTGCATCAGCCTCATATGCTTTATGTCATCAAAAGCACACTTTACACAGGACAATCAAAAATATAAACTAAAAGAATGCTGTAAATGCGGAAAAAGAACAGAAGTTGCTGAAAAATCTCAACAGGTCTGCCAGAATCTGTGAAGAGAGATCAGAATTGACATCCTCCTTTAGAACTGATGGTAACTAGGAAAATGTTGGTTTATATACAGAAGTAATGTCGTAGGGGGAAGGCCAAGAAATAAATGATAGGTGAGGATAGTGCCCAAAGAAAGTGAAGAGCAGTTCGAATGACAAAAGATGAGATAATGATCTGGGTGGGAGTATGAATATCTGTCAATGGGGACTGTTAGTGGCTAAGAATAGGTAAAATACGTTGGCCGATTATGTGAATAATCCATGATTCCGCTGTTGCTTTGTGCCAGTTTCAAAAGTTCCAGTTTTTAGGCTCCAGCAGCCTTCGCTTTACCATGGACATAAAATCCGTCTTCACTTCTTTCCCTCTCCAAGATGGTCTCAGCGTTCTTTGTTTCCTCCCAGAGCAATGCCTGAACTGTCCACACCCACAACCACCCTGTGGGCGGCACGGTGGCACAATGGATAGCACTGCTGCCTCACAGTGCTAGAGACCCCGGCCTCAGGCGACTGACTGTGTGGAGTTTGCACGTTCTCCCCATGTCTGTGTGGGTTTCCTCCGGGTACTCCGGTTTCCTCCTACAGTCCAAAGATGTGCAGGTCAAATGAATTGGTCATGCTAAATTGCCCGTAGTGTTAGGTAAGGGGTAAATGTAGGGGTATGGGTGGGTTGCGCTTCGGCGGGGTGGTGTGGACTTGTGGGGCCGAAGGGCCTATTTCCACACTGTAAGTAAACTAATCTAATCACTCTCTACCCCTTGCTTGTTGTCGACTTTAACGTTTTAACTCCTCTATTATTTTTTCTGATGAGATGAGTGGACATGAATATCTGCATGGGCGCAATTATGCCTGACCCTTCGTGGGTTATGTGGAATATTTCAAATTTCCAATCCTATTCAGGCCCGAGCCACAACTCTTGCTCGGAAATATCGATGATATCATCGGTGCTGCTTCCCTCTCTCGTCCAAAATTGGAAAAGAAAATCATTGATTTTACTTCCATATGCACCCCACTCCCACCTTCATATGGGCTGTCTCTGACTCTTCCTTTCCTTTCCTCGACATTTCTGTTTCCATTTCTGGTGATGGACCGGCCACGGATATTCACTGAAAACCCATCAACTCCCACAGCCACCTGTACTGTACATCCTCAAATCCTGTTGCCAGATTTGCTAAGCTTTTCTACCATCTTCTGTTTTGTTTAATGAAAATTACATTTATTTTATGGTTATCAATAATCCATCACAATCAGAAATTTCAGTTATTTCACTGGTCTCACCTTATCAGATTCATCCAACTACAGCATCAAAACACTTATCCAATTAAGAAAGACAATTTTTCGCAGAGGAATTTTTTTGTCTTCAGTCATGACCTTGAATGCTAGCTTCCTTATTATCAACGTTTCTATTGTCCTTTGTCTTTGACTATTTGTCTTTGACTATTCTATCTATAGTCATTTCATAGTCTTCCACTCACTTGGCTGGATAGCCAATTTCTGATGGTGAGGATGGCCAGAGGTTTACGTTCAATTCCCACCATCGACAGACGTTACCATGAAGCAGTACTTTGTCATCCTTGCAGCCTCACCCGAGGTGTGGTGACCATCAGGTTACACGAGTATGTGTGGTCTCTCTCGAATGAGAAATCAGTCTAAATGTCCTCTGGGAGTACTGAGACTGTATTCTATCACTATCAACATTTATAAAGTCTCTCTATATTATCATTGTTTTTTCCGTTAAATTCTTGGATGTTCAGGTCATCTGAAGTTTCATGTTGTACTACTGTCAGCATTGTTCCACACACTGTACATCCCTGCCTTCTCCGCAATAACTCTTGTCTCCGTTCTCGTTCATGAATCTATCTGTATC
Source organism: Chiloscyllium punctatum (assembly GCF_047496795.1). Lineage (NCBI taxonomy): Eukaryota > Metazoa > Chordata > Chondrichthyes > Orectolobiformes > Hemiscylliidae > Chiloscyllium > Chiloscyllium punctatum. The sequence continues at coordinate 21,210,442 of NC_092757.1, read as the reverse complement.
GAGAGTGTGGTGCTGTAAAATCACAGCAGGTCAGGCAGCATCCGAGAAATTGGAGAATCGACGCTTTGAGTATAAGCCCTTCATCAGGAATGAGGCTTGTCAGTCAGGCCTGTGAGATAAATGGGAGGGGATGGGATTGGGGGGAAGGTGGCTGGGAAAACAATAGATGGATGCAAGTGATGAAGAAGGTGACAGGTCAGAGGGGTAGTAATGGACGGGTGCCGGCTTGGAATCGTGGGACTAGTCGGAGGGGAAATTATCCCATTGTGGCGGAGGGGAAATTATCCCATGTAGCTGCAGGTTTCCAAGATGGAAAATGAGGCGTTCTTCCTCCAGATGTCGGGTGGCAACGTTTTGGTGGTGGAGAAGGCCCAGGACCTGCATGTCCTTGACTGAATCGGAGTTGAAGTGTTCAGCGAAGGGTTGGTAGGGTTGGTGGGACCTGGGTGGTGTCCCAGAGATGTTCTCTGAAACAATCCACAAGAATGAGTCCTGTCCCCCTTATGTCGAGGAGACCACACGGGGTGCAACCGATGCAGGCAGATGACGTTCGTGGAGGTAGAGGCAAATTTCTGACAGAAGTGGAACGATGGACTTTGGATGGATGTTATTAGAGTGGTGTGGGCGCAGGTTTTGCACAGACTTCGGTGGCAGGGAAATGTACCAGGACTGGGGTGTGGGCTCGTGGGAGGTGGAGACCTGCCAAGGGAGTCACGAATTGAATGGCCTTTTCGGAATGCTGATAGGCGTTGGGGAGAACCATATCTTTGGTGGTGAGGTCTGTTTGGAGGTGCTGGAAGTAGCAGAGAACGATGTTTTGTATGCAGAGGTTGGTGACGTGGAAGGTGAGGACCGAGATGTGTGGTTCTGTCTTTGTTGCATTTGCAGGGTTATGGTTCCAGTGTGGTGGTGCATGAAGTGGAGGAGATGCGCGGTTGCTTCCTCATTGTCCTTGCCCACATTATCCCAGTCACAAGGCTCCAACTCAGTACCGCACTCCGGACACGTCCATCACTCCCCTCTCTGATCTATCATCTTGTTCCTCACCTTCATCCACCTATGACTTTCCCACAGCACCCTCAGAAAATTGAAAAAATCTCCTCATCTCTGTAATAAATGGAGAATAGATTTCTAATGAAGAAAATACATAAAATGTTCCTGCTCATTGTACTTTAAATTAGCTTTGTCGGTCGGGCGTGTTGCTGCAAAAGTACCCAGTCTTATTGATAATGCATCTGGAGGACTTTGACTCAGCGTATTGTCTCCTTACCTGAGATAGAATACAATCACTTCAGTTCAGAGATGTTTCACTTCTCTTATTCCTGGAATGTATGACCTATATATTAGAGGGTTAATGGGTTACCTTTTGAATAAGAGTTTATCTTAATTGGTTATACCAGATCTTGAGGAGAGTGGATAAGATGGATTACTGATGAGTATTGTATAGTCCAAATGTGTTACCGTTACTCTTTCCCCTTTGTTAGAGAAAGCTTGCTTTGATAATAAATGATTCAGGCACGGCAGATGAAAGAATTCTACCTGAATTCATTGTATTACTGAAATCGAGCCAGTCTGAGACATGTATTATTGCCCATCTCACCAAATTGGTTACATGTAAAATTGATCTGAACAGATGAGGAGTGGGACTTGAAAAGGAAGGAGTGATCCCTCCAACTTCAGTCAGAACAGAGACAAGGAGAAATATACAAGGTGAGAATTCACTAAAGTGGAAATTTCCTTTCCAAGAATTTTGTGATGGCTGGATCTTTCACTTATATCGATGCTAACGTCGTTTAATTTTCGATAGTCAGGTGCATCAGGGTTAATGGAAAATTGATAGAGAAGTGCGGCTGGGACCGTAAAGAGATGAGCCTTGTGGAAGAGTGTCAAGGGACAAAGAGACCACTTGTGCTCCTGAGTCCTATGTTCTGATGATCCATTCAGCCCTTCAGATCTGTTACACTGGATCCGATCGATTAGTTGTAGATGTGGATGGAAAAATGTTCTTGAAAACACCAGGCTTCCCAACCGCTCCCCGCATCACCCAACTGCCCACTCCCAACACGCACTCACCCAGACACCCCAAATGAATTATCCAGGCTTCCTGCCTCTGCAAATTCCGATCCAATTATTATTAATGTGCACATCCAGGTTCACTGTGAATACAGCCACCATTTCCCACCCTTAGATCAATCTATTCCTCTAGTCTCCCTCAATGCGACATTGCACAATAAGACTTTGTTGAAAACAGCAAGTTACTTTATCATGACAGAACATAATAACATAAGAAACAGGCACAGGAGTAGGCTTATCAACCGTTCAAGCTTATGCAGTCATTCAATCAGAGCATGGCTGATCTGATCCAGGGCTCAACTTCACTTTCACGCCAATTCTTTGTATCCTTCAACTTGCTGATATGTGAAATACTCATCCACCTAGTCTAGTCTGTAAATATTTTCAATGATGCAGCCTTCACAGTTCCTTGGGTGAGAGAATTCCAGATATTCACTACTTTCTGCTCGAAGACAGTTCTTTGCATCTCAGTTGTAAATTGTCTTTTTCTGCCCTGTGTTCAAGATTCTGTCCAGGAAAGGATACACCTTCTCAACATCTACCGTTTCAAGACTCTCTCTATCTTGACTGTTTAAGTAATGTGACCTGTCATTCACCTCAACTGCAATGAATTAAGGCCGAACCATTTCAGATGTTCTTGCTAAATGAGGACTTTCATTCCAGGAATCAGACGATTGGAACAAACTACTTACTTGCTGCTCAGCATGCTAGCATTATTGCATACACAGGACCATTCAATCTCTTTTATGCTGAACTTTTATTGGCGCCCTCTCCATGATGTAACAGCCCCTTTTTGGCTCTTAGTGCCAAAGTGCATATCCTTGCACTTTAGTTTATAAAATAACCTCCACCTGACAGTCATTTCCTCATTCCATGTCTGGTTCATATTCCTTGCATTCCTTACTGGGAGATGCCCTCCCATTTTTGTTTGCATTATCCACAAATTCGATATACAGTGCACTCAAACCGCCAGTCTAATTGCCAATAACGAATGCTACAGGACTAATATTTGTGGTTCAGCAATTGATGTATCTTTTCAAACTTATAAATACCAATTAATTATGACTGCCAGCCTTCTCTGTGTTAACTAAGCCACATTCCATTAGCTGTCATACTGTCAGCCCCTATCTTATGAACCAACTTTATTTTTGGTACGTTATAGAAAATGTTGGGAAAGCCAAATACACCGACTCCCAGTTCACCTTCGTCAAGTCTGCTTTTTATCTTCGCAGGTAACTCCAGCAAAATTTTGCATAATCTTGAAGGACACAATATTAAGCGTTCAGCTGTTCTAAACGTTCAGCAATTTCTTATTTAATGACAGACTCCAGGACAATCAGAGCAATAATTGTTTGACTAAAGGGCCTGTAGGTTCCTGCTTTGTGTCTCGCTCCGTTCTAGCAGAGAGGCTTCACATTGGAGGTTCCCCAGTTTTACTGGATCAACCCTACCATTCAGAGAGTTTAAATAAATTCCAGCAATGCCAACAGTCACTCTCCAAGCACTTGTTTGGAAACTGTGTGTCATTTTCTGCTGACTTGTACCACCCTCCCTTAATATTGTCTCTTTCCTGCTGAACTGTGTTCCCTTAATTTTATCTGTTTAATCAAAATCCTTGTTGCTTTTGTTGGAGACAGTTCAAGAACTTTCCGCTTATTACGATTTTGCTTACAGTAGTGAAATGCTGGCAGCGTCTTCCCCTGTGAGGAACAATATAAAATACTGGTCTACATTATCTGCTCTTCCCTGGAACCAATTCTACATTTACATCATCCAGGTGCCTCACATTTAGATACCTGTCTTGGTTTCTTCCAAAGGTCACACACTCATTCTGAAATTTTCTTTTAACATATACAAAAAAGCTCTTGCTGCGTGAATTTATATTTCCGATTAGTTTTTATACACGATATTTTTCCTTTATTTTTACTTTTCAACATATTCTTCTTATTCCTAACATGAACATCTCAAAACTGTCCTACTCTAGCTCTTGCCATTTTGAAATCTTTAGTTTGTGATTGAAAGACATCCTTGACGTCCTTTCTGGTTCACATTCGTATTGAGACCTTCCCTTTGAACAGAAACAAACTGAGCATTGATAATTAACAGCTTAAATAGCTGACAGCTTACATCCACTGACCATCTGATTTCACATTCCACTTCAAACTAGATGTAATGCAAAAATCTGCCATTCAGATACCTAGTTCTTTTCCATCATTTGCGGGCAAGTTCTGCATGTGGCTGAGAACGTGATCAGATGAGCATGACTTCATTTTCCCAGTTTCTCCATCTCTGTTATTTCTGTTTGATTACGCCACATTGATTTGGGAAGCTTCTGATATGAGTTGCTTTTCCCCATCAAACAAGAAATGCCCGCAGTTCTGTTGAGCACAATCTTCAGCTATGATGACACCTCACCACTTCCCCACCTTTCCAGAAGAATGGTAGAGATCACTTTGTCCCCATTTTCACTATACTAGACTCTAAAATCAAGGCATCATCTTCCGCCACATCCAGCAGGACAAGACCATCCAGCATGTGTTCCCTTCCTGTCCACTTTCAGAATTTCACAGGGATTGTTGCCCCTCCGGTGAGACCCTCCATCCACCGGAACACTTTCCTAAGACAACATTGCAGCTTCTCATGCAATTGAAGAAGCTGCAGCACTTGTCGATTCATTTCTTTCGTCCTCACTGTTCATGACCTTAAACACCACGTTCAGGAAAGCAACATTTCACTTGTACACTTTCAATCCAATCTACTGTCATTATTGCTCACAATGCAGTTTCATTTGTATTGGTGAGACCAAACAGACACTGCTTTGAGGTAAACTTTCAGTCTGTGTGTAGGAATAGTCCTGGTATTCTAATGCCTTACCATTTCAATTTACTACTTTGCTCTCATGTTAATATTTCGGTCTAGGTCTGCTCTCATGCTTCAATGAAGCACAAATAAAGCTCAAGTAGCACCTCACTTTGTGTGTTGGTACTTTACATTCGGGAGGACTTACTTTCAATTCAATAACCTCACAGTCTGACCTCATGATTGGTTTTCACCCTTTTTTATGTATTCGACCTCCCAGTCTCCCTAAAACCTTGTTTTGTTTATGTGTTGTTTACTTGGTGTGAATAACGAGAAACTATTTCCTTCAGTTAGACCTTAATTTACATCAATTTTCACCTGTTTCACTTTAATCCCAAAAACAATGTTTAGATTTGGCACTGCACCTACACTCTCTCTGTTCCTCGTCACTCCTCCTCCAGCTCTGCCAATTTATTAATAAGCCAATTTTCAATTTTTTTTCAGCTCTGAAGAAGTTTCACTCTTGACAAGATCCGTTATCACTTCTTCTCTCTCTCCATAGGTGTTGCCAGACGCCCAGCGTTTCAATTTTCAATAAAACAAAGAACCAGGGGAAGAAAAACATATTTCTGGAGCAATTAGGAACTCTGAAGAATGACCACTGGATCTGAAATATTAACTCGGCTTTCAATCCACAGGTGCTGCCCGACTGGTTTGTTTTCTCAACAAGTTTTGCTTTTAGACATGTTTCACGGACGTGTATCCAAGGCGATCAAATGTCCAGTCCAACAAGGAACACCATACACCAGGAAGTGAGCAATCGTGCAAGGATCAAAATTCATTGTTTCTGACACTACGAGTTGTCTATTCGTGCCCTGTCATTCAGTAACAGCATGGCTGATTTGCTTTAGGATTCACCTACATTTTCTTGCTAGTTTCCTGACCCCTCCTCTCGCTGATACCTCAAAACATATATTCACCTCGTCTTTACATACTTTCAGTAATCTGGCTCCAGACTTCTCTTGTTTAATCAGTTCCAGAAATTTCACGACTTTATGAGAGAAGAAATTGATGCCTCTTTTTGAGTATCTATGCCCTTCAGTTTGAGACTAGATCCAGGAGTGGAAACACCTTCTCAACATTTACCTTGTCTAGCCCGTTCTGTATCTTGTATGTTTCAGTTATATCACCCATCATTTCAAATATAATGAATTAATGACTCAACATTTTAGACATCTTTGACAAGTCACCACTTTCATTCCAAGAGCCAGCCTAATGAATCATCCGAGTTACTTTCTGCACCAGCACGCTAAATGTATGTTTCATACACAGGAACACCTGAACCCCTTTCTCAGGGAACTCCAGCAACGTTCTTCATGATATTACAAGGCAACACATAACATCCCTTTCACTAATTGTGTTAACTCTGAATATGTTAAGATTTTCTAAATATGCTGCAACTCCTTTCTTAATAACAGAGTATTCCTAGCAATTTGTATGAGGCGAAATGGCCGATAGGTTTCCGCTTTCTATCTCGTTCCCTTATTGAAGAGAGTTGCAACATTGGAGTTTCTCCAGCTTCGACAACACACTCTGGTAATCTAGAAAGTTATGGAGTATTACACATAATGAGGCCAATCACTTTGCAAGCATTTCTTTCAAAACAGTTTACCAGTTGATGCTGTTTTGTCTACCTACGTCTATGTGCTTGTCGACTGACCTGCTCCTATTCTCCGAGACAATTCAACTTTCCTTGTTTTAAACATCCTGCTGACATCACTTGTAAAATATTTATAGTGTCTTCCAATGCAAATTTCTTGTTAAAATGTTTGTCTGTTCCTTCTAACGAACTCTCCACTTGCATCGTCCATGTATCCCATATACACTTTCCAGGGTTTTTATTCCTCCAATGGTCGCGGATTCATCTTGGAATGTTTTAAATAAACGTGATGAAAACCTATGCTGCTTGTTTTTATATTTCTTAATAAATACTTTCATAGTATTCCATTTTTAGCTTCATATCATCTGCCTCTGGTTTGTAAAAAAAAATCCCAAACCTGACTGAGAATAACTTGAATTCTTTAGTATGTGAATTAATATTCTCCTTGACACCTTTAGCGAACCATGGGCTATTCAACTTCTTATCGAGCACTGCTTCCTGAACAGAAAAAACAAATCCTTGCTGAACATTATGAGATATCCGCTTAAATGTCTACCATTGTGCATCCACTGACCTTCCTAAGGTATATTTTAACATCCTTGTTCGGGGAAACTTTGCAATTTATAAGCCTGGTACTTTGTAATCATTCAGGGGATACCTGCTCAAGTGATTGAACACATGCTCTGCTGAGATTGACTGCATTCTCCAAGTTATTCCAAATATATCGCCATACATTGAGAATTCATCAGTACTGCAAGGTGCACAAATCCATTGCTTCTGAATCCGCAAAGACATTTCACTGACATTACGAAACTCTTAATCATGGTTAGGGAGAGAAGCAGATGGAACCACATTACTTTTAAATGCAGAAGATGGCACGACTTGAAGGAAAACGTTTCATATGAATATGTTGGTTTTCTTGCACGATTGTTACAAATTGGTGTTGTCAAGCACGGGATAGATCATCAGGGGGGTGGGAATATTAAAATGGAAGTATAACTACATCAGAAAACAGTGAGTACAGGGCTGATGGGTGAATTGGACTCTGGGGAATTTGGAGGAGAGACAACAGAATTCCAATGCAGATATTGCAGCTCAAAACTGGATATTCATGTCATGCTGTTGACCAGAGCAGCAGCAGATGCAGAATTGCATACAACCACAATCTGCAGACTTTTGACAAGCCTCAGTTTTGCAATAGCTTCGAGCCAATCTATGGGTCAGTGACGAGTGTGGGTGAACATGCTAGCATCAGAACCATATTTATCTAAACTGGACAACAACACATGAAAACTATCGCACTTGATTGCTTACATGCCAAACAACAGAAAACATGATCCGTTCTCTTGATCTTGGGATCACTTCACCTTCTTTTTTAGCTGTTGATCAGATAGGGAAGGTGAAATGATTAGTAGACAAGAGATCAGACCTAAACCTTACAGTCCTGCCAAACATAGTCATACATGGTGATAGAATATTAAGCAACTCACTGGAGGAGAGAACTGCATAACTATATTAACCTTAAATAATTGAACAACCCTGTATATCATGTGGTATCTGCAACATCCTCAGCCAGACGTGTTGCGTTGATGATCACCATACCCTCGTCATGATGTTCGCAGAATCACAGACGTTTGTCTTCAACCAGTCTGATTCAATGCACGTGACATCAAGCAACTGCTGAAAGCAGTCAGTCCGACAAAGGCAATGGGCCCTGATCAGTTTTCCTTCAATTGGACTAAAAACTTGTACTTCGCAACAAACCGTGGCCCTGAATAATGGAAAGTATTTATAGTGGAAAAATTATGAAATCATTTTAAAATGAAAATTTAGTTTAAATTCCACCGAAAGCATGTAAATAGCAAAGGTTATAACTTGCACTTACAGGTCCAAAGGACTGTCATTTGTTCTCTCAGGTTGAAGTGATAAATTGGTTGTTATAGAGTCATGGAGTCACAGAGATGGACAACATGGTCCAACCCGTCCATGCCGACCAGATACCCGATATAAATGTAGTCTCATTCGCCAGCATTTCGCCAATATCCCTCGAAACCCTTCATATTCATGTACTCATCCAGATGTTCTTTAACTGTTATAGTTGCACCAGCCTCCACCACTTCCTCTGGTTTTGGACTCCCCCATTCCAAGAGCAAAAAAGCCTGTCTATTTACACTATCCATGCCCCTCGTGATTTTACAAACCGGTGTAATGTCACCTCTCAGCTTTTGATGCTCCAGGCAACATAGCCTCAGCTGACTCAGACGTTTCCTTATTGGACACGTTTCTCAATATCTCAGGTGTACCACAGTAACTTTAGATTTGGGTTTTTATGGCTTTTAAAAAAGGCAGACATGAATATCTACCCTAAGGAAACTCATACGTTTGCCTTGCAGTATATCTCGTGGAGTATTTTGTTTTGAACCAAGCGTTACATGGTTGAGTTACACCAAAGTTGCTTCTGCCTGGCCCTTGTTGATAGATCTCTGCTCCTCTGTGGGAAAGGAAATATACAATGATCCACTCGGTTCATCTGCATCTGTAAATCAATTTATGTTGTGAACTAAATGTGCTACTGGTGGGATTCAAGTATTAAGTGCGAACATATGTCTCTGCTCTAATGTTCTGATGGTGGAGGTCTTCTGATTTTGATTCACACGTTTTAAGGCATAGTGGGAGCATTCGCTTTCAGCCTTTCAGAGACGGGTTTGAGATAACATTTAACAGCACAAATACATCAGGAATTTGATCATCTGATCTTCTCTGCGATACCAGCAAGTCAGGAAAATGTTTCTGCTAGCTTCTTGTTTGAGGCGAGAAAGTGAAGACAGCAAATGCTGCAGATTAGAGTTGAGATTGTGGTCTGGAAAAGCACCGCCAGTCAGGCAGCATCCGAGAAGCAGGAGAATCGATGTTTCGAGCATAATGTCTTCATCAGGAATGGGGTGGGGTGGCCCAAGGTGCCTGACCGATAAATACGAGGGAGGTGTGTCTGGAGGGAAGGCAGCTCTGAATGTGATAGATAGATGAAGGTGAAGGTGAAAAGGTCGGAGAGCTGGGTGGAGTTGATAAATGGGAAATAAGATGAACAGGTCGGACAATTCAAGAGGACGGTGCTGAGTTGGAAGTTTGAACCTGGGATAGGTGGGGGAGAGGAAATGAGGTAACTGGTGAAGTCCACTTCGATCCTGTGTGGCTAGACACCCCAAGGTGAAAGATGAGGCGTTCTTCCTCGAGGTGATTGGTGGTTAGAGTTAACCAGTGGAGGAGGCCCCGGACTTCCATGTCCTTGGTGGAGTGGGTGGGGGAGGGAAAATGTTTGTCACAAGACAGTGGGATTATTTAATGAGTGTGTCCAGAGCTGTTCTCTCAAATGTTCTGCAAGTTGGCGCCCTGTCTTGCCAACCTAGAGTTGACAACATCAAGAGCAATGGACACAGTAGCTCACATGTATACAAGTACTCTGTCAGATGCAGAAGAATCCTTGGGGTCGTTGGAAAAATGTGAGTGGCGACGTGTGCATGCAGATTTTGTACTTGTCGTTGCAGGGGAAGGCGCTGGGTGTAGAGGGTGAATTGGTGGGGGCCGTGGACCTAACAAACGAATCGTGAAGGGAATGGTATCTCTGGAGCGCGTATTGTGGAGGAGAGGGGAATATGGCCCTGGGGGTCGGGTCTGTTCGTAAATGGTGGAAGATGATGCAATGCATTCAGAGATTGGTGGAGTGAGTGAAAGGTGAGGAAGAGGGTGTTGTGTCCTTGTTGTGATCGCAGACAACGTGTTCAAGGGTGGGGGAGCACGAATTAGCGGAGATGCACTGAAGGGCATTCTCAACCACGTGGGAAGGGAAATTGCAGTCTTTGAAGACGGAGGCCATCTGAGATATTCAATGGTGGAATTGGCAGTCCTGGGAGCAGATGCAGTGAAGGCAAAGGAATTGTGCATAAGGGATAGGGCTTTTACAGGAAGCAGGGTGGGAGGAGGTGTAGAGCAGGTAGCTGTGGAAGTCGGTAGGTTTCCTTGTTGTGGTTGCAGCGACCAGAGATATATTTGTCCCCATCCATATCTGCGCTTCAAAGGGACCATTTCCTCCACAACTCACTTGTCAAGTCCACGGGCCTCACGAAACCACCCTCCTCTCCCAGAATCTTCCCCTGACATCGCAGGAAGTGCAAAACCTGTGCCCACACCTCCCTCGAAAGGATTCTTCCACGTTCGACAGAAATGTACCTGTTCCTTCAAACACATCCTCTACGACTTCCATTGCACATGATTCGGAAGACAGGAAGCCACTTTGCAGATTGTTTTGGATAACATCTCTGGGACACCTGCACCTACCAACCGCACTGCCCGGTGACTGCTCACTTCAACTCCCCCTCCCACTGCCCCAACGATGTGCAGGTCCTGGGCCTCCTTCATCATCAGCCCTAAAGACGTGATGCCTGGAGGAAGAACACTTCATATTCCGCCTTGGGAACCTCGAACCACCCAGGATTAATGTGGACATCAATAGTTTGCCCATTTCCCCATTTCCCCATTTCCCCCTCCCCGTCTAATCTGCATCGCAACATCCTTACTTGGCACCACCCTCTTGGACGGTCCTAAATGCCCATCTTCCTTCCTACCTAGCTGCTCCATCCTCCACTCCAACATGTAACTTTCTCCCGCACCTTTATCTATCTATCGCATTCTGAGCTACCTTTAATCCAGCTCATCACCCTGCCACTCACCCTGGATAATTTCGGCTCTTTCTGAGTAGATGGGACCACGACAAACAGGATTGTTTTCACCAGAACCAGAAGCGCACCAATATCCTTAATGGGGGTGGAAATTCTAATGCACTTCGGGTGAGTTTAAACTATTTCAGCAGGGGAATGGGAACCTGAATTGTTGTTTGGGTATATGGGACGACAAGCAACATGAATTCAACTTGGACAACACTACCATTATAGGGCAAGCCAAACAGAGAACAGCCAGGGAATTCCCAGAGGCATGGCACTCATCCACAGACTCTATCAACAAACACATCGACCTGGACCCAATATACCGGCCACGACAGTGGACAGCACGAACTGACAACCGGAAGCGGCAGAGACAGGCCACAATAAATGCCGGAGGAAACAGCACAGAAGCGCTTCACAGGAGGCTCCAAAACACTGAGGATGTCACCTAGACAGGGGATGAAACGTTTGCAAGACAAATTCCCAGCTCGGCGAACAGAACCACAACAACGAGCACCCGAGCTACAAATCTTCTACCAAACTTTGGTAGATGGGGGTTTGTGAGTGGTGACGTCAGAACTAAGATTTCACGGTCTCAAGAAGGCAACAACAAGCAAGAAGTTGGTTTCAAATGTGCCTACTTCAATATCAGGAGCATTCAGAATAAGTGGGTGTAGCTGGAACATGCGTTGGTGTCTGGGATTTCGATGTTGCCATTTCAGAGGCATAGGTAGAAAGCTCTTCAAGCATGTCCTGAAATAGACCCACTACCACAGCCACATCTGCTTCCTCGGTGCTTGTTTCCACAACTAACTGATCCCACATGGACCCTGGACTACATTCAACTCAGCACAGTTGGGATCCGAACAGGACAACCAGTGCAGACTGCCAATACAAAATCATCAGCTATGGTTCTCCTTCAGGATCCACCACACCACACTCACAGCCATGCGGCACCACCTAAACTCTGTACAGTCAGTTTTGCCACAGCTAATGGCGGCTGTCTCAGAACTGCAAAGGACCCATTCTGTATTGGAGAGGAACCTCGATTATCCAAATACCAATTATCCATAAAGTGTTTATCCAAAGGAGGCTCGAGGTCCTGACACAAACATTACATCAAAACCGTGTTCCTAACAGTTTCTTTTGTTTACAATGATTCAACAGGCTATATCTCCAAATGACTGACCTCTCTCTTCCAATACTTTCTCTGGAGTTCTACAGTGGGGTGTCCCCTAACCTGCCCTCCCCCCCCCCCCCCCCGCTTCCCCAGATAATCTCTCCAACTTTGTCCTGTTCAGGGCAAACTTGGAACTTGTCAAAATCTTGGAGTCAATAGTTGTGTGTGTGTGTGTGTGTGTGTGAACACGATATGGAGACTTACCCCACAAATCCACCTGCAGCAGCAGTCTTATTGTTGAGGTCAGTGCGGCTGTCCTGGAGTGGGGGGCGGGTTGGACGGATTTGGGCGGGCGGGGGTGACGGATTTTCAGGGGCCAAGTTAGATGGGGTGGGGAGCAGGCGGGTGGCAGAGTTAGAAGGTCTTAGGGGCGGTTATCGTGCCGTCTTGCATGGAGTTGGGGGCCAGGCGCGGTCTTGGATGAAGGGGGTGGGGAGTGGTGTTGGAGTGGGGTTGAGGGCGGTGTTGGACTGGGGCGGGGAGCGGTGTTGCGGGCTGGGGACTGTATTGAACGGTTGGCGCGGGGAGCGGATTGGTATGTGTAAGGAGCACAGGTGGTGTTGGGTGCGGGGTCACTTTTGGATGGTTGGGGGCAATGGCTGTGTTGAGGAGTGGGCAGTGTAGGATGGGGCGGGTGGGGGGCGGTTTTGGGGGCGGGGACTCGCACGCTCTAAACTGCTGTAGATTCCTGAACGGGAGAAGATATTAAAAACTCCAAGCACAAGAGGAAAGGCAGTGAATCGATTATCCGAATAATCAATTATCCGAACGAAAACGTGGCCGTCTATCTCGATTATTTAATGTAAGTTCACCTGTATATCCTAAGATGAATTCATACTTTCAACAAACAGTGTTTCTACACCATGTTAAACATCAAAAACTGTAAGTACAACAACTATATCTGGACCCACCTCAATAACACGCACTCCTCAAACATCCCAGAAGCTTACCCCCGACGTTTGGTACAGCTCAACCACCATTTGCCACGAGACCAGTACAGCCATCATCGCCAACGAGATCGATGAAATCACTTCCGCCCACATCGCTGTCGCTTGTGCAGACACTTCTGCCCCTCATGATTTCAATTGCACCACGTGTGACATCACTTCTGCCCCTCACGTCATCGCTAATGTCACGCGTTCTGCAACCTCTGCCCCACCACTGACATCATCACCACCATTTTCACTCACACCAATGCCACTCACCTGCATACTGCCGACACGTTTCCTCATGGATCCCACTATCATCATCCCCGCCCCAAAACCCCGAGGGGAACATCGTCCCTGTTAATGCTTCCACCCCATTCCCCCACTCCAATTTCATCCACACCATTAAACCATCGGAAAAAGGGGATGCAGTCGTAGTTTGGCATGCTGAAATTTATACCACTGAAGGCAGGCGCCAACTTTAATACACGTCTTCCTACCGCCCCCGCGACCATGACCCCACCCCCATCACCAAACCCTGCACCTCCCAGACCATACACAGCCTTATCACTTCAGGACATCTACCACTCACAGCTTCCAACCGCATAGTTCTGGAAGCCCACACCGCTCAATTCTCCCTCCTTCCCAGATCCTGACGCCTGCTCCAGCCTTCCGAACTCATCTCCACCTTATTTGGCAGTATACTATCCCCTGTAGTCCAGGAACTCCCCACATACGTTCGAGGCACCACCCACTCTACTTACAGACTCGCCCCCAATCCCAGCTCCAAACATACACCAGGTCTTAGCTCCCAGCCGTGCTGAGTTTTCACCATCCTGCCACACCTCCCCCTCATTAAGGACTGACGATCACTCCTCAGCAAAGGCTTCACCTTTATCTCCCTCCGCCCATGCATCAGTGAATTTAATATGCGTCCTGACATCGAACACTTCTTCCATTGCGTCTGCCTCCGAGCTTACTTTTACAATCAGGACTTCTGCATACCTTCTGAGGACCCCTTTGCCCGCTTCTAGCGCGCTCATCCCCCGGGCAAACAGTGCTGGCCTATTACCTGCCCTCAATCTCTTCATTTCCAACCACCACCGATACATTAACCGTCTCAACCTGTCTATACCCGTCCCCCTCTCCAACCTGTCACCCTCACAACCCGCAGCCCTCCACTCCCTCTGCTCCAATTCCATCCACATCATCAAACCATTGGAAAAAGGGGATGCAGTCGTAGTTTGGCGTACTGACCTTTATATCACTGAAGGCAGGCGTCAACTTTAAGACAGCTCTTCCTACCGCCCCCGCGACCATGAGCCCACCCCCATCACCAAACCCCGCACCTCCCAGACCATACACTGCCTTATCACCTCAGGACTTCTCCCACTCACAGCTTCCAACCGCATTGTTCTGGAAGCCCGCACCGCGCAATTCTCCCTCCTTCCCAGATCCTGACGCCTGCTTCAGCCTTCCGAACTCATCTCCACCTTCCTGGACACTATACTATCCCCTGTAGTCCAGGAACTCCCCACAGACGTTCGAGACACCACCCACGCCCTCACCTCCTCCAAGACATCCGTTTTCCTGGCACCCAATGGCTCATCTCCACTATGGACATCCAATCGCTCTACACCTCCATCTCCCATGACCAGGGCCTCCAATCTCTCCGTTTCTTCCTCTTCCGACCTCCCCACCATTACCACTGACACGCTCATTCGGCTGGCTGAACTGGTCCTCACCGTTAACAATTTCTCCTTCGAATCCTCCCACGTCCTGCAGACGAATGGGGTAGCCATGGGCACCCACATGTGCCCCAGCTACACCTGTCCCTTTGTTAGCTCGTAGAATAATCCATCTTTTGTAGTTACAACGACATCACTCCCCACCTCTATCTACACGACATAGATGACTGCGTTGGTGCCACCTCGTGCACCCGCCAGGTGGTTGAGCAGTTCATCAACATCACCAACACATTCTACCGCGATCTTAAATTCACCTGGACCATCTCTGAAATCTCTAGGCCCTTCCTGTACCTCTCATCTCCATCACTGATGACCGACTTAACACTGACAATTTTCACAAACACACCGACTCCCACCGCGACCTGAATAATGTTTCTTCCCAACCATTTCCCGCAAAAATGCTATCCCTTGTTCCTAGTTCCTCTGTCTCTGCTGTATCTGCTCCCAAGCGGACCAGTTCAACCACAGAAAACGCCAGATGGCGTCCTTCTTTAAAAGCATAATTTCCCTTCCCACGTGGTTGAAGAAAGCCCTCCAACGCATTTCATCCACGTCCCGAACTTCTGACCTCAAACCCACCCCTCCAACTGCATCAAGGACAGAACCTTCCATTTCTCACCTTCCACCCCACCAAACTACGAATGAACTGCATCATCTGCCGACATTTCTGCAGCCTACAAACAGACTCCACCACTAGGAATATATGTCCCTCCCCACCCCATCAGCTTTCTGCAAAGACTGCTCCCACTGTGACTAACCACACCCCCCAACAACCCACCCTCCCCTCCAGGCACTTTCCCCTCCCTCAGCAGGAATTGCAATACCTGCGCTTACACCTTCCCCTCACCTCCACCCAAGGCTCCAAAGGAACCTTCCACATCCATCAGAGTTTCACCTGTACATCCACTAATGTCATTTATTGTATCCGTTCCTCCCGATGCTGTCTCATGTACATTGGGGAGACTGGACGCATTCTCGCAGACCGCTTTAGGGAACATCTCCTGGACACCCGCACCAATCAAACCCACTGCCCCGTGGCCCAGCATGTCAACTCCCCCTCCCATTCTGTTGCGGACATGCAGGTCCTGGAACTCCTCCACTGCCAATCCCTCACCACCCGACACCTGGAGGAAGAACGCCTCATCTTCTACCTCGGAACATATCAATGTGGACTTCACCAGTTTTCTCTTTTTCCCTGCCCCCACCTCAACCCAGTTCCAACCTGTCAATCTTCCTTCCCACTTATCCACTCCATACGCCTCTCCGAACTTCACCTTCATCTACACCCCATCCACCTATTGAGCTCTTTGATACCTTCTCCCCAGCCCCACCCCCTCCCATTTATCACTCCACCCCGGAGGCACCATGCCTCATTCCTGATGAAGGGCCTTTCCCCGTAACGTCGATTTTCCTGCTCCTCGGCTGCTGCCTGACCTGCTGTGCTTTTTCAGCACCACTTTAATCTTGACTCTGATCACAAGCATCTGCAGTCCTCACGTTTGCCTTGAACAATATAGACAAGTGAGCTTTATTTTGTTTGTGGACAAAGGGTTGCAAAGTGTAATTACAGATAAAATTTATAATCATCTAGAAAGGAATAAGTTGATTATGAATAGCCACCACGGTTTTGTGAAGGGTAGGTCGTGCCTCACTAACCTTATTGAGTTTTTTGGTAAGGTGACCAAGCAGTGAATGAAGGTAAAGCGATTGATGTGGTGCATATAGATTTCAGTAATATATTTGATGAGGTTCGCCACGGTAGGTTATAGCACAATATACGTTTGCATGTGATTGAGGATGATTTTCAGTTTGGATCAGAGATTGTCTAGATGAAAGAAAACAGGGAGTTTTGCTTGATGGGAAATGTTGATCCTAGAGTTCAATTACTAGTGGTGTACCGTAAGCATCTGTTTTGGGTGTACTGCTTTTTTTCATTTCTATAAAATGAACTGGATGAAGGCTTAGAAGGATAGGTTAATATAATTTGCGGATGCACTAAGATTAGTAGAGATGTGTATAATGCTGAACGATGTAGTAGGTTACAGAGGGACATAAATAATCTGCAAAAATGGGCTGGGACGTGGCAAATGAAACTTAATGCGGATGAGTGTGAGGTGTTCCACTTTAGAAGGAGCAACAGAAATGCAGAATAATAACTAATTGTTGGATTCTTGGCAGTGTGGAGGATCAGAGAGATCTCGATGTCCAGGTACATACATCCTTGAAAGTTGCCACGTCGGTTGACATGGTTGTTCAGAAAGACGACGGGGTGTAAACTTTTATTGATAGAGGGATTGAGTTTCGGAGCCACAAGGTCATGCTGCAGCTGTACAAACTCTGTTGCGGCCATACTTTGACTGTTGTGTACCGATCCGTTCACCACATTATAGGAAGGATGTGGCAACTTTAGAAAGGGTTCAGCAGAGATTTACTAGGATGTTGTATGGCATAGATAGAAGCTCTTACGAGGAAAGCCTGAGGACGTGAGGCTCTTTTGGTTTGAGAGAAGAAGGTTGGGACGTGACTTAATTGGGAAATTGGGACATATCAGATATTCAGAGGATCAGATAGGGTGAACAGTGAGATTCTTTTTCCTCGGATGATGATGGCTAGCACAAGTGGACATAGCCTTAAATTGAGGAATAATAGTCAAAGGACAATATATCAGAGATAGTTCTTCAGTCAGAGAGTCGTAGGGACATAGCAGGCAATGCCTGCTACAGTCGCAGACTCGCCAACTTCAGATTGGTTTCACAGGTCGGCGCAACATCAAGGGCCAAAGGACCTGTTTCCACACTGTACGTAATTGAATCTAATTATTGCAGACCAGGACAGGACCTGATTCAATTACGTACAGTGTGGAAACAGGTCCTTTGGACCAACAAGTCCACACCGACCCTCTGAAGATCAACCCACCCACACTCATTCCTCTGCATGCACCCCTTCGCTTCATACTATGGGCAATTTAGATTAGATTACTTATACCCCTTACCCATACCCCTTCCCCTACATCTACATCGAACACTAATTCACCTAACCTGCACTTTGTTTTTGGACTGTGGGAGGAAACCCACGCAGACACGGGGAGAATGTGCAAACTCCACACAGTTAGTCGCTTGAGGCAGGAATTGAACCCAGTTCTCTGGCGCTGTAAGACAGCAGTACTAGCCACTGTGCCACCGTAATGTTCTATGTTCTATATTCTAAATAGAGCTAGATTAATTTGCGATGTCTTGTCGGCCTAAAAGAGTTGGACCAAGGGATCTGTTTCCATGCTGTACATATCTACGACTCTACGGCTCTATATTTGATGAACCGTAATCATTTAAAGTCCATGCAGTGCCAAGTTAGTTCATTATGAAATCTAATTATTGCTCCCAATGGCCAAAAAAAACATTCGATTCTTTTTGCCACAAAGCTCAATGAAATGGTTTGACTTTTCATTCAAATGAATACATGCTTATCATTTTTTCACGTATCACATTGCACGGCAAATATAATTTATTCTAAACATTGTATGCTTGCAAATTATTGTTCACTCCAATTCAATATCACAAAACATCCATTTAGATTAATATTTAAAGTTCTTCTGAATTATTGTCATCTTTAACTTGTTGGCAAATAGCTGAAGCTTAAACATTTCATTGAGAAATTAAATTAATTAATTAAATTTAAAAGAATGAAATCTCTATCAGAATGCTCAATTGTGTGCTCTTTGTGAATATGTAATCGTTCAGAAGCCAACCGCTTCCGAAATATCAGAGCGACAATGCATTCATTTTACTACAGACATTGAATACGTAATTGTGATCAGCACAATCGTCACACAACATGTTCTTTGTATGGTATAAAATAAAATACAATTCCTTCAGTTTTTGTACCATAAAGTGTTGACATGATTTTACATTTTAGATTCAGAGATATCATAACAACATGATTGTTTTCAGAGATAAAACACTTCATGTTCTGTTGACGACTTATAATTCACATCTTACTATTGCTCACTTCATCAAGCAAAGTTAGTGTTATTGCTCAGATCAGGAAACCTTGCAATTACAAAAAAAAACACTGAAAGTAGACTCCAAAAGTCCTGAAAGCAGGTGAGTAAATAGAGTGTATTTCTGAGTGCCAGGATCACAACGCACATGTTACTTATGTTGATGACATAATTGCCTGATTTCCAGACTCCAACCACTTGCACCCTGGACCAGACACTGGATGAAGACGCAAAGAAGTTGAAAATCTCTTGTCACACCTTGTGTCTCACAGTGAAACATTTAAAATCATGTCAATATATGCTACTTTCTTATTCACCAGGAGCAAAATAAAATTAAACATTTGCGTTTATGGTCCGAGTTTAATATTTGCATCGCCCAACATGCTTTTGTGTGGGTTTAAATGGAGATCAGTCCTTCAGAATACACGTGAAGAAAGCAGCAGTAAACAGCGAGCTAATAATTACTTTAATAACGGAACGAAGTGAATTCTGTCTGGTGTAGGTCACCACATATACACTGTACTGACACTCAGTTGAATGTAACAATGTGCACCATAACTGGAAGTCTTGACCGAAAGCCCCTCACCAGATTCCTGACCTCAGACATTTCACTTCCTCACGTATTCACCAATTGATGAGAATCCACAAACTGGTTGACACAATATGTGTTTCATCTCAACCTTTCCACTCTATAATGCCTTGTTCAAGGCACCGACAGACTGCTTTCCATTTCAGTGTTACATATGGGCCTGTCTTCATGAGGAAACACGGTTCTCAGCATTCTTTGGATTATGGAATGGAAAATATGGGAAGGAACAAACAATTTTCTTCTGAGAAACTCCATCTGGTGAGAGGCAGGATGAAAGTGATCATTGTTCATAAAGGGTCAGCATAAGCTGGGGCCATTTGCACTGTCCAGCAGCATTGCTGGGAGCACGTGCAGTTGTGGAGAGAGACAAACAATGCAGCCCCTCAGTGAGGACTGTCCCCTGTGCACACTGAGTCCTGAATTAATCAACAGGTGAAGGTGTATTTTATGTTGGTTGGGGCACAGTAGGACAGTGCTTAACACTGCTGCCTCAACGTTCCACAGAACCGAGTTTGGTTCCTGCCTCGGGTGACCATCTGTGTGGAGTTATCAAATTCACTCCATATCTGCATTTTTTTTTCCTGTGTGCACCGGTTTCCTCCCACAGTCTAACGACGTGCATGCCAGGTGAATTGACCATGATAAATTGCTTTTGGTAAATGCCAGGGGTAAATGTCAGGAAATACGTCTGGGTGGGTTACTCCTCGGAGGGTCATTGTGGATTTGATTGGCCAAACAGTTTGTTTCTCCACTGTAGGGTCTCTAATTTAATGAAAGTTTTATCAAATAAATAATGATTGAACGAATACCAAGTTTTTCAATCCCAAAATTACTTTTTTGTTCATTTGGGGCAGCATAATAGCAAACAGTAATTGAATGCCAAACTCCGATGTACAGAGTGTTGTGAGTGTTATATTACAGGCTAGATTGCATTTACATCGGTGATTGAAATATCAAACGTTAGACAGATGTGATGAGGGACTGTAGTCACATGTAGAATGAATAAATCTTACGATAGAAACGAGATTGAGAGAGGCCAGGACGAGCAATGCTGTATTCTGTAGTATTGTAACCACAGGCAGGACGGTGCAGGGTTGAAAAGAAGATGTTTCGGTGTGTTGTTGTATAAGAAATCAGCTACTGCATAAGGAGGGACAATACCTTAGAGAGATCTTGAAGGGATTTGTGCATAGAGCTGAGGAACAAAACGACGACATGCGCACTATTGGGCAAATATTCTGGACTGCCAGTTAAAATGGAGAAGAATATGTCTCACCAATTCACTGAGGTGTGTAAAAAATAATATTAGTGTAATTCTACTCAGCGATGTCAATTCCCAACATTATTGGGGAAAGAATATGTTGTTAACAGGGAGGGAAATGTCTTGAAATTTATTTCAGAAAGTGTTTTATTTCAATATCTCGAAGATACAACAAGGGACATTGCAAAGCTGGGCAGTATTTTGGAGAATGACGCCAGTCAGGTATTATAGACATTCTTAGGAGAACATTTCCGCAGCACTACCCATTGCATCATATATTTTAAATTTGTTAAGGAAAAGACAAAAGTTAAAGAGGATCAGGAAGAAAAAGTTTTTTTTTGTATTTGGGAGGCAGATTTTGTTAGACAGGATCTTGTCAATGATGTTTATGAACAATTACCTCTGGGTAAAATTGTAGCAGAATACTGTTTTAGGGTGGTGGGGGTTGGGGGGTTGGGGGGCTGCATATGCTCCATATGGAATTGATGTGAGTATGGGCTCAAGGTGCTACATCTAAGATCAAATTTAGGAAAACAAGTCCAGAGAACATTGAATGTCCAAAAATATTGAGAATGGAATAAAAAAAGGAAGGAGAAGCTTAAAGAAGGTAGAAAGTGAAAGGATCAATGGAGATGCTAGAATAGTATAGAATTGGCAGGTCTGAACTGAAGAAGAAAGTAGATTTGCAAAAAGGTAGGCATGATTTAACATTAGCAGGTTCGATTAGCAAGAATCACAAGAAATTCTACGGTTTTCAAGGGTAAGAGGATAAAAGGAAAATAATGGGATAATTGGGAACCAAAGACGTAACCTGTGCATGTAGCCAGACAATATATTAAACACGACCCACATGTCGGCTTGGAGCAGCAGTTACCATTTTCAGGGAGACTGACAGTGTGACCCTTAAGCAAATTGATACAGAAGGTGAGGAAAAATTGGTAGTTTTGGTGGAATAAATAAATCCTAAGATCTGGATAAGGTATATTTTTGACTGACGTGGAGATGAATGCGGATATTACAGGTCTGACTTTTTATTATTTTGTATCTGGACATAGAGGAGGTGCGATAGAACAGGACAACATCCAATGTAGATACAACTTTAACACAGAGTGCTCGAATTAAACCAAGAGATTAAAGTCCACAAAGTCTCATACGAGTGGGAGAGAACTGCAGAAATTTCTGAAGACAGTTGAGGCTGGATCACTAAATATCTTCAAAGCTGAGAGAAGCATTTTCAATCAGTCAGAGAATCTAAGGTTACAGGGAAATGTAGGAAAGTGGAGTTGAGGAACATCAAAACAAATATAATCTAAATGAAAGGCAAAGCTGACTAAGTGAATTGATGGATATATTATTGCTCCTATGCCTTATGGTATCCAATCTGCTCCTATCCCTGCACTCGCAGGAACATCAACCTCTCTCCTTCTCAGGTGAGGCATTGTTTGGATTGCAATCGATGGATCAGCAGCGATAGCCAAAAATAAGTCTGAGGCACCAATCAAATCAGTATTTTGTAGCTTTCAATGGTTAACTCTCGTTCTTTCGAACCTCCGAATTTGTCCAATCTCTCTTGATACTATCGCCTCTGATAGTATTTTAATGACCTTTATTTGTTCTCTCTTTATGGCAATGATATATTTGTGAGAGAAAAAGTTAGAACAACACAGGATCCTCCAGGTGCTGCCTGAAAAAGCTCCTGTAGCACTGAAGCAAGAATTAACTGTTCTTGTTCTCAAATCGTCTGCAAATAAAGGTTATCATTCTGCTGGCTTTCCGTATCTTAGGGCTCAGCAGCCGAAGGCCACGTCAGGTTTTTCAAAATATGTACTCCTCAACTTCTTGTGATATAAAAACTACACTACATATGAACCTCTACAGCCAAATTGGATACCCAGACCATCATGTCCGTATGGAGGCCAGTTCAATCACACATTCCCACACAAGATCCTATATTCTATTGTCTTTTCACTAACAATTAATATATCTAATACATTCATAATGATAGAACTGTTACCGCGCAGGAGGCCCAGTATGCTTTCTTCGGGTCTTCAAATCAGCGTCATTACACACACCCAATATCCTGGTTTTCATCCATAACCTCCCTGACTCATTCTGAACACAATCTACATCTTTTGTTTCTTATTTTAAAAAGCAGTGTAACTGTCTTCGTTGTAGAACAATCTACACTGAGTAAGTAAATGTATCTAAACTAAAACAATGAATTAAGTACAATGCCTATCAATTCAAATTGGCACTTGACAGCCTTCTCTGGTTAACTTTGAGTTGAGGAAGTTTGAGTTATCAAAACGACATCAATCTTTGCTTCTGTTTTAGTTGGTATCGTTTAGTTCTTTGTTCATGCCTCAATATCAGAGATATCTTTTTTTCTCAACAAAGGTAGTCACGAATATGGGCCAAAGGCAGATATATGGAGTTACGTAACAAATCAGTCACAAACTCTTTAAATTGTAGAACAGGCTCAAGGGGCAAAGTAAACTTTTGTTCCACGTTGCAAAGGCACAGGTGACCATGTAGGCAATTACAACCTCATTTTAACAGATAATGATTTAATTAAATTACACGCAGTCAATTATTGTAACAAAATAAATTTGTATCGTCAAAAAGAATCTAAGACCATACCTGGATCAGTTATGCTGTCCATTCATAATGAAGGGTACATTTTCATTGCAACTTGATTGCCAACCCATCCACAATATTCACTGCCTCCACCATCAACTCTTAGTAGAATCAGTGTGTACCAGCAACACGATGCATTTCAATAATTTACCATAGTTTATTCCTCCTTCTTCACAGAAATCTGTTCGAGTATATTAGCCTATTTCACATTGTCCTCACAAACGACGAGGTCCCTCTCACTAGTGAATACTAAAGCAATGTCTTCATGAAGGAACTCACCTACATCCTCCGGCCCTACCATCACTCTCACCATCCCTTGTTCCTCACGTAATTGTAGAATGCCTTGCAGTTTTCCTTAATCCGACCGGCATTTTCATGCCCCCTTCTAGCCCTGCTAAGCCCAGTCTTCAGTTCCTTCCTGGTTATCTTGTAACCATCTAGACCCTTATCTCATTTTTACTTCCTTAACTTTAAGTGAGCTTCGTTCTTCCTCTCGACTAGATGATGCGCATCTCTTGTCATCAAAATTTCCTTCACCCTATCATCTCTTCCTTGACTCAGTAGGATGATGCAATCGAGATATATCAGCACATGCTCCCTAAACAACCTCCATATTTCTTTTGTTCGTTTTCCTGAGTATATCTGTTCCCAATTTATGCTCCACAGTTCTGGCCTAATAGCGTTGTAAATCCCCCTCCCCCAGTTAAATACTTTCCCTCACCGTATGCTCCTTTCCGTCTCCATGACAACATAAATGTCAGGGAGTTGTGATCACTATCACTGAAATGATCTCTCAGCAAGAGATCTGAAACCTGGTTCATTGCCAACCACTAAATCCGATGGTTTAGCACATATAGGTACATATTGAATCACCTCTAGGTACATATTGAATTTGGAATCTGTCCTGAACACACCTGACCACATCAGCTCCATCCAAACTATTTGCACTAAGGAGGTTCCAATCAATATTAGGGAAGTTGATGCCTCCCATAACGACAACTCTGTTACTTCAACACTTTTCCAAAATCTGCCTCCCACTATGCTCCACTGTGTGTCTCTTGCGGTTGGATGGGGGTGGGGTCTCTAGAAAGCTCACGTCCAAACATAGTGATTCAGGCGACAAACGCTCCTTGGCAACCACCTTTTCTGCAGCTGTTATATTATCCCTCATTAGCAATTCAACTCCCCCATCTTTTTTTTACCTCCCTCCTCTTCCTTTTAAAAAATAAAATCCAGCAACATCCAGCAACCATTCCTGACGCTGTGCTTACCTAGTCTGCATAATGGCTCCAAATTCACAGATCCAAGTCCGATCCATGGTCTACGTTCATCACACATTTTCCTGACGCTTCCGTGTTAAATACATACAATTCAACCCATCACACTGACTGCAACATTGCGTAATCAACTGCCTATACTTGCTCAAAGGCTGTCTGCACGCTGTATCTGCCTGCTCACCAGCTACCCGATCCTTTGATTCTTAGCTCAGATCCCACCCCGTTTGGCAAACTAGTTTAAACCCTCCCGAACATCTCTTGCAAACCTCCCACTCAGAATATTTGGACCCCTCCATTACAGGTGTAAACCATCCTCATTCTGCATGTCATACCTTCCCCAGAAGGTATTCCATTGATCTATATACGTGAACTCCTCCCTTCTACACCGGCACTGCAGCCACGTTTTCAACTGCACCAGATCTCCGTTTGTAGCGTCAGTATCCCGTGGCACCATTAGAAATCCTGAGATTACTAGTATGTTCGTCGTGCCTTTTAGCATACAACCTAACGCCCTAAATTCTCTTTTCAGGTCCTTCTCTCTTTCCCTACCTATGTCATTGGTACCAGTGGGGCCAAAGAATTCTGGCTATTCTCCCTCCTACTTATGGATCCTGGAGATTCGATCCGAGATATCCCTACTCCTGGCATCTAGGAGTCAATATACCATCTGGGGACTCATTCCCAAAAACAGAACCTCCTGTCTGTTCCTCTAACCATTGAATCGCCTATCACTGTCGCTATCCAATTCTCCCCCCTTCCCTTCTGTCTCATAGAGCCAAGCCTTACACCATATAGTTGGCCGCTGTGTTTTACCCATGGTAGGACGTCCCTTCCAAGAGCATCCAAAGCGGTAAACATATTGCTGAGGGTAACGGCCACAGAAGATCCCTGCACTGTCTGCCTATTCGCTTTATCTCTCCTGACTGTGACCAAGCTACCTTGACCCTGTACTTTAGGTGTGACTATGTCTCCTTAAACTCTCTATATAACACCCTCATGAATAATCCGAAGTTCATTGTAATGGAAAACAACAAATTTTGCATTTACTGTGGGTAACAAATTTTCAATATACAGTGAAATTTGTAAAGGGAAATGTTTTTTGTAAAAATTTAATGCTGTGCTGGTCTTTGTAAATTGAAAACGGTACTTCAATGAGGTGTGCAGCCAGTTTGTCTATGTTCAGACTTTGTAAACATCCATCTTAACCTTGTGACAGCCAAACTCAGCGAAAGTTTAAGAACTGTTATTTACTGGACCAGGGGATGAGAGAATAAAAAGTCGAGCTTTCCCAGTCTTTGCCCTTGAAAGCGTGATAAGAAACAGTATAAGGCGAGTATCTGAATTATGCTCAGGTACCCCTTACATTGAGGGTTCTAGCTGAATGTAATAAGTTAGTTCTGCAGAATTTAAATAAACCTCCTTTCTTTGCTCTTGCTAACAGTTGAGTCAAGTCGACTTAATTTCCACGACAGTAAACTTGGGGGCTCGTCCGGGATCCCGAGACTGGGTGAGATTCTGAGGATTCCAAGGAGTACGAGGCGCCAGCGCCTTGAAGGTCTTTCATGTCATCTCGAACGCTGAATTGGCCACTTTCTGTAAGAGAACTGGGAGTCTCTGGATCTCCTCAGCGCCGGGGTTCGAATCAAATAAAGTTGGGGTACGAGTCGTGACTTAAGGAGACCTACATAGAGATTCATTCTAAGAGAATAAATAAAGCAGGAGCGGGGTTCAGTAAAGTCTCACGTAGTGTTTGAGCAAAACTCAAGGTAAAGGGATTGCCAGATATTGAATGTTCGCGAGACAGCAAGTATAAGGGTAGTTTTAGACTTGGAACCGCCACTGGCTGAGTTGGACTTGAAAAAGACGTACTGGATACGTGGTTTCTTGGTTAACAAAACCAAGGAATTGAGGCGGATGCGCCCAAAGCGAGAGTGGACCTCCGGAGGTAAGAAAGCAAGTCAAAGAGAAAAGATAATGGTACCGCGAGAGAGAGAGAGCTGAACACTTTTCCAGTTACACTAAAAATGGGCTCCAGCAAGAGCAAACAAAAGGAGGGTCCACACAGGACCTGGAATGGCCAACCAAAAATACAGCATATGCTAAATAATTGTGGTCCAGAGTCAGGAAAGCAGTTACAATTGTGGATCAAGGAATGTGGTTTTCTGGAGGGCGAAAGTTTAGGAAAAGACAATTGGAAATACTAAGGTCGAGGTTAGAAGAGAGAGAGGAGAAAAGGAAGGGAAAAATAAAACCTGTAAATTGGAGTGCATATAATATGTGGAAGGACGAGGCTTATTTCAGGGAAAGGAAATCTCAAGTGAAAGATTAAGCACACGTAAAGCACCAGCACACATGCTGACACACGCGGAAAACAACCTGACGAAGCTGTACAGTGTCTTAAGTCTGTGTCAATTCCTGACCTTGATGACTGCCCTCCCAGACCTACAGCACCGTATGTGATCCATCTGGCGAAGATTCTAACTCAGCGGCCACCGCCTCAGGGTATGCTGAATCACCGATAGCACGCCATACTCGCAAAAGATCGAAGCAAGAAGCCGAAACGAAGGACGACCGAGTCGGAAAGGCTTCCAGGGTCGGTCGGCGATCACTCCCCGATGGATGATGAGTCAGACAGTGAGAGTACTGGTATATGATCACCGAACGAGGTAGTTCTTCAAGCCCCAATGGTTGAAGCTGCATGTGCAGAAGGGTATCCAGTGTTCCAATGATGGATCTAGAAAGTGCCTATGGGCAATTGCCTTACCCATGCAACTAGGAGATAACAAGTTCACCGCAGAAGTGAAAACGTTCTGTGCCGAGTTTCATCCGACGTCACATGAGATGAGACGGCTCCTGGGAGGAAACGTAGATGCCGATGTTACCAAAATCAAGTGCAAATGGCCAGCCATAAAAGTCCATGTCAGAGCAGTCAACCCACAAGCGGAAGAGAATGGAGACTTTGATGCTTTTGTTGCAGCGCTGGCAACCGCCTGAAGAGAGACATTCCCAGTGTGATATAACCAAAGTAGCAATGTGTAAACAACGAGAAAATAAGGGAGTGCCCCAGCACCTTACGCGCCTCACTGAAGTCCATAACGCCCATAGTGGACTGTGACCACCCGATGACACAACGGCGGCAGAGATCATGGCGTATGAGGCACACCCGAAGAACAGTTTCATCAATGGAATGAAGGACGAAATAGCAAAAAAGGTAAAAGGCCTATGTATTACCTGGGACACAGGAAAGCTGCGTTTGATCGAACAACATGGGAAACATGCTGAAAAATTGCTCACCTAAGAGAAGGATAAGTGGAAACGAAAGATGCAACAGCAAGCAGATAAAGCTCAGCTTACTATGATGCAAATGGTCACCCAGCCAATGGAGAGAGGTGCTGCAGGAGGAGAGAGAGGTAGAGGTGGAGTTTGTGGAAGAGGAAAAGTTCACGGAAGAGGGACGGGCAGAGGTGGATCTGGCGGTTGTTCTGTTTGTGGAGCAATGGACCACTGGGCGAGACAGTGCCCACACTGACAGCCACAATCGGCCCTGGAGATTGGACATCAGGGTGACTGACAGGGGAAGACGGAAGTGGAGGTAGGCAGTCCATAAGATACAGGTAAGCCTCTTTCCTTTATGCTTGGTAATAAAGACTCACTTATGCTAATCTCTTCTACTAGCCTTAGGGGCACTGAGAATGCCCCAGCTCTATGTTGAGCACTGAGATTGTGAGTTGTGGGCAGGATGTGCAGGATCACAACGATGTATATAGTGTGTTGCCTATATATATGTTATATGTGGAAGGTGCACCAGTTACCATTTTGGTAGCTACAAGGGCAACATACTCAGTCCTAAATTAAGCCTGTTTAGACAATCGACGCAAATAAAGATGAGTGAAAGGTTCCTGAACACAATGGGTGCACCAGGATTCATGGTGCAGAAGAGATTTTCTGGACCTCTACTGTGCAAACTAGTGACAGGGAAACATTCCAGTTGTCAATTTGTTATCGGAATTTTGTTCTTCAAATCTGATGGTTCGGGATCTCCAAAGGAGAATGGGGTTGGACTTGATCGGTACTGCGATGGGCTTGCAAGTAATTCAAAGGGAAGATTTACCAGTGCAGGCCGTAAAATATGACATACGACCCCTGATGTATGTCTATGAATGGAGATTAGGCCAGAGAGTGATAAGTCCAGTGAGCGAGTCAATCACCCGGGAAGCAAGCAACCATGTTAATCCTACTAACACCGATTTTCTTGCTGGAGACATGCTGCACTGCACAGCACACATACACCGTGATGGCCCTGATGAACCATATGAGAAGCATTGGTTCCGGAGATTGGTTAAACCAGCTCAGTTGTTTTTGTGCGAATTTTATTGGAGTGATCACAGATGTGCAGTCAGTGTGAACTTTTCTAAGGTATCGGTAAAACCAAGTAGACCCTATCGTTTTGATGTGGAAGGCTACGCTCCTCACGTGTTACTAGCAAAGGTTTCCAGTGACGGGTGGCAGGATTTGGGACCATGGGTGTTAAAGGCACAAAGAACGAAAGGTTGGGTCTCCAGGGATGATATAGATGTCTGGTACAATGCAGACATGCGGATATAGAAGAAGAACCTAAACTGGCTACCTCAGGCCAATTGGTGAGCGGCACGGTGGCACAGTGGTTAGCACTGCTGCCTCACAGCGCCAGAGACCCGGGTTCATTTCCCGGCTCAGGCGACTGACTGTGTGGAGTTTGCACGTTCTCCCCGTGTCTGCGTGGGTTTCCTCCGGGTGCTCCGGTTTCCTCCCACAGTCCAAAGATGTGCAGGTCAGGTGAATTGGCCATGCTAAATTGCCTGTAGTGTTACGTAAGGGGTAGATATAGATGTAGGGGTAGGGGTAGGGGTAGGGGTATGGGTGGGTTACGCTTCGGCGGGGCGGTGTGGACTTGTTGGGCCGAAGGGCCTGTTTCCACACTGCAAGTAATCTAATCTAATCAGGCAGACAGGACAGTCCAGGTAACCCCCACTAGCCCTGAAGAGCCGAGGAGGCGTATCCCGAAGACAGAAGTCTCGGACCCAAAATTCTAATGGTCCCTATTGAGTTGTCGACAAAGGGCAAAC
Source organism: Chiloscyllium punctatum (assembly GCF_047496795.1). Taxonomy (NCBI): domain Eukaryota; kingdom Metazoa; phylum Chordata; class Chondrichthyes; order Orectolobiformes; family Hemiscylliidae; genus Chiloscyllium; species Chiloscyllium punctatum. Next base: position 21,180,472 of record NC_092757.1, on the reverse strand, counting down.
ATGATGTGGGGCTCATACGGGGCTGTGAGCCCATAAGGATAAACCCGAAGTCTGAGTATCGTCCTTGCAGAATATAATACCCATTAAAACCCGAGGCCATCTGCAGTCTTTTAATCCCTCCTGATGGCTGGAGATTTGTTCAAGACCTGCAGTTAGTCAATAACGCTGTTGTTCCACGTGCCCCAAGTGTTTCCAATCCCTAAACTATATTGGCTGAAATTCTACCGGACAGGAAATGGTTCCCTGTTGTAGATTTAGCAAATGCCTTCTTTCGTGTAGCAGTGCACCCAGATAGTCAATTCTGGTTCGCTTTTTCATTCAAAGGGAAATCATATAACTTCACGCGAAGTTACTGTGAGACCCCACCATATATAATGGGGTTCTGTGCAGGAGTCTTGAGATGCTTCTTCAAACCCCGGGTTCAGTGCGTCTGCAGTATGTAGATGATTGCTTGATAGCGACACTAACAAAGGAACAATGTGGAAGGAGACCTTTGCATTGGTCTGCTATCTAGCGCAGCAAGAGCACAAAGCCAGTCTCACAAAGTTACAATTTGTGCAACAAAAGGTGAAGTTATTAGGTCACCTAATATCTGAACAAGGGAAGGCTATTGGTCAAGACAGAGTTCAAGCAATCCAGCAAATTCCAAAGCCTCACACGAAGAGACAATTGCTATCCTTTTTGGGTACGTACTCCTACTGTAGGGTGTTTATCGCACATTATGCAACTCTTGAGGCTCCCCTAAGTGACAAAGGGTTGCAGAATCAGAGTCCATTGCAGTTGACACCAGAGGCCGAGAGTGCCTTTGCTGAATTAAAAAGGGCGCTCCAAACTACACCTACACTGGGGATTCCGAACCCAAATAAGCCTTTTGTACAAACGGTAAATGAGAAGCGTGGCTGCATGACATCTGTGCTGTTGCAGGATCATGGGGTAAGATTGAGGCCGGTAGTATATTTTTCAGCTAAACTAGACCCCGTAGCAGCAGGATTGCCACAATGCCTGTGAGCTGTGGCTGCAGCTGAAAAGGTATTGTACCATCCAGGGATATAGTCGGCGTTGGTGAATACTTACTGCTTTCCGAGCAAAGGACTGCACACATGTCAGCAGCACGTTGGCTCCGATACAATACTGTGTTATTGGAGATGCCTAACATTACAATTAAGCGATGTAACGCCCTTAACCCTGGTAGCCTTCTCCCCACACAAGGAGATGGAGACCCACACGACTGTATTGCTGTAACGAATGAAATTTGCAGCCCCAGACCAGATTTGCAGGATTCACCATGCCATAATCCAGATATGGAGTTTTTTGTGGATGGGTCAGAATTCAGGAGCAAGGAGACAGGCCAGAGTTGTGTAGGGTATGCTGCAGTGATTATCTACCAGGTCGTCAAAATGGGGTCACTCCCTTCTCATCTGTCAGTACCAGCAGCGGAGCTGATTGCTTTGACTGAGACCTGTACACTAGCTGAGGGAAGGACAGTGAATATTTACACCGACAGCAGATATGCCTTTGGGGTTGTACATGATTTTGGAACCCTTTGGAAACACAGGGGCTTCTTCGCCTCTACCGGAAAACCCATCACACACCGCGATCTCCTGGAACGGTCCTGTTGCCTAAATCAATTGCTGTGTGTAAGTGTGAAGCCCACACACAAAAAAATGATCTTATTTCCCAAGGCAATGCAAGGGCAGACTCAGCAGCAAAAACAGCAGCCCAGCAGCCGCCAAGTGAGCAGATTGACATGTGTATGACAAAAATTTATATCCCAACACCAGATGTTAGGGGGCTACAGTCACAGGCCACACCAGAAGAAAAGCGTGAGTGGACGAAAGCAGAATGCAGTGTGGGGGAAGGGGTATGGTGTGGTCCCAATGGTAAACCCTGTCTACCACTATCATTATTCCATTCTATGCCAAACTGACACACGGTAAGGACCATGTGTCTAAAGTGGGGAGGTACGACAGTATTTTGGTACACTGGTAGAGTAAGGGATTTACTCATTAATTCCAGAACTATTGTGAACGTTGTGTTATCTGTGCCACTAATAATGTGGGTAGGGGAATACAGATGAGTCAGGTAGCGCACCCCCAACCCCAAAAACCATTTGAACATTTACAGATGGATTTCATTGAACTAACGCCCAGCGAAGGGAAAAGGTATTGTCTGGTAATAGTTGATATGTTTTCCAAATGGGTGGAAGCGTTCCCCACGTCTAAACAGGATGCCAGTGCAGTAGCCAAGGCTTTGCTAACTGAGATAATTCCGAGATGGGGCAACCCTGAAAGGATCAGTAGTGACAATGGGACACCATTTGTCAATAATGTCTTGCAGCAGAGCAGTGATTACTTGAGAATAAACATGAGACAAAACTGTGCCTACCACCCAGCGAGAGGTGGGCAGTGGAAAGAGAAAATGCTACTCTAAAAAAATAAATTGACAAAATGTTGTGAGGAACTAGGGGTGACATGGACAAAGGCACTCCCGATTGTGCTAATGTATATGAGATCTAGGAGTAGAGGAAGAGCTAATCTTAGCCCGTTTGAGATTTTGTTTGGTAGACCGCCCAATACAGGAATTGGCCCAAGACCTAAGGTAAGAGAGATAACAGGCCACTGTGAAGATGACATGTCGTGTTACTGTATAAAACTCTCTAAACTTTTATCTCAAATACAGATTCAAGTGAAAGCAGCACTACCCCAACCAGCAGGAGGGAAGCTGCATGATCTAAAACCCGGAGACTGGATAGTGGTGAAAGACTTCAGGAGGAACAACTGGAAGGCAAAGTGGTGGCTTAGAGCGTTTCAAGAACTCCTCACAACACAGACAGCAGTTAAGATCGCAGAAAGAGCCACGTGGGTACACACCAGCCATTACAAGCGTGTAGCTGGGCCTGAGGAGACATCGGACAGTACCAGAACCAATTAAGTGCGAGTAGTGAATAGAAGCCTCATACGAATATGGGATTGCCGCAGCTCACACATGGGCTGTGTACAGTGCACTCCAGAGCAAGTGAAGATACCACCACAAAGATGTGTTTTGGGTAGGTGGTATCTGAGGAAAGGACTGGCGTTTCCTAAACATCTTTTGATGTATAGCTATTACGGCTCTCTACTTCTTTGTAGTTATTGCTGTAATTGGCCTTGTTGTCATAAAATAACAAAAAGGGGGAAAATGTAATAGAAAAATATTCATTTACTGTGAAATTAATGATCCTTTTCCTTTGAAATTTGAAGACAATGCTTTTCTTTAATTTAATGCTGTACTGAGCTTTGTAAATTATGTTTTGATGAAGGGTTGCAGTCAGATTAACTCTGTGTGAATTCTGTAAAACTTCTACTTGAATTTGCGATTGTCGAACTTAGCGAAGGCTGAAGATCTATTATGTTTGAAATACCAGGGAATTGCCCTTGTGAGTGTGATAAGGAACACTATAAGGCAAGCATCTGTACAATGTTTCAGTTATTTTGCATTAAGGCATCTGGCTTAGTGGAGTGAGTCAATCCTGCAGGATTCAAAATAAAGTTCCTTTCTTTGCTCCTGCTAATAGTTGAGTAGATATAATTTCCACGACAATGACCCTTGATTGTATTTTAGTTGAGAAAATATACAGCACCATTTTCATTGATCTACTCTGATACTAGCTTAATAAACTGACCTTTCTTGTCTATACATGTGTCCTCCATTTGCATCGCTATTCTAGTTGCTTCGTGTATTCCAATGTTTCTGAGGAACAAATTATTCTCACCAAATGGTAGACTCTGGAAGTATCCTCAATATTTTAGTTATATTATCTTGGCTGTTCTTTATTACAGGATTTGTCTCTTCTTCTATGAAAAGAGATGATAATTGAAAACTCTTCAGTCCTCTGACCAGACTTCCATATCTATGTAGCAATAAATATTTAAGATCAATCACTTTGCTGTTGTGTCCATTCCTCAGAAATACTCAGACATCCCATCCAGACTGAGCAAATGTATTAATTTACCATGATATAAAACAAATTGGTTTGAATTGGGGTTAAGTGAACCTGCTCGTCCAGTTATTGTCGTTAATGTCAGTCTCCATGCATCAAATTATTTCACTAAAAGGTTTACTTCCTATTAATAAGGTGGTCTTACAATATTATCACATAGTATCATTGGGAACTTCACTTTCAGCACTAACCAGGATTAACACTTCAAGAGTGAAGGAGAGAAGAGCTCAGAGTCTGAGAGCAATGTACTAGAATGTTCCAACAATGGAGCAGATTATGGGAACAATAGACTGGAATGTTCCAATAAAGACCAGGGGTTTATGTTTGGGTCTTCACAATCTTCCTCAAGATTGGGTGGATCTTAAGTGTGCTTTGCTGATTCAAGCTGGTTTCTATCCTCTCCTCACTATTATTCCTGGTAAGTCTTTCTATCTGACTATGAATTCAATAAACTTTGTTGAACTAACTTACTGTCCTCTTAATTTAAATACTGAAAAAAGAAAGCCGTTGCCATGACTTCTGTCCACAAACTCCATTCCTAACCAAACAATTTTAATGCCAATATCTGAAGTGCAATCAAACTGCGTATAACTCCAACAAGTACTTCGGCTCTAAGCTAATATCAGTTTCCATATTCTCTCCAGCACCAATTCTGTTCACTATCAACTCCGCAATATCTCAAGTTTCCCATTTTGTCTCAGTCTACCTGCTGAATAAACCATAATCTACACCTTTGTTATATCTAGATTCAACTGTTCCTATTCTCTTCCAGCCACAAATAATTTGACCAGAAATGTTGAGTGTTCTCCCTGAAAGGTGCTGACTTCAGGACAGTCAGTGGGATTGTGAGAATATCACTACACTTGTAATCAGAGACCCAGGCTATTACTGTGGATAGTCAGAGCCTTTTCCCCAGGATACTAATGTTAATTACAAGGGGACATAGTTTTAAGGTATGAAGAGAAAGTTTAATAGAGATGTGAGACAGCTTTTTTACAACGATGGTGATAAGTGCTTGAAATGCGCTTCCAAAACGTAATGGTGGAGGTGGATGCAATAGCAATTTCTTGAATTGCCGGGAATCAAGGGATATGGACCATGAAAAGATAAAAAAAGTTTTTCATTTGGAAAGTCATCAAGTGTGAGCACAGTCTTGGTGGGCTGAAGGGCCTGTTCCTGTGCTGTACTGTTTTTATTCATTCTTCTCTGTTTTCTCAAAAGTTTAGATTAGATTAGAATACTTACAGTGTGGAAACAGGCCCTTCGGCTCAACAAGTCCACACCGACCCATTCTCCTACATTTACCCCTTTACCTGTTTGAGGTTTGGTAGTTCTTTAAAGACGAGCAACAACTGCCAATTTCCGAGCACCGTCCTACAAGTCATCTGCTTTATCCTCAATTACAATGTCTTCACCTTTGACAGCAGGTTCTTAATCCAGACACACGCTTCAACCACGGGGACTAAATTTGCACTCCAATATGCCAACATCTTTAGACACAAGTCTGAACAAGACTTCTTCTCTACGCAGGACCTCCAACCAACACTATACACCAGGTACATCAACGACATTTTCTTCCTCTAGATCCATGGCGAGGAGGCACTGATAAAACTATACAGTGAAATGAACAAGTTCCATCCCACCATCAAACTCACAATGGACTACTCTGTACTCTTTCATTCTTGGACACATGTATCTCCATCAAGGATGGGCACCTCATTCTACAGCATACCTATGGATAACCTCACAATGCTACACTTCTCCAGCTTCTACCCAAAACATATTAAAACAGCCATCCCCTCTGGACAAGCCCTATGCATGCACAGAATCTGTTCAGATGAGGAGGAGGTGTTCAAAAGATCTGCATCACCCACTTGGTACACGGTGCAGTACACTTTAAATGCTGAATGCAAGTTTTATGCAACTATTTAGAGGGGCTAAATGGTGTTTTCATGTGCCTCAGTAATAGCCTTGAGGAATTCACTGAGAGACGTGTTGTGTGACATGACACAGGAGGCAGGAGCACCAGTTGGCCATTCGGTCTCTGCTACACCATTCAGACAAATCAGAGCTGATCTGACTGTGGCTGAACTCCCTGTCCATCTCTGTTCCCAATAAACATAGGATTCTTTGACCATCAAGGAGCTACTGAGCTAAGCCTTAAATATCTTCACTGCTCCCTGCAGTTGATAATGTCACATTTAGCACACCCCTCAGGACAAAGAAACATTCTCATCGCAATCTAAAATGGGAGCACCCTTCCATGTAAAGGATTGTCTTTGCACCAAATCACGTCCTACTTATGGAATGATGCACAACAAATAAGAACAGATGTAGACCATTCACCCCCTCAAACCTGACCCGCATAAGCTCTGGCTCTTTAGTTGATCAAATATCTATCAACTTCAGCCTTCACTGCTCTCTGGGCAACACATTATCAGATACATCCTTATCTCAGTTTGAAATGGACGAGGCCACATTTTCAAACATTCTACAGTTCCCCGAGTACTATACACCCGGACGTGGGGAGCTATCCTCTCAGCATCCACCCTGTCAAGTCCCCTCAGGGTCAGTTATGTCTCAATATGATCATGTCTATTTCTGCTTAACTTCAAATGTTATACATCCAAACTGCGCTACATTCCCACATGGGATGAATTCGTATTCCCAGGAATCAACTGAGTGAGCTATGTCCATACTACTCATGTAATTAAATTCTTTCCAAGGTAAGGAGATTAAAAAAGCTTCATGCAGTCCTCCAGGTGTGATCTCAGTAAAACTGGGAACAGCTGCAGCAACGCTTCCTTCATGGTTGACTCCTTGCAAGAAACATTAAAATTGAGACAAGAGCTAGAGGACACTTGATTTTTTATGTCTTAAATAAAGCAACTTTGATTGGTTACAGCGATGAGGTGATTTTTCTCCATTTCTCAGTGTGCTGTGAGACATAGAATTACAGAATAGAATCCTTACAGTGCACAAGATTCCATGTTGATCCTCGTGTCTGCACTGACCCTAGGCCCAGTACCCCCACCCTATACCTGCATTTCCCAAAGTTAATCCAAATAAAGTGCGCGATGCTGGTCACTCTGGGGCAAATGTACCACGACTAATCATCTAACCTGCACATTTTTGGACTGGACTACAGAGTAGAAACCCACGCAGACACAGGGAAAATGTGCACTCCACACAGACTGTTGACCCAGACTGGATTCAAACCCATGTCCCTGGTGCTGTGAGGCAGCAGTACTAACCATTAAGGCACTGTAACCTTACATACAAATGAATGTATAATTTGTTTGCTTGCCTTCTTCACAGTTAATGTAGTGATGATCTTCATGCTGCTTGATAAAGATTATGGATTGTCTCCATGTGATACCCGTTACCTGGTGGCCATGGCAGGGACAGGTCGTTATTCTCAACCTGATATTGAGACAAATTCTGTTTGATTATTGAGAACACGACAGTTTCCTTTGGGGCATCCCCATGTATAATATAATTGCTGTACTGCTTTATATCGATTGGACGGTCCTGTCTGGTTTGCCGTCACTTTCACCTTTGATTGTTTTGTGGCCATTTCTTGCCAGAAGCTGAAAATTAAATATTGCAGTTTGAAAACTGTTCTGGGAACAGCAACTGTGCTGAGCTGTTTAAAGAACATCTTCTGGTATTTTATTCTCCCAGCTCAGTATTAACAATCGGTGTTCATTACTCTTGAGTATGGATCATAAATGAGTTGTTCCACCACATTCTAACCACGACTTTCCAATTTCCCCTGATTCTGCTGCTCAATGTTTTCATCAGCAGAAACATGCTAATGACCAGCAGAGCCCACAGGATAGTAGTGGAGAGTCTCACAGGGACACCGAAATGCAAAGCTGATGTAAATCCATCTTGTTACTGTTAGTGTTAACAATGTGTTCAATATGGACCCAAATGTTTGTGATAGGCTATTGGTCTACATATCTACATGAATTGTGCTGGAATTGGGATTCTTGATGCAGTTTCTCAGTTGCTGCATGGTATTTTTGCCTTTACCCTGACAAAGTTCAGGCAGCAACTGAAGAAGGTACTGTAATATCCCATCACTCTAATGAATGAGTGAATCAATCAAATTCATTTGGTGTGTACTTATTGAGCCGAACGGCCTGTTTCCGCACTGTAGGGACTCTATGAGGACATAGATGTGTCAGTGTTGGACTGGCCAAAGTTAAAAATCACACAACACCTGGTTATAGTCCAACTGGTTTATTTGGAAGTACAATAGCTTTCGAGAGCTTCATTGGGTAGTTAGTGGGGCAAGATCATGGAACACAGAATTTACTATAAATTCGGTGTCCTGTGATCCTGCCCCACTAGCTACCTGATGGAGGAGCAGCGTCCAGACAGTCCAGGTTTTTCTCCTTTTAATTCAAATTCACAACAATGAATCAGCCTATCACAATGATAACAGACTGAGGACAGGTGACTGAGGTGTCAGTGGGGGAACACTTTGGGGCCAGTGACCAAAGTTTGATTAATTTTAAAGTAGCAATGGTTTTGTGTGTGGGAAATCATGTCACAAGAACTTGACTGATTTTTTTGAAGAAGTAACAAAGCGGATTGATTAGGGCAGAGCAGTGAACAGGATCCGTATGGACTTCAGTTAGGTGTTTGACAAGGTTCCCCATCGGATAGTGGTTAGCAAGGTCACATCATATGGAATACAGGAATAATTAGCCATTTTAATTGGCTTGAAGGCAAGAGGTGGTGGTGTAAGGTTGCTTTTCAGACTGGAGGCCTATGCCTAGTGATGTGCTACAAGTATCGATGTTGAGTCCACTGCTTTTCATCATTTATATAAATGATTTGGATGCAAACGTAGGAGGTATAGTAAGTAAGTTTGCAGTTGGCAAAAAATTGGAGGTGCAGTGGACAGTGAAGAAGGTTACCTCAGAGTACAATGGGAACTTGTTCAAATGAGCAAATGGGCCAAGCAGTGGCGGTTGGAGTTTAATTTAGATAAATATGGGGCGCTGCATTTTGGAAAAGCAAATCAGAGCACGTCATATCCACTTAATGGTAAGGGTGTGTTGCTGAACAAAGAGACCTTGGAGTGCAAGTTCATAGTTTTGTAAGTAGAGTTGCAGGCAGATAGGATTGTGAAGAAGGCATTTGGCATGCTTTCCTTTATTGGTCAGAAGATTGAGTATCAGGATCAGGAGGTCATGTTGTGGCTGTACATGACATTGGTTAAGACACGTGCAATTCTGGTCTCCTTCCAAACGAAGAATTTTGTGAATCTTGAAAGGGTTCTGAAACTATTTACATGGATATTGCCAGGGTGGAGGAATTGAGCGAAAGTGAGAGGCTGAAATAGGCTGGGGGTGTTTTCCATGGGGCGTTGGAGGCTTCTCAAGTTTCATAAAATCACGAGGGGCATGGATCGGAAGAAGTCTTTTCCCAAGGGTGAGAGAGTCCCAAATTGGAGGGTTAGAGTAAGAGGAAAAGATATAAAATGGACCTAAGGAGACAGCTTTTTCACATAGAGGATGGTGTGTGTGTGGAATGCGCTACCAGAGGAAGTAGTGGAGATTGGTACAATTACAGTATTTAAAAGGCATCTGGATGGGTATATGAATAGAGGGATACAGGCCAGGTGCCGGCCAGAGATTAGATTAGGTTAGGATATCTGGTTGGCATGAATGAGTTGGACCGAATGGTTTGTTTCCATGCTGCACATCTCTATGACTAAGGGCAGTACAACAGAGAATTCAGGGCTCCCTTAGTGACAACAAGGGAGTGTTTGCACTGTGGTGATATTTACACTCTAAATCTACACATCTGCACATGACAAACACCTCAACATCCAGAGACCAGGAGGGCAATCTGTCAAGACTTGAATTCTCTAACCAGAGACTGTGAGAACGAGAACATTTCTGGGGGGGGGGGGGGGGCATGATAGATGGATATAGCTTCACAAATCAAAACACGTGCATCCTTCAGTTCCTTTGGTAAAGAATAACTTCCTCATTTAAACTGACCACTAGTTCCAGTATCCACTGTCGTTTGTGGAAGAGCGTTCCAAACCTCTCACATCCTTTGTGTGTAGAAGTGCTTCCTACCATTTCTCCTGAGTGCTCTGGCTCTCATTTTCAGACTGTGCCCCCTCGTTAGAGAATTGCCAGCCAATGGAAATCATTTATATTTTTCTGTTAATGTCTTGTAGGACTTCACTCAGATCAGCCCTTAACCTTCAAGATTCTTGCGAACACAGGCTTCATTTGTATATAAAAAAAACAGAAATTGTTCAGCAGGTCTGGCAAGCATCTGTGAGAGAGAAAGTAGATTAAATATTTCAAGTCTGGAGACCCTTCCTCAGAACTAAGTTGCATGATCTCTCTTCATACCTTCACAACATATGAAACCAGAACAGATGAGAGAATACTAAAGTCAGGAAATTCTGCAGCAAACTTGCTCACCCAACATTCTAGCCCCTCCTCCAGGTCATTTATAAAAATGACAAACAGCAATGGTCCCAAGACAGATCCTTGCGGAACACCGCTATTAACTGAACTCCAAGATGAACCTTTACCATCAACTACTACCCTCTGTCTTCTTCCAGTCAGCCAATTCCTAATCCAAACCTCCAACTCACTCTCAATTCCATACCTCCGTATTTTTTGCAGTAGCCTACCATGGGGCACCTTATCAAACTCCTTACTAAAATTCATATACAACACATCTACTGCTTTACCCTCGTCCATCTCCTTAGTCACCTGCTCGAAGAATTCAATAAGGTTTGTGAGGCACGACCTGCCCTTCACAAAACCATGCAGACTATCCCTAATCACATTATTCCTATCCAGATGTTCATAAATCCTATACCTTACAATTCTCTCTAAGACTTTGCCCACAACAGAAGTGAGACTCACCGGCCTATAGTTACTAGGGTTATCCATACTCCCCTTCTTGAAGAAGGGAGCCACATTTGCTATACTCCAGTCTTCTGGCACTATTCCTGTAGACAACGAGGACATGAAAATCAAGGTCAATGGCTCTGCAATCTCTTCGCTTGCTTCCCAGAGAATCCCTGGATTAATGCCATCAGGCCCAGGGGACTTATCTATTTTCACCCTTTCCAGAATTTCCAACACCTCTTCCCTACATACCTCAAAGCCGTCCATTCTAATTAATTGTGATTCAGTATTCACATTGGCAACAATGTCCTGTTCCTGAGTGAATACTGACGAAAAGTATTCATTCAGTATCTCCCCAATCTCTTCAGCCTCCACACGCAACTTCCCACTACTATCCTTAACTGGACCTATTCCTACCCTAGTCATTCTTGTATTCCTGACATACCTATAGAAAGACTTAGGGTTTCACCAATCTAACCAACTAAGGACTTTTCGTGTGCCCTCCTTGCTGCTCTTAGCTCTCTTCAGAACCTTCTTATTAAACTTACTTATTAAACCATGGCTCGCACACACGACCCTTTCCTCCCTGTCTGACAGGTACATACTTATCAAGGACACTCAATAGTTGCTCCTTGAACAAGCTCCACATATCAATTACGCCCTTGCCTTGAAGCCTACTTTTCCAAGCCACGTATCCGACGTCATGCCTCACCGCATCATAATTTCCCTGCCCCCAGCAAAAACCCTTGCCCTGCAGTGCACACTTATCCCTCTCCAGCACTAGAATAAAAGTCACTGAATTATGGTCACTGTCCCCAAAGTGCTCACCGACATCTACTTCTAACACCTGGCCTGGTTCGTTACCCAGAACCAAATCCAGTATGGCCTCACCTCTTGTTGGCCTGTCTACACATTGTGTCAGGAAACCCTCCTGCATACATTGGACAAACACCGACCCATCTAACGTACTCGAGCTATAGCTTTCCCAGTCAATATCAGGAAAGTTAAAGCCCCCCATAACAATCACCCTATTACTTTCACTCTTCTCCTGAATCATCCTCGCAATCCTTTCTTCTACGTTTCTAGGACTATTAGGAGGCCTGTAAAAAAGTCCTAACAGGGTGACTTCACCTTTCCTATTCCTAACCTCAACCGAAACTACCTCAGATGGCGAGTCTTCATCCATCGTCCTTTCCACCGCTGTAATACTATCTTGACGAGCAATGCCACACCTCCCCCTCTTTTACCCCCTAATCTGGCCCTACTAAAACATTTAAACACTGGAACCTGCATCAGCCAATCCTCTCCCTGTTCTACCCATGTCTCTGTAATAGCCACAACATCGAAATCCCAGGTACCAACCCACGCTGCAAGTTCACCTACCTTATTTCGTATACTTCTTGCATTGAAGTATACACACTTTAAGCCACTTTCCTGTTTACAGGCACACTCCTTTGAGATTGACGCCATGTTCCTAACCTCCCTGCACTCCAGGTCCTGCACCCGAAAGCTACAGTCTAGGTTCCCATGCCCCTGCAGATTTAGTTTAACCCCCATCCCCCCAAGAGCACTAACAAACCTCCCGCCAAGAATACTGGTGCCCCTCAGGTTCAGGTGTAGACCATCCTGTATATAGATGTCCAACCTTCCCCAGAAAGAACTCCAGTTATCCAGATACTGGAATCCCTCCCTCCTGCACCATCCCTGGAGCCACGCATTTAACTGTTCTCTCTCCCTATTCCTCGACTCTCTATCACGTTGCACGGGTAACAAACCAGAGACAACAACTCTGTTTGTTCTGACTCTGAGCTTCCAACTTCGCTCCCTGAAAGCCTGTCTGATATCCTCAGCCCTCCTTCTACCTATGTCGTTGTTGTCAATGTGGACCACGACTTCGGGCTGCTCCCCCTCCCCATTAAGGACCCGGAAAACACGATCAGAGATATCACGTACCCTTGCAGCTGGGAGGCAACATACCAAACGTGAGTCTCTCTCGCCCCCACAAAACCGCCTATCTGTGCCCCGAACTATCGAGTCCCCAATTACTATTGCTCTGCTCTTCTTCACCCTTCCCTTCTGAGCAACGGGGACAGGCTCCGTGCCAGAGGCCTGAACCCCATTGCTTACCCCTGGTAAGTCGTCCCCCCCACAAGTATACAAAACGGTATACTTGTTCTTGAGGCGAACAGACACAGGGTATCCCTGCACTGGCTGCTTCCTCCCAGTCCCTCTGACCGTCACCCATCTGTCTGCAATCTTTGGAGTTACTACTTCCCTAAAGCTCCGATCTATGACCTCCTCTGCATCCCGAATGATCCTAAGTTCATCCAACTCCAGCTCCAGTTCCCTAATACGGTCTTGGAGCAGCTGCAAATGGGTGCACTTCCTGCAAGTGTAATCAGCAGGGACGTCCACGGCATCCCTTACCTCAAACATATTGCAAGAGGAACATTGCACTGCCTTCACTGCCATCCCTCCAAAAGTAACCTTTTAAAAAACTGGGTCTAAACAATAGAACAGGCAAAATGCAGCACTTACTTCCTTACCACAACGGTATTAGGTTAGAGGAGGAGGGCGGGTGGGAGGCACTACCTCTGTTGTGCCTCGGGTTCCTCTCCTGCGTGCTTTTATAGGAAAAAAAAGAACCTACCCAGTTAAGTTTACGCCACACCTGCTTCCGGCTGCCCGTCTGGTCTTCGTCACATCCCCCTTCTGCTCCTGCTCTTTCTGTGAAGAGAAAAAAATACCGCTGCCCGCTACCGGTAAGTAATTTTGAAACAGTCTTACCTTAGCTGCTGCTCGCACTCAAAATGACCGTTGGCATCGACGGGTAAGTATTTATACTCACTGCTTTCCTTCCTGGCTGCCCCAATGGTTCGTCAGTTCCCCCTTTGCTCCCGATCTTTCTGTGAAGAGAAAAAAAACACCGCTGCCCGCTACCGGTAAGTAATTTTAAATTTAAAACAAACTTTTAAAACAAACTGTCTTAACTTAGCTGCTGCTCGCACTTCAGTCGGTTGACAAGCTCCTTGTTTGAAACTCTGGGCTGACGAATTCCTAGAGATGCCGTCTTATACTGTCTGAAAGCTCCTTTGGAAGATTGACACGACAGCATTGCTCAGCTTTGTGTCAAAACACTGACAATGAAGAAACTAATTACAATAACAAGTTTAATCTCAATTTTAAAGGAGCGTAGCTGTTTAGTATATCATAATGAAATAACAAAAAAACAGAACCTGGGATCTCACAGCAATAATGCTGCCCACTCAAATACCGTGAGCTCCATCATGAAATCACAAATAATTTCAACCAATGTTGCATCGAGCCAATTCATTCCATGTGTGAAAATATATCTCAGAGCTGTTCTTTTGTTCTCTAGAGTAGGAGCTGCCCTCTTTAAACAAGAGCATTTCACTCACTGATTGAAATGTGATTCTTCTTACACACTAAATGTATGCATTACTGCCGAGGTCAGCATTTATTCCTCATCCCTAATTGCCCAGGTACTGGAGGTACATGAAGGGCTTTCCTGGAGGAAGGGGACTGAGTGAACAAGTTGGGCTTCCAACAATGGAGGTATCACTGATGTCACTCTTATTGTCATTCTCCATACTTCCCAAAGGGCAACTAGGGACGAGTAATAAACACTGGCCCAGCCAGTGACGCCCACATCCCATCAATGGATAAGAATAAAGTGATAACCCTGGAGGTTCCATCTACCTTATAGCCCCTGTCTGTATTCATCAGGATCATACCGATGTGTGCGGATATGTGCCTTTTCCAAACTGCAATCATAACCACCGGTATCCCGAGATATATCATGGTGAGTGCAGTTAAGACCACAGCTTGATGTGAGAGGTGGCGAATTCATGGATGACAGGCTATGGGCATGTGATCATATGGCCTGTTCCTTCACATTTACATAAGAGTGGTCGCTGTCAATGTCACCTCTATCTCCACATTATGTGGGAGGAAGATATGATAAGCCATCTAAATATTTTTAAAAATATAATTCCGTTACTTTGGACATCATCCTAACTTCGTCACTTGGAATAATTGGAATCCCTAGCACTGAGCGTGACCTTGCAGTTGCCATTAAACCAGACCTTGGTGAGCTGTTGAAATTGGGGTGGATGGTGGCTCAGTGGTCAGCATTGCTGCCTCACAGCACCAGGGACATGATTTCATTTCCAGCCTTGAGCGACTGTCTGTGTGGAGTTTGCACATTCTCCCCGTGTCTGCATGGGTTTCCACACACAGGCCAAAGTTGTGCAGGTTAGGTGAATTGACCATGCTAAATTGCCACAGTGATAGGTGCTTTGTCAGGGGTAAATATAGGGTAGGGAAATGTGTCTGAGTGAGTTCCTTTTCAGAGGGCCGGTGTGGACTTGTTGGGCTGAAGAGCCTGTTTCCATATTATAGAGAATGTAATTTAAACTGACAGTGAGAGATATTGTGGTGGGTCTTCTCCTGGAACAAATGTTTTCACTGTTTGTCACAAATTTGCTGCGGGGCTTTACCTTGGCCTGTCTGAACTAGGGCGGTACGGTGGCACAGTGGTTAGCACTGCTGCCTCACAGCGCCAGAGACCTGGGTTCAATTCCCGACTCAGGCGACTGACTGTGTGGAGTTTGCACATTCTCCCCGTGTCTGCGTGGGTTTCCTCCGGGTGCTCCGGTTTCCTCCCACACTCCAAAGATGTGCAGGTTAGGTGAGTTGGTCATGCTAAATTGCCCATAGTGTTAGGTAAAGGGGTAAATGTTGGGGAATGGGTGGGTTGCGCTTCGGCGGGTCGGTGTGGACTTGTTGGGCCGAAGGGCCTGTTTCCACACTGTAAGTAATCTAATCTAATCTAAACTCTTCCCTCATCCTGTTCTTGCAGATACTGCACAGGTTGTCCCAGCAATAATGACGGTGGGCAACAAAACAGCATTCTGTGCAGTATCTACAGCACGGAGACCCAGAGATGGAGAGCAGGAGGAAGTCTGTGATTTTGCTCCTCACCATCTCTTGGAGCTTCATCCTCCTGTTGTTCACCTATGTTTTAAGTTTCTTACATGATGTTATTCAAGGAGTCCACCCTGAAGATTACTCGCTTTTCCTGCATAACTTCACAAAACTTGGTTATATGCTGCAGACCCTAAGTTGGTGCACAAACAAGTTTATTTATGCAGCAACATTATTTCAGTTCAGAGTGGAGATCACTAACACAGCAAAGTAGCGAGTTACACAAATTCCTTGTATAATGAATAAATAAAACTCCTTAGTGAAGCCACAGGAGGGTCCTGCTGTTCCAGCCATGAAACAATTTTTCAAATTCATTCATGGGATGTTGGCGTCACTGCCCAGGCCCAGCATTTATTACCCATCCCTAGTCACCCCTTGAGAAGTTGGTGGTGAACTGCATTCTTGAACCGCTCTTGTCCACTTAGGTCAACCCATAACGTTGTTAGGGAAGGAATTCCAGGAAGCTTGGAAGGCAATTTGCATAAGGTGGTATTCCCATGTATTTGTTGCCATTGTCCTAAATGGAAGTGGCTGTGGGTTTGTAAGGTGGTGTCTGAGGATCTTGGGTGAATATCTGCACTGCATTTGTAGGTGGTATACACTGCGGCTACTAAGCATCTTTGGTGGACGGAGTGGATATTTCTGGTTGGGGTGCCAATCAAGCAGGTTGCTTTGTCCTGGATGGTGTCAAGTTTCTTGACTGTTTATTGGAGCTGCATTCAGACAGGCAAGTGGAGCATATTCCATCACATCCTACAGAGAATCGTTATCCCAGTGCAGAGGCAGGGTTGAGTTGGGAACTGGCAGATTTCCCATCTTAGCATAATCCAAAGGAATTGTCCAGGAAAGTGGAATTTCCTACTGGGTAAGTCCTATCAGCTTGGAACCCTCTAAGTGTCCATCAAAAACCAAATTCTTCAGTTGGCACTGATACAGTTCAACAGACTAGTTAATCTGTAAATATTCCATTTCAACCAACCCTATACTAATGTCCCAAATAGCGATCTATGAGCTGTTTTGAAATGAGAAATCGTGACAGGTGATTACATGATATTATTAGATAAGATTACTTACAATGTGGAAACAGGCCCTTCGGCCCAACAAGTCCACACCGACCTGCCGAAGCGTACCCATCCAGACCTACTCCCCTACATTTACCCCTTCACATAACACTACGGGCAATTTAGCATGGCCAATTTACCTAACCTGCACATTTTTGGATTGTGGGAGGAAACCAGAGCACCCGGAGGAAACCCACGCAGACACAGGGAGAACATGCAAACTCCACACAGAGGTGGGAAATGAACCCAGGTCTCTGGCGCTGTGAGGCAGCAGTGCTAACCACTGTGCCACCGTGCCGCTCACCAAAGAAATGGCTGACCTTTATTTTTCAGCATCAAGCTTTCAGTTTCTTTGGCCTGCTTATCCATTGCAGTCTCATCAGACATTTCCTGCCATTGATTATGATGCAGAGTCGAACCTCTCTGTTAATTAAACCAAACACCCAGAGAGTCTTAGTTCACTCTGTAATCTGTTAAAGTAATAGGGACAGAGAACTCTAAAATTCCAACACATTAAGAAAATTATAATTATTTTCTTAACTCTAATAGTGAACACTAAATAATAACTGTTCACAAATCCAAGTCCCCTTCTTTTACCTACTTAGTATCTGACTCCAACTCCACAAAAGTTCACTGTTCCAATTATTAAACTTGACACTTATTAAGCATTGCATTAACATAATTTCAAGACCAAACATGTTCCTCTGAATTCAATCCTCTGGCTGCTGATCTCGCTGGGCCGTCTTTGTTTCGTTTTTTTTAATGCGAGAAGGTTTTACATGAAAAGGTACTTTGGTTGAAATTGTTTTCTAATTTCTTTGAGAGGAAGATGCGAGATGGCCATTTAGCTCTCGGGCTCGACAGCAGTTGCTCGCTATTGGATGGCAGTTGCTGTCCCTCATACTTTCAAAATACCGGGTTTATATAACACCCACGACTCAATAAACTCTTAGAATCAGTTTCAAGGTGTCAAAACAATCAAACCAAATCCATTGGTTTCTGGTATCCTGGGCACAACTTAAACTAATTGGGTAAATTTGAATTGTGGTCAAAACAGCGGCTAAACCTCAAGTAATTGGAACATGTATCTATTGTGGAACAGCTCATCTCTCAGATGGCAGGTGTTGCTGTGCTTAAATTCAAAAAGCACTTTCTATCTTGCAGCCAACCTACACTCTGTTGACTTTGGAACAATGTGGATTCGTTGGTTACAGTTCCAGATACAGATCTACATCCATCTGCACTGTCACCAAAAAAACAGATTCACCGACACTGCAGTCACCCCACCCCCGACAGATCCCTCCTCAACACTGCAATCTCCCCCTTCCTGACTGATCGGTACCCAACACTGCAATCTACACTTCCCCGATTGATCCTTAACCAACACTGCAATTTCCCCCTCCCGACTGATCGCTATTCAACACTTCAATATCACCCTCACTGACTGACCCCTACCCAACACTACAATCTCCACGTCCCTGACTGATTCCTACCCAACACTGCGATCACCCCTCCTTGACTGATCCCTACTCAATACTGCAATCTCCCCTTCCCTGATTGATTCCAACAAAACACTGCAATCTCCCCCTTCCTGACAGATCCCTACCCAACACTTCAATCTCACCCTCACTGACTGATCTCTACCCAACAATGCAATCACAACTCCTTGACTGATTCCTAGTCAACACTGCAATCTCACCCTCGCTGACTGATCCCTACCCAACACTGCAATCATCACTCCTTGACTGATTCCTACTCAACACTGCAATCTCACCCTCACTGACTGATCCCCACCTAACACTGCAATCACCCCTCCCTGGCTGATATCTACCCAACTCTGCAATCACCCCTCCCTGACTGATACCTACTCAACAGTGCAATCACCTCTTCCCTGACTGATCCTTACCTGACACTACAATCACCGTCTCCCTGACCTTTCCCAACCCAACACTGCAATCTCCCCCTCCCTGACTGATCCTTACCTAACACTACAATCGCCCCCTCCCTGACTATTCCCTACTCAACAATGCACTCTCCCCCTTCCTGACAAATCCCGACTCAATACTGCAGTCTCCCCTCCCTGACTGATCCAGCCCAAACACTGGAATCTCCCCGTCCCTGAGTGAGCCTTACCCAACACTGCAACTTCCCCTCCCTGACTAATCCCTACCCAACACTGCAATCAACCACTCTCTGACTGATCCCTATCCAACACTGCAATCAACCCCTCTCTGATTGATCCAGACCCAACACTGCACTTACCTCCTCCCTGACTAATCCCTACTCAACACTGGAATCACCCACTCTCTGACAAATCCCAACTCAACACTGCAATCTCCCCCTCCCTGACTGATCCCTAAACAACACTGCAATCTCCACGTCCCTGACTGATCCCTAACCACCTCTACAATGGCCTCCAGCCTGACTGACCCATACCCAACACTGCAATGTCCCCCTCCCTGACTGCTCCATACACAATACTGCACTCACCCCTTACTGATTGATCCAGAAACAACACTGCAATCACCCCTTCCCTGACTGATCCCCACCCAAAACTGCAATCATGCCCTCCCTGACTAATTCCCAGACAACACTGCAATCACCAAATCCATGTCCAAAACCAATCCAAAACTGTAATCTATACCCTCCCTGACTAATCCCTATTCAACATTGCAATCACCCCCTCCCTAATTGATCCCGACCCAACACTTCAATTTCACCCTCCCTAAATCATCCCTACCCAACACTGCGATCCCCCCGGCCTGACCGATCCCAACACAACACTGCAATCTCACACTCACTGACTGATCCCTACCCAATACGGCAATCACCCCTCCCTGGCTAATATCTACCCAACTCTGCAATCACCCCTCCTTGACTGATTCGTACTCAACACTACAATATCCCCCTCACTGACTGATCCCTACCCAGCACTGCAATCACCCCTCCCTGGCTAATATCTACCCAACTCTGCAATCACTCCTCCCTGACTGAAACCTACTCAACACTGCAATCTCCCCCTCCCTGACTGATCCTTACCTAACACTACAATCGCCCCCTCCCTGACTATTCCCTACTCAACAATGCACTCTCCCCTCCCTGACTAATCCCTACTCAATACTGCAGTCTACCCGGCCCCGAGTGATCCTTACCCAACACTGCAACTTCCCCTCCCTGACTAATCCAAACACTGCAATCTCCCCGTTCCTGAGCGATCCTTACCCAACACTGCAACTTCCCCTCCCTGACTGATCCCAACCCAACACTGCAATCACCCCTCCCTGAGTATCCCTAACCCAACACTGAAATCACCCCCTCCCTGACTGATCCCATCCCCACACTGCAATCACCCCCTCCCTGACTGATCCCTACCCAACACTACAATATTCCCCTCCCTTACTGATCCAAGCCAAACACTGCAATATACCTCCTGACTGATCCTTACCCAGCACTGCAATCTCCACTTCCCTGACTGAACCCTACACAACACTGCAATATCCCCTCACTGACTGATGCCTACCCAACACTACAATTTCCCCTCCCTTATCAATCCATACCCAACACTGCAATCTCCCCATCCCTGACTGATCCCCACCCAACACTGCAATCTCCCCTCCCTGACTGATCCCTATCCAACAATGCAATCTCCCCCTCCCTGACTGATCCCTACCCAACCCTACAATCTCCCCTCCCTGACTGGTTCCCAGCATGCCCTAATGGCTGCCCACACACCGCCCCCAGCCTGACCCTCACTGCCGTCCAACGTGGCTCCCAGCATGACCCTCATGGCTGCCCACACACCACCCACAGCCTGACCCTCACTGCCATCCAACGTGGTTCCCAGCATGACCTCATGGCTACCCACACACCGTCCCCAGCCTGACCCTCTCTGCCGCCCACACACCGCCCCCAGCCTGACCCGCACTCCAGTCGTCACACTGCCCCAGCCTGATCCTCACTGCTTCCCACACACTGCTCCCTGCCTGACGCTCACTTCCATCCACACACCGCCCCCCAGCCTGACTCTCACCGTCCTGATACAACACCACCAGCCCGACCCTTGCTGCCTCCGATACACCGCCCCCAAACTGACCTCAAGCCCGCCCACACACTGTGCCCAGCCTGACCATCACTGACGTCCACACACTGCCACCAGTCGGACCCTTGCTGTCTCTGACACACCGACCCCATCCTGACCCGTACCGCCCCGACATACCACTCACAGCCTGACCCTCACCGTCACCAGCCTAACCATCACTGCCATCCAACATGGTCCTCAGCCTGTTCCACACCACCGTCCACACACCGCTCTCAGCCTGACCCTCACCACTGCCCAGATACCGCCCTCAGCCTGACTCTCACCACCATCGACACATCATCGCCAGACTGACCCACTCCACCGGACATACACCCCCCCCAGCCTGACCCTCACCGCCATCCAAAACTGGCCCAGCCTGAACCTTACTGCCATTCCCACACCGCCCCCAGCCTGACCCCTTCCGCTGTCCACACACCGCCCCCAGCCTGACCCTCACTGCCATCCAACGTGGCTCCCAGCATGTCCCTCATGGCCGCCCACACACCTCCCATAGCCTGAACCTCTCCACCACCCACACACCGCCCCCAGCCTGACCCTCACTGTCCCGACACAGCACCCCCAGCCTGACCCTGAAAGCACTGATACACTGCCCCCAGCCTGACCCTCAACCCCACCCACACACCGTTCCCAGCCTGACCATCACCACCGTCCACACACTGCCCCCATCCTGACCCTTGCTGCCCCTGACACACCGCCCCAGCCTAACCCCTACTGCCCCAACACACCACCCTCAGCCTGACCCTCAATACCCCAACCATACTGCCCCAGCCTGACCCTCAATGCCGTCCACACACCGCCCCCAGCCTGACCGTCAACACACCGACACACCAGTCCCAGCCTGACCGTCTCTGCTGCCCACACACCGCCCCCAGCCTGACCCTTACTGCCAGCCACACACCACCCCCAGCCTGACCCTCACTGCACCGAAACACCGCCACAACTGGACACTCACCGCCTGCCCACACACCAACACCCATCCTGTCTCTCCCGACCGTCCACACACCGCCCCAGCCTGACACTCAAAGCTCCCGACACACTACCCAGAGTCTGACACTCAACACTCCCCAAAAACCCCGCAACAGCCTGACCCTCACCGCCCTCCAAAATCATCCCCAGCCCGACACACAACGCCGTCCATACACCGCCCATAGCCTCGCCTTCACCAGCCCAACACACCACCCCAGGCTTGGCACTCACAACCGCCCACACACCACCACCAGCTTGACCCTCACTGCTGTCCAAAACTGGCCCAGCCTGAACCTCACTGCCATCCACACACCGGCCCCAGTCTGACCCTCTCTGCTGTCCACACACCGCCACCAGCCTGACCCTTACTGCCTTCCAATGTGGCTCCCAGCATGATCCTCATGGCAAACTATACACCGCCCCCAGCCTGAACCTCAGTGCCGTCCAACATGGTTCCCAGCATGCTCTCATGGCTACCCACACACCGCCCCCAGCCTGACCCTCACAGCCAACCAACGTGGCTCCCAGCATGACCCTCATGTCTGCCCACACATCACCCCCAGCCTGACCCTCACTACCATCCAACGTGGTTCCCAGCATGCCCACATGGTTGCCCACACACCGCCCCCAGCCTGACCCTCTCCGCCACTCACACACACTGCCCCCAGCCTGACCCTCTCTGCCACCCACACACCGCCCCAAGCCTGACCCGCACTTCCGTCGTCACACCGCCCCCCAGCC
This sequence comes from Chiloscyllium punctatum, assembly GCF_047496795.1. Lineage (NCBI taxonomy): Eukaryota > Metazoa > Chordata > Chondrichthyes > Orectolobiformes > Hemiscylliidae > Chiloscyllium > Chiloscyllium punctatum. The sequence goes on along the minus strand of NC_092757.1, from coordinate 21,157,720 downwards.
TGACGCTCACTGTCCTGACACAACACCACCAACCTGACCCTTGCTGCCCCCGATACACCGGCCCCAAACTGACCCTCAAGCCCGCCCACACACCGTTCCCAGCCTGACCATCACCACCGTCCACACACTGCCACCAGCCTGACACTTTCTGCCCCTGACACACCGACCCCAGCCTGACCCGTACCGCCCCGACACACCACCCTCAGCCTGACACTCACCACCCCACACACACCAACACCAGCCTGACTCTCACCATCCCCAGCCAAATTTCCCCGCTGTCCAACGTCATCCTCAGTCTGTCCCACACCACCGTCCACTCACCGCTCTCAGCCTGACCGTTACCACCGCTCACACACCACCCTCAGCCTGACTCTCACCACCATCGACACATCATCCCCAGACTGACCCACTCTACCGTCCATACAACGCCCCCAGCCTGACCCTCACCGCCGTCCAAACCTCGCCCATCCTGAACATCACTGCCATCCACACACCGCCCCCAGCCTGACCCCCTCTGCTGTCCACACACCGCCCCCAGCCTGACCGTCGCTGCCGTCCAACGTGACTCCCAGCATGACCCTCATGGTTACCCACACACTGCCCCCAGCCTGACCCTCTCTGCCACCCACACACCGCCCCCAGCTTGACCCTCACTTCCATCCACACACTCCCCCCAGCCTGACCCACACTGTCCCGACACAACACCCACAGCTAGACCCTCAAAGCCCCGATACACCGCCCCCAGCCTGACCCTCAACCCCGCCCACACACCGCCATCAGCCTGACCTTCACAGCCACACACACACCGCACCCAAGCCTGACCCTCACCTCTGTTTAACACCATCCCCAGCTCACCCTCACCACCGTCCACACACCGCCCCCAGACTGACCCTCACGGCCCTGACCCTCACTGCCCCCAGCCTGACACTCACTGCCCCCAGCCTGACCCTCACCACCGTCCACACACCGCCTCTAGCCTGACCCTCAGCAGACCCAGCCTGACACTTACCACCCCAGCCTGACCCTCACTGCCGTCCACAGACACCCCCCAGCTGGAGCCTCACCGCCGTCCACGCAACAGCCAATGCCTGATCCTCACTACTGACCACACACCGGCCCCAGCCTAACCCTCATCGCCGTGCAACATCGCCCACAGCCTGACATTCATAACCGTCCACACACCGCCCCCAGCCTTACCCTCACCGCCGCCCCCTCCGCCAACCCGTCCAACACCGCCCCATACCCAACCCATCCAACACCGCCCCCTCCCACAATCACATACAACACCGACCCCTCCCACTTGCTCCGGCCATCACCGACCCCTCCCCAACACCGTCAAACACCGCCCCCTCCCCAACCCCGTCCAACACCGCCTCATCTCCCAACCCCGTCAAACAGCGCCGCCTCCCCAAACCCGTTCGACACCGCTCCCTCACACCAGCCCCTCCAACACTGCCCCCTACCTAACCCTGTCCAACACCGCCCACTCCCCAGCCCCGTTGAAAACCGCTCCCTCCCCAACACCGTCCAACACCGCCCACTCCCCAGCCCCGTTGAAAACCGTTCCCTCCCCAACCCCGTCCAACAACGCCCCCTCCCCAACCCCGTCCAACACCGTCCCCTCCCCAACCCCATCCAACAACCCCCCCAACCCCACCCAACTGCACCCCCTCCACCAACACCATACAACGTCGCCCACTTCCCCAGCCCCGTTAGTAACCACCCCCTCCCCAACACCATCCAACACCGCACCCACCCACAATCCTGACCATCACCGCACCCTCCCACAATCCCGTCCAACACTGCCCCTCCACAACCCAGTCCAACATTCCCCCCTCCCGTGAACCTGTTCAAACACCACGCCCTGCCCAAACCTGTCCAACACCGCCCCCTCTCCAACCCTGTCCATCACTGCTCCTGCCCCAACACCCTCCAAATACCGCCCCTTCCCGCAAACCTGTCGAACATTGCCCCCCAACCCCGTCGAACACTACCCCCTCCCACCAACCCCATCCAACACCGCCCCCTCCCCCAACCACATCTAAATCTGCCCCCTCGCCCAACCCCATCAACACCGCCCCCTTCCCAACCCCACCCGACACTGCCCCATCCCGCAACCCTGTCCAACATCGGCCCCTCCCCAACCCCGTCCAACACTGCCCCTTCCCACCAACTCAATGCAACACCGCTCTCTCCCCAACCACATCCAACACTGCCCCCTCGCCCAACCCAATCAAACACTGCCCCATCACCAACACCATCCAACACCGCCCCCTTCCGCAACCCGTCCAAAAACGCCCCCTCGCCAACTCCGTCCATCACCACTCCCTCCACCAACCCCATCCAACACCATCCCCCAGCCCCGTTCAAAATCGAACCCTCCCTCCAAACCCTTCCAACACGGCCCCCTCCCCAACCTCGTCCAACACCTCCCCCTCCCTCCAACCCCGTCTCCAACACCTCCCCTCCCCAACTCCGTCCAACACCACCTCCTCCACAAACCCCATCCAACACCACCCACTCCCCCAGCCGCGTTCAAAACCGAACCCTCCCCAACCCCGTCCAACACTGGCCCCTCCCACAACCCCATCCAACACTGCCTCCTCCCAAACCCCGTCTAACACTGCCCCCTTACCCCAACCCCATCAAACACCACCCGCTCCCCAAAACTGTCCAACACCACCACCTCCCCAACCACGTCCAATACCGCCCCCTCAACAATACCGTCCATCACCGCTCCCTCCCCAAAGCTGTCCAAAACCTCCCCGCCCCCAACCCTGTCCAACACTGCCCCCTCCCCCAACCCCATAAAATACCGCCCCCATCAACAACACCATCCAAAATTGCCCCCTCCCCAACCGCATCCAACACCGCCCCCTCCACCAACACCAACCAACACCGCCCGTTCCCCAATCCCGTCCGACACCGCCCGCTCCCGCAATGCCATCCCACACTGCCCTGTCCCCGAACCATGTCCAACACCGACCCCTCCACCAACAGCGTCCAACACCGCCGCTTCACCAACCCCATCCAACACCACCTCCTCCCCAACCCCGCCCAAAACCTCCCCCTCCCCAAAATCGTCCAACACTGCCCACTCCCCATCCCTGTCCAACTCTGACCCCTCTCCAACCCCGTCCAACATTGCTCACTCCCGTGAACCCGTTCAAACACCACCCCCTCCCCAAACCCGTCCAACACTGCTCCCTTCCCAACCACGTCTAAAACTGCTCCCTCCCCCAACCCCGACCAACACCGCCCCTTCCAAAACCCGGTTTAACACTCCCCCTCGCCCAACCCCGTCAAACACCGCCCCCATTCCCAACACCATCCAACACCGTCCCCTCCCCAACCCCGTCCAACACCGTCCCCTCCACCAACACCATACCACACCGCCCACTCCCCCAGCCCTGTTGAAAACCGCCCGCTCCACAACCCCATCAAACACCGCCCCCCTGCCCAACGCCATCCAACACCACCCCCTCCCCCAACCCTGTCCAACACCACACCCTCCACCAACACCATCAAACACCGCCCACTCCCCCAGCCCTGTTGACAACCACCCCCTCCCCATCCCCATCAAACACCGCCCCCTCCTCAACCCCATCCAACACCACCCCCTCCCCAACCCCGTCCAACACTGCCCCCTCCAAAACCCCGTCTAACACTGTCCCCTCCCCCAACCCCATCAAACACCGCCCCATCCCCAAAACCGTCCAACACTGCCCCCTACCCAACCCCGTCTAACACCGGCCCCTCCCGCAACCCCGTCCAACACTGCCCCCTCCACCAACACCATCCAACACTGCCCACTCCCCCAGACCCGTTCAAAACCGCCGCCTCCTCAACAGAGTCCAACCCCTTCCCTCAACCCAACCCTGCCAAACGCTGATCCCTCACCCAACCCTGTTCAACACCGCCCCCATCCCAACAACGTCCAAGACCGCCCCATCCCCCAATCCCGTCCAACATTGCCCCATCCCCAACACCGTCCGACACCGCCTCCAGCCCAACCCCATCCAACACAAGCCTGTCCAAAATTGTCCCCTCCACTTAATCCCTTCAAACACCAACCCATCCCCAACCACGTCCATCACCACTCCCTCCCCCAAACCCGTCCCACACCTCCCCCTCCTTCAACACCATCCAACACTGCCGCCTCCCCAACACTGCCCGACACCGAACCCCTTCCCCAACCCTGTCCCACAATACCCCCTCCTCTAACCCCGTCCCACACCACCCCCTCCTCCAACACTGCCCAACACCCCCGCGTCCCCAACCCGGTCCAACACCACTCCCTACCCAACCCGGTCCAAGACCACCCCTCCCCAACCCCGTCCAACACCGCCCTCTCCAAAACCCGGTCTACCACTGCCCCCACCCCCAACCCCATCCAACACTGCCCCCTCGTCCAACCCCGTCAAACATTGCCCCCATTTCCAACACCAGCCAAAACTGCCCCCTCCCCAACCCCGTCCAACACCGCCCACTCCACCAACTCCGTCCAACACCGCCCCCTCCACCAACACCATCCAACAGCGCCCAGTCCCCCAGCACAGCTGAAAACCACCCCCTCCCCAACCCCGTCCAACACAGCCCCCTTCCCAACCCCACCAACACCACCCCCTCCCCAACCCCGTCCAACACTGCTACCGCCCAAACCCCGTCTAACACTGACCCCTCCCCTCAACCCGGTCCAACACCACATCCTCCCCCCCAACCAAATTAAACGCCGCCCCAAACCCCAAAACCGTCCAGCACCGCTACCTCCCCCAACCCCGTCCACAACCGCCCCCTTCCCCAGCCCGGCCAAAACTGCCCACTACTGCAAACACCATTCATCTCTGCCCCCTCCACCAACACCATCCAACACCGCCCACTCCCCCAGCTCCATTCAAAAATGCCCCATCCTCAACACCGTCCAACACTGCCCCTCCACGAACACTATCCAACACTGCCCACTCCCCCAGCCCCGTGCAAAACCGCCCCCTCCCCAAATTCGTCCAACACCGCCCCCTCCACCAACCCCATCCAACACCGCACACTCCCCCAGCCCCGTTCAAAACTGAACCCTCCCCAACTACGTCCAACACTGCCCCCTCCCCAAACCCATCAAACTCGACACCCTCCCCAAGCCCGTACAACTCCTTCCCCTCCGCCAACCCCGTCCAACACCGCCCCTACCCTACTCTGTCCAACAACGCCTCCTCCACCAACCCCATCCAACACCACCCACTCCCCCAGCCCCGTTCAAAACCGACCTCTCCCCAACCTCGTCTGACACCGCCCCCTCCCCAATCCCGTCCAACACCACCCACTCCCCCAAACCCGTCCAACACTGCCCCTCCCCCAATCCCGTCCGATACCGCCCCCTCCCCAATGCCATCCAACACCGCTCCCTCCCCAACGCCGTCCGACACCGCCCCTCCCCAATCCAGTCCAACACCGGCCCCTCTCCGAAAACCTTCCAGTACTGAACCACGCACAAACCCTTCCAACACCGCCCCCTCGCCAATCCCGTCCGATCCTCCGTCCCCTCTCTCTGTCCCCCTCTCTCTGTTCTCCTCTCTCTCTGTCCACCCCTTTCTCTTTCCCTCATTTCTCTGTCCCCCTCTCTCTGTCCCCTGCCTCTCTCTGTCGCCCCTCTCTCTCTCTGCCCGCCGTCCTCCTCTCTGTCGCCCCCTCTGTCCCACTTTGTGTCCCCATCTCTCTGACCCCCTCTCTCTCCCCCCCTCTCTGTTCTCCTCCCTCTCTGTTCCCCTGTCTCTGTCGCCCGTATCTATGTGGCCCCTCTCTCTGACCCCCCTCTTTCTGATCACCCGACCTCTTCTATCTCCCCCTCTCTCTGTTCCACTCTCTCTTTCCCCCGCTCTCTCTCCCCACCCCGTTCCCCTCTCTCTGCCCCCTATCTCTGTGCCCCCTCTCTGTCCACATCTTTCTCTCCCCCTCTCTGTCCCGCCTCTCTCTCTCCCCCTCTCTCTGTCCCCAATCTCTGTCCCCGCTATCTGTCCCCCCTTCCCGTCTCTCTGTCCCTCTCTCTCTGTCCCTCTCTCTCTGTCCCTCTCTCTCTTTCTCCCTCTCTCTGTCCCCCTCTCTCTGTCTCACTCTCTCTGTCACCCCCCTCTCTGTTCCTTCCTTCTCTGTCCCCCCGTCCGCTCTCTCTCTGCCTCCCTCTCTGTCCTACCTCTCTCTGACCCTCGCTCTCTGACCCCCTCTCTGTCTCCCCCCACTGTTGCCCTCTCTCTATCCCGCCCCTCTGTCTCCCTCTCTGTCCCCTCTCTGTCTGCCCCCCTTTCTGTGACTCCCTCTCTCTGTCTCCCCTCTCTCTCTGTGCCCCCTCTCTCTGTCCCCACGGTCTATCTGTACCCCCCTCTCTGTCAGTCCTCTCTCTGTCCTCTCTCTCTCTCCCCCCATCCCCACCTCCTTCCCCTCCCTATCTATCCTCCCACTGTCTGTCCCCCCCACTGTCTCTCCACCTCTCTCTGACCCCCTATTTGTCGCCCTCTCTCTGACCACCTCTCTCTGACACCCTCTATCTCCACCACTCTCTGTCCCCCTCTCTCTGTCACCCTCTCTGCCCCCCTCACTCTCTGTCCCTTCTGTCTGTCCCCCTCTCTCTTCCCCTCTTTCTCTGTCCCCCTCTATCTGTCCCCGCTCACTCTACCCCTTCTCTGTCCCCTCTCTCTCTGTTTCCCCTCTCTCTTACCCCCTTTCTCTTTCCCCCTCTCTCTGTCCCCCGCTCTCGTTTGCCCTCTGTCAGTGTCCCCTCTCTTTGTTCCCCTCTCTCTGTCCCCCTCTCTATTCCCCCCTTTCTCTGTTCCCCTTTATCTGTCCCCGCTCACTCTAACCCTCTCTGTCCCCTCTCTCTGTCCCCCTCTCTCTCTCCCCCTCTCCCTGTCTCCCTCCCTCTGTCCCCCCTCTCTCTCTGTCCCCCTCTTTCTTTCTTCATCTCCCTGTCCCCCCTCTCACTCTCCCCCTCTATCTGTCCCCCGCTCTCAGTCCCCCCTCTCTCTGTCCTCCTCTCTCTGTACCCCCTCTCTGTCCTCCTCTCTCTGTCCCCCGCTCTCTGTCCCTCTCTCTCTCTGTCCCCCATGTCTCGCTCCATCTCTTTCTGTGCACCGCTCTCTGTCCTCCACTCTCTGGCCCTATCTTTCCGTCCCCCTCTCTCTTCCCCCTCTATCTCTGTTGCCCCTCTCTCTGTCCCCTTCTCTCTGTCACCCTCTCTCTGTCCCCTACTCTCTGTCCCCCTCTCTCTGTCCCCCGCTCTCTGTTCCTCTCTCTCTGTCTCCCACTCTGTTCCCCTCTCTCTGACCCCTCTCTCATTATGTACTCCCCTATTTCTCTCTCTCCCTCCCTCACCTTATCTCTGCCTTGCATCTCTCTCTCTCTCTCTCTCTCTCTCCGTCTCTCTCTCACTCTCGCCCTGCTCCTTCACTCTCTCTCCACCTTCTCTCACTCCTGATCCCCATATCTCGGACTCTCTTTCTCCCCAACTCGCTCTGTTTCTCTCTGATTAAATCTCTCGCCCTCCTGCCCCTCCCTCTCTCTCTGACACACACTGTCTCTCTGACGTCTCCCTCTTCCTCTAATCCAGACTGAAGGTTGGTGCTTTGGCTGCGTGTGGTTGGAGGGGTGGTTTTGAGATGTTAGAGAGATATGGGAGGTGGGACGGTGAAAATGGAGTAGAGACGGAATTACGGGAGGGAGGCAGATAGCAGGAGAGAGTGAGTGCAGGGGAGGGGGTAGAGGAAAGAGTGGAGGCAGGTGGAGAAATCATGGTTAGGGGTGTGTGAGAGAGAGAGGGTGGACGAGGGAGAGTGAAAGGAAGAGGTGGTGAGAAAGAGAGAGTGTGCAGTGAGAGAGAGGGAGAGAATTGAGGAGAAAGAGTAGGGGAGAGGAAATGGGGAGGTCAGGTTGGAGTTGGGGGGGGACAGAGGGAGTTAAACCCAGCTCCTGAGCTCAGGGCGCGCTGCCCTCCCCTTCCCAGAGGACCAGGACTTGGGGCTGAGTCTGTCTCTCTCCAGCTCAGCTTCTCCAACACAAAGACACACAACGACATCTGTCACTCTGCTGCTCGGCACACTTTAATGAACATTTTTATTGTTTAGAAATGGAAGTGATTGTCACAGTCAGTGGGCTGGTGCCTTTACTCACTGGCCCCTGAGTTGGGAGAAACATTGAAATGTTTCCCTGTAACCCCCCTGTGGGATAAGGATGGACAAACCAGCGTTAACTTCAGTCTGTTACCATAGCGACAGGCTGCTCCATCGCTGAAACACTTAAATCAAATGAGAAAATCCCGGATGGATTGATTAATGAGGGAATTTGATGGATGGATGGATTTGGGTGAAGGGATATTTCAGCACATTCTTCAGCTGCTGTCTGAACTTAGTCTGGGTCACGGCATAAATCGCGGTGTTTGTGCAGCAACTGAGGAGCTGCAGCATGAAGCCCAATTCCTGCACAAAGGCATGGAGAAGCACAGACTGATACCCAATATCATCCATCCGCACCCATATAGAAAACAGCATTAACGTTGACCATAACAGGATGAAATTGGCTGAGATCGCAAACAGTAAAATGATGGATTTTTTTCGGTTTCTCATTTCAGTGTCAGACTGAGCGTCCCCATTGGTGTGAGCGCGGAGTCTCCTGCGGGCTCTGCTGGTCACTAAAATGTGCCTGACGGTGAGAACATTGAGCAGCAGAATCAGGAGAAATGGGACACACGGGGTTAGAATGTGTTGGAGGAACTCGATTGTGGCCCAGACAATGGACAATCGAACAGCGTCAAAAATCAGACAAAACCAGGGACCGTTCACAAGCCCATACCGAGCCGTGAGCATAAAATACCAGGAAATGTTCTTTAAACAGCTCAGCACAGTCACTGCTCCCAGAACAACAGCCGCCGTTTTCTCACTGCAATATTTACTTTTCAGCTTCGGGCAACAAATGGCCACAAACCGATCAAAGGTAAAAGTGACGGTGAACCAGACAGAGCAGTCAGTGGCTGCATAAACCAGGACGGCGTGGATATTACACACGGGGACGGAGAACATCAGGAAATAAAACTGTTCCGAATAAACAATGGGAATGTGTCTCAGTATCAGGTCGAGGATAATGACCAGGAGATCCGCCGCTGCCATGGCCCCAAGGTAACGTCTGACACATGGAGACAATCCACAATCTTTATAAAGCAGGACGTAGATGGTCACGACGTTAACTGTGAGGAAGGAAAACAAACCCATTATCCATCAGCCTGGAGGCAAAGGGACCCATTTGATCAGGGACCCAGTGAGATTTTCAAATGTGTCCCTGTGTTCCGGGATTCATTAAAATAACACAAGAAACCTCCCTCCCCAAACACACAAAGACACATCCATAAGGACAGATGCTTTCTAGAACATTTCCACACACTCGATCAATCGAGAGCAGACTGTGGTCGCTCCTTCCCAGTTCCTAAGACGGAGGTTGGAAACGTTGCTGTCCTGAAGGATTCTCTCCCAGTTTCCTGAAGACAAATGGAGCTTGGGAATTCTTGTATTTTGGTCTAAATTGTGGTCGATCCTGTGTCGGGAAGAAATGCAAACCCAGGGAAAACGTATTCACCCCTTTAACTGCCTGACGGGCCTTCGGAACAGTGTCTCCTTCTCTTTGGAATGGGATCGCTTCCCTCAGGATCTTATCGTTTGTTCAATTCACTGACGTCCGGCTGTTCACAATGTCAGGGATGGAACGTTCCAGGGAATGTCAGTTATAGAATGTCGGGGACAGAATGTTCCGGGTAATGTCAGTTTTAGAATGTCGGGGACAGAATGTTCCGGGCAATGTCAGTTTTAGAATGTCGGGGACAGAATGTTCCGGGGAATGTCAGTTATAGAATGTCGGGGACAGAATGTTCCGGGGAATGTCAGTTATAGAATGTCGGGGACAGAACGTTCTGGGGAATGGCAGTTATAGAATGTTGGGGACAGAACTTTCCGGGGAGTGTCAGTTATAGAATGTTGGGGACAGAACGTTCTGGGGAGTGTCAGTTATAGAATGTTGGGGACAGAACGTTCCGGGGAGTGTCAGTTATAGAATGTTGGGGACAGAATGTTCCAGAAAATGGCAGTTTTGGAATGTCGGGGGCAGAACTTTCCGGGGAATGTCAGTTTTAGAATGTCGGGGACAGAACGTTCCGTGGAGTGTCAGTTATAGAATGTTGCGGACAGAACGTTCCGGGAAGTGGCAGTTTTAGAATGTCAAGGAAAGAACGTTCCGGGGAGTGTCAGTTATAGAATGTTGGGGACAGAACGTTCCGGGGAATGTCAGTTATGGAATGTTGGGAACAGAACATTTTGGCGAATGTCAGTAATCGAATGTCGGGGACAGAACGTTCCGGGGAACCCCTTGACCTGTCCATCACCTTTCCCCCCTACCCACCCCACCAACATGATGTACTGTGCCTGGACACACTGTAACATTAATGGGGTGAGAGACGGAGGGTCCAATCACAGGAATGGGAATTAAAGGCATTGCCAGATCAGCTGAAATGGTTAGATATACCACATTCTCAATCCACCTCACAGAACCAGCCCAGCAACCAGACATCCAGAGGAGATATCTGTTCACTGTGGAACACTGTGTAGACCAGGCCAGTGTACTGCTCAGTACATCCCAGCAATCTGTCCAGATTCATCCATTACACTGATCAATACAATCCAGCAAACTGCCCAGAGTGGAACACTGCCCAGATCAGATCAGGGATCTATAAACACGGATTTGATATCTGTACAACACCGGGAGAAGTGCAGACCACACCCTTGCATTGATCTATAAACCCAGACAAGATATCTGTCCAGTACAGGGAGCTATGCAGACCACACCCGTGAATTGATCTATAACCCCGGACTAGATATGTGTCCAGCACGGGGGAGCTATGTACCCCACCCCAGTGCATTGATCTGTAAACCAGGAAGAGTTGCCCTCCCAGCATGTAGGCCTGTGTACACCACCCCAGTGCATTGATCTGTAAACCAGGAGCAGTTACCCCCCCCCCTCACCCCAGCATGTAGGACTGTGTACATCACCCCAGTGCATTGATCTGTAAACCGGGAGCAGTTATCCTCACGGCATGTAGAGCTCTGTACACCAACCCACTGCATTCATCAATAACACTGTGTTAGATCCCTGCCCAGTGTGGGGAAAGTTGCAGCCCATGCTGGAAGTGACCGGATGTGCAGCTCCCATCCATTTACAGCTCCATATCTCCATTGTGCCCTGACAAGGGGGTGCTGTGCGTGAGAACACTGCCACAGAGAGATGGCGGGGGAATCAGTTTAAATACCACCACATGGGAGGGGTTTGGGGTATAGACAGAGAGGGGGAACTGAGAGACAGTGTAATGGAAGGATGTGTTCCCAGGTTTCAGAATGCTGAAAGGTAGACACTTTGATAGCATCCTGTAACATGAGCCAGTTTTCCCTGGAAAGATGCGAAAAAGGGATATTGGTATGAGATCAGATGAGCATTTGTTCTTCATCTTTGTAACTGCAATTAGTTTCAACAGAATCTATGACTATTTGTGCAGATTCTAACGATAATTTATCTTTGTTTGATATTCTTTGAGTGTTACAGAGGGATCGTCCGCACGAGGCTGAGCTAGTTTCCTGGTGCTATCGTATCGGACTCACCTCATTAACTACCCAGCCCATCCCATGGTGTCCCTCTCATTCAATACCAGCCCGATTCTCCCACCCATCATGATTGGAGGTGCTCACCATCGCCTGGGTAACCCTGGATATTCCGTGATCACAGGCACTGGTGCCATCTTTAAAAGGCCAATGCGCACACGATTGAGCTTTGTCAGTAAGGAGCTGCCCTGCACTGTTTACCCCGAGTATGGCAGATCATGGGCAATTACACCTCTGTTTGTCGACAGGGGCACGGAGGTCCTGGTGGATGGGCTAGTATAGAGGTGGACCATTCTCTTCCCGGTGGTGGCCACACCACCATACCCACCTAGCATGGTCTGAACTCCTCGCCTAGCTCAGTGCGGTATCTGTGGTCTGTAGAAATGTCCAGCAATACAGGGCAAGCATCAATAACCTTCCACGCTCTTTCAGGATAAGGGTCACCGTATTGTCTCTGCTCCCTCACACTCATCTGTACATCTGTTATAGCACCGACACCCAAACAAGGCTCATGCTCCACCACTCTCACTGATGCATGCAGCACGTTCCCCCTTTCCGTCTCTGTCTCTGTCTCTCTCTCCCTCTCTCCTTCCCTCCACTTCATGCCCCCCCCCCACATTAATAACACTGCATGGATAGGACACTGTGGACTGACTCCCACCTGACTCCTCACAATGACCATGTCCCCCACCTACACCAGCACTAACAGCAGGCCCATCCACTCCCACCCTCCCTCTCTCCCTCCCTTTCTCCCATTCCAGGAGAAACAGCCTGGAATAGGACAGGAAGAGCCTATCCAGGTGATGGAGTGCCCGATATCCGTTCCCTCACCACCCTCCACCTGCCATGTGGGGAGGACCCTGGTACGGGCCGGAGAGGACCGGGGCACCTCGTGTGGTGATTCTGCAACATCCACGTCCCACCGACCGAGTAAGGAGCAATGTTCAATGAAGGACAATTCTCACTTTAAAAACACTGGCAGCTCCGTTTCCCCCCGACACAACTTAGAAGCCGTGGCCCTGATGCCATCTCCCTTTTGTGTCGAGCTGGTACAAATGGATTCCCCACGGTCTCGGTGGGCAGGAGGGTGGGCTCACAACACATCATTACCACCACCTCCCAGGAAGGGAGCACAGAGACTCCATTCTACACCTCCCCCTGTAAACAGCTCAGATACTGAAACTAATCTGTGATAGTAACTGCTCTCCTCACTTGTCCTGACATCTTCAACAATCTGTGCTCATACACAGGCATCGCTTTTTGTTCCTGCAGCCCCATTATAATGGCACAGGTGTTTTATATTATCTTTCTTTGTCCTTCCTACCAAAGTGCATCACCTCACACTGCTCTGCATTGATTCCCATCTAACATAAACCTGAACACTACATCAACGTGTGATTGTCCTGTTAGAGTTCCACATTGTCCACCATTGACTTTACAATTTTTCCAGGTTTGGTCTTATCTACAAACATTGAGGTTGTCATAGCATCACAGTCCCCAAGAAACAACTGAAATCCTGTCCCACTCACGAGTGTGAGCTAGTGAAATACTGCTATATTCCCAATACTGCTATGTTTAATTTAAATTACCAGATGAGCTCAATGCCGTGTCCTAACAATTCCTGTCAGTGTATTTGTGTATCTCTGTGTGGGCAGGTCTGGCAGTCTCTGTGGTGCTTAAAGTGATGCAATGTCACCCTCTGCTGGCCTCCACACGCCACTGCACAAACATTTGCTGAGGGTGAAAACCAACTGGGATTCATTCAGAGATGGGGAGGGAGAGGGCAGCTGCTCACAGCACCATCCAAACTAATGTATTATACATGTATGGTTCTAAATGTCCCTTAAAAATTGTAGCTGTACCTGCTTTCACCACTTCCTCTGAAAGTTCATTCCACACCCAAGCCAGCTTCTGTCTAAAATATTTACCTGTCATGACTTTTGTAAATCTTTTTCCTCGCACCTTACAATATCCCTCAGTTTTGCATCCCCAACTCTAGGGAAAATACATTAGCCCTTCAGCTTATCTGTACCCCTCATTATTTTGGAAACTTCTGTGAAGTTACCCCTTAATCTCATCCTCTCCAGTGAAAAAAGTCCCAGCCTACCCAGCCTTTCCTTCTCGATCACTCTCTCCATTCTCAGCAACATCCAGATTAATGTCTTCTGAACCCTCTCCATCTTAATAATATCAAGGTCAGTAACATTAAAGTGAAAAGTCAATGTATTTTATAAGTGTAGGGGAGACCAAAACTATAGGACATAGTTTTAAGGTGAGAGGGAAACATTCAAAAGTGACCCAAGGGGCAACTGTTTCAAACAGAGGGTGGTGTGCCTATGGATTGAGCGGGCAGGGTGACCAGACTGGACACAGTATTCCAGAAGAGGTCTCACCAATATCCTGTACAACTACAAAATGACGTCCCAATTCCAATACTCACAGGTCTGACCAATGAAGACAAGTGTGCTATACACCTTCTTAACCATACTATCTATTTGAGATTCAAATTTTAAAGAATTATACCTGACGGCCTAGGTCTTTGTACTCCAACAATGCCAAAGGCCCTGCTTTTAATTGTATAGGTCCTGCTCTTGTTTGATTTACCAAATCCAATACCTCGCATTAATCCAAACTAAACTCCACTTGCCACTCTTCAACCCAGTGAGTAATATTACCAACTACTCACCCTCCCCGTTTAATTTTAAAATTCCTGCCCCTCTGCAGGATGCCTTGATTCCGGCCTTGATTTTCACAAAGCACCTGAGCTTGGGTTGCCTTGTGTTGTTAGGGGGATGAGGGACTGATATTATACACAGTCAGTGGGGAGGAGAGGCTAGACAGTAATCAGCTGCCTTGTATCATTTCATGGTTTGAGGAAGAGGGCAGTAACACATGAGAGGTGGGTAATACTGATCTGTATTTTGGGGCCAGAAATTATGGTCTTTTGCTGTCTCTGTCTATTCAAGAACCTTCATTGTGCAGAGTGTGTCTGTAGGATTTCTTTCCCTAATATTGCAGACTACAGATAATAACTATTAAAGATGGTCATAGTTAATTTCGATGGCACAGCCCGTGTACTCAGAATAGTTTGGACAATGTACAAGGAGACCTCACATGGTCCAGTTTGGGAGAGGATGCCATTACTGTGTGATTCAACTCAGAGAGGCAGAAAATGTCATCTTCCTGACAAGGAATGGCCTATTGCATTCTCTCTCCTTCATTGTTCCTCATCACAGCAATGTGTGCAAGCTAAAACAAACTCTACAGTCATCGTTACCATTCTTATTTTTATAGAATCCCTTCAGTGTGGAACCAGGCAATTTGGCCCAATAACTCCATACCAACCTTCCAAAGAGTAACCTTCCCAACTCGCTCCCCTATATTTATCCCTGACGAATGCACCTAACCTAGAAATCCCTGAACACTATGGACCATTTAACATGGCCAATCCACCTAACCTGCACAGCTTTGGACTGTGGGAGGAAACTGGAACACCCATTAGAAGCTCACACAGACAAGGGGAGAATGTACAAACTCCACACAGAGAGTCGCCCAAGCTTAGAATCAAAGCCGGGTCTCTGATGCTATGAGGCAGCTGTGCTAACCATTGACCCACCGTGCCACTCTTTGGGCGATCACTGACTGAATCCATTGGAATCTCCTCACTGCCTAATGCAAAGGGAATTCTGCCAAATCCATCTACTCCAGGATGACATTCCACTGCTAGTAGCTGTGTGAGTAAAATATCTTCAGAAGCAGAATAACATTTTGGGCAATCTCTCAGTTTTTACTTTTGTCGTGAGTTACACTAAGATTTAGACAAAGTTCTTTCAAGTTAAAATTGCAGAGATTTTGTTTATCGTTGTGTGTGTGTGTGTGTGTGTGTGTGTGTGTGTGTGTGTGTGTGTGTGTGTGTGTGTGTGTGTGTGTGTGTCTCAGTGTTGTAAACAGAGAAATATTGATTATATAATTGCAATACCCAGTTTGCCATTCATCTTTCCATCATTGTTAGAGTAACATTGCTCTGGATCATAAACATGTTGTTTTAACAGATTAAAGAAACTAGCCTGACTTGTTCCTAAAACTGACCCTGACCCAGTCTGAGACCGATAACATCGGCCACATCACCAACCTTGTTGTATTTAACATTTGCTGTGAGCAGTGGTGGAGTGGGACTAGAAGAGGAAAAAATGACCCAAAGAGCCGGGGAACTATAGACCCGTGAGCCTGATGTCAGTGGTGGGTAAGTTGTTAGAGGTGATTCCGAGTAATAGGATTTACATACATTTGGGAAGGCAAGGGCTGGTCGGGGTAGACAACGTGTCTTTCTGCATGGGAAATCATGTCTCATTAATTTGATGGAGTTTATGAAGAGGTGACAAAGAAGATTGATGAAGGCAGTTCGGTAGACATTGTCCACATGGACCTCAGCAAGGTGTTCATAACATTCCGATTGGTAGGCAGATGAGCAAGTTTCGGTCACATGGGATTCAGAGGAAGCTCGTCATAACTGGCTTGAAGGAAGAGGCGTATTTTTCAGACTGGAGGCTTTATGAGCAGCACTGTGCTGTAAGAATCAGTACTGAGTTCACTGCATTTCATCATTTATGTCAGGGATCTGGATGTGAATATCGGGGCCATAGTTCGTAAGGTTACAGATAACATCAGAAAGGTGGTGTAGTAGATTATTTCAGAGTACAACGAGACCACAATTAGATGGGACAAAGGTGCAAGGAGTGACAGATGATGTTTAATTTAGATAAATACGAGGTTTTGCATTTTGGGAAGACAAATCAGGGCAAGAATTATACACTTAATGGTAAGGTCCTGGGGAGTGTTGGAGAAAAAGGGACCGAGGGTTGCAGATACATTGTTCCTTGAAAGTGGAGTTGCAGGTAGACAGTGTGGCGCAGAACACATTTGGCACTTTTGCCTTAATCAGTCAGACCATTAAATATAGGAGTTGCATCTGTGCAGGATGTTGGTGCGGCCCCTTGAAGAATACTGCATACGACTTGTTGGTCTGCAGAAAAGATTGACACGGATGTTCCAGGACTGGAGGGTTTGAGCTTTAGGTAGAAGTTGATTAGGTTGAGGTGTTTCCCCCTGGAGTGTCAGAGGCAGAAGGGTGACGTTATAGTGGCATATAAAACCATCAGGGGCATTCCGAACAGGCACTTTCTGTTTCCCAGGGTAGGAAAGCCCAGAACAAGAGGGCATAGGTTGAAGGCGAGAGGGCGAATGATTTAGAAGCGACCTTAGGGTAAATCTTTCACACAGAGAGTGGTGTGTGTACAGAAAGTGCTGTCAGAAGAAGTCGTGAAGTTGGTTACAATCGCAGATTTAAAAAGTATCTGAGAGGAGGGATATTGGCCAAATGCTGGCAAATGGGACGAGATCAGATTTGATATCTGATCGGAGTGAACAGATTGGACGAATGGGTCTGTTTCCCTGTTTCCGTTCTGCATGACTCTCTGATTCTATAAGAGGGATGACGAAAAATTCTAAAAGAACCTTTCAAGTCAGAATTCTCTTCACTGAAAGTTTATCGTGCCTCTATGTTCACATTGATTGAAAGCTGCTTTAGTTAAATATTTGACAGGGAAGTGAGTCACGGATAATGGGATACAGACAGGAAAGTGGGGCTGAGTCCACAACCTGATCAGCCACAATCTTAGAGCCTGGTGGAGAAGTCTCAAAGTATCTAATGACCCTTTAAATACTCACCCTTTAATCACCAACGGTCATTTGAGTGGGAGCAGCGGCCGAGGAAAAACGAACCCGGGAGACTACAGCTAAGGTAAGACAGTTTGTTTCAAAATTACTTACCTGTAGCGGGCAGCGGTGTTTTTTTTCTCTCTCTTCACAAAAAGAGCGGGAGCAGCAGAGGAAGTGACGGCAAACAGAGGGGCAGCCGGGAAGGAGAACGGTGAGAATAAATACTCACCCTTTGATCACCAACGGTCATTTGAGTGGGAGCAGCGGCCGAGGAAAAACGAACCCGGGAGACTACAGCTAAGGTAAGACAGTTTGTTTCAAAATTACTTACCTGTAGCGGGCAGCGGAAGTGAGGTTGGAGCGCATAGCTGGGCGGGAAGGCAAGTGATTAGTATTTGAGTGGGTGTGTTCTAGACCCCAGGTCCTACTCCCGTAGGGCCTCCCTCCCACCCTCCTCCTCTAACCTAACTTTAAAATCCACAGGTTATTGACTCAGTGTTCTTGTTTTTGGAGACAGTGTACAGTCATGGCAGCGCAGGCGGTGGAATGTTCCTCCTGCAGGATGTTTGAGGTAGGGGTGACCACCGATACTCCTGCCGACTTCGTGTGCAGGAAATGCAGTCAGATCCTGATCCTCACCGAACGAGTTAGGGAACTGGAACTGGAGCTGGATGAGCTGAGGATTATTCGAGAGGCTGAGAGGGTGATCGATAGAAGCTTCAGGGACATAGTTACGCCGGAGAACAGAGGTAGCTGGGTAACAGTGAGAGGTGGGAAGGGGAAGAAGCAGGCAGTGCAGGGTTCCCCTGTGGTCGTTCCCCTAAAAAATAAGTATGCAGCTTTGGAAACTGTTGGGGGGGACAGCCTTGCAGGTGTAAGCTGCAGTGAAGGGGTCTGTGGCTCTGAGATTCAGAAGGGAAAGGGGGAGAAGAGGAGAGCGCTAGTTATAGGGGACTCTCTAGTTAGAGGGACGGACAGGCGGTTCTGTGGACATGGGCGAGACTCTCGGATGGTTTGTTGCCTCCCGGGTGCTAGGGTCCAAGATGTCTCGGACCGTGTCTTCAGAATCCTTAAGGGGGAGGGTGTGCAGCCAGAAGTCGTGGTACACATTGGCACCAACGACATAGTTAGGAAGAGGGGTGGGGAGGTCATTCAAGAGCTCAAGGAGTTAGGCTGGAAGCTAAAAGCTAGGACAGACAGAGTCGTCATCTCTGGGTTGTTGCCGGTGCCACGTGACAGAGAGGCAAAGAATAGGGAGAGTGCAGTTGAACACGTGGCTGCAAGGATGGTGTAGGAGGGAGGGCTTCAGATATTTGGACAATTGGACTGCATTCTGGGGAAGGTGGGACCTGTATAAACAGGACGGGTTGCACCTGAACCAGAAGGGCACCAATATCCTGGGGGGTAGGTTTGCTAGCACTCTTCGGGGGGGTTTAAACTAATTTGGCAGGGGGATGGGATCCGGACTTGTAGTCCAGCAAGTAAGCTAGCTGTGTGTCAGGATGTCCAAGACTGTAGGGAGGCTGTGGAGAAGGTAGCACTGACAGGGACTACTTGCGGACACAGATGGGCTCAAGTGCGTATTCTTCAATGCAAGGAGTATCAGAAATAAGGTGGGTGAACTTAAGGCGTGAATCGGTACCTGGGACTACGATGTTGTGGCCATCACGGAAACATGGATAGATGAGGGACAGGAATGGCTGTTGGAGGTTCCTGGTTACAGATGTTTCAGTAAGATTATGGAGGGTGGTAAAAAAGGAGGGGGGGTGGCATTGCTAATTAGAAATGGTATAACGGCTGCAGAAAGGAAGTTTGAGGGGGATCTGCCTCTGGAGGTAGTATGGGCTGAAGTCAGAAATAGGAAAGGTGCAGTCACCTTGTTGGTTGTTTATTATAGGCCCCCCAATAGCAGCAGAGATGTGGAGACACAGATTGGGAAACAGATTTTGGAAAGGTGCAGAAGACACAGGGTCGTAGTCATGGGCGACTTCAACTTCCCAAATATTGATTGGAAGCTCTTTAGATCAAGTAGATTGGATGGGGCGGTGTTTGTGCAGTGTGTCCAGGAAGCTTTTCTAACGCAGTATGTAGATTGTCCAACCAGAGGGGAGGCCATATTGGATTTGGTACTCGGTAATGAACCGGGACAAGTGGTGGGCTTGTTAGCGGGTGAACATTTTGGTGATGGCGACCACAATTCTGTGACTTTCACCTTGGTTATGGAGAGAGATAGGTGCGCACAAGGAAGATTTTACAATTGGAGGAAGGGAAATTACGATGCTGTAAGACAGGATTTGAGGAGCATACGTTGGGAGCATAGGCTGTCAGGGAAGGATGTGGTGGAAATGTGGAACTTTTTCAAGGAGCAGATACGACGTGTCCTTGATATGTATGTACCGATCAGGCAGGAAAGAAATGGTCGTGTGAGGGAGCCTTGGTTGACGAGGGAGGTTGAATGTCTAGTAAAGAGGAAGAAGGAGGCTTACATAAGGTTGAGGAAACAAGGTTCAGACAGAGCAGTGGAGGGATACAGGATAGCCAGAAGGGACCTGAAGAAAGGGATTAGGAGAGCTAAGAGAGGGCATGAAAAATCCCTGGCGGATAGGATCAAGGATAACCCCAAGGCATTCTATGCGTATGTGAGAAACCTGAGAATGAAGAGAACGAGGGTAGGTCCGATCAAGGACAGTGGTGGGAGACTGTGTATTGAGTCGGAAGAGATAGGAGAGGTCTTGAACAAGTACTTCTCTTCAGTATTTACGAACGAGAGGGACCGTATTTTTGAAGAGGAGAGTGTGAAACGGACTGATAAGCTAGAAGAGATACCTGTTAGGAAGGAAGATGTTTTGGACATTTTGAAAAACTTGAGGATAGACAAGTCCCCCGGGCCTGACGGGATATATCCTAGGATTATGTGGGAAGCAAGAGAGGAAATTGCAGTACCGTTGGCAATGATCTTCTCGTCTTCACTGGCAACTGGGGTGGTACCAGGGGACTGGAGAGTAACGAATGTTGTGCCCCTGTTCAAAAAAGGGAATAGGGATAACCCCGGGAATTACAGGCCAGTTAGTCTTACTTCTGTGGTAGGCAAAGTAATGGAAAGGGTACTGAGGGATAGGATTTACGAGTATCTGGAAAGACACTGCTTGATTAGGGACAGCCAGCACGGATTTGTGAAGGGTAGGTCTTGCCTTACAAGTCTTATTGAATTCTTCGAGGAGGTGACCAAGCATGTGGATGAGGGTAGAGCAGTGGATGTAGTGTAGATGGATTTTAGTAAGGCATTTGATAAGGTTCCCCATGGTAGGCTTATGCGGAAAGTCAGGAGGCATGGGATAGAGGGAAATTTGGCCAATTGGATAGAAAACTGGCTAACCGGTCGAAGTCAGATTGGTGGTAGATGGTAAATATTCAGCATGGAGTCCAGTTACAAGTGGAGTTCCGCAGGGATCAGTTCTGGGTCCTCTGCTGTTTGTAATTTTTATTAATGACTTAGATGAGGGAGTCGAAGGGTGGGTCAGTAAATTTGCAGATGATACAAAGATTGGTGGAGTTGTGGACAGTGAGGAGGGCTGTTGTCGGCTGCAGAGGGACTTAGATATGATGCAGAGCTGGGCTGAGTAGTGGCAGATGGAGTTCAACCCTGCCAAGTGTGAGGTTGCCCATTTTGGAAGAACAAATAAGAATGCGGAATACAGGGTTAATGGTAGGGTTCTTGGTCAGGTGGAGGAATAGAGGGATCTTGGGGTCTATGAACAAAGATCTTTGAAGGTTGCCACTCAGGTGGATAGAGTTTGTAAGAAGGCCTATGGAGAATTATCGCTCATTAGCAGAGGGATTGAATTCAAGAGTCGTGAAGTGATGTTGCAGCTGTACAGGACTTTGGTTAGGCCACATTTGGAGTACTGTGTGCACTTCTGGTCGCCTCACTTTAGGAAAGATGTGGAAGCTTTGGAGAGGGTGCAGAGAAGATTTACCAGGATGTTGCCTGGAATGGAGAGTAGGTCGTACGAGGATAGGTTGAGAGTTCTCGGCCTTTTCTCGTTGGAACGGCGAAGGATGAGGGGTGACTTGATAGAGGTTTATAAGATGATCAGAGGTATAGATAGAGTAGACAGTCAGAAACTTTTTCCCCGGGTACAACAGAGTGTTACAAGGGGACATAAATTTAAGGTGAAGGGTGGAAGGTATAGGGGAGATGTCAGGGGTGGGTTCTTTACCCAGAGAGTGGTGGGGGCATGGAATGCGCTGCCCGTGGGAGTGGTAGAGTCAGATTCATTGGCGATCTTTAAGCGGGATTTGGATAGGTACATGGATGGGTGCTTAATCTAGGATAGAAGTTCGGCACAACATCGTGGGCCGAAGGGCCTGTTCTGTGCTGTATTGTTCTGTTCTGTTCTGTTCTGACCCACTCCTACCCCTCAGTCCCATGTTCCTGTGTTCCATTCCGAACACCAAACCTGTTAGACAGGAGCAATGTGAGGCTACTTACTGCTATAAACTGGTGCACAGAAATAGAGGAGATCATTCAGCCCTTCAAGACTATCACACAAGCTTTGAGGTGATTTGGGAAATGTAATTGGAAAGCCCAGTCTGGGTATGAAAGAGGCCCCTCATCTCTCTTTCCAGAGCTTCTCCTGTCTGCAACTTGTGCTTCATTTATTGGTCATGTCGTAGACACAAATTCACTGTAAATACAGCTGTGGGATATAGGTGGATTAGTGTTACTTCTGCAATTCCATTTTACAAATGAGGTGAACTCACACCAGTGGGTAATTGTTTTAGTCAAGAGCTGAGTCAACAAGAATGGAAACCATGTAGAGGAAATGTAGAATTGTTTTTGTAATAGCTAAAATTGTATGTCAGAATGAAATGTGCCAATGAACAATAGTAGGCACGGTGGGCAAATAGATAAGATGTTGTGAGAGGATGAAGTTAAGCTAGATAGCATGTACAAACAGTAGGTATAAACATCTGCTTCCCACTTTTACGAAAACACAGGAACAAACCCCAATTAAAAGGGTCATAGGGATCAGAACGGCCTCGGGAAAGGCACAGATGAAGGGGGTAGATAATGATGAAGAAAGGATATGCCTAACAATGACCTATAGCAGGGTAAGTTCAAACAGCCTTGTGAGACCAGAAATAAGCATTTTAACACAGACAAGGCCGGATAAGGCAAGAGAAAACAGGGGTAATGGGGGCCGGTCTTAGGGAAGTGGATGATGTAAGCAGGGGAGGGAGCAGTGTAAAACAATAGACATCAAATCATATAAATATTATGTATGAATTGAACCTGGTGTGTATGTCCTCTGCCTTTTTAGACACTGGACATCACACCCACTTGCAAGTGTAAAATAAATGAACCTATTGAATCAGATCTTGTCTCGGACTGAAATTATTGAATTGTGTGAGCTTTGTTTCTCACAATTGGGGGCTCGTCCGGGATTTTCTTCCATCACCGGGGGGAGTGGCTGGCCTTGGACACTGGGTAGACGCGTCCCGTTCCCCATTGAGGAGCGGTCTCCTGTCATGGTTTGGTCAGCTCCCTTGGGTGACTGGTACGAATCCCACAAGAGAGACATCTGAATCAGACAGGGAAAGGAGGTCGATAGAAACTACGGCGACAAGGGGCCAGGCAACTCTGTGCACAGACCAAGGTAAGAAACCTGACTTTTAAGTATTGCCTTGGTGGCCGGGACAAGGGGTATTTACTCGCTGAGGGACTAGCGAAGGCCCCGGGAAATGGGGGGTAGGCAGAGTAGCTGTCACGAAGTACAGGAAGAAGAAAAAGTCCCTGGTAACATTCCTCCTGAAAGTCCGTTGGGGAGGATGTTGCGGGAATGGACAAGCAATACTTGTACAAGGGAAAAGGATAAAAAGAAAATGATTAAATATTGTTGTTTAGTATGGACCAAAGAACCAATCCTTCGTCCGGCTGTCTTCTGGCCAAGGTATGGTTCGGACGAGGATTGGGTCTGTCAGTATTTAGGTTTGTATGTGAATAAGAAACAACCTTTCAGTCAAGAGGAGGCGGAATATGAATCCTGTTGGAAGGGCAGTTTGGGAATGATGGTAGTAAAGACAAAGGATTCCCCCTCTGCCCCACCGATTCCCTGGGATCCTCTTGGCTGTTTGCCTCCCCCATATCATAAAATCAGGTTAGGTGAAAATGGGGGAGGAGGAGAGACAGACAGACAGGGACAGGAAACAGATGATTCACGAGAGGAGGATGAAGGGGCACTGGACGTGGATGTTGTTGTTCCTGACCCTCAATCCTCAGTAAAAGAAAGCACAGCTGCAGTAGATGTAGAGGAGGGCTCCGGAGGATCTAAATCAAAGCCAAAGTGGGGTGGGGGGGGACCAAAAAAAAGGGAAGAACGTAATGACTTATCCCCTTCGGGAGGTACCAATAGGGGATAAAGAGATTGGGTTTGTAAGTGCCCCCCTCAGCAGTGGGGAGGTCAGAACATTTAAAAAAGAAATGAAAGTCCTGGTTGAGGATCCAGTGGGGCTGTCTGAACAAATTGATCAATTTTTGGGGCCCAGTCTGTATACCTGGGCTGAGTTAATGTCTATTTTGAATATATTATTTACTGGGGAAGAAAGGGGACTTGTACGGGGAGCAGCCATTAAAATATGGGACAGGGAACATTCGATTGGAGATGGGGATGCTGGACAGGGAGAGGTGAAGTTTCCCCTTAGAGACCCCCAGTGGGAAAATCAAAATCCGGAGCATAGAGAAGAAATGAGGGAATTGAAAGACCTGATTCTAAAAGGAATAAAAGAGGCAGTTCCGAAGTCACAGAATTTGACTAAAGCCTTTGAAGTTAGACAGGAGAAAGGTTCGACTCCCTCAGCTTTCTTGCAAAGATTAAGAGACTCAATGCGGAAATATTCTGGAATGAACCCTGAGGACCCAGTGGCACAGGTTCTTTTGAAAGTACATTTTGTGACAAAGGCATGGCCAGACATACAGAGAAAGATACAGAAGATAGAAGGGTGGAGTGAAAAGCCATTAGATGAATTGTTAAGAGACGCACAGAAAGTGTTTGTAAAGAGAGAGGATGAGAGACAGAAACAGAAGGTGAAAATGATAGTCGCAACGGTTGATGAGGTAGTTAAGAAAAGAATGGAACCAATATTGAGCAACCAGAGCGGTGGGTGGCAGCATGTAGGACAGAGAGGAAGGGGGAAAGGGAGAGAGAGAGGGAGAGGACAAGGGGGAGTATTTGATAGAGGGTTCGAGCGACAGGGGCAGAGCTGGAAGACTCCACAGGCAGGATGCTATTATTGCGGAAAGATAGGGCACTTTAAGCGGGAATGTCCGGCTCTGAAAAGGGAAGAGAGGGCAATTCCGCTTATGAATTTTGATGAAGAATAGGGGTGTCAGGGGTTCCTGCCCTCGGGAGCCCACCAGGAACCCTTGATAAACCTGAAGGTGGGACCCTATAGGGAAGAGGTAGTCTTCCTAGTAGATACGGGGGCAGCACGGTCATCACTGAATTTTAAACCAAAGAAAGTAGAAATGTCGACACGGTCAATTACTGTTTCAGGGGTTAAAGGGGAGGGATTTACTTTCCAGTTTTTGAACCTATGATGATAGAAGGTCCTAAGGATAGGGTCAAAGGGGAATTGTTGTATATCCCTGATATAGGAAGTAACTTACAAGGGAGAGATTTAATTATCCTCTTAGGACTGGAGATTGGAATTCAGGAAAAAAAAATTTTGTACAAATGGCAATGTTGACAGAGGATATGGAGAGAAAGATAGACCCTATTGTATGGGCTAGAGAAGGGAATCGTGGAAAATTACAGATCCCCCCCTTGAAATAAATTTAAAAAGGAAAGGGGACGTTGTCTGTGAGCGACAATATCCCATGTCCATAGAAGGTAAACGAGGACT
Organism: Chiloscyllium punctatum; assembly: GCF_047496795.1. Classification (NCBI taxonomy): domain Eukaryota; kingdom Metazoa; phylum Chordata; class Chondrichthyes; order Orectolobiformes; family Hemiscylliidae; genus Chiloscyllium; species Chiloscyllium punctatum. Next base: position 21,132,422 of record NC_092757.1, on the reverse strand, counting down.
GCAGCCAGAAATTGAAGGATTGATTAGAGATGGATTGTTGGAGCCATGTATGTCTCCTTATAATACCCCAATATTACCAGTGCGGAAATCCGATGGAACTTATCGATTGGTGCAGGATTTGAGAACATTAAATCAAATAGTACTGATCAGGCACCCAGTGGTGCCAAACCCCTATACCTTATTAAGAAAGATCCCTCATGACCACAAATGGTTTAGTGTGATAGATTTAAAGGATGCCTTTTGGGCCTGTCCCTTGGCAGAGGAAAGAAGGAATTTGTTTGCCTTTGAGTGGGAAGACCCTAAGACAGGACGAAAACAGCAATACCGATGGACTGTGCTTCCCCAGGGGTTTACGGAATCCCTGAATTTATTTGGACAGATGTTAGAACAAGTATTGGAGAAATTTAGCAGCCCCAAGGGGACTACCCTGTTGCAGTATGTAGACGACCTCTTAGTAACAGGAAAAAGAAGAGAAAGAGTAGTAGAAGCCACTAACAAATTATTGAATTTCCTGGGTCAGCAGGGACTGCGGGTATCTAAAAACAAACTACAATATGTGGAGCAAGAAGTGAAATACTTGGGACATTTAGTTAGTGACGGAAAGCGAACCGGAACGGATAGAGGGAATAGTGGGGATGCCATTGCCCAGCACTAAAAGGGAGTTATGCAAATTTTTAGGTCTAACGGGTTATTGCAGATTGTGGATTGATTCCTATGCACTGAAGACTAAGAAATTATATCTCAAACTATTAGAGGGGGAACCAAAATGTCTAAGTTGGGATGATGAGGAAAAATAACTAGTTGAGAAACTCAAAAGAGATCTGATCCATGCCCCCGTGTTAGCCTTACCTTCTCGAGATAAACCTTTCCACCTCTTTGCTACCGTGGATAAGGGAGCGGCTTTGGGAGTATTGACCCAGAGGTGGGGAGGAATGAGACAACCAGTAGCATATCTTTCGAAGCTACTGGATCCAGTATCCCGGGAGTGGCCAGTGTGTGCAGGCTGTGGCTGCCACTGCACTGTTGGAGGAAAGCAGAAAGCTTACATTTGGGGGCGCCCTAATAGTAAGCACTCCACACCAAGTGAGAACAATCCTAAACCAAAAAGCTGGGCGATGGTTGACAGACTCGCGGATTCTGAAATATGAGGCAATATTAATAGAAAAGGATGTTCTAGTGTTGGTCACTGACAATTGTTTAAATCCAGCTGCCTTTCTTTGGAAAGGGGAAGGAGACTCTTCTCAGAATCCAGGGCACGATTGCCTTGACATTATAGAATACCAAACTAAGGTCCGCATGGACCTCAGAGATGTTCCATTTCATGCAGGGGTTAGACCTTTTATAGACGGATCATCCCGGGTGATTGAAGGGAAAAGATATAATGGGTATGCAGTCGTGACGGGACAAACAGTAGTGTGGTGGAGGCAGGACGGTTGCCAAATGAGTGGTCAGCTCAGACTTGTGAACTCTATGCATTGGAAAGAGCCCTTAGAGCATTAGAGAATAAAGAGGGAACAGTATACACTGACTCTAAATATGCATTTGGTGTTGTGCACACTTTCGGCAAGATATGGCAGGAACGAGGGCTGATGAACAGCCGAGGGAAAGAATTAGTACATGAAGAATTGATTAAACGGGTCTTGGAGTCCCTATTACTTCCCCGAGAAATAGCAGTAGTGCATGTAAATGGTCATCAGAAAGGAAATGAACTAGAAGTTAGGGGGAATAGATTAGCCGGTGAGGTGGCTAAGGAAGCAGGCCTGAACCCACAAGAAGTGGTGATTCATTCCCTAATACCTACTGTTCCAGGTCCTCGGGAAGCTCCTATATTTACTGAAAGCGAAGAAAATGAATTGAGAGATTTAGGAGCTGTAAAAACAGCAGACGGGCATTGGAGGTTACCTGATGGAAGGGAAATGTTAAACAAAATGATGATGCGAGAGATTATGGCTGTCCTACACCAAGGCAGCCATTGGGGAGTACAAGCAATGTGTGATTTAGTTCTTAGGGAATATGGATGTAAAGGAATATATACAATTGCTAAACAAATATGTGAGGGATGTATCATATGCAGAAAGGTAAATAAGAAAGTCTTGAGAAAACAGACCCCGGGAGGAAGAGACCCAGGATTGAGACCTTTCCAGAGTATACAAGTGGATTATACTGAACTCCCCAGGGTAGGCAGACTAAAATATATGTTGGTCATAGTAGATCACTTATCTGGTTGGGTTGAGGCATACCCCCTAGCTACCGCCACTGCAAGTGGAGTGTCTAAAACAATATTGGAGCACATAATTCCCCGATATGGGCTCGTGAACCATATTGATTCCGATCAAGGAACTCACTTTACTTCTAAAGTGTTACAGGGGGTAATGAAATGGTTGGGAATTTCCTGGGAGTTCCATAATCCGTGGCACCCGCCATCATCGGGAAGGGTTGAGAGAATGAACCAAACACTCAAATGACAGCTCTCTAAATTGATAATAGGAACCAGACTCCCTTGGACCAAATGTTTACCGATAGCTCTCTTGCAAGTACGAACAGCCCCAAGGAAAGACTTGGGACTATTCCCCTATGAAATCTTATTTGGATTACCTTACTTGGGAACGAATGGAGAATTGCCAATTCCCGAAACTAAAGATTTGTTTTTAAAGAAGTACATACTGGGTTTGTCCTCCTCTTTGTCTTTCCTCAGGAAACAGGGTTTATTGGCACAGACTCCACCCCTTGAATTCACCGTTCATTCCATCCGGCCGGGCGATTGGATCTTAGTAAAATCATGGACAGAGACTAAATTGCAGCCGGACTGGGAAGGGCCGTACCAGGCTCTTTTGACGACCGAAACGGCAATAAGGACAGCGGAGAAAGGCTGGACTCACTACACTCTGATCAAAGGGCCAGTGGACCCTCCCGTGGAGAAAGAAGTCTGGACAGCCGAATCAACGCAAGATCCGCTGAAACTCAGACTAAAGAGACTTTGAGTAACTAATTATACAGTGGCGACGCGAGCGCGGGATTATTTCTGTAAGATTGTATATTAAGTCTTTTTGTGCTTCAGCATGATGTTTAGAATACTGGGAATGCTTAGAGTTATGATGCTAGCTCTCTTAGTATTGGCACTTCATCAAATATCATTTTCATATGTATTATTAACGGTTCCTGAATCTGATAACCCACAAGTAATAGACGCTGATGTATGTAGCTTAGTAAATTGTGGGGATGTAGATAATCAGAGACAGTATCGCAGCTCTGAGATACATCTTAAGTCCGAAGGGGATGGCCTTGGGGACGGTACTTGGTATAATGGTCTTGTCACAGTACACCGGGCCCCCTTCCGACCAGCTCGCGATTGCCCTGATAAAAAGTGTAACCCAATATACCTAACAATAAGGAAAACCACATGGCACGAAACAATCCTGGGTGGGGCCACCTATGAGATACAATTAAACGAACCATTTGGGATAGAAATGAAAGCAAATGGGAAGGATTTCTTGGGCTGTTGTTTCCGAATTAGTGTAGGACAGGGAAAACGGGTAGAACTACTGGGTAATAAGATACAATCTTTCACCCCTCCCGATGATCCTAAAGTAGTAAAATTTATAGAGGTAAATGACTTGAAACAGACCATTGAAATAGAAACTGGGTACGGGGATGCAAATGCCTGGGTTGAATGGGTAAAGTGTACTGTAAAAAGTCTGAACAAAAGCAATTGCTATGCATGTGCCTCCAGTCGGCCAGTGGCCCAGGTGGTTCCCTTTCCGCTCGGGTGGAGGCGAGACAGGAAGGGCATGAAATGTATGATAGCCCTGTATCAGGATGAGACTGCATGGAATGATAGGAATTGTACCTCCCTATCTCAGATGTTCCCTCCCTCGGAGAAGAATGATGTAAAAGGTCCCCCCCTGTTTTCTGCCGCAGTTGGAAATCACACCTCGTGTGTGCGTAGACGAGGTACAAGTCGGTCGAAAGATTTGGGGGAGCTGAAACTATGTACAGAGATTAAGAATGTCACCGAAACGGAGAAGGGAGGGAACTAATCAGCATTAAATGTTCCCCGAGCGGATCTGTGGTGGTACTGTGGAGGCAAAATATTGAGACCCACCTTACCTCCGGATTGGAGAGGGATATGTGCAATTGTACAATTGGCAATTCCATTTACCCTGGCATTTGAGAAGGAAACGATAGGAGGGAAAAAGGGAAGGGGTAAGAGATTACTGTTAGACACTTCTTTCGATGACAGGATTTATCTTGATTCAGTAGGAGTCCCTAGCGGAGTACCGGATGAATTTAAGGCTCGTAACCAGATTGCAGCAGGCTTTGAGTCAGCTCTCTTTTGGTGGGTAACAATTAATAAAAATGTAGATTGGATAAATTACATTTTCTATAATCAACAGCGATTTATAAATTATACAAGAGATGCGGTTAAAGGAATATCAGAACAGCTTGATGCGACAAGTAGGATGGCATGGGAAAATAGAATAGCCCTTGATATGATTCTAGCAGAAAAAGTGTGTGTGTGTGTGATGTTAGGAAGAAGCTGTTGCACCTTTATTCCTAATAACACTGCGCCTGATGGTTCAATTACTCGGGCCTTAAGGGGATTGACTACCTTAGCAGAGGAACTGGCTGAGAATTCAGGAGTAGATACATCTCTCACAGGTTGGCTGGAATCATGGTTTGGGAAATGAAAGGGGGTGGTGGTTTCTATCCTTACTTCCCTGATAGTAGTAGTCGGGGTATTAGTAGCCATTGGCTGCTGTATCATACCCTGTATACGAGGACTCACCCAAAGGTTGATTGAAACAGCCTTAATGAAACAGATGCCCCTAAAAGGGAATCAGGCTGAAGGACTTTATCGACTAAATAATGAGGAGATGAGTGAGACCAAGATGGATGAAATCTCCGGGATGATGCTTGCGAATTTCGGGAGCGATGCTTAAAAACAAAATATTTGCAGAAGATAACAAATGGTAACTAAAAGAAAGAGGGGGAATTGTGGGATCTAGGTGGATTAGTGTTACTTCTGAAATTCCATTTTACAAAGGAGGTGAACTCACACCAGTGGGTAATTGTTTTAGCAAGAGCTGAGTCAACAAGAATGGAAACGATGTAGAGGAAATGTAGAATTGTTTTTGTATTAGCTAAAATTGTATGTCAGAATGAAATGTGCCAATGAACAATAGTAGGCACGGTGGGCAAATAGATAAGATGTTGTGAGAGGATGAAGTTAAGCTAGATATGCATGTACAAACAGTAGGTATAAACATCTGCTTCCCACTTTTACGAAAACACAGGAACAAACCCCAATTAAAAGGGTCATAGGGATCAGAACGGCCTCGGGAAAGGCACAGATGAAGGGGGTAGATAATGATGAAGAAAGGATATGCCTAACAATGACCTATAGCAGGGTAAGGTCAAATAGCCTTGTGAGACCAGAAATAAGCATTTTAACACAGACAAGGCCGGATAAGGCAAGAGGCAAACAGGGGTAATGGGGGCCGGTCTTAGGGAAGTGGATGATGTAAGCAGGGGAGGGAGCAGTGTAAAACAATAGACATCAAATCAGATAAATATTATGTATGAAATCAACCTGGTGTGTATGTCCTCTGCCTTTATAGACACTGGACATCACACCCACTTGCAAGTGTAAAATAAATGTCACTATTGATTCAGATCTTGTCTCGGACTGATATTACTGAAGTGTGTGAGCTTTGTTTCTCACACAGCCCACATACCTCACCAATCAATGGCTCACAAAATCCTCTGGTCTCCCTGACTGCAACATTCAATAACAGAACATTCATGAAAATAACACCCACTTACTTTCCAATAACAGAATGTGTGAATATTAAAAACAGGGGCAGATCATTCACTCCCCAAGCCTGCTTTGCCCTTCACTAAGATCATGATTGATCTGTTCTTGTTCTCAAATCCTCTTTTATACAGAATTCTTCAAAGCCCTCAACTCCGTTACAGGTCAATATCCATCGACCTCCTCTTCAAATACTTTCAGTCATCTAGCTTCCTGAACACTCTTGAGAAGAGAAATCCTGACATTCAATACCCACCTGTGTGAAGAAAGCACTCGCTGCTCCTATATCATGGCTTATTGATATGAACAAAAGAAGTTGACACAAGGGTTCAAGTAAAAATGACTGGCCCCGATATCAAGGCAGTGGTTAACTTCTGCTGGCATCAAGGAGCTTTACAAAACTGGATTTAATGGGAATCAGAGAAAACTCTCCAGTGTTTGGAGTCAAACATGGCACAACGGAAGATGTTCGTCATCTCCGCCCTGGGTAACCTCTGTGGGAGATCCTCAGGGTAGGTTCCCCTTCACAAACATCTTCAGCTGCTTTATCAATGTCTCCCCGCCCCCACCTACCCCACCATAAGATCAGAAGTGGGGATGGTCACTGAAGATTCCACAATGTTCAGAATGTTTTGACACCGTCAGCTCCTGAACTGGTCTGTGTCCATGTGCAGCAATACCCAGACTCCATTGAGGCTTGTGCTGTTAAAGTGTCTGTAACATTCATGTAACAGCACTTCCTGACACTGCGCATTGCCACAGTAAAACAAGAGTTCATTCAGCACCTCACGCTAGTTTCACAGGAATATGAGGAAGTCATTCAGCCCATTGACATTATTGGATAAGAACAGGGACAGCCCATTCAGTGCCTCCAGCCTATTACTCAGCAAGAGAAGGAGCCTAGTGTGATGGGCCACACCACAGCCCCTCGAAAATATTTGAAGGCAGTAGCCTGGACTCTAATGTTTTCTTATTTTAAAGGAAATGTATACTGTCCATCCCACCTACAATGTGACTGGACAAACTACTCGGTGTGAAGCAAAACACCATCTACTTAAACATGAAAGATACGATGAAACCAAAGGAAGAGGAATCTAGAATAACTTAATTCTATTAACAAAATAATTGATCTTCGAACTATTACTAATGAACTGATCCTATATACGATAATCCCATAAACACAGCCCCTGGCAAAAAAGAATATTCAGACACAGATTATCACAAACATTTCTCCAATCCAGGAATTTAAAACAGCATTAAGAGAAAATTCAGAAAGAGTAGCAGCCAGGAGACATTCACTGAAGGTTCCAACTCTGTGGGGACCCCAATAGTTTCTGATGTTACTGAGAAACCAAAATCCAGTGATCCTAATCTGTGAGAGCTGGCCACAACCATTCAGGCTGCATTAAAATTAACCTAAGGACTCACTGGCTGTTTACTCAAGTGGTCTGAACTAACCAGCTTGGTTACGATCATTCAATCTCTCTCTGAAAAGAAAGCAGGATAAAATAACCTCTTGAAGCTGCAGCAATATCGCACTTTCAGCACATCGAGCTGTCAACAGGAACCAGGGGTAACCCAAACAGGCCCTTGGCCCTGAGTGATCGGACGAGGAAGAAGCCAGTCAGTCCCTTGAGTCACTTAGACAGCAATAAGATGAAGCCATTCAGCCCCTTGAGTCACTTCATCAGCAACAAGGGGAGGCCATTCAGCCCCTCGAGCCACTTATACAGGAACAGGAGGAGGCCATTCACGCCTCAACGCACTTACACAGCGACAGAATGAAGTAATTGATGCTAATTCCTGATGAATGGCTCATGCCCGTTACGTCGATTCTCCTGCTCCTCGGATGCTGCCTGACTTGTTGTGCCTTTCCAGCAATCCACTCTCTACTCTGATCTCCTGCATGGGCAGTCCTCACTGTCTCCTAATTGATGCTTTAACATGATGAATACGTGGAGCAGAGGCTGCACAGACAGACTGTTCCGCGTTATTCCTCCTGGCTCCATTGCTTATGATACACATATGGGACTTTAACGTGGTTTTCTCGCTGTGAGGATTGAAGCCATATGTCTTGTGTGAAGTTTCAATAGGCATCTTCCATCTCTGAGAAGCCAGCCTGGTGTTCTCTATGGAGAGCAAATGCTGGTGGGAATGGCTACGTGTTTCAGAAGGAAGGTATTGTGGCTACTGAACATGGCGTTCAGTACGGGAAAGTTAATTAAGGCACATAAACAATTAGCAAAGCCACGTTAGACTGATGAATGGACTCTCTAAGTTCAAATCATGCTGATCTTGTTCATGTAGATCATGTCTAGTGCATGTCCTGTGCAGTATAACCTGTGTTCCTTACTCTGTCCAAGTCTATTTCCACCCTATGATCTGCCTGGCCATGCTGATATTGATCTGCCTTAACTGCTCATAAATAAAGTATTTCCCTGTACTGAGGTACACGTGACAATAACTCAGATCAATTAATCCTGGTTAAAGTAAGGAATTTCTCACCCCATCAATGTCTCTTTTGGAAATAATTGATCGCTGCCACTCCTCATGTTTTAGCATTGCCATTTCTTCATCTCACACAGCTCCACAGACTAAACCACAACGTCTTCACTCTATCCTTATGTTACCATCACCTCGGTCTGGGGTAAGGAGATCATTCCTTACAAGGGCGATCAAATCGGTAGAGAGTGCCCCAAATAATCTCTCAGCAAGTCTACAACATCAGGAAGATGGCTTTACTTATGTAATCGAATCTTCTTACAATGAAGGACAGCATACTATTGACTGCATCCATTACTTACACAGGGTTTGATTCGGACTGGTCAGCATAGACTTGAAAGTGGGATAAAATGCAATTGCAAATTTGTTAAGAGTTCTTTGATGTAGTGACCAGGAAGGTTGACGAGGGTAAAGTGCTAGACGTAGTCTCAATGGATTTCAGTAAGGCCTTTGATAAGGTTCCACACGGCAGGCTGCTCTGGATGGTTCCATCACGTGGAATGCTGGGGGAATTGGCCAATTGGATACACAGTTGGCTTGATGATGGGAAGCAGAGGGTTTAGTGGACAGATGCTTGTCGGACCGGAGGCTGGGTCCATTGCTATTTGTTATCTATGATTTGGTTGAGAATGTACAAGGCATGATTAGTAGGTTTGCAGGTGACACTAAAATAAGTGGTAGTGTGATCAGTGAGGTAGTTTATCAGAAATTGCAGCATAACCTTAATCAAGTGGGGAAGTGGGCCGTAAAATGGCAAATGGAAATTAATACAGATGTGTGAGGTCTTGCATTTTGGAAACTCAAATTAAGGTAGGAGTTTCATAGTGAATGGGAGAGCCTTAAGGGCTGTAGTGGGCAGAGAGACCTTGGCGTTCAGGTGCATGGTTCTCTCAGAGTTGTCACATGTAGACAGGGCCGTGAAGAAGGCTCTTGACACACTGGCCTTCATCAGGCAGGACATTGAGTATCGATGTTGGGAATTTATGTTGCAGTTACACAGGAATTTGGTCAGGCGGCACTTGGAGTATTGTGTTCAGTTTTTGTCACGTTGTTTTAAGGAGGATGTAACGAAATGAGAAAGAGTGCAGACGAAATTTACGAAGACTTTCCAGGACTCAATGGTCTGAGTTATAGGGAACGGTTGGAAAAGCTAGGAACTTTTATTTAGATGGTAGGAGTTTGGGCGGGGACCTTATAGAGCTGTACACGATCGTGAGGGTTTATGGATAGGGTGAATGATCTCAGTCTTTTTCCAAGGTTTAGAGAATCGAGAACTAGAGGGGATCAGTTCTATGTTAGAGGGGAAGGAATAAAAGGGAACCTGAGGGGCCACTTCTTTACACAGAGGGCTGGTACGTGGATGAGCTGCCAGCAGATGTGGTTGGTGGTGCGGTGCATTAATAACATTTCAAAAGCATTTGGATAAATATGTGGATAGGAAAGGACTAGAAGGATATGGGCCAACTGCATGGAAATGGGGTAAGCGTGGATGGACATTTAAAAGGTGGAGTCGAACCCATCTGTTAATTAAACCCAAACACCCAGAAAAGCTCACCTCACCTTGAAATCTGTTAAAATATGAGTCACACAGATCTCCTAAATTCCACTATTTTAAAAAAAAGAACAAGTTAGTTTCTTAACTTTAATAGTGAACATTAAACAACAACTATTAACAAACACAAGCCCCTCTTTTCTTAGCTACTTACTATCTGACTCCAACTCTTTAAAAATATGCTGTTCCAACAACCCACATATGAAGTATTACAATCTCAAGACCACACTGTCTCTATCTACCCCGCTGTGTTCACTCTTTCAGTTGCTGATCTCCCTGGGCCATGTTTTTTTAACTGCAAGTAGGTTTTACATGAACATGTGTCTTTGATAGAGAGTGATTGAGATGGTCAGTTAGCACTTCTGCTCTACAGCAGTTACACTGCTGTTGGATGGCTGCGGCTCTCCCTCTAGTGTTCAAAATGCTGGGATTTTCTACTTCCCATGATACAATAATTCTCATAATTTGATTGCTTTCCAGGTTTCCAAACAATAATATTCGAATTCTGTTGGCTTCTTCTATTCTGAGCGTTATTTAAAATCCTTGGTTATATTTGAATTGGTGTCAAAACAGCTTTGTCTTACCTAATTGTTACATGTGGAACAGCCTGACCTTTAGCTGGCATCTATCGCTGTACTTTCTATTCAGCAAAACACGTTCTGTCTTAAAGTGACCAGACATGCTTTCAGCTTCATAACACCTCCCCACTTCAGAAAAAAATGAACCATCAGAATGAAAAGATAACTTCATTTATTTTCCTCTAATTCTTAATCCCATTATTATGAAATACATTCATTCTAATTCTGCAGAGATATATAACACTGGAATAAGTCAAATCTTATCTACGCTTAGTCCTTTAAATCCTCGATAACACATCTGCTATCACATATTAACGATCCACAGCATATACATTTTGTAAGTTTAAAGTCGGTAAGATAAGACTCCAATGAAATAGTCTCATATTCTGGTCTTTAAATATTCCAGAAAATGCAAGAGGATTGTTGTTGTCCACAACCATCTCCGACAATTTGTTTGTCATATAAACATTAAAATATTGCCAGGCCATTACGAATAATTCTTTTTCAATAATGGAGATTTTGTATTTTTTTTCTCTGGTGAATATTGCGTTTTCTCGACAAGTAGCCAATTGGTCATTCAATTCCATCATCATCTTTCTGTATTAATACATCGCCAACACCTATACCCCGAGCATCAAACGCAATTTTCAAAGGGTTTCAAAATACTTGGTGCAGATAAAACTGGTGTGGTGATTAATCCTGCTTTAAAATTCTCAAAAGCCTCCTGGCATTGTTCTGTCCAACACAATTCTGTTCCCTTCTTTAATAAATCCATCAGTGGTGCCAAAACGTCGCCGAAGTTTGCAACAACCTCCCGATCGAATCCACTCAGTCCCAAAAATCGAAGCACCTCTTTCTTCAAGAATGGTTGTGGAAATTCCTCAAAGCCCTTCGTCTTTGTGTTCCATGGGGTCAACCTTCCATGTCCAATGTAATGTCCCAACAAAGTCACCTCTGCCTTCGTGAATTCTGTTTTCTTTACGTTTATAACCAAGTTTGCTTCTTGTAATCGTTCAACATGCTCAGCCAACTGTAACATGTGAGCTTTCAATCACTTGCTAAAGATCACTACATCATACAGATAAACTGCACAATTTGTCCATCTGGCCACAACTCTGTTCCTGAATTTTAATGTATTTTGGTGCCTTATTCATTCATATGAAATACTCGGTAACGTTTTTGTTATATCCAGTATTTTTACGAGATAGATTAACTGACTCAACCTTTTTTTAAATTTGAAAGAGACCACTAAAACTGGCTTTGCCGAGATTTCCTACCACTGATAGCAATATTAATACGTCATTCCCTTATCAAGATTGGGGACGTAACGGTGAGAGTGAGTGACAGGGTGTCAGTTCCAGGAAAGCAGTTTGTTCTTGGGAACGAATTAACAGGATACAAGGTGGGAGAGGCATCCCTGTGGTGGAGAAGTCACAGGAAGACTCGGGAACTGGGGAATTGAAAGAAAAATGCTCAGGAATCTTTCCAGACTATGTAGTAACATGATCCCATAAATTACAGCAGGAAGGAAAAATTTAAAAAAAGGCAAAGGAGTTGATGTTCAGTTACCTGACAGCCTGTTTGATGTAACAGTGCAGAAAAAAACCTGAACAGGCAGAGGGTCAGGCAGAGGTGGGAAACCGTCAAAGTTTCAGAGTTTTTATCTGTCAACTGCTTCACTCTATGCTGTGTCCTCTTCAGGTGCTGTTTATATAACTCACCTACTCCATATAATCTCTCCCTCAACTCACATACATCATCCAACTGTGAGATCTCTGACTTCGGTCCTGTCAATTTATATTTAATTTATTTCAAGGACCTCTCACTTCATGTACGATTATTAACTCAATGGAAGTAAACTGAGTAGATTTATTTGGGGCATCTCCGATGGCAAGCAATTTAATGGGACACTTTTATCCCAATCATTCAGGCAACCATGACAGTACGCTGTTAACATGGTCTTCACCATCTGATGCTAACTTTCCAAGGCTCACTGGGATTCAGGCTGGGACGCGCTTGATTTGAAATGCTGTCTGCCTAAGCTACCCATGACTTCCTTAAACAGCTGAACGGTAAAATGTGACCCTTGATCTGACTGAATCTCTCTGCATAAACCACAGCGAGTAAAGAAGGTTAACAACTCCTCCACGTCCCTTTTTGCCTTATCACTCCATAATGGAATTGCCTCCGGAAATCTGGGAGACACATCCACTATCATCAGCAAATATTGGTTTCCACTTTTATTTCAGAAAGGGGAGCTACACAATTAATCATAACCCACGTGAAAGGTTCTTTGAATATCGGAATTGGCAACAAAAGTGCTGGTTTTATTACTGTCTGTGACGTACCTACCATTTGACATTCCTTCCTGCTGTAACTTATGACAGTGGGTTCTTGTTACTACACAGCCTGAAAAAAATCCTGGGTATTTTTCTTTTAACTCCCCAGTTCCCTAGTCTTTCTTTGACTTCTCCACCACAGGGGTGCCTCTCCCACCTTGGATCTTTTTCAAACATTCCCAAAACAACCTGCATTCCTGCAACTGACAATCTGTCACTCACTCTCACCGTTACTTCCCCAATCTTGATTTGGCACTCCAACCTGATGTTACAAAGGGTACGCTTAATATCTGTCCCCATTCAACAGATTATCACACTCTTGAGTACCATGTCAGGAAGAGTGAAAATACTTCTATCACCTACTATTAGAGGCTAAGAGACAGTGAGGACTGCAGATTTTTGAGATCAGAGTTGAAAAGTTTGGGGCTGGAAAAACATGGAAAGTCAGGCAGCATCCGAGGGAGAGGAGAATCGACATTTCAGGCACAAGTCCTTCATTAGGAAAGTAGGGGGTAAGGGAGGGGGAAGTTGTTGTGAAATAAATAGAAGGGTGGGAGTGGAGCTGGGTGGAAGGGAGCTCGGAAGGCGATAGGTAGATGTAGGTGGGGTGTGAGGGTGATAGGTCCGAGAGGAGGGTGAAGTGGATAGGTGGTAGAACAGTTGAAACCGTCAAACTATACAACATCAACGTTGACTTCACCAATTTCCAAATCGCCCCGCCCCCAACCTTATTCCAGATCCAAACGTTGAACTTAGCACTGCCCTCTTGCACTGCCCTAACTGTCCATCTTCCTTCGCACCTATCCCCTCCAACATATCACTGTCACTCCCACCTACATTTCCTATTTTCCCACCTACATTTTCCTAACCTCCTATTTATCTTTCAGCCCCCTTGTCCCGCCACCACATTTCTGCCGATGGGTTTATGCCTGATATGTCGATTGTCCTGCTCTTCGAATGCTGCCTGATCTGTTGTGCTTTTCCAGTGCCCCAACGTCTCAACTTTACCAGAGACTGAGCAGATCCCGTATCTTACAAAATCTTCTTGTCCTTACAAAATCCCGTATCTTCTTGTCCTTCTCCACCTGTTCTTTCTGAGTAAACTTCAACCACAGAGGCGAATTCTTTATAGAGATCAGGCAATGCCTCCATACACAGCCCCTGCCTCGGTTGTGCAATCTCCTGTAGCTCCACGGCTCCACTTGGGGTCTCCTTTTCCAGTTTCACTCATGTCACTGTTTTAACCTCTTGCACACACCTTTTCCCAAAGTGCCTTCCTTCAACCCCTAGTACTGTGTGTTTCAGCTTACTGCAGTAAAAACACCTTTTTCCCAGTGCCCTTCTTAAACCATCGGTACTGGAATTTTTTTGTGTTCCACTCCCTTATAGTGAGAACACCTGAGGCATTTCATCACCTTTTAACCCCCTTGGACTTTTTCTTTCACCTGTGGTAAACTATTGCTCTTGTGTTTTACTCGTTTTGTAGTGTAGGATCGCCCCTTCTCCCAATTTCTATCCATCACAGGATGAAAATCCACCCTGAAGCCAAATTTCTTCTCATGCACCAATGCATATTTACCTGCCATTTCTGCCACGCTTCTCATTTCTTGAACTTTCCATTCATTCACATGAATTCTTACCATCTCTGGAAGTGAGTCGTTAAACTCTTCCAGCAGAATAATCTCCCTTCGAGCCTCACAGGTCTTGTCTATTTTTCAGGCCTGCACTCATTTCTCAAAATGTCTGCGGTTACTTTCTTTCAAACTCAAAATCAGCCTGACCAGGTTCCGTCTCTATATTTCTGAACAGCTGTCTATATGCTTCTAGTACCAATTCATAAGCACTCAAAATGGCCTGTCTGTCATCTGTATAATCTCTTGCTCCCTCATTTTAAGCACAACACATATCTTTCAAGCTGTGCCCACCAGCTTAGTCTGAACTACAATTACCCACAAGTTCCCTGGACACGCCATCTGCCAAGCCAATTTTGCAAATATAACAAAAAAGGTTTTGACATTTTCCTCACCGAAATATGGCAATATATTAACATAGTAGAAAACATCTCTACGTTCTCCCTTCATCTTCATCCTGCTAATTTAACTTTCTTACCAGATTCCAAATATCTGAATTTCAAATTCCCCTCTCTTTTTCCTCTCTTTCTCTTTTTTCTCTCTCTCTTTCTGTCTCTTTCTTTTTCTTCTCACTCATGTTGCCACATGTGCAATTTAAGTTTTTCTAACTCGCCTGCAGTTGCCTGTTTCTCTGATACACCAAAGTGCTTGACGAACTCCATTACAATTTCAGCATTTCTTTTGTTCGCTGCTGTAACCCAAATCTAATCTACTTGTTAATTCTAAAAGTCTGCCCTTCCTTTGTCTTTCCACGCCTTCTTGGCAAATTTGGGAATCACCTTCAAACCCCAGAGCCTCTTTAGTAACGTTAAAAGCAATTTATTTTAATTTTACAAGGAAGCAAAATTAAATGAATTTTCTCACCTGTTTTATTTGAAGGTCGAGGTCACGAACTGCCATGTGATGGAATCAGCTGGGTCCTTTTGTACCCAAAATCTGTTCAGATCTGTCCAAATCCCATACGACGAGCCCTCAAACCATTATGATGTCAATGTCGAACCCCTCTGTTAATTAAAACCACACACCCAGAAAAGCTCACCTCACCTCATACTCTGTTAAAACATGAGTGACAAAGTCGTCCCAAATTCCACTATTAAAAGAAAAATAACAATGTAAAAATATGTAAGTTAACTCGCTGAACTGGATTGTTTGTTTTCAGATGTTTTCTTACCATGACGAGGTAACATAATCAGTTAGAGTCTCCGGTGATACGCTGGTGGTATGTCCCCCCTCTCTATTTATAGGTTTTGGTTTCTTAAGCTGGGTGATGTCATTTCCAGTTCTTTTTTTCAAGGGGAGGTAGATAGGATCTAAATTGATGTGTTTATTCATGTACTCCTGGTTAGAAGACCATGCCTCTCAGAACTTTCGTGCGTGTCTTTGTTTCACCTTTCCTAGGATGTGTGCATAGTCCCAGTCAAAGTGGTGTTCTTCCTTGTCTGTATGTATGGAAACTAGTGATAGTGGGGTATGTCTTTTGGTGGCCAGTTGGTGTTCATGTATCCTGGTAGCACGACAACAGGACAGTTTGAAATGGAGGAAAAATGATTTTAGATACACTGTTTAATCAGTGTGTGTTCAGATAAGGAAGATTGTTCATATGTGTACAACACATTCTGAATGAATAACGGAGACACAGTTAACAAAAAATGATGCACATGATGTATAACATTTATGAAGCATTAAAACATTATTTTATCCTCATCTAAGTGATAATATCCCCTTCTCTCAACGTTCCCCCTTTTCTGGGATTCCCTACTCTTGTCTCCCATTCTTTTCAGAATGTGTGTTATAAATCCTAGTTAAGGTGTCCCAACTTATTTCAGTTAATCCCATTTCTACGACGAATTAAATATATTGGCCTGTTGGGTTCTTTCCGAAACTACTGTCTGTCATATTATTGGAGAGAAAAATTCTGGCATCAGACCCAGCATTTGAACATATTACTCTGCTGTACATGTACTGTACAAAGGACCACAACACACAGGGATTGTCAAAACGTTGAAGGATGTACAACTACTTCTTTCGATAATCTCGTTTTATCATTGTTCTTATCTCCACATGTAGATACTGTCTCTCGTTCTCTCTTATTATCTAGTGAAGAAATCCCCCAATTATTCTTCGTGTCCCATCTCTCAAAACTCCTTCTTTCGGTTTATATCTATTGCTCTCATCTCGATGTAATGTGATTATAAGTGAGTGGAGTTGGCCAGAGTTAATTGGAAGGGAAGCCGAAAAGGAAAGACCATGGAACAGCAATGGCAGGAGTTTCTGTTGATAATTCGGAGGGTATCCGAAATTCATCCCAAAGGAGATGCAACATACTCATGGGAGGGCAAGGCAGCCATGAGTGATAAGGTGTCAAACCAACAGAGGAAACATACAATGTGGTGAAGATGATTGCCAATCCAGAGAATTAATTGGTTCTGAAACTACATAAGGCTGGCATCACTGACTATACAGAGCTCTTAATCATTGTCAGGGAGAGAAACAGGGAAACACATTAAACCTCAAACACAGAAGATGGCATTGCTGAAGGAAAAGTACAGATGAATTAAATAATTGAATTAAAATCAGTTAAATGCTTTTGCGCCATGTGTCAGATTCAAAGCATGACTCAGAGAGAGACCCTCAGCAGAATGACGATTTGAAAATGGAATTATTAGCACATCAGAAACCAGAGTAGGTCATTGAGTAGAGGGCTGATGGGTGAATGGGTTTCGATGTGAACTGGGGAACAGACAGCAGAATTGCATTGCAGATATTGCAGCTCAAAATTGTGTATTCATGTAGTGCTGCAGACCACAGCAGCAGGAGAAGCAGACCTGCATTCATACACAACCTGAAACATTTTGCCCTGGATAGTATCCTCAGTCTGCCATTACCATCAACACGATCTATGGTTCAGTGACGAGTGTGGGTGAACGTGTCAGGGTCAGAACCACGTGTAACTAAACCTCATGTCAACACATTAAAGCACACCCTTGACCAACAGATCTGATTGAAGCTCTAAAGTCCTGCCACATTCAGTCATAAATGGTGATGGATGATGAAGCAAATGACAGAGGAAAGTGCTGAACAAACATCCCCATCCTAAATAATGAAACAGTCTTGCATATTAGTGTAAAAGACAAGCATATAATACCTACACCACCGTCATTCAGAAGTGTTGAGTCAATGATCCATCTCACTTTCGTCATGATGCCCACAGCATCACAGATGCCAGTCTTCAACCAATTTGATTCACTGCATGTGACATGAAGAGACAGCTGAACACAGTAGATACGACAAAGGGAATGGGCCCTGACACCATTCCTGCAATAGGACTGAAAGACTTGTGCTGCACCGCAAGCCGTGTCGCTGGGGAAGCTGTTTCATTCCAGCTCCAACTCTGACATCTCCCTGGCAATGTGGAAAAGTACTCAGCTATGTCCAGTCCCTGAAGAGCAGAATAATTACAATTTGACCAATTACAACCCCCTCAGTACAATCACGATAGTCAAATTGGTGGGAGTTATTTTTCACAGAACTGTCAAGCTGCACAGAAATAATCTGTGCAGTGTGGTTTCAGAGAGGTCCCCAAGGAGAGATGGTGCTGTTGTGGAAGTGTCATTAGATTACTAATCCAGACCAGGTTAATGCTCTGGTAGCTGGTGTAAGTGAAAAACAATTAATAAAATATCGAAATTTAAAATCTGGTACCAGTAATAGTTACCCTGAAGCCAATGTCGATTGAAAACAGCAGTTTGCTTCCCTAATGTACTTTCAGGAGGTAAATCTCGCGTGCTTTCCTGATCTGACCATAAGTGACTCCAGACGAACAGACATGTGATAAACTCTTCAATGGTCTCTGTAATGGCTCCAAAATTTTCATCCTTGCTTCTAGTCTGTCTCACCCTGTCAGAGTTTATATATTTCACTGAGATCTCCACTCATTTTCCGAAAGCCCATGGAATAAAGGCCCAGCCGCCCCAACCTTTGCTCCCACAACAAGCCTGTCATCCCAGAGATCATTCTGGTCATCCTTTGCTGCTCTTCCTCAATGTCAGGTTTGCCCTTTATCAGGTAAGGAGGCCAAAACTGCACACAATACTGCAACATGTTCGAGATGGGGGCTCACCATGGCCTTGTCCATCTGCAGTAAGACCCCTTACACCTGGACTCAGATCCCCCTGAAATGAAGGTCAACACATCATTTACCTTCCTAACTGCTTTCTGTTCCTGCAAAAAATACTTTCAGTGACTAATATGCAGGGAGATCCAGACCCTTTACAATATTAAAGGTACCCAACTCTGGGTCCATGTACACTGGTAAGTGTCCCAATGTCATTCCCAGTATTTTCTGGCTTCAGAACTCACTGCCCTGTATGGACGGCGAAGGTCGGTGAAGAATGAAACGAAAATAAGCATAAGTCCCTTTATAGAGTAACATTTTTCAACCTTTTCAACTGGTAGGCTGCCGTTCTCTTTTTCCCATCAAAGGGCACAAGGTAACATCTACCCACATTGTTCTTCATTGCCTCGCAGTTGCACAGACACTTCACTTGCCTCAGTCACCTTGGAGCTTCTTTTACATGCTCCTCACCCACTCACAATCCGACAACAATTAATGCCATCAGCAGGATTGGAAATATTGCATTTGAAACACTCGGACAAAAGTTTGGTGTGCATTTGAAATAGCTAGGGCCCAAGCACTGCATCCTGCTGCACCTCTGAGTCCTCTGCTCTAAAAATAAACATTGATTTATTCCTACTCACTGTTTCCTGTTAGCTCTCCCATTGTAAAACCATGCCCTTCTGTTAGCCCCAGTCCCATACGATTCAAATTTGCATAGTAGACTTGGGGCTTGATGAAGACTCTTTCTGAAAATCCAATCGTATTGCATTGATTGCTTCTCCATAGTTTTGCTGAAAGTCAGTTTCTCAAATATGATTCCCATTTGTTAAATCTCTGTTCTTTTTTTATCAGCCCACTGCTTTCAGTTAAAGTACTTTCTCCAAAACGTTTATTTTGTAATTGTATTCTATTCATTTTTTCTCTCTCACCAGAGTCAACTTTCCTCGTATTAGGAGGAAGATTGTTTTTATGTTTTGTTTTCTTCTGTAAGGACATTACTGAAATATTTGCTGCATAGTTCTGCCATTTCCCTCTTCTCCATTCTCCATTCTCTGGATATAAACTGTAAAGAACCTGTATTTTTCCCTTAATTTTGCTTATGAAGCTATTACAAATACACTCTTATTACCATTGTGTATATAGACTGTTCTGAAACCCATCGATTTCTGTCTTAAGCTTTTCAATGATTGACCTTGTACAGCCATGTACTCATTGAAGCATAGATTCTGCACGGTCAGAAAAACAGCACCGTCTATATTAGTCCCACGAGCTGGGAATGTGATGACACTACAAGAGGTCATCCAAGTACTTTGTAACAGCTTTGAGGTTACCCGTGACAACTCCCTCTCCGATCGTACATACCAGACCCAAAAACCCTCTCGGTAAAAAACGATCCTTAAGTCCCCTCTAAATCTCAAACACTTCACTTTAAGAATGTGCTCCCCCTTGTTCTCCCTCTGACTAAAATGTCCATGTCCCTCATAATCGTTTCCTTCTGAATCACATCCCCCTCAGCCTTCTCTGCTCCAAACTAAACAACCCGAGCTTATCCAGCCACTCTCCATAGCTGATATGCTCCATCCCAGGGAACATCCTGGTGAATCTCCTCAGCACACCCTCCAGTGCAATCACATCCTTCCTGTAATGTGGCTCCCAGAACTACACACAGTATTCTATCTTGGCCTAACCAAAGTTCCACATAACACTTATAATCTGTGCATCAATGAATAAAGGTTATGCTTACACTACCTTTGTTTTTGAACTTGTGAATTGACCTGTCCCGTCATATTCAGGCTCCGTTTTGAGCTCACTCGTGTGCTTCCATTCACTGAGTACTCCGCTGTGTGCTTCCTTCTTCCAAAGTGCATCACCTCATATTTATCAGGGTTGCATTCCATCTGCTACTGATCTGTCCATCTGTATCTTCCTGTAACATAAGACCTTCCTCCTCACTGCCAACCACCTGGTCAATCATTGTATCAAACACAAACTTAGTTATCACACTCTCCCCACCCCTCGCCTATTTTCACAGATCACCATTTATGAATATCACAAATAATAAGGTTATGGATCACACAACGCCACGTTATAGCCCAACAGGTTTATTCAGAAGCACTAGCTTTTAAAGCGCTGCTTCTTCATCAGGTAGTGGTGAGGTTTGAAAGCTCGTGCCTCGGAATATACCTGGTGTTGTGTGATTTTTAACTTTGTTCAACCCAGTCCAATACTGGCACCTCTGAATCACAAATAATAAGGGACACAACATTGATCCCTATGGTGCACCATTAGACACCAGCCTCCAGACACACCAACAGGCTTCTACCACCACGCTCTGACTCCTACCACTAAAGTTGATTTCGATGCAACTTGGCAAATCACTAATGACTCCTACCAATTCCCTGGTTATTCTGTTCCACTTGACACACTTATTGAATACCTGGAGATTCTCCATAAACGTTCCTGCCAGCAGGTTTCCATGCCCCTGTATTAGTCAGTTCGCTCCGAGTGAAGAATTGTCTCCTTATTGCAGTCTTAAATGGCCTGTGCCTTATCCAGCCTTTTCTTTTGCCTTAACTGTAGAGTAGACAGCCAGAGAAACATCCTGTTTATTTCCACCTTGTCCTATGTGTCGTAAACTTTCAAAATTTCACTGCGATCACCTCTCATTCTTTGAAACCTTCGAGTACAAAGGCAGAGTTGATGCATCAATCAATCTGACTATCTGAGGGATGAATCAGGAGATTGTCCATTGCACTTCCTCTGTGGTCAGTATATTCTTTCTCAGATTAGCTCACCCAACCGTATACAATACTCCAGGTACAGTCTCACCAACCCGGTACACATACTACAGGTGCAGTCACACCAAACCAATGCACAATATTCCACGTACAATCGCACCAACCCTGTACAAAATACTCCAGGCACTGTAACACCAACACTGTACACAATACTCGAGGTACAGTCTCACCAACCTTGTACACATTGATCCAGGTACCGTCTCACTAACCCTGTACACAATACTCCAGGTACAGTCTAACCAACCCTGTACACAATACTGCTGGTACAGTCTCAGCAACCCTGTTGACAACACTCCATGTACTGTACACAATACTCCAGGTACAGTCTCACCCAAATTGTACACAATAGACAAGGTAGTCTCACCACTCCTATACACAATTCTCCAGGTACAGTCTCACCAACCCTGTACACAATACTCCAGGTACAGTCTCACCAACCCTGTACACAATACTCCGGGTACAGCCTTACCAACCCGGTACACACTACTCCAGGTACAGTCTCACCCTCCTTGTACACAATAGTCCAGGTACAATCTTACCAACTCGGTACACAATACTTCAGGTACAGTCTCACCCACCTTGTACACAATAGTCCAGGTACAGTCTCACCACCACTGCACACAGCACTCCAGATACAGTCTCACCAACACTGTACGCAATACTCCAGGTACAGTCTCACCCACCTTGTACACAATAGACAAGGTACAGTCTCACCACTCCTATACACAATTCTCCCGGTACATTCTCACCAACACTGTACACAATACTCCAGGTACAGTCTCACAAACCCTGTACACAATATTCCAGGTACAGTCTCACCCACCTTGTACACAATACTCCAGGTACAGTCTCACCCACCTTGTACACAATAATCCAGGTACAGTCTCACCACCACTGCACACAGTACTCCAGGTACAGTCTCACCAACCCTGTATAGAATACTCCAGGTACAGTCTCACCAACCCTGTACACAGTACTCCAGGTACAGTCTCACCAAACGTATACACAATAGTCCAGGTACAGTCTCACCAACCGTGTACACAATACTCCCGGTACAGTCTCACTAACCCTGTACACAATACTCCAGGTACAGTCTCACCAACCCTGTACACAATTCTACAGGTACAGTCTCACCAACCCTGTACACAATAGTGCAGGTACAGTCTCACCAACCCTGTACACAATACTCCAGGTACTGTCTCACCAATCCTGCACACAATACTCCAGGCACAGTCTCACCAACCATGTACGCAATACTCCAGGTACAGTCTCCCCCACCTTGTACACAATAGTCCAGGTACAGTCTCACCCACCCTGTATACAATAGTCCAGGTACAGTCTCATCACCCGTGTACACAATACTCCAGGTACAGTCTCACCAACCCTGTACACAATACTCCAGGTACATTCTCAACCACCTTGTACACAATAGTCCAGGTACCGTCTCACCCACCTAGTACACAATAGTCCAGGTACAGTCTCACCCACCTTGTACACAATAGTCCAGGTACAGTCTTACCACCCCTGGACACAATACTCCAGGTACAGTCTCACCAACCCTGTACACAATACTCCAGGTACAGTCTCACCAACCCTGTACACAATACTCCATGTACAGTCTCACCAACCCTGTACACAATACTCCAGGTACATTCTCACCAACCATGTACACGATTGTCCAGGTACAGTCTCACCAATCCTGTACACATGACTCCAGGTACAGTCTCACCAACCCTCTACACAATACTCCAGGTACAGTCACAACAACCCTGTACACAATACTCCCGGTACACTCTCACCAACCCTCTACATAATACTCCAGGTACAGTCTCACCAACACTCTGTGAAACTACATCAATATTTTATTGCATCGATATTCTGACTCCTTTAATTAAAGGTGAACCCAACTTTCAATTTCCACTTACATAATTCTAAAATTATTAAGTATGTTTTCCTTTCAAAAATGCCCACTGATTCTCTCCAATGTTGCTGTTAATTTCTAAATATCCAATAAAACATCCTGTCTCATAGATCCAAACGTGTCTCTACAGTTGTCAAGTAAATTGGTTTGCATTTCTTTACACTATCACTTTTTCACTGTCTGGATGCCTGGATCCATTCCATTCATCTACTCTCATGCTTGGATCATGTTTATTACATTCCAATTATCTACAATGGCTTTCCAACCTCTTTGGAATGGACAGGAAAATAAAACAGACTTCGCCAGTGCATTTAATACTTCTATTGCTGTTTTATTTCTTACATTTTGAGAACATCTGTTTCGTCAGACTTAGCAATGCTCAATCCAGCTCCATGTTCAAGTACTACCTTGTTACTGATATGAACTTGACTTTATGCCTTTAGCTCCAGAATGCCAATACGATCACTTGGTACTTCTGGGGGATTTTCTGGTTCTTCCTTCATGAAGACAGATGCAAATTAACTCGTTATTTCTCGGCCATTTCCCCGTTCTCCACAGTAACATCTCATCTACCGATTACAAATTTCCACATTTGACCATGTTTTTATTTTGTTTCCTTTGATAGATAGATCGTGGATTTATGCAGTCTTTGAGTTCCTGTTTGTTAGCATGCATGTTTGCTTTTTGATTTACTTATCAGTTTCATGTCCCTCCTTTTCTTGATTCAAAATTTCTCACATTTCTCAGGTTTCCACAATGTCTGGATTTCCTCTGAAGTCACTTCTCATGATTAATATAATCTTTAATTTGTTATATTAACCATCATTAAGTCACTGTCTCACTCTTGGGTGTTTGTACGTTAAAGAAATTGGCTTTTGTTTCAGACTTTGCAGTATTTATATAAACTAGATATATCCAAGAACGTTGTAAGAGGATAGAGAAGAAATTGTGGGGGCCTGGCAGATATTTTTACATCATCGCTAGCCATGGGTGAGGTCCCAAATGACTGGAGGACAGGGATTGTTGCGCCCTTATTCAAGAAGGGCGACAAAGAAAAACCTGGGTACTATAGACCAGTAAACCAGACATCTGTCATGGGTAAGGTACTTGAGAAGATTCTGAGACATAGGAGAAATGCATATTTGGAATGGCAGTGACTAGAAGCAGTCAGCACGGCTGTGTGTATGGGAGATCATGGCTGACAAATTTATTAGCGTTCTTTGATGAAGTGACCAGCAACGTTGACGAAGGCAGGGTGGTATACATAGTCCAATTGATTTTAGTAAGGCCTTCAATAAGGGTTCACATGGTACGCTGCTCTGGAAAGGTAGATTGCATGGAATAGAGTGGGAATATGGCAAATTAGATACAAAATTATCTTGATGGTAGGGAGCAGAGAGTAATAGTGGAAAGGATTCTTGTCGGACTGGAGGCCTGTCACTAGTAGTGTGCCTCAGTAGTCTGTGCTGGGACTATTACTGCTTGTTATATGTGTAATAATTTAGTTTAGAATGTACAAGGCATGATTAGCAAGATTGCAGATGATACTAAATAATGTGGTCACTTGGATAGTGAGGAAGGTTATCAGAAATTGGGAGGTGCACCAAGAAATAGCAAATTGAGTCGAATATGTATAAATGTCAGATCTTGCATTTTGCAAAGTCAATTCAAGGTCGGAGTTCCATCGTGAATGATTGGGCCTTTAGGGTTGTAGTCGAACAGACAGACCCTGGAATTCAGGTGCACGGTTCGCTGTAAGTTGTTTCAGAGATAGATAGAGCAGTGAAGAAGGCTTTTGTCACACTGGCCTTCATCAGTCTGGGTATTGAATATCGAAGTTGTGGAGTTCTGTTGCAGTTATACAGGATGGTGGTGAGGCTATACCTGTCGCGTTATGTTTAGTTTTGTTCACTTTGCTCTTGGAAAGATGTTATTAAACTGGAAAGAGTGCACAGGAAATTTACACGGATGTTGCCAAGGACTCTATGGTCTGGATTTTAAGGAGAGGTTGGACAAGCTAGAAGTTTTTAACCTTAGGGTGTATGAGACTGATGGCGATCTGACAGAGTGTATAAGATCATGGGAGGCAGAACAGAGTGAATGCACTCAGTCTTTTCCCCCCGGGGTTGGGCAATCCTGTACTAGAGGGCACCAGCTGGAGGTCAGAGGAGAAAGAATAAAAGGGAACCTGAGGAGCAATTGTTTTACACACAGGGTGGTACGCATATGGAATGAGCTGCCAGTGGAAGTAGTTGCGGTGCGTACATGAACAACGTTTAACAGGCATTTGGACAAATACTTGGGTAGGAAAGGATTGGAAGGATACCGGGCAATAGCAGGGAAATGGGATTAGTGTAAATGAACATTTTGTTTGGAATGGGCCACTTTGGGCCGAATAGAATATTTTCTTGTGCTGTTGGACTCTAAGACTCAAATAAGCATTGCTTGTCTCTCACTGAATGTTATATTTTATTTTTTTCCAATTCACTCGAACTAACTTGACCCTTCTAGCCTCCAGGCTTCCTCGATGTTTGACTATAATGTTCAAAATTTCTATATTGCGTCACAATTCCTCAAAGCTGCTACAGTAATTAGCTCTCCAGACCACACAACACCAAATCCGAAATAACCTGCCCTCTCGTTTGGTTCACAACCTCCTCTCCAACTACTTGATATGGAATTTATTTTTCACAACATGAGCATCACTTAGGTAACGCAGTTTCGATGCAAATTGACACCATCCAGTATTACTTCCGCACCCACGATTATTTGTTACTCATTCACAGGATGAGGGCGTCGCATTTATAACCAGCATTTATTGCCCATGCCAGAGGGCAGTTAAGAGTCAATAGCGTTGCCTTGAGTCTGGAGTCACACGCAGGCCAGACCAGGGAAGGACTACAGTTTCCTTCCACAAAGGACATCAGTGAACCAGGTGAGTTTTTTCAACCATCGACAATGGGTTCATGGTCTTCATAAACCATTCATTCCAGATACTTATTGAATTTACATACCGTCATCTGCCATGGCAGGATTCGAACTCAGAACATTTCCTGGATCTCTGGGCTAAGGTACCAGCGATAATGTTTGCTTCTCCTTGATATTTGTAACTGATTCTGTGGGATCTGAGGGACAGGGTCTGAAAAGTTATTAGTGATAGACTTGGACAAGACGTTTGGGGAGGCTCACCTGGATGCTTAGATGATCTGAAGAATTGGTCAGCAATACAGAACAAGCATCAATACCCTCCCCACGCTGCCAGGATAAAGTCATCGTATTCTCTCTGCTCCCTCACACTCACTGTATATCTGTTTTAACACATATCCCCGAGCAAGGCTCACACTCTATCTCCAAGTAAGGCTCAAGTACGACCACTCTCACTATTTCATCCAGCACATTCCCTCCCCCACTTTTTCTGTCACTGACACAGTAGCCACGCACACTAATAACACTGCATGGATACAACACTGTGGTCAGACTCCCACTGGAAACCTCACCCTTACCCCCTCCAGCACAAACAGCAGGGACACCCACTCCTACCCTCATTGCTTCCCTCCTCTTCTCCCATTCCAGGAGAAACAGCTTGGAATTGGACAGCAAGGGCCAAACCGGTGTTGGAGTGCACGGTATCCGTTCCCTCAGCCCTCTACCCTGACATGTGTGGAGCATCCTGGAAACAGCTAGAGAGGACGAGGAGGCCTTGTATGGAGATTATGAAACGTCCACGTCCCACAAAATGAGTAAGGTGCAATATTCAGTAAAGAGCAATTCTCAATTTAAACCCACTGTCAGTCCCACCTCATATCTCTCACTCGCAAAAGAACAGATATCCCATTGCACAGAGATGCGGGCAGTGAAATACACAGAAGTATTGGTAAACACAACAATATACTGACATGCACAATGCATATAAGGAGATGGGCATACACACACATAGAAGCACACAGAGACATATACAGTCACACACAAATAGATAGAAACACACAGTCTGATACACAGGCAGACAGACATAGTCACAAAAATACACACACACACACAAACACACATACACACACACAAAGACACAGACATTAGTGACATTAAGACACAAATAAATACGTTTTTGATTTATGAGGAGATCAAGGATTCTAGGGAGAAGGTAGGGGAGTAATTTTGAGAAACGTATAAGAAATGATTCAATGGCATGTCAGACTTGATGGGACAAACGGCCTGATTCTGTTTCTTTTTTAATGCTGTGTGGTGTTATGCTATCAGGTATTCTCTTCCTAAGACAGTAGCAGAGGCTGAGTTTGATACATATTTGACTGGAAAGAGTCAGTGGTAATGTGGGACAAAGTTGGAGGGCGGAATGGTTTATGTCTATTCCTAATTATCGTATCCTTATATCAAAAAATGGGCAGTGAGATGATGTGAGTTTAACACCGTTTTAAAGTAATTGATCCCACAATGAAATAAGGATGTTGTGCTACCTGTGATGTCTTCATCCTCAGGGAGCAATGAAGACTTGGTTATTGAAGATATTCAAGGCTGAGCTTGACTGATCTTTGCTGGACAAAAGAGTCGATGTTTATTGGGGACAGAGAGGAGTCGGATCATCAGACACAATCGGATCAGCTATAAGCATCCTGAATGGTGCAGCCGAATTGTCAACTGCCGCCCCTAGCCAATGTGTTGTTCCTTCAATCCAGCCCTCTGTGCTGTTACAGAGCTACGCTGTTGCCTCTACCATAATGCTGTTTCCTCAATCCACCTCCCGAGTCTGTTACAGGATAAGGGACCACCCCATTCAGCCACATAGGATCTTGACAATGATTTGGGAGGAACCCTTCTGCCCCTCGAAGGAGTTGCACAGGAGCATAGAAAGAAGCAATTCAGCTCATTGAGTACATTGCACAGCCCAGGAGGAGGCCATTCAACCCGCCTGAACTGCTGCAGAGGAATTGGGTTGTTGTTGCATTCGAGATAAATGCATATTTTTACAAACTTGCCACTAGTTTTGAATCAGAGATCACTGTGAGGTCACCTATGATCAATATTCTATGTCAAATATCTGGATGAAGGGACTAAATGGATCAAAGCTGAATTACCTTGTACACCAAGATGATCATTCGATATATCTTCAAATGGAGGTAGTGAATCTGTATTGTGATATAGACAGGGAACGTTAGTGAGCAAAACTTCAGAAGAAATAATATAACGTGAGTTGTCTATTGTGATAGGAAGGATAGAACAGCAGGAAACAACTTAAATGGAGAGAGATCACAGAACTCTGTGATGCAGATGTTTTTCATATTCCTGGCACATGAATCATATAAAGCCTGTCTGCAGATGTAGCAAGTAATTTGGAAGGTAAGTGGAATAATGCTATTTGTGGCAACGGGTATTAGGTTCAATCAGGAATGTTTTACTGCATCTGTACGGACATTGCTGAGACCACATCAGATACACTGGGTGCAGTTTTGATCCTCGACACTAAACTAAACGGATGTAATTCCTTTCGAAGGTGTTCAAAGATGCTTCCCTTTACTCATTCCTGAAATTGAGGCCTTTTGTTATCGGGGATTATCTGCTAAGGTCTTAGATGGGAAATCTTATTGAAGCACGGTTTTCAGAAAAGTGTTTCAGCTGGATACATATTTTCTTTTGTAAAGGAGATTAAATTTAGAGAATTTTTAATGAATGTGATTTGTTGATATAAACGCAAATATTATGAAGATATCAACCCATTTATAAAAGTTACGCAGAAACATATAAAGATGTCATCAAATTATAAAGCGGGCACTTTTTTTTGCTAATGAATGGCACTGTGCACAACAGCAATGATGCACCTGCATACAGCATACAGTCTATTATCATCTATTCCAGAGAATGTTCATGTCGATCGCACATGGTCCAGTTTGGTGTTCAGTTGACATTACAGTATTTTTCCATGCAGAGAGGGAGAAAAATATTGCCTGCCTCAGAAGCAGCAGCCAATTAGTCTCTCTCTCTTACTTTGTTCTGCCTGAAAACAAGGTGTAAGAGCAGAAATTCCCTGAGTCATCTTTACCACTTTTGGAGGATTCCTGATGAGGATGCATAGGAATCTCTCCACTGCCCGAAGCAAAGGGAGTTCAGCCAAATCCAACTGTTCCCGGAAAATGTGCGCATTCCCACACATTTGTGTGAGCAGAATAACTTCAAAGGCAGAGAAACATTTGGAACACTCGATCATTTTACCATTCGTTCAGAGTTCAACTTTCTGTGTGTCACATTTTTCTAGAAAATTACCCAGTCTGATACCTATTTCATTGGCCACAGCACTCAACTGGTTGCATTTAAAATTTGCTTTCACCAGTACAGACATGGGAAAAGACATCAGTGACCTCGAACATTGGTCAGGATACGATCAAGAGATTCTCAAAGGGCTGTTAAAGTTTGTGATGTCTGGATATTTCAATTTATTCAAAATTATGTATGATAAACATTTGACAGATAAATGAGAGTAGGAAAATGGTACACAGACAGAAAAGTGCTGCTGAGACCATCATCTGATCATAGTGCGTGGTGGAGCAGTGACACAGTGTCTAATGACCCACTCTTGCTCCACAATCCCATATTACTATGTTGCATTCCGTGCCTCACAGCTCCTGCACTGGAGCAGATGGAGGTCACTTGCGCCAAATACCTGGTCCACAGTAACACAGGATCTCATTCAATCCCTATTGACTGTTACACACGGTTTGGTAAGTGTTGTAAAATGTTATTTGGAAATCCAGTCTGGCTTCTAAAGATGCCTCTTTTCTCCGCACAAAGTGTCTCCTCTCTGAAACTTGTACTTCATTTGTTGGTCATGGTCTAGACCAAGATCCATTATGAATAAAACCCCATACCTCACCCAGAGGTGACGCCAAAGTGCTTTGCTCTCACTGATTGCAACATTCAATAACAGAACGTCTAGGAACATTACAACCATTAACTTTGTAATTACAGAAAATATGAACATAAGGAACAGGAGCAGGCAATTCGTTTGGTCAAGCCATTGCATATGATCATGGCTGATCTACTGTCAGCATTAACTCCTCTTCAATACCCAATCCATCACACCCACGAGTTCTCTGACAGATCAAAAATACACCTACTTCCTCTTTAAATACTTTCAGTGATTAAGCTCCCTTAACTCACTAGCCCAGATCATTTCAGACATTGATTTCCCTCTGTGAGAGGAAAAAGACTCCCCACACAGACACCGTCACCTATTGATATGAACAAGAGGTGAACACAGGGTCTCAGGAACGAGTGAATGAACTTCATATCAAGGCAGTATTTGACTGAGGGTTTCATCGGTACCCTCAATTTATTTGAGTTTAATGGTAATCAGGTGTTCCCTCCCTATTGGTTGGGGTCTTTCAGAGCACAAAGGAAGATGTTTGTGTTGGGGTGGGGGGGGGGGTGGGCTGACAATCCTCTAAGTCCCACGATATTCGTTCAGGCGATCCTCAAGTTCACGTCCTCAGCAGAAACATCTTCAGCTCCTTCGTCAACGTCTATGCGCCCACACACATGGCACCACTCTCCCCTCATCCATCATAAGATCGGAACCGGGGTGATCACTGAAGATCACACAACGTTCAGAACATTTTGTCCCTCCTCAGCTCCTGAACCTATCTCTGTGTCCATGTGCAGCAAGACCTGGACAGCAGTTAGATTTGTGCTGTTTAAGTGTCGGCAACATTCATGTAACAGCATGGCCAGACACTGCACCTTTCCACAGATAAAAGAGGAGCTCATTCAGCAACTCAAGCTGGTTACATGGATATATGGTAGCCATTCAGCCCATCGAAACGACTAAAGAAAAAGAGGGACAGACCATTAAATCATGCTGCCTGGTCCCCAGAAAGAGGAGGGCTCTGGTCAGTACATTGAGGTGTTAAACAGGAACAGGCAGAGCCCAATCAGACCCTTGATACTGTTCTATGGAAGCAGGAGGTGGCCATTCAGCCCCTTAAGACATTTATACAGGAACATGTGGGTGTCATTGATGCTCCAACCTGAAAAACCAATGGACCAGAGAATGCACTCATCGACGGCTCACGGTGTTCCTCGTGGCTCCATTGCCTGTGGAACACATGATACTTTAACATGTTTTGCCACCAGTGAGGAAGGAAGCCAAATGTTTTGCACCATGTCTCAAAGAGGCATCTTCTATCTCTGAAGACAGACCCATGTTCTCCATGTTGGTCAGAAGCTGATGGGAATTGTTAACTGTTTTATCATGGAGGTATTGAGGCTTCTGTCGGGATTATGGATTACATGACGTTCATAATTTAGGGAGAGGTTAGTAAAAGACTGACCCCGTCTCTCTCTCTCTCAATCGAAATGGGGAGTGGCGTAGGATGGGAGGGACGTTCCCAGAGGCTTTTAAACTATTGACAATCATGTAAACCTAGTCATAAATAAGCCATGGAATTTATCACCGTATCACTGTCTGTTTGGAATATAATGAGTGACTATCCATCCCCTTAAGTTTCAATGCAATCACCTCTTATTCCCTCAAAGCGCTACAGATTAATCCTCATGCACTCCCGAGGGTACAATCATCCCAACAATGAGTCTGGTGAAAAGCTTTTACACTCTTTCTGCCAAGAAGATTATTCCTTATAAAAGAGAGAAACTCTGCCCACAATACTCCAAATACTATCTCAACAAATCTCTCAGGGTTGATCACAATTATTCTGTTCCCTTACTTAGTTGTCTCAGCTTGTTTTCTGTGCTGTAAAAAGCCATTCCTTCTCTCTACACTGTCAATGATGTGGAATTTAGAAGATCCTTACGTCTGTACGTCAGCATCAATCAAGTCATCACCAGAGGTGCCAATGGTGATGAATATCACTCTCGGAGGGAGGCTCAATGAGAAAGAATTCACTCGAAACAGGGAATGATCACCTACCTGAATGGAAATGACTTGCAGGAACATGGAAATCAGGCAGAGGAAGGGAGCAATCTTTTCATTTCTGCTCTCACGGGATGAGTGCAGCCCTGGTCAGACCAGTATGTTATGCTGATCCTGAACTGAGTACCTAGTTCAGCGTTCCACAGGACAATACAGAGTAAAACACACCGCAGTGGGTTTGCAGACACACAGATACCTTACCAGGGAAAGATGACCCATCAACTTCTCCACAGGTCATGAGGCAAACAGTTAGGCTTTGTTAAAACAAGTGGTGATGAATTCATTTGCATTCCATCAACTTCCTTCATGAGACACCAAAAGATTATTATTCTGTGCCGCTTGATTATGAGTCAATGACTTGACCACCATGCACTGTCTATCCATCTGACAGATTCTGTGGAGAGAACAAATTAACCAGCTCAAGTGCAAATATTTTGTGACGTAAGCAAAATTAGAAGAGACTTGAAACGTTTATATCTGGATTTACCAAAAACACAAATCATGACTTATTCAGCAGTTGCAGTGAGGCTGAGACGGTGACTGAAATATCCTGATAGTGGCCTTGGGCAGAATTGGTAAGTGGGGAGAAAATGTAGGAATGTAAATCTGTATGGATGAAAAAGATCTTTGAGTTTAAGAACAGTCTGGTTTCTACTCGCATATTGTTGAGTAAGTTGTGAATAGTAATTTGATAGTTGTAATTTGTAAGGAATAAAATTTTTGACTGTATCGGAAAATTATGACTTCCAAATTCAAAAATTTGAACGTGAACAGCAATTTAGTTTTACTCAGTTTAATGGTCAGATGGAATGACGTACCAGGAACACCAACTGTAGCGAGGATGGGATAATAACCACCTTGAATAATCCAAAGGATGCCTTCGACCCGTGATGCTAATGATATCCAAGGCTGAGAAAGGTAGTAAAGACCCAAGGATACACTCCTGTCTGTTATTGTAATATTCCAGTCTAATGTTCTCAGATTCTGATCCATTATTGGAACATTCCAGTCTAATGTTCTCAGATTCTGATCTCTCCTCCCCTGTCTCTCGAGCTGCTGATCCCTGTTAGTCCAGTCGTTGATGCTCCCGCCCATACTGGGATAACACATTGAACCGAGTCCTTAATTAATAGAAGAGGCAAGCCCTCCAGTGACACATTTACGATCCACGGAGACTGACATCACAGTCACTGAACAAATAGCTCCAGCCAACGCCTGTCAATTCAATATTGTTTAATTAAAATTCAAAACAATGATTCAAACTTCCGCATTCTGGATGGGATATGTGAGGGTGACTGATGAAACAAATCTTGAGGCTGGTAGACCATTCAATGTGCCTTGTTTGCAGGAGAAATGTCATAAGTTTCTCAGAATTTAAACATGCTTCTCTGTTTATAAATGGAAACATACATCCCGGAACTACTGACCAAGCATTATAATTTCAATAAAACATTGAGACAATTTTTATTGTTCATGATCTGAGGGGAATGTTTGTCTTAGAAACATGGGGTTATAACAGACAAATGGCATGTGCTATTGATGTTATCGATGTTAGTGAACTGTGATGAAGTGTCATTTCCTGGACTTCAATTACAGTGTGATTATGGCATTGTGGAGGACACAGAAAACAGAGAGAATTGGGGGACATGGCAGTTCAGACTGGAGGGAGCGACAATAATATTCCCCAGTCATCAGTATTGGAATGTTACCCTTTATAACTCATATGAAGAACAGATTCGAGGATACATTTAAAGTGAGGAATGAGGAGTAAAATCTCATTATTGAAAACAAAATACAATTTTTCTCAATCATTATTTAGCCCACAGCTGAGATGCTGATTTCCCCTCTGTCAGTGATCCACCTCACTGAGATTCTCTGGCGCAATATCACAGTATCGAGCAGGATTCTTAGTTTCTGCTGCTGTTAACCACGTCTGTTGAAATTAAACCACCTTCTCACTGTAAAAAAATCCCTTGGCCTTTTGGACTCTGTTTAATTGTTAGCAACTCAGCTCTGCGATATTATTGAAGATAAATGCTGTGGGACCACGACCAGTATCCGCATAGTGCTCACAGAGTATGGCACGAAATAAAGGCCTTGCCGTCCGTGAGATTTTCTAAATAAAACGTCCATTTTCTGTCTGTTCCTGTCTATCTCCCCTCATGATGTCTTCTCATCTATCCAACTCACCCTCGTTTAACATCCCTCCAATCACTCCTTGTTTCCAAATAGTGCAGTTGTAGAGCTTGATGTTCGACTGGTACAACACTACTATTATAGGACAAGCCAAACAGAGAACAGCTGGGGAATTCCTAGTGGCATAGCACTCATCCACAGATTCTACCAACAAATGCATCGACCTGGCCCCAATGTAGCGGCCACTGCAGCAGACAGCTGGAACTGACAACTGGAGGTGACAGAGACAAACCACTACAAATGCCGGAGGAAACATTACAGAAGCGCTTCACAGGAGGCTCCCAAGCACTGAGGATGTCACCCAGACAGGGGATTAAACGTCTGCAACACAAGTTCCCAGCTCGGCGAACAGAACCACAACAACGAGCATCCGAAATCTTTTCACAAATGTTGTGACTGATCGTTGCAGGGTCTGGGGTTTAGATGCTTCATTAAGAACAAGGAAGGTACTAAAAGTAGCGGGGGGTTGCGGGGGGGGGAGGTGTTGGCATTGTTAATCAAAGACAATATTAAGTTGGCCGAAAGGATGTTTGATAAGGACTTGTCCACTGAGTTAGTATGGGAAGAGGTTAGAAACAAAAACGGAGAGATCACCCTCTTGTCAGTTCTTTATAGCCCTCTGAAAAGTTTCACAGATGTAGAGTAAGGATCACAAATATGACACTGGATAGGAGTGAAAATAACAGAGTAGTTGTTATGGAGGACATTACCTTTCCAAATATTGTCTAGAAACACTGCAGCTCAATTAATTTATATGGGCCAGTTTTTGTCCAATGTGTGCAGAATGGTTTCCTGACACAGTATGTCCATAGGCCAACAAGGTACAAGGCCAAATTGGATTTGGTACTGTGTAATGAACCAGACCAGGTATTAGATTTGGAGGTAGGTGAACACTTGGCTGATAGTGAC
Source organism: Chiloscyllium punctatum (assembly GCF_047496795.1). NCBI lineage: Eukaryota > Metazoa > Chordata > Chondrichthyes > Orectolobiformes > Hemiscylliidae > Chiloscyllium > Chiloscyllium punctatum. Next base: position 21,097,135 of record NC_092757.1, on the reverse strand, counting down.
CACAATTCAGTTATGTTTACCTTAGCGATGGAAAAGGACAGGTGCATACCGCAGGGCAAGTGTTATAGCTGGGGGAAAGGAAAACATCATGCGATTAGGAAAGGTTTTATGATATAAACGATGGGGAAGGAAACTGCAGGGGATGGGCACAATTTAAATGTGGAGCTTCTTCAAACAACAATTACAGTGTGTACTTGATAAGTTTTGTACCTGTCAGGAAAGGAGGATGTGGTCGAGTGAGGCTGCTGTGGTTTACTGAAGAAGTTGAATCTCTTGTCAAGAGGAAGACGGAGCCTTATGTCAAGATGAAACGTGAAGGCTCAGTTCGGATGCTTGAGAGTTACAAGTTGTCCTGGATGGACTTAAAGAAACAGATAAGAATAGCCAAGAGAGAGCATGAGAAGTCTTTAGCTAGTAGGATCCAGGAAAACCCTCAAGCTTTGTACCAGTATGTCAGGAATAAAAGGATAACCAAATTAAGATTAGGGCCAATCAAGGACAGTAGTGTGAAGTTGTGTGTGTAGTCCAAGGAGATAGGACAGGCACTAAATAAATATTTGAATCAGTACTCACAATAGAAAGACAATGCTGTCGAGCTCTACATGGAATACAAGCTATTAGATTAGATGGGATTGATGTTCGTAAGGTGGAGATGTCAGCAATTCTAAAGAGTGTGAAAATAGATAAGTCCCCTTGGCCAGATGGGATTAATCCTAGGATTCTCTGAGAAGTTAGAGAGAAGATTACACAACCATTGGATCAAATCTTTACGTCGCCATTGTCTACAGGAATAGTGCTAGAAGACTGGACGATAGCAAATGTTGTCCCTTTGTTCAAGAAATGGAGAAGAGACAACCCTGGTAATTATATACCAGGCTTACTTTGGTTATGGGTAAAGTGTTAGAAGGGATTATAAGAAATAGGATTTATTATCATCTAGAAAGGAATCATTTGATTAGGGATAGTCAAGGTTTTGTGAAGGGTATGTCATGCTTCACAAATCTTATTGAGTTCATTGAGAAGGTGACCAAAAGGTGGATAAGGGTAAAGTGGGTTTTTTCGGGATTTCAGTAAAACATTTGATAAGTCCCCTATGTTAGGCTATTGCAGAAAATGTGGACAGTGTGGTGTTGGAAAAGCAGAACAAATGAGGCAGCGTCCAAGGAGAAGGAGAGTCAATGTTTCATTTGTAAGCCCTTCATAAGGAATCAGTGTTCTGGTCTCCAGCATCTGCAGTCTTCACTTTCTCCGAGCTCCTCAGATGCTGCCTGACCTGCTGTGCTTTTCCAGCACCATACTTTCGACTCTGATCTCAAAACTCTGTAATCCTTACTTTCTCACAGAAAATACGGAAACGTGGAATTGAGGGTGATTTAGCGGTTTGGATCAGAAATTGGCTAGCTGAAAGAAGCTGAAAGTTGATGGGGAATGTTCATCCTCGAGTTCAGTCGCTAGTGATATACTGTAAAAGTGTGTTTTGGGGCGACTGTTGTTTGTCTTTTTTGAAAATGACCTTAATGAGGGAATGGAAGGAGGAGTTAGTAAATTTATGGTTCGCAGTAAGATCAGTGGAGAGATGGGTCGTGCTGAAGGAGGTTGCAGGTACTGAGCTGTAATGTTCTATGTTTATAGACCTACAATGGGCTGAAGAACTTCCTTCTGTGATGTAACAATTCTGAGGTACTCTGACTCACAATAAAAGCTTTAGGTGCCTGTAGAGACAAGCTGGTCCAGTAAAGGATACATATTGCACTAGCATTCATCATCTCTTCCTCTTCTCTGATATGCAGCGGCCTTAAAATATCTGCCCAAAGAAAATAGATCGATTCAAATTCACGCAGTCAGGAGGACAATCACCCGAGGGGATTGCCGTCAGAGGATTTAATGAATAATAAGATTTCAGAATGACACAAATAATAAAATAATATCACAACATCATAACTATTGGCAGCAGAGTAAAAACTTTCAGTTGCAAATAGTTCCAAGTTCAACTTTGTGTTCAGTTTTGGTCACCTTGCAATAGGAAGGATGGAATTAAACTGAAACTTTACAAGGATATGGCCAGGACTCCAGAGTCTGAGACACAGGGAGAGGTTTGATAAGCTGGGCCATTGCTCTTTAGAGCGCAGGAGTCTAATGGGTGGCATGAAGTGCTTCGAGAGTCTAGTCATGGCCCACATCAGTTCCAGTCTCCCAGCCTGCCTCGATCTCCTACAATTTTCCTACCAGTGGAACGGGTCCATAGCGGTTGCCATATCCCTGGAACATCTGGTCAATGAGGGCACCCAGGTCCGATTCCTGCTCATTGACTATAGGTTCATCTTCAACACAATTATTCCCTTCAGACTGATCACAAAACTCTCTGACCTTAGTCTTGGCTCCGCCCTCTGAAATTGGATCCTCAGCTTTCTGACCGACAGTGCACAATCAGTGAAAATAGGGAAGTGTGTCTCTTCCATGACAACATTCAACACTGAAAGCCCAAACTAGGTGTCCTCCTCCCCCTACTAACTCCCTGTACACCCACGACTGTATTGCCAAATTTTGAACGAACGCCATCTACGTGTCCACTGATGACACCATCACAGTAGGACAGATATGTAATGATGGCAAGTCAAAATACAGAACGGAAATAGAGGTGATGTGCTGCACTGAGACCAACCTCTCTTTCAACGTCGGCAGAACTAACCAACTGATCAATGACTTCAGAAAGAAAGGAGGAGAACATGCCCCCATCTGAATCAATAGAACTGAAGTTGAAAGGGTGGAAAGCATTAAGTTGCTTGGAGTGACGATAACCGACCTCCCATGTAGATATGACAGCCGAGATGGCACAAGAACGCCTCTTCTTTCTCGAGCATCTCAGGACATTTAACATGTCCACAAGGACCTTCACCAATGTCTACAAATGCACTACTGAGAGCAAACTATCTGTGTGCATAATGACCTGGTGTGGCCACAGCCCTGTCCAGGACAGTAAGAGAAATGACAGAACATTGTGTGCACATCCCATGTCATCACGGAAACCAATGTCCCATTCATTGTCTCCATTTACACAGCTCGCTGCCACGGAAAGGCTGATAACATGATCAAAGACCCATCGAACCCTGGATCTCCTACAATCTCTTCCATCAGGCAGACAATACAGAAGCTTGAATATACAAACCAGCGGCTCATGAACAACATCTTCCCAGCCCATTATTAAACTGAGGAATCGAATCTCTAACTTCAAATTATGCTGATATTGCTCACATTGATGTTGCCGATTGCAAGCTCTTTCTGGTGTAGCCTTTATGTCTCAGTCTAAGGTTTTCCTTTACACTGTCATCTGTATGTCATTGCTTATTGTAGGAGCGAGATTTACCAGCGAGGGACAAAGACTCCGGAGGCAGACAGGGCGCAGGTACGGAATGGACTTTAATTCAAGCAAAACCTGGTTAATGCTGGGAGAATACCAAAGAATCTTCCTCGAATCTGACTTTGACATGAGAAGACAATCGTTTCCTTAATCTGTAGGTCATTAAAAAGGCAAATCAATGACTCACTTCAATTTTACAGTAAAAATACCGTATTTTTATACGTTCTGTGTTGCAATGATTGAACACAACCCTGTCAGTGTACCCTCCACTCCCGGTCTGCAGAACCAATCTTGTAAAACAACTGATCACTGATTGACACTCGCATGGACAGCCCGAGGTTCTTATTTGTTTCGAATGTTAACGATTTTTGTTATCTCTAGTCCTTGGGATCTTGCTATACTGCATTCCAAAGTTGGTAGCTGTGGTTTTTGTTTAGTTATAACCCTCATTGTTTATTTTGAAGGGTTGCATGAATTATATTTTCCATAGGGCAGGCTATCTCTTATCAAATTCCGTTATCACATTTTACATTAGAAAGCTGATTCTGATACAAAATTCGTATTAATATTATTATATCTACTGTTAACCTTTTTCTGAGCGAATGAGACAAGACATGCCAGACATCGCTTTAAGGTTTTATAATTACGTTGAAATCTGTGTCCATGATTATTTACCAAATATTTAACTGGATCTTATTACTATTGTAAACAGTTTCAAAGGCGCAGCTAGCTTCTGAAAGATGACTTGAGTTGCTGTTTTTTGTGGATGAAAATAATCCTTACTGAGATCAGAGTAAGTTACCTTTTGTAGTGATTCTTTAAAGTGCTTGTGTTACAATTTCATTATTTCATCTGTGTTCTGTGACAAACCTTTTTTTTAAAAGAACCTTCTTTATCACTATGTTGGCATGTTTCAGAATCTTGCGAATCAGATTATACTTTATTTTGCCTTGGAATTATTTCCTTTTCAAAGGCCCTTTTTTCACTAATGCTGAAGCAATCTATTTTAATTTCTGGCTATTTTGTGGCTCTTCAGAAATATACAGCTGAAGTCGACTTTTAAATTTCGGCCACTCCATGTCTCTAAAACAAAAGGAAGCTCCAACTCTCACTATGATCTGCCAGAACGGTGTATAAACAAAGAGTTTCACTCTACTTACATGCATGCGACAATGACTCCTATCAAATCAAATGAAACCAAATCGTATGATCGAGATAGAGAAATTGTCACAAGGTCAATACACCCAGATGAAACTCTGCAGCCTCCCACATCCGGCCAAAAATCGTGATAGACCAGTAGACAACTAACTGGTGGAGAGGGCTCCACAATTATTCCCATTTTATCAATGAATCAGCTCTGCACATCAGTGTAAAAAACAAGGAAACAGTATCTGTACCATCCTAGCCAGGGGTGTTGAGTCGATGATTCAACTCATCGTCATCATGATGCCCACAGATTCACAGATGGCAGTATTCAACCAATTTGATTCGTTGTACATGACATGAAGAAACTGTTGAACACAGTAGATACGACAAAGGCAATGGGCCCTGACCCCATTCCTGCAATAGGACTGAAGAATTGTGCTGCACAACAAGCCGTGTCACTGGGGAAGCTGTTTTATTAAATCTCCAACTCTGACATCTCCCTGGCAATGTGGAAAATTACTCAGCTATGCCCAGTTCCTAAACTGGGAATAATTACAATCCGACCAATTATAACCTCCTCAGTCTCATCACGATAGTCAAATTGGGAGTTCTTTTTGATAGAGCTGTCAAGCAGCGCAGAAATATCCTGTTCAGTGCGATTTCCGATAGGCCCCCATGTGGAGATGGTGCTGTTTTGGAAAAATCACTGGATTAATAATCCAGACCAGGATAATGCTCTGGCAGCTGGTAGAAGTTTAGAACAATTAATAAAATATCGAGATCTCAAATCTGGTGTCAGTAACAGTGACCTTGAAGTCAATGTCGATCGTGAACACCAATTTGCTTTTCCAATGTACTTTCAGGAAGTGAATTCCCCGTGCTTTCCTGGTCTGGCCTAAAAGGGACTCCAGACACACAGACATGTGATAAACTCTTCAATGGTCTCTTAAAAAGCCAAGCAAGACACTCTATTGTATCAAACTGCTCCGACGTCTTAAACGATAAAACCGGACAGAACACCCAGCCCCAGCCTCAATATGGAAAAGGGAACGGGAAAGACAGTCTTGTTGACCCTGCAGAGACCTCTTTCCTAACATCTGCGAACTTGTGGCAACATTTACAGGGCTTTCCCAGAGACTGCACGGAAACATCGGGAATGGAATAGGCTACAGCACATTGAGCCTGCCCCATTCTAGTTAATGTCTGAACATCTCCTCAATGCACTTTTCCCACACACTGTACACATTCCTTAATGTGATTGACCTTGTGAAGCTATAAAATAGGAACTGCGGTCGTCCCCTTGGTCTGTCGAGTTTGCTATCCAATTCAATATAATGATGGCTGACCCTTTATTTCTACACCATACTCCTGCTCTCTCCCCCATCCTTTCGGTGTCTAGACATCCTTATTAGTCTTTCATGCCTTGTCTTCCACAGCCTTATGTGCGAGAGAATTCCCAGGTTCACCAGTCTCTGACAGCAGACAATTATTCATATCTAAATGCAACCTGTCTGTACCTAATACAGTGGCTTCTTGTTTTAAACGTCAGAGCCAGGGGTATTATCGTCACTTCTTCCAATCTACTTAACCCTGTCATTGATTTATACATCTCACTGAGATCTCCACTTATTTTCCTAAACCCCATGGAATACAGACTCAGTCGCCCCAAACTCTGCTTCCACAAAAGGTCTGTCATCCCAGAGACAGACTTTATCTGCAATCCCTCAATGTCAAGTTTGTCCTTTATTAGGTACAGAGACCAGAACTGCACACAACACTGCACAATGTTCGAGTTGAGGTCTAACCAAGGGCCTGTACAGCTGCACTGAGACACCTTTACTGCTGGACTCAAGGACCCCTGAAATAACAGTTAACACCCCATTTATCTTCCTGACTGCTTTCTGCTCCTGCAATCTTGCTTTCAGTGACTGGTGTACAGGGAGATCCCAGATCCTTTTCAATGTTACAGCTCCCCACATGGTGGGTATGCATAAACTGGTATGTGTGCCAATGTATTCCCAGTATTGGCTTCTGTCTTCAGAACTCACTGACGTGCATGGAACTCAGAGGTCTGTCCAAACAATAACAGAAGAAAAGTGCAGTTCCCTTCATAGATCGTCATTTCTCAACCACTCCCTTTTCCAATGGTTGGCTGGCATTTTAGTGCTTCCCAACAAAGTAGACAACATCACATCTATCCACAGTGCTCTTCATCTGCCACATATTTTCTCATTCACTCCATTTGTTTCAATCACCTTGAAGTTTTTTTCACATCCTCCTCACTTTTCAAAATCCTAGTTCTAGGAAACTTTGCACTTGATTCCCTCAACGAGATGTTTGAGATGTGTTGTGAATATCTGGCGCCCTAGCGCCAATCATTGTGATGCCTCATGAGCCTTCCAAACTTAAAACCATCCATTTATTCCTGCTCATTGTTTCCTGTCAACAGTCCCATTTTAACACCGTGTTCATATGTTACCCCCTATTCCATGTGCTTTTACTTTGCACACTAAGCTTGGGACTGTATTAAACTTCTTGCTGAAAATCCAAGTTCAGTGCCTCTATTGTGTTTTCTGTAATCAATCTACCAGTCAGTTTCTCAAATATGTTTCCCTTTTCATCAATGTGTGTTGATTTTTTTCCATGCCCATTATTTTCAGCTCCAATAATTACTCCAAATTAGTTTATTTACTAATTCAATTCTACATCATTTTCTCATCAGACTCAGGTTTTCTCCTATTGCTGGGAAGGGTTTGTTTTGTCATTTTCTGTGAAGGCAGAAGTGAAGTAGTTGTGTCAAGTTTCTCTGTTCTCCATTCTCCATTCCCTGTTTTCAGACTGAAAGGAAGCTGAAACTTTGACTAAAAAGAACAGCTGTTGTCTATTCACCCTGTCCATGTCCCTTGTAATCTTAAACCTGAATTACTTACCCACTCAACTTCCTCTGCTCCAAAATAAATAACTCGAGCGTACCCAGCCTCTCTTCACAGCTCATATGTTCCATCCCAGGGAACATCCGGATGAATCGCTTCTGCACCTCATCCAGTACAATCACATCCTTCCTGTAATGTGGCTCCCAGAACTGCACACAATATTTCATTTGGCCTTACCGAAGTGCTATATAAAATCGTATAATCTTTGGGTCAATGAATAAAGGCTTTATCTACAGTCATGTTGAACTCATCAATTATCATATCCAGTCACATTCAGGGATGTGTGGAGAAGCACGCTCTGAGCTTCCTAGTGTAACGCCATTCTTTGAGTACTCCCCTGTCTGGTTCCTTGTTCTAAAGTGGATTACGTCATATTTATCAGGGTTACATTCCATCAGCTATTGATCTGACCATCTGGCCATTCCATCTGTAACTTCCTGTAACATAAGACCTTCCTCCTCACTGCCAGCCATCCGGTAAATCTTTGTGTCAAACACAAACTTACTTATCAAACTCCCCCTACCCACTTCACATTCACATCACTTATGAATTCCACAAACAATAAAGGACACAGTACTGATATCTGCGGTACACCAGGGGAAATTGGGCTCCAGTCACACAAACAACCTTCTCCCATGAAGTTGAGTTGGGATGCAACTTGGCAAGTCACGAATAGGCCCTCCATGTTCCCTGGTTGTTCTGTTCCACTTGATATACATGAAGAATATCTGGGGATTTTCCTTAATCTTGCCCTGCCAACAGGCTTCCATGCCTCTGTGTTAGTCAGTCCCCTCCAAGGGAAGAATTTCCTCCTTATTACTGTCTTAAATGGCATATCCCTTATCCTGTCATTATTTGCCTTAAATATAGAGTAGCCAGCTTGAGAAACATCCTATTTATTTCCACCTCATCACACACAGACACACACATACAGACAGACATACTCAAACAGCCACATACACAGCCACACTCGCCATAAATGTACACATACGCTAACATATGGGCGGCACGGTAGCACAGAGCGCGGCACGGTGGCACAGTGGTTAGCACTGCTGCCTTGCAATACCAGAGACCTGTGTTCAATTCCCGCCTCAGGCGACTGTCTGTGTGGGATCGCACGTTCTCCCCGTGTCTGCGTGGGTTTCCTGCGGGTGCTCCGGTTTCCTCCCACAGTCCAAAGATGTGCAGGTCAGGTGAATTGGCCATGCTAAATTGCCCGTGGTGTTAGGTAATGGGTAAACGTGTGGGTTGCACTTCAGCGGGGTGGTGTGGACCTGTAGGCCTGTTTCCACACTGTAAGTAATCTAATCTAACTTTTTGAAATTTCACTGTGATCACCTCTCATGCTTTGAAACTGGAGAGGTGGCAAGGAAAATCTCCCCATCAGAAAATCTTGTCATTTGAGGAATTAATCTGGTGAATGTCCATTGCACGTCCTCTGTGATCAGTGCAATCTTTCTTAGATTAGGTCACCAACACTGCACTCAATACCTCAGGAACACTCTCACCAACACTCTATGCAACTGTTTCATGATGTCTTTACCTCTATATTCCGATTCAATTGAATAAACTCAAACCTAACTTTAACTTTCCAATTACACGTATTCCTCCAAATACCATTTATACTAATTGCATTTACGAACTCACTGTGTGATTTATAGAGGCATAGAGACGTACAGCATGGAAACAGACCCTTCAGTCCAATCCGTCCATATCTCGCAGATATCCCAACCCAATCTAGTCCCATCTGGAAGCAGTATTACTAACCACCGTGCCACCGTGCCACCCAATGACTTTCGCTTCTCACACTAAACCTATGCCGTTTAGTTCTGGACTCCCCGACCCCAGGAAAAAGACATTATTCATTTATCCTCTCCAGGCCCTTCACAATTTGTACATCTCTATAAGGTCACCGCTCAGACTCCAACGCTCAAGGGAAAACAACCCCAGCCTGTACAGCCTCTCCCTACACCTCAAATCCTCCAACCCTGTCAACATCCTTGCAAATCTTTCCTGAACCCTTTCAATTTTCAAAATATATTTCCGAAGGAGACCAGAATTCCACACAATATTCCAACAGTGACCTAACCAGTGTCCCATACAGCCGCAACATGACCTCCCAACTCCAATACTCGATACTCTGACCAATAAAGGAAAGCAAACCAAACGCCACGTTAACTGTCCTATCTACCTGCGACTCCACTTCCAAGGACACATGAACCTGCACTCCAAGGTCTCTTTGTTTAGCAACACTCCCCAGGACCTTCCCATCAAGTGTCCTGCGAAAATTTGCTTTCCCTAAATGCAGCACCTCGCATTTATCTGAATTAAACTCCATCTGCCACTTCTCAGCACATTGGCTAATCTGGTCCAGATCCTGTTGTACTCTGATTTAATATTCTTCGCTGTCCACTACACCTTCAATTTTGTTGTCATCTGCAAACTTACTAATTGTACCTCTTACGCTCGCATCCAAATCATTTATGTCAATGACAAAACAATTGAGGCCCCAACACTGATCCTTGTGGTACTCCGCTGGTCACAGGCCTCCAGTCTGAAAAACAACCATCCACCTCCACCCTCTGTCTTCAATCTTTGAGGCAGTTCGATATCCAAATGGTTGGTTGTCCCTGTATTCTATGAGATCTAAACTTGCTAACCAGTCTCCGATGGAGAATCTTGTCGAACGCATTACTGAAGTCCATATAGATCACATCTACCTCTCTACCCTCTTCGTTACTTCTTCAAAAAACTCAATCAAGTTTATGAGATATGATTTCCCACGCACAGACCAATGTTGACTATCCCTAATCAGTCCTTGTCTTTCCAAATGCATGTGCATCCTGTCCTTCAGATTTCCGTTCAACAACCTGCCCATCACCGACGTCAGGCTCACTGGCCTATCGATCCCTGGCTTGTCCGTACCAGCCTTCTTAAACAGTAGCACCACGTTTGCCATACTCCAGTCTTCTGTCACCTCTCCTGTGACTATCAACGATACAAATGTCTCAGCTATCACTTCTTCAGCTTCTCACAGAGTTCTAGGGTGCACCTGTTCAGGTCCTGGGGATTTATCCACCTTTACACGTTTCAAGACATCCAGCACTTCATCCTTTGTAATATGGACATTTTTCAATGTTTAACCATGCATTTCCTGACATTCTATATCTTCCATATTCGTTTCCACATTAAATACTGATGCAAAATACTCGTTTATTATCTCCCCGATTTTCTGTGGTTCCACACAAAGGCTGCGTTGCTGATCTTTGAGGGTCTCTTTTCTCTCCCTAGTTATGATTTTGTCATTAATGTATTTGTAAAAACCCTTTCGATTCTCCTTAATTTTACATGCTAAAGCTATCTCATGTCCCTTTTTTGCCCACCTGATTTCCCTCTTAATTATGCACCTACTGCCTTAATACTTTTCTCAGGATTCGCTCAATCTATCTATCCTGTCTATACCTGGCGTATGCTTCCTTCTTTTTATTAATCAAACCCTTTAGTTAGCCAACATTCCCTATGCCTACCAGCCTTTCCTTTCATCCTAACAGGAAGATACTTTCTCTGGATTCTTGTTATCTTATTTCTGAAGTCTTCCCATTTTCCAGCCGTCTGTTTACCTGTGAAAATCTGTCCGCAATCAGCTTTTGAAAGTTCTTGCCAAATACCGTCAAAACTGGCCTTTCTCCAATTTCGAACTTCAACTTTTAGATCTGGTCTATCCTTTTCCGTCATTACTTTAAATCTAATAGAATTATGGTAGCTGGTCCCAAAGTGCACCTCCACTGACAACTCAGTCACCTGCCCTGCCTTCTTTCCCCAGAGTGGGTCAAGTTTTGCACCTGCTCTAGTAGGTTCATCCACATACTGAATCAAAAAATCTTCTTGCACACACTTAACATGAGCAGCAATTCAGTCCAACCTGGCTCGATGCCCAGATGGAATGAATTACCAGGAACACCAACTATAGCGAGGATGGGATAGTAACCAGCTAGAATAACCATCAATACATCACAGATCCGATTTCCTAATGAGATCCAAGGTTGACAAAGCCAGTAAAGACCCCCGGATAAACTCCTGTCCATTGTTGGAACATTCGAGTCTAATGTTCTCAGATTCTGATCCATTGTTGGAACATTCCAGTCTAATTTTCTCAGATTCTTATCCATTGTTGGAACATTCCAGTTTAATGTTCTCAGATTGTGATCTCTCCTCCCCCTCTCTCTGGGTCTGCTGATGCCTGTTAATGCTGTCGCTGATGCTCCCGCTGATACTATGGGATAACACATTGAACTGAGTCCCTAATTAATAGAAGTGGAAAGCCCTCCAGTGACACGTTTAGGATGCACGGATACTGATGTCAATCAGAGTCGTTGAACAAATAACTCCCGTTAACCCATTTCAATTCAATACCTTTTGTTAAAATTCAAAATTATGATTAAAATTTACACATTCTGGATGGGCTATGTGGGGTGACTGGGAGAACAAATGTTGGGGCTGTTAGAACAATCATGTGTAAGCATTCAATCTGCCTTGGATATGGGAGCAATGCCAGAGGTTTATCAAAATATATGCATGCTTCTCCGTTTCTAAATTGAAACATACATTCTGTATCCATTGACCAGGCACTGCAATATCAGTAAGACATTGAAAGAACCTTTATCGTCCATGATCTGAGAAGAAAATATCCCTAAGACTATGTGCGGTTATAACAGACAACGACATTGTTATGTTAACAGGGATTCGTACCTAAGAGACAATGGGGACTGCAGATGTTTGATAATTCAGTGTCGGCAGAGCATGGCGGTGGAAAAGGCACAGTAAGCCAGGCAACATCCGTTTAGCAAGAGAGTCGACGTTTCAGGCAGGACCTTTCTTCTGGACTGGGGAGAGAGAAGGTGGCTACGTGAAACTGGGTGATGGGGTGATGCTGGGGGAAAGATAAGTGATAAGTGAGTGAAGGTAGGAGGTGATAGTGATAGATCGGTGGGAGTGTGCAGCAGATGGTGGGAAGGAAGATGGACATTAGGTCTCCTCGAGAGGGCAGATGTGGGTCCGGGGGTTGGATCTGGGATCTGGGTTGGCCAGGGGAGATTTGTACATCTGTGAATCCAATGTTCATGCCGTGTGTTTGCTGGCTTCCGAGGCAGAAGATGAGGTGTTACTGGTAGCATCCTGGTAAATCTCTTCTGAACCCTTTCCAGCTTAATAATCTCCTTCCTGTAACGGAATTGCACACAGTACTTCAGAAGAGGCTTTAAGAATGTCCTGCACAATCTTAGCATGACTTCCTAACTTCTAACCTCAAAGGTCTGAGCAATGCAGTAACCTGAAATACCATGCGCCACAAACTTCAAAGAATTATACCTGCGCCCCTGGGTCCCTCTTTTCTATATAACTACAAAGCCCAGCATTAATTGCGTAAGGCCTGCCCTTGTTTGTTTTACCAAAATGCAAAGCCTAACATGTGTCTAAGTTAAACTCCATCTGCCACACCTCAGCCCAGTGAATGATGTTACTACTCCCTAATACTTCCCCTTCGGATTAAAACGACAATCCCCTCTCCAGAAGGCCTACAGACACCAGCCTTGAGTTTCCCAAAGACCCGGAGCTTGGTGTGCCTTGCGCAGGCAGAGGGAGGAGTTGGTAAGCAAAAGCTGGAAAGGAAACAGCTGCCTTGTATCAATGAATAATTTTAGGAAGAGGGAAGCCACATGTTAGAGATTTGAAATAGTGACCGGTATTTTGGACCAGAATTGTGCACATTCCGCATCTCTGGTGTTCAGTATTGATTTCTACTCGAGATCCTTCATAGTGCAGCGTGTGTTTGCAGGATTTCTTCCACAAATATAGCAGACTACTGATAATAGCCATTTCAACAAGAAATGAGAGCCAAACAATTACAGATCTTCATAGTTTATCTCAATGACACAGCAAATGCACTCAACATCCTATAGTTAAGTCGAATAACTTGTTCTTTTTTCAATGAGAAATGTCCCTTGTATAATTCGGTAATGTTAAACAGAAGTTAATAAATCCATACACTTAAAATATGACCCAAAATCAGAGCATGGTTTAGGCCTTGATTCATGGATGGTGCCCACGTTTCTGAGGCAGAACTGTGAATTCGATTCCAGTCCATGACTGTCTGGTAGTGCCCCTATCTCTGGAGAAGATGATGCATATTCATGTCCTGTGGAGATGTGTCACAGCATGTTACAACAGGCTGATGAACAAACACACAGGAGCATCATGTTGCAGCTTCAGCGGCTAATGCTGAATGATGGTAGTCTGCCTATCACTGGGCCGAAAATTCCAGTTTCAAAGCCCACAGAGCTGTTTCATTATATGTCTGAACAAGTTGATTAATCTTTTTTTTAATCGAGCCTTGATGATGAAGGAAGAGGTACGACTACTGAATTTGAGAATTGAGACACAGGATGACTGAAAGCACAGCCATTCGTGTTGATTGGAGTCACATTTACACTTTCACGAAGTTTATAAAATGATAAAGGGCATGGATAGGGTGAGTGGTCAAGGGGAAGTGCAGAACATCTGCAATGAGATACAGACAGGGAGGGTAGGGCTTCTAAAGTGGAATACAGACAGGGCGAGGGCACAGCGTCTGCAATGGGATGCAGACAGGGGGAGGGTATGGCGGCTGCAGTTGGATACAGACAGAGGGAGGGTAGAGAGTCTACAATAGGATACAGACGGGGGTGAGGATAGCGTTTGATTTGGGATACACAGAGGAGGGGGCATAGCGTCTGCAACGGGAAACTGACAAAGGGGGGGGCAGAGAGTTTGCAATGGGATACAGCCCGGGGAGTGCGGAACATCTGCAATGGGGCACAGACTGGCATTAGGCAATGGCATACAGACAGAGGACAGTTGTGAAAAAACCTGACAGTATATATATATATATATATATATATATAAAAAACACACACACACACATGATTGGAATTTTCTGTTTTGGGGAGAAGACAAAACAGCAGAAAATTATTTAAACGCAAGGATAAATCAGAACTCAGTGGTACTGAGGGATTTATGTGTTCTGGCACATGACACATCAAATTACTCTGAAGATGCTGCAAATCATTTGGAAGGTAAATGGAATCATTCTGTTTCTTGCAAGGTATGTTGGCTATGATCTTAGCCATGTTTTTCTGCATCAGTACAGGGCATTGCTGAAATCACATCTGAAGTATTATGTGTAATTATAATTGCCTAAACTGAAATAAAAACAAAATTGCTTTCGAAATGTTTCAAAGTTTTTTTTTTCCCTTTACTCATTCTTGGGATGAAGACATTCCGTTCTGAAGAATTAACAGTTCAGCCTGAGAATGAGGGTTGTTGTATTGACCATATAAGTTCTTGAGAAGAGTATAGTTGGTGAATACCGGATGAGTATTTCTTCTTGTGTGGGAGAATAAACTGGGGAAATAATTTCAGAATAAGTCAATTTGAAAGGTAAGGTGATTGGACTGAAAAATTGAACTCTGATTTCTCTTCATAGACGCTGCAAGACAGGCTGAGCTTTTCCAGTAGTTTCTGTATTTGTTTTAGAATAAAACATATTCATCTTAACACAGGTATTGGGAAGATATGAAACGCTTATTTTTACATTATGCAAGCACATATTAACAGATCTTCATTAGCAGGGGGATTGAATTCAAGGGTCATGACGTGATGTTGCAGTTGTACAGGACCTTGGTAAGGCCACATTTGGACTACTATGTGCAGTTCTGGTCGCCTCATTTTAGGAAAAATGTGGAAGCTTTGGAGAGGGTGCAGAGGAGATTTACCAGGATGTTGCCTGGAATGGAGAATAGGTCATACGAGGATAGGTTGAGAGTGCTAGGCCTTTTCTCATTGGAACGGCGAAGGATGAGGGGTGACTTGATAGAGGTTTATAAGATGATCAGGGTAATAGATAGAGTAGACAGTGAGAGACATTTTCCCCGGGTAAAACAGAGTGTTACAAGGGGACATAAATTTAAGGTGAAGGGTGGAAGGTATCGTGGGGATGTCAGGGGTAGGTTTTTTTACCCAGAGAGTGGCGGGGGCATGGAATGCGCTGCCCGTGGGAGTGGCAGAGTCAGAATCATTGGTGACCTTTAAGCGGCAGTTGGATAGGTTCATGGGTAGGTGCTTAAACTAGAACAAATGTTCGGCACAACATCATGGGCCGAAGGGCCTGTTCTGTGCTGAATTGTTCTATGTTCTATGTTCTATCTTCAAAACAAGTAGGGCCATTTATTGTTAATGAATTGATGCTGTGCACGACAACAGCAGTAATGCACTGACCTGGAGTTGAGAATGTGATGGGACAATGTTCAAGGAGAGCTCACATGGTACAGTTTGGGGTCTGATAACGTTATTGATTTAACTTAGTGATGGAAAAATATAGCCTATCTGTGAAGGAACAGCCTATTGCTCCCTTTCTGTTTCCCTGTCGCTCATCACAGCAACATGTGGGAGTGAAAAAAAAGTCGCCTTTCCCACTCATAGAGGATTCCTGATGATGATTCATTGCAATCTCCCCACTGCCTGAAGCAAAGCAATTCAGCCAAATCCAACTGTTTCATGAAGAAGTCCCATTGGCAGAAGTTTGTGCGAGCAGAATAACTTCAGAAGTAATTATTCAGACTCGATAGTGAGCGTGACAGACAAGAGATGCTGTGGCTGCAAATAGGAATCCGGGATGGTGTTTAGCCTCCCACGTGCCAGGGTCCAGGATGTCGCAGAGCGGCTGTCGAACGTTCTCACCGGGGAAGGGGGGAGTAGCCAGTAGTCATTGTGCACATTAGTACAAATGTCACAGGTAGACATAGTGATGAAGTCCAGAGTGATTATAGAGAGCTAAGAAAAAGGGTAAAAGACAGGACCGCTACAGTGGTAATATCCGGTTTACTTCCAGTGCTCCGTGCTAGTGAGGGTAAGAACAGGAGGATATGGCAGGTGAGTGGGTGGTTAAAGAATTGGTGCAAGGGAGAGAGATTTAGATTATTGGATCACTAGGATCTTTTGTGGGGCAGATGTGATCTGATCGGGAAGGACGTGTTGTACCTGAACTGGAAGTGGACCAATATCCTGGCAGGCAGGTTTGCTAGTGCTGCAAGGAGGATTTCAACGAGTTCAGCTGGGGTTGGGGAGGGGTGGGATCCTCAACAGCAGGAAGGCAGGTGTGAGGCTGGAAAGAGATGCGATAATCAGAAACAGTAAAGTGAAGAGACAGGTTAGACTGGAACACGACAGGGAGCAAGGATTGTCTGTTGGATTAAATTGCAACTGTTTCAATTCAGGATGGCTGACAGGACAGGCCGATGAACTCAGGGTGTGAATAGGTATGTGTGACTTGGATAGTTTAGCCATTACAGAACCATGGCTAAGGGAGGGACAGGACTGGCAGCTTAATGTAC
The DNA here is from genome assembly GCF_047496795.1 of Chiloscyllium punctatum. NCBI lineage: Eukaryota > Metazoa > Chordata > Chondrichthyes > Orectolobiformes > Hemiscylliidae > Chiloscyllium > Chiloscyllium punctatum. The sequence goes on along the minus strand of NC_092757.1, from coordinate 21,080,273 downwards.
CAGGGTTCAGGTGCTTTATGTGGGACAGAGATGGAGGAATGAGGGGACGGGGAGTTTAATTTTTGATTCAGACGAGTAACACAGCAGTAATCAGAGATAAAATTATTGATGGATTATCCAATGAGGATATGTGGGTGAAGCTAAGAAATAAGTAGGGAATTGTGATAGTATTTGGGTTGTTCTAGAGGCCCCAAATAGTAAACGGGGAATTAGATGAATAAAAATATGTAAAGAGATTGGGGAGACTTGCAGGGTCAATAGGATTGCCATAGTAGGAGATTTTAATTTTCCTAATATAGACTGGGAATGACATAGAATTAAGGACTGAGATGGGGTGTCTTTATTAAGTGTGCTCAGAATAGTTTCCTCAAGCAGTATGTAGAGGGTGCAACTCGGGAAGGGATGAAACTTGACCTACTCTAAGATCTAGGGCAGGACAGATGACTGAGGTGACACTGGGGGTGCACTCTGGGACCAATGACCATAGTTGTATTAATTTTAAAATAGTTGTGGAGAAGGACAAAACTGGTCCACATGTTCAAGTTCAAAATTGGGGCAAGGCGAATTTTGACGGAATTAGACAGGAGCTAATAGGGGTTAGTTGGAAGAGTTTGTTTGCAGGCGAAAGGCCTTCTGGCAAGTGGGAGGACTTTATAAGTGAAATGTCTACAGTTCAAGGTCTCTCTGTTCCTGTGAGGGTAAAAGGCAATGTTGGGAGGAATAGAGAACACTGGATGTCAGTAGATAGTGAGGCTTTGACCAGCAAAAAGGAAGCGTGGCTCAGGTCGGTGCAGCTGGGATCAAGGGAATCCGTGGCGGTGTGCAGGGGATATAGGAGTTTACTGCAGATGGGATCAAGGGAATCCGTGGCGGTGTGCAGGGGATATAGGAGTTTACTGCAGATGGGATCAAGGGAATCCGTGGCGGTGTGCAGGGGATATAGGAGTTTACTGAAGATGGAAATCAATAGGGCGAAAAGGGGGCACAAGATAGCCTTGGCTGACAAGATTAGGGTGAATCCAAAGACGTTATTTAAGTATATTAAACTAAAAGGAATAACTAAATGAGAATATGACCCCTCAAGGTCCAAAGTAGAGATGCATGTCTGGAACCGTAGGAGATTTGCGTGATTCTCAATGAATATTCCTTCTCTGTCTTTACCATGGAGAAATACGTGAAGACTTGGGAGCTTAACAAAGGTCGTGGTGTTATGGAGGGGTGCGTCGTTATCAGAGGAGAGGACGTGTTAGCTGTATTAGAATGAATGATGGTGGATAAATCTCCTCATCCTAAACATTAGCATCCAAGAACACTGCAAGAGGCTACAGAAGAAACTACGGGGACTCGGTTGATAATTTTGCATCATCGTTAGCCACTGGTTAGGTTCCAGAGGATTGGAGGGTAGCAAATGTGCCATTATTCAGGAAGGGAAGCAAAGTAAAATCTGGGAACTATAGGTCAGGAAGTCTAACATCTGTGGTACGTAGGTTACTTGAGAAGACTCTGATGGCCACGGTATATTTGCATTTGAAAAGACAGCATTTGATTAGAAATTGTTTTTTTTTCAGATTCTCTACAGAATGGAAACAGGCCATTTGGCCCAACAAGGCCACACCAACCCTCCAAACAGTAATCCACCCAGTCCCATTGCCCTACCATTTATTTATCCCAGACGAATGCACATAACACTATGGGTAACTTAGCATGGCCAATTCACCTAATCTGTACATCTTTGGATTGTGGGAGGAAAATGGAGCACCTGGAGGAAACCCACACAAATACAGGGAGAATGTGCAAACTCCACACAGAGAGTCACCCGAAGCTGGAATCAAGCCCAGATCGATGGCACTCCGAGGCAGCAGTACTAACCACTTAGCCACCATGCCACCCTTGCTTTTTGGCAACACAGTTCAATGACACAGGTACAATATCTATCTGCCCTTCACCCATGATGCAAGTTCTAATACAACATACCATGGATAGTTTATTCTCCACTGAAAATGTCATATTATTATTGTTATTATTTATTATTGTTTGTTATTATTAAATTTAATAATTATCATTAATTGTTGTTTTTAGACTGAACAGATTGCATGGCTTTGTGAGTGGGAGATCAGGCCTCACAAACGTGTTTGAGTTCATTGATAAAGTACTATTGATGAGGGCAGGGTGGTAGAAGTAGTCCGTATGGTTTTCAGTAAGGCCTTTGAAAAGGTTACAAATGATCGGTTGTTCTGGAAGGGTGAATCGCATGGAACCCAGAGGGAGCTGGCAAATTGGATACACAACTGGCTTGATGGTAGAAACCAGAGTGTAATAAAGGAAGGATGCTCTTGGACTGGAGGCCTGAGACACATGACGTTCATCTGGGGTCAGTGCTGGGTCCATTGCTGTTTATTATCTATGTCAATGATATTCTTGAACATGTACAAAGCATGATTAGTAAATTTGAAGATGAGACGAAAATAAGTGGAATCGTGGACAGTGAGGAAGAATATAAGACATTGCAGCAGGACCGTGATCAACTGGAGAAGTGGGCCGAGGAATATTTTTAGGAGAATGTGAAGACTGCAGATGCTAGAGATCAGATATTAAAAATGTGTTCCTAGAAAAGCGCAGCATCAAAGGAGCAGGAGAATCAACTTTTCAGGCATAAACCTAGGAGACCTCCAACCACAAGGGATGAATGCAAGATTTCTCCAGTTTCCTTGTTGCCCCTCCCTCCACCTTTTCTCAGTCCCAAACCTCAGACTCAGCACCGCCTTCTTGACCTGCAATCTTCTTCCCGACCTCTCCGCCCCACCGCCTCTCTGGCCTATCACCATCACCTTAACCTCCTTCCATCTATCTCATTCCCAACGCCCCTCTCCCAAGTCCCTCATCCCTACCTTTTATCTTCGCTTGCTTGGCACACCCTCCTCATTCCTGAAGAAGGGCCTATGTCCGAAACGTCGATTTTCCTGCTCCTTTGAAGCTGCCTGCTCTGCTGCGCAATTCCTGCACCATATTTTTTAAGCGAGGAATAGTTTTGCCAAGTAAGATCAAGGTAAGAGTTTCACGGTGAATGGTAGGGCCTTAAGGAGTGCAGTTGAGCAGAGGGACCATAAAGTTCATGTACACCGTTCTCTGAAATTGGAGTCACAGGTGGACATGGCAGTGAAGAAGGCTTTTGGCACACTGGCATTTATCAGTCAGGATATGGAGGAGAAAATTGGTATTTAATGTTGCAGTTTTACAGGATGTTGATGAGGCTGTAGTTGTACTGTTGTGTTCAGATTTTAGTCACATTGCGATCAGGAGGATGTTTTTAAAATGGAATGTGTGCAGACGGAATTCACAAAGATGTTGCCAGGACTCAACAGTGTGACTTATAGGGAGAGATAGGATAAGCGAGAACTTTTTTCTTCAGAGCATAGGAGACTGAGAGGGATCCAATAGAAGAGCAAAAGATTATGACAGGCATGGATAGGGCGAATGGACTCAGCCTATTTTCCCAGAGTTGTGGAATTGAGGACGAGAGGACATCAGTTTAAGGTGAGAGGGGAAAGAATAAAGGGAAACTGATGGACATTGTTTTACACAGTGAGTGGTATGCAAAGGGAATGAATTGCCAGCGGAAGTGGTTGAAGCATTCATATTAACAATATTCAAACGGCATTTGGACAAGAACATGTGCAGGAAAGGAAGAGAAGTCTATGGGCCAAGTGCTGGGAAATGGGGTTACTGTGGATGGACATTTGGGTCAGCATGGACCCGTTTGGGCCAAAGGGCCTTTCTCCATGCTGCAGGACTTGATTACTCTATAAATAGAACGGCATTTGGGTGAAACTCTCGTTTTTCCTTTGGTCATGAGTTCGAATAATATTTGGACAAGGATGTTTCAAGTTAATTTTGCTGATATATTTCCTTTCAGTTTGATGTGTGTGTGTGTGTGTGTGTGTGTGTGTGTGTGTGTGGTCCAGAGTATTTTTCAAAGGGAAATATCAATGTAAATATTTGCAAATCCTCTCGTCATTCTTGTTTCCATCATAATTTGAGTATTTTTGCTTTTGTCATAAACGTGTTGTGTTAGCAGACGAACGAAATCCATCTCACGTGTTCCTAACACTGACCCTAATACACTCTGAGAACTATATCCTTGGCCACATCACCATACTAGTTATATTTTTTGTGTGGTCAGTGGAGGAGTGGGACTACAAAACGGAACAGCGATCCAAAAGCACATGAAATTATAGACTCATGATCCTCACGTCAGTGTAGAGGAGTTTCTTGGAGGGGATACTGAGGAATAGGACTTGCATCCATTTAGAAAGACAAGGACTGATTAGGGATAGTCAACATGGCTTTGTGTTGAAAATCATGTCTCATTTATGTGTTTGAGTATTTTGAGAGGTGACAAAGAAGACTGAAAAAGGCACTGTTGTATATATTGCTTACACAGACTTTAATAAAGTTCCCCATCGTAGACAGGTTACGAAGGTTAGGTCACAAGGAATCCAGGGAATTGGTACAAAATTGCCCTGAAGGTAACGGATTATTTTCCAGACAGGAGGCCTGTCGCCAGCGGTGTGCTGAAGGAATCAGTGCTGACCTCACTGCTTTTCAGCATGGATATGAATGACTTGGATGGGGATATCAGAGGCATGGTAAGTAAGTTTATAGATAACATCAAAATCATGGTGCAGTAGGCAGTGAAGAAGATTATGTCAGAGTACAACGGCACCGTTCACCATCAAAGGGCGAAGGACTGGCAGATAAAGTTTAATTTAGATATTTGTGAGGTTTTGCGTTTTGGTAAGTAAAAGCAGGGTCGTGCCCTGGGGAATGTTGCTGAACAAAGTGACCTACGGGTGCAGGTTCATAGTTCCTTGAAAGTGTAATTGCAGGTCGACAGGGTGGTGAACAATGCAGTTGGAATGCTTGCCTGAATCGGTCACAACATTGTGTAAAGAAGTTCCACGCTGTATGACTCTTTGATTGAATAAGAGGGATAAGGAAAAATTCTAAAAAGGGCCTTTAAAGCGAAAACTTTCTTCCCCAGATGTTTGAGGTGTCTCTCTGATTACAACAATTCAAAGCTGAGTTAGTTAAATATTTGACAGAGAAGTGAGTCACGGATAATGGAATACAGACAGTAAAGTGGGACTCATAAGACAACCTGATCAGCCACAATCTTAGTACCTGGTGGAAAAAAATTCGAAGTATCACATGATCCACTCCTGCTCCTCAGTACCATGTTTCTATACTCCATTCAGCCCCTCAAACTTGCTAGACAGGAGCAGTTGGAGACCAGTTGTTGTTATAAACGTGTGCCAGAGACAGAGGCTACCATTCAGTCCTTCAATATTATCACATGCAGTTTGGGGCGATTAGAAAAATGTAATTGGAAATCCCAGGATGATTATGAAAGAGAATGCTCATCTCTCCTTACAGAGCTGCCCCTCTCTGCAACTTGTGTGTCATTTATTAGTCACGTTGTAGACCCAGGTTCATTGTGAATACAGCCCCCATACCTCAACCAGAGATGGCTCACAACATTCTCTGGTCTCCCAAGCCACAACATTCAAACAGACCTTCCAGGAAAATATCACCCACTAACTTTCCAATGACAGATTGTGCGAACATCAGAAACAAGAAACAAGAGCATGTTGTTCACCCCCCCCCCCCCCCATCGCTCCCCCCGCCCCCAAGCCTGCCTTGCCTTTCACTAAGATCGTGGCTGATCTGCTCTTATTCTCAAATCTTCTTTAAATGCCAAATCTTCATAACTCTCAACTCTCTGACAGGTCAAAATCCATCTCCAGCCTCTACAAACACTTCCATCGAACACAGAACATTGAACAGTACAGCACAGTAGGTGCTCTCGACCCTTGATGTTGTGCCATCCATTTGTCCTACTATAGAGTATCAGACTCACATATTTATCCGTGCACTTTCTTCCATGTGCCTATCCAAGAGGCTCCCAAGTTTCCCTCACGTATTTGACTCTACTCCCACCGCTGGCAATGCATTCCACAGAGCCACCACAGTCTGTGTGAAAAAAAACCAAATGCTGACATCTCGTCTAAACCTTCCTTTAATTACCTTAAAATTATGACCACTGGTGATAGACATTTTTGCCCTGGTGAAAGGTCTCTGGCTATTCACTCTCTCTTTGCCTCTCATCACCTTTATCCTCTATCAAGTCACCTCTCATTCTTCTTAACGTAAATGAGAAAAGCCCTAGCTCCCTCAACCTTTCTTCATAAGACCTGCCCTCCGGTCCAGACAGGATTCCTAAATCTTCCTCATCCTTCCTACAATGGGGTGACCAGAAGTGAACAAAATACTCAAGGTGCGGTCTAACCAGGGCTCTAAAGAGCTGCAGCATAACCACACAGCTCTTAAAGTTAATCTCCTTTCTAATGAAGGCGAACACAACATTCGCCTCCTTTACAACCCTATCAATTTAGGTAGCAACTTTGAGGGATCTATGGACATGGACGCCAAAATCCCTCTGTTCTTCCACACTGCCAAGAACCCTGCCTATAACCGTATATTCTGCAAATATGAGCTTTCAAAGGGAATTACTTCACGCTTTTCTAGCTTGAATTCCATCTGCCACTTCTTAGCCTAGCTCCGCATTATGTCAATGTCCTGTTGCAACCTACATAAGCCCTTCAAACACCCATGTACCACTTCACAAACCTACGTGTCATCGGAAAACTTACTAACCCAACCTTCTACTTCCTCATCCAAATCAATTATAAAAATCATAAAGAGATGAATTCCCGGAACTGATCTTTGTGGGACACCACTGGTCGCTTTCAGTGATGTCGCTCCCCTAAATCTCTGTGTAAGAGAATTCTTGACATTCACTACCCTCTGTTTGAAGAAAACATTCTCTGCTTCTACACCATGACATATTGATATGAACAAAAGACGGTACACGAGGGATTACACAGAGAGACTGGCCCTGAACTCAAGGCAGTATTAGACTGAGGTTGACATCAAGGGGTCTGAGGAAATTCGCACTTATTGAGAATTGATTACGACCTCATCTACGGTTTCAAATCATTCACAGCACAAGAGAAGATGTTTATCATCAGTGGACGTCAGTCACCTCAGTCGTAGGGCATCACTGCAGGAGATCCTCAGGGGATCTCCCTCAGCCCAGGCATGCCCAGTTCGTCATCATCGAATCCTTACAGTGTGGAAGGAGGCCATTCATCCCATTGAGTCCAATCTGAGCAAAAATGGGGATATTCACTGACGTTTACATAGTTGTCAGAACAATGTGACCTTCCTCAGCTCTTGAAGCAGTCTGTGTCCATGTGTAACAAGAACTGGACACCATTCAAGATCGTGCTGTTAAAGTCTGGGTAACATTCATGCAACAGCACTGCTAGATACTGTACATTTCCACAGTAAAATGTGCAGCTCATTCGGCACCTCAATCACAAGAATATGGTGGAAGTCATTCAACCCATCAAACTATTGGACCAGATGTGTGATAGCTCATTCAGTCCCTCCTGCCAAATACACAGTAGGAAAAGTAATCTGTTCACTCCCTCACTTACAAGGGATCTGAAAGAGAGTGTTTTGCACCTGGAGTACTTACTGAGGGACAGAAAGCTTCAGGTTCTCAAGTGACTAACCCAGGAACAGGAAGGTGTCAGAGGTGCTCCAACTTCACAAACAACTGGAGCAGGGACTACACAGATAGACTGCATTATCATGTTCCCTGTGGCTTAATTGCTCATAGTACATATGTGCAACTTTAACATGGTTTTCTGGCAGTAGGAATGAAAACAACGTTTGGAACCATTCACCAAGGTGTCTTGCATCTCCATGATAGTAGACCCATGGTCTCCATATAGATCAGAAGGTGGTGCGGAATTGTTAACACTTTCAGAATGATTGTATTCTAACTGCTGACAGGACTGTGTCCAAAGTGACATTCAATTCAGTGTCACACAGTAACTGTGCATTAAAATATCAGGGACAATTAAAGTGTCAAGCATACTAGTCTCACTCCTTCATCAGGTGGTAGTGGAGGGCTCGATCCTAACACACAGAATTTATAGCAAATTTTTACAGTCTGATATAACTGAAATTATACATTGAAAAATTGACTGTCTGTTAAGCCTTTCATCTGTTAGAATACCGTGATAGCTTCACTTCTTTCATGTGTAAATCACAAAACTTTTTTTTAAAAGGTTGCATTCTCTGATTAGCTGTTAACAACAGTGATAGCTAGACAATATGTTGAAGGTGTTGGCCTCCTGTGTTCTCTGTCTATGCCATGATGTTTCGGGGGTCACCATATGTTTGGGTCTCCCTGAATGGACGCAGAAGCTGATAACACAAACCTGAAAAAAGAACCTCTCTTTACTCTGTAATGACAGGGGCAAGTCAGATCCCCCCACGCAAGGTGCACGCATTTAGTGTTGAAAACGTTTCTATTCTTAGCGGAAAAAAGCCGTTACATCTCTGCACAGTCCCACATTCACAGTTCCTCTCTCCAAAGAAGCAGACGACAATGTAGCATTACCTTTCTCTGTATCTCAGCAACTATAATGGCAGCACTTGTATTGCAGATGGAGTAGATCACCACACTTAGAGAAGAAGGACAGAGGGAATATAACTCAATTTAAACAGGGACATATCAAAATTAACATAATATTCAGGAATATGGGAAAAGGGGAAATTTTAGAATGAACTCCCACTTTATTTTCCTTCTGGTTCATCATCAGCAGTCCCTTTGTTCGCTTTTCATTTCTCTCTCTCGCTCTCTCTCTCTCTCTCTCTCTCTCTCTCTCTCTCTCTCTCTCTCTCTCTCTCTCTCTCTCTGACTGGACATTTCTCGATGCATTCAACTAACCTCCTGATCACTTATCCGGCCATCCCTGATAGAAATAATATTATTTCCCAGTTGCTTTCAGTTGTGATGTCGGGTCACTAGATTCGACACTTTAACTGTTTTTCTCCTGACAGACGCTGCCATACTTGCTGAGATTCTCCAACATTTTCAGACACTTGAGAATTTTATTTCATATCTCCACCATCCACGGTTCCTTGGTTTATTTCACCTTTAATGCTGTCGTTTCACAGCATGTCAGCATCACTGGTAAGGGCAGCATTTGTTATCCGTCACTAATTGCCTTTGACTGCGAGACTGTTTGTGCAGACAATATGGAGCTGATTTTTTTTTGTCAGTTAGTTTCTTTACCAAATGCTATCAGTGAATTAATAAAAGAACTCCTGATAGTTTATGGTTGCCGGTGTAAAATGAGGTTTCATTCCAATTGTTCCCATTCAAATTTTAGTTCGAACATCGGCTGTGGTAGGATTTGAAACAATGTTTTTAAAGTCGTAACTTGAGCCTGTGAATTGCATCTGAACTACACCGCCAGTGACATTATTACTCTGATATGAGATCAATATTTTGAAATAACTGGAGAGACAAGAAAAAGTTTGTGGGCAAAATATTTCTAACTGGAAGAATTGTCAGTAAAGAACTGGAGCCGTAAAATATGAAGTTATGAAGGAGGCAGATGGTCGCTAATTCAGCAACAGTACTGAGGCAGAGTTCGAGTCTGGGGATATTATAAAGGTAGGTATCGGCAGGTTTAAAGACAGAGAGAATACAAAGACATAAAACAGTTCAGGGCAAAAGGGAAACTCAAGGGTCTGAACAGTCTTGTTCCTTCTTAGATGTTGATGAGTGAGGAGTCTGATATTGATGTCAATGACGTGGAATTTGTGACTGAAACTGAAGATAACAGTTTTTAAAATATCAATAAATGAAAGAGCAATAACCTTCACCATCGTTTATACAATGGGCAGAGATTGGCTTACAGGAACACCAATAATAGTGAGCATAGGATAATAACCCGCTTGAATAATCATCAGTACAGCTCATATCCGCAACTCTAACCTTGGCCAATCCTGAGAAAGCCAGTGAAGACCCAAAGATAAACTCCTGTCCATTGTTGGAATATTCCAGTCTAAAGCATTCAGATTCTGATCCATTGTTGGAGCATTCCAGTGTAATGTTCTCAGATTCTGTTTCATTGTTGGAACATTCCAGTCTATTGTTCTAAGATTGTCTTCCTCTCCCTTTCTCTGTAGCTGCTGATCCCAATCATCTTGAGGGTGACACTGCCGCTGATGCTATGAGATAACATATTGAAGAAAGCCCCTTATTAATAGAAAAGGAAAGCCTCCAGTGACACACCAGGAAGCCTCCATGAAGACTGAAATCAATCACAGTCTCCGAACATACAGCTCCTGTCCAGGAGGGTATACTGCGCAGCTCTCTGTAATCCACTAGAATCTGTCCAACATGGGGAGCAGTACAGACCACACCAGTGCATTGATTAACCCCTTTCACAACAGCCCTGACAAATGTCAATAATACGTGGTCTTCCTGAGATATTGACATCGCTGACTAACAAGCTAATGGCACGTCACGAATTGTAAAGTTAGAGGGGAGGCAGAGAGAATATGCTTTCTCTTTACTAGGTCAGTGATACGCCTCTGTTTTGACAGGGCAGGAATTGCTGGGCTCCTGAGGCTGTGTCTGATTACCAGGCCTGCTGCACCCTTTGGCTTTATTTATTTCTATTTAACTTTGACATTTATCTTCCCAACATTGCATGGCTTAGGTAGGTTTAGGAATTTTTGAGAGACCTACTTCAGTTATATAGACGGTAAGATACAGTCCATTCCTTGTTGTCCTTGCAGCCGCGGCCTGGTCCTGTAGAATGATGGTCAAACTCTCACTGATCCAAAATTCTTAATTTGACCTTTCACCAGTTATTGCTGGGGTCTCAGCAGGGGTGGAAGGCAGTAAATCTCTCCCGGCTGCTACACACTCTAGATTTCCCTCAGAATTGGCTTTTGATGTTCATTCCACCTGGATTGGAGAACTGCATGTCAGACAATATATTTCCTGAATTGATTTTTGGACAAGTGTGTGTTTCTAGAATTTTACCAGATTGGAACAGTTACTGTTTAGTAATGGGATAACCTATTAATCTATAAAGTTTTCCAATAAATTAAATTATTCCAAGTTCCTCTTGTTTTTGTTGTAGTTTGTCTACAGAGTTGGAATAAATTGCGTTTTGCTTAATGTCAAATATTTTGACCAAACGAATTGCATCTGAAACACAGCACCTCACAATTACGTTAAAATAAGAAAACGTTGGGGTCGAGATGACCTTCTTCATATATTATGAGAGGCGTCTGTTCGGATCCATAACAAGAAGGACAGATATTCATGTTTTAATTGGATAATTATTTGATGGACAATAAGTTTCAGGAACACGGGGTTTGACAGCGGAATGCGCCGAGCTGGATGAGTGATAACTCTATCAGGAATTATATTAGATACACAATCCACCCCACAGTTCCAGCCCAGATACGTATAAGACCAGATGAGATACCTGCTCAGGACGGAGCATTGGGCAGACCAGGTTCAGTACACTTCAGCAATCTGTCCAGGAGGGTATACTGTGCAGCTCTCTGTAATCCACTAGCTATCTGTCCAACATGGGGAGCAGTACAGACCACACCAGTGCATTGATTAAGAAGCCAGGACGAAACGGTCTGTCCAGCATGGGTCATATGTAGAGTCTTGCTCTATAAACGTAGACAAGGTATCATGATCAGTGTGGGAGCAGTGTTGTGAATAACAGTGATATCATCTGTTATTCCCACCACCATGCAGAGCTGTGTACACCACCCCCGTGCATTTTTCTGCCCAGCGTGGACAAACTAGCAACCCATGTTGGAAGTGACAGGATATGCAGCTCCCATCCATTTACAGCTCCATATCTCCGTTGTGCAATGACAAGGGGTGCTGTGGGTGTGTAAATCACTGCCGGAGAGTGTTCTCAGGGGAATTATTAAAAATACCTACAAACAAAAGCATTTTGTGAAAAAGGGAAAGGGATATTGAGAGACAGCTTTGTAGAAGATTACAGATTTCAGAACGCTGAAATGAAGATATTTCGAGAGCATTCCACAAGATGAGCTATTATTATCAGGAATGATGAATGAATGTGCTATTGGTGTCAGTTCAGATGATGATGAATTTTGGATGAGGATTTGTTCTGCAGCTTTGTAACTCGGAGTGAAGTCTGCAGAGTGTATGACTCATTGGGCTGAATCTAACAATAGTTTGTGACAGAGAGATTGTCTGTACGAAACTGAGCTAGTTTTCTGGTGCTATCCTTTCGAGCTCACCTCATTAACTACCCACCCCACCCCACCCTATGGTGTCCCTCTCATTCAATACCAGCCCGATTCTCCCAGCCATCATGTTTGGAAGTACTCACCATCGCCCGGATGTCCCTGGATATTCTGTGATCACTGGCACTACTGCCATCTTGAAAAGTGCAATGGGCACGCGGTTGAGCTTTCTCAGTTTGGAGCAGCCCTGCACAGTTTACCATGAGCATGGCAGATAAGGGGCAATTGCACCACGGTTTGTCGAAAGGGGCACAGAGGTCCTGATGAATAGGCTCGTAGAGAGAGGGGCCATTCTCTTCCCCGAGGAGGCCACAGCATCAGACCCACCGAGCCTGATCTGCGCTCACCCCCCAGCTCGGTGCGATAGCTGCGATCTGATGAAATGTCCAGCAATACAGGAAAAAAACATCAATAACATTCCCTGCTCTGTCAGGATAAGGGTCACCGTATTCTCTCTGCTCCCTCACATTCATGGTATATCTGTTATAGCACCTATCCCCGTACAAGGCTCATGCTCCACCACTCCCTCTATTGCATGCAGCATCTTCCCTCTTTGTCTCGGTCTCTCTGTCTCTCTCCCCAACCCCCCTCCCCTCACCTTTGCAATACCCCCACAATGGAATGTTCTGGAGAATGCCAATTATGGAATGTTCCAGACAACGTTCCAAGTAATTCCAATTTACAGAAATATGTCAGTGCCCCAGTATGTAATACGTCAGGGAGAAGAAGTAGAGATGTATGTTTTTAAAATCACATAGTATTCAAATCCACCATGAGACATTTCAACCATTTAAACGTGCTATAGTATTAATAAGAACGGGGGTGAACTGATTGTGCAATGAGCTCCATGTTAGAGGAACTTTCAAACATTCAGCACCCTGGGTTTATGTCACTGACAAGACGACTCTCAAGCACTTTTACCCCGGTTTTCTTCAAGCACATGTTTGAAGTCATTTCCCATGGGGGACGGACTCTTCTAACTATATATTTCACCAGCTTTATACGTCTACGCATTGTTAAGCACATTTTACACAGACCAATCAAAAATATACTCTTATTTTATGGTTATCAATATCAAATTACAATTAATAATTCTGGTTATTTCACTTGTCTCATCTTATTGTATTCAGTTAAAGACAGCTTCTAAACACTTTTCTCATTATAAAATACAAATTATAACAAAGAACATTTTTATCCTCAGCCATTATCTTGACCGTTCTCTGAATTTTTTCCTTGTTTTGAAAATTTCTATTGCCCTTTTCCCATGACTTTTTCTGTATGTAGCAGTTACACAGTCTCCCACGCAGTAGGCTGGACGGCTGGTTTGTGATGCACAGGGAAGCCAACAGCCCATGTTCAATTCCACACACTAACAGAGGTTACCATGAAGAGGACGCTCTCTCATCCTCACCCCAGCACCCGAGGTGTGGTAACTCTCAGAGTAAACCACCACGAGTGGTCTCTCTCTCTCTATTGACACAAAAGCCCCATGGTCCTTTGGAACTGTATTCTATCACTGCTAACATTTTAAAACATTATCCATGTCATCATTTCGTTTTGCCTTATGTTCCTGGATGTTGTGGCGCAGTGTCATTTTGTACCAGTGTCACATTACTCCCACACTGTATATTCCTGCCCATTCCCCAAAAATCCATGACTCCATCGTTATTTATGAACCTTGCATTCTGTGTCCCAAAAAATATTTAATATCTCTGCCTCCAAAGATCTGCAAAAAAAAATTAACAAATTAACAAAAAAAACCTCATATCTATGTGTCAGTTTGTTTTTGTCACCTTCACTGAGATAGGATGTAATTAGATTGGAAGCAGTCCAGAGATGTTTCATTTCACTGCGACGAAGAGTTTATATTATGGAGGTTTTAACAGGCTACTCTTGGAATGAGACATGATTTGATTTAAACACACAAAACCTTGAGGACAGTGGATCAGATAAATACACACTAGGGGTTTTTACAGTACAAACTTGTGTCAATTTCAGAGAACTTTGACAATGTTGAAGCACGACATTCTGTCCATCGAGTCCACACTGACCCACTGAAAAGCATGCCAGACAACCCTGGCCCTTGCACGTAACGCAGCTTTTCCCATGACTAACTCACCTAACCTATACATCCCTGGGCACTATGGGCAATCTGGCATGGCCGATCCACTCTAAGTTGCACATCTTTAGATTGTGGGTGGAAACTGGAGCACTGGGAGGAAACCCACACAGACACGGGGTGAATGTTAATACTCCACATAGAGAGTCGCCCAAGGTTGGAATTAAGCTCAGCTGCTTGGTGATGTGAGGCAGCAATGCTGAACACTGATCCACCATGCACCTCTGTGGCTTAAGAAAGATAACTCTCTGACTTGTTCCTGTCACTGAACCTGACCCAGTCTGACACCTTTATCATCGGCCATATCACCAACCTGGTTACATTGAAAATTTGTTATAAGTAATTGAGGAGTGGGACTAGAAATGGAAAGTGTTGACACCCTCCAACCTCAGTTAGGACCAGAGTGAGGAGAAATTCACAAAGTGGGATTTCATTCAAGTGAGAATTCTCTTTCCCAGAAGTTTGATGGCTCAATCTTTACATTATTTCGATGCTGGATTCGTCTGCTTTCCCGTAAGACAAGTAAATCAGGGATAATGATGCATGGAGAGAAAAGTGCAGCTGGGAACGCAATGAGATAAGCCATGTCCTTATTTAATAGTGCAGTAGTGTCAAAGGGCCGAAAGGCCCAATCGTGTCTGTCAGCCCTATGTTCTGATGTTCCATTCTGCCCTTCAGACCTGCTATATAGGGGCAGATCGAGGCCACCCTGACGGTTAGTGTAGTTTCAGAAATGTACTAGGAAAATCCAGACTGAGTCAGGAAGTGAACCCCACCCCCCAATCCCTCTTTCCAGGCCTCCCCTCTCTGTAACTTTTGCTCCCCACTTGGGTTATGTTACCGACCCAGATTCTTTCTGGATACAGCCTCCATCTGCCACCCAGTGTACAAATCCTGTACTCTCCCAAAATGCAATATTGTACAACACGACTTCCAGGAAAATAACCACTTACCTTCCAAAAGCATAACATAAGAACGAAAGAAATGGGAACAGAAACGGGCTATTCGGCCCCTCAAGCCTGCACTGTTATTCAATAAGAGCATGGCTGATCTACTCCAGGGCTCAACTCCACTTTCCTGCTAAACCCGTTGTATCCTTCAACTCGCTGATATGTCAAAAACAATTCCACTCCGTCTGTAAATACATTCTGTGTCCCAGCCCCCACAACTCTCTGCGTTAGGGTATTCCATACATTCACTAACGTCAGAAAGAAGACATTTTTTGCATCTCAGTTTGAATTCAGTATCCCTTATTCTGTACCTATATCCACGAATTCAAGACTCTGGCCAAGAGTGGACCCTTATTCTCTATATTTACCTTTCAGCCCTCTCTGTATCTTGTAAGTTTCATTAATATCACCCTCATTCAATTCAGCCACAATGAATAATCGCTTCATCAATTTAGATGTACTCAATAATTCAAGCTTTTCATCCCAGGAATTCGCCTAATGATCCAATCTGGTTATTTGCTTTATCAGCATGTTGACTTTATGTTTCATACACAGAACACTCCAATCCCTATGAACTGCTCCTTTTTTGGGAGTAATTTCCATTAAATTACAGCCTGCATTTTGGTGTCATCCACAAACTCGCATTAAGCTTCCACCGTCAGGCTATCAGTAAAGATGGTCAATAACTGATGCCATCGGACTGATATTTGTGGTACTCCAGTTGATACATTTTATCATAAAGCTCTATTAATCCTTACTCTCCAATTTCTATGTGTTAACCAATCGTCATTCCATGCAAATATATTATCGGTCATATTATGAGCCTCTGTATTGTGTAAGAAACTTTATTTTGTGATACCTTATGGAAAATCTCTGGAAGACCTCATGTCTACCAGTTCCCTTTCATCAAGTCTGCTTGTTATATTCTCAGAGGTATCCAGATAAACCTTGCATGATTTGTTATAGATCCGCTTGCATAAAACCATACTGTTTCTGCGAGAAGCTTTTCTGAATGTCCTGCAATTCCCTCCTTAATAACAAACTCTCGCTGATTCCCAGCAATAATGGTGAAGCTAAGTGGTTCCTGCTTTCAGTCTCGTTCATTTCTTGAAGACAGGCGCCACATTGGAGGTACTCCAGTTTCGCTTGATCACTCCTGTAATCCACAGTGTTATGGAATATTTTACATGGTGCCACCAGTCACTCTGTAACTACTTCCTTTAAAACTAGCTATGAATTTCTGCTGACATGTTCCCCCCCTCACACTTCTCTATTTGTTTTAAAAAAACGTGTCCCTTTTGTTCGAACTTCCCTATTAATACCATTTTGTTTATAGCATTGAAATATTTACAGTGACTCACCTTGTCAGCACCAATGTAAAATATTGGTGCAAATTACCTGCAAATTCCCTCTGGGCAATTCCCCCGTCACACTCTCCAAATATCCTCAATATACTTTCCTGACTTCATTCCCACAAAACGTCATGGACACATCCTGAATTTTTTTGTTATAAACACAGAAGAGCTCATGCAGCCATATCACCCACAAACAGACCATTTGGTCCAACTTGTCCATTCTGACCAGGTTTTCCAAACTAAACCATTTCCACCTGCTTGCACAAGGCCCAAAAGCCTCTGTACGTTTCCCATTAATATGTTTGTCCAACTGCCTTTTCAACATTGTAGCTGTATCTACCACATTTCCTCTGGCAGCTCATTCCATGTATACGTCACCATCTGCAGGAAAAAGTTGCTTCTTTGTCCCTTTTAAATCTTCCCCTTTCACCTTAAAGCTATGGCCTCCACGTTTGAATCTCACTAACCTTTCGAAAAGACGTTGGCTATGCAACCTATCCATGACTCTTATGATTTTATACACTTCTATAATTTCACCCCTCAACCTCCTACACTCCATCTGATATTAACTTCAAGACCAAGCATTTAAAAATAATCACTGCAAATTTGAAACAATATTAAAAGCGAATGGTAAACAACACTCAGCCCAAAACTTCAAACTGTGATTTGTTTTTTCTCCATATTACATTACTAAGGCAGCATGAAACTCTTACTGGTGCCAATAAGAAGAACACATGAATTTCTTTGCCTGAAGTGGGCGAAGATCGCTACAGTGAAAACGTATCTCTGCCCAAATCTATGTAATACCACATAGCCAACATTCTTCCTCCTGGTCTCCCTGTGTGATTGTGCCTTCTTTAGCTTGCACTCAATATAGAGAACCCCTTTCCCCAACTCAACTCTGAATTTATACTCATTTTACATCATTTTCTCGTTCACCACTGATAAAAGCCCCATTTATCTTTTGCCACATCCAGTTTTCACCTCATCCATCCCCCACCTCTGCCAAGGGAATAAAAAGCCCATTTTCCAGTCATTTTCAATTCCGAACAAGTGTCACACTGGACTTGAAACGCTAACTCTGTTCCTCTGTCTCTCCAAATGCTGCCAGACCTGCTGAGTTTCTCCAGAATTTGCACAGCACAAATATTCAGTTAAACAAACAACTATGGATACTTGAAAAAAAAATTACTGGAGGATCTGGGAGCTTTGTAGAACGAACACTTAGCCGAAAGATTAATTCTGCATTCACTCCGGAATATCCTGCCAGACCTGCATAGTTTGTTCAGCAATGTCTGTTTTTGAACAAGTTCCAAAATTATGTGTCAAAGCTGCTCATACGCCCTGTTCAGCATACACCAGGAAGTGAACGATAACACAAGGTGCACAAATTCCTTGGTTCCATAAGTTTGGCATCACTAATAATACAGACCTCTTAATCATGGTCAGGGAGAGAAACAGAGGGAAACACATTCACTTCAAACACAGAAGATGGCATTGCGGGAAAGGAAAAGATTCATATAAATACGTTAAAGTGTTTGAGTAATGTAACAAATTGGAGGCGTGACACTCGGGAGAAACCGTCATCAGAATGCAGATATGAAAATGGAAGTGTTACCACATCAGAAACCAGTTTAGGTCAATGAGTACAGGACTGATGGGTGAATGGGTCTCGATATAAACTGCGGGATGGTCAGGAGAATAGAATCCCAGATATTGCAGTTCGAACTGGTTCTATCATGTGATGCTGTGGACAACAGCAGCAGCAGAAGCAGCATTGTAATCAATCACAATCTGTAACTGTTTACCCAGGATAATCCACCAGGCTACCATGAGCATCAAGCTGATCCATTGTTCAGTGACGATTGTGCGGTGAACGTGCCAGAGTCAGAATCATGTGTATCTAAACGTAATGATAACCCATTAAAGCTACCGCACTTGACTGGTTGGATTACAGACATCAGGGCTAACATCTGAGAGAGAGGGAGATATTATTCCAAGACTAACAGATCAGATTTATGATTAGCAGTCCTGCCACTTCCAGTCATAAATGTCAATGGACCATTAATGGAGGAGAGGACTCCAGATATACCACCATCCTAAATAATAGAACAACCCGGCATATCAGTGTGAAAGACAATAACACAATGTATGCACCATCCTCAGCCAGAAGTGTTGCTTGGATGATGCAGATCACCCTCACCATGATGCCCATGGAATCACAGATGCCAGTCTTCAATCAATTCGATTTGCTCACGTGGGATGAAGAAACAGCTGAACACAGTAGATACGACAAAGGCAATGGGCCCTGACCCCATTCCTGCAATAGGACTGAAGACTTGTGTTGCACAACAAGCCGTGTCCCTGGGGAAGCCGCTTCATTCCAGCTCCAACTCTGGCATCTCCCCGGCAAATCGGAAAATTACTCAAGTATGTCCTGTGCGCTAAGAGGAGAATAATTACAATCTGACAAATTACCACGGCCTCAGTCCCTTCTGGATTCTCAGGTTGCTGGGAGTTCTTTCTGACAGAGATGTCAAGCAGCACAGAAATAACCTGCTCAGTGCGGTTTCTGATAGGCCCCCATATGAATATGGTGCTGCTGTGGAAATGTCATCGGATTACTCATCCAGACCAGGCAATGCTCTGGTAGCTGGTGGAAGTTAAAAACAATTAATAACATATAAATATCTTTAATCTGGTACCAGTAATGGTGACCCTAAAGCCATTGTCGATTGTAAACATCTATTTCCTTCCCCAATGTACTTTCAGGAAGTGAATCTCCCGTACTTTCCTAGTCTGGCCTAAAGGTGACTTCAGACACGCAGACATGTGATAAACTCTTCAATGGTCTCTGAAACGGCCATTGGTTCAAACTAGTTCGAATACTTCAAGGGTTAAACCGGACCCAATACCCAGCACTGTACTCGGTATTGGAAAAGGGAACGGGAGACACAGTCCTGTTGACCCTGCAGAGATTTCCTTCCGAATATGTGAGAGCTATTGAAAACATTTACAGAGCATTCCCAAAGACTGCACAGAAACATCAGGAAAGGAGTAGAGATTTCAACACATTGAGCCTTCCCCATTCTAGCTAATGTAGAAAATTTCCTCAGGGCAGTTTTCCTCACACAGTGTTCGTATCCCTTAATATGTTTAAACATCGTGAAACATGTAATAAGAACTGCTGGCTTCACTGTTGTCCATCAATTTTGCTCCTCCAATCAAGATACAGGCAGTTCTGTGATGACACATGCCTATTAATCAGGATTTGGCTGCCATGCCATTCATTAATTGTGTGCTTTCCTTAAAAATTAAAGCAAGTTCCTGGTCACTGTTACGCGATTCCATCTCCAACATTGGCTGAACAGCAAAACCAAGCTTGTGATCCTCTACGTGCAAAATGTCCACTCAGTGTGTTCAGCTAAAACTGCGAGCCTTGAAACTGATCCTCCCACTGGGAATTGTAGGCTACATTTCAAAGAAACATCATTTCAAACTGGGAGAGAATTTTGGGGAGAACTGGAATTCCACGGCAACGTCACGTGGTCAGTCAGCCCCGAAAACATCTGGTGAAGAGCATCGTGAAAGGTCCAGCGCTGTAATCAGTGGCCGTAGTGTTGGGGTGTAACATGTAAAGCACTATTTCATTGCAATATATGTTTTAAAGATTAACTTAGACTGTGTAAGTATGTGTGTTAGACCACCTTTTAATTTTGGTTTTTACTGATATTTCAGGGTTCATCTCTTAACCTCTTCTTTCCCATAGCCCCCGTTATTTATATTGCACCATTATCAGAGTGCTCCAAGACTTGCAACGATAAAACCGACAGAGAATTCGTTGTTGGAAAAGGGAACGGGAAACACAGTCCTGTTGACACTGCAGAAATCTCCTTCTTAACATCTGAGAGCCTGTGACAGCTGTACTCCAGCTGTCTGCTGATCCCTTTAGTGTCCAGAAATCCTTATTTATATTTAATGTTCTGGTTTCCACAGCCTTATGTGGGAGAGAACTCCCCAGGTCCGCCAGTCGCTGAGTACAGACATTTATTTTCATCTCAATGCAGAGTGACCTGCCTGTATCTAATACTTTGTTCACTTGTTTTAGACATCCCAGTCAGGGGAATTACTGTCCCTGCTTCCAATCTGTCTCGCCCTGTCAGAATATTATATACTTCTCTGAGATCTCCACTCATTTTCCTAAAGCTCATTGAATGCAGGCCCAGTCGCCCCAAACTCTGCTCCCACAACAAGCCTGTAATCCCAGAGATCAGTCAGGTCATCATTCGCTGCTCTCCCTCAAAGTCAGGTTTGTCCTTTATTAAGGAAGGAGTCCAAAACAGCCCACAATACTGCACAATGTTCAAGATGGGGTCTCACCAAGGACCTGTACAGCTGCAGTAATACACCCTTACTCCTGCACTCAAATCCGCCTGGAATGAATTTCAACACACCATTTATCTTCCTAGCTGCTTTCTGTTCCTGCAATAATGATTTCAGTGAATGGTGTGAAGGTAGATCCAAACCCTTTTCAATGTTACAGCTCCCCACTTGGTGGCTCTATGTACATTGGTCAGCATGCCGAAACCATTCCCAGTATTGAATGCTTGCTTCAGAATGCACTGTCTTGCGTAGACCTCAGAGGTCAGTGCAGAACGAAACAAAAATGCAGCAGAAGTTCCTTTATAAATCAATATTTTTTAACCAATCCCTTTTCAAATTGTAGGTTGCCGTCCTGTTTTCACACCAAAGGGCACGACGTCACATCTACCCCCATTGCTCTCCATTTGCCACGTATTTGTTTATTCACTTCACTTGTCTCAATTACTTTGGAGCTTTTTTACATCCTGCTCAATGACTCAATCCGACATCGACAGTTAGTGCCATCAGCAGAATTGGGAATATTGCATTTGATTCCCACAACCAAATGTTTGGTGTTTATTGGGAATAGCTGGGACCCAAGCCCCGATTCCTGCTATACATCCCCCAACTTTTCACTCAAAAACACATTGTTTTATTCCTATTCGCTTGTCATGTCATCTCTCCCATTATAAATTATGTCCACATATTAACCCCAGTCCCATAAGATTTGAATTTGTATGGTAGGCTTGGAGATTTCCAAAAAATTCAGTCATATTGTATTGATTGCTTCTCCATAATTTTGCTCAGTCAGTTTCTCAAATATGATTTCCATTTCATAAATCTCTATTGACTTTGTCTCTGCCCATTACTTTCGGTTCCAACACTTCCTCCAACACTGTTTAGTTACCAGTTCCATTCTATTTCCTTTCTTTCTCACCAGATTAAAGTTTCCGAGTATTGCTGGGAAGATTGCTTTTTTGATTTGATATCTACTGTGAAGGCATAACTGCAATATTTGCTCCATAGTTCTGCAATTACCCTGTCCTCAATACTCTGGTTTCATACTGTCAGGAAACTGCACTGTTTTACCCTTAATTTTGCCACGTACATGTTTTTAGAACCAATTATAAATTCACTTGCATAACCCTTGTTAATGTCCTTTTCAGAAATTCATCAATTCCGGCTTAAGGTGCTGAACGACTGAAATTCCACAGCCATACAATCACAGGAGCATAGACTCTGTACTGTCATAAATACAGCACGGTCGGCATTAGTCCCACTTTCTGACACACGACCCTTAGCCAAGAACGTTATGGCATTTCAAGTGCGTAACCTTGTATCATTTTTTAACGTTTATGAGTTTACCCGTGACAACTCCCCTCTCAGGAAGTGCATCCCAGATTCAAACACCAGCTGGGTTAAAAAAATCCTCAAATTCTCATTAAACCTCAAACCCTCCACTTAAAAAGTGCGCTCTCCTGTTCTTGACCCTTTGACTAAAAGGAACAACTGCTGTCTATCCACGGTCTCCATGCCCCTCGTAATCTTATCCTCCTGAATCACGTCCCTGTCAGCCTTCTCTGATCCAAAATAAGCGACGCGAGATTGTCAGGCCTCTCTCCATAGCTGATATGATCCATGCCAGGGAACATCTTGGTGAATCTCCTCTCTACCCCCTCCAGACAATCACAATCTTCCTGTAATGTGGATCCCAGGACTACGTAAATTGTTCCATCTTGGATTAACTAACGTTCTGCATAGCTCTTATAATCTATGCCTCGACGAAAACAGGCAATGTTTACAGACGCTCTGCTTTATCAACTTGTGTGTTACCCTGTCCATACCCATTCAGGGATGTGTGGAGAAGCACCCGCTGACCTTCCTAGTGTGTTGCCATTTATTTAGTACTACCCTTAATCATCGCCTTTATTAGGGTTACGATCCATCTGTCATTGATCTGCCCAACTGACCGTTCCATTTACATCTTCCTGTAAATTTGGACCTTCCTCCTAATTTCCAACCACCTGGCTAATCGTTTTTAAGGTTACAGAATCACACCAGGTTATAGTCCAACAGTTTTATTCAGAGGCACTAGCTTTCGATGCGCTGCTTCTTCATCGGGTGATGATGCACTTCGAAAGCTGCTGCCTCCAAATAAACCTGTTGGGCTGTAATCTAGTGTTATCTGACTATTAACTTTGTCCACCCCAGTCCAACATTGGCACCTCGAATTACAAGTAACAAGGGCATAACACTGATCCCTGTGATACACCTTTGGACATCAATCTCCAGTCATACAAACAGCCTTCTAACACCATGCTCTGTATGCTAACACGAAGTTGATTTGGATGCAATTTGGCAAGTCATTGATGAGTGTGAATTGTTCCCTTTTTATAAGATTAGATTCCCTACAGTGTGGAAGCAGGCCTTCGGCCCAACCAGTCCACAAAGAGTAGCCCATCCAGACCCATTTCACCCTGACGAATGCACCTAACACTATGGGCAATTTAGCATGTCCAATTCACCTGACCTTCAGATCTTTGGACTGTGGGAGGAAACTGGAGCACCCGGAGGAAACCCACGCAGACACAAGGAGAACTGGCAAACTCCACACAGACAGTCGCCCAAGCATTAATTTTTTTACGAACTCGATGTGTGAGTTCTGATAGAAAGCCTTCTGAAAATCCAAATATGCCAATTCTACTGGTTCCCCATTATCTATGCTGTAAGAGACAATTTCAAATAATTCAGAATTTTGTCAAGTATGATTTCTCTGTCAGACACACATGCTGATACTCTCAAATTTTGCTGTTAATTTCTAAATATCTACCAACAGGTGGGATGTAGTAGATTCAAACGGTTTTCTTAGGGATGTCAAGTTATTTGGTCTGCAGTTCTCCATACTGTCTCTTCTTACGTTGCAGATGCTCAGATCCATTCCATTTACCTACAATTCTTGGAACACGTTTTCTACCTTCAATTTATCTCCAATGGCTTACGACCTCTGCACAAAGAGCAGGAAAATAAAGCACAGTCATCGACAGCACAGTTAATACTTCTCTTGCTGATTTATTGCTAATATTTTGATGTGAAGTACATCTGGTTTTTCAGAGCTAGAAATGTGCAATCCAGCTGCAGGTTCACGTACTACCTTGTTACTGACATAAATTGACTTTAGGTCTTTAGTGTCACAAGTTCCATATGATCATTTGGTAATTCTGGGTGATTTTCGGGCTCTTCCTCCATGAAGACAGATGCAAAGTAACTGGTTGATATCTCGACCATTTCCCTGTTTCCAACAATATATTCTCCTCTCCCGATTACACAATTTCATATTTGACCTTGCTTTATTTTGTTTTCATTGGAATACAGATTGTGGATTTATGCAGATTTCGTGCTCTTAGCACGCTAACATTGTGAAAAAGGCCCTTGGGCCCAGCAGTTCCACACTGCCCGTTCGAAGAAGAACCCACGCCGACCCATTTCCATATGATTCTACGTTTATCCCAGACTAATGCACCTAATGCACACATCCCTGAACACTATGGGGCAATTTAGCATGGCCAATTCACCTAACATGCAGATCTTTGGATTGTGGGAGGAAACCGGAGCACGCAGAGGAAACCAACAGGAGACAGGGTGAGCATTGGAAACTGCACACAGACAAATGTCTGAGTATTCTCACGTTTTCACATGTCTGAAATTCTTCTGAAGTCACTTCATATGATTAATATAATTTTTATTTGTTATGTTAACCATCATTAAGTCACTTTCCCTTTCTTTGGTAGTTGCACCTTAAAAAAAAAGACGTATTTTTCAGACTATGCAATATTTCTATAGATCGCCTGGTCCTGACCAGATATATCCAAGAACACAGCAATCGGGGAGAGAAGAAATTGCGGGAGCCCTGGCTGATAATTTTGCATCATCGTTAGCCACAGGTGAAGTCACCAAAGACTGGTGGGGAGTGAATTTTGTGCCCTTATTCAAGAAGAGCCGCAACAGAGAACATGGGAACTATAAACCAGTTTGCTTCACAACTGTGATAGGTATGTTGCTTCAGAAGACTCTGTGATAAGATATACATATATTTCGATAGACACGGAGCAGTCAGCACGGCTTTGTGCATGGAAGATCACAATTTACTAATTTTTTGAGTTATTTGATGAACTGACCAGGAATGTTGACGAGGGTAGTGTGACAAGTGTAGTCTACATAGATTTCAGAAAGGCCTTTAGATTAGATTAGATTGCCTACAGTGTGGGAACAGGCCCTCCAGCCAACAAGCCCACACCACCCCTCCGAAGAGCAACCCACCCTGACTAATGCACCTAACACTACAGGCAATTTAGCATGTCTAATTCACCTAGCCTGCACATCTTTGGACTATGGGAGGAAACCCACGCAGACACGGGAGAATGTGCAAACTCCAGTCAGTTGGCTGAGGCGGGAATTAAATCCAGGACCCTGGCGCTGTGAGGCAGCAGTGCTAACCACTCAGCCACCGTGTCGCCCCAAGGTTCCACATGTTAGGCTGCTCTGAAATGTTCGATCACATGGAATCCAGAGGGAGCTCGAAAACTGAACACACAATTGGCTTGATGGTAGTTAGCAGAGTGTAATAGTGGAAGGATGCTTGTCGAACTGGAGGCCTGTGGCAAGTGGAGTGCCTCAGGGGTCTGTGCTGGGTCCATTGCTTTTATCTCTATCAATGATTTTGTTGAGAATATACAAGGCATGATTAGTAACTTTGCTAATAACACTAAAATAGGCGGTTTCATGGACAGTGAGAAAGGTTATCAGAAATTGCAGCAGGACCTTGATCAGCTGCGGTACTGGGTCGAGAAATGGCAAATGGAGTTTAATATAGGTTAATGTGAGGTCTTGCATTTTGGAAAATCAAATCTAGGTAGGTGTTTCATGGTGAATGGTTGGGCCTTAAGGACTGCAGTGGAACAGAGGGTCCTTGGAATTCAGGTGCACAATTCTGTCAAAGTAGAGTCACAGGTAGACGACACTGAAGAATGCTTTTGGTACACTGGCCTTCATTAGTCAGGGAATTGAACATCAACGTTGAGGAGTTACATTGCAGTTACACAGAATGTTGGTAAGGCTGCGCTTGGAGTACTGTGTTCGGTTTTGTTCAATTTTCTCTTGTAAGAATGTGATGTAATTGGAAAGAGTGCAGAAGAAATTCACAAGGATATCATCAGTACTTAATAGTTGAGTTAAAGGGAGAGTTTGGACACGCTAGATAATTTTTCTTTGGACTGTACAAGACTGAGACGAGATATTACAGAAGTATATAAGATCATGAGAGACATTGATAGGGCGAATGCACTTTTTCTTTTTCCCAGTGTTGTGAATCATAGACTAAAGGACATCTCTTTAAGGTCAGAGGGGAAAGTACAACAGGGAACCTGAGAGACAACTTTTTTTATACAGACTCTGGTACACATATGGAATGAGCAGCCAGTGGTTGAGGTGGTTACGTAAACAACGTTTAAAAAGAACTTGGACAAATACACGGATAGGAAAGGATTAGATGGAAACGGGGCAATGGCAGGGAAATGGGTTTCGGGTGAATGCATATTTTGGCCGGAATTGACCGGTTTGGAACAAAAGGTCTGCCTCTGTGCTTTACGACTCTATGACTCTGACAACAAATGCTTGTCTCCCACTGAATGCCATATTGTACTTTTCCAATACACTGGAGCGAACTTGACTCTCCACCCTCCAGGCTTCCATAATGTTTGACCATCATGGTCAACATTCAATATTATATGCAAATGCCATGTAAAATGCAACATATTAATGTCACTTTTCCTCAGAACAAGGTTATTAATTAGCCCTTCTGAGCACACATCACCAAATCCAAACTAACCTTGTCTCGAGTTTGGATCACAACATACTCTTCAAGCTCCCTGATACACACTTCTGGAATTTATTTTTCACCGCATTAGCAGTCACTTAGTTTATGCAGTTTAGATATAGCTTGAGATAATTCAGCATTACTGCAGCACCAACAATACCAATTTTCCACAGCATAAGATATACAAAATTTGCACGATAATTTTGCATGGCAGAACACACCAATGCTTGTTTCTCATTGCTAAGATCCTCCCAAACCGATTCTGTGGGATCTGAGGGACAGGGTCGGTGGCATTATTAGTGACTGACTTAGAGAAGACGTTCATTGAGGCTCACTTCAACGTTGAGATGATCTGAAGAAATGTCCAGCAATGCAGGACATTCTGTATCCTCGTTCTGCCAGGATAAGTGTCACCGAATTCTCTCTGCTCCCTCACACTCACTGTATATCTGTCATAGCACCTACCCCCGAACAAGGCTCACGCTCTATCTCCAAATAAAGTTCATGTACAACCACTCTCATTGTTGAATTCAGCACCTTCCTTCCATCATTTTGTCTGTCGCCCATGCAATACCTCCACACCGATAACACCTTATGGATTCTGCACTGTGGACTGACTCACTCCAGACACCTCACCATTCAGCAACTCTCTCCCCCACCACCACCTATAACAGTACGAACAGTTCATTCCCCTATTCCCTTTCTCCCTTTCCAAGATAAACAACCTGGAACAAGACAGAAAGAGCCAAGCCGGGTGGTGGAGTGTCCTTTATCCGTTCCCTTTCCCCCCTCTCCGCCCATGTTGGGACGACTCTAGAATGAGCCGGAGGGTACCGAGGGAATCGTATGGAGATTCTATAATATCCACGTCCAACCAACTGAGTAAGAAACAATGTTCTGTGGAGGGCAATTCTCACTTTAACCGCTCTGTCTGTTTTGCTACTTTTTTCCCTCCCAAAAAACAAATATCTAATTGCAGAAAGATGCAGAAACAGAAATACTTAGAGACATATGCAAACATCCCAATATACTAACACTCACAACACATGCTCTGAGATGGACCCGCACACATGTAGAGGCATACAGAGACATACACTGTTACACATAAACAGATAAAACGCAGAGGCTAATACACGGAAGAACAAATGTACACACACAAATACACAGACACACAAACACATGAACAAATAAATGCATATGCAGACAGACACAAATAAACACAGACACTAGAGATAGATAGGTTTTTGATGAATAAGGGTACCAAGGGTTACAGAGAGAAGTCAGGAGAATGATGTTGAGAAACCTCTCAACCTGTATTAAATGGCATTCAGACTGGATGGGTCGAATGGCCTAATTCTGCTCCTTTTTTAATGCTTGTGTGGGTTATGCTATCTGGTATTCTCTTCCTGCGACAGGAGTGGAGAATGAGTTTAATATATACTTGATTGGAAAGAGTCAGTGGTAACGTTG
Source organism: Chiloscyllium punctatum (assembly GCF_047496795.1). Classification (NCBI taxonomy): domain Eukaryota; kingdom Metazoa; phylum Chordata; class Chondrichthyes; order Orectolobiformes; family Hemiscylliidae; genus Chiloscyllium; species Chiloscyllium punctatum. The sequence continues at coordinate 21,051,908 of NC_092757.1, read as the reverse complement.
GACTCGTTTAGAGGACTGTATAGTCTGTGTCGATTCCTAATTATTCTGTCCTTATGTTTCAAAAGAGGTGGCAATTTGATGTTAGGTTAACACTGTTTTCAAGTAATGGTTCCTGCAATGAAATAAGGACGTTCCTTTCCCTTTAGTATTGCGCTATCTGTGGACCCCTTTTTCTCAGAGAGCAGTGAAGACCGAATTATTGAAGATATTCAAGGCTGAGCTCGAGTGATCTTTGCTGGACAGGAGAGTCAATGTTTATTGGGAATAGGCTGGAGTCGGATGGTCAGACACAGTCGGATCAGCCATGAGCATTCTGAATGGTGCAGCCGAATGGCCAACTACTGCTCCTATCCATGAAGTTAGTCTACAGATGTAGCAAGTGGTTTGAAATGATGTTGTTTCTGGGAAAGGATATCGGGTTTAATCATAGCAATGTTTTATTGTATCTGGACAGCAAGACTGCAGATGCTGGAGGTCAGAGTCGATAAGTATCGCACTGGAAACTCGCAGCAGTTCAGGCAGCATCAGAGGAGCAGGAAAGTCAATGTTTCGGGCATAAGCCCTTCATTAGGAATGTGCCCGAAACATGCCTCTTCTCCTCCCTGTACACACGGTCCTGGGAGGTCTTTTGATGTGAAGAATTATCAGTTTAGGTATTGGATGCGAAATCCTTTTGAACCATACACGATTTTGAGAAAAAAATAGCAGGATACATATTTTCTTATGTTGGGGTGTTTAAAACTACGGAATACATTTTAAGAATAAAATGTATTGATTGTCATGAATGCAAAGGCGGGTACTGTACCTTTTAAAGAGAGTGAAAGCTGGCAAGGACTTAACACGCACAGAGAGTGCAGAAAAGTTTATGAAAAGTAACATTTGGCTGAAACAAGTAACTGAGCTGAGTATTATTGAATTTGAATTTTAATGATATAAAACCAATGAGACAATTTAATGTTTTGTGTCAGAAAATCGGGCATTTTGAACAGTTAACCAGAGCGGCAAAGAGCACTAACAAATGCAGACTGCCTGCAGAATCGCTCTCTGAAAGGTACCTGTTTCTATAAAATCTGTGCAGCAGAAGACCGAGGAAAAGACCCAGGAAAACCTACAGAGGAAGATTCACAGGAAAATCGACGTTCTCTTTTTTTCCTTGGATTTAAAGAATAAACTGTTATTGTTTTCTATAAATAGTGGGATTTGGTCGTTCTTCGTCACTCACACTTTTACAGACTATGAGGCGAGGTGATTTTTTCTGTGTGTCTGGTTTAAATTAGCAGAAGGGCTTCAAAGTTTGCGAAAAGATTTGTAGCTGGGGTGTTCGTTGTTGTGATTCTGTTCGCCGAGCTGGGAATTTGTGTTGCAGACGTTTCGTCCCCTGTCTAGGTGACATCCTCAGTGCTTGGGAGTCTCCTGTGAATCGCTTCTGTGATGTTTCCTCCTGCATTTATAGTGATTTGTATCTGCCACTTCTGGTTGTCAGTTCCAGCTGTCCACAGCAGTGGCTGATATATTGAGTCCAGGTCAATGTGCTTATTGATTGAATCTGTGGAGGAGTGCCATGCCTCTAGGAATTCCCTGGCTGTTCTCTGTTTGGCTTGTCCTATAATAGTAGTGTTGTCCCAGTTGAAATCATGTTGCTTGTCATCTGCGTGTGTGGCTACTAAGGATAGCTGGTCGTGTCATTTCGTGGCTAGTTGATGTTCATGGTTGCTTTCTTCCTGTTTGTCCTATGGAGTGTTTTGAGCAGTCCTTGCATGGGATTTGCAAAATCACTATAAATGCCAGAGGAAACATCACAGAAGTGCTTCACAGGAGGCTCCCAAGCACTGAGGATGTCACCTGGAAAGGGGACGAAACGTCTGCAACACAAATTCCCAGCTCGGCGAACAGAACCACAACGAAGGGCTTCACACTCTGTCATAGCATTGATTTTAACGCAGATATAATGAAGACATCAACCGATTTCTTAAAATTATGCAGACACATGTAAACATCCCATCAAATTATACAGTTGGGATTTTGTTTTTTTTTTGTTGCAAAGGAAAGGCACTATGTACAAAATCAGTAATGATGCATTTGCATATAGCACCTTATCATCCATTGCAGAGAATGTTCAAGGAAATCACACGTGGTCCTTTTTGGTGTTCCGTTGGCATCATTGCATATTTTAGCACAGGGAGGGAGAAAAATGTTACCTGCCTCAGAAGCAGTGCCCCTCCTCTTTTCTTTTGTTCCGCCTGATAAGAGAAACAAATCCTGCATCATCTTTCCCAGTCATGGAGGTTTCCTGATGAAAGATTCTTTGGCATCTTTCCACTATCTGACGTAAAGCGAATTGAACCAAATCCAACTGTTCCGGGGAGATAGCCCATTACCAGCAGCTTGTGTGAGTGGAAGAACTTCAGAGGACAGAATAACATTTGGGGCATTCTGTTATCTTCCCATTTGTTATGAGTTCAGCCAGTATGAAAGTCTGGAAAGTTTTCATTTTTTCTGTTTTGTCTTAAAATGTGCGTGTTCATGTGTACATGCAGCTGCACGTTTGTGTGTTTGTGACATTTTTTCTCGAAGATGAGCCACGCTGACACTAATATTATTGGCCTTATCACTAAACTTTTAAATTTGTTGTAACCAATGTGTGACTGCAAAAGGAATCAGTGACCATGTAACATTGGTTGGAACACGAATGAGAAATTCCGAAAGAGCTTTACAACTGGCAATTCCTTTACCCAGAAGTTTATGATGTCGAGGTGTTTGCATTGAACAGAGAATTGAATGAAGGAAAATGGTGCATACAGAAAAGTGCTTCTAAGACCATAACCAGATCAGCCACGAACTTAGTGCCTGGTACAGCAGTGGCAAAGTGGCTAATAACCCACTCCTGCTCCTCACTAAAATGTTCCAATGTTCTATTCAGCCCAGCACAGGAGCAGATGGAGGCCACTTTCTCCAAATACCTGGTCCACAGTACCATAGGATAACATTCAGTCCCTACAGACTGACACACACAGCTTGGTGTGGGTTGGAAAATTTTATTTGGACATCCACTCTGGGTTCGGAAGACGCCTCTGGTCTCTTTACAGAGAGTCTACTCTCTGCAACTTGTGTTTCATTTGTTGACCATGTAGTGGACCCAGATTCACTGTGAATACAGCCCACAGACATCGCTCAGAGATGATACACAAAATACTTTGCTCTCTCTGACTGCAACATTCAGGAAAATTGCAACCATTAACTTTCCAGTTACAGGATATAAGCTCATAAGGAACAGGATGAGGTAATTCGGCCAGTCAATCCTGTTGTGCCATTGTATACCATCATGGCTGATCCACTGTCCGCATCAACTCCATTCAATTCCCAATTCTTCACACCCTTCAACTCAATGATAGTAGGGAAAAACCAATCTACCTCCTCTGTAAATACTTTCAGTGATCTAGCTCCCTTTACTCTCTAGTTCAGATAGTTCCTGACATTCACTACCCTCTGTGAGAAGAAAACACTACACACACAGACACAATAACCTATTGATATGTTCAAAAGAGGTGAACACAGGAGCCCAGCTAAGAGTGACAGACCCTGACAACAAGGCAGGAGTTGGCTGAGGATGGTATCAAGGAACGCTGACTAAATTAAATTTAGTCGGCATCAACCACAATATCTCCTCTGGTTGGGGTCATCAATAGCACAACGGAAGGTATGTTTGGTTTGTTGACATCAATCCATTCAGTACGAGGACATCACTTCGGGAGATCCTAAGGGGAGCTTCCTTAGCACAAACAGTTCCAGCTGCTGAATCAATCCTTTCCTCCACCATAAGATCAGAAGTTATGATGGTCACTGAAGATCAGGCAATTTTCAGAACATTTTGTCCACTGTCAGCTTCTGAACCAGTCTGTGTCCATATGCAGCAAGACCCAGACAATATTCAGGCTTGTACTGTTAAAGTGTCGGTAACATTCATGTAACAGCACGGCCAGACATTGCACATTTCCACAGTTAAAAGAGGAGTTCATTCAGTACCTCAATGTGGTTGCACATGGGTATGTGGGAGTCATTCAGTCCTTCAAATCGAATGAATAAGAAGAGGGACAAACCAGTTCACCCTTCTGCCTGTTCCACAGAAAATGAAGCAGTCTGGTCAGTGCATCTAACTGATAAACAGGAACATGCAAAGTCCATGCGTGTTCCTTGCGACCAGGGCGAGAACAGTCATCTCCTCCATGACTTATTCAGGAATAGGAGGGTGTAATTGATGATCCAATGTCACAAAGCAATGGAGCAGAGACTGCACTCAGAGACGGCTCCATGATGTTCCTCATGGCCCCATTGCATGTGGAACGTGTGCTATTTTAACATCGTATCCTGGTAGTGAAGAGAGAAGCCAAATATTTTGTGCGATGTCTCAAGGAGGCATCTTGCACCCTCGAGAAGACAGACCCATGTCCTCCATCAAAGACAAAAGCTGTTGGGAATAGTTAACTGTTTTTAGAGTGAAGGTATTGTGGCTTCTGTCGGGATTGTGGATAACATGCCGTTAAGTGCAGAATCACACACCAAATGCACTGTATTAATGTGGGGAGACTGTATGCAAAGCCTGAACTTGTCTCTGTCAATCGTCATGGAGAGTGGGGCTGAAGTGGGGGAAACGTTCTCAGAGGGATTTAAACTGTCGAGCATTATAATCCGAGTCAAAAAAATACAAACTATAAAATTTATCACGTTCATAGTGTCTGTTAAAACATAATGAGTAAATTCCATTCCCCTCAAGTTTCAATGCAATCACCTCTTATTCTCTCACAGCGGTACAGATTAATCTTCACTCACTCCTGTTGACACTCTTTCACACTCTCTGTGACGAGGAGATCATTCCTTATCAAGGAGAGAAAATCTGCCAACAATACCCTAAATACTGCCTCAACAACACTCTCAGAGATGATCACAATAATTGAATTCCCTCACTGTTCCGTCTCTGTTTCTTTCCTGTGGTGTGACAAAGCCATTCCTTCTCTAGCCCTGAGACTGATGTGAAATTTACAAGTTCCTTACGTCTGTACATCAACACGAATAAAGCCAACATCAAACATGGAGATGAACCTCACTCCTGTGAAGAACTTCAACGATATAGAATTCAACTAAAACAAGGAATGGTTACCTACCTATATGGAAATGAGTTATCGGAATATGGTAAACACGCAGAGGAAGGAGCTATCTTTCCTTTGTTCTTCCCTCACGGGATGTGTGCAGCCCTGGTCAAGCCAGCATGTTATACCGATCTGAAACTGAGTGGCTGGTTCAGCTGTTCCACAGGACAGTAAAGAGTAAACTACATTGCTGTGGGATTGCAGTCACACGGAGACCTGAGCAGGCAAGGATGACCCATTGCCTTCTCAAAAGGACATGAGGCAAGCAGATGGACGTTTTCTCACAAATGATAATGGGCTCATTTTAATTGTATCAACTTCCTTCATGAGATGTCAATCGATTATTATTCGATGGCAGGAGGTGAAGAGTCTATGACTTGAGTACTATACACTTTTTTACATCTGACTGATTCTGGACAGAGAACAAGTTAAACATCTCAAGTGCAATTATTTTGTAATTAGCACGTGGTTTGAAGAGACTTGAAGAAACAGCTGTATCCGATTTGACAAAAGCACAAACGATGGTTCATTCAGGTTTGCACTGAGGCTGAGGAGGCGACTGGGATATCATAATGGGGGTATTAGACAGGATTGGTGGGTGGGAAGGAAACGGAAATGCAAATTTGTGCAGGACAGAAAGGGTTCTGGAGTTTGAGGACAGTCTGATTCCTTCTCGCATATCAGTGAGTAATTTGTAAATAGTGATTTGCATTATATATTTGAAAAGGAAAGGAACTTTTGATTGGAACCGAAGTCATTGATTTCCAGTTTCTAAAATTTACATATCATGAGCAGAAATTCAGTTCAACCCAGTTTAACAGTCAAAGACAATGACTTGCTAAGATGGGATAGTAACCACCTTGAATAATCCAAAGGATTTCCTGGATCCGCCATGCTAATGAAATCCAAGGCTGAGAAAGAAAGTAAAGACCCAAGGATAAACTCCTGTCCATTGTTGGATCATTCAAGTCTAATGTTCACAGATTCTGATCCATTGTTGGATTATTTGAGTGTAATGTTCTCAGATTCTAATCTCTCCTCCCTTCCCTTTGGAGCTGCTGATCCCTGTTAGTGCTGTCGGTGATACTCCCTCTCACACTATGGGATAATATATTGATAGAGCCCATTTATCGTTAAACGATGGAAACCCTCCACTGGGATAATTAGAAACCACAGAGATTGACAATAATCACAGTCGATGAACAAATAGCTCCAGTTAACACCTTTCAATTTAATATTAATTTTATTAAACTTCAAAATAATGTTTAACATTTACGCATTCAGCATGGGATATGTGGGAGTGACTGAGGGGAGGGATGTTGGAGATGGTAGATTGTTTGTAATCATTCCATCTGCCTTCAATATGAGACTAATGACAGAGGACTGTTGGAACATAAACCAGTTTTTCAATCTATGGATGGAAACTTATAGCCTGAAATTATTGATCAGTGATTATATTGATGAGTGAACTTTTATAGTCCATAATCTGATGGGAAAATGTGCTTAAGAAAACATGGATTATAACAGGCAAACTGCATGGATATGTTAACAGAGAATTGTACGTGACAAATACAATTCAGATTGTTATTCGAGGTTCAGAAGGGGCAAGTGAGAGTCATGCTGTTAATGTCATTGATGTCAATGAACTATGATGAAGTATCATTTATTGGACTTTAATTGCTGCGTTTATGACATTGGAGTGAAACAGAAATCAGAGAGAATTGGAGGAAATGGCTGCTACGACTGAGGGAGAGATAATGATATTGCCAGTCATCAGTATTAGAACGTGCCACTTTAGAAATCAAAAGATCAGATTCAGGACGCATCTCTAGTGAGGGATGAGGACAGCCAACATTAACCATAAGACCAGACTACATAGGAGCAGAAATTTAGCCTTTCAACCCATTGAGTCTGCTCCGCCATTTGATCATAGCTGTTAAGCTTCTCAATATCACTCTCCTGCTTTCTCCCCATAACCCTTGATCCCCTTGACAATCAAGAACCTATCTCAGTCTTAAATATACTTAATGACCTGGTCTCTACAGCTTCCATAAATCCCGACTCTCAGGCTGAAGAGGTTTCTCCTTGTGTCTGTTTAAAAGGTCTTCCCTTTATGCTGGGCTCTCGAGTCCTAGTCTCTCCTATCAATAGAAACATCTTTCGAACATCCTCTCTGTCCATGTCATTCAGTATTTGGTAAGTTTCAATTCTATGCCCCAGATCATTCTAAACTCCATCAAATATGTGTGGACCCAGAGTCCACACGTGTTCCACATATGTAAAGCTTTTAATTCCTGGAACCGTTCCTATGAATCTTCTCTGAACATCCTCCAGTACCAGTGCATCGTTCCTGAGATACGGGGCCCAAACCTGCACAAAATACTTCAAATGTAGTCTGACCAGAGCCTTATTCAGCCTCAGAAGCATATCCCTGTTTTTATATTCAAACCCTTTTAAAATGAATAGCATCATTGTATTTGCCTTCCTTACGACTGACAACCTGCAAGTCTACCTTGAGAGACTCCTGGACTAGAACTCCAAAGGCTGTTTGCACTTCAGACTTCTGATTTTACTCTTAATATTGAAAATATTCCAAGCCTCTTGTCTTTTTGCCACAGAGCACAAACACACACTATAATCTATCGACCAGTTCTTTACCCAATCGCCCAAACTGCTCATATCTTTCTGCAGGCGAGGCTGAGGACTGCAGACGCAAGAGATCTCGGACCAAAAGAGTGGTGCTAGAAAAGCACAGCGGTCAGGCAACATCCGAGGAGCAGGAGGTGCAAGATTTCAGGCATAAGCTCTTCCTCAGGATTGAGGAGGGTGGGCGCCAGGGGGCTGAAAGATAAATACAAGAGGGTGAGTCTGAGGGGATGGTTGCGTGGAAGGCGACAGTTAGACCAAGGTGGATTGCGATCGTGAATGTCAGAGAAGATGGACAGATTGGACAGTTCAATGGGCAGTGCGAAGTTGGAGTGTTAGACCTGAGATAAGGTGGGGCAAGGTGAGATGAGGAAACTGGTGACATTTACATTGACACCGTGTGGTTGCACGGTCCCAAGGTGGAAGATGAGATGTTGTTCCTACAGGTGTTGGGTGACTTGGGTTTGGCAGTGGAGCAGCCCCAGAACTGACATGTCCTTGACGGATTGGGAGGTAGAGTTGAAGTATTCGGCCATAGGGTGGTGGGGTCGTTGTGTGTGTGTGTGAGTGTGTGTGTGTGTGTGTGTGTGTGTGTGTGTGTGTGTGTGTCAGAGATGTTCCCTGAAACGTTCCAAAAGTTGACATCCTGTCTCCTCAATGTACTGGAGACAGGGAACAATGGGCCCAGTACAATGTCAACGGGGTGTGTAATGATCCTTTGGGCCTTGGATGGAGGTGAGGGGGGAGGTGTAGGTGCGTTTTGCACAACCTGGGATGGCAAGTGGAGGTGCCAGGAGTGGATGATGGTTTGGTGGGGTTGGGGGCGTGAACCTAATGAGGGTGTGGTGGAGGGAATGGTCTCTGCAGAATGCTGATAGGGGTCGTGAGGGAAATATATCTCTGGTGGTGGGGTCTGACTGGAGGTGACAGAAATAGTGGAGGATGATGACTTGTATCTGGAGGTTGGTGGGATGGAAGTTGATGACCATGGCGGTCTATCCTTGTTGTGGAAGGAAGAGTGGGCTTCAAGTACAGAGGCTTGGGAAGTTGAGTAGAATCAGTGGAGCACCTTTCTGCAAGCTCTCCACCTTTTCAATGCTACCTGACCCTCCTCATATCTTTGCTTTTTCTGTACATCAGGCTGTGGGTGGCACGGTGGCTTCGTGGTTAGTACAGTGCCAGGGACGCAGGTTCTATTCCCACTTCGGGTGACTGCAGTTTGGAATTTGCACCTTCTCTCCATAGCTGCATGGGTTCCCTGGGGGTGTTCTGGTTTCCTGTTGCAGTCCAAACATGTGCCTATTTGGTGAAATGGATTTGCTAAATTGCCCAGATATTACGTTATTAGTCAGCAGAGAAGGGGCCGGTTGGGTTACTCTACGGAGGGTTGGTGTAGGGCTTATTTTGTCAAAAGACATCTTTCCACACTCTAGTGATTCTAATACTAAAAATTAGCCAAAGTGCCCTCAGTTCCTTCATCTAGATCGTTACTTGTATAATGTGAAATTCGGTGCTCCCAACACTGAGTCTTGTGCAACAATGCTTGTCACGGACTGCCATCGTGAGATGGCACATTTTAGCCTTACTCTCTGCTAGCTTCAATCGATGCTAGCACATTGCCCCTGACACCATGGGTCCCCTTTCTCAATAACCTCCAGTGTAGCAATTTGTCAAAGGACGTCTTGAGGTGCACGTAGATAATATTCATTGGCTCTCCTAATCTGCTCAGTACTTCCTCAAAACATTCTAGTATGTTTGTCAGGCATGACCGCCCCTTGATGAAACCAGGCTAACTCTGCCCTATTTTATCATCTACATCCAAGTATTCAGAAATCGCATCCTTCATGATGGATTTCAGAATCTTACCCACAACTGAGGTTAGGTTAATTAGTCTGTAACTTTCTGTCTTCTGCCTTACTCCCTTGTTAAACGGGGTGTCACGTTAGCGGTTTTCCAGTCCACTTTGCGCTTTCCTGATTCTAGTCATTCCTGAAAGATCACAACTAACGCTTGCACTACACCTTCAGCTATCTCTGTAACAAGGCTTGGGTGTAGTCCATCTGGTCCAGATTATTTATCTGCATTCTGGCTATTCAGTTTTCTAACCCGTTCTCTTTGAACCCACCATACTCCGTTCTTCCCCTCACTCTGTTGAGTTTTTTTGGGAAAGTAATCGTCTCTTCCACTGTGAAGATTGACACAAAGTTCCTCAGCCATTCCTTTGTTCCCCACCACGACCTCTCTGGCATTATTTCCATTATCTACTTTTGCCTCTCTTTTGTACTTTATATATCTAAGTGGCTCGCTTACCTCCTTATTTAATTTTCTCCATCCTGAAGTATTTTTGTTGACCTCTGTTGGTCTTTATAAGCTTCCAAATACTTTGGTTTCACACTGCCCTTCACTACATTATATACTTCTCTCCTTTGCTTTGATGCTATCCCTGACTTCCCTCGTCAGTCATGGTTGCCTCATCCTCCCTGTACCATGCCTCTTTGTCCTTGCAATGTATCTAAGCTGTGTCTCCTAAATTACTCTCAGAGCCTCCTGCCATTGCTGGTCTACTGTCTTTTCTGCTAGACTACTCTCCCAGTCAGGTCCACCCAACTTCTCCCTTTTGCCTCTGCAGTTGCCTTTATTCAGCTGAAGTACTGTTGCCTCTGATTCTATCTTCTGCCTCTCAAATTGCAGTATAAATTCAACCATGTTATGTTCGCTGCTTCCGACGGCTTGCTTCACTTTAATATCCCTTATGTAGTCTGCATCTTCGATTGAAATTCGAACAGTCTAGAGGACGTTCGCCAGGTGATATTGCAATCAGGATTTAATAAACAGTTGCCACATACAAAATGTGGATTTGCCTGACAGCTACTCCTCCCAAATAACACTCACTAGCTCCTGCCTGATACTGACATAACTTGCCTTACTCCAATTCCATAGCTTCTCCAAAGGTCCTGACTTATCCATGTTCTTAGCTATCTTAAACTGAAGGAGTTTCCAAAGTGATTCCACAATGCTGTCCCCCTGAAATGTCAGTCAACTGTCCAGGCTCATTAGCCAATACGAGGTCCAGTATGGCCCTTTCTGTAGTGGACTATCCACATACCGTTTCAAGTATCCCGCTTGGATGCACCAAACAAATTCTGCCCCATCAAAGCCATTGCTCTCAGGGAGTCCCAGTCAACCTATTTTATTTGAACAGATATTTCGAAGTCGCTGTATACCAGAGAACAGAAAGAGATGATGGATGATTGTGTCCTTCACTGAATCAGCTTTTCTCTCCAGGCATTTTTATTGTGGGTCAGGTAACCTCAGAATTAATACAGCACAGATGGAAGCCATTCCGTCCTTCGTACACCCACGAGCTCTCCAACTCTCTCTGAAAGCAGAGAGAGTTATTGGAGATAGACAGAGATGTTGAAGTCACTCACTGTGACAAATCTGTTTTTATTACACCTTTCCATAACTGGCCCACACATTTGTTCTCAAAGTCTCGGTGGCTGTTGAAAGGACTATTGTATAATCTGAACACAGTAATTGCATCAATCTTATTTTTGTGCTGTATTCATATTGCCTCAGTGGATGAGTCCTCCAGTACGACCTCTCTGAGTGCAAATGCAACATGATCACTGATTAGTAATACAGCTCCTCCACCTCTTTTACCTTCCTTTCTATCTCATCTAACACAACAATACCCTGGAATGTTGAACGCCCAGTCCTGTCCCTCTCCAAACCAAGTGCCTGTAATGGCTGCAAAATCATGGACCCACGTATTGAATCAGGCCGTAAGCTCATCTGCCTTACCCATAATAATCATTGCGTTGACATAAACACACTTCAGCCCAATGCCATCAGATCCTGAGTCGATAGAATATACACAAGAAGGACGGGATGGACCTGAATTGGTAGCAATCTCCGATATGTGGATCATTGGGATTTGCAGGCCGGTAGGATGTTCGCAAGAAGAACGGGATGGACCTGAACTGGCAGCAATCTCCTGGCAGGCAGGATTGCTGTTGTCAGACAGGAGGGTTTAAGCTAGTGTGGTCGTTGGGGGGAGGGGGGAACAGTGGGAACCATAGCAGTAGGTCCACAAGTACACGACTGATGCGGGGTTGGTGACTAATCCCAGTACAGCTAAGACCAACAACAAACAGACAGAGGTTATTGAACACAATGAGCCTGGCAGTCTGAAGTGCACTGATTATAATGTGAGGAGTATGACAGGCAAGACGGATGAACTTGAAGCTTGGGTGAGTACATATCACTGCTATGTTAATATTATAGATATTTGTATGAGAGAGGGATTCGGGAATCCCAATGATACACATATCGGAAGTGCTGCCTCCTCTTCCAGTTCTTTGCCCATGTATTTAACTCTACTACCATTCTATACCTAACCTCATTGGCACATTGAATAGTCTTGTCACATGAAAATGTAAATATCATTTCAGCACAACTCCAGCAATTAATTTTTCTTTAAAATGGACAGACTTGACAATAAATACTTAAGAGTGAGTGAGGAAAGAGGAGTCCTCTGAATCAGTCCAGTGATGACAGGATCTGATATCTATCACCTCCACCAAACCTGCTTGACAACGGACTCCATTTTTCCAGAGTGGCGGGGAGAGGAGGAGGAGTGAAGCGAGGGCTGCCGGGAAGGTTAGGGATTAATTTATATCTGGGCTGTTGTTATACCGAGATACTACACGTATATCTCCCGAACGCCCCCCTCCACTAACCAGAAGAAAACGATCCTGTATGGTAAGGCTTTTATGTCTGATCCAACTTTTTCATTTATTTAAGTGCATTGTTTGGTTTTAGTTGGTTCATATAAAGTTAAGCTTACAATGGCAGGGGACCTCAGACGTGTCGCATGTGACTATTGCTTGATGTGGGTGCTTAGGAAGGTGTCTGACGTTCCTGACTCTTACACTTGCAAGAAATGTGTCCAGCCGCAGCTGTTGTTTGACCGCATGATGGCTCTGGAGCTGCGGATGGACTCACTGTGGAGCATCCGCGATGCTGAGGAGGGATTGGATAGCACAGTTAGTGAACTGGTCACACCGCAGGTTAGGATTGCTGAGCGAGACAGTGAATGTCTCCTGCTACCACATGATGCAGAAATAACACATCCCCCGACTCACCATCGTTATTGTATTTAGCTAGTGCTGATTTCTTTTTTATTTTTGAATGTTTTTATATCTCTACTTACGCAACTTGTAACCAATAGATGAACAAAATTCAATTTAATGCAGATTCATGTTTCGCAGAGTCCCAATTAGCCAATCAAATCACATCCTTCCTTGTCAAACTTGCACATTATCACCTGAAAGAATTCTGTCAGACTTGTCAGCGAGACCTCTCCTTGACGAAGTCATGATGACTCAGCCCTATTTTACGATGCACCTCCAAGTTAGTGCATTACAAGGGCTCTGTTCTGCAGCGAAATATCCCAGTCCAAGCCATCTCCAGCTGCTTCATCAATGTCCTTCTCTCCATCATAAGTTCAAAAGTGGGAATGTTCAATGACAAATGTGCAATTAATACCACCCACAACTCCTCAGTTGAAATTTAATATATCACAATCCATTAGAGATTGGGCAACTTTAGATTTAGTCCTAGCAATGAAAAAGTCTGATTGCTAGGTCCCAGGGGATCCTTCCATATCCGCCACAAATTCACCTGCACCTCCACACATATCATTTACTGCATCCACTGCACCTGATGTGGCCTCCTCTATATTGGGGAGATAGGCCGCATACTTGAGGACCGTTTCAGAGAACACCTCTGGGACACCCAGACCAACCAACCCAACCACCCCTTGGCTCAACACTTCAACTACCCCTCCCACTTCACAAAGGACATGCAGGTCCTTGGACTCCTCCATCGCCAGACCATAGCAACACGACGGCTGGAGGAAGAGCGCCTCAGCTTCTGCCTAGGAACCCTCCAACCACAAGGGATGAACTCAGACTTCTCCAGTTTCCTCATTTCCCCTCCCCCCACCTTGTTTCATTCCCAGCCCTCGAACTCAGCACCACCTTCCTAACCTGCAATCTTCTTCCTGACCAGTCCGTCCCATCCCCACTCCGGCTTATCACCCTCACCTTAACCTCCTTCCACCTATCGCATTTCCAACGCCCCTCCCCCAAGTCCCTCCTTCCCTACCTTTTATCTTAGCGTGCTTGGCATACTTTCCTCATTTCTGAAGAAGGGCCCATGCCTGAAACGTCGATTCTCCTGTTCCTTGGATGCTGCCTGACCTGCTGCGCTTTTTCAGCTACCCATTTTCATCCTAAATTATTCACAATGTTTATAAATAAAACATGCAGAGCTCGCAAAGGAGAGGTCAGCTCTGTGTTCAAAATGCTACTTCAGGCTCCCTCATAAATGACCTTAACTACATCACTGTGTAAATTCCCCAAAATAAGAACTGCAAGAGATTGTCCCACTATTTCCATCGCTGTGAGCATCATGTGGTGAGGAATACAATATCCAAGGTTACACAGCATCCTGGATTGAATCAATATCGTTGTCCCTTCACTGTCACTTGTTTAGAATCCTGTGGCTCTCTTTGAAACATATCAGTTAGTGTCCCTGCAACACGAGGATGACTGGGGTTCACCACCACATTCTGAATGGAAATTAGACACAGGCAAGAAATGCTGGTCTTGCTAACGAAATTCACCTTACAAGAACAACTGACAGGAATCTGCTCTATTAAAGGCATCCATTCTAAACTATCTAAACTCTAACGCAGTTTTAATGAGGCTTTTACTTTGACCTAAGCATCTGATCTTTCTGTAACTCCATGAAAACTTCCACGAGTGCTTTCGCAATGCTGATTAAATATCACATTTGCAAGTTGTACTCATCATTCTGAAAGAGAGAGCCTTTGTTTTTTCGAGAATGCTTTCATTATTTATCAGTATCTAAAGACAATAGCAACAAAGAAACTAAGATCAGGAGTAAATGATTGGACAACTTGAACCAAGTCTACCATGTGGTAAGATCATGGATGATCTGATTGTGGCTATACCCCATAACTTTAATTCATCATTCATAGCCGATAATCTGTCTGACTGTGTCTTAAGAATATTCAATGTCTTACCTTTCATCACTCTCTCGGAGGGAAGGTCCCACAGACGCAGCACACTTTGAGATGGTTAAAACAATCACCAACTCCTTCACTGGGATATTCTCCAGTTTCCAGGAGTCCATCCATTTCTGGAAATCTCTGGCACAAATTGAAATATTGTTTAAGCATTCAACTTGAATAGACTACTCAGAATATTATGGGTTTAAAAAGTATCATGCGTCATTTGAATAAACCCCAACTGATTCAAGGCAAATCTGACAATGTTCCTCCAGAGCTAAATGCTCCTCACAGGAATCAGTTGAGTGAATCTTCTCTGGACTGCTTTTCATGTCATTGGGCCCTCAGCTCTCCTAATGTGGTCTCACCGTGCCCTACAAAACTGTAGGATATCTTCCCTACTCCTGAATGTATTCTCTTTCAAAAGGTTTGAAAATTTTATATTGCCTCCCTATGATGTGCACGCAACGTGTTTTTTTTGTTATCCAGGTGCCTGATTTCTCTGTGCCTCAGCTTTGCAATCTTTCCATTGGATTAATGCACTGTTTTTCATTCAAACCACCAATCTATTCAAACACAGACACATGTTTCCTGCTATGCCCCATATGCCAACATATCATTCACTTGACCCACTTCGAACTCTCTATAATATAATGAAGTGGAGGTCAACGTCCATCTGATAATTAAAAGCGATGCACCCAGCGAAGAGAGTGTGACAAGTGATGTGACCCACCTCCTTGATGACAACCCAGTTTGTTATAACGGAGTGGTTCAATGAAATTGAATCCTTTCACGCATTCTGTAATTAACAAGAACTATTTGCATGTCTAGGGGTGACACTGTGGCTCAGGGGCTAGCACTGCTGCCTCATAGTGCCAAAGATCCAGGCTTGATTCCAACCTCGGGAATCTGTTTATGTGCAGTTATCACATTCTACTCGTGCCTGCGTGGGCTCAAATACGTGCTCCTGTTGCCTCTCACAATCCAATGATGTGCAGGTTACTTGAATTGGGCATGCAAAATTGCCCATAATGTTCACGGATGTGTAAGTTAGGTGCATTTGTCAGGGGTAAATATAGTCAGTAGTGTAGAGGAATGCATCTGAGTGTTTTACTCTTTGGAGGATCAGTGTGATCCTTGTTAGTCCAAAGGGCCTGTTTCCCTACTCGACATATTCTATGATTCTAACTTTAACAGTGAACAAATCACTAACAAACTGAACAATCAGTCTGTAACTAATTACGTTTTCTGGAAAAAAAAACAAGATTTTCCTGATATGCGGTTTCACTAATGCGGATTCCACTCATAAATCCATTATTACTAAGAGTAAAATTAAAACTTAGTTTCTCAAAGTTCATCCAGAATGGAATCTCTTGAAATTTCTCTATCTTATTCCCTCTTCTTTCTCTGTCTGAAATGCCTTCTCAGTTGTTTTCTGGTTTCAAGAATATTTGCTCAGCGTGTTGTGTACAATTATTGATGGATAGAGCTTTTTAGGCAGAGCATGGAGATTTTTTGTGAGACCCCAATATTTCTTTCACAGATGACACTTCCCTGTCATCGTTTTTTCAGCTAGCAGTGGACTCTTCCCCTCTGTCCAATTGCCTCTCTGTTATATATATCTCCTTGACACAAGAAATTCTTAGTATATGATTGGTTTCATATTGTTAAAGCCAAAATGGATCCTTAATCTCCAAGTGCCGTTTTAAGTTAATTGGCAGCATTTGAACTGTTGCCTGGATAAAAATGCTGCTTGGGCCTGAAAACTGAACGGGTTTGATCCATTCTGTCAATTTGGGCACCTGGAAACTGCTTACCCACAGACATTCAATCACCGAAAACCACCTTACCTTGTCAAACGTCATCATGGTATCCCAACGTTTTTACGCACCAATAGACTGATATGCACACGGATACCTCCACCTCGATAATAATAGTCCGATCAAAAAATCCTGATAAAGATTTTTAAAAAAAACCTCTTATTTCAAAACCAGGCATCTGTCGATTCTTCTCCATATTCCTGTCTTCTTTTCTTATTCTTTGGGATTCTGCTTCCCAGGTCTTTGGTTGATAAAGGTCCCTGTCAGAGAGCAGATCTTTCTGCTGCCAGGCTGGACTTGTTAGCGGCTTGCTGCTCTTTGCCGCTCTGACCGACTGTTCAAAATGTTTGATATTTATACCGCAAAAGATTGGATTGTTTCATTTGTTTTAATATTGTAAAAACAGTAAATACAAACTTGATTAGCATTTGGCATCTTGGCACATTATTTAAACTTATTGGCTGAATTTGAATTTGAATTTGTCTCATAGCAACCCAGATATTGCCAGCCGTTTGTCCAAATATTACATTTTTAATTTTTCCACTACTCTGGCCAGCCTTTCAACTCTCTTGAAGGTATAGTACACTTAAAAATCCAAAACACTGTCCACCCTATCTAAACCTCTGATTATCTTATATAGATCAATTCAGACAGCTCTCATCCTTCTTCTCTCGAATGAAAACAGCGACAAGTACATCAGACTTTCCTTATAAGACCTTCCCTCAAAATCAGGCAACATCCTTGTAAATCTCTTTTGACCCCTTTCCAAACGTTCCACGTCCTTCCTGTAATGTACCAAGCAGAAATATACAGTACTCCAAGTGCGGCCACATCGGAGTTTTGTGCACCTGCAGTATGATCATGTGGCTCCAAAATTCTCTCCCTCTTCCAATAAAAGCTAACATAGTCTACACCTTCTTAACAAGCCTATTCACTAGATTGGCAACTTTCAGTGATCTACGTACATTAACACCGAGATCTCTCTGCTCATGAACACTGCCAAGAATCTTACCATTGGCCCAGTACTCTTTATTCCTTTTGCTACTTCAAAATGAATCACATCACACTCTTGCACATTAAAGTCAAGTTGCCACCTCTCAGCCCAGCTCTGTAGCTTATCTATGTCCCTCTGTAACCTGCAACATCCTTCACCACTATCCACACTTCACCAACCTTAGTATCCTCATTAAATTTACTAACACATCATTTTATGCCCTCATCTACATAATTTATTAAAATGACAAACAGCAGTAATTCCAACAAGTTCCTCTGTAGGAACTACAGTTTTTAATGTCGTCTGTGAAAGCAGAAAACATTGCTTTTGTGCCTTTGCCATTTTTGAGTTTTTCATCATTATCTTGTCAGTTTCATCCTGCAAAGAGCAACCACTTAGTTTCACTCTGTGATACTAGTGAAGCTACTGGTATCAGTACTTATGTTTCCGTTCATTTCCTGTCATAGCTTCTTTTAATGTTGTCTGTTAACCTTTTGCTGATTTTTTTTGTTTGTTTTCATTAATTCACAGGAAGAGGGCATTGCTGCATAGGCCGGCATTTATTGCCCATCCTTGATTTCCCAGAGGGCAGTTAGGGGTTATCTACATTGATGTGGGTCTGGAGTCACATATCGGCCAGACCAGGTAATGATGGCAGTTTTTTCCCCATAGGACATTAGTGAAGCAGATGAGCTTCTCCTGACAATCTATTCATGTTCACCATCAGTTTGTTAATCCTAAATTTGAATTCAAATTCCATCATCTGCCATGGCAGGATGCGAATCCAGCTCCCCAGAACATTATCTGGGTCTCTCGATGAGCAGTTTAGCTGTTATGCACTAGGCTACCTCCTTACTCAATCCCCGGAGTATGACTAACTTCTGCAGTATGATTTGCCCTAGTTTTTGCACTCATGCTGTCATTGAATTTCTTATGCAGACATGGATAAGTTTTCTCTGTCATGCAATTCCTCTTCTCTCACAAATATACTTTAATTGAGAGGTATTTAGTATCCCCTTAAGCATTTGCCAAATTTCTTCATCTGTCCTGCCGTTGACTGTTACACCCCCCCCCCCCCTACCAACACCTTCCTTAGGCCACTGTAAGTATTATTACCCAACACTAAGGCTCTCGTATGTGACTCTGTTCTCACTCTTACAATCTAAATTTGAAACTACAGTATGTTGTGGTCATTCTTTCCAAGAGGATCCTTTCCTACAGGATCGTTTTTCATTCCTTGCTTATATCAAATCTAAAGTACCCTGCTCTCTGGTTGGCTCCATGCCATGTGTTCTTAGAAACAATCCTTCATCTCCTCTACGATTTTTACTTGGAGCCTACCCTTTGCCAAGTTGATTAATTGATTCAATATGCACGTTTATCCCACCGTTGTTATCTTGTCACGAGCCCTCATTATTTCCGACCTCAGAAGTACTTTGGGGAGACGGTGGCTGAAAATTACACTTCCAAAGAGGTTTCTTCAGTTGCTTTTTATTTGCACCTGGACTGATTTTAATTTTGTTCCCTCGTGCCAATATCATTTCTTAACATAGCCTTGATATCATCCTGAACGAACACACCAATTCCACTTCCTTTACCTTCATGTCTATCCTTTCAGAAAACCGAGTACCCATGGTCCTGATCTTCCTGTATCCATGTTTCAATCATCCTTACAAGGTCATACCAACTTAAATAACTGTATCTGCTGCCACTTTTATTCCGAATACTGTGTGCTTTTAAGCCTAATAATTTTAAATAAGTTTTTTTCGATTTATTTTTCGATTTAATAGTTTCTTGAGTACGAGCTTCCTGATCTAACAGACCTCACTCCTTGAAGAACCCCAGACATTCCATCTTTATTTGTTAATCGCTGACACACATCTCTATCATTTATTCCAATCTCCAACTCACATTTTGGACTGAATTGATTCCTTCTCGCAGCATGGACATGAGGCTGGACGTGCCTAATGCCCTACTCAACTCTACATTCTGCTCCATTCCTGCCCTGCTGCTTTGTTTCCCAGCCTCCTGGTTTATTAGTTTAAATCCACCCAATTTGCACGAGAAAACCTCCCCACTAGGATGTTGGTCCTCTTCCAGTTAAGATGCAATCTCTCCATTTCTTAAAGCCCCCACCTGTACTGGAAGAGGTCCCAATGATCCTGAAATCTGAAACAGCCACTCCTGAACTAGCTCTTTTACCATATGTTAATCATTACCTAATCCTTACCTCTTTCATACGAGGCACGGTGTGTAATTCAGACATTACAGAGAATTGTTCTCTCTCTCTCTCTCTCTCTCTCTCTCTCTCTCACACACACACACACACACACACACACACACACGCACACACACACACACGCACACACACTTCATTACTTTGAGGAAGAATACCTGGAACCTTATAAATAATCAGAATGATAAGTGGAATGAAGAAATTAGTTCAAGGTAGGATGCGAGAAATTAGAGAAATGAAATTACTCCTGATTGATCAGAACAGTCGAAGATGTGAACTTAAAGCAGTAATCAAAATTATGTAAAAAAACAGGGCAAAATTAGAATAGTTCGTTTTTCTTAGCTGGCATTACAGCATCCCAGTTTCAAGATCGTCGGCACAAGACCTTGGAGTGAGATCAGGCAAAAGTTCTTTATTGAGAGAGTTATTAGTATTTGGAATGCCCTACCTGGGAGACTTGTGAATGAAGACTCAAGAGGGAACTGGATATATATTTGAAAGTTCCCAAATTAAAGGGCAACAGTGATAGAGGTGGCAAATGGGAGGATTTGGGAGACACTTCACAAGCTGATGTTGACACACTGGCCAAATAGCCTCCTTGTGTACATTGAAGTTCTGTACTCTATCATGTACAGATGCAAGTCAAAGCCAGTATCAGATTATTTCCAGCTGTAAATGTTGGCAAATATCTGATCATTTTCTGCAGCATAACCATTTATAATTCAAGTATTGCAAGTTCAGCTTGATGATGAAGTCTAATTAGTACTCAGCACACGAATATTTTACTTTTTCATCCCAACAAATAAAACAAATATTTCCTTTGCTTTGCCACAAAACTCTTTTGAAAATGTCTGACTGTTCACTCACTCGGATGTATGTTCTTCATTCTTTTTCACATTTCGTATTAAATACCATTCATTCTGAAAATTGCAAGTTTTCAAATTGTTATTCACTTCAATTTAATAACAAATCATTTATTTAATCTAATATTCTCTGTTCATATTGAATAATTGTCATTTTTCAATTGTTGGTAAAGAACTGAAGCTCGCACATTTAGTGAGAAATTAAACTGTTAGATTATGTATAAATATGTAAGAACGCAATTTCTATATGACTGTCCAATCGTTTTCTCACTCGAAAAATACAATCATTCAGAAGCCAACGACTTTCCATTTGTTGGAGCAACGATGTATTCATTTTAATACTGACAATGAGAATGTAATTGTCGCGAGTTTTGAGAAGACTTGTGGCTCAGTTTGAAGTTTTGCATTTCGGCTTTTTCGCTGAGCTGGGAGGTTCATTTCGAGATGTTTTACCATCTTCATCTTCAGTGGGCCTCAGGGTAACCAACGCTGAAAATTCCTGCTTTCTATTTATATGTTTGAGTTTCTTTGGGTTGGTGATGTCATTTCCTGTGGTGATGTTATTTCCTGTGGTAAAGTCACGTCCTGTTCCTTTTCTCAGGGGTGATGGTTGTGGTCTAACTCGATGTTTTTGCTGATAGAGTTCAGGTTGAAATGCCATGCTTCTAGGAATTCTCGTGCGTGCCTCTATTTGATTTGTCCCATGATGGATGTGTTGTCCCAGTTGAAGTGGTGTCCTTCCTCAACCGTATGTTAGAATACTAGTGAGAGATGATGATGTATTTTTGTGGTTACTTGATGTTTATGTATGCAAAAGCATGTAATTGTGATCACCACTATAGTCAGATAACATGTTCTTTATTCTGTATTAAATAAAATATACAAACTTTATTTTCGTATCATAAAATGTTGGCAGGCAAGTATATTTTAGTTCCAAAAATATAACATCAACCAAATTGTTTTCAGAGGTGATACAATTATTGTTTGGTTGAATAATGATATTTCACACTTTTGTGAATCACAATTCACGAACATAGCAAGTATCTGATTTTTTCAGATCAGATTGCAATCATAACCTACATTGTTAAAAGATTTGAGTTCAGTCACAGCTGTCTGTGATACTGGGTAAGACATTTGTCTGCTCTTAAATGAATCCAGAGAGTTTCCACCTGGGTCAGGGCAGTCATTCAAACATTATTTCACAACAAATTATTTCGACTCCATCTTCGGTCTGAGCCTTGACTGGGGGCAGATGAATGGACATGGAGTGTTAGAATCACATCGTACAAGTTAATTATGGTGATGATATCTGGCCTGCCTCCCAGACTCCAAGCATTTGCTACCTGGACCAGACACTGGGTAAAGACCTTGACAAGTTGACAGTATTCTGCAGCACATTGGGTCTCGCAAAGAAAGCTCCAAAACCGTGTCCAATAAATGTCACCTTCACATTCACCAGTATACAAATAAAATTGTACATCTCTGTTGATGGACAAAAATTAATACATGGGTCAACCAACAAAATCTATCTGAAGAAAACAGCGGCAAATGACAAGTCCAGAATCACCTTAATAACAGTACTTGACGTATTCTGTCTGGTGTAAGTCATCACATATATATTGTACTGGTACTCAGATGATTGTAAGAATGCACCCCAGAAGTGGACGTCTTGGCCTAACGCCCCTACAGAGCTTCCTGATCTCACACACATCACTCCCTCACGCATTCAACAATTGAAAAGAATCCACATGCTGAGTGAAACATAGAACAGTACAGTGCAGACTCTTTGGCCTTGACGTCCTGCCGACTCTTTATCCTACTCTAACATCAGACTAACCTACATACCCTTCATTATACTATCATTAACTTGCTATCCAATAGTCTCTTAATATATCCCCAATGCAGCTGACTCGACTACAGTTGCCAGCAGTACATTCCAACCATCCACCATTCTCTGTGAAAGAGACATCTCCGTTCAACCTTCCTCCACTGACCTTTAGGTTTTACTCCCTCGTGATAAATATTTGCACCATGGGAAAAAGTATCTGGCTATCCACTCTGTCTTTGCCTCTCGTCAGCTTACACACCTCTATCAAGTCATCTCTCATCCTACTTTGTATTCATCAAATGCAACTTTCCAGAACTAAGTAATGGAGAAAGTGAGAACTGCAGATCCTGATGAACTGCTGATGCCAAAAGTTTTGACTCTCCTGTTCCTTAGATGCTGCCCGACTGGCTGTGCTTTGCCAGCGCCATACGTTTCGACTCTGATCCCCAGTACCTGCAGTTCTCACTTTCTCCATTACTTAGAGCTCTCTCCTCTGCACACTGAACAGGGAATTAATCAGCAGAAACTCATTGCATGTGGAGCTGACTAATTAGTTCTGAAAAGTTGCATTTGATGAATACATTTATTAAAAGAGAAATTACAATTCAACAAATATTCATTCATTCCCAGAGTTACAGTTTTGGTCCATGAATTGGGCAGCTTGAGAACAAACAATGAATGACAGAAGAACTCCGTGTCATTGAGAATTCCATTTGTTATATTCCAGGCTGGATGTCGTTTACCTTAATGCTGGGAATATTATCGGATAAACAGATGTGATAACGGAATGAGGTGAAATGGGCAAGTGCGACATTTTTGCCATCACAGAGATGTATTTGAGGGAGGTCAGGGCTGACAACTCAATATCCTGTGGCACAAGATCTATAGGCAATACAGGAGAGGTGGTAAAAGAGAAAGTGGGGTTGCATTACTAATTGTGGAGTTAGTTACTGCAGTAAGAAAGATCTAATGAGGCTTGGTGGTTAGAGCTCAGGATCAAAACGATGAAGACACACCGCTGGGGATATATTATAGACTCCCAAACAAAAGAAAGTACAGGAACTGATATAGAACCAATTTACTGAGGTGTGCTAATACAACAATAGGATCATTATATTCAGGTATTTCGATTCCAAACATTCATCCGGGCAGTGATAACATTTTTAAGAGGGGACAGATGCCTTGAAATTTATTCTAGGGAGCTTCTTATGTCTACGTGTAGCAGATACAACAATGGGCGGGGCTGTGCTGGACCTCAGCGTGGGGAACGAAGCCAGTCAGATATTGCAGGCAGGATTGGGGTGAGCATGAAAGGACCAGTGGCCGTGACTCCTATGTTATGAGTTTGCTCAGGAAAAGACCCAAAAATGTTTGAAAAATAAAAGCTTTTTTGGATTTGGGAGACCGAATTTATGAAAAAATATGACAGGATCTGGCCAAAGTACAGATGCTTCTGGGTGCAAATGTAACAGAACAGCGTGTGGCACGAGTTAGTGGGTCACTTGAACAAAATGTAATTGATGACAGAGTCGGCCCAGCATGTTACACCGAAGATGAATTTTAGGAATACAAGCCCAGAGACACAAATTCCGAACAGAATTAAAAAAGAAAAAGAAGCTTAAAGCAGTTACAAAGTGAGTAGGTCAACGGAGGTCCTAAAAGAATATAGAATGTGTAGGGCTAAACTTAAAAAGTCTGTGGAAAAGCAGAAGTGGTGGCGGGGAGCTAAAACATTCGAGGGTAGAGATTAGCAAGAATTCAAAGACATTCTTTCGGGTTATTAAGGGAAGAGGATAACTCTGGAGAGAATGGGGAGTCTTCGGGACCAAGGGGGCAGCCTGTGCACGGAGCCAGAGAATATGTTAAACACTGACTTTCTTTCGGTCTTCAGTTTGAAGAAGGAGTTCCTTGATTCATGGAGAGTGACTGTGTGATTCCTTGAGTGAATTGATACAGAAGCTGACAAAGAATTGGAAGTTTTTGCGGGATAGAGAGTAGACAAATGCACAGACCAGGATGAGCTGTATCTTAGGCTGATGTGAGGAGATTACAGTCTCTTAGCTTTTCAGTCTTGTTTTGCCTCTACCGCAGAGAAGGTGTGATCGGACAGGATAATATCTAATATTGGTACAACTTTCTAACAGTGCTAGAAATACCACATGGTGTTAAAGACCACCAAGTCTCAAATCTGTGAGAGGAAAATCACCGAATTGAGTGGAAAAGCAGACTGAGTGAGTGGATAGACATACTGTTGTCCCCATGCCGAATTGTATCATTTTTACAATAGCCTTGTATTCACTGGAACATCAACCACTCTCGCTGTGGAGTGAGACACAGTTTGCAATGCAGTCGATGGATTCAAGGAATTAATAAATGCAGTACTCTTAGACAGAAACGACCAAGGGACCGTGACAACGCAAATTGGCTGTCGGGGTGAAGATTAGTATCAGCGCAGTTAGCACGACCAGAAGGAAAATCTCAGTAAGACCTCTTCCAAGGCCAATCAGTGATCTTGGATGGAGAGCAGGTAGTCAGCGGTCAGGTGTCAAGGAGTGCTTAATGCCAAAGTGCGACATCACTGCAGTGTCTCCCTCCTTCCCTAACCAAAACTAAATGTGAAGGGGTAGAGAGACATGCGGTTGGTTGCAGAGTCAGTAGTAATGTTTGGCTCAAGAGGTTTTGGACAGCAGCAGCTCAGCGAAAACTACGGGCAAACTCAAATAAAGTCCTTTCAACTTTATTGTTGCAGAAATGGTGATGGCAGTTAGGATTGTTGAACGTTCCTCCTACGGGATGTGGGAACTCAGGGAAATTCCCACCGTCCCTGGTAACTACACGTGTGGAAAATGCACTCGGTTGCAACTCCTGGGAGACCGTGTTCGGGAACTGGAGCTGGATGCACTCAGGATCATCTGAGATATTGATAACTTCATAGATAAGAGCTTTCGTATTGTGGTCACAGCCAAAACTCGCCCTAATCATGTTTGTGTAATGACTATAATTTCCCAGTCCCGCGTTAAGATCCATGCTATGAGTACTTCAGCCTTACCTATCTGTCCTGTTGCATTTAAATGAAGGCAATTTAATCCAATAGGAATCATTGCTCCCTGTTGTGTTCAAGACAGAGCGGAGGTGGGCGACCACCTGCAATGGCGAACGGAGTAGGCAGAGAATGAAGGAATCCCCTGTGGCAATTCCCCGCGAAAACAAGTACACCATTTTGGATACTGTTCAGGGGAAATACTTTCCAGGGGAAAGCAGCAGTAGTCAGGTTGGTGGCACTACCATTGACTCTGGGGCACAGTGGGAGAGGGTAACAGTTAACAGGATCTTAGAGATAGGAGAGTCGATTGTTAGAGGGACAGATCGGAGATTCTGTGGCCTCAAATGGGAAACCAGAATGTTGAGTTACCGCCCAGGCGCAAGGGTCCAGGATGTCTACGACTGGCTGAAGAACATTCTCAAGGGGGAGGGGGAGCAGCCAGAAATCATTATGCACGTTGGCACAAATGACACAGGTAGATGTAGGAATGAGGTCGTACAGAGTGATTAGTGAGAGCTGGGAGAAAAGTTAAAAACCAAGACCTTGAAAGTGGTAATCTCCTGATTACTTCCATTTTAATGAGCTAATGAAGGTAAGAACAGGAGGATATGGCAGATAAATAAGTAACTAAAGAATTGGTGCAGGGGTGGGGGGGCAGAGAGATTCAGATTTTTACATCATTGTAGTCTTTTCTGTGACAGAGTTGACGTGATCAGGACGGACAGGCAGCGCATGCACTGGGAAGGGGACCAATATCTTGTTGGCGAATTTTGTTCATGCTACAAGGGAGGATTTAAACTGTATTGGCGAGGAGCGATACCTTCATGATCAGGGAGGCAAGAACGAGGCTGGTAGGAGATACAGTAATCAGAAACAATAAAGTGAAGAGACAGGTCAGGCTGGAACATGATAAGGAGTAAGGAATGCCTGTTGGATTAAACTACTTTTATTTCGAAGCAAGAGGGCTGGCAGGTAAGACCAATAAACTAATGGCATGGATAGGAACGTGGGATTGGGATAATATAGCCTTTATAGAAACATGGCTAAGCGAGGGACAGGACTGGCAGCTTAACGCATCAGGGTACAGGTGCTTTATGTGGGACAGGGATGGTGGAAGGAGGGCAGGAGGAGTTGAATTTCTGATTAAGGGGATTATCACAGCAGTAATCAGAGATAAAATAACTGACCGATAATCCAGTGAGGCTTCGTGGGTGGAGCTAAGAAGTAGGAAGTGGATATTAATGTCACCGGTGTTGTACTATGGGCCTCCAAATAGTCAACGTGAATTAGAGCAACAAATGTGCAGAGAGAAGGGAGACATGCAGGAGCGATATGGTTGTCATAAGAGTGGATTTTAATTTTTGTAACAGACTGAGACTGCCAGAGCTTGAAGGGATTTGATGGAGTGGAATCCGATAAGTGAATTCAGGGAAGTTTCCTCCAGCATTATGTACACGGTCCTATTTGCGAAGGGTCAAAAATCGAACGACTCTTGGGAAACAGAGTAGGACAGGTGACTGAGGTGACAGTGAGGGAGCACTTTGGGACCAGTGACCATCCTCCTGTTAATTTTCAAATAGCTATGGAGAGGGACAAAGCTGGTCCACAGGTTCGAGTTCTAAATTGGGACAAGGGGAATGTTGATGGGATTAGACAGAAGCTTGCAGGGGTTGACTGGAGTAATTTGTTTGCAGGTAAATGGACTGCTGGCTAGTGGGAAGCCTTTAAACGTGAGATAGCGAGAGTTCAAGATCTATATGTTCCTGTGACGGTGAAGGGCAAGGTTGGCAGGAATGGGGAACCCAGGATGACATGAGATATTTAGGCATTGACTGGAAAAAAGAGGGATGTGTGGCTCAGGCACAGGCAACTGGGATCAAGGGAGTCCCTGGCGCACAATAAGGGTTATAGGAGTTTATCTTTGATGGAAATCAGGAGGGCGACAAAGTGGATATGAAAGAACCCTGGCTGAGAAGATTAGGATTAATCCAAAGAGGCACTTTTAGAATGTGAAACGAAAGCAATAACTAGTGAGAGAAAATGACCCCTTAAATACCAATATGGACGTATATGTGTGGAACCATAAGAGATGAACGAGGTCCTCAAAAAATATTTCTTCTCCGCATTTACCATGGAGAAAGGCATAAGTACTTGGGACCTTGAGGAAGTTAGTGGTGATATCTTAGGGGCAGTCTGGATCACAGTAGAGGAGGTATTGGGCGTACAAGGATGTTTGACGATGGATTAAGCTCATGATCCTTAACAAGTATATTCATGAACACTGCAAGGAGCTAGAGAAGAACTTGCAGGGACATTGGTTAAATACATTTATCACAAAGTTAAGATTCCGGAAGACTGGAGGATAACAAATGTTGTGCCCTTATTTAAAAAGAACTGTAAAAAAAAGCTTGGGGA
Source organism: Chiloscyllium punctatum (assembly GCF_047496795.1). Lineage (NCBI taxonomy): Eukaryota > Metazoa > Chordata > Chondrichthyes > Orectolobiformes > Hemiscylliidae > Chiloscyllium > Chiloscyllium punctatum. The sequence goes on along the minus strand of NC_092757.1, from coordinate 21,023,820 downwards.
ACTATAGACCAGTAGGTTTGGTAGGTACATTACTTGAGAATATACTAAGGAATCTTTGGTATGTATATCTTTGGTAGGTACATTACTTGAGAATATACTAAGGAATAAGATGTAAATGTTTTTGGAAAGGCAGGGTTTGATTAGGAATAGTAAGCATGGCTTTGTGCATGGAGGTTTATGCCAAAAAAGCTGTTAAAGTTATTTGATGATGGGACCAAAAATGGTTGATTTTGGCAGGGTGTTAGACGTCGAAACATATGGTGCTGGAAATGCACAGCAGACCAGGCAGCATTCAAGGAACAGGAGATTCGATATTTCAGGAATAAACCCTTCATCAGGAATGTCCAAACATCGATTCTCCTGCTTCTCGGATGGTGCCTGACATGTCGTGCTTTCCAGTGCCACAGTGCCACACTTTTTTCGCTCTGATCTCAAGCATCTGCAGTGCTCACTTTCTCCTCGGACGGTAGAATTAGTCCGTATGGATTTCAGTTACAACAGAATAGGATGAAGGTTTTCACCCCCTGGACACTGATATACAGCTACAGGAGGAGGCTCATCAGCCCCTTGAGCCTACAAAGCTGTACCCAGAGTAGATCACGCAGCATCAGTATCCTGTTCCAGCAACAGGATCAGTCTGTTCAGTTACTTGAAGTCCGTAATACAGGAAATCGAAGAGGCCACAAACTGACTGGAGTCTGGGGTTTACTGGAATAACACGAGGCCATTTAGCTCCTCAATCCTCTTTTCCCTTCAGTAACGTCAGGGCTGATCTGGTTTCGGCTGCAATTTCTCTTTCATGCCCAATTCTTTGTAGACCTTCAATCTCTGACGTGTCAAAATCCATTGACACCCACTCCCACCCCCTTCCAATCATTTCAGTAATGCAACTGTGTGAGACAGAGAGTTCACAACATTCTCTACCCTCTTAGAGAAGGCAACACTCCCCACACATATACCTTGGCCTATTGATAGGAACAAAAATATGAACTCCGCATCAGAGTGGCTGGACTTGACATTAAGGCAGGATTTGACGGAGCAAGTTGTTAAGGAGTCTGAATAATGTTGAACTGAATGGGATCAGGTGTAAACTCCCCCTGGGTCATTCAGAAAACAATGTGGCTGGTGGACAGCAATCCTCTTCGTCCCTGGATATCTCTGTGGGCGATCCTTCGGGTAGCTTCCTGGACACAAACACCTTCATCTACTTCATCAATATCTTTCCCTCCATCATTCGATCAGAAGTGAAGATGTTCTGTAGAAATCACATCGAGCTTCAAAACCTGGACAACATTCAAGCGCATGTTGTTAACGTGTAAGTAACATTCATGTGACAATACTGCTGGACCCTGAACATTTCCACAGGATAAAAAGAGGAGCTATTTCAGCATGTCAAGCAGGTTTCACAGGAATTTGAGAAACCCATTCAGCCCATCGAAACTATTGGATAAGCAGGGTCACAGCCAATTCACTCTCTCCTGCCTATTACACCTGAAGGTATGTTTTTAAAAATACAAATATTGGAGAGCAGGCGGCTGAAAGACCACACCAAGCAAAGCAGCATCAGGAGGTGGAGAAGTCAACACTTTGGGTGGAACATTTCTTCAGGAGTGGGGATGGAAGTAAGGAGGTCTACAGATAAAGAAGCGGCATGGGCAGAAGGAGTTGGTGTGGTGAGGTGGGGATGGATCAACACTGGTAAAGAGTACAATCGTGTTAGTCGATTGGAGGAATGAATCCAGTTGAAAGCTGGAAGAAGGGTTGATCAGAGGAATGGAAGAGAGGTGGACGGTCTGGGAAGGGAGGGGGAGGTGATGGGAAGGGAGTGGGAGGGACTGGGAAGGGGGTCAACAGATTGGAAGGGTGCTTATTTGAAATTAGAGAACTCAGTGTTCTTGAGACACTCGAGACACTGACACATCAAAAGAAGAGGTCATTCGGCCCCTCTGAACAGTGATACTGAAACAGGAGGATGTGTTTGATGCTGCAACATGACAAACTAACGAAGCATAGACTGCTCAAACAATTTGCTCCATTCTTTTCCTCCTGGCTCCATTGCTAATTGCATCAGTCTTTGTCACGGTATTGATTTTGTGATAGTCCCCACTTGACCTCCGGGTACCATTTGGCTTTGGCATCATGACTATAGGTGAGTTCCCGTCACTGTATCTCACTTCGATTATGACATCTTGGAGCATTCACTCTCTCTTTCTGAACCTGAGCCAACTTTGGAGGGTTATGCCTATAAGGATGTTGCTTAATCGGAACAGCATCTCCGATATCTACATCATGCATAATTATGATAATACTTCCGAGTTTATTTCCGGATATCTGCCAAAGTGATAGTAATAACTCTTTTGGTCATTTCGATTTTCTAGTGGAAGGTAACTCAATAATTTATCCCAATTTTTGACAACTTTCTCATTGTTCAATTTGATTTGAGGAATGTCCAATTCAGAATTCTCTGAACTTGGTTCTTCCTTCCTTCATGATCACCTCCTCCTCTTGTTTTCTTTCACTATCAATCTATCTTTTGAGCATATTCATATGACACACTTTGTGAGATTTCTTCCTGTCTGGAGTCCTTATCAATTAACTCATCTCACTAAAGTTCCTCTCAACTTGATAAGGTACATGAAACCTTGTTTTTAAATGTTCACCTGTTACTGAAAGGAACACCAATGCCTTATTCCCATTGGCAAAATTGTAAATTTGCGATTTATTATCTGCTTCCTGTTTCATTGTATGCTGTGATACTTTTAAATGTATCTATCCAATTCTCCAGCTCTATTTAATCGTTCCCTAAAATTTGACACATCGTCCAAATGGGTTGTCTCTGAATTCTGACTTGTTAAATCTTCCCTCATCAAATTTAATGGTCCTGCTAGTTCTTGCCCCAAAATTAATTAAAATGGACTGAATTTGGTCGATTCATTCGATGCATCTCTGATTGCAAAAAGTTCAAAACGAATTTCCTTATCGCAATCATTTGGATAATCCTGATCACAAAAACTCAACATGGTCTTCGGTTTTTGATGCCATCTCTTTCGTGCTCCCTGTGATTATGGATAATGAGCAGTAGATTTGAATTTCTTTATTCCCAAGTTATCCGTCGCCTCCTTGAATAGTTTGGATGTGAAGTTTGATCATTGATCTGACTGTATCATTATTGATAGTCCGTATCTATCAAAAAATAAGTATTTTTTATACAACCTTTTAAGCTTTGGTGCTGCATAATGAGATTGCCTCTGGATATCTAGTCGCCACGTTCATTATTGTTAATAAATGCTTATTCCCATCGTTTGTTTGTAGTAGGGGACCTACGCAGTCAATCAAGACTCTTGTGAAACGCTCCTCAAATGCTGGAATAGGTATTGAAGGTACAAGTTTTATTACTGCCTGCGTGACATGTTTGACACGTCTGGCAAAATACAGTCCAAGCCTGTAACCAAATCTTTATATTTTAGCCGGTGTTGTCCTCACCACAAAATAACCTCCAACTGGTAGCTCAAGTGCCAATCACGGCACCTCCTTTATATACCCACCTGGAATAATAATTTGATGAATTTCTGCCCATGTCAGCTCTGCTTGAAATTGTGATGGCCTCCATTTATTCATTAAGACATAATTTGCTAAGTAATAACAGACAGGAATGCTTTCTTTCTTGCTAGCTAAATGCCTTTTGATATAATTGTTTTAATTCCTCATCTTTCTGCTGCAACTCAATCAACATAGCAGAGCTAAACATACTTGCATGTTTTCCTACCTGCTCCTTCTCTGTTCTACTTACCTGGTCAAAATAAGATTCGGATAACTCTACATCAGCTTCCTTTTGATCCATGCATTTTGATCCCTCCTGCTTCAACCTGTACATTGTGATCTGTGATCCCATAATAAGGGAAAATTCCTGGATAATCATTCTCCAGGTCTTCCGTTGCGTGTATCTCCGCTGGCTTTTCAATTAGAGTAGGCTGCACTCCTACCGGTGAATCAGCTATACCATTCGCAAGGACAGATTTTATTGCTGGAGCTGACAGTTTAGGGTCCAGTACTCCTCTCACACATTCTCCACTGTTCTCACTTTGCATAACTGAGCATTGTTTGTCTCACCATGAATTCTTGTTACCAGCACATTTCCTGACAATATTCTCTCAGGAGTGCATATCTCCTCATCCCTCAGCATTACAGACTGAGAAGATCCCGCGACCAATAATATTGGAACCTCCTTGCCTATTACTCCTGGCCTATGTGAATTTCCTTTAAACTTTTCATGTATATTTTTAAGCAGATCTGACACATCCTCATTAATCAACCTCTGATCATCTTGTAACTCTGAGAGTTGTCAAACTTCTCTTGTGCTTTTTGTTACTAGTACAACAAAACTTCCACACTTGTCTAATTTTCCTACATCTGGTTTTCTGCTGGCCCACCAACACTGTGGTTTTGCGGGGCCCACTTTATTGCAATGAAAACACCTGCGCCTTTTAGCTTCTTTGTCCCTCTCAAGGGTTTCGTTTTTTTACCCTGTGGTAAATTGTCCTTATGACCTTCACTGAGATCTATCTTTCCCTTTCCACGTTAGGAATCTCTTTGCTCCAATTTCTATCCCTCTTGGACTGAAATTAATCATGAGCCACTTCAATAGCTCACCTTGCTATTTTAGCTCTCTTCTTTTTCATATGAGTTCACACCACTTCAGGCAGTGAACTTTTGAATTCATCCAAAATACTTCCCTCTGTAAGGGCATCGTAGTTTTGATTGATTTTTAAAGCCCTTATCCATTCAACGAAGTAACTCTGTTTGATCATTTTGAACTCAATGTAGGTTTGACCAGGGTCCCTCCTTAGATTTCTGAAAAGTTGTCCATAGCCTTCTAGTACAAGCTCATATGAAGTTAAAATGGCTTTTATCACCTCCTCATACTCCCCAGATACCTCCTCTGATAGTGATGCAAATACCTCACTTGCCCTACCGACAAATTTCGTTTGGATCAACAAAACCCACATTGCCTCTGCCCACTGCATTTGTTTAGCCAACTTTTCAAATAATTTGAAAGAAGACTTCAAAGACTGCATCCTCCTCATCAAATTTAGGGAATGCTTGAAAATACTTAAACAACTTCTCACTGGGTTTTGACTATCAGGGGCTTGTTCATCCACACTCCCTTCCTCACTAAGCCCCCAAAGCCTCTCTCTCCAGCCTTTTACACTGACTCTCCTTTTAAAAGTGTCAGTTTTCGCCGTCAAAAAAGCTCTCTCATTTTTCTCCTCTAATGCTCTCTCTTTTTCTGTTTCTTTTGCTTTAAATCGTAACTCAAATTCTTTCATTTCTGCTGCCCTTTCTTTACCTCTCGCCTCCAACTCAAGCTTCTTTTTTTTGCAATTGAATTGTTGCCAACTCTACAGATTCTGATGGTTTTTGTAGCAGGTTTAATTGATGTACTACTGCTGTTATGATCTCTCATTTCCTCACAGAAGTAGGCAGTTCCAATTCCAGCTTCTCTGCTAATTCTTGCAAATTGGTCTTTTTAACTTTTGGCGAACCTTCCAGAGTCACTGCATCCAAATCGAGAAAACTTCTGGTGACTGAAAGGGAAATTACTTTCCCAAGATTTGCCTACCCAACAAAACCAACACCCGAAATAAAGACACGAGCACCTCACACTCTCTGTTTAAAATCCCGCAAAGAGCCCCCAATCTGATAGAGGCTAGGCTAGACCACTCAACACATTCTTAAGCAGGCAGCCCAGACCATAACTTTGAAATTTTTTTCGTTAAATGTACGATGAAAATTACCCTGAGTAAGATAGTGAGGTTGTCCACTAGATTTTAAAACACACAAAAACTGTACTCACAAAATTACACAATGAAACACAAAGAACAGAGTAAAGAACCCCTATAGAACGCAACCTATCCAGCTAGATTAATTTAAGTATTCCGAATATATACAACAGTCCCAATTAGCAAACTCCCTTTAAACCCCAGTATAAATGGAACACATGCTTACAGGTTGAAATTGAAGGGCAGAAAAGAGAGAGGGATTTTCCACATAGCTCCCTGCTGAACGTCCCAGTTCAAGACTCAACTGAAAACTGTTCAGCTCAGCTCAGTTCAGCTAGTTCATCTAAAAGAGCTGACCACTCCCCTTTCATTATAGAGGTCACTTCTAAAGCATGACCACTATGGCCTGAAATCTCATCTGTTTACATATAAACAAACACCTCTTAAAATACCTTTCAGCTCTGTACCAAACCAGACTGACTGGAGTCAGGTCCTGTTTTATTGCCCCTAAAGTCAAGGGCAGTCTCTTTGAGCAAAGTAACAGCCTTGACAAAACAAAAGGGACTAGCTTTTTATGTTAGAGAAGACAGGCTAGTGTTCTGTATGGAGGTCACAATCTGGTGGGAATGGTTAACTCGCTCAGAGGGTGACTGCTGACTGATCTGTGAACAACATGACACTTACTGCAAGATCACACAACAACTGCACATTGAGGCAGTGAGAGTTCATTCAAAACCTGGAGCTCTCTCTCAACCATCAAGGTGGGGGTGTCCGCAAGCTTTGTAAACTAACATAGAGTCTTAGAATCCTACAGCACGGAGACTGTCCGTTTAGCCGAAACTGGTTCATGCTGACAAAAATGTCCACTCATGCTAACCTCATTTGGAAATAATGAGAGTTACTCCATAACGTTCATGTTTTAATACAATCAGTTTTTTAAAAATTATTTTGTAGACATACAGCTTAAACATTCATTTCCTTCACACTGTCCTCATGGTACCATCACTGCAGGGATGGTATGGTGAAACTCCATTACTCTGTCACTCTGTAGCAAGGAGATCATTCATTATAAAGGAGGGAAAGTCTGTTCACAGTGACAATGTACTGTCTCAATAACACTTTACAACTGCGGGAATGTGTCATCACACTTATACATTAATCATTTTGTAATGAACGATACCACATATTTACTATGCTGATTACTTACTGCTCTGTATGAATTCTGTCAGTGGCTCATGTCCAAGGACATCCAGCTCCTTTTCACCAAGAGCACTTCCCATCATCTCGCCTTCTCATAAATACAAAATGAGAAGGTTGGCATATTTTACCAAATAATTTCTTTGCCTTATGAAGAAAAGCTACACCTAAAGCAACAACACTGTTGTCAATGGAGATGCTGAGGAGGCGATGGTTTAACTGTATTATCTCCGAAATATTAATCCAGGGACCCAGGTAATGACCCAGAGCCGGGATTCGAATCCTACCACGGCAAATGTTGGAATGAAATCAATAAAATATCAGGAATTCAGAATCAAATAAAACAATGAAACCATTATCGATTGTCCTACCTGGCACCCTCATGCTTTTCAGGGAAAGCAATCTACCATCTTAACCAGTTCGGGCTTACATGTGACTCCAGAACAACAGCAATGTGGTTAACTCTCAGTTGTAGTTTGAAATGGCCAAGCCAGCCACTCAGTTATATCACTCACGACAAAGTCTCAAAGAAATGAAGCAGGACAGAACAAATCACTGACTCCTTACAGCCCACAGACTGCAGTGGGTTAGGAAGGCAGCTCACCAACATCTTCTCAAGGACAACGAGGAAAGAGAATTACATGCTGGCTCAGCATGTATTAATGAATACAAGAAGATGATCACACTCAGGGAAGACAGAAAAAGGGACATAATTCACTTCAACAGTGACTTTAGTTTATACCTTACATGGGCATGATTTTCAGTAATATGAGAACAAGATAAAAATAAATAACGTTCATCTCGTTTTATTTTCCTTCCCAGCTGACCATCAACAATCCCTTTGTTTGCTTCTTTCTCTCTCTCTCTCTTTCTCTATCTATTCAACACAGTCCTCCTGCCCTTTACAACAGACTTCCCTTTCACCAGCATCAATCACGCTATTTCGCAGCGGTGTTCAGTTCTGATGTACGCTCATTGTACTCGAAATGGCAATTTTGTTTTTCTCTCGATCCGAGGCTGCCAAATCTGCTCAGTTTCTCTGGCACTTTCTCGTTTCTTTGCTTCTGATCTCTTGCGAAATTATTTGTTTTACTTAACCTTTAATTTGTTATTACATGGGATGTCTGCATTGCTGGCAAGGGCAGCATTTGTTCACCTCACGAAATGCATTTTCCTGTGAGGTCATTCTTTCAGGCAGTATCCAGCCAAGCACATTGGCTGTGTGTCTGAAGTCAGTCTTATGTCTGACCAGATAATAATGCTAGATGTCTTTAACAAAGGACATCAGTGAAATAGATGAACTTATTGACAAAATTCAGGTGAAGTTATGGTTGATATGAATGAAAATCGCTTTCATTTCCAATTGCTGTCATTTGAGTTTAAGTTCTGATATCATCTGTGGTAGGATCTGAAACAGTATCACTATGTGTCACTACCTGGGCCTCGAAATGAAATTTGTTGTGAAATTTCGAATATGATAGTGTGCCTCTAGTGGAGTTAATTTAGAGACAAGAACAATGCTGTGCTCGAAATATTTGCAACTGAAATCGTGCTTCGAGGAGACCTGGAACTATATCGTCTGAATTTTATCAAGGTATAGATAATCGTTTGTTAAGCATCAGCATTGATGTCAAGATGGCAACTGGGGGTATTATCGATCTGGTAGTGGATAAGTTTGGTGACAGCCAGAATACCGAGACATAAATTAATTCAGGGAAAAAGATACTTCGGGATTGTGAACAGTCTTGTTCGCAGATATTTGTCATGCCAGGAGTGTGGGCGATTCTGAAAACTGTGGTAATGAATGGAATTTGCAGTTGAAACTGAAGACAACATTTTCCGTCTTTGCCAAATATAGAAAACAGAAATAACAATGAGGTTTGACATGGTTTATGGTATTAATAAATGGATAGAGATGGAGAGACTTACCAGGAACACCAACAATAGCAAGCATGGGATAGTAACCCGCCTGAATAATCATCAGTAGACCGTGTATCCGATCTAATAATGACGACCCAGACCAGGAAAAAATAATAAGACCCCAGGATAAACCCCTGTCCATTGTTGCAGCATTCCAGTCTAATGTTCTCAGATTCTGGTCCATTAATGGAACATTCCAACGTATTTTCAGATGTTGACCTCTCCTCTTACTGTCCCTGGAGCTGTTGGTCGCTGTTAGTGTTGGATGTGATGCATCTGCTACTACAATGGGATAAATCATTGCAAGAAGCCCCTTACTAACAGAAGAGGGAAACCATCCAGTGACACAATTAGGGTCCATGGAGACTGACATCAACTACAGTCACTGAACAAACAGATCCAGTTAACTCCTTCCAATATGGTTCCTTCAGATCACAATAATAACAGGACTGGACTGGATGCTGACATTGCTGGCTATTGGTCACATCTCCCATCACCCATTGCTCTAGTGAAGTTCGTTGTGAGGGAGAATGATGGATGTTTTCTTATCGCAGGCTGGATGATTCTGCAGTGCTGTCTGTTTGCAATGTTGTAACTGCCGGAACCTCCCACAACCACCCCCCAGAAAACGCAACCTAGATGTTGTTACTGAGCCAATCTCTCCTCGACTAGATTACGCAAAGCCAATAGATTCTCAGTGGGCATATTTGCCCTGATCATACACAGCAAATGTTGGTATGTCTGGGCATTCCTTTCATTGCTCTGATAAGACAATTTTGTATCTTCAATAAACAATGCGCTAAAGTATCTTTCAATTCAAACTCATAAACATCTTAATGCACTTGATTTGCTTCAAACCAGTAAGTCTTACATTTCTTTGAATTCAGTCCAAAGCCAAATGTTGAATGTTACAAAACCAGTCCCTTTAAAAGGTTATGTTGTCCTTGTTTATTTTCAAATAGTGTTCTAAAAACTAAAGATTCGAATATATCTGAATTTTGAAAAGTCCATTGGGACCCCTTTGATTGTACCTAGCAAGTAATGCCACAGGTAGACCACTTTCATTTCATTAAAAAAAAACAGGTGTAATCAAGAGGACATGGATGGGATGGGCAGATCGTTTAAGTTTGGGGGTTAGATGAGTCAGGGTCACTGTTGACATTGGACGCTCTCTACCTACTTCTGCCTTTCTGACCTCATAACCTGTAAGCTTTTTGTGTCAGATTTACCCTTTGTACTAAGACGTTTCTTTATTGCGATTATTGCAAGTATTTTGGAAGAGCATCCTTAAGTCGGGATACCCTGTCGGTTGGATAGAATAAGTTATTCGGGTATTATATCTTCAGTTCATGTGCGTCATTCCGTAATTTGGTAAATAAATATTGTTTTTTTAAAACTCGGCAGTCTGAACCAGCTAATTCACTCCGGGAATATACACTATACACTAGCCTTCAATTAATAGCAAACGTATGGTCTAGGCTACCCGCTTAAAATGTTTTGAGGAGTTGGGCCTGGTCCATAACAATGTATAATAGCCTTGTTCATTAAAAGTCATGAATTAATGAGTAAGGGATGGAATGAATAGGATATTGGCTATGGGACAGGAAGGGCTTGTGCCAGTGGCTGAGAAGTGCTGAGGGGAGGACAGTAACATATCGTGGTCATGAGTATTCAACCATCACTCTTTCTGACAAATGAAATGAAATGCAATGCAGAGCAAGATAACAGATAACCTTTGGTACATGGAATGTTGAACGACAATGTGAGTAGAACAGGACAATTTTAAATGAGATATGTGGAATTGTATTTTTTATTTAGACTGTGTAATCACAGGTTATATAGGTTGAGAAGATTGTTTATACATGGACGTGATATTCAGAATTAAAAACAGATACAGATAACAAAATATGTTAGGTTACAGGGAGTTACAGCAGAGTAAGAGTGAGGATATAGCTCATTCCGAGCTGGTACAGAGATGATGGGCCACGTGACCACCATCTTTGCTGTAATTATTCTGAGAAACGTGTCGAAAACTTTCAGAGCCTAAGGATATAAGCTTAATCAGAAAGCACGCAGACAATGTCATAATTAATAATCTATTCCCAGTTTTCATCACGTGTAGCTGTCTCTAAAATACATATTAGATTAAAATCAATTTGCTATCATTCGTTCATTTATTTTCAGAACTTAAAGAAGCAGACATGTAATACATGTAGCACTAGCACAAAAAAAAGGAACAGGATTGGACCATGATGTCCAAATATAACCTGGTTGAGCATCTAACCCAATCAAGATAAGCAAAATATATAGATAGTGGAAATCTTAAACACAAACGAAATGGTGGAGAAATACAACAGATGACGCAGGATCTGGATGGAGAAACAAAGTTGACATATTGAGGTTTATATGAACCTGTTCTGAGCAAGTCATGAGGGACTCAAAAAGTTAATTCCGTTTTTCTCTGCTCCGATACTGCCTGACCTGTGGGGTTTCTCTCCAGCACTTTCAATTGTTTCAATGGCAGGAGACAGAGAGTAATGGTGAGCAGTTGCTGTTTGCACTGATGTCTTGTGACCAGCAGTGTTACACAGAGAGTGGTTCTGGGTTTTAATTGTTTGTCATTTATGTAAAAGATTTGGATGAGAATATAGAAGGCATGTTAATAAGTTTGTGGATGACACCAAAACTGGTGGCACAGTGGACAGTGAAGGAGGTTTTCTGAGATTACAATAAGATCTTGATCAAATGGGTCAATGTGCTGACAAATAGCAGATAATGTTCAATCTGGATGAATGCGAGGAGCAGTCAATAGTGTGTGTTTGTTGCTCTCTGATGCACCAGGAATGGGATGATTTTATTCCCCATCTCCTGGGTTCAGCGCATCAATATCCTTCATGATCTTTGAGAGGCCTTACCCTCTCCATGGGTACCCTCTTGATGTTAATGTAGTGGCACAATATTTTTGGATTATCCTTAAATTTAGCAGCCCAAATAATCCCATTTCTCCTTTTACCTTGCCTGATTTCTCTCTAAATAATGCCCCACAATCTTCATATTGATTAAGTCATCCAATTGAATAGAATTGTCTATACCTAAAGTAACAATCTCTTTTATTCTTGTGTTGACCTCAACAACTTTAGTCATCCATTGTTACTTCATCTTACCAGTCTTACCCTTCACTCTAACAGGATCATAATGCCTCTCAACTCTCGTCGTCGCACTGTTCAATGCCTCCCATTTGTCAGACATTGTTTTACCTGCTAACAGTCTACTGCAACCTAACTTGGTATGTCCTTTTCCCATGCCATTAAAACTTATGGTACTCCAATTGAAAAGATAACATTGATGGAAGGCTTAATTATTTTCTATAACGATTTTGAAACTATAGAGTTATGATTGCAAGATCCAATCTACTCCCCTACCTTTACTTCAGACAGTTTTCCTGTACATTGCACAGAAGAAGGTCAAGTTTTGCTCCTTCTCTAATGGGATCATGCACATATTGATAAAGAAATTTTTCTTGAATATATTTGACAAGTACGTCACCATCCAACCCTTTAACACTATGGTAGTCCGAATCAATTTTTTAAAAATTAAAATCCCTCATTATTACAACGTTATTAAGTGTACACATATCTGAAATCAACCTCCATGTTTGTTTTTCAATTTCTTTCTTATTGTTGGAGAGCATATAGTACAATACCATCCACGCGTTCTTTCCTTTCTTATTCTTTAAATTTCATCCAGTATACTTTCACTGGGACGATTTGTCACATCTAAGAATAGACTGCCTACAGTATGGAAACAGACCCCTCAGCCAATCAACTCCATACCGACCCTCCGAAAGAGTAACACACAAAGACACATTCTCCTCTCCTATATTTACCTCTGACAAATGCACCTCACACTGTGGGCAATTCAGCATGGCCAATTCCACTAATCAGCACAGCTTTGGATTGTAGGAGGAAACGCGCTTAGACACGGTGAGAATTTGCAAACTCCACACAGATAGGGGTCTGAGTTTGGGATCAAACCAGTGACCACTGAGCCGCCATGCCACATGCCACGCCATGCGTGGGTTTCCTCCGGGTGCTCCGGATTCCTCGAAGCTGTCCAAAAAGGTGCAGGTCAGGTGAATTGGCCATGCTAAATTGCTCGTAATGTTAGGTGCAGGGGTAAATGTAGGGGAATGGGTATGTGTGGGTTGCGCTTCGGCGGGTCGATGTGGTCTTGTTGGGCCGAAGGGCCTGTTTCCACACTGTAAGTAATCGAATCTAATCTGAACTAAGCCTACCATATAATCTCTTCAAAGTGATCTTTACTTTCTTATGTATAATACAACCCTTATGTTTTATCTGGAGGGTATTCAGAAATATCTTCCCCAGTTCCAACAATAATTTATTCCTTAATCAAAAACGGCAGGCATCCCTTCCCTGCTCATCACATGCCCCTTTTTCTATCCTTTCTCTGACACCTAACACGTGGAACATTGAATTGCCAGTCTTGAACATCACTCAGCCAAGTTTCTGTCATAAATTTGATGTCCCAATCCCATGTTTTTTAACATGTTCTGAGTTCATCAGCCTTCCCTGTTTAGATTAGACCAATCCTTTTTGAACACATCGTTTCTATTCAAAAACACATTCCAATTTCCCAAAATCTAAATCCCTCAACAACACACCAGTTCGTCAGCCATTGCTTTTTCTCCTTTCACCCTTTGTTCATTTCCTGGTTGATTTGGCATTGGGAGTAAACCAGAAATAAATACTTTAAAGTTTTTATTTTTAATCTTCGACATCACCTCTTCAATTCACTCTGTATTGCTTTATTCTTTTCCCTAAAAAATGTCATTCTACCAATATGTACAATAATTTCTGGCTACTCAATCTCACAGTTAACAATGTACTTGAAGTGTTTGGAGTCATTCTTAATCCTACCACCGGGAAAGTCACAAGCCATATTAAACTCACACTCACTGCCACAGAATCTCCTGTTGATGTCCCTGACAGAAGAGTCCACAGTAGCAATAATGCGACTAAATATTCTCAAACGCTGCCGAACATAAGAATCATGAGAAGTTTCGAATAATTGGCTGCTCTTCCATTTTCCTCAGAGAGATAATCCCCTTCAACAGTTCCAAAAACTGAAACTCACTTTGACAGAGTAATAGCCACCGCAGACGTTTGAACTACCTTCTTATATTTCCTGACAGTCACTATTTATCTGACAGAAGTGCTGGATAATGATTTTTCGAAATATTCTAGCCATCCTCTGTGTACCTTATAATTTGGCCTTAGTAATGTTATGTTTAAAGACGGATTTTTCATGACACCTTATATATGTTATCTTTCATTGCCCACAGACAATAATTTTAAGGTGGAAAGAATATAGAAACATTTACATATCAAACATATCTCAATATTGAATAAAACCAACCATTTAGCTAAATAATTCAATAAAAACATTCATTTTCAATAAATGCCCCGAAGAGACATGTTTTCTCCGGAGCTGAAAACAGGTAGGACTCTCCGGAATGAAGGAACAACTCCTTGTTTACAAAAAACGACTGTTTAATTTTTCGAAAAAATCTTTTGCAGCATAAACAAAATTTTAAAATATGAGTCATGATTTGGAGATGCCGGTGTTGGACGGGGGTGCACAAAGTAAAAAATCACACAACACCAGGTTATAGTCCAACAGGTTTAATTGGAAACACACTAGCGTTCGGAGCGACGCTCCTTCATCAGGTGACTGTGGAGGGCTCGAATCGAACACAGAATTTATTGCAAAAATTTGCAGTGACTGAAATTATACATTGAAAAATTGATTATCTGTTAAGCCTTTCATCTATTAGAATACAGTGACAGTTTCACTTCTTTCATGTGTAAATCACAAAACCCTTTTTCTTAAGTTGCATTCTCGGGTTAGCTGTTAACAATGGTGACAGCTAGACTATATGTTGAAGGGCATTTGACCGAAACGTCGATTTCGCTGCGCCTTGGATGCTGCCTGAACTGCTGTGCTCTTCCAGCACCACTAATCCAGAATCTGGTTTCCAGCATCTGCAGTCATTGTTTTTACCTAATATATTGAAGGCTTTAGCCCCGTGTGTTCTCTGTCTATGACCTGATGCTTAGATTGATTCTAATCTAAAAAGTGAGATAACAGAGTTTTACATAAATTCATTCAGTTTTTGAGCTCAGATTTCTGTATGAATGTATGCAGTTTTTGAGCACAGATATTCCTACACACACACACACACTCACATACACGCAGACGCAGGTACACACAGACGCACACACAGACACCCACACACAACCTCATAGACACACACACACTCCCACACTCCCACATGCATCCCCTCACGGACTTAAGACACTCTGCACTCAAAACACACACACACATACACACACACACACACACACTTCCTCACACTCTCAACCTCCACCCCAGACAGACCGACACACACACAGACAGACAAAGACCCACATGGACACGTATATTTTGTGTGTTGAATTTATACTTGCAGAGTTACATTGCACTTTGCTGAAAAACTGCATACATTCATGTAGAACTCAGAGCTCAAAAACTGCACGAATTTATGTAAAACTCTGTTATCTCATTTTCTTAGATTAGAATCAATCTAAACATCAGATCATAGACAGAGAACACAGAGGGCGAACACCTTCAACATATTGTCTAGCTATCACCATTGTTAACAGCTAACCCGAGAATGCAACGTTTAAAAAAATGGGTTTTGTGATTTACACATGAAAGAAGTGAAGCTATCACGGTATTCTAACAGATGAAAGGCTTAACAGATGATCAAATTTTCAAAATATACTTTCAGTTACATCACACTGCAAATTTTTGCTATAAATTCTGTGTTACGATCGAGCCCTCCAGTATCACCTGATGAAGGACCGTCGCTCCGAAAGCTAGTGTGCTTTTAAATGAATATGTTGGACGATAACCTGGTGTTCTGTGATTTTTAACTTTAAAATATGAATACTCTGTAATTTTTTTAAACCACCTCTTAAAATGTTCTTTACAAAATATTCATTTGAATGAAAATCGTGATTTTTTGCTTGTTTTTGCATATTAATAGAAATTGAAGCATAATTTTATATGAATAAACGATAATAACTTGATCATCTGTAAAAAAAGACGATAATAAATATTTAACGGCCTGCAATCCCAGAAGCAGCTGTCAGTTCCATGCTGCTCGAAGCGCATTTTTTGAAACTTTTTTCACAATATGAATAAACGTGGCTGAATGTTTTAATAATTTTATTCCAGTTCAACGTACACATGACGATATGATTTGATCTCCTGCCGTGAGTCTAAGTGTAGAATTTAATTGGAGCTTTATCCTCATCACTCCAGCCCTTTCAAACAAAATTATGAATCTGTGTCCATCCTACGGGCGAAAATTCCTTAAGCTCTGACTATTGCAGGGCATGTTACAAAGAACATTATCCAGGTCCACGTAAAGCACAAATATTGCAGTGAAAGCCACCTAAACCGAATCCAATATTAATTTTATACAGGCCTTTTAAATCAAACGTACAGTGGCGCATAGTACAAAAGGGGAATTCAGCTACATGTCCAAAATAAAATTTGTGGTTCCGTCATAAAAAAGACCTCACGCTGTAAATTGTCCAAAGTACGAAAACAAACAAGAGACTGGGATTCTCAATTCTTTCCCTGTGAGTAACATCTGAAGAACAGGAAGAAAGTCAAGGCTTAGAGTGAACTTCATAAATGATGATGATGAGAATGGGAGGGAGAGAGTTTTGGGGAAATGATAAACAAGGCTGTGGGTGATGCAAAGTTTAGCGAAGTAGTTCACAATGAAGTGAAACGTGTTAGGGTATGGATGGTATACACTGATTGTTCAGGTAGCCAGATCGATGACAGATGAAAATTAATACTGACAAATTTGATAAATTTCAGATGTAACAATTCAAGAGTACTCAATCTATGAAGAGAGGCTAGTATTTCTTGATTTTACTTGAAAACAAAGAAGGTTGAGAGGTGCTCCCGATGGAGATGTTTAACAGCATGAGGGTTTGGGACAGGGTGAACAGAGAGCAGCTCTTTCCGTTGTGCCAAGGTTCAAAAACAAGAAGAGACAATTATAAAGTGAAAGTGGTCTCACTATTAATCTGTAATGGAAACTTTCCTATTTCTAAATGTATTGGCTTTTAAAATAATTCAAGCTTTCTGTTGCCTTCTGAAAATAACTTGATGTTGATGTGAGAGGTTTTGTTTTATGATCTAGGTTCCCCTTCCTTATGCCTCAGTTTTGCAATCTGTCCATTGAAATACTCCATTCAACTCACCAACGTACTCGAAAACAGAAAAATGTTCCCAACTATGATCCAAACACCAATATTTGTCCGTTTCGTTGACCCACCTATAAATATTTATAGACTCATATCCTCTTCACATCTTGTTTTTCTAACATTTTCAATATTTGTTTTCTTCCATAATACTTTCAAACTAGTTTTCAGAAGATATAGATTATGGCCTATTTACAATAGAATTGATAATGTAATATTTTTAATCAAGATATGAAGTTAAAGTTGCAACAACGGGAACGTGTTTTGTTGTCCCATCACCCAGTTCCCAGACTGCAGTTGCAGCAAATAGTCATTAAATCTCAAAAGAATTGCCAAGTCTTTACTTCTAGTCGAAATTGTCATTTGTTCCTTTATTGCAAAACAGCATATTGATTATGCACTCACTATCTGACTGTTATATATTGATTTCATTTATTCCAGACAATTAAACATCAGAAATTAAGAACGCAGATAGGCCATCTGTTTACCAGATTCT
This sequence comes from Chiloscyllium punctatum, assembly GCF_047496795.1. NCBI lineage: Eukaryota > Metazoa > Chordata > Chondrichthyes > Orectolobiformes > Hemiscylliidae > Chiloscyllium > Chiloscyllium punctatum. The sequence goes on along the minus strand of NC_092757.1, from coordinate 21,006,082 downwards.
GGATTAGTGGTGCTGGAAGAGCACAGCACAGTACCCTTCCACCGATACTCTCATTCATTTGGCCGAACTGGTTCTCACACTTAACAATTTCTCCTTTGAATCCTCCCACTTCCTCCAGACCAAAGGGGTAGCCATGGGCACATGTATGGGCCCAGCTATTCCTGTATCTTTGGTGGCTACGTAGAGCAGGTGATCTTCCATAATTACACCGGCACCACTCCCCACCTCTTCCTCTGTTACATTGATGACTGCATTGGCACTACCTCGTGCTCCCGCGAGGAGTTTGAGCAATTCATCAACTTCACCAACACATTCCACCCTGACCTTAAATTAACCTGGACCATCTCTGACTCCTTCCTCCCCTTCCTGGGCCTCTCCATCTCCACTAATGACGACCGACTTGACACTGACATTTTTTTACAAACCCACCGACTCCCACAGCTCCCTGGATTCCACCTTTTCCCACCATACCTCGTGCAAAAATGCCATCCCGTATTCCCAGTTCCTCCGCCTCCACCGTATCTGTTCCCAGGAGGACCAGCTCCACCACAGAACACACCAGATGGCCTCCTTCTTTAGAGACCACAATTTCCCTTCCCACGTGGTTAAAGATGCCCTCCAATGCATCTCGTCCACATCCCTCACCTCCGCCCTCAGACCCCACCCCTCCAACCGTAACAAGAACAGAACGCCCCTGGTGCTCACCTTCCACTCTACTAACCTTCACATAAACCAAATCATCCGCCGACATTTCCGCCACCTCCAAAAAGACCCCACCACCAGGGATATATTTCCCTCCCCACCCCTTTCTGCCTTCCGCAAAGAGCGTTCCCTCTGGAACTACCTGGTCAGGTCCACTCACCCCTACAACCCACCCTCCCATTCTGGCAGTTTCCCCTGCCACCGCAGGAACTGTAAAACCTGCGTCCACACCTCCTCCCTCACCTCTATTCAAGGCCCTAAAGGAGCCTTCCACTTCCAGCAAAGTTTTACTTGCACATCCACTAATATCATTTATTGTATCTGTTGCTCCCGATGCGGTCTCCTCTACATTGGGGAGACTGGGCGCCTCCTAGCAGAATTCTTTGGGGAATATATCCGGGACACCCGCACCAATCAACCACACCGCCCCGTGGCACAACATTTCAACTCCCCCTCCCACTCTTCCGAGGACATGGAGGTCCTGGGCCTCCTGCACCGCCGCTCCCTCACCACCAGACGCCTGGAGGAAGAATGCCTCATCTTCTTCCTCGGAACACTTCAACCCCAGTGCATCAATTTGGACTTCAACAGTTTCCTCATTTCCCCTTCCCCCACCTCACCCTAGTTCCAACGTTCCAGCTCAGCACTGTCCTCATGACTTGTCCAGACTTGTCCTACCTGCCTATCTCCTTCTCCACCTATCCAAACCACCCTACCCTCCCTGACCTATCACCTTCATCCCCTCCCCTATTTACCCATTGTACTCTATGCTACTTTCTCCCGAACCCACCCTCCTCTTGCTTATCTATCCACGCTTCAGGCGAACTGCGTTTATTCCTGATGAAGGGCTTATGCCCGAAACGTCGATTTCGAAGCTACTTGGACGCTGCCTGAACTGCGGTGCTCTTCCAGCACCACGAATTCAGAATATGGTTTCCAGCATCTGCAGTCATTGTTTTTACCCATCTGTTTACCAGGCCTGCTGTGGTAATCAAAAAGGCCTTACTGCGGTCTTTTCTCCACATTAGTGTCTTCTTCCCTACACACGGATCAACCTGCATCTCCCTCAACCAAAACCCTAGGCTCCTGTGGGCCAGCCACCAATGATGAATAAAATCCAAAGAACTGCAGAAGGAATAACACAAGAACTTAGGAATTAGGAGTGGCAGTAGGAATTCCAACTTTGCATTTATCCGTATTAAACACCACCTGCAAGATGTTGCAATCAGCCCCATTTTCCAAGCTTATCAATATTCAGTTTTAAACTCTTTATGTCCTCATCACAGCCTGTTTTAACATCTCGTTGCGGACAATCTGTGAATTTAGTTGCGACTCTCTGTCTTTCCTTCCAGGTCATTTGGATAGGTTGTAAATAGTTGAGGTCTGAGAACTGAACCCAGCAGCACCTCACTCGTTTCAGTTCACCAGAGAAAGATAATATCTCCTGATGCTCTGCTTTCTGTCAGTCAGCCAATCATATATCCAATACAATACTCTACCCTTAACGCCCTGGTATCTAACCTTTCTAGATCAGTAAATATGTGGCATCTTGTCAAAGTTTAGATATACTGCATTTGCTGGATCCCCATTATCCACTTTACTGGCTACATTCTCGAAGAAATCCCTAATTAGAACATAGATAGAACATAGAACAATACAGCACAGTACAGGCCCTTCGGCCCACGATGTTGTGCCGAACTTCTAACCTAGATTAAGCACCCATCCATGTACCTATCCAAATGCTGCTTAAAGGTCGACAATGATTCTGACTCTACCACTCCCACGGGCAGCGCATTCCATGCCCCCACCACTCTCTGGGTAAAGAACCTACCCCTGACATCTCCCCTATACCTTCCACCCTTCACCTTGAATTTATGTCCCCTTGTAACAATCTGTTGTACCCGGGGGAAAAGTTTCCGACTGTCTACTCTATCTATTCCTCTGATCATCTTATAAACCTCTATCAAGTCACCCCTCATCCTTCACCGTTTCAACGAGAAAAGGCCGAGAACTCTCAACCTATCCTCGTACGACCTACTCTCCATTCCAGGCAACATCCTGGTAAATCTTCTCTGCACCCTCTCCAAAGCTTCCACATCTTTCCTGAAGTGAGGCGACCAGAACTGCACACAGTACTCCAACTGCGGCCTAACCAAAGTCCTGTACAGCTGCAACATCACTTCACGACTCTTGAATTCAATCCCTCTGCTAATGAACGATAATACTCCATAGGCCTTCTTACAAACTCTATCCACCTGAGTGGCAACCTTCAAAGATCTATGTACATAGACCCCAAGATCCCTCTGTTCCTCCACCTGACTAAGAACCCTACCATTAACCCTGTATTCTGCATTCTTATTTGTTCTTCCAAAATGGACAAAATTATGCCCTGGTTCTTCTGATCTGCTTGATGTCCTTGTGGAATATCTTGGGTTTCTCACTAATCTTGCTCACACTTGCCAATGCCCATTTTCATCACTCTCCTCTGTGTGATTTTTAAAAAAGTGTTTTACTTCGATCACCTCCCATTTTCTGAAACTCTCTTGAACACAGGCGGACTTCCCCGATCAGGCTATCTTGCCATCAGAGAGATTAATCTCAAGAATATCCTTACAGACCATTTCTATGAAAAAAAAACTGCTTTGTATTCAGATGTCATTTAAATTCAAAATATTAAGATCACTATTCCCAAAAGCGCCTTTGCATCCCAGTTGTCAATTAGCTCTTCTGATCACCCATCACCAATTCCAAAACAGCCTGATCTCTCGCTCGGTGGTCAACATATCATCAAAGCAAACCAACTCATAGATGCTCATGAAATCCATTTTCCCAGCATTAACATTCGCTTGGTTTAACTTTGTTTAGATGTAACTTGAAGCTGTCCATTATTACTGCAGTACCCACAAACTTGTATATCTAATGTCCTGTTTTGGACCATTTGTGACCATTTGTATCACAAATTTGACGTTGATATATAACTCATTAATGTTAGGTTCTCCTTGCCGTTTCTAAGCTCCACCTTAACAGATTCTGTGGCGATGTTAATGGCACATTCAGATTAGATGTTTGGTGAGGCATATCTCAACATTGATATTATCTCACCACATCTTACCCGTTCTTCTCAAGAGTTATTGTAACATTATCACCAGATCTTTCGTTGTGCTGGTGGAGTTAAGAAGGGTAATCATCTTTCAGCAATGCTGCATATTCCCCCATAGAGCTAAGACTGCTCCAACCTAGGCGGTAACCTTACAGCAAGCTGGTAAAGTGATACTGCTGCTGCACAGCAAGTTAGTGAGATGAAATCGGGAGTAGTGTGTACAGATGTCATCTCCTCACTGAGGAAAGGATATTGGAATTCACTCAAAGATTGTTCCCTCAATTTTTTTCTGGAACGAAGGTGTTAATCATAGAATCCCTGCAGTATGGAAGCAGGCCATTTGTCCGATCGACAACACACTGATCCTCCGAAGACCATCCCATCCAATCACCACCACCCACCCCACCCAATCTTTATAACCTGGCACTTTCCATGACTGATGTGCCTAGCCACCACATCCCCGGACGTTATGGAGAATTTAGCATGGCCAGTCCACCGAACCTGCACATTTTGGGACGATAGGAGCAAATTGGAGACTGTAATTGAACACGAATTTCTGGTGCTGTGAAGCGGCAGTGCTAACCACTGAGCTACCCAGTGGGGGCAACACAACTTGTCTGCATATTTCAGCCCTTGAAAAGTGACATTTGAGCAGGGAGATTTCATAATTCCCCAGACCTGTCATTGAGAAACAGGATGAGGAAATTGAGATCCTGAGCGGCTTGGACAGGAACAGGAGCAGGACATGCAAACCATCGAGACTATACTGTAGGAACATCAGGGGGACATTCAGCCCGTCGAGACTATAATGTGGGAACACCAGAAGGACTTTCAGCCCAGCGAGCGTGTAAAGCACGAACAGAATGAGTCCAATCAGTCTCTCATGCCTCTTATATAGCAATTGGAACAGATCTTTTACAGTCTTGTGCCTGTTACACAGGAATTGTGAATTCAGGATTATAGTGGTTATAGAAAGAGAATAACATCAAATAGCCAGCTTCACTAGGGAATAAAAAGTAGTGAGAAATCTATTGGAATTAAAGACAAATTGTTGGAATCCGTTATGAAGGAATTAATAACACGAGATTTTCAAAGTCAATCCACAATCCAGTATTCAACATAGTTTTATGAAAGATAAATAATGTTTTAATGATTTGACTACCTTTCTTCAAAAAAGTGACAAACATTGTGGATAATGGGGATCATATAGATGTATTATATCTGGATTTCCAGACAGCAGTGCGTAATGTGTCACAAACAATGATTAATATGCAAGTCAAGACCACATAGGGAAAGGAAAGATTTATTTGCTAAGAGAAATGATTATCTAAGTAATTAAAAAGCTACGATATTGAGCCACAGGTTTTGGACAGCGTCGGATAATGTCACAGAAATTTGAGGGTGAATACATGAGGATTAATGGTCGGCACAACATGAATAGCTGAAGGGCCTGTTCTGTGCTGTACTGTTCTATGTTCTATGTTCTAAAGTCAAAAATCACACAACAGTAGATTCCAACAGGTTTATTTGAAAACACAAGCTTCCATTGCGTTGCTCCTTCATCAGGTGTTAGAGAGAGAGTAAGACGTTAGACACAAAAGATGTAAGGAAAAGGTCAAAGGATTGTGCAACTCATGTGCATGAAAGGTACGCACCTGAGATGGCTCTTAAATCCTAAATCACTTAGAATGGGGGTGCAGGTTTTGATTGATTAATATGCAAATCGTTGAGTTTCTTTCAAGTCACTGCCGAGAGATACCTTCAGCCATCATCAATGGAAAGTAGGTGACCCCTTTGGTTAGACAATGTATATCAGGCGTGAGGTCTTGTTGAGAGTCTGTTTGTGTCTTCACCTGGAGTCAAACTGGGTTTGTTCCCAAAGTAGGAGTTTATAAAATACAGCATTGACTGACTGTCTCCAAATTCTATGTTTTTCGAGCCAAATAAAGTGTATCTGCAAATACAAATATGCAAATGCAAATTCACGCCACAGATTTATACGTGCATACGTGTGTGTGTGCGTGTACGTGTGTTTGAGGGGGTATGCTGTGTGAAGGGGAGAGAGAGAGAATGTGTGTAAGTTAGAGAGACTGAGGGGGCGTGCGTGTATGAGTGCAGGAGGGAAACAGAGTGGGCGTACGCATGCATGTAACAGTGTGCGTGTGCATATATGAGACAGGGAGAGTGTGAGTGCGTGTGTGTAGCGGATAGGGAGATGGCGCATTAGTGCATGTAAGTGGTAACATGAGAGTGTGTGCTTGTCCAGGCTAAGACACAGACAGATTTCGCAGATCCCTTCCACCCTCCCAACACACACACACACTCTGTGGTTTCAGAACTTCCCCTCTCTCCAGCCTCTGCTCCATTCGGTGTTCATGTTACAGACCCAGATGCTGTAACTACAGTCGCCATGCTCCATCCAGAGTGGGGTCACCAAATCCTCAGCTCTCCCCGAATGTCTGAGGTCGCTCACAAAACAATCTCCAGCAACCCATCCCCAGCAGCTCCACTAACTTTTCAATAAGAGGACCCAGTGAAAAGCCTCTCAGCTACACGTTCGATGTCTGCTCCTTTACAATAACACTTGAGGGTCTTCCTTGTGTTACTGACCGCACAATCAGATGAGAGGGGCAAAGACAGGTGTTCAGTGGACAGGCACAGACCAAGTTTCAAAGGCGTGAGTCAAAGCTACTGGAATCCCCCTGCCCAATATGGAGAACCACATGGGACACACCAGGAAGTGAACAACAGCCCGAGACACACCATTTAATTATTTATGAGCTACACAATACCAGCACGTGGTACACGAGGAATCCAAAAACCAAGGCCAGGAAAAGATACAGAAAAAAACAACCAATTAATTACCTGATAACTTCGTGAAAATATGGATAAAGATACAGGGGAGAGGAAGTAACTGGAGAAGGGAGACAATGATGGGTCAAATCACAAGAATGCAAACATTGAATAAAGACAATGCCAGATCAGCTGGAACGGTCCATTGCCTCAATGTCTGAATCTGCCTCACAAAACCAGCCCAGCCACCATAAACTTGCGTAGGGTAACAGCCAAAATGGAGAGTTGGGCAGACCGTGCTAGTGGATTACTACCCAAACTGGACTATCTGCCCAGCATAGGAAGCGTTGCAATTCTTTGCCAGTATATTGCAACCATCCACCACTGCCCTCTGTCCCCTACTTTTGAGCCAATTTTTCAAAATGGCTAGTTCTCCATGTATTTCATAAGAACCAACTTTGTTAACCAGATGCCCATGCACAACATTGTTAATCGCTTTACCAATGTTCATATCGATAATGTAAGCCTTTCTGCCTCAATTAATCTTCTTAGGCACTTCTTCAAAAAACTCAGACAAGTAAATGACACACAATATCACTTGCACAAAGTCATGTTGAAGATCAGTCGTTGTCTTTCAAAATACGTGCAGATCCAGTGCCTCATAATCCCGTCCAACAATTTACCCACCACTGACGTCAGGGTCACTAGCTTTTCCCTATCACCCTTCTTAAATGCTTTAATTAGTGGCATCACGTTAGGCAATCTCCAGTCTTCTGGCACCTCACCTGCAGCTATCGATGATATAAATATCTCCGCAAGGGGCCCAGCAATCATTTCTCCACCTTCCCAAAAAGTTCTAGCATACATCTAATAATGTCCTGGACATTTTTCCACAGTTGAACATTTTAAGACCTCCAGCATCTCCTCTGTAATACAGACATTTTATAAGATATCAGTACTTCTTTCCCAGATTCCCTTGCTTGCATAACCTGAACAGTAAATATTGATATGAAACATTCGTTCAATACCATCCCTATCTCCTGCAGTTCTGCATATCTACGGTCTTTCTAATCTTTAAGAGACCCTATATTCTCCCTAGTTACTCTTTTATGCTTAATATATTTGCAGATTTGCTTTGGATTCTCATTAATCCTATTTGCCAAAGCTAACACATGTCCCCTTTTTGCACTCCCGATTTCCCACTTAACCATACTCCCGTTGCCTTCAGACATTTCTAGTGATTCACTTTAAATCAGGAATTAAGAAGCTAATGATGCCCACTTCGATTGTCGGCAAAATATATCTGGTTAACTAACGTCGTTGAAGGAAGCAATCTGCCATCCTTAACTGGTCTGGCCTGCATGTGACTCCAGACCCATAGCAATGTAGTTGACTCTTAACTGCTCTCTGGGCAATTAGGAATGGGTAATAGATGCTGGCCTAGACAGCGATGCCCTCATTCCATGAATAAATGAGAAAAAAATCATTTTCTGCTGTCTACATCTGAAACATGTTTCCTTCTTATCCGTGACCAGTCCCTCAATTTCTCCAATCTTCCAGAATTCCTTATACCAACCAGTCTTACCATTCACCCTCTCTGTGCTCTTGACATCTCATTTTTGAAGGCCTTCCCCTTTTTAGCTGGTCCTTTATCTGCCAATATCTATGCTAATAGACCTAGGAAAGTTCTTGATAAATATATTCAAAATTGGCTTTTCAACAATTTAGAACTTCAAGTTTTAGACCTGGTTCATCATTTTCCATCTCTATTTTTAAACTAATAGAATTTTGATGACATGACACAAAGTGCTTCCCCATTGATATCTCAACCACCCCCTACGCACTGCCTTACTTCCCAAGGGTCGTGCACGTTTAGCTCCTTCTCTATGATGGAGTGCATTGGACAAGCAGCTGCGGCATTGTAACTGAGAATGGGGTCAGCAGTGTCTATGGCTCATTGGGCTTAATCTAACAATAATTTGTCTCAGTGACATTTACATTGAGTGTGACAGCGGGATCGTCTGCACGAGGCTGAGCTAGTTTCCTGGTGCCGTCTTTTCGAACTCACCTCATTAACTACCCACATCGTATCACTCTCATTCAATACTAGCACGATACTCCCACCCATCATGGCAGGAGTTACTCACTATTGCTCGGATGCCCCTGGATACTCCGTCATCCCTGGTACTGGTACCATCTTTAAAGTGCCAATGCACACACAGTTGAGTTTCTCACTGTGGAGCTGCCCTGCACAGTTTACACTGAGCATGGCAGATATGGTACAATTACACCACGGTTTGTCGACAGGGGCACAGAGGTCCTGGTGGATGGGCTAGTACAGAGGGGGACCATCTCTTCCCAGAGGGGGCCACACCACTGGACACACCGGTCATGGTCTGAGCTCACCACACAACTCAGTGCAGTATCTGCGGTCTGAAGAAATATCAAGCAATACAAGATAAGCATCAATAACCTTCCACGCTCTGTCAGGATAAGGGTCACCATATTCTCTCTGCTCCCTCAGACTCACTGTGTATCTGTTATAGCATCTACCCCCGAACAAGGCTCATGCTCCACCACTCTCACTCCTGCAATCAGCACATTCCCTCCCTCTTTCTCTACTATGTCTTCCTCTCTAATAACACTGCGTGGATCCAACACTGTGGACTGTCTCCCTCTGAATACAACACCATCTCCCTCCCACCCACGACACCAATCGCAGGGCCACCCACTCCATCCTTCACTCCCTCCCTCCCTTTCTCGCATTCCAGGAGAAACAGCTTGGAATAGGACAGAAAGGTACAAGTCAGGTGGTATAGTGCCAGATAACCGTCTCGATCCCCACCCCCCCGTATCTGTATTTCTGTGTTTGACTCTGTGAGCATCTCTGTGTAGTTACAGGCCTGACAATCCCTGTGGTGCTTAAAATGGCACAACCTCTCGCTTACCTGGCCTCCCTATCCTACTGCAGTGACCGCGGCAAAGGGTGATAACCTTCGTGAATTCAGTCTGGGTGGGAGAGAGGGCAGCAGCTCACGGCATCATCCAAACTGACAGCACCATCAACACACACACACACACACACACACACACACACACACACACACACACACACACACACACAGTGCTGGGAGATGGTGGGTTGCAAATATACTTGAGCTTTCAGAATGGAAATGCTCACCTCTGAGCGAACCATTTTGTCAGGAGATGAGATAAATTTATTTCTCATTCTGTGAACTGCAATGCTTAATTATTATGTGAGAAAGTATTGGATAGTCCAGAAAACAGAAAAAAGGCCCAGTTGTGGTGGTAATATCGCAGGAACAACATCGCTCAGTATAAGAGAAAATTGCTTTTTGCTACCAAAGAAAAACCAGACAGCTGTGCCATGTGAGTGATTCACAGCAAATGATTTGTTGTGTTCTCAGAGATTAAAAATCTCTGCCATTGAAACAGTGGTGTGAGGAGGCCAGCAGAACGTAGTTCAAAATTTGGGAGTAAATTTGTAGCTCGGGTGCTCTTTGTTGTGGATTTGTTCACCGAGATGGGAATTTGTGTTGCAGACGTTTAGAAAAACAGGAAGAATAACAGCTATACAATATATTCGCCAAAAACGGCTACCCGCGCTATTTCATCAACAGATTGCGAAGGGAAAGACAACAGAACGAGGATATGCCACAACCCAAAGGACTAGCCACACAACCATACATCAAGAGTATTTCCGAACTGACAGCCAGACAACTGCGACCACTAGGACTCATAACAGCACACAGATCAACAGCCACTCTCAGACAACAACTCACCAGGATGAAGGACACGATACCCAGCATGAGCAAAACCAATGTAGTTTGCAAAATCCCATGCAAAGACTGCACAAAACACTACATAGGACAAACAGGAAGACAGCTAACGATCCGCATCCCTGAACACCAACTAGCCATGAAACGACACAATCAGCTATCCTTAGTAGCCACACACGCAGATGACAAGCGACATGAGTTTGACTGGGACAACACTACTATTATATGACAAGCCAAACAGAGAACAGACAGGGAATTCCTAGAGGCATGGTACTCATCCACAGATTCACTCAATAAGCACATCGACCTGGACCCAATATACCGACAACTGCAATGGACAGCTGGAACTGACAACCGGAAGCAGCAGATTCAAACCACTGCAAATGCTTGAGGAAAGGTCACAGAAGCGCTTCACAGGAGTCTCCCAAGCATTGAGGATGTCACCTAGACAGGGGACGAAACGTCTGCAACACAAATTCCCTGCTCAGCGAACAGAAGGCAGTATTCTAATAATCTAATCTCAAAACTCTGTTCAGCACTGCTGCCTCGCAGCACCAGACACCGGGGCTCGATTCCACCCTCAGCCGACCGTCTGTGTGGATATTGGACACTCTCCCCGGGTCTGCCTGGGTTTCCACCAGGTTCTCCGGTTTCCACCCACAGTCCAAAAGTGTGAATATTAGGTGAATTAGCCATGCTTAATTGCCCATTGCCCATTGCCCATAATGGATGTGTAGATTAGGGGCATTAGTCATTGGTAAACGTAGTATAGTATTTCAACGGGTCTGAGTGGGTTACTCTTCGACGCGTCAGTGTGGACCTGTTGGGCCGAAAGGCCAGTTTCCCAACTGTAGCGATTCTATGAACTTTCTGAGCCATAGGGACAGACAGAGAGAGAGGACGAGTGAAACTTTGATTACAATTTCAATGTATTTACTTCAAAAAACAGCATTGCACTGCGATGCAGACAGAGCTACACGTAAACTTAGATACTGATACGAACATACATAACACAGACAGAGATACACACACAGCTACGGATATTTTCACACAAACACACGAACGGACCCCAACATACAGGCACACACGGTCTTTAATACAGGGATATATACTTTATTTTATTATTAAGTTATCAATGGTCAGTTGGAGAAGGCAGAAGAATGGGGTTCATAAATATTTTAGCCGTGATCAAATGTCATGGCATCCTAGATGGGCTGAATGGCCTAATTCTGCTCCAGTGTCTCATGCTCATATGATCTCGTGCTGCCTGGAATTGTCTTTCCACGAGTTCAGTGGAGGCAGAATTTGGAAAGTATTTGATTTAGGATTATTAATGGGAATGTGGACAGGTTTGAGAGGGTGAGTGGGGGATATATGTTCCTTATTGTCGACTCCTTATACATCAAAAGAGTGGTCATTGGTTTGGTGGGAACACATGTTGGAGAATAAGGACCTTCCCATTTCAGACTGAAACAGGGATGCTCCTTTCTCTTTAGGGTTGTGTAATCTGTGGTGTTCTCGTCATTAGGGAGCAATGAAGACTGGGTTACTGAAAACACTCAAGGTTGAGTTCCATAGAACTTTGATGAGCAAGACAATCCACGTTTATTGGGAACAGACAGGAAAGGGATGTTTAGTCATTATCACATCAACAATGCACATTCTGAATGGTGCAGCAAGCTCGAGGGACTGAATGGCCAGCTGCTGGACGTAACCCATGTGTTGTTCTCTCAAGCACTCAGTAATGTTACAGAGGTAAAAAAGATCCCATTTAACCAGTCAGCTTCGTTTTATTCCTGATGAAGGGCTTTTGCCCGAAACGTCGATTTCGCTGCTCCTTGGATGCTGCCTGAACTGCTGTGGTCTTCCAGCACCACTAATCCAGAATCTGGTTTCCAGCATCTGCAGTCATTGTTTTTACATCGTTATAATCAGACAGGGTTATTCTGCCCCCTAAGGATTTATGCAGGAATATATTGAAGTCATTCAGCCCGCTAAGTACATTACACAGTGTAGGATCAGGCCATCCAACCGTTCTAGCCTTCTGCCCAGCAACAGGGGAAATCCGGTTAACTATCAGGGAATAAATATTCGGAATAAAGGTTGATATTCAGGTGGTAAAGTTGTAACTGGATGCAGTTCCTCACGGGTCAGTGTGCGATTATGAACTATTTACAATCTATACCAATGACTTGGATGAGAGGACTGCTTGGCTTGGAGCTCAATCAGCTCATTCACTAAGATAGTCATTTAACTGGATATCTGCAATAGGATACGGAGAGGGGAAAATAGTGAGCAATACGTTGGCAGACAACAGTACAATGTGGGTTAAGGCAAGTCAGTGCTGAGTTGAAGAGGTAAAATAACAGTAACCTACTTAAATGGAGAAAATATCGCAAAACTCATTGGTAAAGCATTTGTGCGTCCCGGTACATGAGCAACATTAGCCTAGTCAGCAGATACAGCCAATAATCAGAAAAGGTTATCGAATCTTGCTGTTTTATGCAAAGGGTATAATCATTGGGATGCTTCACTGCATTTTTATAAGAGACTGCTAAGACTACACTGGATACATTGTGTGCAGTAATGAACCCCTAAACTGAAACAAATGCAATTCTTTTAGAAGCTTTTCTCAGATGTTTCACTTCATCCTTGCTAGAATGAAGGCTCCGATGTAATCATAGTGTCATACAGCACGGTGACAGACCCTTCAGTCCAGTTTATCTGCACCGACCAAATATTCCAATCTGATGTAGTACCATTTGCCAGCATTAGACACATAACACTCTAAATCTTTCTTATTCATATACTAATCAATTGCCTCTTAAATGTTAAAATTATACCATCCTCTACCACTTTCGCGGCCAGCTATTCCATACACGCATTATCCTCTATGAGAAACAGTTACTCCTCAGGCATCTTTTTAAATCTTTCCCCTCTCACCTCAAATCTCTGACCTCTGGTTTGGACCCCTCCAGCCTCGGAAAATAACCTTGGCTGTTTCCCGTATCCATATCCCTCATGGCCTGTACAGGGGCAGAGCACGTCAGGCCTGAGAAAGAGAGATGTTCATATTGAACCATTTAAGACCCTGGGGAGAGTGTATTGGGGCGTGAGGGATGAGAGAATCAAACTAAGGATTCAGTTTTAGAAAATAATATACTCATTTTAACACAGGTAGTACAAAAACATGAATCTGTTGTACCAGCATTATGCAATCACATGTAAATATATCTTCTAATTATAATTTATGCATCATTCCTAAATGGAGCAGATAACAGGGATGGAGTCATGCAATCAGGAGAATGTTCGACGAGACCTTACTTGGACTAGGTTGGTGTTTGGGCAACATTACTGTACGTTTCAGATCAGACAGGGAGAAAATGTGACCTGTCAGAGAAGCCACGGTCATTGATCCATCTCTTTAATTGTTCTTCTCTGCAGCAATATATGAGAGCTGAAAACCACCAGTCATCTTTATCAGTTCAGCGCCAGAATAACAATTGAAACAATCTCAATTTTGCTTTTGTCATGGAATTAACTGTTACTTCAACAAAGCGCTTCTGAATTACTATTCTGCAGAGTTTCTTTCTTTTTCTGTTTGCCTTTAGCCGTGTGTGTGTGTGTGTGTGTGTGTGTGTGTGTGTGTTTGTGTGTCTGTCTTTGCATGTTTCTGTGTCTCAGATTTGTACAAAAATAAATGTTGATGTGCAGCTTGTCAATATCCAAACTGTATGTCATTTATCTTTCCATCGTAATTCGAGTAACTTTCCTTTAGTTTTAGATTAGTTTTTTTTTTGATATATTTAAGAAATCTGCCTAACTTATTCCGAACACTGAACCTGACCCAGTCTGAGACCGATATCATTTGCCATATCACACACTTGGTTGCATTCATAATTTGTCGTGACCGATGGAGGAGTGGGACTAGAAAAAAGGAACAATGATTCTCCAACCTCGGTAGGAACAGGGATAAGGAGAAATTGTGAATGGACAGTTTCAGCGTGAAGTCTCTTCCCCACAGGTCTGTGGTGCCTGTGTGTTTACATTTAGTCAAAGGTGTGTCAGATAATTATTTGATGGGAAAGTGGCTTTAGGATAATCAACGGCAGATATCAACGTGGGGCTGAGACCACATTCTGATCAGCCACAATCCTAGTGGCTGGTGGAGTCGGGACACACTCCTGTTTCTCTTCCTTCTTCGCCCCATTCCATTCAGCCCATCAATCTGGTACTTCGGAGGAATTGGAGACTACTTGCTCCAGTAACTGGTGCACAGAAACAGAGGACACTATTCAGGCTCTGAAGACAGTCAAACATGGTTTGGTGTGGACTAGATAACTTTCTTAGGATCATAGTGGCTGTTACTGTGAAACAGCCCACTCCTCTCTCTTTACAGATGTTCCCCTGTCTCAATTTATTTGTCATGTTGTAGACCCAGATTCACAGTGAATACGGCCCCCATACTGTACCCAGATATTTTTCACAATATCCTGTGGTCTCTTTGACTACAACATTCTTTCACAGAACAGCCAGGAAAACAAGTACGATGAACCTTCCAATAACAGAATGCAAGAACATTAGAAGCAGGAGAAGTTCAATCAGCCCCTATAGCCTGGCTTTCTCTAGAATATTATCATGGCTGATCTGCACTAGGCCCAACTTCTGGAGTATCTGACGTTACACGTATGCATCCATCCATGTCTTCAAACTATCCCAATGATCTTACTTCCCTTCCTCTCTGAAATAGAGACGTCCCAATAGTCACTCCCCTCTGTGAGAAGGAAACGCACCACACACATACACCATGACCATTTGACATCAACAAAATGTATGAAAACCAGTTAAGAGTGACTGGCTCTGACAACAAGGCAGTGTTTAACTGAGGATGGTATCAAGGAACCTGAAGAAAATTGAACTAAACGGAAATCAGGGGTAACCTCCCCACCGGTTGCAGTGATTCAGCACAAAGAAGATGTTTTGGTTCTTGAACATTTACCACCTCAGTCCAGGACATCTGTGCAGGAGATCCACAACACAAGCATCCTCAATTGCCCCTTCGTGTCTTCCCTCCATCAGAAGCTCAGATGTGGGGATGGTGACTGAAGACCATACAATGTTTAGAACAATGTGTCCGCTACAGCTACTGATGCAGTCAGTGTCCATGTGCAGCTAGACCCGGACAGCATTTAGGCTTGTGCTGTTGAAATGTCGGTAACATTCGTGTAACAGTTCTGCTGGATACTGTGCATTACCACAGTATAGGGAAGTTTCCATTCAGCACCTCAAGCTCATTTCACAGGAATGTGAGAAGGTCATTCAGCCCATCAATCCTATTGGATAAGAATAGATATGGCCCGTTCATTGCATCCTGACTATTACATAGGAATATAAGGAACCCAGTCAAACACGTTCAGCTGTTAAACAGGAACCGAGGGGTTGCCCAGTCAGATTCTTGAGCTTCTCCCATGGTATCAGGAGGTGGCCATTCAGCCATTCCATGCCCTTATACAGAAATAGGACGATGTTATTGACGATACAACATGAGAAACCAATGAAAAGGAGACTGCACGGGTAGAATGCTCCATGTCGTTCCGCCTGGCTCCATTGTTAATGGTACACAATGTGGTGTGCTCATGGTGAGGAGGGAGGACATCTCCCAGAAGGCAGGCTGGTATTCCTTATGGAGGTCAAAAGCTGTTGGGATTGCTAAATTTTTCAGGAGCTAGGCCTTGCAGCTGCTGACAGATTTGTGAACAAGGTGACGTTCAGTGCAAGATAACACACCAACTGCACATTGAGACAGTGAGAGTTCATTCAGACCCTGGAGCTCTCGCTTAACCAACATGGGAGCTCCACAGAAGTGCATAAATCACCAAGAAACACTTACCCCCGGCAAAATATAATTTCCCATGACATAAATGTCTTTCTCTGGACATATTGTGTGTTTGTCCATAATCTTCAAGTTTCAATGCAGTCAACTTTTATTCTCTCACCATGCTGCAAATTAAACATTCATCTCATTCACACTCTCTTCATGTTACCATCAGCCCAGAGATTATTCTGATAAAACAGTTTTGCACTGCCTCTGTGACAAGGAGATCATTGAATTATAAAAGAGAGAAAGGAGAGACAATAGTCCAAATACTGCCTCAACAACACTCCACAACTCCTACACATGATTCATTTTGTAATGAAGGCTGCTATTTCATTTCCTGTCATCATCAATGGATGCCTTGCATGAATTCTGTTCGTGACTTGTGGCCAAGGACATTCTGATCCTTTTTGCCAAAAGCATTTCACAAACTTTCACCTGGTAATAAATACAACATGAAAAGGAATGTAACTGTTGCTCACATTCGAATCACTTCTTTGTGTTACAAATAGCGGTGTTCCAAGCACTGATACTGGCGATACCCAATCAGTCGTGACGTTCTGTCCAAGGGAGGACGCTAGTCTCTGTGTTCTCTCCAGCATCCAATTCTCAGTCCATGTAGGACACCTCCCCCTTACCAAAGGACTGTAACTTTCTTCACTCATCTGTGTGCAACCGCGTCAACCTTCTTCTGAAATTAAAAATACACCGTTCCCACTTGTCCTCTCTCATAGATGTCACAACCAACATCCTCCATAAACTCCAGTATGTTTTTCAATAGTAGTTTTCCTGCCCTGAATCTGGTTGACGCTGGTCAAACATAACATTGCTCTTCAATGATCTATTTATGATTAATTACAAAAATTGCTCATAGTTTCCTCACTAATGATATAAACCTATCCCCCAGTTGGTTTTCTGTTTTCATTCTCCGTCCTGTTGTAAATATGTGTAGTCAAAGTGGCTGCTTTCCAGTCTGTGGGATCCATTACAGAGCTTTGACCTCCATCATATAATTGCAGAAAAGGCAGGAAAGAAGGAGGGCATTGACCCATCGCGCCTGCACTAGCTCCGAAAAGAGTTATACAGCAATCTCAATTCTCAAACCCTATCTCTGTAGCCCTCTAAATTCATCACTCATCTTGTCCAGCAGCTTACCAAACTTCAACACAATGACTTTTTTCCAGTACTTCGACTTTACTATTTCTAAATTTCTTAATTTCCTCACTTTTGCTAGTAATCCTGTTTCTAATATTTCCAAAAAGGTTTTAGGTTGCTTCTTCTGTTTAGACAGAACCAATGTATTCACCTCACTGGATAGAGGTAGCCTCTGTCACCTCGTGCATACGTGAGATGATGGGACTCTGGCAAAATGGATCTGTCTCCTACACCTGCCTGGCAAATTCTAGAATCAAAATGGTTGATGGACATTTTGAATATAGTCCTCTCCCTAGTGTGAGACTGCACAGCTCTGTGACCTACTCATTGTTGAAATAAACTGGCTTCAGTCTTTGCACCTGGGAAAGGTATACCATTGGTAAATATTTGTGGAAATCTCAGAAAGGATAATGCAGTGCTCTGCTCCTCCCTATGCATTCTCTGCAGACCCAGATACACTATAAAATCTATCCTCATACCTTGCACAGAGTAGGAACACCAGGCTCTCTGGTCTCCCTGAATGAATGCAGCAGCTGACAACACAAATCCAAGGAAACCATCCAAAGAGCCTACACTGACTTTCCAATGTCAGGAGCAAGTCAGTGCTTGTATGTATGGCACACCCACTCAGTGTTGAAAATGCCTACCTCTCCTCAGTTTGTATTCCTGGCTGATAAACTGTTACATTTATCTGCAGTCCCTGATGTAAAAATAGTTCTGCTCTCGTGGAAATCGTTGACAATGTAACTGCACAATTACCTGTACATCAGTCACGATAATAGCAACACCGCTATTGATGGTGGAGATACTGGGGTGGTGATGGTCGAGCAGTATTTTCCCGAGACTGTAAATTCGGAGATTTCCACAATTATTTCCCAATGGTATACCTTTCCCAGGAAATGACCCAAACCCAGACATCAATCCCGCCACATCAGACATGGCATTTGAATTCAATAAAATATTTGGAATTATCAATGTAATGAAATATTGATGGGTGCCAAAATTAAGAACATCTGGCTCACTCATCTCCTTCAGGGAAAGAAACTTGATTTCTTCACGGGTCTGGCCTGCATGTGATTCCAGGCCGTCAGCAGTGGTCGTCTCACAAATTACCTTTGAAGTGTCCATTTCAGACATTCGGTGAGAGCACTACAAGGTCTCAAAGAAGTGAAACCAGGCAGACTGAGCCACTGCCAGTCTACACCACGTCGATGTGCAGTGGTTCAGAGAAGCAGTTCCCCAGCACCTTCTCAAACGTGACTCGAAAAGTGAAATAAATGCAAACCCAGCCGATAACACCCATGTCCCATTAATGAAGAAAAGAAGATGACCACACTCAGGATGGAGTGATAGAGGGGACAGAACTCACTTGAAACAGGGTCTTGGATATATATTTACATGGGCATGATACTCAGGAATATGGGAAAAGGTGAAAAATAAATGAAAATGATCTCCCAATTTATTTCCATACCAGCTGATTATCCACAGTCCCTTTGTTTATTTTTTTTCTCGATGTCTTTATTTCTCCACATATTGAACTCAATCAACGAACACACATTGCACAATTTCCCAGTTACGTCCAGATCTGTTGCATGGTGAGTGGACTCAAAATGCTGACTCTGTTTTTCTCTCGACCGAGGCTACCAAACCTGCTCCGTTTCCCCATCACTCTGTTTCTTTTTTGTTTCAGAACCACAGTATTTTTCTTTGTTTGACTTAACCTTTAGTTTTGCCATTTTATGGGACATTGGCCCATTGAGTCCACACTGACACTCTGCAGAGCGTTGCAAGCCAGACCCACCTCAAACCCGATTCCTGCATTTCCCATGGCTAACCCGCCCCCTACCCTGTTCCTGCGTCTCCCATAACTAACACATTTCGCTGCACATGATGGGTAATTTAGCATGGTCAATCTACTGAAGCTGTGTGCATTGTGGGAGGAAACTGAACCTGACAGACCTGTATAATAACATGAAAGGTATGAGCAGAGTGAACAGACAGCAGCTGTTCCCCTTCGTCAAAGGGTTAAAAATAAGGGAGAACACGTTTAAATTGAAAAACAAGACACTAATAGAGGATTTGTTGAATCTATTTTGAACCCAGACGATGGTTTGTATCTAGAATGCATTGCCTGAGAGGATGGATAAAGAAGGAAACCACACAAACTTTACAAAGCACTTATATCAGCACTGGATGATGCAGATTCGATGGGCCTTGTCTTTATAACATGATTTCGTGTGGTATCAGTCATGAAAGCTCTGATATATTCTGAAGCAGCAGCCAATGGGACTTGTTGGTTTGTTCATTCGAACTGTGCTCAGTAAGTCGTGAGATTACAAACCAGTATCAGCCCATGGAGTATCAGCATTAACTCAACATTGGACAGTCCAACCATTTCTGAAAACATCCAGGATAATTCACATGCTCAGTGCAAGAAACCTCCAAGGACAGCACCAACATTATTACAGCTATTTGACACCATTATTTTAAGGACACCAATAACATAGAAACAGACTTCCCTTCATTATTATAGAAACTTCTTGTGAAAGTTGTTGTTTCTCTGAAGAATAATAAATTCCTTCTCATATATTTGTATTGATGAAGAACCTGTTCTTGTGCGAGCTGTTTATTACAGTGTGGTGGATTGGGTAACACTCCATCCACCACCATTAATATTTACTCCCAGCCAAACCGGCGCATGGGATGCACAGCTGGCACTCCTTCTCAACAGCCACTTGGATGGACCAACACCAACAATGGAACGTCTCAAGGGCAATTAATGCTGGTCTAGCTCCATTAAAATCCCAAATGAACTAAAAAGAGACCAATCGATTTTCTAATAATTATTAAACAATGAGGACATTTTGTTGATCTGATGAATTTGTCGCTGTCATTGAAATTGTGTGATCTATTTCCGTGAAATCATTTCGTGCATATTTTGGAAGAACAAAAAAAGCTCAGGTCACAGATACACGGTAACGCATAATTTAAATGCAAAATGCCAAGGAATAGTAGGGTATCGATCTTCAGGTAACTGGGAATAACGTAGCTTGGTGTTTTCTGGCTGGCGTAGTTGCATTTGCTGAAGGGCCGGTTTGTATGCTGTATGACTCTATCACTTTAATTGTTGGAAACATAGAATGGGGTCTCACTATTTTCAAAGCTTATGCGCATCAGATAGGGAGGAATACAATCTCCAAGGGCCCACAGGATTTGAAGCTATATCATCCTCCCTTCACTATTAAATTGTTAAGAACCCCGTTTCTCTCTTTGTAACATTCCTGTTAGTGTTCCGGCACCACAAGACTCTCTGGGGTTTATCACCATATTCTAAATAGAAATTAAACACCGACGACAGAATGCTGGCCTTGCTAATGAAACGCATCTCTCAAGAACAAATTAAAGGAATCTGACCCAATCAGATTGCTACAGCAGTTTCAAGCGAGGCTTTCCCTTTGTCCTATGCTCCTGACGTCTCTACAAAATCATGAATACTTCCTGAATGCTTTTGAGTGCCGTATAAAAGTCACATATGGAAAGCTGTGTCCAATAACCTGAAAGGAAAAGTCTTCTTGTTCATGATAATCGTGTCATTTTTTTTTCAGTAACTGAAGACAACAGAAATGTAGAAACTAGCATCAGGAGTAAGGAATAAAAACAGCTCCGTCATGCAATAAGGTCGTGGATGATATGATTGTGACCTCGATCGCACATTTCTGCTTTGCCTTTACAATGTTAGTACGTCATTCTTAGTCAAGATTCTGCCTGCTTCTGCCTCAGGAATATTCAAAGGCTTATTCTTCAACGCTATCTGGGAAGAGAATTCCACAAAGACACAACACAATGAGATGATTACACCGAATCGCCATCTTCTTAACAGAGACATGCTTCAGTTTTATAATCCATCCAATCACAGTAATCTCTCACACAAGCTGAAACATTGTTTCAGAATTCAACTTGAAAGACTACTTGGAATATTCTGGGGTTAAACAAAATCACATCTTGTTCACCTAAAGCTCAGCAGATCCAGGGCCAGTCAATCCATTATTTCCTCCATAAATATACGCTCCTCCCAGGAGCCAGCTGAGTAAATCTTCTATGGATTGCATTTCATATCGTTGTGGCCATTGCTCTCTCGATGTGGTTACACCACTACCTTGTAGATCTGTAGAAAATCGCACCTACATTTAAATGTATTCTGTTTCAGAAAGTTTCAATATTTATCTTTCTTCCCTAAAAAAGTTGAGATGAACACGTAAAGTTTTTATTTTGTAATCCAGGTGCCCGGTTCCTCTGTGCCTAAAGCCAATCTCTCCATTGAAATAATACACTACGTTTCCATTCAACCCGCCAATATCTTTGAGCACAGACACATTTTTCCTACTATGTTCCATATACCAATATTTGCCGGTTCACTTGTCACAACCTATATCTCTTTATAGAGTCGTGTCCTCTTCATAGCTTCCTTCTCTAGCAGTTTCAACAGTTTGTATTCTTCTCTAATACAGACAGATTATTTGGCCAAAGAAACGCACTGAGGCGACATTTCAAAGTAATATGAAAAGAAATATTTTTACTCCATGTTCAAACTATAAATTTGAGACAAAGCTACAGAGTTTTGCAGTCCCATCACTCAGTTACCATTACTCAAAATGGGGTCAAATAGTGTGGAATGTGTGTGGTTAGAATTGAGGAACGACAAAGGTGTAAAACCATAGTTGGAGTAATGTGCTGGCCTTTGAATCGTGGTCAGGGGCTGGGGCGCATGATAGACCAGGAGATAGAAAAGATATGTAGGAAAGGCAAAGTTACAGTGAGTGTGGGGGTTTAAATATGCAGGTGGATTGGGAAAATCAGACTGGTCGTGGTTTGCAAGGAAATGAATGTGTGGAATGTCTATGAGATGGCTTTTTGAAGCAGCTTATGGTGCAGGCAACACACGAACGGGCCGTACCGGATTTAGTGTTGTGCAGTGAGGCAGACTTGAGAAGGAAGCTTAAGGTGAAGGAGGCAGAGATGCTAATATGATTGAACCTAAACTTCAATTTGAGAGGGAGAAAGTAGAATTGTAGTTAAGATTACAGCTGTACAAAGGCACCGACAAAGACATGAGGGAAGAGCTGGGTATAATTGACTGGGAGAGGAGCCTAGCAGTAAAGACTGTGGAACAGTAATGGCGGGAGTTTCTAGGAGCAAATTAGGAGTCACAGCAAAGGTTCATCCCGAGGTTTTAGATGCATTGTACAGGGAGGATGAGGCATCCGTGGATGGCTGGGGAATGCATGGCTAGAGTAAAAGCAAAAGAGAAAGCAGATAACATGGCAAATGATAGTGGGAAGCCAGAGGATTGGGAAGCTTACAAAGAGGAACAGAGGGCAACAAAATAAGAAATAAGGACGGAGAAGATTAAATATGACGATAAATTATTCAGTGATATAACTGATGACTATAAGAGTCTCTTTAGATAAATAAAGGGCAAAAAAGAGAAGCAGAAGTGGATATTGGGGCACTGGAAAATGACACTGGAGAAATAGGAGTAGTATGGAACAAATAATAGATGAGAAACTGAATAATTATTTCATGTCAGATTTCACGGCGGAAGACATGAATAATATCACAAAAATTCAAGAGATTGAGGAGGCAGAGCTGATTAGGTGAAGTTGCTCGAAAAACGAAATGGGTAAATGAGCTGGATGGAGACATTAATGGGGATCTTCCAGAAATCTTTGGAATCAGGGAGGGTCCCAGGAGACGAAAAAATTGTGAACGTGACACCCTATTTCTTTTTTAATAAAAAGAAGATTTTTGATTTTTTTTACAAAATTATAAAAATAGTACAAACTAGTGCATTCTGCTTTACAATATAATACCAACCCCAATATAGAATTTAAAAACAAACTCCTAATCTATTCTCCAAGCTAGCAAACCAAAAAATTGGATATACTATATTACTAAAAATAAGCAAAAGGAGAAAAGAAAGTAAATAAGTAAATAAATAAATAGATGCAGTTATTTTAAAGATTATATTAAGTCATAACAGAACCCATATTGATACAAGATTCCTCCTCCAGGGCCCCCGAACCAGCCAGAACCATCCCAACGGCTAAACAAAGGCTCTGAACAATGTGGCCGATATATCTGTGTCAATGTCGTTCAAAAAGGGCTGCCATGTTCTATAAAATAATTCCGTCTTTTGGTGCACCATATTCGCCAGGAGGTCAAGGGAGATATATTCCATGACTATCTTGTGCCAGTTTGAATGTCCTAGGGGACCTTCGGATATCCAATTCACGAAAATGTTTTTTCGCCGGACAAAAGGAAAGGATAATGAATAATTTCCTCCTGTATACATCCAAAGAAGGGAAATGTGGGGAGCCCAAAAGTAGTCGCACTGGGCCCCACCCAATCTCCGTACCCAAAACCTTTGCCAAGGCATTCGCTACTCTGTCCGAATACATGCAGTTCTTATGGCATGTCCATAGACAATGCGTGAGAGTACTAACTTCTATTTTGCATGTAGGACACATTGGAGATACTCCTGCCTTGAACTTTGCAAGTCACTCAGGTGCCATCTGAGCCCAATGACGTATCTTGAATTGGATAGCCTGAGTTCTGTTACAGATATACATCTTGCTGGCGTTTTCCCAGACGTCCTCCCACATCTCTGCGGTGATTTCCACCCCTAATACCTGACTCTAGGTTTTATATAACCGTTCCATGTCGTTTCATACCTTATTACATTGTTTGTGGTAGAGAGTACTGACCGCAGACGCACCTATCAGCCGAAGCACCTACATTTCCCTACCTGATTTATATGGATTAATTATCAATGTTGTCTTCTTTTGTATAAAGTCTCGTATTTGAAAATATTGAAAAAGATCTTTACTAGGCAGCCCAAATTTCTGACGCAACTGTTTGCAGGACATCATGACATCCCCATTGAACAGATCTCCCAAACCGGAGATACTTCTGGACTCCCAGGTTCTGAACACAGCATCAGTCAGCCCTGGCTGGAATCCCAAACTTCCCACAGTCGGGGTACAGGGGGAAGGAGTTTTGTCGGTTACCCTCATCCTGTCGCATTATCCTCCAGACTTTAATTGTATTTAATAAAATAGGATTTTTACAATGATCATAATAACTCCCATCTTGTCCATAAATAGTAAATTGATCAGGGAATATTTTGGTTGGGAGGCCTCAGTATCGAACCAGATTTATTGTGGGTCATAAGAGACCCCCATCAGCTACATTGGATAATAGAGAGCTCAATTAGTAACTCCTGAAATCCGGAAAATCCAACCCACCCCTTACTTGTGGAAGCTGTAGCTTTTCTAATTTAATAAGGTACCGTCTATGATTCCAAATAAAGGAGCCGAGCCAACCATAAAGCTTACATAGCGCCTGTCTCGGCAGCATCAGTGGGAGCATTCTCATATCGTATAAAAAGCGAGGTAGGATGTTCATGTTGAACAAATCTATTCTACCTAGCCAGGATATCGGGAGATCTTCCCAGCGTTGAATGTCCTATCATATTTTGTCCAATAAATGTGTGTAAGTGACTTTATACAGCTGACCAAATGCGGGAGTATTAAAAATACCTAAGTAAAGAAAAACTCCTAGTTACCACCGAAAGGCAAAACGGGATTCATCCGGAAAATTGGATATACTGGCATGACCTCCCAGTGGCATGGCCTCTGATTTCACAAAATTTATTTTATAATCTGAGAACATGCCAAATAATTTAATCACTTGAATTAAGCGGGACACAGATGTCAATGGATTATTTAAGAGAAGGAGGACATCATCCGCAGGGAGAATAATTTTTTGCTTACCCAAGACATCCTCCGGAGACATTATATTATGGTCTGCTCGTATAGCTTCCGCCAACGGCTCAATGACTAGAGTAAACAATAATGATGAGAGAGGGCATTCCTGACGACAATCTCTGCCAAACGCGAAAGCTATCTGAACTTAAACCGTGGTGATCACCGCTGCTTTGGGGATCATTATATAATACTGTAACCCATTTAGTAAAGATCTCTCCATCACCAAACCATTCCAACGTATAAACGAGCTAAGGTCATTCTACCCGATCGAATGCCTTCTCTGCCTCTAGGGACACAACTAATCCCGGCATCGCTCCCTGCTGGCAGGCTTGGACCATATTTAAGAATCTTCTAATATTATTAGTTGATCTGCGACCCTTTATAAACCCCATCTGGCCTTCTTCAATAATGAATGGTAAAACTCTCTCCAGTCTTAATAACAACACTTTTGAGAGAATTTTAAAATCCACACTCACCAAGGATATAGGTCTGTGTGAAGAGCAGTCATCTGGGGCCTTTTCCTGATTCAGAATGAGAGAAATATTTGCTTCTCTCAGAGAAGGTGAGAGGCAGCCCTGACTATGTGAGTAATTATGCATATTTATAAGTAGCCCAAACAATTCACCAATCAATTAATTATGGAACTCAGCCTGGAATCCATCTGGTCTGGGCGCTTTGCCATTCTGGAGCTGACTCACAGCCAACTGTATTTCCTGGGGTTCTAGGGGGGGACATTCAAGAACAACACCTGAAACCAGGTTTGGCACGGGAGGGCAAGATTTGTTTTAAATAAATACTCTATGTTCGTTGTTCTATCCTCACTGCCCTGTGACCGATACAATTCGAAATAGAACTTTCTAAAGTCTGCATTGATCTTTTGTACGATCACAAGTCAGGGTACCAGCACTCTATCTAAAGGTGTAATAACTTGGGGAGTCTTTTTTCTTTCTGGCAAGGTATGCTAGATACCTGCCAGGCTTGTCACCATATTCAAATAATCTCTGCTTCGCAAGTAATAGCTCGCTCTTTGCTTTTTGAGTAAGTGTGGGATTCAAGGTTGCTCTAAGGGCTGTGATCAGCTGTAGTTTATTAATGGAGGGTCTATCCACATACGCTATCTCAGGTGCCTTCAGGCGAGCCTCGAGCAGACCCTGTTGTTTTCAATTCTGTCTTTTCTGGGTCACAAAATATGAGATAATCAAGCCTCACACATATGCCTTAGCAGTTTCCCACATCACCGACGGGTTACTGGCCGTGCCTGAGTTGATGTCACTGAAGGTTTTAAATTCCTGCGAGAAATATTTTAGGAACATAATCCCCTTCAATAGGAAAGGGTCCATATGACAATGTCGGGAAGCTATCTCATCATCACTATTCTTAACCTCCATATATACTGTGGCTTGGTCGGAAATAGATACATTACCTACTTCACAAAACAATATTGAGTTCAAAAGGATCGAGGGGACAGAAACATATCCATTCCGGTATGGCATTTGAGTAGCTTAGAATAAAAAGTAAAGTCTCTAGCCTCCCGGTGAAGACACGTCCACACATCTACCAGCCCCAACTCACTACTCAGATCCGCCAACTGCCTAGATCTCAAAGCTATGCCCGCAGGGCTCTTACGTATTCTAAGAGAGTGGGGAATGAAGTAGCAGATGGAGTACAACTTGGGAAAGTACGAGGTAGAAGAGAGGTATGGACTATTTTATGACTGAGTAGAAAATTCAGAAGGCTGGAGTACAAAGAGTTTCGTGACTTCCAGTCCAGGATTGTCTTACGGTAAACGTGCAAGTTGAGTCAGTAGTTAGGGAGGTGTTGCATCTGCCGCTGAGTGTCTTTGAAATCTTATATTCAGTAAAAGAACTGAGTCAACTCTTAAAAACAATAATATTTGTTTATTGATCACAATAAATATTAGAACAATGAATCGTATTAAAACATAATATAAAACACTACAATCTATCTTACGGTTTAACGTAACTTTGGATGATCACATACCACCCCACTAGAAGTTGATCGGATTCCACGTGGTGAAGCCTTCTTGTTCTTTTTTAGATTAGATTAGATTACTTACAGTGTGGAAACAGGCCCTTCGGCCCAACAAGTCCACACCGCCCCGCCGAAGCGTAACCCACCCATACCCCTAAATCTACATCTACATCTACCCCTTACCTAACACTACGGGTAATTTAGCATGACCAATTCACCTGGCCGGCACATCTTTGGATTGTGGGAGGAAACTGGAGCACCCGCAGAAAACCCACGCAGACACGGGGAGAATGTGCAAACTCCACACAGTCAACTGCCTGAGGCAGGAATTGAACCCGGGTCTCCAGCGCTGTGAGGCAGCAGTGCTAACCACTGTGCCACCGTGCCGCCCACGGTGGGTATTGCAGGTGTCTACTCTTTCAGTGGTTATTCTCGAGTTACTTCTCCCTGAGGGGTTTTGCGTTGATTCTTATCCTTCCAGTTCCTCACGTCTTTTTGGGAGGGTATGGATGATCTGCCAATGGAATGATCAGGTTCATTTATCCGGATCAATCAGTCCCAACCTGGGGTTGTCACATTAATGGCCCAAGGGCGAATTTGCATTGCCCCATTCAGGTCCAACATCAGGTTGGCGTTACAGGGTCTGTAGCGGTCAGGTTTGTTCGCAAACCATATATGGGTAGCTGCAGCCTGTCTGAATTCTGCAGCATGTGGATTAACAGAGAGACTTTAATCAAGGCTGGGATCCATTTCCCAGCATGCTTTAATCATTGTTCGTATTTGTAACTCAATGGTAAATTTATTATTCTCCATCGTAAGATTATTATTTCAGGTGGCCCGTCTAGTCAGAAAGGCGAATAGAGTGATGACATTTCTTTCTTGAATATTAAAGCAGCGATGGATTTCTGAGGCTCCAAAAGACTCAAGTCATATCACATTTGGAGTATTGTGTACCGTTTTGGAGCATTGTGTGCCACCGCGGAACGTGTTCAGGGGAGCTTCATGAGAATGGTCCTCGGAATGAAAAGCTTAACATGTGACGTCTCTGTGTCTACGCTCACTAGAGTTTATAAGGATGAAAGAGATCTAACTGAATCGGACAGGATACTGGTTGCCTGGTCAGAGTAGATGTTGGGAAGATGCTTCCACTGTTCGGAGAGAAAGGACACAAGGACATAACCTGAAAGTCAAGAAAAGATCTTTTAGTACGAAGATAAAGAGAAACGTCTTCAGCCTAAGATTGGTGAGTCTATGGTTAAGGATGGCAGTTTCGTTCCCTAAAGGGCATCAGTGAATCAGGTGAGTTTTGCTTGGCAATCGATTCATAACCACCATCAGTCTCTTAATTCCAGATTTGAAGTCAAGCTCCGCCACTTGTTATGGCAGGACTTGAACCCAGGTCACTCGAACATTGTCTAGGTTTATCACATAAGAATTCAGCCATACCACCAAGAGGCCACTGACTTACCCAATCCTCCACAGTGGAACTAACGTGTGCACTATGACATGCCCTGTGATTTGCCTTCAAGTTATCCTGGACTTCCTTATCAAGGTATGGATGATTTTTCTCCGTTATTCAATTCCTCTTCGGTCTTCAGTATCTCCCTAATTTTTTTGCCAAATTTCTTCAACTGTCCTGCCTTTGACAGTTCTTTTCTCCCCGCAGTCCACCCAGACCAAAACCTTTCTTAGGTCATAATTTTTATAATTGCCTAACACTAAAACTCACATGTTTGACTCAGTCTTCACTCTTTCAATCTGAATGTGAAACCCCAGCAAGTTGTGGTTACCCTTTCCGAGGCAAAGCTCATCCACCAATCCTTCCATGTTACATAATATCAAATCTAAATCAGCCCTTTCTCTGGTTGGTTCCATGACGTCCTGCTCTCAGAAATAATCTCTCATACACTCCATGAATCTTTATTCGAGGATAGCCTTGTCAAGTTGATAAATTGAGTCTATTTGCATGCTAAAACCATCCATAGTTACTGTTGTGCCCGGGTTTCAGACTCTCACTCTTTTCAACCTCAGAAGTACTTTGGGGGGGACGGTGGCTGAAAATTGCACTTCCCAAGAGGTTTCTTCTCTTGCCTTTTATTGGCACTGAGACAGATTTCAAATATGTTTTGGCACAAAACACTTTGAAATGGTCTGAGTTCCCACTCGCATGAACAAATGTTTATTTTCTTAACACTAACCACATTTCACAGTAAATATCGAGGATTTAAGAGGGCTAAAAGTGGTCATGAGATATCTTTACCAAACAGGGTTGAGGAAAATCCTAAAAACCTTCATTCATATATCAGGAACTAAAGGGTAACTAGAGAAATGTTTGGCCTACACAGGAACAAAGGACAAAAGTCATGCGTTGAGTCATAGAAAATGGGTTAGATTCTTCATGAGTACTTTGCATTTGTATTCACCAAGGAGAGGGACATGATGGATATTGAGGTTTTGGATAGATCAGTGAGTACTCTGGGTCAAGTCGACAGAAAGAGGGAGGACGTTTCGCATATTCTAAAAGGTATTAAGGTTGACAAGTCCCCAGGTCCAGATGAGATCGACCACACATTTCTGAGGAAAATGAGTGAGGAAATAACTGGGGCTTCAACATATATCTTTGCAGGATCGTTGAACATGGGAGATGGCCCAGAGGACTGGAGAATTGCGAATGTTGTCCACTCGTTTAAGAAAGATAGCGGGGATAATACAGGTAATTGTAGACCGGCGGAGTCTGACATCAGTGGTAGGGAAGTGACTGGAGAATATACTGAGGGACTTGTGTAAGGCGTTTTATTAGATTCTACATGGTAGGCTGATGGAGAAGATGATGTCACATGGGGTTCAGGGTGTTTTATCCAGATGGATAGAGAACTAGCTGTGCAAAGGAGACAGAGAGTAGTTGTGGAAGGGGATTTCTGAAAATGGTGAACTATGACTAGTGGTGTGCAACAGCGATCCATGCTGGGACCACTGATGTTTGTGATATATATTAATGTATTGGAAGAAGGTATTGGTCGCCTGATTAGCAATCTTACCGATGGCACCAGGATTGGTGGAGTACCAGCTGGCGAAGGGGACTGTCAGAAGAATGCAGATAGTTTGGAAAGAACGGCACAGAAATGGCAACTGGAGGAAAATCTGTGCAAATGCGAGGCAATGCATTAAGGACGATCGAATTCAAGAGCGAACAATACAGTAAATGGAAAAGTCCTGGGGAAAATTGATGTACAGCAAGATCTGGGTGTTCAGGTCCATTGTTTCCTGAAGGTGGCGATGCAGGTCAGTAAAGTGGTCAAGAAGGCATATGGCATGCTTTCTTTAATTGGATCAGTGATTGAGTACAAGCGCTGGCAGGTCACGTGACAGTTCATTGGGCTTTGGCATATATCTGGTCACCACATTCCTAAAAGTATGTGGATGCTTTGAATAGAGTGTAGAGTAGGTTCACCAGGATGTTGCCTGGTATGGAGGGTGCTGGTTATGAAGTAAGATTGAGTAGATTAGGGTTATTTAATGATAAAGACAATGGTTGAGGGGGAACCTGATTGAGGTATACAAAATCAATAGAGATAGAGACACGGTGGATAGCAAGAAGCTTTTTCCCCAGATTGTGGAACTCAATTACTAGAGATCATGAGTTCAAAGTGAGAGGGGAAATGTTTAGCGCAGATATATGTGAGAAGTTATTTACACATAGGGTGGTGGCAGCCTGGAACGTGTGATCAGCAGCGGTAGTAGGGGCAGGAACGATAGCGTTATCTAAGATGTATTTAGACAGAAACATCAATGGGCAGGGAGCAGAGGGACACTGACCCTTAGAAAATAGGTGGCAGTTTGAGAAAATAGGAGGATCTGGATCAGCACAGGCTAGGAGGGCCGAAGGGTCTGTTCTTGTGTTGGAATGTTCTTTGTTCTTTATCATTCATTCTAAAATAGCAAGTTTTCAACTTATTGTATGCTGCAATTTAATAATATAAACTATTTATATGACAGTGCATGTCAAATTATTGTCATTTCTAAATTCCAGTCACAGTGTCAAAGAGACACACAGCATGGAAACAGACTTTTCGGTCCAACTTGTCCATGCTGACTAGATATGCCAAACCTATCTAGTCCCACCTGCCAGCTCTCAGCCCATATCCCTCCAAACCCTTTCTATGCATATTCCCATCCAGACGCCTTTAAAATGTTGCAATTGCCCTAACCCTCATCACTTCCTCTGGCAGCTCATTCCATATACATATAACAATCTGTGTGAAAACGTTGCCCATTACGTCTCTTTTATATTTTCCCTTCCCAAACTAAACTCATGTCCTCTAGTTCTGGGCTCCCCCACACCAGGGAAAATACCTTGTCTATTTTCCCATTCATGCCCCTCATGATTTTTTACACCTCTATGAGGTCACCCCTAAGTCTTCACCGTTCCAACGATAATAGACCTAACCTATACAACCTCCAGCTATAGCTAAAATCTCCAACCTTGGCCACATCCTTGTAAATCTTTTCATAACCCTTTCAAGTTATACAACATCAGCCCGATAGGAAGGAGACCAGAATTGCACACAGTATTCCAAAAGTGGCCTAACCAATGTCCTGCACAACCGCAACACGAGCTTCCAACCACGCCACTCAATGTTATGACCAATTAAGGAAAGCACACCAAATGCCTTCTTCACTAACTTATCTGTCGGTGACTCCACATTCAAGGAACAATGAAACTGCATTCCAAGGTCTCTTTGCTCAGCAGCACTCCATTGGACCTCACAGTTAAGAATATTAGTCCTGCTAAATTTGCTTTCCCAAAATGCAGCATCTCGCATTTATCTAATTTAAACTCCATTTGCCACTCCTCAGCCCACAGGCCTATCTGATCAAGATCCTGTTGCAATCTGAGTAAACCTTCTTCGCTCTCCACTACACCTCCAATTTTGGCGTCATCTGCAAACTTACTAACTGTACCTCTTATAGTTAGATGCAAATCATTTATGTAAATGACAAAAAGCAGTGGACCCAGCACCGATCCTTGTTACACTCCACTGGCCACAAGCATGGCCAATTCACCTAACCTGCACATCTTTGTACTGTGGGAGGAAAATAGAGCAAACACGGGGAGAATTGGCAAACTCCACACAGAGAGTCGCCTGAGGCGAGAATTGAAACCGACTCTCAGAGGCAGCCGCGCTAACCACTGCGCCACCGTGCCGCCCCAACTCGAGCCTTTAGCTCTGGACTCCCTGCCACCAGTGAAAAGACATTGTCTATTTATTCAAGCGTGTGAAATGCTGAGGAAGGGAGTGCTTCTGGTCAAAGGCGAGGTGGAAGGGCATCTTGGTCGGAATTTATTATATTATTAAGATGCAACAGCAGCATTAACCAGCACTGAGCATAGGATCAGAAGAAGTTTGCTGGAGCCTTAAGTGAGAAACCGATGTTTTGAAAGCATTCTAAGTTATTTTCTTTAACAAAGCAGCATTTTGTTACTTTGACAGTAAGAACTGATTTTGTTCACATCATCTCCACATCTGTCTCTTGCTCCAGTAAACACTCCAATCCAGCGTACATTGCTCTCATTCCAACACAGGAACGCATAGCATTCTCTCTCCATCTGGGATAATCTAAAGTGACAATGTCATTCTTTGAATGGAGAAATGCAGCAGGGAGTTGTTAGTGCAGCGGCGATCGATTGGGCTAGTAATCTTTGAAGACAGGAACGTGGTAGCTGCTCTTATTTAAATTCGACGAATGAAATCAGGAAAATGAACCCAATCTCAGGAACAGAGACAATAACTTTAATATACTGAAAACTCATTCATTCATGTCCCTTCGAAAGGGAAATCTGCTGACCATAACGAGTCCTGTCAACATGTGACTCCAGAACCACAACAATGTGGTTCACCCATAAATATCCGCTGACTCAGTTCAAGGTGAATTAAGAATGAAGAACTAATGGCCTTCAGACCAATGATAACAACTTTTCGTGGGAGAATAAGGAAGCGTAAAAATACATGGACAACGGGGGAAATGGGAATCGTGTCTGTGTGGACTCGAATTCTATTGTTTATCAAACTAAATAGACAAAAGGATACCCGCAACGCCAAGAAGTCAGGGCTATAGGGTGACTGCAGGAAGGGATTTAATTACCCGCTGAGCTGTAAACTCACTTACTCAGTCACAGTGCGCACAGGTCACTCACCACTCAAATATCTGAGAAGTGATCCCTTAGGAGACCAACTGACAGAGTGAACAGCAAGTTTACAAATGACAGCAGGAGTTCTGCTGTTATCGCAGCCCTTAATCCCAATCAGCAATGAACCATGTTTGTATGCGTGTTTCCAGTGGAGTTCCACTTTTTTTTATGTAGACCAATGATTTAGACTTAATTGTAGGAGCCATGATTTAGAGGTTTGCTGATGATTCAACAATTGGTCGTGTCGTCGACTAAGACGAAGAATGTCAGAGACTGCAGGGATGTATCAATAAGGTGGAAAGAAAAATAGCGAATTGCATTGAATTCAGACCAATGAGTGTAAACGAAATTGGGGAGAAGAAACAATAGCAATGAGTATTCTGTGTGGTGTAGACAGACAAAGAGATCTTGGAGTGGACATTCATGATCGCTAAGATCAATGGACAGGGGTATCAGTTGGACGAAAGTGCGTACTGTAGATGCTGGAGATCAGAGTGAAGAGTTGAGTGTTGCTGAAGAAGAATAGGAGGCCAGGCAGCATCCGAGTTGCAGACAAAAAAATGACGTTTTGTGCAAAAGGCCTTCATCAGGAATACGACTTGAAGCCTTGAGGTTGGGGAAATCAATGGGTGGAGTGGGGTTTTGGAGAATTTAGCTGACACAGCAATAGGTGGATGGTGGTGGGGATAAGAGTGTTATAGTTCGTAGAAGAGGTTGGAGTGGATAGGTGGGAAGGAAGATAGACAGGTGGGACAAATCAGTAGGACGGTGCCAAGCTGGATGTTTGGAACTAGGGTAAGGTGGGAGGTGAGGGGAAATGAGGAAACTGGTGAAATCCACATTGATGCCACGGGGTTAAGTGTCATGAGACAGAAGATGAGACGTTCTACCTCTAGACGTCGGGTGGTGAGGGAGTGGCGGTGGAGGAGGACCAGGACCTGCATGTCCTCGGGAGAGTGGCGGGGGAGTTGAAGTGTTCGGTCACGGGGCGTTGGGGTTGATTGTTGCCGGTGTGCTGGAGATGGTCTCTGAAGCGCTCTGTGAGAAGGTGTCCGGTGGCCCCATTGTTTAGGAAACTGCATCGGGAGCAACGGATGCAATAAATGGCATGTGTCGATGTGCAGGTGAATCGTTGATGAATGTGGAAGGCTTCTTTGGTGGAGTGGGCGGAGATGGGGTGTGTGGGCAGGTTTTACAATTCTTGTGGTGGCAGAGGAAGGTGCCATGAGGGGAGCGTGGGTCACTTGAGGGCGTGGACTTGACTAGTTAGTTATGGAGGGAATGGTCTTTGCGGAAAGTGGATAGGGATTGGGAGTGAAAAATATCCCTCGAGGTCAGTGTTACTGATATTTTATTAGAAACCCACTGACTCCCACAGCTATCTGGAGTTCAACTCCTCCCACCACACCTCCTGCATCAATGTAATCCTCTGTTACCAACTCCTCCACCTCTGCCACATCTGCTCCAAGAGGACCAGTTCCACAACAGAACACAACAGATGGCCTTATTCTGTAATGACCGGAACTTTCCCTCCCATGTGGTTGAAGATGCACTCTAACGCATCTCTTCTATGTCCTGCACGTCCATCCAAGAACCCCAGATCTCCAAACGCAACAGGGACAGATCAAGGACAGAGGAAGGTCCTCACTTCCATTCCACTAACCTCCACAAAAATAACATTTTCGCTAACTCTACATTGACCCCACCACCAGGGATGTATTTCCCTCCCTAAACCCATTCATTTTCCTCAAATACCTCCGGGACTACCTCGTCACGTCCCTGCCCTCAAATGAACCACCATTCCCTCCCAGCACCTTCCTCTGCCACCGCAGGAATTGCAAAACCTGCAGGCACATTGTACCCCTCACCTCTATCCAAGGATCCAGTCGAGCCTTCTACATCCATCAAAGGTTCACCTACACTTCCACAGATGTCATTTGTTGTATCTGCTGTTCCAGATGCGGTCACCTCTAAATTGGGGAGAGCGGATATCTTCTGACAGAGCACTTCAGAGATCATTTCCAGGATACCTGCAAGAATTAACTCCACTGCCCTGTGACCAAACATTTCAACTTCGCCTCCCACTGTCCTGAGGATATGCAGGTCCTGAGCCACCTCCATCGCCACTACCCAACCGCCTGGAGGAAGAACGCCTCATCTTCTTCCTCGGGACCCTTGAAACTGATGGCATCAATATGGACATCATCAGTTTCCTCATTCCGACTCCCTCATCATACACCAGTTCTAAACTTCCAGCTCCTCCTGACCTGTCCCACCTGTGTATTTTCATTCCCACCTATCCATTCCACCTTCGTCTCTGGAAGATTTTTTTAAAGATTACTTATCGGTAGTGGACAGCGGTGATTTCACTTTTGCAGAAAGAGCGGGATCACCGGGCGAAGTGACGAGGACCAGAGGAGGAGCCGGGAAGGAAAGCAGTGAGTATAAATACTCACGCTTCGACACCAACGGCCATTTTGAGTGAGAGCAGAAGCGGAGGTAAGACGACCACCGAAGACTGCAGCTAAGGTAAGGCAGTCTTTTTTTAAAAATTACTTACCGGTAACAGACAGCGGTGTTTTCCCTTCCGCAGAAATAGCGGGACCACCAGGGGAAGTGACATGGCACACGTCTCCACTGGCTACACCTGTGGGAAGTGCACCCAACTCCAGCTCCTTGAAAACCGTGTTAGGGAATTGGAGCTGCAGTTGGAAGAACTTCGGATCATTCCGGAGGTTGAGGGGTTAATTGATAGGATTTACCGGGAGTTGTTCACTCCTCAGGCTCAGGACAAGGATAAGTGGGTAACAGTTAGGGAGAAGAAAGGGGACAGACAGACAGTGCAGTGATCCCCTGTGGACATTCCCCTCAGCAATAAGTATACCGTTTTGGATCCTGCTGGGGGGGTGGATTAACGACCAGAGGAAAACCATAGCATCAGTTCTCTGGCCCTGAGGCTGACACTGTGGAAAAGAAGGGAAGGGGACAGCATAGAAAATTACTCGTGTTAGGGTACTCGATAGTTCGGGGAATCGACAGAAGATTTTGTGGTCAGGATCGGCATTCCCGAAAGGAATGTTGCCTCCCTGGTGCCAGGGTCCGGGACGTCTCAGATCGGGTGTATAAGGTTCTAAAAGGGGAGGGCGAACAGCCAGAAATCTTGCAACATATTGGCACTAATGATATAGCCAGGAAAAGGATCAAAGATATAAAAAGTGATTTCAGGGAGTTAGGATGGAAGCTTCAAAGCAGGACGAACAGAGTAGTGTTCTCTAGTTTACGACTGGTGCCACGAGATAGAGAGTTGAGGAACAGGGAGCGGGCGCAGCTTAATACTTAGCAGCGCAACTGGTGTAGGAGGGAGGGCTTCAGACATGTAGATAATTGGGATGCCTTCTGGGGAAGGTGGGACCTCTACGAGAAGGACGTGTTGCGTCTGAATTGGAAGGGTACCAATGTCCTGGCTTGAATGTTTGCTCGAGTAGTTCGATAGGGTTTAAACTAGTATGGCGGGGGGGGGTGGGGTGGTGGGAACCTGAGCTTTAGACCGGACATAACAGTTGATGCAGATGAGGCAATAGCAAGAGGTAGACCAGCTAGTGGGAAGGATTTTCCTGGCAAGGCACCAAGGTATCAGTTGAAGTGTGTTTGCTTTAACGCAAGGTTTATCAGGAATAAAAGTGACAAACTTAGAGCATGGATCAGTACCTGGTGCTATGATGTTGTGGCCATAACAGAGACACGGGTTTCTCAGGGACAGGAATGGTTGCAGGATGTTCCATGGTTGAGACCATTTAAAAAGAATGGGGGGGGGGGGAGTGCGGTAGAGGATGGGGTGTTACTAGAAAAGTTGATGATGGTCTGTCTGTGGATGTGGTCTATACGGACTTCAGCAAGGCATTTGATAAGTTTCCCAATGGTAGGCTCATTCAGAACGTCAGGAGGAATGGGATTCAGAGAAACATAGATGCCTGGATACTGAATTGACTGGCCAAGAGAAGACAGCGAGTGGTAGTAGAAGGAAAATATTCTGCCTGGAAGTCTGTGGTGAGTGGTGTTCCACAGGGCTCTGTCCTTGGGCTTCTATTGTTTGTAATTTTTATTAATGACTTGGATGAGGGGATTGAAGGGTGGTCAGCAAGTTTGCAAATGACACAACAGGTTGGAGGTGTCGTTGACAGTATAGAGGACTTTTGTAGGCTGCAGCGGGACATTGACAGGATTCAGAGATGGGCTGAGAGGTGGCAGATGGAGTTCAACCTGGATAACTGCGAGGTGATGCATTTTGGAAGGTCTAATTTGAAAGCTGAGTACAGGATTAAGGATAGGATTCTTGGCAGTGTGGAGGAACAGAGGGATCTTGGAGTGCAGGTACTTAGATCCCTTAAAATGGCCACCCAAGTGGATAGGGTTGTTAAAGCATATGGTGTTTTGGCTTTCATTAACAGGGGTATTGAGTTTAAGAGTCGTGAGATCTTGTTGCAGCTCTATAAAACTTTGGGTAGACCGCACTTGGAATGCTGCATCCAGTTATGGTCGCCCTATTATAAGAAAGATGTGGATGCTTTGGAGAGGGTTCAGAGGAGGTTTACCAGGATGCTGCCTGGACTGGATGACTTATCTTATGAGGAGAAGTTAACTGAGCTCGGACATTTTTCATTGGAGAAAAGGAGTAGAAGATGGGA
Source organism: Chiloscyllium punctatum (assembly GCF_047496795.1). Taxonomy (NCBI): domain Eukaryota; kingdom Metazoa; phylum Chordata; class Chondrichthyes; order Orectolobiformes; family Hemiscylliidae; genus Chiloscyllium; species Chiloscyllium punctatum. The sequence goes on along the minus strand of NC_092757.1, from coordinate 20,967,964 downwards.
CATTATTGAGGTATACAAGATAATGAGAGGCAAAGTTAGTCTCTGGCTATCGACTCTATTTGCCAGGGCAGAAATGAGTAACACGAGGGGTCATAGTTTTATGCTGGTTGGAGGAAAGTATCGCGGTGATATCAGAGGCGGGTTCTTTAGACAGAGTTGAGAGCATGGAATGCGTTGCCAGCAGCAGTTGTGGAGGCAGGGTCATTGGGGACATTTAAGAGACAGTTGGACCTGTACATGGTCACAGAAATTTGAGGGTGCATTTATGAGGATCAGTGGTCGGCACAACAGCATGGGCTGAAGCGCCTGTTCGATGCTGTACTGTTCTGTTCTATGTTCTGTACAAACGTCAAGCCCCACCTCTACCTACATACTGCGCTCTCAGTGACCTTCATCCCAGACCCACGAACTCCCATTTATCTCTCCACCCAATAGGCTGCCTGTCTCATTCCTGTTGAAGGGCTTTTGCCCGAAACGTTGCTTTTTCCTCAGATGCTGACGGACTTGCGGTGCTTCTCCAGCACCACTTTCATCTTGAGGGGAATAAGTTGATTGAGAGGGATTTTTGATTTTTCTGTTGTTCACCAGAGACTGTTGCAGGTAGTGGAAGTTTAGCAAACGCCAGTTTAGGGAATAGCTAAAGGTAAGAGCACAAGTCTGGTCACTGCATTAATCAATATTTATAAGTTTTTAGATTAAAGATGGAAGTCTGAAGTATGCAACTTTGCCCATCAAGACTGATTCACCACTCAATGAGTTTATCATTGACTTCTTTCAAAGTCAGGCTGCTATTGGCCTTGGAAGGGAACTTGCAAATGGTGGCGTTTCGTTGCATGTTCCAACCTTGTCCTGTTAGTCAGTACAGCTGTTCAGCTTTGAAGGTTTGGTCAAAAGTTCTCGGATGACATACTCCAGTGCATCGTGTAGTTGGTGCACTCTGCTGCAATTGTGCCTTAACGGTGAAGGGAATAAATATTCAGGTATTGAATATGGTACAATCAAGTGACTGCATTGTCGTGGATGGTGTCCAGTTCCTTAAGTGTTGTTGAAGTCACACCCATCTCGGCAAATGGAGAGAGTTCTGTTTCACATCTCATTTGTACCTTGCAAACGATGTAAGATTCAAGGAACAATAAGTTGAGTTTACATTCCAAAACTGTCTACCAACGGACATGTTTTTGTTGTGAAAGTGTTTATGTGGCAGGTCTCCATCCGTTTTTCACAAATTCTAGCTCCGTGGACGATTACCCAGGGGAATGAGGTGACAGTAAAGACACTGAATGTCAATGGAATACGAGGTTCTCATTTGTCTGATTTTAAAATTACTCTATTTCGTTCTTGTGTGGACCAATCTAATTCCAATCGCTTGCTGATTTCAAGTTCCATTTCTCGTCTGTGCTTGAAATTTCAACCGTTGCCTCACATTAATTTCTCCACCTGCCTTAATAATATGTAAGGATGCCATAAGGGATAGCAGAGATTTACAAACATCGTGCCAACCCTGTATAAAATTGAGCTCTATAATCACATAATAACAATTATAAACGTTCAATATTCGTGGGATCTTGACAGGGTAGATATGGCCAGATGGTTTGCCCTCTGGTATGAGGAGAGCACCAGAGGACATAAACTCAGAATTAGATATTTCCTATTTAATTCAAAAATGAGGAGAAATTTCTTTGCTCAGGGCTCAGTGATTCTGTGGAACTCTTTCTTGAAATTGTTGTTGAGGCTGAGTTGTTGTGTACTTTCACACTGTGCCAGACAGATATTTAACCAGAAAGACGATGAAGCATTATCGAGTTTAGGCATGAGAATGGAGTTGAAGGTTATGAGATCAGCCATGAGTTCGTTGAATGGTGGAGCAGACTCGATGCGCTGAATGGCCGACTTCCAATCCTATATCATTTGATGTAACGCCATATTTTATTGATAAGTTTAGAATTCTGAGGGGATGTGATGAAGTGATAGAAAAGGATTATCAAACTGCTCAGACAGATCAGGAACTCGGCTCATAAACTGATGAACAAGAAATGTGCTGTGGCGTGGAGAGAAAAAATGGTACTGGGCAAACCACAGATGGGTCTGTGCAGAAGCTGTGATTGCTAAAGTAAATTCGTGGATGTTATATTGTTGCCAACTTGGTGATCATGCTGGATGATGGATTGCGGTATGATTCATGCAGCAAAAGGTTGTGAAAGAACGAATGATTCGTTTCATTGGAAAAGTTGTCTGCAGTTCCAATTCAATTGACTGCTTAAAATAATGATCAGAACTTTGTGTGGCGTGTTAAATTAAAATTCACAATCCCACTGCGTAAAATATTGTACCCGATCTCTCCTTATTTGTTCCACTTTCAGTCGATGTAAATTCATAGAATGTCATGCAATGAAAGGAGGAAAGAAACGTTGCAATTCGTTTCATTATCCCAATTTAAATTACAACAGAAACAAACTGACTTATTTCAACTTTGATGAGGTATCGATTTATCTCAAATCGCTGGAGCAATGAAAGGCAAGAGCAAGAATTACCATCCAATGTATACTAAAAATGCGAGGCACAAAGAAAACCACAGCTGCGTTTGATAGAAGTAACAGCCCGCGTAGAATTCAAATCCACACATGCGCAATGAAACAGTAACCCATCGCCTTCATCTCTGGACCACATCAGCCCATGGCAAAGAGGCTCGCATGTGACCACATCAAGATTACAGATGGTTCATCTAGGGGATAAGAAATTCCCTGAGCGGAATTAAATGCACACCAAATGCTTCTGCTTTCAGCGGAATAATAATGCCAGCAAAATCCAAGAAATTGACATTATCCTTAGAAGGAATACCTTGTCTTTGATTTATTCCGAGTCAGAACTATCTCAGAATGAACCAGCAAACATGAAATTCCCATCACATTCACACGCACATTTAGTCTTGACGCATAATTTCTTCAGACAGTTTCTCTCTCACGTGAAGAAGTATATATGGAGAGAGAAGTGAAGGTGATGGTTTAGCTCGATGGTCTTTCTCATATGGCTGAACCTGAACTGGGTAAATTTCCCGGAAATGCAGCTTTGATCGTTTCATTTTATTAATTTTGCTGCATATTCACTTTGTTCATTGCAATGATCAGAAGTGAATTGGATTTATGTCATTGGAATGTTTAATGTTGTATTGAAGTTTGCTCCGAATTTACATCAGTTTAAAGAAAATACTGATGAGAAAAACAGAAGGTTACATTACAAAATAAGATGCCAGTTTTGATGCTTAGTTACTTTGGCAGATTTCATTGGGTATCAAATGAACCCAACAGCATGGCGATTGTTCTCCCATCAAAAGACATTGGATTAAAGCAGGGAATCGATCTCTAAGAGACGGGTCACTTCCTATTCATTATGGAAAAGCTTTCCTTTACAATATACGAAATCTGCTTAGTTCCATTTATAATGGTTCGTATGGAATATTAACAGAAATCTTTCAAAATTCTGAGTTTTTTGGGTGAATCTTACTCAGCTGCATACGTTTCCGACATTTCTTTGCATCTGAAGCGCCCATTGTTTCCTTGCACCTTCTACTCCCCACACCCCACTTTTACACTTTTACCTGGCCACAGGCTGTCTCTCTCCTGGTGAAACTCACTGCTTGTGTGTCTCTAAATGTGCCTTTCCAAATATTTTGGAAACGGATTTTTTGAGTGACAGAAATTCTGCTCCCACCATTTCTTTGTCATACACCGAAGGTTTTGAAAGCCTGACGTTCAGAAACATGCGAACATTAAAGAGTGAATTTACCACCTATTTACTCTCTCCAAACCTCAACTACTCTAGAAAACATCCATTCGGTTTTCTTTGGTTTAGTGTCAGATTTTCCAACATACAAATAAATAAAATCCCATACCCACTCAACGCCATCAGCATCGTCTCCAATGACTTAGCAGCCCAATAAACGCTGGCAGTATCCTCTCTGATAGAATCATAGATTCCCTACAATTCAGAAAGTACAGTTCAGTCAATCGAGTCTGTAGGGACACTCTGAACAGCATCTCAACCAGACCTATCTCTCGTCTCTATCCCCGCAGGCCTCTGGCTTGTAATTTCAAATAAACCAGCTGGAATAAAACCTGGCATCGTGTGACTGCTGACCTTATCACTGAGTTACACGTGGATAATTCACTTTAATTCCTAAATTCACTCCATGGACACATCAGTGCAATTTAGACAAGGCCAAACCACAGACTTAACAGCAGTGCGAACGACTGAGCAAATGTACCATGACATTAAACACCATCTGCATCTTGTCTATTGCCTTTATGCACTGGTAACCCAGCCGAGTGAAAGCAAACTGCGCCCATCAACCCGAATTCAATGCATCCAAACGTGGTTCTACGCTGGAACAAAATCATTAGTGCTGCTGGAAATGTTTTTGCACTCAGATCTGAATGGGTTTACTCTATTTTCTTCCTCAGATTCCTGCTTTAAATAAACTCATCAGTTTGGAACATCTCTACATATTGGTTTTCATTGCAACACAATCACAATGTACAGTTGGCAGAAGTTGCGTGTTTGCACTTTCACTGACACTCTCTCTCCACAGGAGCTGCAGTACTCCCCCAGTTGATTCAAGAATGGAAGGCCAGGCATTAATAACCTTTATTGGGTAAGGGAGCGGCCGGTTTAAAACATTTACGATGGCCCCAGCGGAGAATTGAGCTCTGTGACATGCGGTGACACTAACCACGATACTGTGGATGACAACATCGAAAGAGACCCTTCAGCCTGTTGTGGCCGCACTTGTCCAACACAACTGCTTAACGACGTGAATCAAGTTTTCCATGATTGAGCACTTAGTCTTATGTGTTTTGGCATCACAAATTCACATCTAAATTTTTTTCAGGTTAGAAGGGTTTCAGCCTCTCTGACCCTTTCTGCAAATCTACTCAAACTTTACTGCCTTTTCCCGAAATCTCTTGGCCCCAGTATTCGATCCCTCTCTCAATAACAAACGCTTCTTTCAGTCTACCTATCAATATCCCCAATTCTACCATCTAGCATGGTCGGAGTCAAACCCGAGTCCCTGGTGTCTGAGTAAACAGTCCAGTATTCAGTGGTAATAACGCTTGGCCATTGCAGAAAAGCAGTGAAACTGATCTTATTCAATGAAGTCGCTTTTCCCCGACACTGTTCTGTGCCATTTTCCTGAGCTTGAACTCCTTCCTCCCACCCACCCCACCCACCCCCCACCAATAATCTCTGGTCCAAGCTGCTACATGAGCATTGATCTCACAACAGTGGTAACCAAATGGATCAAATGGTCTGCAGGTCCCAATGGTGGGGTTGGGGCACGTTCAACCAGTAACAGTGACCACAGCCACACAGACCGATCGGTATCCATGTGAGAGTCAGTGTTAAATTCTGCAGTGCCTTAAAGAAATAGGAAATGACTCCACAAACACATGATGAAACAACAGCACTCCGAAAGCTAGTGCTTCAATTAAACCTATAAGTTCATAACCTGGTGGCGGGTGATTTTTAACTTTGTACTCCATAGTCCAACACCGGCATCTCCAAATTAATGAAATCGGATTATGGGATGGAAAGTTCAGTTAGTGATCGTAAGAGGGAAGAAATCTCTGAGAACGGGTGAGTTTGAATTCTGAAACACAGATGTGAGCGAGCATAACTTGAAGGAAAAAAAGTCATCACTTTGGAGAAAATCACCATGATAAAACAACTGATTCCTTTGTGTTTCACAAAAGACTGGGATAAACAGAGCGATTACTGCCATGACTCGGATTCGAACACAGGTTGCTGCGGCCATAACGCAGAGTACTAACCACTATACGGTCACGGGATCACACAGATGAGCACACTAACCGCAAGCAATATGTACAGTATCATAAGAAATGTTAGGCAGAGCACCAAATGCACAATATCAGTGCTTAGCGAACAGTGGCAGATATGTGGGAACTCAGAATGGGCTGACCGTTAAACAGCGGTACCCCCAGTGGCTGTGATGATTCCATCATTAATATGCTGAAGGCTGAGATAAATACATTTCTCCAAAACATCAAAGACTCCAGAGATAGTGCAACTTTTGTTGAAATATATGCTGCAATAGCAATGCAGTTTAACATTGTTTCCTTCACCAGCTCCCCACACAAGGCAGTAACCACTGATGCCACAGAGTCCCAATTCCCAGCCCCAGAATCAGAGGAACTGAGTGGCGCAGTCGCGAAGATCCAACTTGAAATCGGGATGGGAATGAGGTCGCAGAGATACTCAATGGCTCAAGTGACACAACCGGAGAATGCACGGTATTTCTATGACGGTTTAGAGGCACAACCAATTCCGAGGTTGGGAGTGCTCCTGGTCAATGGCCGGGACGAAGGAAAAATTTGATACCATTGATAATGACATACCAATCGACAGTGCATCTTGCTGAAACAGCTGAGTGCCACAACTGGAGCGTGGGCAGCTGGTTTGATGTTTGATTTTACTTCACTATCACCCACTTCCCTGGAATGAATTGCTTTCATCATTTTCATTTCCAATTGTTTAATATCTCCCTGCAGTGCGGCTTTTTCCCCATTGCTAATTGCATGACTAACTGTTGTACGATCTGCACACTGCTAAATCACGGCCACTACAAGTAAATATGAATCATTGATCTATATGATAAAACAGTGGACCTCACAGTAGGCATGCTTCGTCGGTTTTGAGACGACATCAGAATTGTAGACAGTGAGAAAGATTATCTAAGATTCGAAAGGATCTTAATCCAATGAGTCGTTGGACTGAAAAATGTAACATGGAGTTCAATCTGGATAGGTGGAAGGCATTTCATTTTGGTACAGCAAAAAGAGGAGGGCTTTGCGCCGTGTTGGAGAACACGGAAGCTAGGGATGCAGGGATATAATTCCTTGTAGTTTGCATCACGTACAGACAGGTAGGTTCAAAGGCATTTAATTTACTTTCCTTTATTGCTTAGTCCTTCGTGTATACTAGTTGGGACGTTAAGTTTAAGTTTCTCAGGACATTGATGAGGTCTCTTTTGGAATATTATGTCCAGTTGTGGTCGCCCAGTTGTAGGAATGACATTATTCAGCTGGAGCAGGTTCAGCAAAGGTATACGCGCATGATGCCGTGCGTGGAATGTTTGAGTTATAATGAAAGGCTGAATAGGCTGAGGCTATTTTCAGATTCAAGATTGGGATGCTGGAAAACCACAACAGGTAAGGCAGCATGCGAGGAGCAGGATAATCATTTTTTTGCGCAAGTGTCGTTCATCAGACTCTTGCCTGAAACGTCGATTCTCCAGCTCCTCAAATGCTGCCTGACCTGCTGTGCTTTTCCAGCACAACGCTCTCGACTCTGATCTCTCATCCGCAGTTCTCATTTTCTCCTAGTTGAGACTGTTTTCACTCTAGGTTAACGGTTTGAGCGGCGACCTGACAGAAGTTTATGAGATGTAAGTTAGAGTTAACGATAGCTGCCTTTTACCAGGATGGGGATTTCAAGAACGAGAGGGCATATGTTTAAAATGAAAAGAGAGATTTAAAAAAAAAGACATCAGGCATTTTTCTAGAGAAGGTGTTTTACGTATGCAATTAACTTGCTGAGGAAGTGATGGATGAGGCTACATTTACAACATTTAAAGAGCAATTGGATCCAAACATGAATGGAAAGTTGAATTTTTAAAATAAGTATATTCATGGCTAGTACATCAGTTATTTCCCAGAGGACAGTAAAGAGTCAACCACGATATTATCCATCTGGAGTCTCATGTGGGACAGAGCAGAAGAATATGACAGTTTGCTTCCCGAAATCAGATGGGATTTTCCACACAACTGATTCAGGTCATCACGAGACTCTTCCATTCCAGGTGCTTATTGAATTCAAACTCCACCATCTGTCATGCCAGGAACTGAACCGTTTGTCCCCAAGATATCACTTGGGTTTTTGGATTAACAACACAGTAATAAAACTACAAGGGCATTATAATCACTCAGTGGGTACAGCAGGAGGCAGATGGGACGAGATTAGTTTGGCAGTATATTCAGCATGGATTGGTTGGACTGACGGGCCTTTATCCGTTCATGCTGTATGAATCTATGATTGACGCTATGCAACAAATAGCTGGTTGGCATTAACAGCAGCATTGACAGCATAACCGAACACCTGATGGGATATGTAATCCTGCTGGAGTCTCCGGAGGTTGTTTTGCTCAGTGATCTCTTCCCACACACGGGACTGGTTAACGGTCTCTCCCCACTGTTACTGATTAAATGAGTTTCCATTTCTGTGGTTAATTTAATCCCTTCCTGCAGTTCCCACATTGCCCTGCTTTCCCTGTGGTATCGGTGTCCTTTTTTCTACCGAGGGTGAACAATCCTTTCAAGTTGTGTCCACACAGATATGAATTCCGTTTTCCATGTTGTGAATGTGTTTTCATTCTTTCTCATTGACCCACAGGGTGTGAGTATCACTGGGCAGGACGACATTTATTCTTCGCCCCTTGTTCGTTGTTGTCTGGCTACACCACAAACCCGGGTGCGATCCCAGCCTCGGGTGTCTATCTGTGGGCAGTCTGCACATTCTCTGTGTGTTTACGTTTTCATTTCTCCCTCTGACCAAAGATGTGTCAATTACAGTGATCAACAATGGGAAATGCAGGCTTATGGGATAGGGAATACCGTGGGGTCTGGTGGGATGCGCTTCGGATGGATATGTGGACTGGAAGGGCCGACAAGCCTGCTTCCGCACGCGATGGGGATTCTTGAATTAAGGGTCAGCTCATGTTTTTCTGATCCTGGAGTCTCTCGTACGCAGGACTGTGTGAAGATGGTAGAATCCCCTGCATAAGGGACATGAATGAATGGGATTGCAGGAAATTAAAGTTATTATCTCTGTTCCTGAGGTCAGACATGCATTTCAGGTTTTATTCGTAACTTAAACATCACCGTTTCCGTGTCCCAACACACAAGGAAAACCAGTTCAAAATATCACCTCAACACCACATTCACCAGGTTGAAATCTTGACTGTGTGGAAAAAAACTGATACTGAGCTGATGCAAGCAAATGCAGCTGCCACCGCCAGTGTTGGAAACAGAGATCCAAATAGCAAAATCATCCTTTAAACCCAACACTACAAAATTAAGGGCTGAACACGCTCCATTGTGCCACTCAGCTGTGTTTGCAAGATGCCCTATAGATCGTTATGATAGTATAAACGGGGACAACCATTCCCTTGATCAGGAGCACACACAACCTAGGAATTTCTTGCGTCTCTATACCATCAGAAAAGGACTGCACGTTCACCTGTTGCATCACTGGAGCCAGAGATTAACTCTATGACTCATTTCCATCCCCATTTCTGTTTGGATCTGGGCGGCAAAGCCGCAGTTTCTCTGATTCCGAGGCTGTGAACTGGGATTATGTGTGATTATCTGCAACACTGGTTACAACTTGACGAAGCTGGTGAAGTCGCCGATGTTAAGCTAAAATGCTATTGAAGCATACATTTCAACAGTAACCTGTACTGTCCCCCGAGTTATTGATGTTTTGTCAAAATCTATCAATCTCAGTTTTCAATATTCTCATTCAAGGTTTCTCCAGATCCTCTGAGGACATCGAACTCAAAAATTCAGCTCATTCTCAGTTCCCACCTATCTGTCACTGTTTGTTGAGTACTGATATTGTACATTTGCTGTTCTGCAGAACATTTCCTCTGCTAGTATGCTCATTGCTGCTTGCAAGCATCCTGTTCTCTGGTTACTGTGATTGTGGTTGTCGGTATTTTGCATAGTGATCACAGCAACCTCGATTTGAACCAAATCACGGCACTAAGTGTTCTCCCCGTTGTCTTTTTGTGACGCATGACAAGAAATTAATTGTTTTACCTTCAAATTCAGCTCTCTCACATCTCTGCGTTTCATGTATCAGGATTCAAACAATGCGTTGTCGGAGATTTCCCTTCTACCCATGATAATTAAATCTCCTTTCCGTCCGTCCCCCTATTTCTCTGAGGCAATGAACAATCTATCACTCCCGTTTACATTGATGGTGTTCTGTCTGTGCTGCTGCTGCGATTACTGTTGTTGGGGAAAAGTGTCCTAATACCACCATCGGGACCTTCAAACAAGTCGATCCATTTGAAAACCGCGGTTGTGAAATCAATCCCCATGTAGCAGCTTTTATTGACTTAGGCCAGAGACAATTGAAGCGTCAGGCTCATGGAAAATTCCCAGGGCAGTTTTGGTGAAAAGACATTTTATCGGAAAAGATCAGCTTTTTGTGGCTTTCTGCGTTGGTCTTGTGGTAATTTCATAGGACTGATAAAATAGAGACCGAGTAATAGTCTGGGTACTCGAGCGTGAATCCCACCATGCCATGATCGACAAATTTGGATTCAATAAATATCTGCAATGAAGAATCAAATGACTAATATATATCCATTGACAATTGTTGAAAATAAATCTGTTTCACTAATGTCATTTCGGGATAGAATTTGCTATCCATACTTGGTCTGGGCTTCATGTGACTTCAGACTCATAGCAATATGGTTGAATCTCAACTGCCTTCTGGGCAATTAGGAACGGGTAATAAATTCTGCTTAGCCAGAATTCTTAATAAATTCAGAACTTTTAAAACAAATGCTCATTTGGCTCAAGCAAGAGTGTTGTGTGCAGTTTTGCAAGTCACATTATAGCTGGGATGTGATCACACTGCGAAAACTGCAGGAGATATTTACCGGGATACTGTTTGGGCTGAGGAGTTTCAGTTAGGAAGAAAGACAGGACAGAGTGGAGTGTTTGTCGCAGTGCAAAAGAGATGTAGAGAAGACATGATTGAGTTCGGGTATGGAGAGGGTTGACTGAACGAGTTTCCGATTGATGGAGGGATCGATCAGCAGCGGCCAGAGATTTGAGGAGAAAGGCTGAATAGTTTGAGAAGGTGTGCGGAAAAGCTTTATCAGCTAGCGGGGGGTGGGGGGGGGGGGGTGGGGGTTGGCGGGGGGGAGTTTGAATTTGGAATGCACTGTCTGTATTGTTCAGTAATGCATACACCCTAATGACCTGAATAAATATCCAAATCTGATTGTGTGATAGCAAAACATATAAGGTTGTGGGATAAACATAGTAAAATGGAATTCAGTTCATTAAGCAGTTGTTTTTGACAAGTGTCGTCACAATTAGCTGAAGGGCCTCCTTTGACACTCTTTTCCTCGGTAGTATAATGGTTAGTGTCCCCGTCTGTCACAGGGCTCAATTCTCCCCTAGGGACAATGTAAATGTTTTAAAACTGTCGCTAAATTCCCAAGTGCGGGTATTGGTACCTGTCCTTCCATTCTCGATGGGGCATGTCACAGGAAGGACACAGCTGCCTGAATCAAGTTGGGAAAGGGCTGCAGCTCTCAGGGAGGGTGCAAACACGTGACTTCTGTGAACTGCATTTTGTGACTGTGTTGGAATGAAAACCATTTTACAGGCTTATTCCGGATTGAAGCGTTTACTAGAAACACGAAGGTGAGGAAAAAACCAGGTAAAAACATTCAAATATGAGTGCAGAAACAGTTCCCGCAGCACGAATGAAATTGTAAAGTAGAGAGTAGTGTTTCGATACATTGAATTTGGGTTGATTTCCATTGATGAGGCTGAGTTACCAGGTAATAAAGCCATTAAAAAATAATACAGCCTTTGCTCACTATGATGGAACATTGAATCAGTAATTCACACTGCAATTCGGTAGGACGGTTAGTTTGATTGGCACAGTTAAATTGCCCCCCTCGTGTCCAGGGACTGAATGAAGCAGGTTAAGAGTGAATTAACCATGGGTTACACGGGGACAAAGTCAGAAGTCACAGAACGCCAGGTTATAGTCCATCAGGTTTATTTGAAATCGTAAGGGAGACTGCCCCTTCTTCAGGTGAAATATACGGGAATAGGGAGGAGAACTAGGTCTGGGTGAGATGTTCTTCAGACAGTCGACACCGGCTCGATTGATTTAAATGCCCTTTCTGCACTGTAAGGTTCTGTGATTCTATCGGAGAGGGTAATGACGGTGTTGCCTGGGGTGTAATACTATGAGAGACGATGCTAATGGCTGTACTGAGGATGAGATTTTATTCACTTGTTGCCTTGGAAAATTTACCACAGTTATCCCTGCACTAAGGAAGATTTAATGGAACTTTTTCAGGTTTTGAAATGTTTGGACAGAGTAGATCGGTGGAAAATTCCCTCTTTCAATTAAGTAAACATCTCAACGTCAGGCATTCAAAGCCTTTGATAAACCTTTGAAGGACAAAGAAATGATGAGAGCAGAATCGCTGTCACTCCGAGAATCGGTTTTTCAAAATATTTGTAAAGGTACGTTTGGTGACTTATAAGGTATAACTTTCACAAGGAGAGAGACAGCGTGTGGCTAGATAAAGGTGTTGGGGTGGTATGTAGTTGGTCAGAAGTTGCAGGGAAATAATGCCTATGTTCGTTGACTTTAAATGTAAAGACATTTCGTGAACGTGTGCAGCTGAATAAGATTCGGATCTAAAAACTGGATTTTGAAAGAATTGGCATAATATTTCAGCTAAACCATTGGAAATTGAACTGAGTGGATTTTTCTTATTGTGAAGAGAAGATATTACATAATGAAAAGGAAGTGATCACTTGCTTGGAGATCTACTTCCTGCTTTAATCATTTGCGTTAAAGATGTGACGACGAACACCATGATGTTTGATGCATTTAATACTCGGTGAAATCTGGCAAAGCAACGAGCAACAAAACTGGGGCGTTTTCTTCTGCAATTTAACCTTCTGCTTTTCTCAGCAGTATTTTCCATAAGCTGAAATAAAGTTGGAGCAAATTTGATTTCAACATTAATCATTCCAATGAGATAAATCCAATTCACTTCTGATTATTACAATGAACATTGTGAGGTTTCAGCAAAATTAAAATGAAACGAACAAAACAGCATTTCTTGCGATTTAATCCAAATCAGGTTCAGCCATTTGAGAAAGGTCATTGAGCCACAGCATCGCCTTTACTTCCCTCTCCATGGCTGCTTCGTCACGTGAGAGAGAAAGTGACTGAAGAAATTACGAGTCAAATGTAGGTGTGAATATGACGGAAAAGTCTTGTTCTATATTTCACTCTGAGACAGTTCTGACTCAGAATGTATCAATGACAGCTATTCATTCTGAGAACATGGGTATTTATTGATATTTGTTGTTATTATAATTCTGGTGAAAGCAGAAACACAATGGTGTGGATTCGATTCCAGTCTGGAAATTTCCATGACTTTCAACACATATAACCTGATGAGTTCACATGTCACCCCTCGACAAATCGTGCTGAGGAGACTGAGCAATTATGGTGGTGGGTTGTTATACAGCTGTGCTCCACATTCACGGGTTAGAGTCACACTCTGGTTGCTAACTTCACAAACCGCTTCAGCAGTTTTTCTTTGCACCTCTGGTATACACTGGTTCGAGGATCTTGTTCTTGCCGTTCACTGCACGGGAGATTCATGAATAATCAACACTACACTAAAGTCGAAAGGAAGAGGGAGAGCAGTCATTCTATTCAATTTTCGATTAAATTGGTATAATGAAAAGGAACACATTTTTCTTTCTGCCCCACATTCCATCTTGTATTTCTGTGAATTTTCATCGAAAGAAAGAGAAACAAATAACAAGAGATCGGGAGCACAAGTTTATACAGTTGGGTTGCACATGAGTATTTTAACCTCACACTTCACACAATGACCTGGTCAGTAATTCAAACATGCACTCGGAATTGGAACCGCAGAAAACTTCTCCAATGAAACGAACCTTTCATTCTTTCACAAATGCCTGCTGTGTATGAATAATACAACGATCCATCATCCAGTGTGATAACTGACTTGCCAACTGTATAAGGTCTACCAACTTTCTTCAGCAATCACAGCTTCTGTACACAGCCACCTGCGCTATGCCCAATGTCATTTGTTGCCCACAGGTCACAGTCCATTTCTTCTTCCTACGTTTACGAGCCTTGTTCCTGATCTGTCTGATCTGTTTAATAAAACGTTGTCTATCACTTCATCCCATCCCCTCACAATGCTGAACTTATGAATAAAATAAGGCGTTCGACCAAATGTTAAAAAGTGGGAGTTTGCCATTCAGCCCATGGAGTCTGCCGCACCATTCAACGAACTCATGGTTGATCTGATAAGCTTTCTGCTCACTTACCACGACAAAGTTTCATCATCTTTCTGATTAACTATCTGGCACAGTTTGAAAATGTCCAACAACACAGTCTCAACAGCGGTTGCTGAAAAATGCCACGGATTCCTTGGCCCCCGAGCAAAGAAATTGCTCCTCATTTCTGAATTAAATGGGCAGTATGTAATTCTGAGATCATGTCGTCTGGTGCTCTCCTCAGAGCATAGGGAAAACACCTGCCAGTATCTACCCTGTCACGATCGCACGAATATTGAATGTTTATAATTGTTATGTGATTATATCTCCCCTCCAACTCCTTTGCTTGAATCCTAGCCTAGACAATCATTCCATGAAGCGCCATTTTAAACAGAGTTAGCAACACGTTTGTAAATCTATGCTGTCACTTACAGCGTCCTTACATATTATTAAGACAGGTGGAGAATTTTTTCGAGGAAACTGGTTGAAATTTCAGGCGCAAATGGGAATTGGAACTTGAAATCAGAAAGCGTTTGGAATCGGATTGATCCACAGAATGACCAAATGCAGCAATGATAACTCTGACAAATGATAATCTAATCATATTCGATTGGCATTCAATGGCTTCATTGTAACTGAATTTCTCCATGTCATCGTCCTGGGAGCCACTATTGTGGAGAAATGGAAAATGACCGCTCATATAAAGAAGTTAACTACAAAAACATGTCCGTGAGTCGACTTTGATTATTAATTCAACTCTTTTCTCCACGAAGCCTACATCGGCCGCAACGCACAAATTAGATGTTTAACAGAACTCTCTCTATTTGCCTAGGTGGGTGCAGCTTCAATACAACTGAAGGAACTAGGCACCCTCCACGACAATGCAGTCACTTAACTATACAATGTTCAACACCTGAATATTTTTTCCCTTAACTGCTAAGGCACAATTGCAGCAGACTGCACCACCTAGAACATTCACTGGAGTAAGTCATCCAGGCTTTGTTGACAGAACCTTCAAAGCTAAAAAAATGTACTGACTATAAGGAATATGCACTGAATATGCACTGAAACTTCACCATTTGCAAATTACCCTCCAAGAAACATACCAGCATGACTTGGAGAGGAATCAGTGGTAAATTTATTGAGTGGTGAAGCGGTCTTGATGAGCTAAGATTTATACTTCATCCCTCCCTCTTCTGTCTTACAATTTTTAAAAATGTTCATTATTGAATTGACCAGACTTGTGCTCATTACTTTAGTTGTTTCCTATACTGGCGGTTGCTAAAGATCGAATATCATCCAAAGTCTGTGGCAACAACAGAAAATATCCAAAAACCCTCACGAACAACTGAACTCCCTGTTCAACAATCTTCAGAGATCTGTGAATGTCCACTCCAAGATCTCTTTGTTCCTGTGCTCCAATCAGAATCCTCACTGTTATTGTTACAACTCCCCAAATTCATTACCACTCATTCGTCTGGATTCAATTCCATTCGCCATTATTCCTTTCCACCTGATTCATACATCCCTGCGGTCCCTGACATTAGTCATCATAGGCAACTACACGACCAATTGTTGTATCATCTGTAAACTTCTAAATCATGACTCCTACAACGAAGTTTGAATTATTGATCTACATCAGGAAACAGTGGTACTTCACTGGAAACAGGCATCCAAACATGGTTCATGGCTGGATGGAATGAACACCTGCCATGTTCCAGTCTCCAAGGGTTGCTAGCCCAAATATCGCCATTACATTTGCAGATAACACGAAGATTGGTGGAGTAGCCAGAAAGCATAGGGGACTGTCAACGAATGAAGGCGAATATAGATAGACAGAAGAGTTGAGCAGAAAAGTGGCAGATGGAGTTCAATCCAAGCAAATGTGAGGTGATGCGTTTTGGGAAGTCTAATTCTAGAGCCAACTATACTGTAAACGGAAGAGCTGTTGGTAAATTTGATGAGCAGACAGATTTTGGAGCTCAGGTCCTTTGTACCCTGAAGGTGGCTGCACAGGTAGATCTTGTGGTCAAGAAGCCATATGGCATGCTTGCCTTCACCGGACGGGGGAATGAGTATAAGAGCTGCAGGTCATGTTACAATTGTACAAGATTTTGGTTCGACCGCATTTAGAAGACTCTGCACAGTTCTGGTCGCCACATTACCAAAAGGTTGTGGACGTTAAGGAGAGAATGCAGAGAAGGTTTTCGAGGATGTTGCCTGGTATGGAAGATGCTAGCTCTGTAGAGAAGATTAGTAGTTTACTATTGTTTTCATTAGAAAAAACGAGATTGAGGGGCCCTGATTGAGGTCTACGAAATCATGAAGGGTACAGAGAGGATGGATTGAGATAAACTTTTTCCCAAGGTGAGGGATTCAATAATGAGAGGTCACGCGTTCAAGGAGAGTGGTGAAACTTTTAGGGAAGATATACACGGAAAGTATTTTACACAGAGGGTGGTAGGTGATGGAATGTGTTGCCAGCTGTGGTAGTAGAGGCAGACATGGTAGATTCATTTAAGATGCGCCTGGACAGATGTATGAGTAAGTGAGGAGCAGAGGGATATGGATGCTTAGAATTTGGCACACAGGTTTAGACAGTTGATTTGGATTGGCTCAGACTTGGAGTTCCAAAGGGCGAGTTCCTGGGCTGCAAAATTTCTGTGTTCTTTGTTCTTCTTTGTTCACCAAACTACCAACTCCTTGCTACAGTGCTCCAACTCAGAGAATGACATTGTCACTTCCGATTATCACAGAGGGAATGAGAATATGACATGTGGCTGTGTCGGAATTTAAGTGATGTACGCTGGATTGTAGAGTTTACTGGGAGCAAGAGGCCAAAGTTGAGACGATGTAATCAAAAACAGCTCTTCGTGTCAAAGCGCATTGTTCCAAAGAATTTCAGAGCATGCTTCCAATTCATCGACCTCTCGTGACCTCCAGCATGCTGCTGATGAGTCAGTCTGCAGTGCGGGTTAATGCTGCTGTTGTACCTTAATAATCTAATAAACGGAGACAAATATGCCCTTCCTCCCACCTTTGGCAAGGACCACTCCCAGCTTTGGCATTTCATGCGCCTCTGTGCCGTCATAGAATAACCACGTGCTCACCTTCAAACCAGTCAATCCATTTCCATACCACGGTCGTGAGATTAAATCTCATGTCGCAGCTTTCACTGAGATGGACTACAGATTAATGGAATATCAGGCTCAGGAAAAGGAAACAGGGCAGCACTGAGGAAAAGAAACTTTATTCTAAAAGACATATTTCTGTGGATTTTTACATCATTTATTTCACTTGCTCATTCGGCTCTATCTAAACTATTGTGTGCAGTTCTGCAATTCACTTTGTAGCAGGAATGTGATATCACTGGAAATGATGTTGGAGAGATTTCCCAGGATATTGTCTGAGTAGAAGAGTTTCAGTTATGAAGAGAGATTGAATAGATTGGAGTTGTTTATATTAGAGCAGAAGAGATTGAGAGGAGACATGATTGAGATGTGCAAGAAAATCAGGGATATGGATGGCGTAGACTGAAAAAAACGTTTCTCTTTGATGGTGAGATCAATCACAGGGTGGTGGGGATGGGGGGCGGGGGAGTGAGGCATGTATTAATGGACAGCGGATAAAAGATTTCTGTGAATGCACAGACAAATGTTTTGAAACAGCGCGTAGTTGAATTCTGGAACTCAGCACAAGCAAAGGTTTTAGAGGCAGAAATCCGCCAAAGTTTCAGAAGTATTCAGATGTGAATTTGTGATGCCAACGCATACAAGTCAGGTAGAGAGCAAACAAAACCTCAATGGTCTCTCAGATCTATGAATAAAAGACAAAAGTAGGAATTGCAGCTCGAGGAAAAGAGAATGACGACTTCGGTTCAACAGACACTTCCCCGGAACTGTTTTTGATTCACTATGTTAACTCTGATTTCTCTCTAGTGATGCGTTTGGAGTATTTTTTTGTTGGTGCATCAATAATGTGGGTTGAGAAAGATAGGGTGGGGGAGTGTGAATCGCGTCGATGGCACAATGCAGACTCAACTGGCCAAATAATTTCTGTCTACACTGTGTCTATTTCTAAATCTGAATCTAGACGTTTTTGTCAATTTTTCAAGTCTATGGTTTTTCACATCTCTCCTGTATTGTGAATTGTAGAACAGGACAACCAACGGTTCAGGCATAAGACACTGCCAAACCATTACCACCTGACACCTGGAAGAGGAACGCCTCATATTCTGTCTTGGGAAACTGCATCCACACGGGATAAATATGGATTTCAATGGCTTCCTCATATCCCCTCCAACTCCCCCCCTTCCCCCACACACATTATGACAGTCTAAAGCATCCAACTCGGCACTACCCTCCGGGTCTATTCATCTCTTCCCCTTCTAACTTGCACCATCTATCCCGCCTCCATCCACCTATTCCTTTACCTGCAACCTTTCTCACAACCCCAACCCCCGCGATTTTATCTCTCAGCCCGCACCCACAAGACTCATTCCTGATGAAAGGCTTATGTCAGAAACGTCGATTCTACTGCTCCTCGGATGCTACCTGACCTGCTGTACTTTTCCAGCACGACACCCTCGCCATGGCGAAGATAGACGGAGCTCAGCTCAGGCTCTTTAGCTGAGAGTGGAGAAGGCTGAGTGAGGAAGTGATTAAGGTGCACATTAAGGGGATCGGTATGTGTGATAGGAATAAACTTCTCAAGGCAAAGGTTAACAACCAGGGATGTGCGGTAAACGCAAGGGAGAGGATTTTCAGAGCAGATACAGGAAGAACGTTTTCCCTCTGAGAATGTTGTTTATTTGGAATTCACTGAATGAACGTGTGGTAAAGCTACGAGTCATCAAAATATTTCAGGAGTATTTTGCCAAATACCTGAGAAGCAAGAGCACACATGGATAAGGACCAGGTACTGGAAAGTGGGGTGAAGATAAACAGATGTCTGATGAAAGATCCAAGCACCGTACTGAAAATAGAGAGCATAAACGCTTGGGAAGTGTATATGTATGGATACGACTGGCGATCTGTTACAAGGGGTCTGTGGAATGGTACACGAGTAAAAAGATGACTTTGGCAGGATGAGGTCGCTGTGGCAGGAGGGGTAAGAATATTGGAATGCTTCTACACCAATTAGCAGTCTGAATATGCTGAAAGGTTACTATGGCAGACTGAGATAACAACAATTAGTCATGTCAGCCTTGCCTGCTATATATGATCATGGCAGGTTGGGAAAAGTCGTGACAATAAATATTTTGGACATGGCCTTTAATATTCAATTGATAGTTCGTAGAGTCAGCCTGCTTGAGACCGTCGTAGCAGGATAAGACATTAAATATCAAATCGGTACTTAGTAGAGTCAGTTTGGGACAGGAAAACATTGTGGAAGATTGGATAGCTAAATATCTAATCATGACAGGTTAGTCTGGGATGGAAGATCATTGTAGCAGGGGTGGCAGTAAAATATCAAATCATGACAATAGAATAATATTAAGTTGAATGTTGGAAAACCCATAGTGGCATTTGTGGAGTGATAATAGGAACTAACATCATTGGGTTATTGTGTAGCTGGAGTGAGGTAATTCTGACTAACAAAGTTGGTCGTGCTGATAAGCTAACAAAACATGAGTAAAGAAAAGGTATAAAGTAGTCCCATGGACCCTGAGGTTCGGGGGCATTGAAGAATTGGCTTCCGTAATGTCACGGTTTTTTTGTTTACAAATAAAAGATCTACTTCTTGAAGATCTCTCTGCATCTCCTGTTGATTGTCTACATTTTCTCCACGACAATCGCAACTTTGATTGCAATAAAAGTGTAGCACGGCTCTGCGGCGCAATGAAAAGCACATTAGATTTCGACAGCATTATTAGCATTGCTCTTCAAAGTTTATGGGTTTGATTTTCACCAGAATCGGAGTTTAGATGCCAGCTCAATCAATGATTGTTCTACTGAATCATCATCAATTCCCGTTGTCTCGAGTTCGCGACCCTGCTGTTGACCAGAGAACAATCCTTAATTCTTGGTTGTGAGTTTTGACGCAATCATATCATTTGAAACATGATCAACCAGAATCAGCTGCTCAGCCGCAAAACCTGCAAAGTTCGTGCAGAAACCCATTACATCGAAACACTTTTCCTTCCCACAGTGGCACAGGCATTTTCGATTGCTGAAATGTATTTTCCCTTTGTGTGACAGGATGTTGTGGATGAGCTGGGGAAAAACATTGAAGCGTTTGGTCAGCCATGATGATATCAAATGGTCGGATAGGACCTGTGTTTGGAACAGCATCCTCCTGATGCTTTCTTGCTGTGCTGTTTCTGACAGAAGGTTTTCCACAATAATATGATGAGGCCAATCTGAATTTACACCATGGAATATCAAGGTGCTCCCCTTTACACCACCGCTCTCACAGCTGGAATAGACAGCTCCTATTGCAGCTTTAGATCAGACAGTGAAGGTTTCTCTCAGGCCCTCTGTCAGACTGCATGCTCCTTCACACAGATTTCCAACTAGGCACATGGAACAAGCAAACGTGTGAACATTGGAGGTTTAGGGAGAAATTTCCCCTCTGCTGGGCTGCAGTTCTGGACATGGTGACGTACATGTATTTCTGGCATTTTGAGTCTTACTGTGCATTCTTCCTACTTTACAATTTAAACTGTAATTGAATTTATTCTTGCTAAACATTTTTACATCTTCAGTATTCATGGTAATCGTGCAACGTTTTCTTTAATGTAGGAATGGGGAAGATCATTGATGAATGAAGTATGTTTCATGTTACCTGTATGACTTTTCAGAAGGAGGTTGGTGAACATTCATTGATTCGAATTCTGTGCCGAATTGAAACCGATCGAAGGAATAGCCCTGTGGCAATGTAACATTGTCTGTAAACAACACAGGAACCAACAGAAACCCATTTTTCAATGAATTAAATTTTGCACATTTTTTGTATACTTTCCTGAACGTGATGCTTCAATAATCACAGGTTGATGTCTGTTTCACCTCGTCTGTGTCACCTTTAATTTCAGAACCACATGGTTCAGGGTGTCATGGTGGCTCAGTGTTTATCACAGCTGCCTCACAGCAGCTGTATCCACGGTTCGATTCCAGCCTCGGGTCTGAGTGGGTCCAAATTAGTCAGGGGGAAATGGTTCTGGGTGGGTTACTCTTCGGACATGTTGGGCCGAAAGGCATGTTTCCACACGGTAGGGAATCTAATCATCACAGCAAAAGTAAAGCAGTTGAGTTAAAGTTCGCAAGGTAGGAGTAGGCCACGTGACAGCTTTGCTGTCTGCGGCTCGAGGAGCGCAATTTGTCAGTGCCTGGTACTTAAAGGTGTGTAAACGGTTAAGGTTGTAAGTTCAATGCTTATCTGAAGATACCGTTACTGTCAGGAAATATTGGAGCATCAGACGGAAACGCAATTGAAAACAATGTTGAGTAAAGTAGCAGTTATTTGAAAACTTCAGTTTCTGATTTGGGGAAATATTCTGTCTTTGGAAACGTGTCAATTATTAACTGAAAAGCTACAAATATTCCCCAGGTGAATATCCGTCTGTGGATAGAGATACAGAGGTGAAGTTTAAACTTGATGACCTTTCTCAAATCGCTGACCCTGCACTGGATTACATTCTGGGGAAGTCTGTTTATCTCGTTTCATATAATTCCATTTCCTGCAAACTCGCCCAGCTCATTAAGCCAATCGAAAGTATTAGATCTATCTCTTTGGGGAGTTTGATTGTTGTGAGTAAATCTGGTAATGTAGTTTTGGTGTTGGGAGGAACAGAGGGTTCAAACTGGAATAAGATCGAGTCTTGTTGCAGGATTTTCCAAGCGGGGATCAGTGAGTATTAAATGGACACACTCCCCTTTTTGGTGATTGTGACTAAATGTTCAAGGCAACAGATAGCAATGATAATGATGTTTTACATTGACAAGCCAAATCTTATTCACCAGAGGCACCATAGTATTACAGATCAGGAGAGCGGGGGAGATAATGCTCCTTATGGTTACCTGAGACAGTGAGAGAATTAATCCCATGATATTGGTCTCAATTTTCTCATATACCAGTCAGACAGCGGACTGAGCTAACCGACTTCTATTCAATGTACTGCTAAATCTAACACACTGCCTTTATTCCTGATGAAGGGCTTTTGCACCAAACGTCGATTTCGAAGCTACTTGGATGCTGCCTGAACTGCTGTGCTCTTCCAGCACCACTAATCCAGAATCAGTGCATTTACAACCTATTAAGTCTCATGTAGAATGAGTTGCTTCACTTTTCAATGCCAGCAGCTCTTCTTGTACTTAACATTTTCAGTTGCAGGTGTTATGAAATTTCTTTCCGATAAATGTTAACCAAATCGATAGTGTGTCACTTTTACCTCGCCATCCAGGCAGCCCAGAATCCCTTTCGCTGTTAAATTCACTCACGCTTTTCAAATACCCTGAAATCAGATCCTAAAATGCTTTTATTTCTGAAAATTCATCTCTATTTTCAATAACTCTCAGAATAAAAAATGATTGCTGCAAATATCTTTATCGTTCCCCACTGGTTTTGAAGTTCTAACTTTTAGTTTACACTCACCTAAACGAGGGAATTTCCAATATATTTACTCTTACCAACTTCAAATCAGCTCGAGAACCTCCTTTCAGACACAATTAAGTCTTTGCTGATTTCTCCCGCATGATTCTTTATCGATCCTACCATCCCATTAAACCGCCTCTTTTCTTTTCTAGTGGTTTTATCTCCTAGTAAACCTCATTTCCATCGCTTGTATCGATTTTGTATCAAATGAAATCTGGCCGTGCCATTCCTAATGTCTTTATATTTCAGTAAATGCTGCCCGTGTCTTTCACCATATCTTCATATCCCAGTACGTTTCAACCTGAGAAAGAATGCTGGGTCCAATTCAACGCACGAGAACTCACCACTAAGCTGTGCAAACTTATTACCGACACAGGAAAGGTGGAAGCAATTTCAATTACAGCTGAACCGATAGGCTGCAGCAGCATCGGGTCAAATCCCAGTCACTTCAGTGGCTGTTGTTATTATATTTATTTCTTCACTACGTGTGCTGAAGTAACACAGTGAGAGATCAATTACTATTGTCAGCCATATATACGTAGACTATGAAATGCTGAAGTTGTGAGATCAGAGCAGTTTTCATTAACATAGACCATTCACTGTTCAAATCCCAGACTCAGGAATTTGACAGGAAGCGAATTTGAGCCACATTTGAGCAGGGGTTGTTTACCCCATGACGTTACACCAGTTTGTGTGGTTGCTTTGTTGTTTACCTCATTTGTGCGGTTGGTCTCATTGAGGATTTTGAAGTCGTCCCCTCTACACAAAAGGTCCGTGCTTTTTCACCATTGTACAATAGATGCAGTACAATAACACCCAACGCTGATTCCATCCAGTTACCAGATATTGACCCCTGGAAACAGCACTGTGCACACTCCTCGAGTCTGGAAAACAGTTTCCTCACAGATAATGTTACATTCCCACTCTCATGCCTCTTTTTATTCCATCGGTCTCTGTTCCTCACTGAATCCGATTCAGTAGATTTTGTCACTGGGTAATTTCTTTGTATGTGTTCAGATCATATGAGCAGAATTTTACAATGGGAGTGCCCTTGGCCAATAACCCAGAACTCAGACCATACTCAGGGAACTGTACTCTGCTGTTTATCAGTTCATGAACAACAGGAAGAAATATCGATGCTCTTCAAAATTTACTCATCTGTTTTAAGAAGCAAGATAAACATATTCAGGTTCCCGCTTTTGTTGTCACACGGACCAAGATTGTAAATGCTGGAAACAGTCGAGACTGTCCGCTCTCCCACATTAATTCTTTTCTCCAGGAGGTGTTAAGATGATGGTCTGCATCGCTTGCTTCTGTTCCCTGTCACTCTGGGATAATGCGAGTTTTGAAATCTACTCTTTGAACTGGATGCAACGTGGTAAAATGTACACACATCACGTGGAGTGTGCGTGTGAGTGACAGGAGCCGCTGCAGTAACATCCCATGACGAATCAGACAGCAGAGGCCTCCAGTGACTTCGAAAAGGGCACAGACACTGTTCCCATTGACAGGGTGAGATTCTCTCTTTCCCAGCAGTTCTGTGCATTTCTATCTGTTTCCGCTGGCGTTATCTGTACAAGGTTTCCAAAAGAAGATGAGGTCCTGTGCATGCTGAATCTCTCTTTTGTACGGCTTTCCTGAATTTCCATAACTCCCACCCCACTAGCCCCCTCCCCTGCTCCACAACCCCGTGTTCGATAGGGAGCTGAAGAGCGGACTCACATTGCTCTCCCACGACACTGATTGCCAATAGAAGATCAGTTCTTCCAGTCATCAACGGACAGCATCCAGTTCAAGGGGAAGCAACTCGCACAGCCACCTGGGAGAAGCGTGTCAGAATGGAAAGGAGCTGTTTTTAAAACTCTGTGCTGCTTTCACTCCTAAACAGCAGAAATAGCCTTAGCTTACAAGAAAAATCACCGGATTTATGGTTACCACATCTGACGCTGTTGTGGATCCTTTGTCTCAGGTGTGATATCGCCTCGGGCGGCTGATTTACATGCGAGCGGTCTTAGTTTCACATCCTGGATGAGTCCTGGAATTTTGCTCACTGCATCATTTTTGACTGAGAAGGTATAATTTTGATGAAATCAAGGTCAGAGCAAGATTCCAAAACTTTAGTCAGAGGTGCATTAGTCAGAGGGAAATGGATCTGGGTGGGTTACTCTTTGGAAGGTCGGTGTGGACTGGTTGGGCTGAAGGGCCTGTTTCCACACTGTAGGGAATCTAATCTAATCTAAATCACACACCAGCAAGTTCAAGAGCAGCTTCTTCTAGGCAGTTACTGCTCTGAGAAATGGATTGTCTAACTGCAGCGTCCTTTGCAGAGTAACCTGAATTCATGAGTCTGTCCAAATTTTGCTTTTCTCTGTGATCTGCATGCTCATACTTACTATAATCTGCCGTAACCAATAGCAAACAAAGCTTTCCACTGTACTTACATCCATGTGACAATCAATCAATCAAAACCCAGTCATTTCGTCATTGTGTGGAACCAGCACAGCGAAGGTGGGATGCATGGCCTCAATCTGCAATGTGGCATATTTTGTCATTCTGAATGAAATCGCAGTTAAATCAACAGAACCTTGGAAATTATAAAGTGGTTGTGTTCACATAGCCGGGACAACTCTGTCCCACAGTGTATCACACAATAACAGTGAAGATCTTTTGACGTCATCCTCGAAGGTACATGCTACAAAAAGCTGAAGACAGCGGGAAACTGCTGTGGTCAGCGATAACAGGTCGGCCCAGCGGGATCATGGTGGGCGAATAATCCAGAAATTAATGGATGAAAAGCATCCTCTGCTCGTTGACAATTCCAGCTTTCACTGTGTGTACTGACCCTACTAGTGTTCCTTTATAACAGTGCTCCGTTCTTCGACATTATATATTGTTGAGCCTTCTGCGTCCTGTCACTCAATGGTATCTGAAATAAATATCTCTATTGATACACTCGCCAAATTTACACATTTGAGGAAACACACTTTTGAAGGTATGGAAGATATTTTCCTGTTCTCTGTCGGTCTGCTATGATCTGATTTGCAAAGCCACTTGCCTGAGCTGGGAATACACTGGTGAAGGTGTGAGATATCAGTTGTGGTGTGCACCATACACATGACGCGTTGTAGTTATTCCCCACACTGTGTAACACAGCAGGGTCCTCCGGTGAAATGAAAAGCCATGAATGACTTGTGGATCAGCATATTGGAGACAGCACTTCGACACAGATACAGTTCCCCATTATTAGAACAAGCACAACCTCAGAGAGAAACAAGCAATAGAGATTTGCCGTGGACTCGATAGGCTGAATGGCTTCTATCGGCACGTGACTGACGTCCCACGTTGCAACTGTTCATCTCCACGTCTCTGGGACAGAGCGGCTGAGGGAGAAACTATGGCTCGTTTTTAACCCTCCTTTCCTCTTTGCACTGCATGCAGCCCCGCAGCTCAGGGCAGTGAGGAGGGCTGTCATTGAATGAGGGTTTCATTTGGAGTCTCTTCATCTGGGTAAGTTGGGGCTCAGATGTTAACTGCTGCCCGATTGCAGCAAGGAAACCGACGCCTCTGACACAACAACCTTTCTACAGGAGTGTTCTGTGAAGATGGATTCTGAACACAAAACTGGCGACACAAAAATGCACTTACTTGAACTTTACTGAGTGAAGACAGTTCGGAGCCCATTTTTCCCTTTTCCACCAGCTCAGCATCATTCTCTCTGTCTCAAATAAATGATATTTGGCGGAAGTTCGAAATCAAAGTTGCTAAGAGAGGAAGCTTCAGAGCCCATCCGTGCTTCCGTCCCCTGACACTGCCTGCAAGTGGAGGGATATGTCTGAATGCTCTGCCAATGGAGGCAGCTCAGTCCGCGGGAATGGGATAAACAGCACGGTCCCGCGTGGGGAAATTCCGCAGTGTGTCCTGCGGATCAGACATAGTGCACTTTATCATTCAGATCATACCAGAGTGAAAGCGCTCGAGAAGGCCAATCGGTCACTCGTACCTGTGTCAGCTCAGGAGTTACAAAACGTGGGTTAAAGCAGAAACGCTGGTGATTTGTTCAGGTTTCAAGTGTTTACGTGAAGCAGGAAGCAGAAGAAGATACACTTTGAAGCGATTGAGATCTGACTAGAGGAGCAGCAAATAGGATGTACAGCGCAGAGGAGAGCCTTAAAATATTGAATTCTGCTTGATGGGCCGATCATGCTTTCACTCGGCCTCGCTGCTACAGAAGATAATATGTCAATGTCTCTCGGAATTGTGATGTTGCAGGCAAATATCGCCGTTACACCGCAGGAAATTCCTTTTTCCAGTGTGAGTGCAGTCTGTATGTAAAATAACTTATATATCGAACTTTCTCACATAGATAATTCCACTCCATCTCAGTGTGTTGTTTTCTCTCCTTTCCAACCAATTTACATGTCATTGACCCTCCACTAAAGGTGCTTTGCTCCTTCTGATGTTATGCAGTTTTAATGACCCACCTTCTGACAGAATTTTCCACTTCACTTCAGCCCGTCCTAACTTCGCCATCTGAAACCATTCCCTTTGTTTAGGTGTTAAGCGGTCGGCTCAGATCCAGCCTGCCCTCACCCAAAATAAACGCAAACCTTCGCCACACTGTGATCACTGCAATCCCGGGGCACCGTCTCTCTGAGGTCATTGGTTATTCTTAGGAGAAATTTAGGACTGCAGATGCTGGAGATCAGAGTCAGGAATGTGGGGTTGGAACAGCACAGCAGATCAGGCAGCATCCGAGGAGCAGGACAATTCACATTTCAGGCAAAAGCCCTTCATCAGGAATAAGTCTTGTGAGTCGTGGCTGAAGATAAATAGTTGGGATTTTCAGTTGTGGGGAGGTTGCTGGGCAAGCGATAGGTGGATGAAGGTGAGGGAGAATATGACAGGTCAGAGGGAGCAGTGATAAAATATGTCCAGAGGGTGGTGCCGAGTTTTAGGCTTGGGCTTGGGGGGAATGGGAAATGAGGGAGCTGTTCAACTCCACAGTTTCCCGTGTGGCGTTAGGGCTCCAAGGCGGAATATGTGGCGTTCCTCCTCCAGGCGTTGGGTAGTAACGGTTTGGCGGTGAAGGGGGTTCAGGACCTGTGTGTCTTTGATGGAGTGGGGAGGGGATTTGAAATGTTCAATCACGGGGCGGTGGGGTTGGTGCGTGCGAATGTCAAAGAGATGTTCTCTGAAATGACCTGCAAGAAGATGTCCTGTGTACCCGATGTAGAGGAGACCACACTGGGTGCAACGAATGCAGTACATGACGTTGGTAGAGGTACAGGTGAATTTCCAACCGATATAGAAGGATCCCTTGGGGCTTTGGAAGAAGATGAGGTGAGTGTTGTGGGCGCTGGTTTTACCCTTCCTGCCGTGGCAGGGAATGGTGCCAGGAATGGGGTGTGGGCTGGTTGGTGGCGGGGGGTGGGCGGGGGGGTAGGGTGGACCTTACAAGGGCGTTGGTAAGAATGGTTTTTTCAGTATGCTGATAGAGGTGGGAAGGGAAATATACCTTTGGTGGTGGGGTCTGTAGGAGTTGGCAGAAGTGGCGGGATATGATGCATTTTATGCAGAGGTTGGTGCGGTGGAAGGTGAGCAACAGAGGGTTCTGTGCTTGTTGCATTGAGGGGGGGTAGAGTTCAAGGCTGGTGGTGAAGTGGAGTAGAAGCACTGGAATGCATCGTCAACCACGTGGAAAGGGAATTTGCAATCGTAAAAAAGGGAGACCAACTGGGACTTTCTGAGGTTGAATTGGCCATCCTGGGAACAGATGTGGTGGAGGAGGAGAAATTGGGAGTAAGCAATGGCGCTATTTACACGAGGTGGTTTGGGAGACGGTTGCTGTGGGAGTCGGTGGGATTATAGTATATGTCTCTGATTATTCAGTCGCCAGAGACGGTGATGGAGAGGTCCAGGAAGGGAAGGGAATTTGCCAAGATGATCCAGGTCTGATCCTCTTGAGGTCTGGGTGGAAGGTGTTGGTAAAGTTGGTGAACTGTTCATCCTCCTCGTAGGAGCACAAAGTGGTGCCAATATATTCATCAATGTAGCAGAAGAACAGGTGGAGTATGGTGCCTGAGTAACTGCGGAAGATGGACAGTTCCACACATCTGACAAACAGGCAGACAGAGCTAGATACCATGCGGGTGCCCATGTCTACCCCTTTGGTTTGAAGGAAGTGGGAGGATTCGAAGGAGAAGTTGCTGAGGGTGTGGACCAGTTCAGCTAGATGGATGAGGGTGTCAGTAGAAGGGTACTTGTTGGGATGGGGTGAGATGAAGAAATGGAGGGCTTGGAGACCTTCGCCTTGGCAGATGGATTTTTACAGGGACAGGATGTCCTTGGTGAAGATGCCGCGTTGTGGTTCAGGGAAACAAAAATCTAAGAGGAGTTGAAGTGCATCGGGGGTGTCACGAACGCAAACGGGGATTTCCTGGACTGGGGAGACAAGATGGTGTCGAGGTAGAAAGAGATGGGGTGCAACAGGCGCAGGCTGAGGCAATGGGTCGACTGGGGCAGTCAGTTTTGTGAATCCTAGGAAGGAGGTAGAATCAGTCAGTGAGGGGTTGACGAACAATGAGGTGGGCGGCTGTGGATGGGAGATCCTCAGGGGCGATGAGCTTGTGGATGGTCTGGTTAATGATGGCTTGGTTATTGGAGGAGAGGTTGTGATTGGAGGCAGTAGGAGGGGGTGTGGCTTCACCAGTGTCCCTCAGCCCGACTCACAAGCCTCATTCCTGATGAAGGGCAGAAGC
The DNA here is from genome assembly GCF_047496795.1 of Chiloscyllium punctatum. Classification (NCBI taxonomy): domain Eukaryota; kingdom Metazoa; phylum Chordata; class Chondrichthyes; order Orectolobiformes; family Hemiscylliidae; genus Chiloscyllium; species Chiloscyllium punctatum. Next base: position 20,938,449 of record NC_092757.1, on the reverse strand, counting down.
CTGAAACGTCGGTTCAACCTGCTCCTCGGATGCTGTCTGACCTCCTGTGCATTTCCAGCATCACACTCGCGACTCATTCACTATTCGTGTCTCATTTCACACTAGCAGGCCCGTGCTGTCTGTTTGCTTCTAGAAAGCACTGTTCTCATAACCTGTCGCAACACCTGCCAATCGAAAAAAAAAACCAGAAATTGCTGTAAAACGTCAGCAGCGCTGGCAGCATGTGTGCAGATGAATCACAGTTAACATTTCAGATCCACTGGGTCCGTCTCTCCCCAGATGTTGTCAGACTTTCTGTACCTTTCCAACACCTCTGTTTTTGTTTGGATTTCAACATTGGCAGTTCTTTATTTTTTTTCTTATGTCCTGCCAATCTGATTTGTCTAAAGATTATCTTAAATGTTTTAAATGTGACTGCGATAGAACGGCCAGATACCACCAGCCCGCTCTGGATACTTGGTTTTTACCTTTCCACTTGGTCACCGCGCCCTACAGCTGCACTGCGTATAAATTGACAAAATTATGGCATTCTCTCAGATTGGTAATGATGAGCGAGATTGATTGATGTAGATGAAAAAGTAAAACAAACTGCGAAAATATGACATATTAAACAGGTAACCGTAAGGGAAAGAGAGAACAGCGAATAGTAGTGTTCTGACAAAATTGAAATGTATTTGCTTAAGATTCAGAAAATGCTATCATTCACAAATATGGCACAATGTGGAAATTAACTTATGGGACAACCAATGCAAGCACATTGCAAAATCTTAGTCTGAATGTCTTGCTGCAACTGTTTTCATTTTAATGAATGCACGCATGGGGTTCAGTGCTGTAATGATCCCCTAAACTGGAGAAGGCAATCCTTGCCTTCGCGGTTACATGGAGAATGTTCACTGATTCATTCCAGTAATGGCAGGACTGTCCTCTGGAAGCATACGAGTACAATTATTGAATGCTCCATGGAGTTTCGAATGAGAAGTGAAGGGAATGTCTCTATTCAGAAATTGATCATGCAGAAGAACTCAATACAGAGACACATGGATTGATGAACAAGTGGACAAAAACACGGAAATACGATATACAATAGCTACGACAATTACTATGAAGAAAGTTTTGATTTCATATCCACGGTGGCCTTTGGTGATGGTATTTACTGTCCAGAACCAGTCTGCACTGGAATGACAGAAGACCCACGATGAGGTATTTGAACTTCAATCTCCTTTAGAAATAGCTGAGACTCACTCAGGGCACGGGGACTTAGAGATATTGGCCTTACAAACCTTTCGGACATGCCAGGGAAGAATAAAGGAAGTGATAGGTAATTTTCATCTCCATGGATACGATGTTCCCGAACTGGACAGACAAAACTTTACCTAATTGGAGTGTATAAATAGAGAAATCATATTTAAAAAGCAAAGAGTTCATCGTGTAACTATAAGATATTTAGGTCACCCTAAGTGGGAGAATTCTCTGAAATCCTTGTCCTCATTCTCCACCAAAAACATATGAAGAGGGTAGAAAGGACACTGCTTCCTGGATAGCAAGATATTAGAAAGCCCAGAGATGGGGTTTACTGAGACAAAAAAATATCAGAAAGGATACAACCCGTTTCATTGGAATGATAGAGAAAATTAAAGCGTTTATTCACGAGATTTGGAAATGCTGGACCAGAACCACGCAAGTTTAAAAGTGAACAAAAGAGATTTTGTTTGGAGGTTTGAAGTGACTAAATCAGGGAAGTTCACTTTTTTCGAGTGAATCAATAACTTTAGTTAGAACTTCAAAACCATTAGTGAATGATTAAGAAAAGATTGGATGAGAATTTCTTCCACCAAATAGATTTATTGAAATCTTGAACGTCCTTCCAGAAATAAAACGTAGAAGCTGATTTCAGAGTGAAATGGAGAGCCCTTCAGAAGAAAGTCAGTTGCTTTTGACATATGAAATCGACTTGTTTGCCATGCATTCAACAAAAACCTCATCAATATTGTTTTTATCTCCAAAAGATAACCAGATTCACGGTATTTCCAAACATCATCAGAAACAAACCACAGAATGTATACTTTGGAATGGATGTCAATGACTTCAAAATCCTACTCTTGTCGTCACTCCATGAACTCCTGGGTATTTAACCATTCCGAATGAACCAGACAATCCCTCTTCACACACTGTGGAGATTGATTGCCTTTACCCAATAAGGATGTGTCTGTATACAGCACAATGTTGATAATTTCTGAAACAGGTCCTCAAGATATAAAATTATGTTAACATTTTAACTGCCAAAGACCATTTTCAATGACTTGGTGTAAATGAAAGAAAACAAAACCCGACACCATGCCAATTTATGAATTTGCTGGCATCTCAGCAGTTTGGGTGACAACATGAATTCATTCCTACAATCACAACCAGTAAAAGGTCTCTCTCCAGTGTGAACTCACTGGTGTGGTAGCAGGTTGAATGCCTGACCTGAATCCCTTTGTACACACAGAAGAGGTGAATGATGCATTTCCAGTGTGAGCTCACCGTTGTATTCATAAGTGGATTACCTGAGTGAATCCTTTCCCACACAAGGAGCAAGTGAATGGTTTCTCTCTCATGAGAATTCCTTGGCGTATCCTCAGTTTGGATCCCTAACTGAATTCTTTCCAACACATAGAGCAGATGTGTTGGTTTCTCCGCAGTGTGAACTCAGTAGTGGTCTCAGTAGGCTGGTTGACAGGATGAATCCCTGGAAGCAGGTGAACAATATCGCCCCTCCACCCCCACCCTTCAACCCAATGTGAATGAGCTGGTGTCTTAGTCCGGGGGATGACTGAGTTAATCCCTTCCCACACATCGAGCAAGGAAATTGTCTTTCTCCAGTGTGATCACACTGACGGGTCAGATTGGATGAACACGTTAATTCTTTCCAACATGGGAGCAGCTGAAAAGTTTCTCCCCAGTGTGAACTTGCTGGTGTCTGTATAGCTGGGCTGAATAAGTTCAATATTTGAAGACAGTGAGGTCTGCAGATGCTGGGGATCAGAGTTGCTGGAAAAGCACAACAGGTCAGATAGCATCCAAGAAGCAGGAGAATTGACTGTTCGAGCCTGACCTCTGTTCAAGAGTGAGGCTGGAAACCTCAGGGGTGGAGAGATAAATGGAAGGGTGTGGGGCTGGGGAGAAGTTAGCTGAGATGGATGCAATAGATGGATGGAAGTTGGGGTACAGGTGATAGGTCGGAGAGGAGGGTGCAGCGGATTTATGGGAAGGAAGATGGGCAAGTGGGACAGGTCTTGATGATGGTGCTGAGCTGGAAGTTGGAACTCGAGTAAGGTGGGGGGAGGGGAAATGTGGAAACTGGTGAAGTCCACATTGATGCCCTGGGGTTCAGAGGTTCTGAGGTGGAAGGGGAGGCGTTCTTCCTCCAGGCGACCGCTGGTCAGGGAGTGGTGATAGAGGTGGCCCAGGACCTGCATGTCCTCAACAGCGTGGGAGGGGGAGTTGAAATTTTGGGCCTGGGGTGTTGGGGTTGATTGGTGCGGGTGTCCGGGAGATGCAGCAGAGGCAGCAGAATTGGAAATATGGGATAGGATTTTTGCATAAGGTAGTGTGGGAGGAGGTGCAATCCAAATAGCTGTGGGAGTAGATGGGTGTGTAAAAAATATCAGTCCTCGTGGATTGAAATGGAGAGGTCTAGGAAGTGGAAGCGAGAAGGCGTCCAGTTAGCCAATGTAGAGGAGACCACATCGGGAGCAACAGATACAATAAATGATGTGTGGAAGTGCAGGTGAAACATCGCTGGATGTGGAAAGCTCCTTTGGAACCTTGGACACAGGTGAGGGGGAGGTGTGGGCACAGGTTTTACAATTCCTGCGGTGGCAGGGGAAGGTGCCAAGTCGGCAGGGTGGATTGTTGGGGGCTGTGAACCTTACCAGGTGGTTGCATGCGGAACGGTCTTTGCAAGATGTGGGTAGGGGTGGGAAGAGACAAACATCTCTGGTGGTTGAGTCAATTTGTTGGTGGCGGAAATGTCGGCAGATGATGCGATTAATGGGGAGGTTGGTGGGGTAGAAGGCGAAGACCAGGGGGATCTGTCATTGTTATGGTTGGAGGGTGGGGTTCGAGGGCGGAGAGTCGGGACATGGATGAGATGCATTGAAGAGCACCTTCAAACACATCGGTGGGCAAATTTCGGTCTGAAAGAAGGAAGCCATCTGATGTGATCTGTGATGAAACTGGGAGCAGATGCAGCAGAGGCAGCAGAATTGGAAATATGGGATAGGATTTTTGCATAAGGTAGTGTGGGAGGAGGTGCAATCCAAATAGCTGTGGGAGTAGATGGGTGTGTAAAAAATATCAGTCCTCGTGGATTGAAATGGAGAGGTCTAGGAAGTGGAAGAAAGTGTCTGAGATGGTTCAGGTGAATTTAAGGTCGAAGTGGAATATGTTGGTCGAGTTGATGAACGGCTCGACCTCCTCATGGGAGAATGAGGTGGTGCCGCTCTAGTCATCAATATAACGGAGTAAGAGGTGGGGAGTGTTGCCAGTGGAACTACGGAAGGTAAACTGTTCTATGCAGCAAACAAAAAGACTGGGGGTCATCTGGGTGTCCATGGCTACACCTTTCTTGTCGTGGAAATGGGAGGATTCGAAGGAGAAATTGTTGAGGCTGACGACCAGTTCAGCCAGACGAGTAAGTGTGTCAGTGGAAGGGTACTGGTGGGGACGTTGGGAGAGGAAGAAACCGAGAGCTTGGAGGCCCGAGTCATGGTGGATGGAAGTGTCGATGGTCTGGATGTCCATGGTGAAGATGAGGTGTTGGGGGCCAGAGAAACAGGAGTCTTTGAGGAGGTGGAGAGCACTTCCACTTGCAGTTTCACTTGCAATTCCACAGATGATTTATTGTACCTGTTTCTCCCGATGTGGTCTCCTCTACATTGTCTAACTAGACGCCTTCTCGCAGAGCGCTTTAGGGAACCTCTCCGGGACACCCGCACCAATCAACCCTAACACCCCAGGCCCAAAATTTCAACTCCCTCTCCCACTGTGCTGAGGACAAGCAGGTGAGTTGGCCGGGGTAGTTAGGCTTGGTGAATCTTGGTTTGGAGGTAGAGTCAGGCAGTACGATGTTCCCGAACAATGAGATTAAAAGCTGTGGTTTGGAGATGCCCTGAGCTGATGAGGTTCTGTATGGTCTGGGAGATGATGGTTTCGGGATGGGGGTTGGAGTCATGGTTGAGGGGAAGGTAAGAGGAGGTGTTTTCGAGTTGGCGCCTGTCTTCAGCGGTGTAGAGGTCAGTGCAACAAACGAGCACAGCACCCCCTTTTTCCCCTGTTTTGATGGTGACCAGTATAATGTCCGCTTAACTGTAAATATCTGTTGGAGTTTACGCTGTGGTTTGTAGCTATTGACAGGAGCACCATGACCAGCACTGGACTGAAAATAGCTGTCTGAGATTACACTGAAGTTTGTAATTATTGACATGAGCATTCTATCGTCGATTGACCTGTAAACAGCTCGCTGAGGTTACCCTGCAGTTTGTAGTTACTCATATGATCTGTTTACGCTGCACTGATCTGTAATAATTGTCGAATAAACTCAGTCATTTATTTCCAGTTTAGTGCGGGTCCAACTGATCATATCAATAACTTCAAACTGCAGGGGAACCTCAGAGAGCTATTTACAGTTCAGTGCAGGTTATACTGCTCATGTCAATAACTAAAACTTCAGGGTAAACTCAGACAGCTATTTAAAGCGTGTCCAAGCTGCTGGAATGCGGCTTCCATCTCCACGGAACCGTGGGTTTTGAATCTTCCTGCTGCCATTTATGCAGAATGCCTGTTGTACCCGCGCGTGTTATGGTACAGTGTTAAACACAGCTGTGTCTCAGTTCAACACAACCAGCTGGTTTTGTTTCTTTGAAACTTAGCTCTGATGTGGAAGAGTTCTGACTCTCGATTGGCTCAGTGTCTGTCCTGGAGTGATCACATCAGCTTTCACACGAACAGTCACGTGCTCAAGCAGCTCTGCTGCTGCGTTATGTTCCAGGCAAATTGTGTTGTTCGCTGTTTTCACTGAAACCCAATAGGGATTGGTATTTCATCGCTGTTGTGAACCAAAATCCTGCAGTGACTCCACTTGTCACTGTTTAATGTTCTGGCGAATCGGAAAACAATTCCAATTAGCTATGAAGTTATATTTTCCTCAATTTCTCTCAGACCTTAATTTCTGTCCTGGAGACGGAGGCTGCTGCTACGCTGCAAACACCCCTGCATTGGTAATCGGACGGCAACTCTAATCTGATTGAGACTGTGTTTGGTAATCTTCACTTTTCATGACCCATTCTGATTGTTTTTTTTATTTTCTCTCATTTGAGCACTTTCTGGGATATGTCAGCGCAGTAAGGCTTCAGTATGTTTCGAAGACCAGTCTGGAATTGTCCTGCTTCCAATTTCTGGGAGTCAGTTATGGCTTATTGCCCTCGGATTGTCTCACAGACAACATTCATCCTTCCGTGTATCTGGAAATGCATTTCACTTGTAATATTTGATTCTGTTATGCGTTAAGTGCTGCCTGTTTTGTGAGTCACTCAATACATTACGGGCTAACACGGTTTGTGAGGTAACTTCCAACAGCAAAAATTTTCAAGTGAGAATCTACGACTATTTCACAGAGTATGGCCAGTGGGGGCAAAATTAATGAGGTCCTTCACTTTTGCAGTGTTTTACCAAACTAAATTCACGCACAAATCAATCTTAGTGTTCTGAGGCATAATTTAAACAGATTGGTTAAATTCGAATTCTTTTCAATACAGCAATCAACTTAGGTAACTATTTCACGGCCAAGCGTTGCATCTTTTGAAATTTCTAGTACATGCTGAGACAGCTAGCTGGTCCTCACAGGTATTTGTAAGCTCTCAGTTCTGAACAACATTCACTGTTTCTTAAAGGTATAGTGCATGGCGTCAATTTCATAACACTGTTCTTACCACAAAACTATGCAGCTTCTAATGTTGGTGACAGGAGTTTGGTTACAATGTTTGAAAAGACAGGGAGGACGAGCTGCAACTGTTACTGCATTTACTGGACCTTAAATAGAGCACTTCACGCCAGTCAGCGTTATCTATTGTTAAGATACATTGGGTACAGAATCCCATCTAAGTAACCACCACATCAAATCTTCCATGCCAATCTGTCCACAATCTTCAGTTTTGAAACTCATCGTCAATTTCTCTCAGTTAATGTGAACGCCTTATTTTCATCTACATTGCCTTAACCAACAGTAAACGGTACACTTCGTCAATTCTCCCTACAGCTTCAGTTAAACCCTCGCATTATGAATCTCTCAATTTTGAACTATTCTGGCAAAGGAACAAGTCTGCCCCCTCTCAGTAACCTCTGCCATCCTTCCCAATGTGTGGGTGATCTGTCTCCTCCCAGGGGCCCTGCTGTCCTTCCAATGTGTGGGTGATCTGTCCCCTCTCAGGGAACCTGCCATCCTTCCTAATATATAAGTGATCTCTGGTTTGCACAGACCCAGTTGCTCTGTGTTCCTGTGGGTGATGTCACCATGCCGTGACAGTAGCACAGTGCCATCACCCGCTTCCTGAGAATTTCCACAATTGTGTGATTTTTCTCTAACTCCAGTACTTCCGATATCTATCCAGCTGCAGGTTCGACAGGAGAATTTCAAATTACCCGCAGTGACAACAGCAGTTGTTGAGTATTTGTGACCATTGTCCAACAATTTGCAGTTTTCAATGTTGTGCCTGTTACCTGTGAGAGATTCTGTCACTGTAAAACTGATGTATCTCCTTTAACGTGGATCTGAATCTATTTCAATATATAGCTATGTTTCGCTTCTGCCTTCCCTCCGTCTCTAACACGGTGAGTGTCTGTCTGATTAATCCTTCTCGTCACTTTGTCAGATTGTGTCAGGATGATTTTTCTACTGCATTCCTTTGACCATATACAATAGGTTTAGAAGCTTTACCTTTCAACAACACGTCTCATAGTCACGAATTATTTGTATGTCAGTCCTTTACTGTTCTGCTTTGTGCCTATATTAACCAAAAGGCTCAGCACCACGTTTACGCTCTCTCATTCATTTAGTATATCCTGAAACATTAACTTTGGAATTATCTCCTCAAGGATCAGTAAATATGCTTGTTCTTCCTGATCCACTGCAGTCTGCGCGCTGAAGGTGCTCCTGCAGTGCTGTTAGGTAAGGAGTTATCAAATTATCATGAAGGACTAGTTAGCTTTGTCCAGATGAACAACACTTGATATTTTTCAGACATTTGATACATCGCAACAATCTGACATATGACACAAGGTCGTCATATAACAATATTTGGCACCAGGCACACATGGGCATATTAGGACAACTGATCAGAAACAGTCTCAAAGAGGTAGATTTTTAAAGAGTATTCTGAACAAAGAAAGAATGTTGAAAATTAGGGAGGTTTAGGTAGTAAATTCAAGAGTTTATTGCATTGGAAACTGAAAGCATGTAATAGGTGAAAAAGGTGGTAGAGTTAAAATTGGAAATCCACAGGATGTTGCAAGCCAGGGAAGTGCAAATATTTTGGAGGAAAAACAAAAGAACTGATGATGCTCGAAATCAGAGACACAAACAGAAATAGCAGGAGATACTCAGCAGGTTTGTCAGCATCAGTGGAGAAAAAGAAAAATTATGCTTTAAGTCCAGTGATCCTTCTTCAGATATATCTCAGAGGGTTGTGAGGCTGGAGCAGTTTACAAAGAGAGCGTGGTGTGATGGCAAAACTTAAAAATTATAGGCGTGTTAGTATGTTGGTTATGTGTCACGCAGAAATGTACATAGTAGTGAGCACAGGGTGAACAGCAGACACACACAGCAGGCTTTTGGTTGATCTCAAGATGACAGGAAGGTGGAATGTGGGAGGCCAGCCGGGAGTGTGCTTATTGAGGTATGTCTAGAGGGAACAAAGGACTGGATGAGAGTTTCAGCAGCAGACTGAGATGATACTGAAGTTCAAATGTCTGTGATCTTTGTGGTGATCGTGGGTACATGGTTGGAAACTCACCGCGAATTATAATATACCTCCATGGTTGTGACCAGTCTAGATCAGCTTCAGACAGTTACATAGAATATAGAACATTACAGAGCAGTACAGGCTAATACACACTCGATGTTGCACCGACCTGTGAAACCAATCTAATCTATAATATTCTAATCTCATCTGTATGCCTATCAAATTACTATTTAAACACGTAAATTTGGCGAGTCAACTACTGTTGAAGTCATTTATTTCCGCGCTCCTACGACTGTGTGAATACAGACACGACCTCTGAAATCTGTCCTTTGTTTATCACCCCTCAATTTAAAGCTGTGTCCCCTCATGCTAACCATCACCAGCCGAGGAAAAGGTGTTCACCCAATCTGAAGCTCTGATTATCTTATACTTCTCAATTTAAGTCACCTCGCAATCTTCACTCTAACAAAAACAGGCTCAATTTCTTTCTTCATTAGATCTTCCCTCCAAACCCGACAACATTCCAGTAACTCTCCTCTGAACCCTTTCAAAAGCTTTCACATCCTTCCTATAATGCAGTGACCAGAACTGCACACAATACTCCCAAGTGCAGCCATACTAGAGCTTCATACAGCTGCAGCATGACCTCATAGTTCCGAAACTCGATCCCTCCAATAATAAAAGCTAACTAAACCTATGCCTTCTTAAAAACCCTTTCAACCTGGGTGGCAAATTTGAGCGAACTATGCACGTGGACACCGAGATCTGTCTGCTTATCTATACTGCCAAGTATCTTACCATTTGTCCTGTGCACTTTATTCTGTTTAGTTCTTCCAAAGTGAATCACCTCACACCTTTCCGCATTAAACTCCATTTGCCAACTCTTAGCCCAGCTCTGCAGCTTATGTATGCCCCATTGTAACCTACGACAACCTTCGGCGCTATCCACAACTCTACTGACCTTAGTGTTGTCCGCAAATTTACTAACATATCTCTTGACATTCTCATCCAGGAAATTTATAAAAAAATGACAAACAGCAGTGGACCCAAAACAGATCCTTGCTGTACACCCCTAGGAACTGAACTCCAGACTGATCATTTCCGATCCCACATCACTCTCTCTCATCTTTCAGCTCGCCAATTGCTGATCCAAACCATTAAATCATCCTCAATCCCATGCCTCCATATTTTGCGCTTTAGCCTCCCATGTGGAACCTTATCAAATGCATTACTGAAATTGATATACACTACATCAATAGCTTTATCCTCATCCACCTGATTGGTCACATTCTTAGATATCTCAGTAAGATTTGCGAGGCACGACCTACATTTAACAAAGCTGTGCTGACTACCACTAATCAATTTATTCCTATCGTGATGATTGTAAATCCTATCTCTTATAAACTTTTCCAAGACTTTAACCACAACTGAAGTAAGGCTGACTGGTCTATAATTACCAGGATTACCCCCACTCCCCTTGTTGAACAATGGAATGACTTTTGCGATACTCCAGAGTTCTGGGACTGCTCCTGTAGACAATGACAACATGAAGATGAAAGCCAAATGCTTGGCAATTGCGTCCACAGCTTCCCAGCGAATCTTAGGTTAAATCCCAACCAGCCCAAGGAATTTATTTATTTTAACATTTCTAAGAATTTCCAACACCTCCTCCTTGTGAACCTGAATCCCATCTCGTCTCGTAGCCTGTTTCTCATTATTCACCTCGACAACATGGTCTTTTCCCAAAGTGAACACTGGCGAAAAATATTCATTTCGTGCTTCCCTTTATCGACACTGACTCCATGCACAACTCCCATTACTGTCCTTGATTGCACCAATCTTACTCTCGTAATTCATTTATCCGCTATATACCTATATAAAGGTTTAGGGCTTTTCCTGATCCCATCTGACAAAAAGTTCTCATCCACGTGCCCCGCTCGCTCGTCTGAGCTCTCTACTGATATTTTTCCTGGCTAACATTTCACTCTCAGTTGTCCTAACTGAACCTTCACATCTCCTTCTAACGTAAGGCGTCTTCTTCTTCTTGTCAGGACATTAAACTGCCTTAGTAAACCATGGCTTCTGTGCTCGTCAACTTCCTCCCTGTCTGACAGGTACATACTTATCAAGGATCTTCAGCAGCTATTTTAACCATGGAAACACAGTTGAATAAATGTAATTATGTTTCACTTCAATGCTCACATTCATTGTATTTCTAATCACAATAAGAGTGAATTATTTCATATGACAAAATTATTTAAAATTCATGTCACTTGTTTATGGATACAATTTAGAATTAACACCCATTTGTCCTTTCCTTTGCCAATCATAGTCAAGTTGGAATTGTAGAATGCTAGATTGATACAGCACGGAAGCAGGCCATTCAGCCTAACTTGTCATGCCGGCCTGGTTTACTAACCTAAACTAGTTCTGTTTTTCTATGTTTGTTCCTCTGGACGTTTTCTATCAACGTAACTGTCCAAATGTCTTTCAGATGTTGTAATTGTACCATCTGCTGCTTTTCTTCTGACAGCACATCCCAATACACCAAACATACTTTGTAAAGACAGTTGCCTGTCAGATCCCTTTTATATCTTTCCCCCTCACCTTAAATATTATTTACACTGTAGATTCTTTAAGACTGCAAAGTTATTAAATGTTGAGAGGTATTTAGTCACAGCGTACTAACATTCACACTTTAATCAGTGACGTGAAACAAATAAATTCAAGATTTTCTGATTATTATAATGAACAACAGATATGAGCGAGATAAATTTCAGGTTACCAGGTGTATGTTGATTTTAACGAATATAAAGTTTTTTTTAAGAAATAGTTTTAATTAAGAAATTACTTTTGAGTGTTGTAACTGACCAAAAAAAAAGCAGAAGGGGCATTTTGGAATAAGCTCATAGTTTGTCGGTCCGCTTTTTGGACTATCAAGATAGTAAAGTATGATCTCAGAAGCCAGAAGGTCAGATAAGAAAAGAGGAACTGGACAAAATAACAGGAAGGCTGAAAAAACAAGGACAGCCAAATAAGGCAGATTTAAAGAAAAACAAGAGAGGTAATTGATAAGTATGATAGGCTTAGGCTTGGGTGGAGGGAATTCACAAATGAAGGAATAACGGGCGCAAGTAATAACCAAACAAGCGGATAGAATGAAGTAGACACTTATGATAGGTTTATTGCTCAGTGTAGGGATGTCGGGAGACCCCTCAGAAAAGTATAAAAAGCTCTGTATTTTACTGTCAAGTGTGTATCTCTTCATAGAGACACCCATCTTGCAAGATGCACGAATAAATGTGCTGCTTCGGAACTCTTCGACTCGGACTGAAAATTATTGATAAAGTGTGGTTCGTTTCTCACAATTGGGGGCTCGTCCGGGATGAACTTTAGCTTCTGAAAAGGCTCCCGCCGTCGATAAATGAGAAGGCGCACCCATTCCTTCAGAACGGTCTCGTGTTTTTCGGCGGTGGGTGACTTGAGTGATTGCCTGAATTGAATCCTTTAAGAGTCGTTCCGAACCAGTTGGTAGTGAGTGTGTATACCTTGAATCGGACTCAAGGGGACCTTGGGCGGGACCCAAAGAGGAAGGCACAACCGAAAGACGTCCAATAGCCACTTACTCCGTGCACAGACCAAGGCATGAAAACTGACATTTAAGTACTACCTTGGTGGCTGCCTTGGGTTTTAGTAGTTATGAGGGACTAACGAAAGTAAGCTGGGGGTTTGGGAGAACCAAACTCCTACCTCGAGTTGGACTCGAGGTTTCTGGTTCATAGGGGTGGGACCCCTAACTCGATTGCCTTTTCACGATTTACAAGGACACCAGAATCACCTGACAGGGGTCAGGCTAACCTCTAAAAAGGGCCGTAACTTGAGTTGGACTCAAGGATTTACCTGAGTTTTCTGGGGGAAAAGAATCCTCAGATTCTGTCGGGATTGGGCCCCTATTGGCAGAGGTGATTGAGTCAATTGGGTGGTGAACCAAGGTGAAAATGGGTTGTGCAACAAGTAGTAAAGGAAAATCAGCCGTGGTGAAGGGAGGCACCCCTGCCAACATTTCACCAGAAAGTCCGTTGGGTAGAATGTTGGGAAATTGGAAACAAAATTAACACACATGAAAAAAAATAGAAAGAAGATGATAAAGTATTGTTGTTTTGAATGGATTAAGGAACCTAATCTTCGTCCTGCTGTCTTCTGGAAAAAGTACGGGTTGGACGAGGACTGGGTTTGTCAATGTTTAAATATATATGTTAATGAGAAAGAACCCTTCAGTCAGGAGGAGTCTGATTATGCCTCCTGTTGGAAGGGTGAATCTAAAATACGGATGTGCATTGTAAAAATAGATGAAAAGCAAATCCCTTGTGCACCACCTCTATCCCCATGAGAGGTATTAGATAATTTACCCCCCGCCATATGGAACAATCCAACAGCCCATGGCGGTTTCTGGTTCGAGTCAGGGGCCGGCAGTGGGACTGGGGCAGGGGGATGAAGTTCCCACCACGTCTGAGACAGAACAGGAAGTAGATATAAGTCAGGTCTCGATTGCAAAACGCACCAGAAGCCAAATGGTAAGATTAGAAGACAGTGAAGGGGAGGCGGAAGAAATGTTGATCCAAAACATGCTTCCATTAAGAGTGGTCCTGATCTGGGAAAGAGAAATTGGATTTGTTAATGCCCCTTTAACTAGTGGGGAAGTAAGGTCCTTTAAAAAAAGAAATGAAAATACTTAAGGAAGACCCGGTAGGTTTGTCAGAACAGTTTGATCAATTCCTGGGTCCGCATGTATATACTTGGACAGAATTGTTGTTCATACTAAATATTTTATTTAGTGGAGAAAAAAGAGGGTTGGTAAGGAAAGCAGCATTTGGGGTCTGGGACAGAGAAAACCCCACGAGAACTGAAGGGGCAGGTCAGGCAATGGATAAGTTGGGATCATCAAAAACAAGAAGATAGGGAAAAGATGAAAATTATTTAAAAAGTATTAATAAGGGCAATTGGAGAAGCTGCCCCGAAGACGCAGAATTTAACGAAGGCATTTGAGGTCTGTCAAGGAAAGGAAGAGAGTCCCTCAGAGTTTGTACAAAGACTGAAGGACTCTATGCGCAAATATTCTGGGATGGATTTTGAGGGGCCAGTAGGGGCAAGAAATTTGTTCATGAGGGGTTAATAAAGCGAGTTTTAGAATCCCTACTATTGCCCGGGAAATAGCTGTGGTTTATGTGAATGGGCATCAAAAGGGGGACACCCTAGAAGTGGGAATAGATTGGTGGATGAGCAGTTAGGGAGGGGCCATTAGTCCCAGAAGCAGTAATATGTCCCCGATACCTCCGCTCCCAGATCCTCTGAGTACTCTATTATTTAATACTAAGGCGGAGGAGGAACTGAAAGACACAGGTGCAGTTTAAACAGAAGAGGGGCGTTGGCCGTTACCTGATGGAAGGGAGATGCTTCATAAAATGATGATGTGAGAAATTATGACCATTTTGCATCAGGGAAGTCATGTGTGCAGGCAATGTGCGATTTAGTCCTGCGAAAATATGGATGTAAAGGAGTATATAACATTGCCAAACAGATATGCGAAGGATGTATAACATGTAAAAACATAAACAAAAAGGTTTTGAGGAGACAGGTTCAGGGTGGACGACCACCTGGGCTCCGACCATTTCAGAGTATTCAGGTAAATTATACCGAGTTACCCCCGCGTGGGAAGGTTGAGTTACCTGTTGGTGATCGTTGACCATTTATCCAGATGGGTTGAAGCAAACCCCTTGGCTACACCTACTGTGAATGGGGTATCCAAGGTGATTCTTGAACAGATAAATCGCAGGTACGGGGTAGTTGAACACATAGACTCAGATCAAGGTACACATTTTACTTCTAAAGTATTACAGGAGACAATGAAGAGTTTAGGAATTTCCTGGAAAGTTCATACTCCTTGGCTCCCATCTCCATCAGAAAAGGTTGAAAGAATGAATCAGACGCTGAAAAAACAACGATCTAAATTATTACTTGAGACCAAACTCCCGTGGACAAAGTGTCTACCCTTGGCCCTCCTACCGGTGCGAACAGCACCTAGAAAGGACTTGGGATTGTCCCCAGTGAAACATTGTTCGGCTTACCTTATTTGGGCACAAAAGGAGTGGTTCCAATTAATGAACAGAAGTTAAAGAACTATATACTGGACCTGTCCTGTTCTCTATCTTTTCTTCGAACTCAGGGTCTGCTTGCCCAGACGTCACTCTTTGATTTTGCAGTGGATCCGCTCAGATCGGGCTGATTGACTCTAGTAAAATCATAGTCGGAGACGAAACTACGGCCAAACTGGGAAGGTCCGTATCCAGCCCGCCTCACGACAGAGATGGCAATTCTTAAACTCAAGTTAAAGATAACTGTTTAACGGACCATTTAATGGACTGATAAGTGATTTACGATTACAACGTGATCGCGGGATAAGTCTCTGTCAAATTATTGGTTTAGTATCTCGGCACGCCCATTTCACGAATGGAGAGTGTATAGTTTAGCCTTTTTGCTCCCATTCCTTGATTGCACTTTAGGAAGAACGTCTTATGTGGTACTAATGGTCCCTGAGAGTACCAATCCCCATGCCATAGAAGCCGATATTTGCAGTTGGTAGATTGTGGGACTGTGGAACGTCAGAGGAAGTATAGAAAATCAGCAGTTCATCTCAAATCCTATCGAGGTTTCTCAGTACAAAATGGAAAGAAATTGCACCTCAAACCCTCTGACCCCCTGGCCGCCATGGCAGAGATGGCTGCTCTTGGTGATAGGAACACATTTTGGAATATATTTCACGGTAAAGGCAAATCTTGGGAAAATCCACTCATCCAAGTACACCGAAACCATATTCGGCCTCCCCCTGATTGTCCAGACCAAAGGTACAACCCAGTGTACATTCCAGTAAAGAATGCCTTATGGATGGAAGGGATATATGACCGGCAGGTGGGTGGGAGGTGTACCAGGTCCAGCTAAATGAAACATTTGGCATAGAAATGATAACTGGCAGGCAGAACTTGATTTTCTCAAAATGTTGTTTTCGCCTATAAGTGTGAAACATGACCATAGTGGAAAGTACGAATACCAAGTTTAGGGAGTCACAATTGAAACTGTCTATTGAAATAGAAACGGGATACCGGGATACAAATGCATAGGTTGATTGGGTGAAGTACACTGTGAAAAGTCTGAATAAAAGCATTTGCTATGCACGTGCCTCAAGTAGACCGATGGCTTGCGTGGTTGCCTTTCCACTCGGGTAGAAGCGGGACAGGGCTGGTATAATATGTATGATAGCTCTGTACCAGGATGAGACGGCTTGGGGCGCCCCAGGCTGTCGGTCTTTGCTGTTGTTGTTCCCTCCCCTGAAGAATGAGGATAGTTTAAAGTCCCCCTTCATTATCGGACGTGGTCGGGAATCACACCTCCTGTGTACGAAGGCAGTGATCAGAGCAGTCCCGATTTCTAGGAGACTTTAAGTCATGCTCGGAAATTGAATCGGTTCGCAAGACAGAGTTGGGAGAAAACTATTCAGCTTTAAAGAAACCCCGAGCGGATTTGTTTTGGTACTGAGCCGGAAAGATTCTAACATCTACTATGCCCTCTGACTGGCGAGGCACTTGTGCAATTGTACAATTGGCTATTCCATTCACCCTAGCATTTGAACGTGGTGAGATTCCTGAAATGAAGAAAAGGAGGAGTGCACGGTCAGTCTTTGCTACCTCGTTTGATGATGATATTTATTTGGACTGGATAGGGTGTTCCCAGAGGGGAGCCGGATGAATTTAATGCTCGGAACTAGATAGCAGCTGGATTTGAGTCTCGTTACTGGTGGGTTACGGTTAATAAAAATGTCTATTGGATTAATTACATTTTTTATAACCAACAAATATTTATAAATTACATCAGAAACCCTGTTAAAGAAATAGCTGATCTGTTAGACGCCACAAGCAGGACCGCCCGGGAAAATAAGATGGCCTTAGATATGATGTTGGCAGAAAAAGGGGGTGTTTGTGTTATTTTAAGGGGACGTTGCTGTACATTTATTCCGAAAAACACGGCTCCAGACGGCTCGATTACTCAAGCCTTACAAGGATTGACGACCCTCTCCAGTGAATTGGCTGAAAATTCTGGAGTAGACATTTCAACAACGGGGTGATTGGAGTCTTGGTTCGGCAAATGGAAAGGATTTATGGTTTTATTCTAACCTCATTGACAGTTTTCATTGGGATTCTGGCAGCACTAGGCTGTTGTACTATTCCTTTTACCGGGGTCTCGCTCAGAGAATGATCGAGACCGCCCTGACCAAACAGATCTCCCTGAAGGCGACGGCCTTTACTTGTTAACAACTTATGATGTTGAAAATACCCCCGAAGGCATTTTCAAAGTAGGTGAATTTTCAGGTCTGATGCTCTCTAACCTGGAGGCCTCATTGTCCCAGAATCAATAAGATCAACATACACTGACAAAAAGAAAAGGCGGGATTGAAATAGAAAAATTCAGGTTGTCAGGTGTATGTTGATTTTAACGAATATAGAGGATCTTTTAAGAAATAGTTTTAAGCTAAAAAATTATTTGGAGTGTTGTAGCTGACCACAAAAGAAAAAAAGCAGAAGGGGCATTTTGCAATAAGCTCATAGTTTGTAGGCCCGTCTTTTGGACTATGAAGATAGTAAGGAATGATCTCAGAAGTCAGAGGTTATATAAGAAAAGAGGAGCTGGACAAAATAACAAGAAGGCTGTAATGAACTAGGACAGCCAATAAGGCAGATTTGAAGAAGAACAACTGAGGCAATTAATAAGTATGATAGGCTTAGGCTTGGGTGCTGGGAATTACCAAATGATGGAATAACTGGCGTAAGAAATAATCAAATAAGGGTATAGAATGAAATAGACATTTATGATAGGTTTATTGCTCAGTGTAGGGGTGTCGAGAGACCCGTCAGAAAAGTATAAAAAGTTCTGCATTTTACTGTCGGGTGTATCTCTCCTCGTAGAGCCCCCCATCTTTAAAAATGTTCAAATAAATGTGCTTCTTGGGAACTCTTTGACCCGGACTGAAAATTATTGATTAAGTGGGGTTCGTATCTCACACAAACAAAATCATTGAGTCTCATTCAGTTTCGGAACTAAGATGATCAGCGAGCTCCACTCGCTTTGGCTTGGTTTGATGATGTCCTCATTAAACATAGCCTCCACCTCCTTATTGACCTCTCTGGCTTTGAGAGGATTAAGACGATATGGATATTATTTTACAGGAACAGTATTCTCTACGTCTACTTCATGTACAATAGCATTAGTCTCCCCCATATGATTCTTACATATGTCCTCATACTGCAATAACAAACCTTTCAACTGCGTTCTCTGCTCCTGAGACAGATCGCTTCCGAACATAACCACTGCTCAAGGACTTCTGCACTTTAAACATATTTTGAGGCACATCAAAATCCAAAACATTTGGATTTGATTCCTCACTCTGTGGGGCAGTAACTACCGATCTGTTTCTACAATTCTTTCTCTCCTCTACTTTTCAAGAGGGGACATACACACTCATTTATAACCCACATGAAGGGGTCTTCGAATGTGGGAATTGGCCACAGAGGTGCTATTTTCATTACTGCCCGTGGCCTATCTACTATTTGGCACGAATGACATGTATGCCAAAAGTTAACCACATCTTTGTGCATTCCAGGTCAATAAAATTGTTTTCCTCCCTTAGCCTGAGTCTTTCATACCTCTAGGTGACCTCTTACAGGTAGTTCATGTGCGACACATATAAGATTTCTGTCTTTATGCAACCAGCAACACAATTTGGTGCACCTCGGAAGGGCTTTTGCCCGAAACGTCGATTTCGCTGCTCGTTGGATGCTGCCTGAACTGCTGTGCTCTTCCAGCACCACTAATCCAGTATTTGGTTTTCAGCATCTGCAGTCATTGTTTTTACCTACATGTCTAGTCTGCACTAACCTGATGTTGTCTCTGTTCCGTCTTAAGATCTATCTTTCAGATAATAACTCTCAATAATATCCTCTGCCTCCTTTCCAGAGTACACATCCAAATATATATCTTTTATCCTCTTGTCTGTCTGTTGCAAGTCCCTTTGCCTTTCAGGACAAAACACCTCTGTCTGAACCTCTGCGTATACACACTGATGCAGCTTTCTAGCTTCCACTGTGCTTTCTGTTACCACTCCAACAAAACCTCCAAGCTTATCCTGTTTTCCTGCATCTGTATTCTGTTTTCCTGAACCCATAAACACAGTGATTTCATGTGGCCTAATTTATTGCAATGAAAGCACCGGACTTTTTAACTTCTTTGTTTCCTTCAAGTGTTTACTTTTTAGCGTGTGCAAAGTACTCCTTATGACCTTCTTCGAGATCGACCTTTCCCTCCCACGTGAGGATTTCTCTTTGCCCCAGTTTCTATTCCTCATGGACTGAAATTGATTCTAGTAGCGAAACCATGTTATATGGACCAATTCATAATCATCAGACTCTTATGCTGCCAGCCTTGCCGTTTGAACTCTCTGCTCTTCCAAATGTGTTTGCACTATGTCAGGCAGTGAATCTTTGAACTCCTCCAATGTAATTGTCTCTCTCAGAGCATTGTAAATCTCTTTTCCAGCTCTCAAAATTACTTTGTTTGATCCTTTTAAACTCAATATATATTTGATCCGGATCCCTCCTTATATTTCTGAAACGTCTGTCGGATTCTGGCACAAGCTCACATGCACTTTCTTTACCTCCTCATACATCCCGAATCCCTCAAATGATAGTGTTGTGTTGCGAATACTAGCCGCACTCAAACTACAAGTTTTGGGTTGGATCAACAAAACCCACATGGTCTCTGGCCACTGCAATTGTTTAGCCACTTTTTCAAATGAAATGGAAAAGCTTTCCATATCCTGCTCATCAAATGTAGGCAAGGAGTGAATATATTTAAACGTTTCTCACCTGGCTTTTGACTACCATGGTTTTACTTATCCTCACTCTGTTCTTCAATACGCTAACGTTCAGCCTTTATCCCCGACCTTTTAAGCTGACTTTCCATTCTAAGTGTCCATCTCTGAAGCACAAACCCTCTCTATTTTTCTTTCTTTCCTGCGAAGGACATTCATTGTTTTTGATTTCCTCCGCTAAACCTATTCATTCTCTTTCTTTCTCTTCTGATTTTAGCCGAAACTCAAACTGCTTCATTTCCACTTTTAACTAAAGCTGTGTCGTTTGCAATTGAAGTTTGCTCATCTCTATAGATCCTGATGGAGTTTCCAGCAAATTGGAATGCTGAGCTATTGCTGCAATCATCTCATCTTTCCTCACGTTAGCAGGTAGCTTCAACGCAAGCTTGTCTACTAATTCCCGCAGCTTGGACTTATATGCATTCTGTTAAAAACCCCAAGGTCACTTCTTTCACCTCCAAACCATCCTTGGTTCCTGCAAGAGCCATTGCTATCTAAAACTCTGTGTCCCCACCAAATCAACACACGGAATAGGAGACACTATTACTTGCCACTCGCTGCCTAAATCCCGCAAATGCCCCCCATTCTGTTATGGAACAGGCCCGGCCCCAGAGAACAAGCCCAGACCGTAACTTTGTTATTTCCTAAAAGTTAGAGTGGAGTGAATCTTCCTTGAGTGAATTAGCTGGTCAGACTGCTGAGTTTTAAACAAATAGCATCTATTTAGCAAATTACCGAATGAAACACAAGAAACCAAAACTAGAATACCTGAATAACTAATCTTATTTAAACCAGACAGGCTATCCAGACTTTAGGATCCTGTTTCAAAATACTTGCAACGATCCAAATAAGCAAACCCCTTATCACCAAGAGTAAAACTGACATAAAGGCTTACAGGTTATAAGGTCAGAAGGACAGAAGGAGGGGGAGAGCGTCCAGTTCCAACAGTGACCCTGATTGAACTAACCCCAGAACAGATCAAACCTGTCCAGTTAGAGAGTTGGCCACGTCCTCTTGATTATAGACGTTTCTTATTAGAGTCTAGAAAGCCTTTTGGCTGAGGCATTACCTGTTAGATATAAACAAAAGGATAGCAATGAAAATTTCAAAGTTCAGACATATTGGAATCTTGGTTCATTTAGTCCCTCTTTAAAAAATTAAAGACAACATAACTTTGTAAAAGGACCGGTTTTGTGATAACGTGACCCATTTGGCTTTGGACTGAATTCAAGGAATGTAAGTCTTCCTGCTTTGAAGCCAACAAAGTGCATTCAAGTGTTTGTGAGTTTACATAAAACAAAGTTGATTCGCATTTTGTGTTGAAGGTTCGACATTGTTTTATTAGAGCAACGAGAAGAAAGACCAGACAGATCCACACATCCTGTGTATGGTTAGGGCAAATATATCCTCTGAGAATCTATTGGCTGGCGTCTAGTCTAGTTGAGGAGTGATCAACACTTCAACGACATCTAGATTGTGTATTTTGTGGGTGGCTGTGTTAGGGGGCGGTGTTCAGATGGTTACAGCATTGCAAACGGACAACACAGCAGAAACATCTAGCCTGTGATCAGGAAACATCCATCATTTTCCCTCACAACTAACTTCACGAGAGCAATTGGTGATGGGATATGTGATCAATAGTCAGTGATGTCAACATTCAATCAAGTCCAGTTGTTATTTGTACCATTCTGAAAAGGGTTAACTGGATCTGTTTGTTCAGTGACTGTGATTGATGTCAGTCTCCTTGTATCTTAACGATTTCGCTGGATGGTTTCCCTCTTCTATTAGTAAGGGGTTTCTTGCAATGATTTATCTGATTGTAGCAGCAGATCCATCACCTGCAACGGTAACAGGAATCAGTAGTTGCAGAGACTGGGAGAGGAGAGGTCAGAATCTGAGAGTAGACGGGAATGCTCTAACAATAGATCAGAATCTGAGAACAGTAGACTGGAATGATCCAACAATGGTTCAGAATCTGAGAACAGTAGACTGGAATGCTGCACCAATGGCTCAGAATCTGAAAACCCTAGGATGGAATGCTGCCACAATGGACAGGGGATTATTCTGGGGTCTTTTCTATGTTTCCAGGTATTGGAACATATTACCATATCGGATATACGGTGTACTGCAGATTATTCAGGCTGGTTACTATCCCATGCTTGCTATTGTTGGTGTTCCTGGTAAGTCTCTCCATCTCTATCTACTTATTAATCCCATAAGCCATGGTGAACTTCAGTGCTATTTCTGTTAACTATATTTGCAAAGTTGGAAACTACTGTCTTCAGTTTCAAATGCAAATGCATTCTTTCCCACAAATTTCAAAACCGCCCACACCCCCGCCCTCAGACACATTTGAGGACAAGACTGTTCACAATCTGGAAGTATCTATTTGCAATGAATTGATTTATGTCTTTACATTCTCTCCATCATTAAACAGACCCACTACCAGCTCCATTGTATCCCCATTCCCCAGCTTGACTTTTGTGCAGTTGCTAAATACACCATTATACATGCTTTGGAAATTTTCAGCTTTCTCTCTCTTCTAATCACTCTTTCCATTACAATGTTTCCATCATAACCTTGTTCTTGTCTCTAAAGTAATTACATGTCAGGGGCACTGTGCCAGAATGGTAATGTCTCTGGCCACATCATTCAGTGGTCCAGGTTGCTACACTAAAGACAGTGTATCAAATCGTATCTCACAAGATGAGATAACTTAAACTCAAATGACAGGAACTGGAAATAAAAGCGAACTTCACTATTATAACTTCACTAGCATTTTGTCGATAAGTTAATCTATTTCACTGATGTCCTTTGGTAAATAAATCTAACATTATTAGCTGGTCTGGTGCACAACAATGTGCTGGACACTATACTGCCTTAAGGAATGGCCTCACAGTAAAGGACATTCAGTGAGGTAAACTGTGCCCTTAACAGCGATGAAGACATCCTATCCGATGACAACACTAAACGTTGGGAAAAAAAAAGAATGATGCGAGAGATCAGGAGAATGAGGAATTGCCAGAGAAACCGAGCAGATTTAGCATCCTCGGATCGAGAGAAAAATAGAATTGACATTTCGAGTCTAATGACCATCCATCAGAACTGCACACAACTGGGAAATAGTGTGAATGATGTTGGTGACAGGGATGTCTGTTGTGAATGGGAGAAGGAGGGAGTTGAACAGATAGACAAAGAGAGAGATAGAGAGAAAGAAGCAAATAGAGGAATTGTTGATGACCAGCTGGAATGGAAATAAAAATCAAGATTTATCTTATTTATTTTTTTCCTGTTGCCATATTAACGAAAATCCTGTTCATGTATGGTATACATCAAAGTCATGGTTTGAAGTGAGTTATGTCCCTTTGTCTCCCTTTCCTAGGAGTAATCATCTTTTTAAAAATTCATTAGTGGGATGTTGGGACAGCATGTAATTCCCTTTCCACGTTGTCCTTGAGAAGCTGTTGGTGAGCTGCCTTCCTGACTACTGCAGTCTGCGGGCTGTAAGCATTCAATGCTTAGTTCCGTCTGGTTTAATTTCTTTGAGACTTTATAATGAGTGATATAACTGAGTGGTTGGGATTGGACATTTCAAACGGCAGCTGAGGGTAAACAACATTGTTATGTGTCTCGAGTCACATGTAAGCCCGATACGGTGAAGGTGATAGATTTCATTCCTTGAAGGGCATCAGTGTGTCAGGTAGGTTTTTCTGACAATCGTTTCATTGGTTCTTAATTCGTGATATTTTATTGAACTCAAATTCCAATATTTGCTGCGTGGGAATTGAACCTGTGCTCTGGGTCATTACCTGGGCCACTGCATTAATAATCCAGAGATAATACAGCTAGACCATCGCCTCCTCAGGATCTGCAAACATCTCCAATGGCAGTAGTGATGTTGCTGTTGGCGTGGCTGTGCTGGAAGTATAGCGTTTTGCAAGGCAAAGTAATGATTTAGCAAAACATACCATCCTTCTCATTTTGCATTTATGAGAAGGTGAGATGATGGGAAGTGCTCTTGGTGAAAAGCAGCTGAATGCCCTTGGTCATGAGTGACTGATAGAATTCAGACAGAGCAGCAAGTAATCAGCACAGGATATTGTATAATGTCCATCATTGAAAAATCAATCAAATATAGGCGTGAAGACACTTCACTGCAGTTGTAGAGAGATATTGAGACAGCACGTGGGGCACTGTGAACAGATTTTCTCTCCATTATAAGGAATGAACTCCTTGCCACAGTGAGATAATGTAAAGGAGTTTGACCAGACTAATCCCTGCAGTGATGGTACTATGAGGAGCGGATGAAGGAAATGAGTGTTTAATCTGTAATGCTGCAAAAGATTAAAAAGTGATTGCAATAAAACTTGAGCGTTTTGAACCAGGACTCATTATTCCCATAAAAAAACAATGATAGCGTGCAGTATATGTTTTCATATGTGTACAGATACGTTGATAGGAAAGGTTTAACAGGATATGGGCCAAGTGCAGGGAAATGGAGTTAATGTGAGTGGATATTTTGGTTGGCATAGTCCAGTTTGGGCTAAAAGGCCTGTCTCCCTGCTGTTAAACTCTATGACTCTCTGATCATTTATACTCTCTGTGGAGACCCCATGTTGGATGTGAGAGAGCTGCAGATTCTGAATAAACTCTCAACATCTCAACGTACAGTTGGAGTGAGACCCTGCACTAAGCATCATGTTGTTCACAAACATGTCAGCAGCCACACTCTTCTCGAGTTGGCAATTCCCAAAAGTTTCTGATCGCCATGCAGAAGACGAGTCTGTCTTCTCGGAGAAGGCAGATGCCTCCTTATGACTTGTGACAAGCCATCCGGTGCGCTCCTCTCCAACAGCAAACCACATTAATGCAACAAATGTGTAGCATTAGCAATGTAGCCAGGAGGAACAACTTGGCCAGTCTGTCTGTGCCTCTCAAACTAATGACTTACTACTAACTCTGCTGCCAACTGCATTTTCTCTATTCCTCCACATTTACTTTTGTTTAGGGACGAAGGGAGACACTACAGTAATGCAATGTTCGTGGCTTAAGCACTCTTTGACACCAAGCCCATGACGAGCTGCTCTCCAGAGCACGTTATTACTTGTACTTGGAGTGTGTCTTGCTGAGTCTTCCTCCTGCTGGTGGTGACTGCGCTGAGGCAAATATTCACCCCAACAGCCAATCCGCGTTGTCGTAGACCCCTTGTCCTTTCTGTCTATGCCTAATGCATTTATGAAATCCTTGAATCTGTCGATTGCATTCCAAACTGTGTCTCACTCCAAATGGAGAGAAGTTATGTTCCAGTGAATACAGGGCTGTTGGAAAAGAATGGCATTAGACATTGGAGCAACATTCTGTCTATCCGCGCACTGAGTCTGCTTTTCCGTTCAATTCCGTTATATATATTCTGATAATCCCCTATTCTAATTTATTGCATTTCCCTATAACCAACCCTTGTTTAAAAATCAGTCTGCCTTAGCCTTCAAGGTGTTTAATGATCTAGCCTCAACAGTCCTCAGAATTTTCTACAATTATTTATCTCTCACTGTTGGGAGACTTGGTGGTCTTTAATCCCATGCCGTATTTCCAGCACTCTGTGTGAGAGTTGTGCCAACATTAGATGTTTTCGTGTCCCATTACACCTTTGCTGTGGCCAGAGACAAGAGAAAAAAATAAAAATGTGTTCTTCTACACCATCTTCCACATCAGCCTAAACCCCACTTAGCGCAGTAAATCGAGAATAACCACCACAGCAGAATATGCCTCCAAGTCCATCGTAAGAAGGAGAAATCAGCACGTGGAGCCCGGCAACGTTCTGTTGGGGTGGTATACGATCGTTCAAAGTTAAGTTGAAGCATAAGGTAGTTTGTAGTGTGTTTCGTTACATTATAGTAAAATTCATTGTTCTAATAGTAATTGTGTCAATAAACAGATGTTGTTGCTTATGAGTCGACTCACAGTTCCTTTGGTGAAT
Source organism: Chiloscyllium punctatum (assembly GCF_047496795.1). Classification (NCBI taxonomy): domain Eukaryota; kingdom Metazoa; phylum Chordata; class Chondrichthyes; order Orectolobiformes; family Hemiscylliidae; genus Chiloscyllium; species Chiloscyllium punctatum. Next base: position 20,912,498 of record NC_092757.1, on the reverse strand, counting down.
ATAAGATTTTAAAACACGCTGTGTCGTGATATAAATGTTTTCAACAATTGCTGTTCGCCTGCAAGTTTACCTTGCGACAATCTTGGCCGAGAACTCTCAAGTCTCTTTGCATTTCAGACTGAAAAATTTTCCCGCATTTCGAAAATAGTCCATGCCTGTATTCTTCTTACCAAAGTGCATGACCTCACGCTAGCCCCCATTGTACTCCATCTGCCACTCCTTTGCCCACTCTCCTAACGTGTCTAAACCCTTCTACAGCCTCTCCACTTCCGCAATGCTACCTGTCTCTCCACCTATTTTTATATCACCTGTAAAGTTAATCAGAATGCCCTTAGAACATTCATCTGGACCATTAATTTACAAAGTGAAAAGTCGTGGTCCCAACACTGAGCCTTGTGGAATGTGGGACAGAATTGGAAGTCCATGTATCAATTTTCCTTTGTATATTGTGACGATATTGATCAAACAAACAGTATTCTTGTCTTTTGCTCCTTATTCTTTCAACTGATCATCCAATACAATTTGACGTGAGATCAGAGAGACTTACCTTTCAATCGAAGCAGGACATGACTGAGGGTGGAATCAAGGACCCTGGGCAAAACTGTGATTAATGGGAATTAGAGAACATTCTGCACTAGTAATGGGAACAAAGGGAAACAATCTCTATAATTTATATTCCATGTTACATGCCATCCTGACAAGGAACTGCATTGCTGTTCCTTCACTACCAGTTGTTAAAACATCCTGTAGTTTGCCTACAAGCAGCTCCGTGTGTATGTGCATCACTTGGACAGAAGAGATTCAAGCAGGCTGTTCTATGTCACCTTTACCAAAGTCATTGTGCTTGATACGTAAAATCTGACCATGCTAGTTCCTTCCAAAACCCGCAGAAGACTATGCCCTGTACCAATGTATCTTATGTATCCACAGTTTCATCTAAAGTTTCAGGAATGTAAGACCTTGCTGAATGAGTATGACCCTAGTGACACCAGTAGAATAATATGATATTGAATTAATGATTGGGATTCTTAATTCAATTGGTTATTATAGAAGGTTTATCATGTGATTCATGACCACTGAATTCAAAATTTTCATGATTTATGACACGGAAAATGTTATTAATATTTAGGTCTCTGTCAAGTAAAAAAATAAGTTTTCATTCAATGATCATAACCAAATACATGAGAGTTAACTGAAATGGCAGCTTCACTGTTCCCTTTCATATCAGAAAAAACATCCACACTCCAAAAGAAAAAGGAAGTGCTGGAAAACTTCAACAAGTCCTGCAGCATCTGAGCGGAAAGAGAATTAACGTTCTGAGACCAATATGACTTTTTCAGAATAGAGTCATTTTCGTCTCAATATGTCAACTCTCTTTCAAGATATTGACTCATCAGCCTTGCTTCACCAACATTTTCCACTTGACTATGAGATTTCAAAGTTCCCTCGTTTACAATAGCACAGTGACATATTTAGGTGGGTGGCACGGTGGCTCAGTGGTCAGCACGGCTGTCTCGAAGCACCTGGGAACCGGCGCTCAATTCCACCCTTGTGTCACGGTCTGTAATGAGCTTTCATATTCTTCCCGTGTCTGCAGGTGTTTCTTCCAGGTGTTTCTGATTCCTCCCAATTGACGATGAAAAATTGTTCATCTGCAACTACTTGCTTTAACTATTGGATATCGAGGAATCGTGTAGGAGGTGGACCTGGGTGCAATGTTCTTCAGAGGATCAGTGTCAGCTCGATGGGCCAAATGTTTTATTTTAACACTTTAGAATTGTATATCATTATTATTAAAAAGGCGGTGGTTACTGGGGCCAAAATCTCTGTATCAGCACATAATGAGCTATATTTCTACTCATGTTGTTCCATATTCGTTCCATGGCCCTTCACATTGTGTTATCCATGTCGTGGTTTTTAATTCTGAATATCCTGTGTATCGAAGAGCCAGGAGGGGACATGAGAAGTCGTTGGTAGATTGGGTCAAGGAAAACCGGAAGGCTTTCGATAACTATGTCAGGAAATAAAGAAATGACTAGAGTAAGATTAGGGCCTATCAAGTGTTGTAATGGGAATTTGTGCTTTGAGTCAGAGGAGACAGCGAAAGCACTAAGTGATTTTATTCATCAGTATTCACACGAGAAAATAGCCAATGTTGTCGGGGAGAATACTGAGATACAGGTCAGTAGATTAGATAGGATAAAGGTTCACAAGGAAGAGGTTTTAGCAATTCTGGAAAGCGTAAAAATAGATAACTCCCCTGTGCTAGATGGGATTTATTCTAGAATTCTCTGGGAAGCCAGGAAGGAGATTGCAGAGCCTTGGGATTTAATCTTTATGTTCTCAGGAATAGTTCAGAAGGCTGGAGGATAGCAAAAGTTGTTACCTTGTTCAAGAATGGGAATAGAGTCTAATTATACACCCGTGAGCGTTACTTTGGTTGTGGGTAAAGTGTTGAAATTGTTAAAGAGATACGGATTATACTCAAATAGAAAGTAGGAATTTGATTAGGTATAGTTATCGCGGTTTGGTTAAGGTTAGGTCGTGCCTCACAAACCTTATTGAATTTTTTGAGAAGATGACCAAACAGGTGGATGCGGGTAAAACGGTTGATGTCGTGTATATGACATTCAGTAAAGTGTTTGCTAAGTTTCCCCACGATAGGCTATTGCAAAAAAAAACAGAGGCATGGGATTGAGGGTAATTTAGCCTTTTGGATCAGGAATTGGCTAGCTGAAAGAAGACAGAGTGTGGTAGCTGAAGGGAAATGTTCATCCTGGAGTTCAGTTACTCGTGGTGTACCGCAAAGTTCTGTTTTGGGCCCACTGCTGTTTGTCATTTTTATAAAAGATCTGAATGATGGCGTAGAAGGATGGGTTCGTAAATTTGCAGATGACCATAAGGTCGCTAGAGTTGTGGATAGTGCCAAACGATGTTGTGGGTTACAGCAGGACACAGATAATTTGGAGGCTGGACTGTGAGGTGGAAAATGGAATGCAATGTGGAACAATGTCAGGCCATTCAATTTGAATGGAGCAACAGGAATGCTGAGTATTGGGCTCTTGGTAAGACTCTTGGTAGTGTAGATGAGTAGAGATTCCTCAGTGTCCATGTACATAGATCCCTGAAAGTTGCTACCCAGTTTGATATGGTTCTTCAGAAGGCATATGGTGGGTTTGCTTTTATTAGTGGAGGATTGAGTTTCGGAACCATTGAGTTTTGTTGCAGCTGTACAAAACCCAGCTCAGCCGCACTTGGACTATTGAATACAGTTCTGGTCACCTCATTATGGAAGGATGTGGAATCTTTGGAAAGGGTTCAGAGGAGCTTTACTAGGTTGTTGCCTGGTATGGAGGTCTTATGAGGAAAGGCTGAGGGACTTGAGGCTATTTTAGTTTGAGAGAATGTTGAGTAGAGGATTAATTCAGGCATATAATATAATCAGAGCTTAGATAGGCTGGATAGCGAGAGCCTTTATTTGGATGGTAATGGCTAGCACGAGGACAGGTCGCTTTAAATTGAGATGTAATGGATACAGGACAGATGTCAGAGGTCGTTTCTTTACTCAACGAGTAACCGGGTGTGGAACGCACTGCCTGAAACAGAAGGTGACTCGCCAAACTTAAGGCTATTTAAGTGGTCATTGGATCGGCATATGGATGAAAAATGGAGTAGTGTAGGATAGATGGGCTTCAGATTGGTTTTATAGGTCGGCGCAAAGTTTAGGGCAGAAGGGTCAGTATTGCACTGTAATGTACTATGTTCTATATGTGCACAACCCTGTCGAACTGTATATCCACTGATTAAATACTTATGTAGCATACTATGCTTTCCGTTTGATATTGTCCTGTTCACATTCATCGAAAGTATGTCGTGTGGAAACAGGTCCTTGGAAGAGTAACCTACACAGACCCATTCTTCTACCCCCGATATTGACCCCTCACTAATGTGCCTAACCTACACATTGGTGAAAACAATGAGAAGATTAGTTTGGCCAATTCACCTAATCTGCACATCGCTGAACTGTGGGATGCAATACACATAGACCTGGGGAGAATATGCAAACTCCACACAGAGAATCGCCTGAGGGTTGGAATCGAAACAGACCCTGAGCACTGTGAAAGTGTAGCGCTAATCCCTGACCCACATAGCCACATCAGCAATCAGCATTCTATCTCAGTTTCATTGTTCTGCTTTGCATTTCATTCTGTCTGCCATACAGTGTGATGGTTACTGGGGGATTATCGTTGTTTTCCCTAAAATCTCCACAATCACTGCTTCCATTCCTTTCTATCTCCTAACTAATGTTATTTTCATTCTGTTCCAGGCTCATTAATCCATTGGTTTAATGAACATGGTCTTTGCACATGCCATTTTTTTTAACTTTGGACTGAAGTTAAAAAAAATGTAAATCTCACTGTTTTAAAGCGAATAAAACAGCAATCAGATGCTTGCCAATTTAAAAAAAACTGAAGCGCAACTTGTGTGTTGACATTACAGCATTACCTTCAGACAGCAGTCAAAGTCATGTCCACAACTATCCAAGCTTCCTCTGTAATGCCATGGCAACTCTAACCAGGGACAATCGTTTGGTTGGCAGTTGTTCTAGCGGATGAGAACAGCACAATAACAACAACTTGATTGTATGATTTTAGGGGCTGCAAGCCATTACAACATTGTACATGAACAACACAGCAGAATCAGCTAACCTGCGAAAGGAAAGCATCCATCAGTTCCATTCAGCCCACCACGCCTCACCCCCACCTCAGCACTGACGTCACTCGTGATTGGAGATGAGACCAATACCTCGTGATGTCGACATCCAATCCAGTCCAGTTGTTAATGTGAGCTGAAAATGTTGTAGTGAAAGGGGTTAACGGGAACTGTTTGTTCAGTAATTGTGATTGATGTCAGTCTCCATGGACTCTAAATGTGTCAATAGAGGTTTTCTCTCTCCTACTAGTAAGGGGATTCTTTCGGTGCTTTATCCCATGGTAGCAGCAGATTCATCATCTCCAACACTAACGGGGTCAGTAGCTTCAGAGACAGGGAGAGGACATATCAGAATCTGAGAACAATAGACTGGAATATTACAACAATGCACAGGAGTTTATCCGATGGTCTTTTCTGGTTTTCCTCGACTGAGTCAACATTATCATTGCAAATATTCAGTGTACTGATGATTATTCAGCCAGGTTACTATCCCACCCTTGCTATTGTTGGTGTTCCTGGTACGTTTTTCAATCTCTATCTATTTATTAATTACACAAACCATGTTGAACTTCATTGTTTTTTTTTGTTATCTATATCTGGTAAAGACAGAAACTATTGTATTTAGTTCCATTATAAATTCCATTCATTATCCACAAATTTCAGACCCCTCCCTCACAAACGTCTGAAACAAAACTGTGAGGACCCTTTTTGCGCTTCACTAATGAATGTCTTGGTATTGTCTCCATCACCAAACATGCCCACTACCAGCTTCAGGATACCCTGAGTCTCCACCACTGTGTCAGTGCTGTTGCTGAATAAACCATGACCTATGCCTTGCTAAAGGTCAAACTTTACAGTTAAAGTTATCTTCTGGCCACTGCTCCAGTTACGAATAAATCAATCACAAACTTGTAATGTCTGAAAGTAAGTTTATGATAGGGATACCGTGTCAGAATAATAATGTCGCTGGATGGGTAATTCAGAGGCACAGGTTAGAATACTCAAGATACCATCTCAAATCCTACCACAGTTGATCGCAGAACTTAAATTCAAATGATAAGAATCGAAATACAAACTGTAACCAGGAGCATTTTGTCTAAAAATCTACCTGTTTCCCTGATGTCGTTTGGTAAAGAAATCTTACATCGTTATTTGGTCTGGATTGAGAGTGACTTCAGAACCACAACAATGTGCTTGGCTCTGGACTGCCTTGTGGGATGGTCACAATTAAGGGCCATTCGTGATGTTTATCAAATGCTGCCCTTCACAGTGATGCTGACTTCCCATGAAATACCAAAAAGAAACATTAAATCAAATAAAGAAAGCTACTGAAGATCTGAAATAAAAAGAAACAAAGTGCTGGGAAAACGGAACAGATTTGCCAGCTTCTGTTGAGAGAAAAGCAGAATTAACGTTTTCAGTTCACTCAGCATGCATCAGATGGGAAGGCAGCTGGGAGAGAGTGTAATTTGTTTTGGTGGAGTGAATTGAATATGTGGAGGAATAGAGAGATAGAGAAAAAGATTTTAAAAAGCAATTGCTGATAATCAGCTAGGATGGAAATAAAATAGGATATTAATCTCGTTGATTTTTCATTTTTTCCCATATTCCCGAGTATCAATCCCATGTAGATATCAATACAAGCCCATTTTGAAAATGACGCATGTCCCCTCTGTCTCTCTTCCCTGACTGTGGTCATCTTCTTTAATTCATTAATGTGACATGGGTGTAACTGGCTGGGCCAGTATATATTTCCCTTTCCGGGTTGCCCATGAGAAGATGTTGGTGAGCTGACTTATTGAACAATAGCAGTCCACATGCTGTAGGCTGACAGTGCTTAGGTATGTTTGGTTTCATTTCTTTGAGACCTTGTAGTGATGTAATTGAATGCTGGCGTGGTCATTTGAGAGTCAATCACATTGCTTTGGGCCTGTTGTCACATGTAGGCCTGACCACATGAAGATAACAGATTTCCTTCCACGAAGGACACAAGTGGGTGAGGTGTTTGTTATTATTTGACAATTGCCAGTCTTTCATTAGATTTTTAATCCAAATACTCCATTGAATTCAAATTCCACCATCTGATGAGGGGGGATTGAATTCCAGGTCTGAGTCATTAGCTGGGACCCTGGATTAATAGTCTGGAGATAATCGCACTAGACCATCACATCCCCAGCATCTACACTGGTAATGGTAGTATTGTTTTATTGTGATAGAGGTACAGAAAATTGAGCAGTTATATTGTCAACTGCTTCCATGGAGAACAGAACCGGTAATATTTCAGGGCAAGTGGACTGTGCAGAGCTGCAATGGTTTCTCAGCCAGGAATAGAAACTGAGGCGAGAAAGCCATTTGTTAACTCTGAGTGGGTTTGACATATATTATGAGATTTGACTTGTTCCCATCACTGGAAAGTCAGAGGAAAACCCTAGATGGTTTACTTGGGTTTGTGTTATCAGCTACTGCAATGAATTAGGGAAACCTGGGGGTCTGGTGTCTCCACTCTGGACAAGGTTTGGGCACTGCTTTTTGAAGAGAGTCTGGGTCTGCAGAGACTGCATAGGAAGGAGCAGGACACTGCACTATGTTTTCTGAGATTTCCACAAATATTTCTCAATGTTTTACCTTTTCCGTGTGCAAAGTGTGAAGCCAGTAAATTTCAGCAATGACGTCGCAGAGCTGTGAAACCTCCATCAACATAAATTTTAGTCTCACACCAGGGAGAGGACAGTACTCAAAATGCCTATCAACTGTTTTGATTCTGGAACTTTCCAGGTAGGAGTGAGTAAAGTATCCATTTTGCCATATTGCGATCCTGTCATGAACTCACAAGCTGACAGAGGACATCTCCGTCCGGTGAGGTGAATGTGTTGGTTCTGTCTCCATAGAGGAAGGAACAAAAAAATCTTCCCGAAATGTGAGGGAATATGGTGACTGGCGAAAATGTGAAACTGCAAGAAGTTAGAATTAGTAAAGAGGAAGTACTGGAGAGAAAAAAAAAACAAAACTCATTGTATTAAATATTGGTAAGTTGCTGGACGAAATGTGTTCTGAATTTAGAGGGCTAAAGAGTTAGGGCTGGAGAGTTGTGCTTGCCGGGTAGCTCTTTCAGGAGCAGGTACAGACATGATGGGTGAATGGCCTAAATCTGTACTGTCAATTCCTTAACTCTATGAGGAAGGGCAAAGTATGTCAAAACTTTTTTATGTTATGGAAAGGATCCTGCAGACTTGGAAGTAGCTACTGTGGCCAAAAACATTTAAAGCAGGAGTGAGATGGAAAACAGAATACCAACTGATGAATAAATCGATGTTACCTGTGAGGGAAATTTTTAGAATTTTTTATTAATTCATAATAACTAGATCTTTGACGAATAATGATATGTTTTGCGGAGTCAGCCTAGATTTTAGAAAGGGAAATCGTTTTTGATACGGCACTTGGAGTTTATGGAGGATGTTGACTGTGACATTGACAAATGAGAGGCAATGGGAAGCATGTATTTGAATTTGCAGAAGGCATTTGACAGGTGAGTGAAGAACATCAGAGTCCTTGTGTAAGGAGTGAATATACTACATGGATTGAGAATTGAATAATGGGGAGAATACAGAGAGTAAGATTCTGCTCTGGACTAAAGGTCATTGCTCATACGGTATCCAATATATCAGTGCTTGGAGCACAGCTATTTTTTTCTGCGTGTGGGAGTGTGCATGTATTAGTGTGTAAGTGTTCATATCTGTGTCTATATGTGTTCTGTATTTAATGTCTATGTATGTTTGTGTGTATCTCTGTCGACATATCTGTGAAATGTGGCCTTTGTGGTTTTTGTGGTAAATCCATCGCAATTGAGATCAACACCCTTCCCCCTCCCTCCCCCCCCCCCCCCGTCTCTACTGTCTGTCAATGTTGAGTGAAGAATCAAACGAGGTCAACCTCTGTGTCATCCCCATGCCACTGCACAAGTGTCAGATTTTTTCCTCGCTCTCAGAGGACTTCAACTTCAGTGAATCTCTCGCATTGCGTTGCTGTTTGGGTTTTCATCTAACGCGTTTTGAAGCACATATCAGTTTCATCTGATACCTAATGATGTTTTTCCTAAGATATTACCACTCTCATTGGGTTAATTTCAGGACTTTTCAATCCTTTCTCACTTATAATTTGTAAGAGTGTCTTACAAAAGATTTCAAGTTAATGAACGTGTAATAAACGCATTATATCACCTAACACATGGTTCGGTCGACCATGATTGAATGCAGTTACAGTAGAAATACTCATTATTGTGCACACTCTGTTACACAAATAAGAAGGAGCACACACATGACTCTACATGAGCATTCTCCACTCGTAGGTCCTCAGTACAATGACGATCCTCCCTGTACCTGCCGATATATGTGTGTTTGTGAGAGTGTGTGTGGCGACGGTGCTTCAGTTTGGATGGTGTTGTCACCTGCTTCCCTCCCAGACTGAAACTCTGATGTGAGAAAGTGAGGTCTAGAGATGCTGGAGATCAGAGTCCAGAGTGTAGTGCTGGAAAAGCACCGCAGGTCAGACAGCCTCTGAGGAGTAGGAAAATCGACATTTTGGGCCGGAACATTTCATCAGGAATGCCGTCGATGTAGTAGAGTATGAAGGCCAGAAGAGGGGGCATTGCTTCACTTTAAACACCACAGAAGCTGACAGATCCGCTATGCGCACAGATACACACAGGGACACGCAGGTACACACAGAGCGGAATACAGACACGCAAAGACAAAGAAATGAATACAGATGCACATACACACACACACACACACACACACACACAGAGAGAGAGAGAAACTGATGAGATCACAGTGATAATAATGCAGGCACACAGAGACACATACCGATACACTGATGCACATGCACACACAGATACACAGTCATCAATTCAGGCATACTATACACACAGTGACACACTGATATTTATACAGACATAGACAATCTGCCAGTATTTACTTTTTCGTGTGGTGGCTTTCTCAATATTTCAATTGTTGTGTGTGGTGTGTGTCAATATTTCTGTTTCACTGCAGGAAATCCTCTGCACCTTCTCAATAGCTTCCACATCTTTTCTATGACAAGGCGACCAGAAATGAACATGATGTTCCACATGTGGTCTTACATCATGGCAATGAACCCTTCCGCGAATTAAACCAAAGAGCCAGCAAAGCTCAACTCGTCTCGTAAGCTGTTAAAGTACGAGTGAAAAATTCCAAATTCCACTCTTTAAAAATAAATAACATCAATTTATTCCTTAACTCTAAAAGTGAACCTGGAACAACAATTATTCACAACTCTAAGCTCCTCTTTCTCTGAACTGATTGGTATCTGCCTCCAACTTTACTACAACATAATGTTCCAATAAGAAATGCCGGTATTGAAATTACATTAACTTAATTTCAAAACCACAAAACATCTGTCATCTCCAGTGTCCTCCTTCTTTCAGCTGAAGTGCTCCCTGGTTTGTCTTCTGAATTTTAGTGCAGGGATGTTTCATACAAAAACGGTATCTTTGAAATGAGAGAGTTTTGCATGATACTCTCTCTCTCGATGACAGTTACTCTCTGTCTAACTCTCGAACTTCTTGCCTCTTTTATCCCCCTCAACATTGGATCATCTCATTGGTTGGATGTTGGCAAAATTATAATCTCAAAATCGATTGACTTTAGTTTACTGGGGCATAATTTAAACTGATTAGTGAAATTCGAATTGTTGTCAAAACCGCAACCAAAACTCAAAGTATCCGTTTCACAGCATGCTTTATATTTTCCAGCCTACTCTGAGACTGCTAGCTAGTCATATGACAGGTACTTGCAAGCTCTTAGTGCCGAACAACATTCACTCTCGCCTTAAAGGTACTAAATACACCTTCAACTTCATAACAATGATTTAATCCGGGCTTTATAGACAATATACACTTTCTTAACGATAACATCAACCTGGGTCAAGATTAGGATGGTATTGGAAAAACACCGCAGGTTAGGCAGCATCTGAGGAGCAGGAAAATCGACGTTTCAGGTACGAACCCTACATCATATGCTCCTTGGATGCTGCCTGATCTGCTGTACCTTTCCAACACCACTCAAAACTTGACTCTGAACTCCAGCATCTGTAGTCCTCGCTGTTGCCGATTTGACATCAAACTGGGTGGCAACTTTGAGGGATCTCTGGACATGGACCCCAGATCGTTCTATTCCTCCACACTGCCAAGGATACTACCTTTAACCCACTATTTTACATTCAAATTCGACCTACCAAAGTGAATGACTTCACACTTTTCCAGGTTTAACGTGATCTGCTACTCATAAGCTCAGTTCTGAATCATGTGAATGTTCCGTTGCAATCTACAAAATATCTCAACGTTATCCAGAACTCCACCAACATTTGTGTCATCGACAAACATACTAACCCACCTTTCCACTTCTTCATCGAAGCCATTTATAAAAATCGCAAAGATCAGAGATCTTAAACAGATCCTGCGGGACACCACTGATCACAGAGCTCCAGACTGAATGCTTTCCATCTACTACCACCCTCTGTCTGCCATGGGCCAGATAATCTGTATCCAGACAGCCAGATTTCATTGTATCCCAAACCTCCTTCCTGTCAGAATGAGCCTACGTGGATAAATTTATCTAACACCTTGCTTAAATCAATCTGCACCAGATCCATTGATCTACCTTCATCAATGTGGTTTTGTCACAACCTCGAACGATTCAATACGATTCCTGTGGCATGAACTGACACTCTCAAAGGCATACTGACTATCTCTTTCAAATGATGTTTTTTCCAAGTAATGGTAAATCATTTCCCTCAGAATCTTCTCCAATACTTTGCCCACCACTGTCGTAAGACTGATCGGTCTATAATTCCCAGGATTATCCCTATTCCAATTCTTGAACAAGGGAATAACATTTGCCAATCTCCCTTCATCTGGCATGAGTCCAGTGGACAGTGAGGATTGCAAAAATAATTGCCAAACGTGCAGCAATCGGTTCCCTCGCTTCCCGTAGCATCCTTGCTTATATTCCGTCTGGCCAACGATATTTATCTATCATTGTGTTTCTCAATTGTTTCATCACATCCTTCAGTTATACCATATCAGCCTGTTTTTCGCTGTCCCCATAAACTTGAATGTCACTCTCAGTAGTGAAGTCTGAAGACAAGAATGCATTCAGGACTTCCCCTACCTCCTCCCACTCATGACGCAAATTCCCTCCACAATCTTTGATAAGCCCTACCCTCACTCTGGCCGTCCTCTTGTTCCTGACTTAAGTGTAGAATGTCTTAGATTTTACCTTAACTCTACCCACCAAAGCTTTTTCATGCCCGCTTCTTCCTCCCATGAGTTCATTCTTCAGTTCCTTCCAGGCTAACTTGTAATCCTCTCGAGCCCTGTCTGATCCTTGACTCCTCAATCTTATGTAAACTCCCTCCTACCGTTTGACTAAATATCCTACATCCCTTGGCATAATGGAAGTATGAAACTGTAAATGGATGGGAGCTGCATATTCTGTCACTTCCAGCATGGGCTGCAAGTTTTGCCACGCTGGGCAGCGATCTAACACAGAATTTACTGAACAATTTACTGGGGTGCTGGACACAGCACGAACTGCTCCAGCTTTACAGAGCAATTCACTGTTAAACAATGCACATCTCCCCATAGACCGTTGTGGTCGGCGCTGTCTGTACAGAGTACTGGTTTGTATTGAGCAGTACACTAGCCTGGTCTGCACTGTGCTCCATAAACCCCGTGGAGTACTTTCAGTTGCGTAGCTTGAGTCCTATTGCAAATCGAAATCTTCCAGACATTCTTCCAAATATCTGCTCACTCCTCTAGTGATGATTTCCACCCCCAATTGCTGAACCTAAATTCCACACAGCTGCTCAATGTCCTTTGAGACACGACCTGCTATTAAATGCGAGAGAGTGCTGACCGAGAGAGCGGACGTTGACTGAAGCACTCTCACCTCCATATTCGACTTACGGGGACGAACCATTAATGTAGTATTTTTCTGTATAAAATCCCTAATCTGCTAGATAGCTCATATTTCTGGCTCAGCTGCTCGAAAGACATCATGCCCTCGCCGTCAAATAAGTCTCCCAAACAAGAAACTCCTCTGGACTCCCAGAGCTAAAAGACAGAATCCATCAATCCTACAATGGGAGTGAAAGGCGAAGTGTTGTTTTTTGTAAATTGCCCTCACTTTGTTACATCATTCTCCATGCTTTAACTGTGTTAAAGACAATTGGATTTCTGCAATGGTCCCTAACAGTCCGCATCTTATCCATGAACAATCGATTAATGAGGGGACATTTTGACTGGGAGGCCTCGAACTCCAAACACATTGACCACGGGTCTTGGCAAGTCAAATCAGCCACATAGGCTAGGAGGGAACTCAATTGGTAAAGTGTGTAAATTTCAAATCCCTCAGCCTCTGCGGAAGTTGCAATTTGGTGAGCTCCATAAGAGGCCGCCTGTGATGCCAAATAAAAGATCCAAGCCGACTGCAAAGCTCCTTCGAGGCCTCCTGTGCAGCATCAAAAGGTGCATTTGCATGGGATATAATAAACGGGGGGATTCAGTCATTTTGCCTGGAGCTATTCTACCCAACCAGGATATCGAAAGATCCTCCCAGTGCTGAAGGTCCTGCCTTATGTTCTTGAGCAACTGCAGGAAGATAGCTATATCTAATTGATTGAAGTCTGGGGTGATAAAAATGCCTATATACAGGAAACATCCCTCTGACCATCTGAAAGGGAATCGGATTCCACCTCCAAGGTCGGGTATTCCAATAAGACGTCTGACAGGCATGGCTTCCGATTTCATAAAATTGTTGTTATACCACAAGAAAAATCCAAATACATTAATCACTTGGGGCCCAGATATCATCGAGTTAGTTAGAAAGAGAACAACGTCATCTGCATAAAGTGTGATCTTATGCCGTCCTAATCCTACCACCAGGGCAGTAATATTGTGGTCCCTCCGGATGGGCACTGCCAACGGCTCAATCACCAATGTACATAGTAACGGTGAAAGAGGACACCCTTGATGGCTGCCTCAGCCATTGCTAAAATTGACGGACTTAATACCATAAGTGAGATCCGCTGCTTTATAACTAGATAATACTGTCACCCACCAGGCAAAGCCCCCTCCCAGGCCAAACCATTCCAGGACAGAAAAGAGGTACGGCCCATCCACCCGGTTAAATGTTTTCTCTGCATCCACTACCAAGCCTGGAATCTACCCTTTCTAGCACACCTGAACCATATTAGCATTTTCCTATTATTATTAGACGATCTGTGACCCCTAATAAAACCTGTCTGGCCTTAATTCACAATGAAGGGCAAGACCTTCTCCAGCTTCAACGCCAGCATTTTCACTAAAATATTAAAGTGCACGTTTAATAGGATATAAACATTTATGAAGTGCAATCCTCGGGAAAATAAGACAAATATTTTATTCTCTCGGAGAGGATGGGAGGTAGGCCTGACTGTACGAATAATTGGACATATCCAACATTGGACAGCCAGCATGTCTATGAACTCCTTTTAAATCTCACTCTAAAATCTTTCTGGGCCCGGGTCTTTACCACTCTGGAGCTGCCTCATTGCATCCTGTATCTTTTGGATTGTCAAAGGGGCATTCAAAAGAGAGGTGTGTGTTTTGAAGTTACCCCTGGGAGGGCAGGATACTAAAAAAGGGCTTCATCGTCGCCAATCTGTCCTCACAGCCCTCTGACTTGAACAACCCAGAAAAATAAACTTCATGAATGCTATGTTAATCTTTCTGGGATTGCAGTTGATTTTAACGGCACACTCGCTACTGGATGTAGTAGACTGGGGGCACTCTTCTTTCTAGCCAAGTGTGCCAGATATCTACTCGGATTATCACCATACTCGCATACCCTCTGTTTCGCAAATGAAATCGCTCTCTTTGCTGTCTGGGTGAGCGTAGCGTTCAGAGCAGCCCGGAGCATTGTAATCTGCTACAACCTTAGTTACAGACGGTCTGTCAAAATATGCTCTGTCAGCTGCTGCTGTCCCTTCTACCGCTTCCGAGTCGCCGAGTAAGAAATAATCAAAACAGTTGCATAGGCTTTGGCAGTCTCCCAGAGCACCGTCGGATTGCTGGCCGTCCAAATTAATGTACAAAAATGTTTTAAATCCCATGAAAAATATTCAATAAGAAAGCAAATCTTAGCAGGACTTATACACTTAATGGTAAGATCCTAGAGAGTGTTACTGGACAAAAATACCTTGGAATGAAGTTTCATAGCTCCTTGAAAGTGGAGTCGCACGTAGATAGGATAGTGAAGAAGGCATTTGGTATGTTTTTCTTTATTGGTCAGAGTATTGAGTAAAGGGGTTGGTAGGTCATGTTGCGGCTGTACAGGACATTGGTTAGGCCGCTGTTGGAATATTGAGTTTAATTGAGTTTAATTACTGGGTCAGTAAATTTGCAGATGATACGAAGATAGGTGGAGTTGTGGACTGTGAGGAGGGCATTTGTCGTTTGCAAAGGGACTTACATATGATGCAGAGCTGGGCTGAGGAGTGGCAGATGGAGTTCAACCCTGTCAAGTGTGAGGTTGCCCATTTTGGAAGAACAAATAAGAATGTGGAATACAGGGTTAATGGTAGGGTTCTTAGTCAGGTGGAGGAACAGAGAGATCTTGGGGTCTATGTACATAGATCTTTGAAAGTTGCCACTCAGGTGGATAGAGTTTGTAAGAAGGCCTTTGGAGTATTATGGTTCATTAGCAGAGGGATTGAATTCAAGAGTCGTGAAGTGATGTTGCAGCTGTACAGGACTTTGGTTAGGCCACAGTTGGAGTACTGTGTGCAGTTCTGGTCGCCTCACTTTAGAAAGGATGTGGAAGCTTTGGAGAAGGTGCAGAGAAGATTTACCAGGATGTTGCCTGGAATGGAGAATAAGTCGTACGAGAATAGGTTGAGAGTTCTCGGCCTTTTCTCGTTGGAACGGCGAAGGATGAGTGGTGACTTGATAGAGGTTTATAAGATGATCAGAGGAATAGATAGAGTAGACAGTCATAAACTTTTTCCCCGGGTACAACAGAGTGTTACAAGGGGACATAAATTTAAGGTGAAGGGTGGAAGGTATAGGGGAGATGTCGTGGTGGGTTCTTTACCCAGAGAGTGGTAGGGGCATGGAATGCGCTGCCCGTGAGAGTGGTAGAGTCAGAATCATTGGCGACCTTTAAGCGGCATTTGGATAGGTACATGGATGGGTGCTTAATCTAGGTTAGAAGTTAGGCACAACATCGTGGTCCGAAGGGCCTGTTCTGTGCTGTATTGTTCTATGTTCTATGTTCTCGTCTCCTTCGTATCGGAAAAATGTTGTGAAACTTGAAACGGTTCAGAAAAGATTGACAAAGATGTTGCCAAGGTTGGAGGACTTCAGCTAAAATGAGAGGTTGAATGGGCTGTGGCTGTTTTCGCTGGTGCGTCATACGTTGAGGGGTGACCTTATAGAGTTTTACAAAATTATGAGGGGAATAGATAGGATAAACAGACAAAGTCTTTTCCCTGGATCAGGGAGTCCAGAACTAGAGGGCGTAGGTTTAGGGTGAGAGGGGAAAGATATTAAAGAGACCTAAGGGGCAACATTTTTTACTCAGAGGATGGTACGCATATGGGATAAGCTACCAGAGGAAGTGGTGGAGGCTGGTACAATTGCAACATTTAAGAGACATTTGGATGGGTAAATGAACAGGAAGTGTTTGGAGGGATATGCGCCGGGTGCTGGCAGGTGGGACTAGATTGGGTTGGAATATCTGGTCGGTATGGACGGGTTGGACCGAAGGGTCTGTTTCCATGCTGTATAACTCTATGACTCCATGACTAGCTATCCTTCAGGAGGAAAGAATCCATGCACCAGTGATGCAAACAGTCAGAGAAGGCAGGGACAATGAAGAACTGATAAATTAAACTGCCTGTATTGAATGCTAGGGGCCTAACATGGAAGGCAGATGAAATCAGGGCATGGTTAGGAACATGGGGCTGGGATATCATAGCAATTACAGAAACATGGCTCAGGGATGGGCAGGACTGGCAGCTTAATGTTCCAGGAAGGATAGAAAGGGAGGGGAGCATTGCCTCAGGACTGATCCGCGGCTGGTCAGACACTAATTTTCATGAGCAGTGAGCCTGTCCTGATCACCTGACTTGTCACAGAGCCAGTGCAGTTGGATTGTTCGAAAGCAGATAGAGTGCCCAGGACCCATTCTCCCATTAACCGGTGCGTACCTCTAACTCTCCCATGCAGTTATGTCCTGCGCAGTTTCCTGCAATACTGCACCAATTCTCCCTTTTATTGCTGCTCTGTAACAAATTTCCTATTTATTGTTGCGTTGCACTAATTTGCCCATTTAGTGCTACACTGCCCAAACTATGCCATTTAATGTGACAGTGCAGCAAATCTCCCCTTTAGAGCTACAATACCCCAATTCTTCCACTTAGATCACTTTGCCCGAATTATCCCATTTAGTGCAACATTGCAGCAAGCCTCCCGTTTTGTGCTTCATCGTTGAGACATTACCTCTGTCGGTGAAGCACAGCCTCAGGCTGGATCTCTGACGGCGAGGAACAGCCTTGAACACCCTCCGTCAAAACATTACTCCCTCAGCAATAACCCTCTGATGGCGAGGCACTGCCTCAGGCGGTCGCCCTGATAGTGTGTCTCTGTCTCAGAACTGATACACTGCTGGTGCGGCACTGTCTCAGGACTGACCCGCAGCTGGTCAGACACTCATTCTCCCATTTTGTGCTGCACTCCCATTTAGTGTTAAACTGCCACAATCTCTCATTTTATGCTCCACTGCCTCGACTCTCCCTCTGACATTGAGACACTGTGTCAGGCGAAACCTCTGACGGTAAGGCAGAGCCTCAGGCTGATCCTCTGATGATGAGGCACTGCTTTGCACACCCTCTGACGATATTCCACTGTTTCAGTAATGACCTTCTGACGGTGAGGCACTGCCTCAGGCTGTCCCTCTGACGATGAGGCACTGCCACAGGACTGACACACTGCCGGTGCAGCATTGCCTCACGACTGACCCGCGGCTGGTCAGACACGGGTTGTGTCATGGGCTGTGTTTCGGTCCTGATCAAGTGAGTTGTCATAGAGTCAGTGCTGTGAAATTGTTCGAGAACTGATAGAGTGCCCTTGATCCATTCTCCCATTTAGTGGTGTGTACCTCTAATTCTCCCATACAGCATTGTCCTTTGCTGTTTCCAATAACACTGCAACAATTCTCCCATTTACTGCTACTCTACCCCAATTCTCCTTTTTACTGCTGCACTGCAACAAATTTCCCATTTATTGATATACTGCAACAAATTTCCCATTTGATGCTGTACTGCCAACATTCTCCCATTTACTTTTGCATTACTTTGCATTACAAATCTGTCATTCAGTGCTAAAGCACCTCAATTCTCCCGTTTAGTTCTAAACGGCCACAAATCACTCATTTATTGCTGCACTTCCCAAATTATGCGGTTTAGTCCCGCACCGCATCAATTATTCCATTTAGAGTGACAGTGAACCACATCTCCGTGTGGTGCTGCAATGCCCCAATTCTCTGATGTAGCACTACACTGCCCAACTTATTCCTGTCGCTACTGCACTGCATAATTCTTCCATTTAGTACGACACTGCAACAAATCTCCCCTTTT
The DNA here is from genome assembly GCF_047496795.1 of Chiloscyllium punctatum. NCBI lineage: Eukaryota > Metazoa > Chordata > Chondrichthyes > Orectolobiformes > Hemiscylliidae > Chiloscyllium > Chiloscyllium punctatum. Next base: position 20,894,072 of record NC_092757.1, on the reverse strand, counting down.
GAGCTACACTGTCCCAAATCTCCCACTTAGAGCGACTTTGCCCGAATTCTCCCATTTTGTGTAACACTGCAACAAGCCTCCCGTTTGTTGCTTCACCGTTGAACCACTGCCTCAGGCTGAACCTCTGACGGTGAAGCACATCCTCAGGCTGACACTCTGACAGTGAGGCACTGTCTTGCACACCCTCTGACGATACGTCACTGCCTCAGCCATAACCCTCTGCTGGTGAGACACTGTCTCACGACTGACCCACTGCCTGTGCAGCACTGTCTCAGGACTGACACGCGGCTGGTCAGACCCTAATTGTCATGGGCTATGGTTCTGTCCTGACCAGGTGACTTGTCACAGTCAGTGCTGTGGGAGTGTTCGAGAGCAGATTGAGCGCCCTTGACTCATTCTTCCATTTAGTGGTGCACACCTCTAATTCTCCCATACAGTATTGTCCTGCGCCCATTCTGCAAAACTGCACCAATTCTCCAAGTTACTGATACACTGCACCAAATCTCCCATTTCCTGATACACTGTCACAAATCTGCCATTCATTGCTGCACCACCTCAATTCTCCAGTTTAGTGCTAAACTGACCCAATTCACACATTTATTTCTGCACTTCCCAAATTGTGCCGTTTAGTCCCGCACTGCATCATTTCTTCCAATTTGATGTGAAAGTGAACCACTTCTCCCCTACAGTGCTGCAATGCCCCAATTCTCTCATTTAGAACTGCACTGCCCAAATCAGCCATGTATTGCAACATTGCGCCAAGTCCTTATTTAGTGTTACACCATGCCTCTGACACTGAGACACTGTCTCATGCTGACTCATAGACCGTGAGGCACCGCCTTTCACACACTCTAACGATAGGTTACTGCCTCAAGAATGACCAAAATTCTCCCATTTACTGCTCCACTGCCCCAAATCTCCCAATTATTACCGCGCAACTCCAATTCTTCCATTTACTGCTGGAATGGACTAAATCTCCCATCTACTGCTGCACTGCCTCATTCTCCCATTTTATGCTACACTTCCCAAATTATCCCATTTAGTGCTGGACTGCATAATTCTTCCATTTAGTACGACACTGCAACAAATATCCCCCTTTAGAGCTAGACTTCTCCACTTCTTCCATTTAGAGCAACTTTCCCAAATTCTCCCTTTTCGTGCAACACTGCGGCAAGCCTCCCGTTTAGTGCCTCACCGTCCCTCTGACGGTGAGACACTGCCTCAGACTGATTCGCTGACGGTGAGGCACTGCCTTAGGCTGACCCTCTGATTATGAGACACTGCCTCAGATTGATCCTCTGACAGTGAGGTACTGCCTTAGGCTGACACGCTGACGATGAGGCACTGCCTCAGAATGTTTCTCTGTTGGTGAGGAACTACCTCAGGCTGTGTCTCTGATGGTGATGCACTGCCTCAGGCTGTCTCTCTCTGATGGTGAGACACTGCGTCTGGCTGACACTCTGACGGTGAGACACTGCCTCAGGCTGACACACTGACGATACATCGCTGCCTCACGAATGACCTTCTGAGGATGAGGCACTACCTTGCATTATCCTACTGACGGTGAGGCGCCATGTACGACTGACCCTCTGTCGGTGAAACATTGCCTCAGACTCTCCCTCTGATGGTGAGATACTGCCAGAGGCTGACCCTCTCTCGGTGAGGCACTGCCTCAGTCACACCTTCTGATGATGAGTCACTGCCGCAGTACTGACCCACTGACGGTGATGAACTGCCTCAGGACTGACCAACTGCTGGTCAGACACTAATTGTCACGGCCTGTGGTTCAGTCTGGAGGAAGTGACTCGTCACAGAGTTGTGGAAATGTTCGAGAACTGATGGAGTGCCTTAGCCACATTCTCCCATTTCGGAGTGCCCTCCTCTAATTCTCCCATCCTGTATTATACTGCCCCATTTCCTGCAAAACTGAACCAATTTTACCATTTACTGCTGCAATGCCCTAATTCTCCCATTACTTCTGTGCTGCCCCAAGTCTCCCATTTTATGCCACACAGTCCCAATTCTTCCATTTAGTGCTACACTGCTCCAATTCTCCCATTTAATGCCTCACTGCACCAATTATTCCTTTTAATGCTGTACTCCCCATTTCTCCCGTTTGATGCTACATGACATCAACTAATGCATTGAGAGTTACACTTCACCAATTGTTTCATTTAGTGCTACATGACACAATCTTCCCATTCAGTACAAAACTTCACCAGTTCACCCATTTAGTGCTACTCTGGCCCATTTTTCCCATTTAGTGTTCTCTTTCCCATTCTCTCACAACTGAGCATTGTCTTACCCAACATCTCCCATTTACTCTGAGACACATCTTACACAATGGTGCCCTGATCAATATTTCTTTTTCTAAGTCTCTAATTTAGTGGCACTGGTAACATTTCTCCAATTATCGAGGCCCTGTATCAAGGCTCTCATTTACTTGTTGCCTGGTGCAGGTGTTTTTCTCTTTCTATTTTTGTGACGAGGTGAACCGAGTCTCTAATTTGCAGATGCTGGCACCATGACTCATTTTCATTGATTCCCTGCTCCTATCCTCCCATTTAGACAAGTACTGCTCCATTTGTTTGATTTATGAACAAACCTAGCATTTTTTGAATGTGAGCCATGCACAAAATCTCCCCTTTACTGATGGCCAATACTTCTCCCATTTATTCATACCCATATAGCTACGCCTACTCACACATCTGCTGATGCCTAGCACATTTCTGCCATGTAGGGGTGCCGAACTCTAATTCTCCCATTTACTGGTGGTATGCCCGAATTCTTCCAGAGACAGAGTGAGAGAAAGAGAGACAGAGAGAAAGTAGAGAGAGGGAAAAAGAGGGAAAGATAGCGAAAGACAGGGAAAGATAGAGAAATAGAGAGAGAGAGCGAGGGAGAGCGAGGGAAAGAGAGTGAAAGAGAGGGAACAGGATGGAAAGAGACAAGAAGAGAGAGAGGAAGAGAAACAGAGAGGAGAGAGATAGAGATAGGGAAAGCAAAGGAAAGAGTGGGAAAGAGAGAAAAAGCGAGAAAAAGAGACGTAAAAAGAGGGAATCAGAGGGAATGTGAGAATAAGAGAGGGAAAGAGGGACAGAGAGGAAAGAAAGGGAAAGAGAGAAAAAAACAGTGAAAGAGAGGGATAAGCATAGAATGAGAGAGAAATAGAGTGAAACAGAGGGAAAGAGAGAGTAAGCAAGAGAGAGAAATAAAGGGAAAAAATGAAAGAGAGAGAAAGAGAAAAATACATATAGAAACAGAGCGATAGAGACATATAGTGAGGAGGAGAGAGAAGGAGAGGGTAAGAGTGTGAACGAGAAGGAGAAAAAGAAAAAGACAGAGAAAGAGCGACAGAGAAAGAGAGAGAAAAAGACAGAGAGGTAGATAGATTAAGAGGCAGGAAGAGACAGAAAGTCAGAGAGACGGACAGAAAGTGAAAGACAGACAGAGAGAGAATAGAGATGGAGAGAGGGGAAGAAAGAGAAACAGAGAAAGACACTGAGAAAGAAAGAGAGCAAATGAGAGGGAAAGGGAGGGAATCAGAGTGAAAGACAGAGAAATATAGAGATAGGGAAAGAGTGAGAAATGGAGAGAGAGAGTGGGGGAAGAGAGAAAGATAGAGAGAGGGCAAGAGAGGGAAAAATAGGTAAAGGAAGAGAAAGTGAAAAAGAGAGAGCGAAAAAGAATGAGAGAGATAATGGGAGAATTGGTGCAGTATAGCACTTAATGGGAGATTTAGTTCCATGGAGCACTAAATGGGAAAATTGGGCCAGTGGTGCACTAAATGGGGTACTACAGAGTGTTACAAGGGGACATAAATTTAAGGTGAAGGGTGGAAGGTATAGGGAAGATGTCAGGGGTGGGTTCTTTACCCAGAGAGTGGTGGGGGCATGGAATGCGCTGCCCGTGGGAGTGGTAGAGTCAGAATCATTGGCGACCTTTAAGCGGCATTTGGATAGGTACATGGTTGGGTGCTTAATCTAGGATAGAGGTTAGGCACATCATCGTGGGCCGAAGGGCCTGTTCTGTGTTGTATTGTTCTATGTTCTATGATCTATAACTAAAGCAGCGTCGCACTAATTGGGAGAATTGGCGCAGGACAATACAGGATGGGAGAATTAGAGTAGGGAACTCCTAAATTGGGTGAGTGCATCAGTCAATATTAGGATTGTAGGGCAACATTAAGTGGAGAACGTGTTCAGGACATCAGTAAACATTGAATTGAAGAATTGGTGTGGGGCAGCATTAAATGGTAGACCTGATGCATGATAGCAATAAATTTGAGAATTGTAGCAAATGGGAGAACACGGCAATGAATCAGTAAATAGGACAAATGTTGCAAAGGATTAGTCATCGAGATTCAATACGGGGAACCTTATCTCTCCTTCGGGCACTCATACTGTTCATAATATTCTAGATGTGGTCCTACGCGTACCTTGCAGCAATAGCTCTATATTTTTTTAACTCCGTTCCCTTTGTTGTAAATGCTAGCATTTGATTTCCCTGCCTGCTCTGTTACTTGCTGATGCTGTGAGCTACATGTTCTTTCAGATCGATGCGCAAGTACTGCCAAAATCCTTTCTTCAGCCAGTCTGAAACCAAACGGTGTTAACCTGACAGTAAGTCGGGAATGTGCTGGAATGTCCTGCAAACGATTTGATAATAGGCGATAAATGAAACCTGACAAACAATGGGAGACGCATTTTACAAACTGTTTTTGTACCTATTAGATTTTAATTGTTGGTGGTAACATAAACGGCAGAATAGAGTGGGAGAGTGGAGTGGTGGGAGGGAGATAAATATTTTAATAAAATTTTCAGCAGTTTTTGTACAAGTTTTAATTGGGGCTAAAGAGTAACTGGGAAGAGAATAGGTCGTCTTAAAGATTGTCTGTGTGTGGAACCACAGGAATGGGGGAGAGATTAAGCAAATATCTCCTGTCAGAATTTACTGTGGACGAATACATCGAAGCTTGGTAACTTGGGAAAGTAAAGAATGCACAATAGAGAAGGGAAGTAGCTGGAATCTTAAATCAAATAAATGTAGGTCGGTCGTCAGGAGCACATCAGGTGTATCCCAGTATATTGTGGGAAACTAGGGAAGACATTGCATGGCCCCTAAAAGAGATATTCATATTATCAAATGCAACGGTGAGGTGCCGGAAGACTGGAGGGGGGATAATGCTCTTCTATTACTAAAGAGTTGCAGGGGGGGAAAAAGCAGGAAGTGCCACACCAGTGAGCCAGTAATGTGTAAGTTGTTGGAAGAGATTCTGACAGAAAGCAGCTTCGCGTATTTGCAAATGCAAGGGCGGATTAGAGAGAGTCAGTACAGCCTTTTGAGCGGGAAGTCATGTCTCACAAAACTACAACATAAGTCAAAGTAGAGATCAATGAAGGCAGAGGGGTCAATATTGTCTACATGAACTTCAGAAAGGCATTTGAGAATGTTCCGTGTGGTGCACCAGGTAATAAATGAGTTCAGTATAAAAGGGCATGGGATCCAGGAGGAGCTAGTCAACTGAACACAAAATTGGCTTGATGGTAGGAGACAGAGGATGATTGGAGACATTTTGATTTCTTGACTGCAGACATGTGAACACAGGTGTAGTGGGTCCACTGTTACTTGTCATTTCGACAAATGATTTGGATGACAATATTCCTTTCATGGTAAGTATGTTTGACGATGACACTAAAGTTGGTGGTATCATGGACAGTGAAGTAGGTTATCCATGATACAAAATGATTAACAGTTCTGCTGGAATAATGGGTGGAGGAATAGCAGATGGTGTTTTCTATGATAAATGCGAGGTGTCACATTTTGATAAAGCAATCCAGAAGTGAACTTGTACAGTTAATATTCTGTGTAGGTACACATTCCTTTGAAAGTGGTGTTTCAGGTAAACAGTGAAATTAAACAAGCGTTTGGTCAAGCTTGCCTTCATTGGTCAGAACTCTGAGCGTAGGAGTTAGGACGTCATGTAATGGCTGTACAAGACATTGGTCGCGCTGCCATTAAAAAAAACACATTGATGATCAGTAGGAAGAACACATCTGGTGCATTTCCGTCCTTTAGAGAAGGACACCTGAAATTCTTACGAGGTCTGCATCACATTGGACTCTAGCCCCAAACCAATATGGCTGACTCTGAGCTGCCCACTGGACAATTAGCAGTGGGGCAAAGAATGCTTTCCCTCCCTTCCTCTGCAAATACACCTCCAGCTGCAGCAATTTGTACTGAACTTGTAACACCGCTCATGCCCTGGCCAATACCTGTACATTCTCCCCACCACCAGTATTTTCAGCTCGCCCTGTTCCTATCATCTCATTATACCACGAAAATGATTCCCCTTCCCAATGCCCTCCTTTGCGATCGCCTTTACACTTGCTCTTAAAACAGTCTCGCACCTCAGAACTGTTAGTCTTTTTCTTGGTGATCTTCTCTGCTTCATAATCTAATAAAATCCACTTTGTCCTGAGCGAGAGACAAGTGGGAAATTCCTGCTGAGGCTTGTCTGATTCAATGGAATGCCATTTTGCTGAGTGGTTTACACAATTCCTGTAAGTGATTTTCACTGTTCACATCAACCATACATTTCAGTCTGTTTAACCTGTTTACCTCCCAAACTCATGTAATTGGCTATTTTTATTTATAATTGTAGATTGCCCATTCTGTGATTCAATTTAAACTTGATAATTCACTAAACTTCCACTTTATAACCATTTAGCGGAGGATCTCTCACTGTGAGATTACTCATTCACTCAGCCTCATCACACAACTGTCGACCTGAGACAGTTACGTCCCCACCCAATTGCACAATGTGCTAATCTTGCCAGATTATACAAATATTGACGCCCGCCAAAAATATCACAATGCCTTTGTTACATATTCCAATAAATTCCTGTTTGATGCAGTGGTGAGCAATGAAATGCTGGTAGCAACATAAAACTGATCTTCTGCTTGTGTTTTTGGCTCGTCGTACCCAGAATCTGCATTCACACTGATTCAACTCCATGATCTGATGCCCAATGTTTCCTTTTTAGTGCCTTTGTTATCTAGTACCGTCAGGGTTTCCCATCCCGGTTTCCCATGATGCACGAGATTCCACAAGATTCTCTACCGTTGAATATTCATATTCCACCTTCTGGTTACCTTGTAACCACGTTTCTCTGATGACTAAATCTCTTTTATCTCTGTGTCACAAATCCCTCAAACGTTTTGCGTAGACATTGTCCATTCCCCAAAAAAAACCACATGATTGACTTTTTAACCATAATTTCCAGTCATAAACTATTCACTGATGTACAGGATTAGTAAAACTCTATGCTTTCCTATTCGTTTATGCTTATCTTTAGCCACATCCCGATTGTATTCCGATGCTTCACTTTTCTCCCTGGGGTTGGAAAGTTCCTTTCACCTGCACCCTGTCCCTATATCCGCTCTGTCAGTTTCAAGCCCAGTCCATAATCCTACTGACATTATTGGCCAAGATACTGGTCTCAGCACGATTCCACTGGGGCACAATGCAGAGATTTTTTATGCACTCGTGGGATGTGGCTGTGTCTCACTTACCAGCGTTTATTTCCTAGCCACTAACTGCCCTTGAACTGAGTAGATTTCTCGGTCATATCAGAGTGAAATTGAGACACAACCACATTGTTCTGAGTATGGAGTCAAACAATGACATCCACACCAGGTGAGAATGGCAGATGTACTTTACTACAGACATAAATGCATTCGATAGATTTTTCGTAACATCAGCAATTGTTTAATTCTTATTTGTAGATTGTTGATTACTTATTGTTTTAGAAGCATTAAATTCCAATTCGAACAATGTCGAAGGTTGGATTCGAACATTAGATGTGTTTCTGGATAAATACACTCACGTGAATACAACGAGGCCATCACTTTGCCCGCTTACAGGTTTCCCATACGTGAGCACTGATACCTGAGGCACAATGAATCAAAACACTTGTTCCCACATAATTGTTTGATTCTAAAATCATCCTTCACTCTAGTGATATCATTCAATCTCTCTCCATTGATGTCCCTCCCTGTGTGGATCTAATTGCTGTCTCTGGCAGCACAGTAAGAACCTGCTTCAGATCCAGATCCAACAGCGTTCTCCACTCCAGAGAACACAAGGCAGGGAGGGATCACTGTTGGAGTTAATGTTATTCTGCCTGTGTAACCCTCACTCTCATTTGGGAGTCTGCATATTTCTCTGTCTCGTGTTGCTTCTCAAGAAGTTCCTGACACAGTAGACTTCTCAAATGCTGGGTGTCCCGTTCATCACCTTATTGCAGATGGTTGGTCAGCAAGAGAAGAAAGAGAAGGGAGAACTCCTGTCTTTAATAAATCCTGCTGAGAGGTAAGATCGCTCACAGTTCACAGAACAGAGAGCAAATAGTGGGCTCCAAACACCAGCTAACAAGACATGACAAATATTCAGTGCTGGAGGGGGAGCACAGTGCAGACACGCTCCAGGCTCATTCAACGCTCTACTTTGACTTATGTTGTAATAAGACCGCACAGGGAGTTCACAGTTATCACTCCAGTCCTGTACTGCCTTCGTGAGGGTCAGTACAACAGGTGGAAACAGGCCTTCCACAAGTGAATGGTAATGCTTCCTGGGATCTTTCTATTCTTTGTTCTCTCTCCAACACAATATCTACGTCATGTCTTGCGGGCTGCTGTCTTCAATCATTCAAACTCCAAGAACAATTCCAATCTCTGTGACCTTTTCCCTCTCCAATCACTCCACATATTTCAAAGATAATCCAGTGGTCCAGGATATTTAGCCTCGGACCTTCGGGTGACCATCCTCCAAGGTGGACTTCGGGATAGGCAGCAGAGAAAAGTGGCCGAGCAGAGGCTGATAGCTTAGTTCGGTCCCCATAGGGAGGGCCTCAACCGGGACCTTGGGTTCATGTCACATTACAGGTGATCAACATTGCACTACACACGCACACAGATATTCCTATACGCACACTCACATACACGCGCACACAGACACGCACACACACCCTAATAGACACACTTTCCCACACTCACACATGCACCCCCTCACAGACTTAATACCCTCTGCACTCACTACACACACACACTACCTCACAGTCACAACCCCCACCCCAGACACACACACACACACACACACAGACAAAGACCCACATACACATATATATTTTGTGGGGTGAATTTGTACTTGCAGAGTTAGATTGTACTTTGCTCAAAAACTGCATGCATTCATGTAGAACTCTGAGCTCGAAAACTGCATGAATTTATGTAAAACTCTGTTATCTCACTTTTTAGATTTGAATCAATCTAAATATCATGGCATAGACAGAGAACACAGGGAGCCAACACCTTCAACGTATTGTCTAGCTATCACCATTGTTCGCAGCTAACCCAAGAATGCAACTTTAAAAACATGTTTTGTGATTTACGCATGAAAGAAGTGAAACTATCACTGTATTCTAACAGATGAAAGGCTTAACAGAAAAACAATTTTTCAATGTATAATTTCAGTTACATCACACGCTCAAATTTTGCTCTAAATTCTGTGTTACAATCGAGCCCTCCACTATCACCTGATGACGGAGCGTCGCTCCGAAAGCTAGTGTGCTTCCAATTAAACCTGTTGGACTATAACCTGGTGTTGTGTGATTTTTAACTTTGTACTCCAATCTAAACGACTATCCCTATGTCTGTAACTTGTTTCAGCCCCTACCACATGCCTTACCTTGGTATTCTCCTCTTCCAGTAACTGGAGACATAGAGTCATGCACGACTGAAACAGACCCCTCGGTCCCACTTGCCCATGCCGACTATGTTTATCAGTCAGAACGGGTCGCATTTACATTTGCTAGGCCCATGTCCCTTCAAACCTTTTCCTCTCCATACACCTGCCCAGATGTCATTTACATGTTGTAATTGTATTTGCTTTTCCGATTTCCTCTGGCAGTTTGTTCCATACATGCAACGACAGTGTGCAAATCGGCCCTTCAGTCCAACGAGTCCAAACCGACACTTTGAAGAGTATCCCACCCAGACTTATTCACGAACACTATATTTAACCGGAAGTAATGCACCTAAACTACACATCTCCGATCTGTATGGGCAATGTAGTATGTCCAATTCACCTAACCGGAAAACCTTTGGATTATAGGAGGAAACTGGAGCAGTGGGAGGAAAACCATGCAGGCACAGTGAGAATGTGCAAACTCGAAACAGACGGTCGCCCGTCGTTGGAATTGATCCCGCGTCCCTGGTGCTATGAGGTAGTTGTGCTAATCACTTAGCCACCATGCAACCGTACCTTTGCTCTCGCACCTCACGTTAATTCCCCGTTAGTTTTACACTCCCTACGCTTGACTTCTCACATCGTTTGAGTCCCGCGTGGTTTTATAAATCTTTATAAGGTCATCCCGTAGCCTTCTACATCCAGTGTCAATATTGAGAAGAATATAGCAAGTATCTCCACCTCATGCAATGTTAGAAGCAATTTGGCATGACCTGGTCATTGTACAAAATGTGCAAAATATAAAATCAACCTTGCGTATATTTCCCACAGACAGATGAAGCAACATTGAGACATTGCCTGCAGACCAGTTGTCTGTGACTAGGGCTATATCTCTGGCAACATAACCATCCTTTCTGGTAGTTTCTGTCCCACTGACAGGATGTAGCCAGGCAGCGGGAGGCAACTCCTTCGTATAGAGTCAATGTATTGTTCAGCATTGATGCTGGACCCTCAGGCTGAGAAGGTTAAAAGGGAATCAATAAAAGGTAAATACTTGACCACATTGTAACAAATCCGCCTGATGCACATGCACCTCACCATTTAATATATCAGTAAGAATGGTCACTGCATAATCCTTGTGGGGAAGGAGGTCCTACATCACATTTTGTAGACCCTCTACCATGTTATGTAGCAAGCTGTGTGCTGAATGGGACAGACTTTAAACAGATCGAGCAACTAATGACGAAACATCCATGAGGTGCAGTGGTCCATCAGCAGCAGCAGCAGAATGTTACTCTGTCGAGTTCATACAGTCTGTAACCTCATGGCTCGACATGATCTCCCACTCGACGGGAGCCTTCGAGTCAGCGATCCTCCCTGGTTCAATGACGAGTGCAGAACGGCATGCTCGAAGCAACACCAGCCAGAACTAGACATGAGGGGACAATCTGGAGAAGGTCTTATCTTAACATTTGTATCTTTCCCTACAAAACAGGATAGCCTACATTCCAGAGGGGCAGTCAGAGTAATTACTCTTAACATGAAGGAACCATTAAACAGTGCATGACAACAGAAGCCTGAGTAAAATTATAGTTAATCATACTCGGCAGTTTTTGTATACAGAAAACAGACAAACACTAACCAAATACTTAACTACACCAGCAACCATCCCAACACACACCAACAAAGCGGTATCAGAACACTATTCCAAAGAGCCACCACACACTGCAGCACAGACGAACTTCGGAAAACAGAGGAGAACCACCTATACAAGATATTCAAGAAGAATGGATATTCAAAACATACAGTCCACAGATTCCTCAAGAACAAACCACGACAAGCCGACCAAACACAACAAGAAACCCTAACCACCTGCCATACGTCAAAGATATTTCAGAAATGGCAGCCAGACTAATAAGACCCCTCGGAATCCTAGTAGCACACAAACTCTGAAACAAAAACTAACAAACTTTAAAGTCCCAGTACAACCCATGGACAAAATCAACGTCACCTATAAAATTTCATGCAAGGATTGCAACAAACACTACGTAGGACAAACAGGAAGAAGGTTAGCCACCAGGATACATGAACACCAGCTAGCCACAAAAAGACACGACCCTCTCTCCCCCGTAGCCCTATACACGGATGAAAAAAAACATAATTTCGACTGGGACAACACATCTATCCTGGGACAGGCGAAGCAAAGACATGCCAGAGAATTCCTAGAAGCCTGGCACAGCAATCACAACGCCATAATAAAACGCATAGATCTAGATGCCATCTATCAACCCCTCAGAAAACGGACAGGAATGTTATCACCACAAACCCCATCCACCCCTATCCAGGAGAAAGGTATAAATAGAAAGCAGGAGACAACAGCTTCGCTTCACTTGAAGGTCGCCACTGATGATGTTACCTAGGCAGGTAATGAAACGTCTGGATATCAAACCTACAGTGCAGCGAGCAAACCTACACCCTAAACCTCTCTGCTCCCTCAGAGGGTCACCGTCTCTGTGACTCCCAGGTGTGTGTAATCCTTCAGCTGCCACTCCACTCTGCTCCCTCACACTGTCACCTGCACTGTGACTCCCAGGAAAGTGTAATCCTCCAGCTTCCACACCACTCTGCTCCCTGACAGGGTGACTGTCTCTGAGAATCCCAGACACGGCTAGGCCTCCATCCTCAGGGCTGATTTTATATCCTCCCACGTTGCTGCCTCTATAACTCCCAGGTGTGAGCTAGCCTCAAGCTCCTGCTCAAAGTTGCTCCCTCACATATTCACTCCCTCTCTGACTCGGTACTGATTTGAAGCCTGCTGCTCTGCTGTTTCCCGAGCTCCAAGTCCCAGTAGGCCTCCATCTTCGCTTCCAATTTACATTGTCCCATTCTGTGCTGGTCGCTCTTTGCACCTCTCTCTCTTTGGGACTTGCAGGAATTGGAAGGCCTCAAGCCTCAGCCGGGAGTTATAACGTCCCATTCCGCCCTGCCCCTTACAGGTCCTCAGTTTCTCCTGGAAGACACTGGAAGAAAGGAGGATCTGACGGGACAGAGCGTGTTAGAGTGATTGAGCGAGCTGTAGAGACTGGAAGGTCCTCTGGAGAGCGAGGCAGACCTGCAGTGCGAAAGCAGATTACTATAAGATACAGGGAGAGTTGCAGACACAGTATAAGGCAACAGGCATAGAGATAATGGTTTATTGATGACGGAGCTTTGCATAGTCTAAATGACCTTTTACTTGCTGCTCACAGAGATCTGAAGGCGTCAACAAATGTAAAATAACAGTGAGGAGTATTCCCTGTACGAGCTGTTACATAGTTAGAAGACTTGCAATGATTGTGGGAAATATAGTCTTTTGGGGCATTAGTGGTGTTCAAGGACCCTCAGGACATAATAAGATACTGAGAATGGGATCATTTCAAATCTGGGTTTGAAGCAGCTGCAAGATCTGAGATCGATAAGCAGTGTGCAAACTGTGAATTTAAAATGTCTAATCACTACAATTCTTAGAGATTTCAGGAGGGGGCCATGTGCTGTAATTGGTTAAAGTGATATGCAGGGTTACAAGTATAGAGGGCTACAAATTTAGAAAGGAAGAGTTTATAGATGATGGAAGTATAAACAATAATAAATTTGAGAGGTCAGCATTGCAGATGGGAGTGGATGAGGTGAGACATTGTGAGGTACTATTAGAGCTGTAGGTAAACGACAATGTCACATATGATAGGGAGAGCTGCATTGACTCGATGCAGTTAAATAACAACGACCACACTGAGGTCAGTTAGGAAGCCTTTTGCAACAGCACTTCCCAAACCCAGACCAACTATACCGTCGAAGGACAGGAGTTACAATTGCACGGGAACACCGGCATTTTCAAGGTCCTCTCCAACCAAAGCTCCATCCTCGCAGCACTGAATCTACCCTTACACCTAACGGATTGCAGTTGGTCTGGAAGGCAGCTTACCACTACCTTCTACAGGCAATTAGAGGTAGGAAAAACATGATGGCTGAGATAGTGATGGCTACATCCATTCATGAATCTTAAAAGGACGAAACTCACGGACTGTTGTTTCCCCTTGTTTCCTCCAAAAAACTGACATTCACATCTTATTTTGTGTCACTGACAAACATGCAAACATTAGATTTTATCCATGGTTTTAATTTATCGAATCCATTCGTGAATAGTTAGGGGTCAAGCACTAACCAATTTATTCCCACTTAGTTTTCTGCCTGTTAAGGAATTCTCAATCCATACCAGTACATTCCCACCAATTGAATGTGTGCACCTTCGTCAGTGGGACCTTGTTGAAAGGTTTCTGAAAATCCCAATAAACCTTTGCTCCCTTTTATCTATTCTGCTGTCTACAGCCAGACGAGAAGACAAATCCAAGTACTTGTGAAATAAAATATCGCTTTCATAACAACATGCTTGACATTGTCAGAAGACAGAGCATGGATATAATGCAGTCAGTTGGCACAAGTAAAGGTTCACAGGGGTGTGTGTTAGAACCACAACTGTACAAGCTACACATTTACGGACTGGACAAAGAATGTGAGGGAGTATCGGGCACCTCCAACAACCTCCTACACTGCCTCACTACTTCCATAACCTCCTCCAAACCCCTGCAGGACCTCTCTATTTCCGTACCCTCATCCAAACCACTGCAGCCCCTCACTATAGCAATAAATACTGCACGCACTCTGCAATCCGTAACTATCTCTGTAACCATCTCCAACTCCCTTCACTTCCTGAATATCTCAGTAACATTCTGCAACTCACTACACCCCCTCATTATCTGTGCAACCTCCTCCTCCCATCTACAAACTCTCACTAGCTCTGTAACCTTCTCCAACTCACTACACCCTTCCACTATCACGGTAACCTCCTTCAACCCCAACATCACCTCACTAGCTCTGTATCCTCCTCCAATCCCCGACACACCCTCATTATCCTAGTAACCTCCTAGACGCCTTACAGTCCCTCACAATATGTGCAACCTCCTCCTACTATCTATACGCCTCACTATCACTGTAACCTCCCCAAACCCCTACACTCCCTCACTATGTTTGTAAAATCCACCTGCACCAGACACACCGTCACTATCCCTGTTACCTCCCCACCCCCTACACTTCCACATTATCCCTGTGACCTTCTTCTGCCCACACACCCCCTCACGATCTCTGTATCCACCGGCAATCACTATATCCCCTCACTCTCTCGGCAACTTTCTCCAATACACTACACCCCACAGTATCACGGTAACCTCCTCCAACACTGTACTTCCCTTCACTAGCTTTGTAACCTCCTCCAAACCTCTTACAGCCAACTCTATCTGGGTAATCTCCTCGAACCTCCTACACGTCTTCATTATTTCTGTAATCACCTCCAACACCATACACCCCCTCACTATCTCGGTGACCTCCTCCAGCCCCCTAAATTGCCTCAATATATGTAATATCCTCCTATCCCCGACTGACCCTCATTATCTGTGTAACCTCCTCCAAACCGAATATCCCCTTTCACGTCCTCTGAAACCTCCTCCAGCCACCATACTCTCTCAGTATTTTTGTAACTTTCTCCTATTCCGATACACCCCCGCAATCTGTGTAACCTCCGCCTACTCTACGACCCTCACTGTCCGTGTGACATTCTTAAACCCCTAAACCCCCTCTCTATTTCTATAACCTTCTCCAAGTCCTATACGTCCACTCAGTAGCTCTGTACCTTCCTAATATCAACACCTGCTCACTTAACCTCCTCCTATCCCGTACACCCCCTCGTGATCTCCGTAACTGCCCCTACCACTACACCCACTCACTGTATCTACAACCTCCACCAGCCGCCTACATACCCTCATGGTCTCTGTAACCTGCTTCTACCATCGACACCCATTCAGTATCTTTGTAATGTCTGCCTACCCTCTTCACTACCTCGCTATCTCTGTAACCACCTCCAAAGCCCCTACACTCCCTCAATAACTCTGTAAACTGCTCCGACCCTCTACATCCCATCACACTCTCTTTCACTTCCTCCAAACCTCTACGTCCTCTCAAATTCTTTGTAAATTGCTCCTATCCCCTACACTCTCTCCTTATTTCGGTAACCTCCTCCAAGCCCCTACATCCCTTCACTATCTCGGTAACGACTCCCTAACCCCAACACATCCTAACTATCTCTGTAACCTCCTCCTCCCCACTAGACGCTCTAACCAAATCTGTAACTTCCATCAGCCCACAAGTCCTCATTCTGTCTCTAACCTCTTCCTTCCCCGAACACACACACACTGTATCTGGAATATTCATCTCCCATACACCCCCTCACTACCTTTGAAACCTCATTCAACCTCCTACATGCCCTCACGAGCTTTGGAGACTCTTCCAACCCCCTTTAACCTCAATATCACTGTATATTCATCCAAACCCGCTACATCTCCTCACTATCTCTGTTATCTCCTCCTATACCTTACACACCCACGTTATCTGGGTAACCAGCTCCAACTCCCTACACACGTTCACTATCTCTGTAATCTCCTCCAACCCCCTCACTATCTCTGTCATCTCCTACAAACCCCCGAGAACCCTTCACTGTCTTCAGAACCTCCTCAAACCCCCTGCACTCCCTCACCAGCTCTGAAATCTCCTGCAATCCACCAACATCACCTTGCTATCTCATTAAAAAGCTCCAATATCATACGCACCCTCACTGTCTCAGTAACCTCCTCTTACCCTCTAAACCCACCCACGTTTTCTGCAACCTCCTCCGACTCCTGCACTCCCTCACTATCTCTGTAATTTCAAACTAACCCCGAACGATCCTCTCTATCTCACTCTCTATCTCAGTAACTTTCTCCTCTGCACGACACGCCCTAGCTATATCTGTAACCTCCTGCAGCCCCCTACACGCCCTCAATATCTCCGTTACCTCCACTAACCACAACAAACTCGCACTACCTCTGTAAGATATTCCTCCGGCTACACTCCCTTACTATTGTTGTAACCTGCCCCAACCCCCTGCACTCTCTCATTAGCTGTGTAACCTCCTCCATCCCGCTAAAACCATTCATTATATCTGTAACCACGATCAGACCCCGACCCCCCTCACGATCTCAGTAAACTACTAGTATGCCCTAAATCCACTTATTATCTCTGCAATCTCCTCCGACCTCTACCCACCTTCACTAACTCTGTACCCTCCTCCTCCCCACTACACCCACTCACTATCTCTGTAACGTCCTCCAGACTGCTACATTACCTGAATATCTCTGTAACCTCCTCCTAACCCATTGATCTCCTCACTCTCTCAGTGAGCACCAATTATCCTCTACACCTCATCACTATCTCTGCGACCTCCTCCAACACCTTGCATCCCTCAATCTCTCTGTAAACTCCTACATCTCCTACTTCTCCATTATCTCTGTAAATTACTCCTACCCCGTCTAACCTCTCACGATGTCTGCAACCACCACAACCACCTGCACGTCTCACTGTCTCTGTGATCTCCTCTATCCCCACACTCCCCCTCACTAACTCCTTAACCTCCTCCAAACCCCCATACGCCCTCACTATCATTGTAATCTCCTCTAACCAACTGGACACACTCACTATCTCTGTAACCTCCACAAACCCTCTACACTACGCCATCAGCTGTGTAACGTCCTCCAAAGCCCGAAACCTCCTCACTTCTCCGTATCCTCATCCTAACCTCTACACATCCTCACTGTCTCTGCCACCTTCCCCTCCCCAGTAAACTTCATCACTGCCTCCGTAACATGCTCCAACCATTTACGTGTCCTCATTATCTCTGTAACCTCCCCAAACGCCTCCAACCCCCCACTCCCTCAGTCACCACTTCCAGCCACCTACACGTCCTCACTATCTCTGTAACCTACTCCTGCTCCTTACATTCCCTCACTATCTCTATTACCATCTCCAAACCCCTATACCTACCATGTCTTCACTACCGCCTCCATCCCCAACATCCGTCACTATTTCAAATCCATCACTCTCTCTGTAACCACCACCAATCCCCTGCACCCCCTTACTATCTCTGTAACCTGCCCCAAACCTTTACACTCCATCAGGAGCTCTGTAACCTCTTCCAACCCCGACACCCCCTCACTACCTCTATAACCTTGTCCTACTCCTTACACCCCTCACTACCTCTGTAACCTCCTATTACCCATATTACCCACTACGACCCTCACAATGTCTGTGGCCTCCTCCAAATCCCTTAAAACCCCTCGTTATCTCTGGAACATCGCCCAGTCTCTACACTCCCTCACTAATACTGTGACATCCTCCAGTATGTACGTCTCTCCATGTCTATAGATGCTCCTCCAGCCCACTCACAACTCCCCATTTCTATATTCTTATCCATCACCTACACTCCTCCGTATCTCTGGAACCTCTTCCTGCCCCCACCATCCCTCCTTTACTTTGGCACCTCATTCAGATATTCCAGTCCACGCTGTCACTGTAAACTCCTGCAGAGAACATTACAGCGCAGTCCAGACCCTTTGGCCCTCAATGTTGCACCGACTTGTGGATCAAATCTGAAGTCCATCTAACTCATACTATTCATTTTCATCCATATGTTTTTCCTACTGACCAGTGAAATGCTCTTAAAGTTGGCGAGTCTGCTCCTGTTGCATGTCGGGCATTTCACGCTTCAACAATTGAATTCATGCTTCTGGCTATTGTCGCAATTATAAACTGCTTGAATCAGGCAATTGCATTCCTAACTGTGTCTCACTCCCATTGAAGCGAGACTGTTGTTCATACGAGCAGAGGAATAGTCGGATATTTGATACCATAAGGCATAAGAATAACAATATGCACACCTAATCACCGATTATGCTCTGCATTTCAGTTCAGTTATGTTTATCAGGATAATCCTCAACTTCGCTTTCCTGCATTTTCCCTGTAATCCATGATTCACTGACTGATTAAAAATGTCTGTCATCATTGAAGATACTGAATCGTCCTGGCTCAATAGGTTTCAAAATCTTCTATTATTGTATCCCTCTCAGTGATGTGGGGCGTGGGAGATTTTAGCTCCTTTTTTTTAAACTTTGCTTATTCTACAGTGGATGGCATCCTGTCCAATCGCGCCAAAAGCACAATAGGAAAAAAAAGCTCAGAGCCTGTAATTTCTTCCCTCTTCTTCCATATCAGTTTAAGATACAATTCATCCATATCTGGGGATTTTTCCATTGTTGACTCTAGCGAAACTTCCTATTCTGCCTCACTCTCTCTACCAATCAGCTCAAAGGTCACACCCTCACTCTGCCGAATACAGGAACTGCTTCTCAGTGCCCATATGAAGCATATGATTAACATGCTCTTTGGCTCCGTGCACAGGCTGCCTACATAGTCCCCGAACAGTTCTCATTCTTTCCCTTGTCATCCTCTTCTCCTTGACATGCCAATAGAATATCTTGGGATTTTTACTAATCTCATGCGCTAATGTTTTAACACGCCCCCTTGCTGCTCTTCACCTGACTTCTGTAAATTTAGCACCGCATTTTCTACACTCTTCAGGGAACTCCATTGATCTGCTCCCTTTATGTTAACTTTAATCTTTGTTTTTATTCTGTTATGAATATTTGTAGACGTGGGAAGTTCTCAGGGCTTATTTTCAGAAATTTGATCTTACTTTGGGCTCAAACTGTTAGCATTTTATTTTGAGCATGAGACGCCCTCCCCCAACCATGCTGTTCTACAGCTTTATGTACAAGTGACTGTACCCAAACAATTTTGGCCCGATCCTGTCTTTTTTTTAAAATAAACTTTGTCTCACCAATCCAAACATCTTTTATTTTGAAGGACACTTTTGTCTTTTCGTGAACAATCTTCACTTTTTTTTTAGATTAGATTACTTACAGTGTGGAACCAGGCCCTTCGGCCCAACAAGTCTGAAGAGCAACCCACCCAGACTCATTCCCCACATTTACCCCTTCACCGAACATTACGGTCAATTTAGCATGGCCCATTCACCTAATTACACATTTTTGGACTGTTGGAGGAATCCAGAGCAAAACCATGCAGACAATGTGCAAACTTCACACAGGCAGTTAGCTGAGGCGAAGAATTGAACCCGAGCCTCAGGCGCTGAGAGGCAGCAGTGCTAACCACTGTGCCACCATGGCGCCAGAAATGTATGATGCTATCTTCACTGGTCCTAAAATGTTCTCCTAATCCTGCGTGGAACACCTGACTGGCTTCTTTCTTCACACTGATGCCCAGAACTACAATGACCCTTGCTTTATTTTCCTTGCTGATATAAGAAGCCCTCAGTAATAAATTTCAACACATTCGCCCTTCTTCAAATTTCACGAATGTCCCAATACATGTTGGGAATTGAATATCCTGACTAGAATTACTCTCTTATTGTTTTGTCCACGACAGCGATTGGTTGCACATCCGGTGCTGAACGTTCTGCTCACTGGATCACTGATATGTCCCTGGAAATGTTTCTGTATTTGTTTAATTGCGCTCTACCCACGAAGCCTCAATTGAAGATCCTTCCAAGATATCGTCCCTCCTTACTGCAGTAAATAATTCATTAATTAATAAAATAATGTAATCTCCTGCCCGTCGTTCCTATACCACAGAATATTGAATTGCTAATTATGTTCTCCTCCAACTATGTCTCTGATGGTTAAAAAAGTCACCAATTCAGATATTAATCCAATCATTTATCAATTTGCCTGACCTAAAAAACTCCGAGCATTAAGGTGAAGGGCATCCAGCCTGAAATATGACGCGAGGAACCGTCTGTACTGCGGAGTTGAAGTGTTGCTGAACAAAGAAACCTTGGAGTGCAGGTTCATAGCTCCTTGAAAGTGGAATCGCAGGTAGATAGGATAGTGAAGAAGGCATGTAGTATGCTTTTTTTATTGGTCAGAGTATTGAGCAGAGGAGTTGGGAGGTCATGTTGCGGCTGTACAGAACATTGGTTAGACCACTGCTGGAACATTCCGCACTATGCTGGTCTACTTCCTATCGGAAAGATGTTGCGCAACTTGAAAGGGTTCAGAAAAGATTTACAAGGTTGTTGCCAGAAGAGGATTTCAACTACAGGGAGAGGCTGAAGGGGCTGGGGCTGTTTTTCCCGGAGCTGAGGGGTGACCTTATAGAGGTTTACAAAATTATGGGGCGGCATGGATAGGTTGAATAGACAAAGTCATTTCCCTGGAGTCGGGGAGACCAGAACTAGAGGGGCATAGTTTTAGGGTGAGAGGGGAAAGATATGAAAGAGACCTAAGGGGCAACTTTTTCACAGAGAGAGCGGTAAGCTGCCAGAGGATGTGGTGGAGGGTGGTACAATTGCAACTTTTAAAATGCATCTGGATGGGTATATGAATAGGAAGGGTTTGGAGGGATATGGGCCGGGTGCTGGCAGGTGGGACGAGACTGTGTTGGCATATATTGTTGGCATGAACTGGTTGGAGCGAAGGGTCTGTTTCCATGCTGTCCATCTCTATGAATCTATGACTCTATTTATTATTAGGCTGCACAATCTATGAACGAAAACTACAACTCTGGGAGAGTAAAACTTTATTTCTTGAATCATCATTTTTTTTTAAAAAAAGCTGCTTAAAGTATACCTTTCAAGAACTGAGCGAGCACGTCCACATGCCATATTTTTTTCTGGTGATGAATTCCCCACTCAGTGTCCAGAAGGGCAACATTATTTGTACTTCTCCCAAAGTGCGCATGCTCCCAGCGTAGCTGAATGACTGTGCAGTGTACTGAATTATGCTGACTCTTTGTGAGCAATACGCACTCTCTCTTTGATAGTGCAAGCCTGTCTCTCACGAGATGGAATTTTTCACAAGGAAATGGTTGGTGCATTTCGATGTTTACCATTCCATAACCCACAGCACATTCGGAAGGTCATTCACACAGGAATCAAACACCACATATAGACTTGAAGTCAGTTGGACAAACAGGGCATTATGGAGTGGACAAGTTGAGGTGAAGCACAGCTATTTCACGCAGTTTGTGGATGCACATCAATTGGTGAATGTATGAGAGAGTGAGGCGTGTAAGGTATGAAAGCTGGGGAGGGATATGTGACAATGAATTCTAGTTAACGTATGAGTTAGTGCATTTACTTGAGTGCCAGTACAATATGTCTGTGTGGGGTAACCTACACCAGACAGAATCTACCAAGCTTATTTGTTAACGTGATTACCCGGCTTGGCATTTGCTGCTGTTTTCTTCAGATGCTCTCTGCAGGACTGATTTCAATCCAAACCAATTCAAAAGCATCTTGTGCGATCCATGTTTTAATCTCTGGTAATCCACGCAGATGCACAATTTTATTGTGACACTGGCGAACATGAAGGTGAAGTAAACTGGTTTTAGAGGGGTCACTGTGAGACACAAAGCGCTACAGCAGATTGTCAAATTGTTAACTTCTTCGTCCTTGGTCTGTCCAGGTGTCATTAACATAAGTGACTTGCACGGTGTGATTCTGGCCTTCTTTGTCCCTACATCTGACCCCTAGGCCAGGTTGTTACTGAAGATGAATATGAAACATGTATTTGCTGCTCAGACATTGTTATCTAATTTGGATAGCATTTGGACCTAAACTGGGAGCAGTGATAGTCTGTTGGCTAGATTTGCTCCTGCACAAAATGCTATAGAATTGATTTATCAAAGAAATGTTTGAGTAACCGCGCTAAACCAGGTTGGAAGCTCTCTGGACAGATTTTGGAGCAGGTCAATATATCGCTCAGTATCACAAGCAGATGTTAGGTTCTGGGAAAACTCAGCAGGTCTGGCAGCTTTTGTGAAGATAAATCAGAGTTACCGTTTCGAGTCCGGTGACCCTTCCTCAGAACTCATTTCTTATGTTTCTAGTTCATAGCATCCACAGTTCTGTTGGTGTTTGTTTACTTTGTTTTGTGAATTGAGATATACGACGATGTGAACTCTCACTATTCAATTAGTCTTGGACCAATTACGTTGCTAATATATTCATTGCACTAAAATGAAAATGCATGTCAACACTTTAAGACACAGACAAAAAAAATACATTTATTTTAAACCGAGGAAAGAACATCTTGTCTGATTATTGTGGTGATCAGAATAACAAATTCAATATCAGAATGCAAATGAATACCTTACCACTTACATTTCCAATGTGCTTGGCCTTTGAATGAATGCATATTCCCAGTGAGTAAACGTTTAAACAAGCAAATCAAGTTAGCATTCTTATAAATTTACATAGAATTAATCAACTTAATTTTTTCACTAAAATGTACAAGCTTTAGTTATTTGTAAACAATTTGAAAATGAGCATGTTTCACCAGAGACTTTACATATTAACTTTAATAAATAATTTTAGATGGTAAATTGTAGTGAACAATAATTTGAAAACCTATATTGTTTACAATGCGCAATGTGATCAGTAGGAAACAAAAAAAACGTTGAATATGCTCATTTGAGTGAACAGAAAGACATTGCAAAGAGTTTTTGTGTCATAGACATCGAACTATTTGTTTTGGTCTTTCGGGATGCAAACTTTAAAATATTCATGTGGTGAGCAATTATACTCTTGCTAATGAATCTGAATTTGCAATATTTGGTTTTTCAATGGCAATGTTGCCTGAGATATGATCAGATGTTTGCCAGCACTTACAATGGGATGTAATCGTGTGCTGATTTCACTGAAAATGTGCGTGATGCAATACAGAACTTTAAAACACAGAAGGAGGCTTTTGGTCCAACTGTTTGCATTGGCCGCTGAAGCATCGAACCAGCTCAATCAATTTGCCAGACAATTTCCGTAGCGCTTGAAATTCCTCACTTTGAAATATATATCCCGTTCTCTTTTGATTCCACCTCCATAACATTCCATGGAGGGCATTCCAAATTCTAACAATTCCCTATTTGAAGTTTCTCCTCATCTCGCTTCCAGTTCTTGTCCTGACGATTCGAAATTAAGATTTCGAGGTACTGTAATGCCTACTAATACACACAGAATATCCTTTTACCCTGTAATTCTTTACATAATTTTGAGCACCTCCAACAATTCACATCTTACTCCTTCTAGAGCAGTAAAGACTAAGCCTAATTTCTCTCATCCTTCTTTCAATTAAATCCTTAATTCCAGTTATCATTCTCAGTATTTATAACATTACTGGTATTCTTTGACAAAATAATACATCTTGTCTGTGTTTGTGTTTTGTGAACAATCCTCTGTAATTGGACTGAAATGAAAAAAGAGAGAATTGTTAAATTCGCAGGAAATATTTTTTTCTGCCAAGCACCTGTGTGTGTGCAGGTGTGAGACACAGTGAAAGACACAAGATGCAAGATCCTTTATTCAGTTCCCATCACCAGGAAGAAAAGAAACACCCGAGTGGCCAGTGACAAGCAGTGCCCTTCACATCAAAAGGCAATGCAGTTTGATCAAACAGTAAAGGGGAGGGCAGAGATTAAATCAAAATAATGTTGGATGGGGAAATAATGCACCCCACTCCCTGCGGCGTCCAACTCTCCCTGAACAACTCCGGGGAGTCAGTGGATACTGCGTGCTCATTATCCAGAGACACCCGGGCTCTAACGCAACCGTGAAGAGGGGCAGGCAGTCTGCCCTAACGACAGCCTCCACGGCCCGCTGCCTGAACCTGTTTATGGCCAGTTTGTCCAGGCCCAGGACCAGACCTACGAGGAGGTCTTCAGACCTGCCCTCCCTCTTCCGTACCGGGTGCCCGAAGATCAGGAGCGTGGGACTGAAGTGCAACCAAAAGCAGAGGAGGAGGATTTTGACAAAATCAAAAGGGGAGTGGAAGCTCCCACACCCAATAAATACATGGTCTACGACTCCACAGCACCACAGCAGTTGGGCTGGGAGTCCATCAACCACAGCAATTTGCGGTTGCAGGGGACCGCTGCCTGCAGCACCCTCCACCCCAGATCCCCAGAGAAAGGGTGAGGACTTCCACATACAATTCCCTCCACTGGGGATCCCCACCCCCCAGAAATTAATTATATTGTGCTGCAGCTGAGAAAATATTTTCCAAGTTGTTTGATGTCTAAAACGTTGCAAAAATCTTTTAGTTCATGGATTGGTAACGTGACCGATGATGTTCATGCACAGAATAAAAAAAACACAATTTGACATTTAGTATGGTTATTGAACGCCCAAGTATTTAGTGTCGAGAGTGTGTGGTGCTGGAAAAGCACAGCAGATCATGAAGCATCCCAGGAGCAGGAGAATCGACGTTCCAGGCAGGAGCCCTTCATCAGGAACTATTTGGGTCGAGTCATAGAAATGTACAGAATGTTAGGTACAACTCGTCCATGACGACGAGGTACCCTGACCTAATATCGTTATATTTGCTCGCATTTGGCCCACATTCTTCCAAACCATTTTTTATTCGTATACCCATCCGAATTTCTTTGAAATGTCATTGTTGCAGCCCCAACACTTCCTCTGACAGCTGATTCCACACATACACTACCCTCTGACTAAGGTCAGAAGATTTCATAACTCAGTTGCAGATTTTTGTCAATAAGCAATGATCATTGTTGACAAAACCAGAAATTGCTGGAAACGTTCAGCAGATCTGGCAGATTCCGTGTTGCAAAAGCAGAATAATTACTTCTTCAGATAGTGCATGACTGATAGCTGGGTCAAGGACGCCTCCGAGCGTGCTCAGGGCATATGGAAGTGGGAGGATTAACAGCCAGAGGTCGTGATGCACATTGATACCAATGACATAGGCAGAAAGTGTGACGAGGTCTTGCAAGGACAGTTCGGGGAGCTGGGTATAAATTGAAAAGCAGGATCTCAAGGGTTGTAATCTCAGTATTAATCTGTGGAAGCGAAGCAAGGAATAACCAAAGATAATATGGAAGGAAAGAGCTAGTGTGGGGCGTGCCATTCAGATTTTGGATCTTTGGGATCTTTTCCGGGGCAGCTGGGAGCTGTACAAAATGGAGAGGGGTCCATCTTAACCGGAGGTTTGCCGGTGCAAGTCGGGTGGATTAAAAGAAAATAAAGAGTTTGTGGACCAAAGCAGCAAGTCAGAAAGTAAAGGTTAATAAGATTAAGAGGCAGGGACAATCTAACGACCATGGTGAGTGAAGGAATCATAAAACATGAATGTCGGTTGAAAGTTGGAGTAATCATAGAGATGGGGCTCAGTAATATCAGGGATGAATAAACAAGGATGGAGATTTTGGAAAGCATAGTGCACAAGAAATATTAAAAGAGAAAATTCGATAGAATGTATTTAAAAATCTCATACTTAAATGCATGTCATACACTGTCTAGTTTCTCCCTCCCATAATTCAAGGACGTGCAGGTCAGGCGAATTGGCCATGCTACATTGCCCGCAGTGCTAGTTGCATGAGTCAGAATGAAATGGTTTGAATAGGTTACTCCTTCTGAGGGTCGGTGTGGACTTGTTCGGCAAAATAGCCTGTTCCCACACGTTAGGGAAGCAAATGACCATGGGATTTGTATACTTAAAGACCAAAAGTATTCATATCTAGAACAAGATCGGACTTTTTCATTGAAGAAAAGGAGGAGGAGAGGCGACCTAATTGAGGTATACACGATACTGAGAGGCATAGATAGACTCGATATCCAGAGACTATTTCCCAGCGCAGAAATGGGTAACAAGACGGGTCATAGTTTTAAGCTGGTTGGAGGAAAGTATAGAGGGGATGTCAGAGGCGGGTCCATTACACAGAGAGTTGGGAGAGCATGAAATGCGTTGCCAGCAGCAGTTGTGGAGGCAGAGATCCGTCAGCATGACCTGGAAATGTTGTTGAGTGGGCACGTCAACCACAGCTGCAGTGTATGTTCGATAAATGAGAGGGTATTCACTTTGGAAAAAAAATGATAAGGACGATTACCACAGATTGGAAGGGGAGAGTGTGCAGTGGGACATGGGCTTCCTTGTGCAACAGTCACTGAAGGTACAAATGCAGATGCAGCAGGAGGTAATGAACGCAAATGGTATATTGATCTTCATTCCGTTAGTTATCGAGTACAGTAGTAGCGACGCATTGTTGCAGCTGTACAGGGCTTCGATGAAGCCATATCTCGAATATAGTGTGCAGTTCTGGTCCCATTTTCAGAAGAAGGATGCTCTGCTCTTGAGGGAAGGTTTATCGGGCTGTTTCCAGGGATGGCAGTACTGACAGCTGAGGAGGGATTGATTAGGTTCGGCTTATTTTCACTGGCGCTCAGACTACTGAGAGGATACTTCATAGAGATTTAAGAAATTCTAACAGGACTAGACAGATTGGATGCAGGGAGGGTGATCCCGATGGTGGATGTGTCCAGAATGATAGGTCACAGTCTGAGTATTGGTCGGACGGAAATTATGACACATTTCTCCACCCAAAGACTGGTGAGACTACGGCATTCATTAGGACAGGAAATGGTTGATATCAAAATATTGAATGGATTCAAGAGGCGACCAGATATAGCACTTTGGCGAATGGAATCGAAGATTATGGGGAGGAAGCATGATTAGACTACTGAGTTGGATTTCAGTAAAGCATTTTATAAGGTTTCCATGCTCGGCTATCACACACAACACAGAGGCATGGGATTTACGTTGATTTAGCTGTTTGGAAAACAAAGTGGCTAGCTGGTACAAGGCCAAGGGTGTTGGTAATTGGAAAATAATCATCCTGGAGTTCGGTTATTAGTGGTGCACCACAAGGATCTGTTTTACGTAAACTGCTGATGGTCATTCTTTAGAAATGACTTGTATAATGGCGTTGAACGAAATGTTAGCAAATTTGCGGATGATGCTAAGGTCAGTAGAGTTGTGGACAGTGCTGAAGGATATTATATGTTCCGAATAGACATGCATAGGCGGCAGAGCTGGGTTGAGAGGCGGACAATGCACTTTAATGCGGAGAAGGTTAAGGTGAATCTCTTTTGCAGGAGTAACAGGAAGACAGACCGTTGGGTTGTCCACACATTTCAGAGTAGAGACAGGGCATGGTATGTAATGGGTTTCATTTCAGTTGCTGATGTTTGCTTCCCTTCTCAATGTGGTTGGCCAGCTAGCGAGCATTCACAAGCCTGGCTCAAACACAAACATTCGCTTTGGAAACATACCTTCAAGCTACAGGAACTTGATCATTTAAACAGTAAACAGTTGACACTGGGCTGGAGGTTTAATAATGGGCAGGAAAACAAATTCATTCTCAGAGTGAGTGCCTGGGAAGAAGGAGTTCATTCTTCGTGAGGGAAATAATACCATTACAGCGAGATGTCAATGAAAATATGCATGCATGTTATTTTAACAGTTAAAATAATACTGGCAAACAACTAGAACAATGTCGTGCTGGTTTTGGACGATTCTTGCACTCAGCATGTGAATTATCCTGTAAGGTAGACGCTAAAGGAGCACAGTCAATGGAACAGTCTAATAAGTACCATTTGCTCCTGGTTCAGAAGATATCAGAGCTTTCGTGAATGCCACCACAAAGAATTATGCAATGAAGAAGAGGCCCATCGAGTCTGCACTGCCAAGTTCTAATCGAAGTGTTCTTTAACGTTTATGCTGTTACCTTCCTCAACTACCCTCCTCAGTCGTGCATTGTAGACACATATCATCCTCTTGGTGCCAAACAAAATTCCACAAATTACCCCTCATCCTCTTGCCTTTCCCTGTGAAGATGTGTCCTCTTGAGCTGGCCCCTTCGGATGAAGGGGGAAAACTGCTGTCTTTTCACGCTATCCATATTCCTCATGTTATTATATATGTCTCCCAGGTTCCTCTCTCAAACGTATCTACTCCAAAGAGGAACACAGCAAATATAACCCTTCTCCACAGTTTCAGTACTTCCTTGTCTTTTTACTTCTGAATTGCATCATTCCACATTTATCAGTGTCATATTTCATTGGCCACTGATCTGGCCATCTGAATAATCAGTTTATATCCTGCTGCAAGCGAAAATATTCCTCCTCATTGTGAACCATCAGGCTATTCTTTGTGTCACCCACAATATTGTTTATTATTCCGCCCACCACATCCTCCGTATTTTCATCGTTATCATTTATGAATATCATAACAAACCTTGATTTTCCTTCTGTTCTCCAGATGTGAGTCATAGAGGAAGAATTGATAATTTCAGTCCCTTGTTTTTCTTACACTGGTGAATTTACACACGAATGCAATTGATTTCTTTATGAGACAACCATAAGAAACATTTTGGGCATGGAGCTGAATTTTCCTTTTCCATTCTGTCCCTCTGCTTGTTTTAATCATAAGGTTTGCAAGTCATTAATGTTGGACTCGGTTTTGGTACCTTATCCTGCAACATTTGTATTTTACGTGCAACTGGAGCATATTGTTGATAAAATTCCCTGCAATAGTCAATAGCTGAAGGAACTTTTCATCTGCAGTATGGGCACAAACCCATTCATGGAGATTGTTTGAAATATCCAGGGAGTGCTGAGTATGAAGAATCATATTCAAGGGGATCAAATCATAATTTCATGATTACTTTGAATTGGAAGGATACTATGAGGAAAACAAAAACACTCTCTGTTCTTCAAATTGTCAGAAAAGTGAAAAGAAATGCTGAGACAGCACAATAGGTGAGAAAAAATGCATGTCAAATGGTATGAAGGCTGCAGGCGGTAATAAAGCCAGCATTTTTGTTGCCAATTCCTGCATTTGAAGAACCTTTCACGATGGTTATATTTGTTTGTGTAAGTCCCCGCCCAAGAATTACAAGTGGGAAGCAGTACTTGTTAAGCATAATGGTTGTGCATACCAAACATCCGGAGAGAATTCCATTATGGCGCATCAAGGCAAAAAAGCTGGTAGAGGAGTTAGTACCTTTCTTTCTTCGTATAGTATGGGCTATACAAAAAGAAAATCATTCGGACCAAGTGTCAAAATTTACTCTTCGCTGTTTAAGGAGATTTTGGATAGCTTTGGTATACAGCACTTTAAAAACAGTGCGTCTCATCCAAATCCCAGAGAGTCATAGAAAGGTAACATCAGACCTTGAAGAACGTGTTGAGAGCATTTTGTCTGGATTATCCCAATGATTGGTACAAAGGAATCTCATCGTATTGTTTGCCACAAGAAATGAACCAAACGAATCCACTCAGTTCACGCTCTTCGAGTTAGTATTTGAAATGATGAGGTCCTTTGACATTAATTAAAGAAAATCTAATGGGGCCACAGTTGGAGGTCTCACACTTTGATGATGCAACGGAGGAGAGCGAGAGATTAAGTCGAGTAAGTGAGTTAGCTAAACAATACCGAAAGAGGACAGCACAGATGAAGCAGGTGGCAGATAAATGCTCTGAGTCTCGGACGTTTTCCCGACTGTTTGATGTGTTAGTATTGTTACAAATGGGAGGAGATCTCTTAAAGGCGAGGCCGAGACCAAAGAACAAAGAAAATTTACAGCTCAGGAAGAGTCCCTTTGGATCTTCAAGCCTGAGCCGATCCACATGTACTGTCTAAACATGTCTGTGACTTCCGAAGGATTTGTGTCCCTCTGCTCCCCACCTACTCATGCATCTGTCCAGGCACAGCTTAAATGAATCTACCGTGATGGTCTCTACCACCTCTGCTGGCAATGCGTTCCAAACGCCCATCACACGCTGTGTGAAATACTTGTCGCGTGTATCCCCTTAAACTTTCCACTTCTCACCTTGAAAGCATGAACTCGGTTATTGAATCCTTCACCCTGCGAAAACGCTTGTCTCTATCCACCCTGTCTATACCTTTCATTAATTTGTAAACCTCAATCAGGTCCCCCCTCAATCTCCTTTATTTCTGTTGAAATTAAATCTAACCTACTCAAACCTCTTTTCATAGCTAGCACCTTCCATACCAGGCAACATCCTCGTAAACCTTCTCTGCACCCTCTCCAAAGCGTCCACATCCTTTCCGTAACGTGGCGACCAGAACTGTACACAATATTCTAAATGCGGCCGACCCAATGTCTTGTACAATGTTTGCATGACTTGCCCGCTGTTATACTCGATTCCCGGTCCAGTGAAGGCAAGCATACAATATGCATTCTTGACCACTCTATCCACCTGTGCAGCAACCTTGAGTGTACAATGGACCTGCTCTCCCAGATCTCTCTGCCCATCAACTTTTCCCAAGGCTCTTCCATTCAGTGTATTATTTGGTCGAGAATTAGGGTTGCCCAAATGCATCACCTCACATTTGTCAGGATTGAAAGCCATCTGCCACTTGTCCGCCCAACTCTCCAGTCTATCTATATCCACCTGTATTCTCTGACAGTCCCTTATGCTTTCTGCTACTCCACCAATCTTTGTGTTATCTGCAAACTTGCTGATCATACCAACAGTGCTCTCTTCTAGATCATTTATGTATATTACAAACAACAGTGGCACCAATACTGACCCCGTGGAACACCACTGGTCACCTTTCTCCATTTCGAGAAACTCCCTTCAGCTACTACTCTCTGTCTCCTGTTGCTCAACCAGTTCTGCATCCAACTAGCTGGAACACACTGCACACCATGTGTCTTCACTTTCTGTATTAGTCTACAATGGTGAACATTATCAAACGCCTCACTAAAGTCCATGTGTATGAGATCAACAGCCCATCCTTCATCTAACAACTTGATCACTTTCTCGAAGAACTCTATTAAGTTTGTAAGGCACGATTTCCGCCGCACAAAACCACGTTGCCTATCACTGATACGCTCATTCCTTTCCAAATATGAATAGATCCTCTCTCTTGATACCCTCTCCAGCAACTTCCCCACCAACGACGTCAGGCTCACTGTTCTGTAGTTATCTGGAATTTAGCTACAACCCTTCCTGTACAGGGAACAACATAAGCTACCCTCCAGTCCTCCAGCAGCACACCTGTATTTAAGAATGCCACAAAGATATCTGTCCGGGCCCCAGCTATTTCCTCTCTCGCCTCCCTCAGCAACCTGGGATAGATCAAATCAGGTCCTGGGGATTTGTCCACCTTAATACCCTCAAGCATACCCAACACATCTTCCCTACTTATGCCAGCGTGATCCAGACTAATCAGACTTCTATCTCCAATCGCAACATTTATTATGTTCCTCTCCTCAGTGAACACTGGTGCAAAGTAATCATTCAGAATCTCACCCATTCTCTCAGGTTCAGCACACAGCCTTCCTTCATTATGTTTTAGTGGATCAATCCTTTCCCTAGTTACCCGCTTGCGTCTTATATAAAAATAAAATGCTTTAGGATTTTCCTTAATTCTGCTCGCTCAAGCTATTTCATGGCCCCTTTTAGGTCGCCTGATTCCTTCTTTAAGACTTGTCCTACTCTTCCGATATTCCTCCAGGGCCCATTCTGTTCTTAGCTCCCTACACCTTATGTATGCTTCCCTTTTCCTCTTCACTCATCATACAATTTCTCTTGTCACCATGGTCGCCCTTCATATCCTTTGCCTTCAACGGGGCATGCCTATCCAGCACTACCGTTAACCTATCTTTGAAAGCCTCCCACATCTCAAATGTGGACTTCCCTTCAAATAGCTTTGTCCACTCCACAATTCCCAGCTTCTGCATAATTGTGATATAATTGGCTTTGGCACAGTTTAGTACCCTTCACTGAGGACCACTCGCCTCTTCATCTACGAGTAATCTAAAACTTACAGAATTGTGGTCACGGTTCCCAAAGAAATCCCCCACCACACGTTCTACTATTTGTCCTGGCTCGTTCCCCAGTACCAGGTGGAATATGGCCCTCCCCTCCGCGGACGCTTGAAATACCGCTCTAGAAAACTCTCCTGGACGCTTCGCACAAATTCTCCTCCATCCAGACCTCTGACGCTCGATTTCGCGCAGTCCATGTTGGGAAATTAAGATCTCCCATCACCACTAACCTATTGCCTTTACATCTATTCATAAACTGTGTACCTATTTATTCTTCTACCTCACGCCTTGGGAGGTTTGTAATATAGCCCCAACAATGGTACTGCACCCTTCTTATTTCTCAGGTCCACCCATAATGCCTCACTACCCAAGACTGCCATAGTGTCCTCCTTTAGCACAGCTGCGATCAGCACTGCAACTCCACCCCCTCTTTTACTTCCGTCCCTGCCCTTTCTTAAGTGTCCATATCCTGGAACATTTAGTTGCCAATCATCATGCCCTTCCTTCAACCAAGACTCTGTGATGGCAATAATGTCATACTCACAGGCACCAATCCAATCCATAAGTTCATTTGTCTTTCACACTATGCTCCTTGTATAAATGTAGATGCATTTCAGGCCACCAGTTCTTTTGCGCTCACCTGTTCTCTGCCTATTCTTCCCTTCATTAATGTTATTTCATAATTCTTACAGTCTCCAGTCTCCACCTCCCTGCCGACTTGTTTTCTCTTCTAGTTCCCAGTCCCCTGGCACATTAGTTTAAAACCTCACCAACAGCAGTAGCAAAACCTCCCCCAAAGACAGTGGTTCCATTCTGGTTCAGATGTAGATCGTCCTTTGGTAATAGTTCAACTTTCCCCAGAACCGGTCCCAATGTCCGACAAAACTGAAACCCTCACTGCTACAGTATCTCTCACGCCATGTATTCATCCTGCCTTTTGTTTCCATTTCTTCGCTGGCTAACATGTGGCACTGATAGTAATCCCGAGATCACTACCTTTGTGGTCTTCCCCTTTACCTTCTCTCCGAGCTCCCTGAATTCATCTTTCAGGGCCTCGTCTCTATTTCGACTTATATCCTTGTTGCCTATATGCACCAACAAAACTGGCTGTTCACCCTCCTCTTTTCGAAGGCTCTGCAGCCGATCGGTGACATCGCTTACTCGAGCACCTGGGAGGCAACATACAAGCATAGTGGTCCCTATCATTTTGAGAAACGGATTAACCACGTGAACTATCTTGTAAAGATGCCAGATAGGAAAGAATGGTATTGGGTATGTCAGGTAACAATGTTGAACTCGTATTATTGGAGACGAAGAACCCTGCAGAGTGAGGAATTTAATCTAGATGGCTTGGATTTTGATGTGCCTCATGGTAAAGTTAAAAATGAAGAAGGCATTGAGGAGTGGGATAGATAGCAAGCTGCCTCATGAGCATAAAATACAATGGAAAGGTTTGTTACTGCAGGATAAGGACATATGCAGAAATCAATTGGGAAGGGTGAACGCTATTGTAAATGAAACAGACGCAGGGACTACCACACCGATAAAACAGCACCCCTATCATCTTAAACCTTTTAAAGCCAGGCAGGTCCTGAAGAAGGTGGAGGCCATGCTCAAAGAGGACATCATCGAACCAAGCCAGAGTGAGTGGAGTTCGCCAAATGTCTTAGTTCCCAAATAGGTTGAGAATCAGTGATTTTGCGTGGATTATAGGAAGGTCAACACCGTTAGCAAAAATCAGACTGATATCCAGTTCCAAGTTTGGAGAACTGTATCGAGAAATTGGGAAAATGCAGTTCCATCACCAAGTTGGACTTAATGCGTGGTTACTGGCAGGTACCTTCATCAGAGATGGCGAAATAGATTTCACTGTTTGATACCCTAAATGGGTTATATCAATTCAAAGTTATGCCCTTTGGAATGACGATCGTGCCCATCATCTTCCAAAGACTCATGAACAGAGCTGTGGCTGGGGAAACAGCTGTGCGGTCTATTTGGACGACGACTTATCTTCAATAAGTCCTGGAAAGATCACATGGTACAGATAGCAGAGCTCTTTTAACGACTACGAGAAGCAAATCTAGTGATAAATATAAAGGAAACAGAATTCACAAAAGCAGAGGCGACGTTCTTGAGACACAACATCGGTCATGGAAGGTTGACCACATGGAACACAAAGACGAAGGACATTGTGGAATTGCCACGCCCAACCTCGAGGAAAGAGGCGCTTCCATTCTTAGGAATCAGTGGATTGTACTGGAACTTTGATGCAAACTTTAGCAGTGTATTTGCACCATTAATCGAATTCCTGAAGAACACAAAGTTTCAGAAAACAGAACATTGCCAGGAGGCATTCAACCATTTGAAAGCAAATTTAACCACCACACTAGTTTTAGATAGACCAGACTTTTCAAAACCTTTTAAAGTTGTCATCGATGCTCGTGACATAGAAGTTGGACATAGGATGATGACGTCAGCTTTTATGAGGTGTCACAGCGGCGAATCGCGGGGTGATCGACGAAAGACAGATATCAGATGCAAGTTCTTAACTCAGAGAGTGAAAAGGTCGTGGAATGCCCTGCCGGCCAATGTAATTCTCTTAGCCACATTAGGGATATTTAAACAAACCTTGGATAAGCACATTGCTGATGATTGGATCGTGCAGCGGGATGGGCGTTGCTTAGTTCATAGGTCATCGCAACATCGAGTGCTGAGGGGCCTGATCGCGCTGTATTGTTCTATTTTCTATGTTTACAACGTGACCAACAAATGGAAACAAGGGAAATTCTGTTAAAAGGAGGACATGTTTCACATCAGCACCCACTTTTTACCCCAAACGCATTTTCTCAACCACATCAAATCATGTGTGACAGTCTTGACGTAATGAATGGTCTCGTCTGTTTCCGTGCACACTGTGTCCGGTGCAATTGACCTCTGGTGCTCCTATCTAACAGATTTGGGAGGCCGAATGGGAAGTAGCAACATAGGACTCAGCAACAGCAGTCGGTTAATTGACACTTTGATGTTGCTTCACAACGCAGCAAGATGGTGGCTTACCAAGTTGTGATCTGAGCCACACTGAGGTGTAGTTCATTATCCTTGACTCATTTTTCTGTCAAATATCTAACTAACACAGCTTTGAATAATTTGCATATGCACAGGTATCACAGATTTCTGGGGAAGAGGATTCCTACTCAAACGACTCTTTGAAACTTTCTCCTTGTCCATGTTCAGACAGAAGTTGGAGGATTGTTCTTTGCTTTTCTCGTCATCCTCCCCTAATGGGCATGATAAATTTTAAACAGAACCAAATCTTACATTTACCTCTGATATCGGTCTCAGAGCAGATTAGGTTCAATGTTCAGAGCAAGTCAGGTAAATAGCTTGAATTCCAAAATTACTTTAACGACAACCAAAGCAATGATGCTCAAGCTGTAATGAAAAGATAAATGACTAATAGTTTGGACATGGAAAGATAAATATTGATTATTATATTTTTCCATGCTTACCGACGTACCTATCGCACACGAGGAGAGAATCTCACAGATAATCCCGCATGCAGGCACACACAGTCATGTACAGAGCCACACACTCAGGCACATGCAATCAACGCACATACAGAGCAATGCACAAAACTACACACAGACAGACACAGAAACAAACACAGTTTCACTCACACGGACACACTCACTCATTGCTGATCAATCCGGTCAGTGTGCTGGAGAAATATCTAGTTCTGTTTTAAAGATCAATGAACTGCTGTAAATCTGCAGTTTTCTGCACTCGGCAGATTGCTGAGTTCTCCTGCTGAACAGATATTTCTTCTGGGTTCATAGTGTCCGAACTGGTTCTGTGAGGTGGATTGAGAATTTCATGCAACTAACCATTTCAGATGATGTGATAATGCCTTTTTTTTTGTTCTCATTCTTGTAATTGCGCCCTCGGTCTATCACTCCATTGATGTTGCAGTGTACCCATGCACAGCACAGCATGTTGGTAAATATGGACTGTCCTGGCCGCAGCCACAGCCTCTTCATTCAGAAGCAGGAAGCCATTCCCATCGTCTTCAGTCTCCACGTAGAAAGAAATGATGGCCTCTCGGTTCATGGCCACAACGGTTGGAAGTACCCCCCCTTCATCATTCCACACCGCCAACCAACCACAAAACACGTCCAATGAGCAGTGAGAGCAACAGGCTCCCTGGGAAAAACAGGGAGCAGACCATCATGGAGATGGAGCAATGCTTCAGATGTGTGAATGGGTCAGACTGAAACCCCCAGTATGCACTGCATCACTAAGTCTTGTAATCTTTTTCCAGTTATGTAATATACAATCATTCAGTTTTCCTGAAACATTCATAGCTTCACAGTTCTCACGTGATATTCCATCTGCCAAATTGATGTCCATTGCTTATCCATTTACGTACTCTCTACCTTGTCTTGATAACTTCGTTTCCTCACTATGTTATAGTTGGTGACAATTTTGCTCAGAATACGTTTGTTACATTTATGTAAATCATTGCTGTTGTTTGGAAATATAGTTTGGGTCTGCTCATTGGTTTCTGTGTCACTGCAGTCGATAATTTCTATTAAACTGACAGAGACTGCTTCATTCCTATTTTATCATTGCTTACGTCTCAGTAACCAGTCGTCCCCGCATTCCAGTGTCTCAGTTTTGAAAGGCTGTATGCTTTCTTCTAGTTCTTGTGTAACCAGCATGAGAGATTAAAAACCTACTCTAACTGCTGAATAAGAGCCACGAACAAATGAATGGCGAAGTGTGACCCTTTTTAAAAAAACTCTTGATGGGCTTAATAACATGCTTCAGGATAGGTGTGGTTACGAATGGTGCAGAACATCTTGGAACCATCAGACAAGAGCCGAATTCTGAATTTTTGATAATGGGAAGGCCATTGATGCTGCAGCTGCTGATAGCCCACTGTGCCTCGTGGATGCCCATTTGCTCTGTCCTTAATTTGCTCTGTTCCATTTCCTCTGTTCCATTTGCTCTGTCCTTAATAAGCATGTCCTACTTGTAGGATGTAGTCCTACATAACACAGAGGGCAGTATTTTCACTATGAGGCTGAGACAGCTCCTCCAAAAATACTGTGTGCTGGGTGATGCTACAGGTTTTGTTAGGGACTGATCCATCTGTGACAATGAGTTTGGGGAGGATGCTTCCCACTTGTTGGATCTCCTACCACGTCCCACAATCTGGCTGTTGTGTATTCTGGGCCACGCCCTGTTCCGCCAGTCAGAGATGGACATTGAACTTCCATACCCAGAGAATTTTCTATGTCCTTGTCACCCTCAGTGCACCCTCCAATTTGCTTTGAAAATCGAGGGAAATGGAGTTATCACGGAGGGGTGGTGTGCACGGCACTAGTTGCCCATCATCACGAGACTCTCTTGACAATCTCTGACCTGTTGCCATGTGATGTCGTGTGTTCTGGAGTTAATGTTGGGGAATCACAGGTTAAATCTTTTCCTGACTGTGCCTCACAGAGCATCCACCACTGGTGGGTCTGTTTTGCCTGTCGAAGTTGATATACCTTGGTATCGTGATGGGGCTTCATGAATCATTACAACTTCGGTCTTTGGGTGGCATCATGGCTCATTGGTTAACACTGCTTCCTCACAGCGCGAGGCAACCAGTGTCGATTTCAGCTTCTGGCAACTGTCTATGTGGAATTTGCCCCTTCTCCCCATTTCTGTTTGGTTTCCTTCAGTTGCTCTGATTTCCTGTCCCAGTACACAGATGTGCAATTCAGATGTATTGGCCATGCTAAATTGCCCATAATGTTCAGAGATATGTAGGTTCGGAGCATTAGAAAATAGAACAATACATTGCAGAACAAGACCTTCAACTCTTGATGTTGTGCCGACCTGTGAACTAATCTAAGCCCATCCCCCTGCACTATCCCATCATCATCCAATTGTATCACAAAGTGGTGTTTAAACACCTCTAATGTCGCTGAATAAACGACTTTGGCATGCAAGGCATTCAACGCCCTTACCACACTCGGAATAATGAACCTGCATCTGACATCTGTCTCAAATCACTATTCAGCTGTGTTCCCTTTTACAACCCTCGATCCCTCTACCAATAAAACTTAACACACCGTATGCCTTCTTGATAACACAATCAACCTGTGTCGTAACTTTCAGGGCTCGATGAATATGGGCACCAAAATCCCTCTGCACATCCACACTACCAAGACTCTTTCCATTGACCAGATTTTCTGCCTTCCTGTTATCCTTACCAACGTGGATCACCCCACATTCATCTACATTAAATTCCATTTGCCGATTCTCAGCCCAATTCTGCAATTCATCTAAATCCCCCTGAAACCTCTGGAATTCTGTGCACACATTGAAGGAAATGAATACGATTTCATGGCATTAGAGACACAGGGCTACAGGGTGACTCATACTGGAAACTCAATACCCAAAACATTTTACAGCTGGGAGTGTTAGATAAAAGTGAGAAGGGAGTGAGTGTGATTTCTGAACAAGGGGTGGTATCTGTACAAATGGAAATAATGATCTGAATCAAATGATCAAGGCGTTGATCTTAATCTCATTGTTTTTGTGCACAAAGTGCCCAGTTGAGTTGGGTTTGGGGAGAGATTGCCACCGTGAGGCTGAGTGAATCTTAAGAAACTTAATGTGCAGAAGCGCCTTTGTCTATGGGTCTTTCCGATTCTATCACATTCTATACGGCCTTCTGCCGGAACATTTTGTGACTGACATTCCCAGGAACATTCTGCACCCAAATATCAATGGAACATATGTTATTCGACATTCCCTGGCACATTCTGCACCTGGCATTCCTCGTAAAGTTCTATAACTGACATTTCCTTGGATATTCTCTCTCCGATATTACTAGTAACCGTCTATTGCGAATATTCCCTGGAACTTCCTGCACCCGCCAAACATTGGAAAATTCTAAACCCGTCATTCCCCAGAACATTCTATATTCAACATTCTTCAGAACATTGCCTACTCCAGGACACTGTCTGCCCGAAATTCTCCAGACATTTGATACCCGACTCTTCCTGGAACACTCTATCCATGTGACATTCCCCAGAACGCCCTGCAACTGATATACTTCAGAAAATTCGAAAATTGATATTCTTTGGAATATTCTGAATAAGTCATTCCCGGGACATTCTATTCCTCGCATCAATCTGAACATTGTACATCAGCATTCTTCAGAATATTCTACACCAGACATTCCCTGGAACATTACAGACTCGGCATTCTTCGGAACGTTGGATATCCGGCATTTTCTGGGATGATCTGGAAAATTCTATAACCAACCCTCCCCAGAACATTCTCCACCTGAGATTCCGTGGAACAGTCGATCCTCAACATTCACAGAAAATTCTACAATTGACATTTTTTGGAACATTCGATACCCGACACTCTCCAGAATAATCTGTACCAGATACTCGCTGGAACGTTCATACCCGGGATTCGTCACAACATTCTCAACCCAATATTACTTGGAATAGACGATGTATTACGTTCCCCAGAACATTCCATATCCGAAATTATTTGTGAATATTTGGATGTCAACGAATTAAACAAAAGACCAGAACCCAAGGGGAGTGATTCTATCCGGGGATAAGGAGACACTATTCAGAAGGCCTCCTCCGGCTGTTAAATACGAAAATACGGTTTGCCTTGCGTTTAAGTTTCTTCATCGACCACAATTTTACTAAAAGACAGATATTTCCAAGCTCCACTTGTCTTCAAGAAACTAGGAAAGAATCCTTCAGGACAGCAATATTTTCACAATTTCGTCTTAGGAATTGTGAAGAAGTGACGTGTCTGCTCTCGAGTGATCAAGTGGGTGTGAATATTCTAGAAATATCTGTTATAATGGATGTGTGCCTGTGTGTTTGGGGAGGGATGGTTTGTTGTGGTTTCCATCACAGTTTTGTCAGTATTCAGACCTTCTCATTTGTTATTTCAGCTCCAATTACGTCAATAAATCTCTGAATACAGTGAAATATTTGATAATTTCATTGGCTTCTCAAATAACCTGTCAACTTTGCTTCCAGGCTGATGTATATTTTGTTTTCTTTCCTCTCAGTTAACGTAGTGACGATCTACGTTCTGCTTTCTAAGCAGTGTGCATTGTCTCCATGTGTCAGACTTTACCTGGTGGCCATGGCAGTGACAGACCTACTGGTCATTATCATCGACCTGATATTGAGACACATCCCCATTGTTTATCAGGAACAGTTTTATTTCCTGAGGGAAATCCCAGTATGTAATATCATGCCGTCCTGCCTTATGCAGCTACTGACTGTTCTGTCTGGTTCACCGTCGCTTTCACCTTTGAACTATTTGTTGCTATTTGTTGCCAATAGCTTAAATGTAAATATTGCATTGAGAAAACGGCAGCTGTGGTTTTGGGAACACTGACTGTGCTGAACGTGTTAATGAACATTTTCTGGTATTTTATGCTCACAGCTCGATATTGACTGTGGCATGGACCCTGGTTTTGTGAGGTTACATTGTCCATTTATTAATCTCGTGCCTGGGTCACAATTGAGTCCCTCCACCACATTCTAACACCGGCTCTGCCAATTCTTCAGATTCTGGTGCTCAATGCTTTCATGGTCAGACACATTTTAGCGACCAGCACAGCTCGCAGAAGATACAGGGATCTTAATGGGGCTGTTCAGTGTGACAAAGAAATGAGAAATCGAAAAAAAGGCATCATTTCACTGTTTGGGATCTCGGTCAATTTCATTCTGTTATGGTTACCGTTTACAATGTATTCGGTATGGAATCGGATTAGGAATATTATGTATTCCCCTATGCGTCTAGAATAGTTTATGCAGGAATTGGGCTTCATGCTGCAAACTCCTCAGTTGCTGCACAAACAGCAATTTTCGCCATGATCCAGACCAAGTTCAGTCAACAGCTGAAGAATGTGCTCAAATATCCCTTCACCCACATACATTAATCAAGCAATTTGAATAAATCATCAACCCATCCGGGATTTTATCATTTCAATTCTATATTTCAGCAATGAATCAGCCTGTCGCTAACCTAATAGACCGGGGGTAGTGTTGGTTTAAACGAACTTGCCCCACAGAGGTTACATTGGCACGTTTCAATATTGCGCTCAACTCACGGGGCAGTGAAAAATGTTGCCATTTCGCTGAGTGTATCTATCACTTCAATTTATAAATAATAAAAATGCTCATTAAAAAGTGTCAAGCAACAGAGCGAGCTACATTGTTGTTTTGCTTTGTGTTGAAGAAGCTGAGCTGGAGAGAGATTGTCTCAGGGTACTCAGGCAGGGGGAAGGGAACCAGTGCACGATCTCAGGAGATGGGTTTAAGTCTCGCCGTCCTTGCCTTAATCTTTGGGTCCCCTAAACCGATCTCGCCTTTGGCAGAAGTCATCTCTCTCCCTTTGCCCCTCTCCCTCCATCTCTCCCTCCCACATTCACACTGCGGTACTCTCTCTCCCCATTTACGCATTCATAATCTCTGTAGCTCCCTTCCCCATTCTCCATCACCTTCTCTCCATCTTCGACTCTCCATCACCCCGTCTCCCTCTCTGCAAATCTTTCTTTCTCGCCTTCTGTCGCTGGGGGCATAGAAGAGTAGTGTGGAGCTTCAGGTTATCTGTAAGGTAATAGAGGGGGAGTGGCGATTCAGACCGTAGCTAGGGGAACAACGGGGGCGTAAGGAAATTCAGGCTGACCCTCAGGGAATGAGGAGTGCGGAATTATAGCCCATTGCTAGGGGAACAAAGAGGATTGTGGAATTTCAGGCCGTTGCCATTGGAAGAAAGGAGGGGTTCGTGCTCGGGACCTTGCTAAGTGAACAGAGAGGAGTTTGAAACTTCAAGCCGTTGCTTAGGCAACAGAGATGGTTGTAGTTCTTCAGGTTGTTGCAAGGGGAAGAGAGCTGGCGGTGGAGCATCAGGGCGTTTCTAGAGGAACAAAGGCGTGTGGATCTACCATCCATTGCTAGGGGACCAGAGGAGGGATTGGAAATTAAGCCTGTTGCTTGTGAAACAGAGGGAAGCGTGGAGCTTCAGGATTTTTCAAATGGAAGAGAGGGAGGTGTGGAGATTTAGAGTATTCCTAGAGCAACAAAGGGGGTGTTGATATCCATGTTTTGCTTGGGTAAAAGTATGGGCCTTGGGTCAAATGACGTTGCTAATTGACACGCTGGGTGTCAGGACACAGACTGTTAGTAGGAGGTAATTGTGGGGTTGCACCTTCGGCTCTGACGCAGGCAAAAGAGTTGGGGTCGGACAACAGGTTATTATGCATGGACCAAGTTGTGTTGGCCCCACTGTGTGTTAGTCAGGGAACAGATTGGGATGGGTCAAAGGCCAATTTGCAGGAATTCATTGGGGAGGGGGTCACAAGGCATTGCTTAGCGCAGAGAGTGTGAAGGGGAAGTAGCTTGAGGTTAAGGAAATGTGGAAAGGAGTGACAATGACGGTGGGGGAGTATGTTGGGGAGTAAGTGTGACGGTGGTGGATGGTGCAGGGCAATGAGGGTGATGTTGGGCGATTAAGCATGACGATGGTGTCCAGGGGAATTACCGTGACAGTGACGGTGTGTGGAGAAATGACGGTGATGGTGAGGGAATGAGTAATGGAGTAAGCATGACTGTGGCATTGTGCGGGGGAGTGAGCGTGACGATGTGGCTGTGTGCAGAGGGTGTGTGCTTGACAGTGTGGGTATGTGCGGGGGAATGAGCATGAAAGTCGGGGAATGTGAGGCATTTGGTGGGGAATTATGTGCATGTGGGAGTGAGATGGTGGGGAGGAGTGAACGTGATGGTGGGGCCGTGCATGGGGTGTAAACGGGATAGAGGTGTAGTGTGTGATGGAGAGAGCATGACGTTGAGGGAGAGTGAGGAAGAGTGCTGGTGAAGATGGAGGAGTGTGTGGTGGAGAGATTTGCAAGTGGGAGATTTGTGGAGGAGTGTGAGGGGGAGTGAGTGTGATGGTGGAGGAATGTGTGGGGTAGTGAGCGTGATGGTGGGGGAGTGCACGGGGGAGTTAGTGTGATTGTAAAGGGGTGTGTGGGGGTGCGAGCAGGACGGTGGGGGAGTGTTCGGTGAAGGGAGCAGTGGAGTCAGTATGACGGGGTAGTGCGAGAAAGAACGAGCGGGAAGGTGTTTAAGGATGCTGAGGAGGAAGCATGATGTTGGGAGAGTGTGCTGGGGCATGAGCGTGACAGTGTGAGTATGAGTGGGACCTCAGCCTGATGGTGGGGCAATGTGTGGGAGAGTGTGTGTGATGTGAGGAGTGTGTGGCGGGGGCTGAGTGAACACGCTGGTGGGAGAGTGTGTGATGGAACTGGCATCATAGTGGGGGAGTGTGAGAAGGAGTGCCTATGAAGCTGTTCGAGTGTGCTGAGAGTGCAGCAGGATGAACATGACAGGAGAGGAATGTGTATGAGAGTGAGACTGACAGTGTGGTAGTGTGCAGAAGCGTGAGGCAATCATTGGAATTGTATACCATGGAATGAATATAATGGGAGTGGAGTGTGTGGAAGTGAGGGTCATAACAGAGTAGTGCACAGGCGAGTGAGTGTGAGCTGGGTGACTGCGCAGCAGTGTGAGTGTATCGGTGAGGGAATGTGCACCGGAGCGAAGGTGCTAGTGGAAGAGCGAGGGTGAATTGTGAACTGAACGGGGAGATAGCATGTGTTGAAGGAGTGTGCTGGGAGTGAGATGACGGCAGGGGAGTGTGCATGCGGTGGTGAAGTTTGTGAGGAGTGAATGTGTAGTTGTTGCGTTGGAGGCGGGGGAGTGAATGTGATGTTGGGGGTTGCATGGCAAAGTGAGTGTTACATTGGGAGAGTGTGCAGTGGAGTGAGCATGATGGTGAGGCAGTGTGCGGGGGTGTTAG
The DNA here is from genome assembly GCF_047496795.1 of Chiloscyllium punctatum. Lineage (NCBI taxonomy): Eukaryota > Metazoa > Chordata > Chondrichthyes > Orectolobiformes > Hemiscylliidae > Chiloscyllium > Chiloscyllium punctatum. The sequence goes on along the minus strand of NC_092757.1, from coordinate 20,849,794 downwards.
CGTGTCGGTGGGTAAGGGTGCAGTAGAGTGAGCATGATGGTGGAGGAGTATGCACAGCAGGCTACATGTGACGGTTGATTGTGTGGGAGAGTGAATGTGATGTTAGGGAAGCATGCGGGAGCGTGACAATGCTGGTAGGGGAGTGTAGGTGTGAATGAGTGTGAGTTGGGGGAGTATGTGAGCGAGTGAGCGTGAGTTGAAGGGGTGCTCAGGTCAGTGAGGTGAAAGTTGAGGAGTATGTATAGGAGTGATCACGTGGTGGGGCAGTGTGCAGGGGGTGTGAAGGTGATGATGGGGTTTGTGCGTGGATTTGAGCGAAGCAGTGATGGTGGGGGAATGTGCAGTGGAGTGAAGTTGAGTATTTGGGAGAGTGAGACTGAAGATGGGGAGCATGTGAGAGAGTGAGCGTGATGGTGGGAGAGGAGTGAGGGAGAGAGCATGACGTTGGGGGAGTGTGAGGTGGAGTGTGTGTGAAGAATGGCGAATTTTCTGGGAGTGAACTTGAAAGTTGGTTGTGCGCAGGTAGTGAGCACAGTGCTGAACGTTATAGTGGAGGAGAGTGTGGGGTAGTGAATGTGACGGTGTTGCATTGTATGGGTGAATGAGTGTGATGGTGATGAATATGTAGCTCTGTGAGAATGACCAGGGGTAAGTATTCCCTGGGAGTGAGTAATGGAGTAACCAGGACAGTAGAGAATGAGAGGGAATGAGCAGAATGGTGTGGGAGTGTGCGGGGGATTGAGCATGATGTTGAGGGATTGTGTGTGGGTATGAGCAGGGGAGTCAGCATGATGCAGGAATGTGAGCTAGAATGAGCAAGACAGCGGCTGATTGTGCAGGGTAGTGAGCATAACTGGTGAAATGTGCGGGGGAGTGAGTGTGATGGTGGATGAGTGAGTGGGGTAGTGTGATTTAACGGTTGGGGAGAAAGTAGGAATATAGAGGGATGGTAGGGGGCGTTTATGGGTGAGTGAGCGTGACAGTGAGGTGTGGGTGAGTGAGTGGGTGACTGAGCAGTAGGGAAGTCTGTGCATAGTGAGCAGGAAAATGGGGTAGTGTGTGGGGGAGTGTGCGCGAAGGTGGGAAGGTGTGCAGGGGAGTGAGTGTAGTGGTGTGGGAGATGCACATTTGTGAATGTGATGGTGGGAGCGTGCAGGGGAGAGAGGTAAATGGTGTGGGTGAGTGCAAATTTGTTCATGTGATGATGGGGGTGTGTTCAGGGGAGTGAGCACGATGGTGCAGGAGTGTGCGTGGGAGTGAGGTGAGAAGGGAGAATGTGTAGGTCAGTGAGCATGACGGTTGGGGAGTGATGGGGATGAGCGTTATGGTGATGTATTGTGAGGCAGATGAGTGTGACGGTAGAGGATTGAGCAGTGCAGCTCGTGACAGTGAGGGTTGTGGGCAGTGGAGTTAGCATGACTTTAGCCGACAGTGTGGAGTGATCTTAACAATGTCAGTGTGCAGAGGCGTGAGGGGCATGGTTGGAGAATGTGCAGAGACGTGATCATGGTAGTGGGGTAGTTTGCGGGTGAGTGAGCATCGTGGTGTTAGAGTGCCCAGGGGCGTGAGTGGTGAGTTACCATGATGCAGGGTATTCCATGGGTGAGTGAGCATGATGGTGTAGCAGTGTACAGAAAGCAACCATGATGGTGAGGCAGTGTGGAGGGGAGTCAATGTGATGGTATGGAAGTATCGTTAGAAGTCTGCGTGATGTTGGGGGCAAGTGTAGGGCAAAGAGCTTGAGGTGGTGTGGTGTGTGGGTGAGTGAATGTGACAGTAGGTAACTTTGCGGGGGACTAAGGATGATGGTGGGGAGTGCACAGGGAAGAAGGCAGAGGACTGACCTAGATGCTGGGTTAGTGTGTCAGGGGGTGAGCGAGGGACGAAAATTGACGGTTTTTTACTATGCAGGGAATGAGTTTGATGGTGGAGCAGTGAATGGTCGAGTGAGCATGATGGTAAGTGGAGCCTGACCTCGGGGTGTATGCCGGAGAGTTAGCGTGACAGTGGGTGAGCGTGCTGGGCAGTGAGTATGTCTGCAGAGGAGTGACTGTCACGGTGGTTGCAAGTGCAGCAGAGTGGGCTTGATGGTGTGTGACTATACAGAACAGTCAGTGTGCAGGTTGGAATGGGTCTGGGGAGTGACTGTAAAGGGAGGGGAGAGCATGCAGGATTGATTGTGAGTGTGTGGACATGTTAGTGTGGCAGTAGGGGATTGTGCAGAGTGACTGAGTGGAAGAGTGAGGGTGATGGGAGCGGAGTGGGCTTGGGATTGAACATGATGGTTTGAGAGTATGCGTAGGAATAAGTGGGGAAGTGATCTGTTTGCGGGGGTGTGTGCGTGGGAGTGTGATGAGGGGACAGTGTACGGGGGAGTGAACATTACGGTCAGAAATGTGTAAGAGATTGAGGTGATACTACGGGAGCATGCAAAGGAGTGTTTTAGGGTTGGGGAATGTGCGCTGTAGTGAATGTGAAGATGTGGCAGTTTGCGGGGGTGTCAGAATGATGGTGGGGGTGTGTGCGGGGGAGTGAAATGATTGTGATGGAGTTTGTGGGTGAGTAAGCCTGATGGTGTTGGAGTGTTTGGAGGAGGGTGCAGTGAAATGAGGGCGATCATGGTGCAGTTTGTGGGGCAGCAAGCACGACTGTGTGGGAGTGCAGAAGGATAATGCATGACGGGGTGTGTGAGCAGCAGAGTGAGCGTGATGGTGGGCAAGTGTGTAGGGGAGTGATTGAGAGTTTAGGGAAGTGTGTCAGGGAGTGGATGTGGCAGTGTGGAAGCATGCAAAGGAGTGAGGGTACAAGTGGAGCCGGGCGTGGAGCAGTGAGTGTATCAGTGCGAGAGTGTGGGGGTGGGTGAGTGTGACGGTGTGTGAGTAACCGGGGAGTGAGCGAGGAAATGACTGTGATGATGGATTGTCTGGGCACGTGAGTCTGATGCTGAGGAACTGTGCTGGGTAGTGAGTGTGACAGTGTGGGAATGTGCGGTGGAGCAAACTTAATAGCGGGTGAGTATAAGGGGGAGTGAGTGTGACTTTGGGGAGTGTGTGGGGACTGAATGTGACAGTGGGGGCGTGTGCAGGAAAGTGACCATGACGTTGCAAGAATATCTGTAGGAGTATGTTGACGGTCGGGGAGTATGCGGGGTAGTGAGCATGAGATGGAGGGGTGAACTCGGGGGTGAGGGTGACAGTGGGGGATTGTACAAGGGAGTGAGCATTACGGTCGAGGTGCCTACAGGGGAATTAGTATGACCATGGGAGGGTATGAATTGGAGTGACTGTGATGTTCAGAGAGTGTGTGGGAGAATGAGCGATTGACTGAGCAAGATAATGGGTTTGTGTGTGGGACTGTGGCGATAGGGGAGAGTGAAACCCAGTAAGTGTGAGGGTGGGCGAGTGTGCAGGCTATTGTGTGTGATGATAGGTGAGACTGTGCAGGATAGGGCATGATGTTGGGTGTGCGCGCGGGGGATGGAGCATGACAATGGAGGAGTGTGTGTGGGAGTGACCGTGAAGATGCAGGAATGTGAAGGGAGTGAGTGTGAATGTGGTGGAGTGTGCGGGGGAGTGTGGGTGACATTTTGGAAGTGTGTGGGACAGTGACTGTGACTCTGGAGGAAAGAGCAGGGTATTGAACATGATGGTGTGGGTGTGTGCGGAGAAGTGAGCATGAAAGTGGTGGAGGGTGCGGGGGTTTGAGCGGTGTGGTGAACGTGATGTTTGAGTATTGAGCAGAGGAATATGCGGGGAGTGAATAGACAGTGGGGAAGTGTGCACGGGACTGAGGACGACGGTAGAGTAGAGTATGGAGGTGTGAACGTGACATTGTGGGTGTGTGAGGGGGAGTAAGCGAGAGAGTGACTTTGACGATGGTTTAGCGTGCATGGGAGTGAGTGTGATGATGGAGCAGCATATGGGGAGTGAGGATAACGGTAAGGGGTGTGTGGGAGAGTCAGCATGACCATCAAGAAGTATCCTGGATTCAGGGTGATGGTGGGTGAGTGTGCTTCGCAGTGAACATGATGGTGGGGGATTGGGGGCGAGCGGGTGAGACATTGAGGTGTGTACAGAGGTGTGAGCATGATGGTGGGTGATTGTACAGATAATTGAGAATGACGCCGCGGGATTGTGCCAGCGAGTCAATATGTAGGGCTGGTGAGTGAATGTGATGGTAGCGGAGTGTGGAAAGATTGAGCGTGATTGGATGCATGTGCAGGAGAGTGAGTGTTACAGTAGGGGTGTGTGCAGGGTACTGAGCACGATGTTGGGGGAGTGAGTGTGACGGTGGAGGTGCATGCATTTGAGTGTAAATAATGATGTGGTAGTTGCGGGGGAGTGAGTTTAATGATGGTGGAATGTGCATGGCTGTGTGAATGACAAAGTATGAATATATGGGGAAGTGAGCGTGACAGTCAGTGAGTGAGCAGGGGATTGAACTTCACATTGTTAGAGTGTGCGACAGAGTGGGTGGGACAGTGGGAAAGTTTGTGGGGTAGTGTGCAAAAAAGTGAGCGTGATGATGAGAGAATTTGTGGTGTCAGTGATAGTGTGGTTGTGTCCGGGGGAGTGAGAGGGGTAGTTGTGTGACGGTGCTCCCACGGAAGAGTGAGTGTGATGGCGGGACTGTGTGCTGGAGAGTGAGCATGATGGTGAGGGAGTGTGTGGGGGAGTTACCATGATGGTGGGGAAGAGTATAAGAGTATCTGTGAGATGGCTGGGGTGTGTGTGCGGCAGGGAGTGTGAGGTGGGGAGTGTGCGGGGGAGTGAGTGTGACTGTGGGTGAATCTGTGTGCGACTGAGGATAACATTGGTGAAGTGTACGGGGAGTGAGCATGAGACGTGTGATGTGAGCAGGGGAGTTGAACGTGATGTTATGGGAGTGTGCAGAGGAATTAACGGGGGTGACAGGTGATGTCAGGTGAGTGTGCAGGAGAGTGAGTGTGATGGCGTGGCCGGGTACAGGGGAGTGAACACGACGGTGGGTGAGTGTGCATGGGACTGATTTTGACAATGGGAATGTGTATGGGTTAGTTAGCGTGAGGCTCGGGAATTAACAGGGATTTGAGCTAATGATGGGTAGAGTGGGGAGTAGTGAGCGTGAGGTATGGAATGTGGGGGCAGTGAATGTGACGTGTCAGAGTGTGTGGAGTCAGTGTGATGGTGGTGGAGTGTGTGTGGGAATGAGTAGGGAGTGAGCATGATGGTGGGTGAGTGTGGGGGAGACAGGATGATAGTGGGCTTGTGCATGGGAGAGTAAACATGTCTCTGTGGGAGTGTGCAGGAACATCAGCGTGAAAGCGCGTGAGTGTGCGGGGAAGTAAGCATGACAGTGCGGGAGTGTGCAGGTTAGTGAGCGGGTGAGTGACCATGATGTCGATGATTGTGGGTGAGTGAGTGTATTGGTGGGGCAGTGTACGGGGGAGTGAGGCATGACGGTAGGGACTGATTGATGGAGTCAGTATGAGTTTGGAGGGAGAGTGAGTCAGTGTGATGGTGAGTGAGTGTGCTAGGCAGTGGGCATGATGATAGCTGATGTTCAGGGGAGGAATGTATCGGTGGGGAGTGTTGATGCCGTGTATATGGTTGACGGTGAAGGTTGATGTGCATATGGATTTCAGTGAGTTGTTTGATAATGTTCCCCACTGTAGACTATATGTTTGATGGGCAGATCTTTTCCATTATGATGTTGTGAGCAGATGGCATTTTTGGACATAAACCCAGACTCTCCTGTGTAAGGAAACTAATCTTTCAGTCAGGTAGTGTCTTTCATCTCAGGACATGCCAAAGCATTTCACGGTGAAGTAGCCACTTTTGAAGTTTGGCGAGCTTTGTTTTATGGCTATGTGTGTCATAGAGTTTCTATTTGCGCACAATTGGGTTGTGCGAACAGAAATTAGTTAAATCTCTGGTGGTGAAAGTTGGTCACGATACGAGGCGATCTTCCAGTTCTTTGCAAAATGGTATTATATCTTTTTATATCTGCTTGATTGGTGGAGAGCCAAACTTTAATGTCTGCAAAAGCAGTATTTTATAGGATTGCGCCATTGTGCAAGAATGTTTAGAGTAGGGCAGTTGACGTGGTATACATGGACTTTTCTAAAGCCTTTGATAAGGTTCCATGTGGTAGGCTGTTGGAGAAAATGCAGAGGCATGGAATTGAGGGTGATTTAGCAGTTTGGATTAGAAATTGGCTTTCTGAAAGAAGGCAGCGAGTGGTGGATGATGCCAAATATTCATCCTGAAGTGCCACAAGCATCTGTTTTGGCACCACTACTATTTGTCATTTTTATAAATGACTTAGACGCAGGCATAGGTGGATGGTTTAGTAAATTTGCAGACGACACTAAAGTCAGTGGAGTAGTGGACAGTTTGGAAGAATGTTACAGGTTGCAGGTGGACTTGGATAAACTGCAGAGTTGGGGTGAGAGGTGGCAAATGGAGTTCATTGCAGGTAAATGTGAGGTGATGCCCTTTGGGAAGAATAACAGGAAGGCACAGTACTGGGTCAATGGAAAGATTCTTGGCAGTGTGGATGTGCAGAAGGATCTTGGAGTCCATGTAAAGATCCCTGAAGGTTGCCACCCAGATGGACAGTGCTGTTAAGTAGGCATATGGTGTGTTAGGTTTCATTGGTAGAAGGATTGAGTTGTGGAGCCGCAATATCATGCTGCAACTATACAAAACGTTGGTGCGGCCACACTTGGAATATTGTGTACAGTTCTGGTCCCCATATTTTGGGAAGGATGTGGAAGCATTGGGAAAGGTGCAGAGGAGATTAACCAGGATGTTGCCTGGTCTGGAGGGAAGGTCTTATGTGGAAAGGCTGAGAGACTTGAACCTGTTCTCATTGGCAAGAAGAAGGCTAAGAGGGGATTTGATAGAGACATACAAGATGATCAGAGGACTAGATAGAGTGAAAGTGAAAGTCTTTTTCCTAGGATGATGATGTCAGTATGTACGAGGGGGCATAACTACAAATTGAGGGGTGATAGATTTAAGACAGATGTCAGAGTCAGGTTCTTTACACAGACAGTGGCAAGGGCGTGGAATGCCCTACCTGCTAATGTAGTCAACTTAGCCACATGAGGGAGATTTAAACAATCCTTAGATAAGCACATGGATGATTTTGGGATAGTGTAGGAAGATGAGCTGAGAATAGTTCACAGGTCGGCGCAACATCGAGGGTCGAAGGGCCTGTTCTGCGCTGTATTGTTCTATGTCTGTCTATAAAGTAAGGAGGCACAGAATTAAGTGCGATTTAGCGTTTTGGGTTATAAATTGGCTAGCTGAAGAAAGACAGAGTGTGGTGGTTGATGGAAAATATTCTTCCTGGAGTTCAGTTACTCATGGAGTACGTCAAGGATCTGTTTTGGGTCCACTGCTGTTGACATTTTTATTAAAAAAAAACCCGGAGGAGGGCAGAGAAGATTTGGATAGTAAATATGCAGATGACACGAAGGTTGTTACAGTTGAGGATAGTGATGACAGATGTTGTAGGTTACAGAAGATCATAAATAAGCTGCACGGCTGGACTGGAACGTGGCAAATGGAGATTAATGCGGAAACATGTGAAGTGATTCACATTGGACAAAGTAACAGGAATGCAGAGAACTGGGCTAATTGCAAGATTCTTGGTCGTGTCGATGAGCAGAGAGATCTCAGTGTCCAGGAAAATCGGGGGTCTGTGCAGGGGAGTGAACATGATGGTGAGGGGAGTATTCAGGAGAGTGAGTCTGACGGTGCGGGAGTCTAGAGGGAAGTGAGCATGATGTTTGGGGAGTCTGCTAGGAGACTGAGAAAACAGTGGAGGAGTGTGCAGAGGAGTGAGTGTGACTGTGAGGGAGTGTGCAGAGGAGTGAGCATGATTGTGAGGGAGTGTTTGTGCTAGTGTGCACGATGATAGGGTGTGTGCAGAATAATGAGTGTGATGATGGGGGAATGTGCGGGGGAGTGAGGGTGACTGTGAGGGAATGTGCACAGGAGTGAGAGGAACGATTGGGGAATATTCAGGGAGTGAGTGTGATAGTGGGAGAATGTGTGGGGATTGACTGTGACGGTGGGGCAGTGTGTGGGGGAGTCAGGTTTATGGTGGGGATATGTGCGGGGGATTAAGGGTTATAGCGGGAGAGAGGGCGGGGAATTGAGCATGAAGTTGGGGTAATATGTGGTGGAGCAACCGTGGCAGTGGGGATGTGTGTGAAGGAGTGTGCATGATGATGCTGGAATGTACGGGAGAGTGAGCAGGGGAGAGAGCATGACCTTGGGGAAGTGCGCAGGGAGGTGAACATGATGTGGGGAATGTGAAGGGGAGTGAGGGTGATGGTGGTGGACTGCATGGGATAGTGAGCTTGACGGTGGGGTGTGTGTACAGGGAATGAGTATAATCGTGAGGGAGTGTGCGGGAGAGTCAGTGTGAAGATGGGGAGTGTGATGGGGTGTGAGTGTGATAGTCAGGGAGAGTATGAGGATTGAGCATTATGGTGGGAGCATTTTGGGGAAATGAGTGTGACAGTGGGGGTGTGTGCAATAGAATGAGCGATTGAGCATGACATTAAATTAGTGTGTAGATGAGCGAGTGCAATGGTGTGGGAGCATTCGCAATAGTGAATGTCACAATGGTGAGTGATTGAGATGATAGGTGCAGATGGAGTCATTGTGGTGGTAAGGAGTGTGTGGGGATTCAGCGTGGTCATGGAGAAGTGTTCAGGAGAGTGAGTGCAATGATATGAGAATGTACAGCTAGTAAGTGGAGGAGTTACCATGATGGTGCGTGAGTGTGCAGGGGAGTGGGCATGATAGCGGGAGATCTTGCATGGGTGTGATCATAACAGTGAAGAAGTGTGCATGATAGTTAATATAATGGTGTGGGGGAGTGAGTTTGACTATAGTGGAGTGCTTGGTGAAGTGAGTGTGAAGGTGCACAAGTATGCGGGGGAGTCAGTGTGATGGTGGTGGAGTCACAGGGAGGAGGGGTGACAATGGGGGAGTGTGTGGATCACTTTGTTTGAATTTATTGGTAGTGAGCGTGATGGTGGATAGTGTGTGCACCAGTGTGATAGTGGTGGGGGGATTTATTTGCAACTAGCAATTATATATTCCCTCACACACATACATATTAGCACACACTCCACGATATAATTCAAAATAAATTTAGTATAAAGTTGAATTTTAATTCAAAAACAATTGAAGTTTGAACAAGTGCAATATCACTGTCAATAACAGACAATTCTAGTATTTCTTGTAGTTGGACTTTGCTGAAGGCATGTCAATGTTGGGTTACATAGATAAGCTTCAGAGCTTGGCTGAGATGTGGCAAATGGAGATTAATGCGGACAAGTGTGAGGTGAATCACTTTAGTCAGTGTAAACAGAATGCAAAGTATTGGGCTAATGGTAAGATTCTTGGTAGTGTAGATGAACAGAGACATATCGGTGTCCAGGTACACAGATCCTTGAAAGTTGCCACCCAGGTTGACAAGGTTGTTAAGAAGGCATACAGTGTTTTAGCTTTTATTAAAAGAGGGAACGAGTTCCGGTACCATGAGGTTATGCTGCACTGTACAAAACTCTGGTGTGGCCGTACTTGGAGTATTGTGTACAGTTCTGGTCAGTGCATTATAAGAAGGATGTGGAAGCTTTGGAAAGGGTGCAGAGGAGATTTACTCGGATGTTGCCTGTTCTGGAGGGAAGGTCTTACGAGGAAAGTCTGAGGGACTTGAGGTTGTTTTCGTTAGAGAGAAGAAGGTAGAGACGTGACTTAATAGAGACATATAAGATAATCAGAAGGTTAGATAGGGTGAAAAGGGAGAGTCTTTTTCCATGTATGGTGACGGCGAGCACAAGGGGGCATAGATTTAAACTGAGGGGTGATAGATATAGGACAGATGTCAGAGGTAGTTTCTTTACTCAGAGTAGGAAGGGTATGGAATGCGTTGCCTCCAACAGTTGTAGATTCGCCAGCTTTAAGTGCATTTAAGTCGTCATTGGGCAAGAATATGAACGTACTTGGAATAGTGTAGGTTAGATGGGCTTCAGATTGGTATGAGAGGTCGGCGCAACATCGAGGGCTGAAGGGCCTGTACTGCGCTGTAACGTTCTATGTTCTATGTCCAGATTATTTTGAAACAGCGGAAAAATAAGCATACTGAAGGCAAGAACAGTGTGTTGAAGAGTTTAACGGCCTAGTCAAGCATTTCAGTGGAGTTATCCCCCTGCCAATGATTGCACAAACGGCAGGTTTCATGCAATCCCATATTCTGGAAACGGACCATTCCCCCCATGAAGTTGGCTTATCATACCAACAATCAGCCCACGCAGCGCCATTCGCAATTCCCCATGATTAGCACGCCTAGCCTGCACATTATGGTCAATTTGGCATGATCATCACACCGAACAGGCACATCGTTGCACTGTGGGATGAAACCCAAAAAGATGTGTGGAGAATTTGTAAACTTCACACGGGCAGTAATCTAATTCTGGGACTGAACCCGGTATGTCGAGCTGGGAGGCAACAGTGCTAGCCACTGTTAACACACAACCATGGAAGAAACCAGGTAAATTCAATTGCGATTGGTCAACGAGATTGATACATAAAGGTTTATTATTCTTACAAACAATGAAAACAAGTTTTTGACTTTATGGAAGACTGGTGGCAGTGTTTAATTCTCTAGCCTTCCAGCAAAAAAACAGATGATGCGCAAGATGTTTTGAAAGCAGATATGCACTGCACTCAAAATTCAAAAGTTAATGTATTCCAAGGTAGAACATAAAACATTACAACACATTGCAGGCCCTCGATGTTGCCCTGACGTGTGGAACGAATCTGAAACCTAACTCGCCCACGCAATTTCACTCCGTCCCATATGCCTATCTAATGACCATTTCAATACCCGTAAATTTGGTGAGTCTACTCCAATTGCAGACCGTGCTTTCCATGCCCCTACTACTATGTGAGTAAAGAAACTACCTCTGACATCTGTCCTATAGCTGTCACCCCTCCATTTAAACCTATGAGAACTCGTGCTCGCCATCGCCATCCGAGAAAAAAGTCTCTCATTGTCCACACTATCTAACACTTTGAATATCTCGTATTTCTGAACTAAGTCAACTCTCAACGTTCTTCTCTCTAACGAAAACAGCTTCAAGACTCTCAACCGTTCCTCGGAAGAACTTCCCTCCATACCAGACAGCATCCTGGTAAATCTCCTCTGAACCCTTTCCAAAGCTTCCGAATCCTTCTATAACATGGTGACCAGAACTGTACGCAATACTCTAATTGTTGCTGCACCAGAATTTTAGACAGCTGCAACATGACCTCATGGTTCCGAAACTCAATCCCTCTGCAATCTCTCTGCTCACCTACACTACCAAGAATCTCACCATTAGCCTAGTACTCTTTATTCTTGTTACTCTTTCCGAAGGGAACTACCTCATATTTATCCGTAATGAACTCCATTTGGCAACTCCCAGCCCAGCTCTACAGCTTATCTATGCCCCTTTGTAACCTACAACGTCATTCATCACTATCCACAATTCTACCAAACTTAGTGTCATCCACATATTTACTAACCCATACCTCTCCGCCCTTATACGGGTCATTTGTAAAAATGATAAACAGCAGTGGACACAAAACAGACCTTTGTGGTACATCAGGATTAACTGAGCTACAGGATGGTTATTTCCCATCAACCACCACCCTCTGTCTTCTTTCAGCTAGCCAATTTCTGATGCAAACCGCTAAATCATACTCAATTCCATGCCTCCGTATTTTGTGTCTAACGTTATTGCTGTTATCCAAATTGCCCAATAATTTAAAGTGGAATAAAATACGAGGTAATTTATTCATATATTGCAGAGTTTTCAATACTGAGCGGTACTTCTAAATCCAACAAAAACACACACGTTACAGCTGAAACTTGCATAGAAATTGGCGATCTTCTTTTGGTGAATTCGGGTAGTATTCACATTAGATTTGCTGTACTAGTACGGGTCTTTCAGAATGAAGTCGTGTTCATTTTCTTGTTCTTGTTTATTCCATAACCAAAGTTAGCATCATCTGGAAGTATCAACACAGCAAAAACAGAGGAAAATTACATATATATTCACGCGTGTTTTCATTATACAATCGGACCCAGGCCCATCTGCGTCCTGGATGGAGAAATATCAATGGCTGAGAGGAATTGTACTAATACATTGCAAAGACTCAGAATGCATTAAGAAACACCCATGCAACTCTTAGAATTGCTCCATGATTATGAATACTTTTTGACATTTGACTATAAATTCTGTATCTGATGCATTGGCACTTGCTGCCTGCTGATGGAGCCACCGCTCTGAAAGCTAGCGCTTGCAAATAAACCAGTCAGAATTTAACCTCGTGTCGTGTGACCTTTGACTTTTACCACCCCAGTCGATCACTGGCTCCTTCACTTCAAAATTGCAGAAAACAGCTTAGTTGCGTGAACGGGAAGTCATGCATGACTTCTTGATAGTTGTTCTCTTGTGAAATCGTTTTATGGTGGCTCCTTCTACTACTACTAAAGATCACCCCTGAGAAATTATTCTCCCGTTTATGTTTACTGGTTGTTAAGCCAACAACAAAATGGCATACCCGACAATTCCCAAGTTGGTTTAATTTAGCACAAAAACAATTGTGGTCCTTTCACTTGATTATTTAAACTAGCGCTTCCATTATAATTTTGTCAGATACACGCTCGGGGATTTCAGTTTCCACTCAGTATTTGAACACACTTGGATTGATATTTATCCATCCACTTCACTGCACGACACACGAAACTCGGGATTCCAAATACACTGCGTGAAGATAAAATTCATATCTGGGACATTGTGGGTGACTGTGAAAGTGTCAATCTTTGTATTATGCAGGTCAGGATGTGTGAGGTGCAACATCAGTTTCAGATAGAAAGAGAGAGAGCGCCACAGTAACAGCAAGGCACATGGAGAAATAGCATCCAGGAAACGAGAAGTAACATCATCCAGTCGTAGAATTATAGAGATGCACCGCATGGAACAGACCCTTCTGTCCAACTCATCAGTGCTGATCTAATATCTCAACTTAATCTAGTCTCACTCGCCAGCCCCCGGCCCATCGCCCTCCAAAACCTTCCTATTCATATACCAATCCAGCTACTGTTTAAATGCAGCAATTGTACCAGCCTCTGACAGTTCATTCCATGTGTGCACCACCATCTGCGTGAACAAGCTGTCCCTGAGGTCCTTTTACATCTTTCTGGTCTCACCATAAACCTATGCCGTCCTGTTCTGCACTACCCCATTCCAGTAAAAAAAGACTTTGCCTATTTATCCTATGTATTCTGCTCATGATTTTATAAACCTCTATAAACAGTCATGCTTCAGCCTCCGGCGCTCCAAAGAAAACAGCGCAGCCTAATCAACCTGTCCCTATAGCTCAAAGTCTCCAACCCTGGTCACATCTCTATCAATATTTTATGAATACTTGCAAGTTTCATAACATTCTTATTATAGGATGGAGACCCAAATTGCACGCAATATTCCAAAAAGAGCTGAACCAACGTCCTGTACAACCGCAACATGACCGTTAAACTTATTTACTCATTACTCTGACCAAGAAAGGAAAGCATACCAATCGACTTCTTCGCTATCCTATCCAATTGCGATTCTGTGAAGGAGCGGAGAACCTGCTCTCCAAGATCTCTTTCCTCAGCAAAACTTCATAGGACATTACTATGAAGTGTATAAGTTCAGCCATGATTTGCTTGTTCAAAATGCAGCAACTCACATTGATCTTCATCTATCACTCGTCAGCTCATTTGTCCCTCTGATCAAGATCCCGTTGCAACCTAAAATATCATTCTTCACTGTCCAATGCATTCCCAACATTAGTATTATCTTCTAAATTACGCACTGTACCTCTTATGTTCTTATCAAAATAACTTATGTAAATGACAAATATTAGAGGCTTCAACAACGAACATTGTGGCACTCCACTGGTCACAGGCCTCCAGTCTGAAAAGCAACCCTCCACCACCACTATCTGTCTTCTACTTTAGAGCCAATTCTGTATCCAAATGGCTCGTCCTCCCTATATTCCATGAATCACTCCAATGCAGCTCTTAGATTTTGATTAACACAGAAACAGTCACAATACTTAAAAGGAGGATTCGAATATTGAGAGATGGTACTTTTGAACAAGAAAAAACCACTCCAAAACATCCAAATATAATCTAATAATGGTTAATCAATTTTTGGGCAAAAACTTGATGAAACGTCCATGCAACAAGTCCGGGACATAGTCTACAAAAGTCAATGCTGACATGACTCCAGCAGAGAACATAGAACATAAAACAAATACAGTGCAGTAGGTAATCTTTAGCCATCGATGTTTCACTGATCGGTGAAACCAACCTGAAGCTCATCTAAGCTGTACAATTGATTCTTATCCATGTGTCTATCCAAAGAACATTTAAATGCTTAAAATCTGGCTAGTCCACTGCTGTTGCATACAGTGGGTTACACACCCCTACTACTCTCTGAGTAAAGAAAGTTCCTCTGACATCTGTCCTATCTCTATCACCCTACAGTTGAAAGCTGTGTCACCTCATGCGAGCCATCACCATCCGAAGGTAAGCCACTCGCTTTCCAATCGATCTAACCTTCTGATTATCTTCTATATCTCAATTAAGTCATCTCTCAACATTACTTCCTCTAACAAGAAAAGCCTCAAGCACCTCAGACTTTACTCGTAAGATCTTCTCTCCACAGCATACCGCATTCTAATAAATCTCTTCTGAAACTTTTCCAAACAGTCCACATCCTTCTTATAATGCGGTGACCAGAACTGTATGTAGTACTCCGGGTGTGGCCGCAAACGAGAACACACTAGTCAACAGCTGAAGGTCAAGTGTAGAACTAAAGCAAAGTAGGCAGTTAAGAGGTCTATATGCACGTAACTGTATTTCTTTGCTGCGATCGCTGAATCAATATCTAGATAACATACGTCAAAGTGTTCTTTTTCATGTGGGCTGTGCACTTCTCGCTTCTGCAGATATCCACATGCACTAAAATGTACCATGTAATAATTTACATTGCACTTAATAATTAAATATAATGTATTTTCGTGAGTAGGGTTTTTAAAAATAATATGCAGCGCTTCCTTTGTATGCTTGTAAGATTGATATAGAGCATGTAAGCAAAACAATGCAAATCTATAATTCTGAAAAGAGAAGTCAGTACTCGCTCCACAAGCGAATAATATTTTTCTGGAATCAGATGCTTCTGGCACCAGCACAAGGATTCAAATTTGTTGGGATTGACAGCTGTTTTGCCTTCGTTCTGAAAGGAAGTATGGGAGAATTGTTAGATTCGGGGTAGCCATTTTGTCACTTATTAAAAGCCTGGAAACTGTTTTGAATCTCATTTATTGCCAACTTGCTAAAAAAAAGTGTTTCGCAGGGCCAGCGAAGATGATTGGCTTTGAAGCTGTACTGATACCTGATTAACAAATTCTTTACTTGCATGGGGCTATTCTTCTCTTTGCAAGGGCCTATTGTGGACTAACACGTGCCTATCAGCTATGAACCAACACTGTCCAAACACTACGTGACTGAAGCTCGTGACAGCTCATAATTATGCAGTTAACAATTTGCTAATTGTTAAACGATTGCAACTTCTTTAATCACGTAACTCTAAATCTCATTGGAGTGGCTTTTGACTATTTGATCAACTTGCCTCTCCCCGTGACCTCAATAACTCAAGGTTTGTGTATTGTGATTACTTATCTAAATTTAACCGCTATGAGCAAGTCACCCGCAGCATAGTTTATTTCCATCCCGAACACTTGGTGTGGCCAGCTGGACCTCGATTTCGTGACGTTTCCAGGATCCTTTTCAATTTTGTCCCTGAGCGTGTGTAATACCTCCTGAGTCGGCAAATTTTGCGACAAGACTGGAGTGGAGAAGCGCCTGCTGCGGGTGCTGTTACCTTGAGACACGAGCTGGAATGAGTGGCGTTAGGCAGTGGGGGACAGAAGCTCATGTAGTTAGCGTTCCTGAGCCACGAATTTGACTGTGGCAATAAAGGCGAGTAGTTTTAGTTATTGATCCTTAGTGATCAGGTAATGGTGGAGTTCTACTTTGGAGTACGTTGAGCCACGAGATAAGGGCTGTGGCAAAAGAAGTTGAGTTTTGAATTCAATCCAAAGTGCCCTCTTGCAGTTTGGGGCCGCCCCTCCTCTGACGCAGCTAGCGTGAGTCCGGAGCTGGATTACCTTGTAGTTATGGGCTGTTATGAGATGCTGAGGCATGATTGGGTTGAATGAGAGAATACCAAATTTTGTAACTAATTGTTGACCAGAATCACGATTTTGTTTTCTGTTTCAGTTTGTCTATAACCATTGTTTGTATGTCCTGGTTTACCAATGGCTTTTACTGTTTGTTTTAGTGTATTTTCTTTGATTCTTGTTTGCTTTTCTTCCAGGATAATGGGATCCATGAACTTTAAATGCAAGAGAATGGTTGCCCCTGGGGGCAACTAAATCTTTTCTCTCCGAGAAGGCCGCCCTGCATCTGGTTGGTGTACCGAGGAAAACATAGAAGTGTCATGAAAACATGTTCGTATCCAAAGTAATGGATCCAGAGAAACCCATGTCCTTCCACGTTACTGGCCGGTATTGTTTGGGATATGAAATAAAGGTGTTTGAAATGGTGATGCAATTCTCGATATTCGGTCACAAGTGAGCAATGTGAGTACTCAACAGGGTCCTGGTGCCCTCACTAAAATTGCGAGATAAAGCATCTTACATTTTACAAAGTTAGTAATATACAATTTGCTCGCTGCATGGTTCTTACTGGTGAGATCCCTTGGGAAAGGTCCTGGACCCATGATGAGGTGTGCCACATGCTTCAAGGTTAGATTACTTACAGTGTGCAAACAGGCCCTTCCACCCAACAATTCCACACCGACCCTCCGAAGAGCAACCCACCCAGACCCATTCCCCTACACGTAACACTACGGGTAATTGAGCATAGCCAATTCACCTCACCTACTCACTTTTGCACTGTTGGAAGAAACCCACGCAGACACGGGGAGAATGTGCAAACTCAAAACAGACAGTTGCCTCAGGCGGGAAATGAACATGGGTCTCTGATGGCGGGAGGTAGCAGTGCGAACCACTATGCCACCATGCCGCCCGATTCGCTTAAGTTCCCAACATTACTTTTAATTGGCCAATACAAATCTGCAGTACTTACAGATGCTTGCTTCAGGATGTTCAGACTCAAAGGAATTTGGCATTCGGGAGACATTGGGCCACTATCAAAGACTCAGTTGTATTTCCCCTGTGTTGTGGACTAATGCA
Source organism: Chiloscyllium punctatum (assembly GCF_047496795.1). Taxonomy (NCBI): domain Eukaryota; kingdom Metazoa; phylum Chordata; class Chondrichthyes; order Orectolobiformes; family Hemiscylliidae; genus Chiloscyllium; species Chiloscyllium punctatum. The sequence goes on along the minus strand of NC_092757.1, from coordinate 20,832,434 downwards.
GAGGCACGAAAAACTCCCCTTGAAAATATTGTTCGAATTGCAAATGAAATGACTGAGAAGAATTTAGATTTTGCATTGTTGGTTTAGCAGCTATGTGTCACAGCCAGGATTAATGAGGCTGACCTCCCTAACTTTGACTTTTCTGGGATGTGATTGCCTCATTCCCCTTACATGTAAGGGAACAAGACCAAAGCAACTTGCAGAAAGGTTAACCCTTTGTAATATGTTTTGAATGCACATTTTGCTTGTTGGTGATTGAATGTTTGTGTTTTGTTCCCTGGAGCACGACATCCGGGACTGGTTGGAATTTGATTTACATTTTGGGAATTTATGATGATTTATTTTAAGGTTAAGCATCCATTGGTGATTGTGAATTGAAATTTTCACCTTGCTGTTCTTTGTACTGAGTGCCCTGGTGTCAATTTCTAACCGATCAGTTTTAACGTTTACATGAAAGCTAATCTTATTTAAATTCTAATCAGTTTAATTTGGAGGAAGATGACATTATAATATTTTTTAAAAAGTATCCCTATGTTTCTGCCCCATTTGACATCAGTATAAAATTGTTCTCAAACTCCCCGTAATTTCATGCTAATGCATAGATCATTTTCGCCCCTTTCACCTCTTCGTGTTGGACTAATGAAAGAAGTGACGAAAGAAATTGACGTGCAAACTCAGGTTGTTAGAGGATGAGAGTAGGTCTCTGCTCAATTTCTAATTATAATGTAAACAGATATGGGCGGCGCGCTGGCACAGTGGTTAGCACAGCTGCCTCACAGCGCCATCAGACCCAGGTCCAATTCCCGCCTCAGACAACTGCTGTGTTGAGTTTTCACATTCTCTCTGTGTCTGCGTGGGTTTCCTCCCATAGTCCAAAAATGTGCAGGTTAGGGAATTTGCCATGGCAAATTGTACGTAGTGTTTGGTGATGGGGTAAATATAGGGCAATGGGTCTGGGCGGCTCGGTGTGGCTTGGTGGGCCGAAGGGCCTGTTTCCATTCTGTAAGTAAGCTAATAACATTTCAAAAATCACTTCCACCCTCAATGTTTGCTCAATGAGTGGAGGAATTGCATGAACTTTATATAATTTAAAGATATACCCAAAAATCCCAAACTAACAGTATTGTTTTCTGCACAAAGATGCTAGCACCTTTCTTTTTGTTTTGTTTTGCACTCTTTTGTTTCTGCTAAATTTTAAAGTAGCTGCATCTCATTGGTGATTATGGAGTTCTGGTCGTAGCTTTATTCTGCATCAATTTCCCTCCCCCACTGAGACATGAAGCTTCAGTTCAACATTATATTGCGAATGAAAATCATGTAAAAATTGATATCCTATTGTTAACAGGTGCGTCTATGGTTTCGGACATTATTTGTGAATGAGAAGTGTTTTGTTACCATGTGAGTAGACAAGACCTTTTCTTGCAGCTGGAGTCATTTTACGGCCTATAGCATTGTAAATGACTAACGACTGGTCAGACCACTGAATGAAGTTAATCTGGGATTTAAAGTCAGAGACTAGAACCAGGTAATCATAATGGATTTCAGGGTTGGAAACTGTTTGCATTTTTTTTTCATTTTAAGTATTGTATTTTGAATAAATTAATTTCCAGTTTATGTTGATGCCATTCAAAATGTCTTACTCACTTGTTCAGATTCCACCTCTGAATTATATATGATGATTCTTTCAGTTATTATTTTTAATGACCAGTTGTATTAGCCCTGGCTCACAAAATCAGAATTAGTTAGCAGGATCGCTTGGACTTTTTCCTTTAAACATTGTCAGTGACCTGTCTCATTGCTTCATTGTTATGTTGAAGCATGGCTATATTAATTCATTCTCCATTAAAGAATGGAAAAATATGCCTTACTGGCCCTATGAAGGATTTCTGCATAGGATTGGGGGACAGAGGTATGTACAGCAGATGGAACTCCCAAAAGCTGGGAGATATTCATAGCTGACTGTGAATGGGTAGATGAAAATAAAGGAAGATAAGAAGCGGTGTAAGGCCACTAACGCCGAGCAATAGAAAAAAGGTTAAAACAACAATCCTGTAAAATAAAGAACTTAGATTCTACTAAGAATCTCAAATCTATGTCTAGCATGCCGACCTATTTGAGGATGGGGAGGACGCTGATAGGGATACGGATCGGGATTTTACTTCTGGAAAACTGCTGAGCCCCTCACATCAATTATTAGTCCCCAGCAGACACCCCTTTATGACAAGCCTTTCCTTCTTTTGAAAATGAAATGTACAGTTTTGATAGCCAACCACATGGGGGTGAACGTTCTGAGCCATCCGAAACCAAGGGCCATTCTAGGAATCAGAGAAATGATAGAATTTCATTTCAAGAACAATCCGGCCCAATTTGCTCAACATATCCAGGGGATTATCCAGACATAAATGCAGCAAAATTCTGGGAGTAGCCTGACAAGGAATGACTTATGTCACAAGATTGAAATAAGGCCACCTGCCTGATGGAAGCTTTATACTGTCCTCAACTAGAAAAAAAAATGAAAGGCTGTTTCACCTTTGTTTTACGCTATGCTTATGCAATGTTTTCCAAATGGTGTCGCTGACATGATTCGAACAAACAATATGAATTCGTCCAGGAACTTCCAGTTGCCAATGAGGTGAGTGGTGATTTTCTATTGGGATGGCCCAAACCAGAATGAGCTGCGATGCAAGTTACAGGTAAAAGCAATTATGTCCAGCGCTGCCACACGCTGCGTGCCAGCCCTGACAGGGTTGACTGGGACCAGGATACCAACTGGGCGTGGATCCTCCCTCAGATGCCCCAGCCAGCGACCACGCTGAGCAAGACTTGCCGGATGGGACCCTGGAGATGGGGAGAGGCAGGCACCAGGATTGCAACTTTGGGACTGGGAACAAGATAGCGAACTCCCGTGGGGACAAATGGCTGGTCTTTGCTTTAATTGTGGAAATGTGGTCATTAGTGACTGATGTGTCCTTAATGTTACCTTGGAGCTAACACAGGGAGTGACATGCTTGCAACGGAGCCAAAGGAAATCCGTTAATATGCACTGACACTTCATTTTGCATTTGGTGTGATTACTGAGCCTTGTGGGAACATAGAGGGTTTGAAACCTCCAGGGGGCAGCCTACTAGTCATGCTGTATTATCCAATCAGTACACTCTCCAAAGGAAGAGACGACCGATACTGATTCCAAACAGGCAACCCTACACCCCAAACTTCTGGTCCCATTGGGTCACCAGCAAAACCCGAATAGAGACAATATGGGGCCAGGTATTCCAGTGCTTGGTTACATACAGAAATCACAGGGGAAGACCCCTGCTGAACAGCACAAACTCTGGCCTCAAATAGGGTTCTTCATCGATATCCAAACCAAAATGTGGGTGACCCCTGCTGGACAGTTTTGTGTTCCTTCTTTCCTGCTGCCTAACTTAGTTGATTATGTGCATATATTTTACATATTTGTGTAAGGAGAGAATGGTGAATACTATATGACAAACTTGGTGCCGCCCAGCTATTCAGAAAACAGCTAGGAAAAGTGCTGAAGCATGTTAAACTTCCATATAAAAAGGACACCTGCTATCTGAGGTATGCCATGAGGTTTTGAATCATTCCTTGCATGTTGGGCCTCTTTTGTTTGGATGTCGACAACTTGCTTTTACAGAATCACCTCGCTCACATTGTAATGAATATTTTTTAATAGTAGTAGATGTATTTAATGGATGAATCAAAACAATCCCAATGAGTGAAACAGCTACCACTATAGTGTTTGACAAGTGGGAAACATTTTCAATAGTTAACCAAAACTCTTCAATGTTCACACTCTCGGGGCCGCCAAGCCTAATAATTAGGAGTGTGGCATATTGGAGCCTAGATCGAAAGGTGCGTTCCTAGACTTGCAGGTCACCCGCACAGCAGTCAAGGTCAAGGACACGGGACACAATGGAAAAGAGCGCTCCCCTGGAGAAACACCAGAAGACCCCGGCAGAGATACTGCTTTAACTTTTATCTTTACATTGCTCAGCCTGATTATTCTGCTTTTCACAACGCTCTTCCTTTTCTTTTGTTTCACTAATTATTTTTGACTGGGGCCCTCTGCACAGCCTAATGGCCTCAAACAAAAGTGAATTACATTTCAACACTTACTTGCCATTTCATACCTTTCTGCTCAAACCGTCAACCACACTCGCTGCTCGCTTCCCACACATATTCCCATCGATTCCAATGGAGGGTTCACCCTGAGATCCATACCGTTTAATGAATCTGACACTGCTTAATGGTGATTGCATCGCAGTCATTTTGCTGCAGTTACAACTTTTCGCATCCTCTTAGTTTCCTTAGGTTGGTGGGTGCCTCAAACCCCTACGAGGATAACACCTGCCTACATTGCAATCAACGTAATCTCTCTCTCTCTCACACACACACACACACCCTATTTATCACCAATTACACGGCCATGATTGCATCCCGAGGAAGTAATTGCATTAAAGGGAAACATCCTTCAGCATTGAAAGCTGTTTTCAGTCATTGCTGTCACGACATCCTTCTTTCTTAGTCTGCTTATCGGTCCACTGTGCATGGAAGCAAACTTAACCTCAGAGTTCCCAACAAGATTGCCATTAATTTCTCTTTTACCACCTTTTGGACTGGGATTCAATGCAATCATTTGTTGGCCTTCAACGGCACTTATTCCAGTCTTAACAGAAAGGCCTACCGCTGGTTGCTGACCTCGTGGACTGCAGCACTTACTTAGGTTTTGTTGTCCCTTTCCTTTTCCACTCCCAAACTGCATCTTACGTGACTTCGAAACTTTGTGTTAAGAAGGCCCTCCCTACCTTTCAGCACCATTTTTATTATCTTTACCCCGTCCACCATGCTACCCTCCAGGTTGTGGTTGAGGTTTTCCGTATTGTAACCACTCTTGAAGAGATTGCCATACAACTCTTTCAGCCTTTGACCTGCTCAGTGCAGAGATGTTCGCTGTCTGGATCGTTCGTCTCCAATGTCGCATGGCCCTTAACTACCTTTGGCCGAGAAAGAAGATACTTGTGTCCTTATTGGCTCTGACTGCTGTACCTACATTTGTGACTCCAATGATCTTGTCCATAAGACCTGCCTTTACTTTCCTTAATATTGATCACACTGAACTACTCATTACATTTTCAACCACTGGTGTGCACGCTTCTCCCTTTTCACAGTCTGTACAAAATGCCACTTTCTGACATCATTAATTGCTTTGTAGAAAAAAATCCCAGGACTGTGCAATCATCCTTCATCCCAAAACGTTAACTTTGACTGCTCTCACAGATGCTACTAGACCTGCTGAGGTTTGTCAACAGCTTCTCTCTTTGTTTCAGATTTACATCCTCTGCAATTCTTCCACTTTTAATTTATTGGAAGTATCAAACTTGGGTCGAGTAACCTACACTGTGTATTTATAAATCCTCCCAGTCCACACCAACTCCACGTCTCTCCCTGTCTCTGCTGTCTCTTTCGCTGACTTCACACTCACTTAGTCCCCCTTCACAGTAACACTCTGCCTACAATATATGATTGCGTATGGTCCTGCTGGCCTCGGCATTCATTCACTCCCATTGGCTGGAGGACCACAGCAACCTTCACCGAATTGCCCTGGAGATGTCATCAATCAGCCGGGGTCCATTGTGACTCGAGTGGTGGTGTCCTCCCGCTCTCCGCTCTGTCATGAGCTTCATCATTCACAGTGCATGGGGCAGTATCAGAGAGCACAGGGGCAGGTGTCTAATCAACCCATTGGGGCTGTAAGCTCTCCAACTGGAGATAGAACAGAACAGTACAGGCATAATACCGACCTTTTATCGTATGCTAATATCAAACTCAGTACACACCCTTCATTATTCTGTCACCTATGTGTCTATCCAAGAGTTACTTATATACTGCTAATGTATCTGTGCCTACTTCCACCGTTGGCAGCGTGTAAAGAACCTAACTCTGATATCTTCCCTATACCGCCCTTCAACACCTTAAAATTATGTCCCCTTGATAATCATTTCTCCTCCGGGAAAATAGGACTCTGACTGTTCTCCCTAATTATGCCTTTCATCATATCTCTAACAATGCACCTCTCAATCTTCTTCACTCCAGTGAGAAAAGCCTTAGTTCCCTGAAACATTTCAGACTACATCTCCTATCTAGGCTGCATCGGGATAAATCTCCTCTGCGCCGTCTCAAAAGCTTCTACATCCTTCCACTAATGAGGGAATGAGGCGACCAAAACTGAACACAATATGACAAGTGTGTTCTTACCAGGGCATTATAGACCTGCAGCGTACCTTCGTGGCTTTTGAACTCAATCAACCTGCTGATGACACGCATTTAAACAACTCTTCAACTTGGGTGACAAATTTGAGGGGTCTATGGAAGTGTACGCAAAGACCTCTCTGTTCGTCCACATTGCCTAACACTATATTCTGTGTTCACATTCTAAGATCCAAATTGAGTCAATTCATATTTTACAAGGCTGAATTTCATCTGCCCCTTCTCAGTGTGGTCTGCATCCTGTCAATGTCCCATTGCAACCTACAATAACCCTCCAAATTCACCATTTCTCCCCCACCATCGTGTCATTGGCAAACGTACTAAGCCACACTTCTACTTCCTCAGCCAAGACATTTACAGAAGTCACAAAAAGCAGAGTTCCTGGAACAGAACCCTGCGTAATATCACTTGTCCAGGAGCTCCAGGCTGAATACTATCTATGAGCCAGCCAATTCTGTATACAGACAGCCAGATATCCCATGCCTCCTTTCTTTCTGAATAAGCCTACCATAGGGAATCTTATCAAACGCCTTGCGAGAATTAATGTACATCACGTCAACTGTTCTATCATCATCAATATGCTTTGTCACAATCTCAAATACCAGAATTAGGGTTGTGAGGTTAGACCTGCCCCTCACAAAGCCACGCTGACTATTTCAAATCAAGCGATGATTTTCCAATTAATCATAAATCATGTCTCACAGAGAACTCTCCAGACTTTTCACACTTCATATGCAAAACGGACTGCTCTGTAATTCCAACACTTGCTGTGGAAAACCTGCCTATATTAAATCTGGCCCAGAGGACATGTCTACACTTGTTTTTTTCCCAATATTATCTGGGCATTGTCCTTCTTTTCATCAACCATTTCGAGCATATCAGCTTGGTTCACGCTGACATCGCGAAACAATAGTCCCTCTCACGAGTGAATATTGAAGCAAAGTACTTATTAAGAACTTCCCCTACATCCTCCGACTCCAGGCACAAGTTCCCTCCATTATCTCTAATCGGCCCTCCCCTCATTCCGGCAATCTTGTCGTTCCTCACATCAGTGTGAAATGTTTAGTTTTTCCTTTATCCTAATCTCTAAAGCTCTTTTATGGCTCTTCTAGCTCTCCAAATTCTATTCTTCAGTTCCTTCCTGGTTACATTGTTACACAGTATAATCCCGTCTAATCCTTGCCTACTCAAACTTTAGGAAGCTTCCTTCTTCCTCCTGACTCGATGTTCTGTACCCCTTGTCACCCAAAGTTCCTTCACCCGAATACCCCTTCCTTCCCTATGCTGCAAAGACCTCTTCAGCACGATCAACGAGTGCTTCTGAATCATATTCCAAATTTCTGTTGTGCATTTACCTGAGAACATCTGTTCCTTGTTTAGGCGCCCCAGATCCTGCCTAAGGCATTGTAATTCAACAATTAAATACTTTCCCATACCATCTGATCCTATCCCTCTCCATAATTATCATACAAATGCTGCAATTCTATTCCAACTGTTTGCCAATACCCCTCCAAATGTTTCCTTACGAAGTTAAATTCCAAAACTGTTTTGAGAATACCTGTTGAATCTGTGTCCAGCTGCCATTGACTGCTGCAGAAGGGCAGGACCTACAAAGTAAAAATATCTTCACAATTTCACCCTGCATTATTTATCAATTACCAGAAAATGGTTTGTAAAAATGGTGACAAAGTTAGTTTCTCAAATTTAATCCTCTGGAAACAAATCTACAACGGGACGAGATCACGGCTTGACTTTCTCAGCTCCAAGGACAATTATCTGACATTCTGCTACCTCTCCAGAAAAGACGAACCTATCGTAGTTTTAATTTCTTGGGGTTATAGAAATATATAGCATATGAACAGACGCTTTTTTCAATTCATGCCAATTCAATCCATGCCAATTCGATATCCTTAATTAATGCAGCCCTATTTGCCTTCATTTGGTACATACCCCTTAAAACCATTCCTAGTCATGAAATCAACCAGATGCCTAACTGTACACCTTCACCATTTTCTCTGGGAGCTCATTCCATATACATACGACTCTCAGTTTTAAAACATTGCCCCTTAGATCATTTTAAAATCTATTCCCACTTCAATATATGCACTGTCGTTTTGAAATACATCATCCCGGGAAATGGACACTGGCCCTTGAGCCGATCCACGCCCGTCATGGTTTTATAAATTTCAATAAGGTCACCCCTCAGTCTCCGATGCCCCAGGGAAAAAAACAGTCCCAGCCTTTTCAGCCTCTCACTGTAGCTCCAATCCTTCAACTCTGACAACATCTTGTCTAATTTTTTTTGAACTCTTCCAAATTTTACAACATCTTTCCTATAGCACAGAGACCAGAACAGAAAGCAAAATTCAGGAAGTCGCTGAAACAATGCCCTGTACTGCTGCAACTTGATATCACAATTCTGATACTCAGTGCAATGACCAGTGATGGCAAGCGTACTAAATTCATTCGTATGTACCTGTAACTCCATTTTCTATGAACAGTGAACCTGCATCTCAACTTCTCTTTGTTCTGCAAAACTCCCGAGGACATTATCATAAAATATATAAGACCTGCCTTAATTTGCCTTTGCAAGCCGCACACTTATCCAAATTAGACTCCATCTAACACACCTCAGTCCATTGGATCATTTGATCAAAGTCCCATTGTACTCTGAAGTAATCTTTGCTGTCCGCTGTCACCTGGAAATCAAAACTCCTATGATCGCATGCTAATCAGTTATATTATTGGCAAAAAATAAATGTGCATTTAGCATCCATCTTTGCAGCACACTTCTCCTCACAGTCACCCAGTCATAAAGCAAACCTTCATCATTACCATATGTTTCCTGCCTTCAAGTCAATTTTGTCTCCAAATGGCTATTTTGTTTCCTGTATTTCATGTTGTCCAACATTACTAACTGGTCTGTTATGTGGAACCCAATTGAACGTCTTTCTGAAGTCCGCATCGATAATGTCCGCAGCTCTGCCTTCACAAATATTATTTTTCACTTCTTCAAGAAACTCAATCATGTTGGTAAGACATAAGTTCCACGCACAGCGCCACGTTGACTATCCCTAATCATTCCTTGCCTTTCTAAATACATGTAAATCCTGTTCATCAGAGTCCCTTCCAACAAATCACTCATACTCACTTCAGGCTCACTGGTCCATTATTCTCTCACCTTTCCTTACCACATTTCTAATATAATGGCAGTAGGCTTCCGGCACCTCAACTCTGGCTATTGATTATATAAATATCTCATCGAGAAGCCCAGCAATCACTTTCCATAAAGTTCCCAGTGATTTAATCAGTCCTCAGGATACTCTTCAGCAGCTCTGAGGGACATATCTAGCTTTGTGTGTTTAAGGCATCCAGTACATCCTTCTTTGTAAAAGGAACACTTTACAGGATATCTTTACTTATTTCCTCAAATCCTCTAGCGTCCAATTCCTCCTCCAGCAGAAACCGACACGAAATACTCATATATTATCTCTCACACCTTCTGCGCTTCCGCTGAAGGTTTTGTTGAACTTTAAGGGCACCTATTCTGTGCCTCGTCACTCTATTGTCCTTAAAGTATTGGAGAATCTTTTATGATTCTTCTTAATTCTCTTTTCCAAAGCTATTTCATGTTCCTTTTGCCCTCCTGATTTCCCTCGAGTATATTCCTTCCACCTTTAAACTTTTCTGGAGACTCACTTTATCCTCTCAACTCAGAAGGCAGAGCAAGACAATTGACCAATTAGCCCATCGAGGGTGATCCACTATTCAATCATGGCTGAAAACTTTCTCGACCTCATTCTCCCGCTTTCTACCCTTAACTCACAGATCCCCATGACAATCAAGAACCTATCAAACTTAGTCTTAATTACACTCAATGACCTGGCCTCGACAATCTTCTGTGGCAATGAATTTCATATACTTACCACTCTCTGGCTGTAGAAATGTCTCCTTATCTCCGTTATGAAAGTTTTTCCTTTACTGTAAAGCCATGCCTTCTGGGTCCAAGTCTCTCCTGCCAGTGGAAACATCTTCCCAACTTCCACTCCTTCCAGGCCATTCAGTATTCCGTAACTTTCAGTTAGATTCCCCCTCAGTCTTCAAAATATAGACTATAGATCCAGAGTCCTCAAATGTTCATCATTTGTTAATCTTCTTATTCCTGGAACAATTTTGTAAACATTCTCTTAATCTGCTCCGCCGTCAATAAATAATTCCTGATATAGACTAAAATTGGACACAATACTTCAATTTAGTCTGAATAAAGCCCTATATAGCCAATGAAATACATCCCTGCTTCAATATTCAACTCATCGCAAAATGAATTGCATCATTGCATTTGCCTTCATAACTATTGACTCAAACTGCACCTCGAGAGACTTCTGATCTAGAACCCCCAACTCTCTTTGCACTTCAGACTTCTGAATTTTCTCCATTTAGAAAATATTCAGCGCTTCTATTCTTCCTACCAAAGTGAGTGACCTCAGACGTAACTACCTTGTGTTCCATCTACCACATCTTTGATCGACTGTCCTAACCTTTCCAAATCCTTCTGCAGCCTCCACGTCTCCGCATGCTCTCTGTCCCTCTACGCATTTTTATATTATCTGTAAACCTGGCCAGAATGCCCTCAGATCCTTCATCTATGTCCTTAAAATATAAAGTCAAAAATTGTGACCCTTGTCGAAAAGTGTGTCTCACTGCCTCTTATTCTGAGAAAGATCATTTTATCCAAACTGACTGTTTTCTGTCAGATAGCCAATCTTATTCCCAGGCTAGCACCTCGCCGCGAACGACATGGGCCTTTGTCTTACTCAGCAGCCTTGGGCGTGGGACTTGTTGAAGGCCTTCTTGAAATCCAGGTGGATAACATCGATTGCCTCCCCTTGGTATAAACTGAAAGTGTGTTGCTGGAAAAGCGCAGCAGTTCAGGCAGCATCCAATGAGCAGGAGAGTCGACCATACGGGCATGAGCCCTTCTTCAGGAAGGGTTCCTGAAGAAGGGCTCCTGAAGAAGGGCTCATGACGGAAACGTCGATTATCCTGCTCCTTGGATGCGGCCTGATCCGCTGCGTTTTTCCAGCAACACATTTTCAGCTCTGATCTCCAGAATCTGCAGTCCTTCCTTTCCCTTTGGTGTAACCTGGCAACCATGCTCATTTCTGTCCTCGGATGTCTTGCTTTTTTGTGACATTACTTTCACAGTGAAGACTAGCGTGAAATGAATGTTCAGTTCCTCAGCCATTTCCCCTCATTTCATTATCTCTTCTTAGCATGATATTTGAATGGCCTCATTTCCACTTTTGAATCTCTTTTGCCCTTTGTATGTCTAAATAAACTCTGACAGTCTTCCTTTATAATGCTGTTTAGCTTTCCCTCATATTTAATATTTTCCTTCCTTTATTCTTTTCTTGTTGCTCTTTGTTGCTTCTTTTAACTTTCCCAGTCCTTGGTTTTCCCACTGCAATTCGACACATTATATGCTGTCTCTTATTTTCCGTCTCATTCTCCCTGCACCGTGAGTCTTGTTTCTCGTGATGAAACTATACTGTGTCTCCTCAATTACTCCCAGAAACCTCTGCAATTGTTGTTCCACTGTCATTGATGTTGGGCTCCTCTCCCAGTCATTTCCACTCAGCTCCTGCCTCATCCCTCTGTCATTGCTTTTATTCAGTTGTAAAGGCGTCACCTCTGATTCTGTGCCCCCTGTCTCAAATTGCACTATAAATTCATTCATATTATTTACTCTGCATCCTAAGAGATCCTTCACCTTAAGCTCCCTTATCAAGTCTGCCTCGTTGCACGACACTAAATCCAATAGTGCCTGCCCTGTAATCGACTTCACCATAAGTTGCTCCAAAAACGCCATCTTGTAGATATTCCACAAACTACTTTTCTCCAATCCACTACCAACCTGATTTTCCGAGACCTCATGCATACTGCAATCGCCAATAGTTACTGTAACTTTGAATTTCTTACACATCTTTGTTTTTTCTGTTCTACCGTGCGCCACACCTCCTGACAACTGTTCACATAACTCGGGCATGAAACATTCCAGCTGTTAATACCGAGACGTAAGCCTTTTTCTTGACCACTGCCTCAATTTTTCCAGTCATCCAGCATTTCTTTCCTTTTTACAGGAACACACTGTCTCTGTACTTTTCTTGTGTCATTTCTGAAGGCCTGTGGAAGCAATGGCAGGTGAGGACTTCGAAACAGACGTGTTGGACAAGCTAACAGTAGCCTAGTTTCCTGACCTGATGGAATGCATCCAAAGGTTCTAAAATGGATAGTGGGGGAAGATAACAGATACTCTGACGGTCATTTACTAAATTCAGGGGAGCTGCGGTGTTTGTGGCAGATTGGAAATCATCAAATGTGACATCACTATTTTAAAAATGGTGATTGATAAAAAGCGTGTAACAATAGGCCCATTAAATTAACCTCTGTGGTGGGAAAATCCATAACTCTATTGAGCAAGAAATAGTAAGACGCCTGAATAGAAATAGTTGCATCGTGCAGAGGCCGCATGGATTCAAGAAAGACAGTTTACCTAATGTATGAAAATGATTTGCAGACATTAAATGCGCGATAGAAAAATAGGGAACCGATAGAGTTGGTAGATCTGGTTTCCAACAGTCAATCGATAAGGCTATAATTCACTGAAAATTTGGTTATACTCCAGTAGATTTATTTGGAAACACTAGCTTCCAGAGCGCGGCTTCTTCATCAAGCGGTGTGGAACATAATATCAAAGACATAGAATTAATACCTGGAGATTAAAGTGTCAGACTGTGAGATATTGAACAAACCTGGATTTTTGAGTCTTTCATCTTTTCGAACGTGTTGCATGTTTTGGTTCATTAATATCTAAATCCCAGAACTTCTTTTCAGTCAACATTTCGAGATCGCTTAAGGTTTTATAATAAAATATAGCATTTTCGTTCAAACAATGCATTAAATGTGTGAGGTCTAGTCTGTCTGCACCCCAGTCTTGAATCAGACTAGTTAGGTTACGAAAGTGGAATTTACAAATTATTACATGCATTGACTGCCCGTAGATTGTACATTTTAATACAAAATAGAACGCATCTGCAAATATAATTCTGCAAGTACAAATTCACCCCATAAACGTCTGCGTGAGTGTGTGTGCATGTGTGTTTGAGAGAGAGAAAGAGAGCATGTGCGTATGAGAGCACGTGACAGAGTGTGAGCTTGCATGTATTAAAGTATCAGTGGTGTTTTGATGGAGTATAATCCTGTAGGCGGATGTGCGTGCGTGTGCTTGAGTGTGAGAGTATGTGTGTTCGTATAAGATGGAGGGTCTGCGTGCTTTAGTGTAAGATTGTGTGCATGTGTGCTTGTGTGCATTTAGTGGGGTTACCTGGCGTGTGACATGAACCCAAGATCCAATTTGAGGGAGACGATGTTGTCCGAGTCACATGAGTTCCTGCTGCGTACAAGGTGGCAACGTGTGGGGACTGTACAGATTACCCCATTCCACTTTACATACTCTCTCTTGCGCACTCACACAAACACACACACAAGCACACATGCACACACAATCTTACATACTCACACACTCTCGCAGACCCTCTCTCTCTCTCTAACAGACATACATACATGTACCCCACACACTCATACCCATACACACACCCTATCACAGGCTTATACTCCATCACAATCACACACTTTACCAAGTTTTCAAACACTCAAGGACACACTCTCTCATGTACTCTCACAGTCATGGTCACGCACTCACATGCTCGCTCATGCGCGAGCACACACATGTCTACGGGATAAATTTGTATTTGCAAAATCATGTTTGCATGTACATTCTACCTTGCAGAAAAAATAGACAGTGTGCAGGCAGTCAATGCAAGCATTTTTTTAAAAAATCCACTTTGGATGTTGTACCATTCTTACACAGATGACGACACAGACAGACTATGAACTGACACCTTTAATGCATTGTCTGAGCTGAGATCTTATATTTAGTTATAAAACTTTATGTTACCTCGAGAAGCTGCCTTAAAGGAAGTTCTGTGATTTGCATACTAATAACCCAAAACATGCAGCCCATTCTGAAGGATTAAATATTTAAAAATCCAGGTTTGTTGAATATATCGTATTGTGACATTGCCATTTAAAATTCTGTGTCTTGTGATCTGAAAGTCCACACACACCTGATGAAAGAACAGCGCTCTGAAAGCTAATGGTTCCAAATAAACCTGTTGGACTATCAGCTGGAGTTGGGTGATTTCTAACTTTGTTTATCCCAGTCTGCCTCATCCGCATCATTGAAAACGTGCCATTGCTGCATAAGTGAAAGGTACATGGTGGTACAGGCAATGGATTAGCACAGAGGATTGGTTCACTAACAGAAATCAAAGAATGGGAATTTTTTTTTAGGATGGCGACCATTTTTTAGTGATGTGCCTCAGGGATCAGTGTTGGGTTTACAATTGTTTGCAACTTACAGAAATTATTTGCATTTAGTGACCGACTGTAGTGTGCCTGGAGCATGAGGTGGCACTAAAATGAATAATAGTGTGAAGCGTGCAGAGAACACTGGAAGTCTGCAGAGGGATATAGATAGGTTAAGTGAGCAGGCAAGGTTCCGTGCAATGTTGGTAAATGTGGGGTCATCTATTTTGTTAGGAATAACAGCAAAATGGACTATTATTGAAATGGTGAAAAATTCCACATGCTGCTGTTCGGGGACTCATGTGTGTCCTTGTGCATGAATCACAAGACTTTTGTTTGCAAGTGCAACAGGGAGGTCAGCCAACAAATGGAATGTTATCCTTTATTGCTATAGAGATGCAGTTGAAAAATACAGGTTATGCTTCAGCTGTATAGGGTGTTGGTGAGCCCACACTAGGAGTACTCTGTTCAGTTTGTCTCCTTGTTGAGAAAGGATATACTGTCACTGGTGGGGATGCAGAGGTGGCTCACTTCGTTGATTCTGCAATTGTGAGATTTGACTTATGAGTAGTCTGGGACTGTACTCATTTGCATTTCAAAGAAGACAAGGCGATCTTCCAAATAAACATAGAAACAGGGAGGCTGTTCGCACTCGCAGGTGATCGAGAGAGCATACCGTCAAAATCAAGGGTGCAGATTTTGGACTGATTTGCGGAGAAATTTCATCACTCAAAGGGCTGTGACCTGTGGAATTTCCTGCCTGGTGAAGCAGTTGAGGCTACTTTCTTGAGACACATTTTTTTCCCAGTGTAGGAGTTAGAACCTATAGCTGAGAGAGTGAAATGATTTCATGAATGGTGAAGCATGCTTGAGATGCCAGATGTTTCACTCCTGATCATATTCTTATGTTCCTATGTTCTAACATTGCAGCAGTCCCTTTATCTGTGAATAGCCACCCCAATCAATATTGATAGTTCATGCCTCGTACCAAGAAAATTGGCCCTCGTCCAAATTTGGAGCTTTAGCTTTTAGATCCGGTCTATTCTTCTCTCTGACTATTTTAAACCAAGAGAATTATGATCTCTGATCTCAAAGTGTTCCTTCACTGATATCGAGGTCAATTGCTCTGCCTTATTTACAAACAGAATGTCAAACTTTACTCCTTATCTAGTCGGTGCATCCGCATAGAATTAGGATACCTACAGCATAGAAGCAGGCCCTGCGGCACAAGAAATCTACCCCGATCATATCCCCTACCTTATCTTTGACCCTAAATAACGCACCTATCCTACACATCCTTGAAGACCGTCGGCAATTTACCATGGCTAATTTACCAAAACAAATTATGGGTGGCACGGTGACACGCTGGGTAGCACTGCAGCCTCACACCGCCGGACACCCGGGTTCAATTCCTGCCTCAGGCGACTCTGTATGGAGTTTGCACAATCTCCCCGTATCTGCATGGGGTTCAGCCGGGCGCTCCGGTTTCTTCCCACAGTCCAAAAATGTGCAGGTTAGGCGAATTGACCATGCTAAGTTGCCCGTAGTGTGGGGTAAATGTAGGGGAATGGGTCTGGGTGAGTTGTGCTTTGGTGGGCGGTGTGGACTTGTTGGGCCGAAGGCCAGTTTCCACATAGTACTCTAATCTAAATATGTTTGGATTGTGGGAGGAGACTGGAGCACCCAAAAGGAGGCCACACAGAAACAGGGAGAACGTGCAAACTCTGCAGGCTCCCGAGATGGAATCGAACGCAGGTCACTGACACTGTGAAGCAGCAGTGCTAAGCACTGAGCCGCCATGCCATCCTTTGGATAGTGAATCAGAAAAAAAAAATAATGTACACACTTAACAGATTCCTTTTCATCCAAGCTCTTAGCAATATGTTCGCCCCAATCTATCTTTGAAAAGTTAAAAATCCCTGTCATTGCAAACTTATGATTATAGATTACTGGAATGTTCCTATAAATGTGTTTCTCAATTTCCCACTGATTATTGGGATGGGGGTCAATTATGCTATACAAATAAACCTGAAAGAAAAAAAGGTACACAAACAAAAGCCGTGCTATTTTTTAAAGTAGAATTCTGTTAAGGGTCCTTCAGGAGGGGCCTATACAAGAATGTTTACATTTTCAAATTATATTTGCGGAAGGAAAGGGGTTTCTATCAGTGCTGAAAGCGGAAATGATGATGGTCCAATCATTTTTTTCATGAGACTGGTAATTTGGAGACGGTAATATTCGAGGGACGTGGGTTCCAATCCTACCATAGCACATGGCTATCATTTGAATTCAATAAAATCTAGAGTTGGATGTATTATGAGTTTGAGGAAATCGTTGTGAATGATCATAAAAAAACACATCTCTTTCACTAATATCCTGTAATGCCATCATTATCTGGTCTGGCCTACAATTGCAGGCCTACAAGGTCCAGACCTACAGCAGTGTGCTTGACTCTTACTTACCTATGGGTAGTCAAGGATGGTCAATAAATGCTGGCCTGCTCAGTTGTGGTGACATCATCTGAATATTTCTTTTTTCTAAATCGAGGTGGGGAATTGCTTTTTAAATGAAGTTGAATTGATGATTTCTTCAAGTGAAAACAAACCTGTGGCCCAACATGTCAACTCGCCCTCCGACTAAGTCGAGGACATGGAGGTCATGGACTTCCTTCACCGCCGCTTCCTCACTACCCGACGCCTGGAGGAAGAACGCCTCGTCTTCCACCTCAGAACACTTCAATCCCAGGGCATCAATGTGGACTTGACCAGTTTTCTCATTTCCCCTTCTCCCACCTCACCCCAGTTCCCAACTTCCAGCTCAACACCAACCCTATGACCTTTGCGACCGGCCTATCTTCTTTTCCACCTGTCCACGCCACCCTCCCCTCTGACCTATCTCCTTCATCCCCACCCCCCCTCACCTATTGTACCCTATGCTGCTTTCTCTCCACTGCCACCCTCCTCTCATTTATCTCTCCACCCTTCAGGCACTCTGTATTCCTGATGAAGGGCTTTTGCCAGAAATGTCGATTTCACTGCTCCCCGGATGCTGCCTGAACTGCTGTGCTTTTACAGCACGACGGTATTCCAGAATCTGGTTCCCAGCATCTGCAGTCATTGTTTTTACCTTTGAGCGCATTGTCCACCCTGTCCGAGATATTCTTGATCCTGGCACCGGGACGGCAAAAAGCCATTCGCGCGGTCCCCTGCAGAATGTTTGTACCTCTGAATTAGAGGTTCCTATCACAACCAATCACTTTGAACCTGACGTTCTCCGTTACATTTAGTCCTGGCTTGGTGACAGAAACTTGACTGCTTGTGCAACATTCATCTGAGATCCATCTCAAGTACATCCCAAGAATCATACTTGTTTGAGATGGGGATAGCCACCAGAAACTCCAGCACTACCTGCCGCTTCTTCCTAACTTTAATAGATGTAACCCATCTACATGACTGTATCTGATAATTTAGTCCCTTCCTATAACTGCTATGCTCCTATAAATACTTTATTGAATTCATAGCCAAACACTCTTGCTGCCAACATACTCAACAGTAGCATGGAAACTCTTCCTAACCCCTCACATCGTTGAGGAAGGGCACATCACTCCCTAAAGGCAATTTTTGCACCTGAGCAATCTATAGTAGAAGAAATAGCACAGTCTTACTGCTCTAATAAAGCACTGCTCCAGGCAACTTCAGTATCAATATTTTGTATTTTTAAATTTGATCAAGAGGCAGAACTCAATAAACATACCATCACAAAGAACCCACTCTATTCACAATTACAGACTTCCAAAAAAAGGGCAGTAAGGGTCCACTTAAAATATTTTAAAAACTATGCGCTTAGCTGCTCCTGTACTACGACCTCTCTCTCGCAGGTTCCTTCAAGTTCATCTTGGAATTTGACTGTTGGTTAATTTTTCAACGAATCACTTCGATGTCCAAAGATACTTTCCTTAAACAGCTGTGTCAAGCAGTTGTGTCGGTTTCTTTCTCCTTTAATACCGTGAGCACGAGGTTCTTGCCTTTGTCTCTCTGTCTTTTTTTAAAAGTTTCATTTTTATTCTAATCTTTCTTTTACCCAAAATTTCCAAAACAATGCAACAGCTTAGAAAACAGTAATTGCTGCTCCTGGAGTTTGAGAAAATGACCTCTAATACCTAACTACCTAAAAAAAAAGTATTAGATCATAAAGCAACATTTTTCCGGTCCTCTGTCTCAGATTACATGAATCATGGGAAAAATAAACAATGGAAGGACCTGGTATCTGCATCAAGCCGGGGGATCTGAATGGAAACAAAGTATCCATGGAAACACATTTATGATTTAAAAACATATTTTAGACAGTATGCTATTTAATCGTTTTAATTGGAAGCTTCTCGTGTTTTTTGCAATTTGTCCAGATGTGTGGATCCGAGAGTTCTGTGAGAAAGAGTTTCCCACTCTGGCCTGCAATGAGCGATGATACATTCACCGAATAGTTTATTTTTGTGCTTGCTTCTCTTGCTGTGCAGTGATTTCTTGGGAGATTTTTTTTTTTCTGAGGCATGAATCATTCCTCTTTCGGTTCGGCCGTTGTTGTTTTGCTTTCTATATTTTGCTACTCATTGGTATCAGCAGTTTACTTTGACTTTGTTCCTCTAGTCTCTTTCTTGTTGCTCCTTGGATGGAGTTATTTATTTTCTCATTGGAAATAAACAACAAAATCCTGTTGCTACTCCTCTTTTTCCCTTTCGTTCATTCCTCACGTGGACACCTCGTTCCATTATCTGCTGCATCTCATGTTGGCTCTCAGTCACTTGGATTTATTCATCACCTGAATTGTTTTTATTACTGGATATTTCACGGCATATTTTAAATGGTGTATAATTTTTTTCTGTGTCACCACATAAATAAGTGCATTTGTGCAGCAACTTAAGTTCGGCAGCATATATGCAACTTGTACAAAGAGATAAAAATCATCCACGTAATAACCAACATAGAACATATATAAAATATAAACAAACCAGAGAAGGATAAAATTGGCGGATATGGCAAATAGCAAAATCACAGATTTCTTTCTGCTGGCTATCTCTGGGTCATTCTCTGTTTTTCTATGACCCTTCAGTCCTTTCCGTGCCTTAACTGCATCAAAGATGTGTCTGACGGTAAGAATGTTGAGGAAGACAATAAGAATGAATGGGAGAAATGGTGTTAAAATATTTCAATATATGTAAAACTCACCCAATGTACATTGTCATAATAACTGTCTCTTGTGTAACAGTACCATGGAATGTTTCCAATGATCCTTCCAGATTCAAATTTGAAATAATTGGGAATATTCTTTAAAGAGAAGGAAATGCAGATTGCTGTTGGAACTCTCATTGCTGTTTTCGCTGTGCAATACTTAGATTTCATCTGATGAATACAAATGGCTACAAATCGATCAAATGTAAAAGCAACAGTGAACCAGACAGAACAATAAACAGTAAAGCAGCTCAGGACGTGGAGATCTCCACAAACAGGAGTGATGTCCAGAAAAGACTGTGGATAATAATAGTAAACAAACTCATCAAATATGATATCAAAAATAATGATCAGTAGATCAGACACTGCCATGGCTACGAGATAGCGAGTGGAACATGTTGAAAGGCCACACTTGCTCCGAGATAAGAATGCAATTGCCACCAGAAAAACTGTAAGATGAAAGAAAATAGAAGAAAATAGATTTGAAGTGATTAATTAAATATTCTCGATACATGTTGAATTTTAGAACTCAGGTTTCTTTTTGTTCAGTACAATGTCATGAGAATCACTACAGTAGCTTATCTCAAGTAAAATAACTTGCACTTTCAAAAGACAAACAGAATCACATGGGCAGAAATTTTATCTCAGAAACACGACCAGGTACTCAATACGTCTTTTTGCGGGCAGGGGAGGTGTGGGTCAGGAGAAGGTATATATTTTGCTTTACAGATTACCCTGTCTAGATGTAGTTTCCCACAACAAAACAATCACAAAAAAACACACACACAGAATCAGTAAAACAAGGAATCGGAGACTCTTGATGGGCAACTGTTTCACACAGAAGGTGGTTTAGATTTGTAATGAACTGCCGCAGGAATTGATAAATACCAGGACAGATGTAATATTCAAAAGGCACTTGGACAGCTACATGAATAAGAAAAGTATAGAGGGCTTTGGATGACACAGTGATTTGCAAAGCTGTCTCACAATACAAGGGAGTCAGGTTAGATTCCAGCCTCACTGCAACTGTCTATGTGGAGTTTACACATTTTCCCCGTGTTTTATGTCAGTTTCTGCCGGATGCACCAACTTCCTACAAAAGTCCAAAAATGCACATGTCAGGTGGTATGACTATGCTAAATTTTCCCTGGTGTTCAGGGATGTGTAGGTTAGGTGCGTTAGCCATTGGAAATGCAGGGGATAACGTAGGGGGATCAGATGCAGACTTGTTGAAATTAGCTGCCTGTTTCCACAAGAAGTGAATTCTATGAAATGCAGAACTTAGTCGGCATGGACAAGTTGGACTGAAGTGTGCGTTTCCATCGTACAACTCTATGATGCTCATCGTGCATTCAGGGGGATGGTAGTGGCATTGTACGTCAATGGGAGTTTGGTAGATTCTTACTGCTTAAGATTATTATTGTCTGGTGTTTGCGGAGTGCGATTGTTATTTATCAATTATCATGTCAAGCTGGATTTTATCATGAAGTTTTGGGACACAAATGTCTTTATTATACAAGGAGTTGCAAACTGTGCTGAACATGGTGTATTTGTGTGGAAACATGTTCGCTTTGGACATGACAAGTGGAGGGAAGGGAATTGGTGAGGCAACTGCAGAGTTTGGGGCCAAGGACACGACCTTGCAGAATTCGTGCATCAATGTATGACAGCTGAGATGATTGTCCTTTTACTGCCAGAACCATCTTACCTGTAGGCCGTGCAATAATAAAGAGGGTTGTAATCTCATTGACACCCGTTTCTTAAAGGTTTCCTTTTGTATCTATATCTTTGTAATTTATAGGTTAAGAACGCGGAGATTTTATTTCAGTTCATAAAAAAACTATAAAAATAGTAACATCTGACACAGGAATAAATATTTCGTAATTACAAGTCAAACAATCCGAAGTTTGTCACACTTTAGAGTTTAACACATGGTTATGTTGAATGGTCAGAAGCTGTGGAACAAAGGTTGGGGTTGTGTGATGAGGTTGGATATCTGGCAGAGACAGAACGTTTATCATTATCTCACGATGAGAAGACAAATGCTCTCTATTTGGAAAATTAGATTTATGAGCTCTGACAGTAGCTGAATTATGTAAACGACCAGCAGAATCTCACGAATATGCCTGAGGTCAAAAATCTTGTTCATGATTTTCTTTATTATTATACAACTTTCTTTATTTTATTCTCTTTCTTTTCTGTAATCCTCTCTAATTCAATTATTTATCACAGCCATGATATTGCAAGTGCTGATGCCCATTATTTATTGCATCCGATTTTTTTCCTTTTAAATTTATTTTGCTTTTTAATAATATTGCCTTAAAATTAACTGGTGCAACGTCCTTAACAAAATCTCTTCCTCTCAAGGTATTGGGCAGTGATCACTTTAAAAATCAACTGCGCTTCGATTTTGAATAACCGATTCAAACATTGTTTATCAAAATCTTATCAGATGCAGGTGCGAAATAGTGTCAACACTTGTTCGTCCAGATCCTTCATTATTAACGTCTAGATAAAGAAATGTAGTAGCCATGATATAGGCCTGCCCTAACAATGCTGGAATATCAATCAGTCCAAAAGGTTTTTAAGTAAACATTATATGTCCATCGGACAAATGAGTGAATTGACATTGCTATTCTATTACTTTCACGATATGCGAATGAGTCACATATAAGTTCCCCCAATGGAACATTTAACTTTGCAAACTTAGTACCAAATATAGACATCAACGATTGATCTAATTTGCATTCAATCATATTTATAATCCACAATTACAATTTCATCAGTGAACACATTAGAAATTAGAAATGTATTATGAAAGAAGCATTCCACGATTACAGTCAAATTATGGTCCTCATTATGAACGTAGTCAGGTATTCGGTTCACCATAAACAGTTAAATTCTATTTTCATAGATACTCCTACGTACACAAAGCCACTGGGGTAAGTTGTTCCCCTCCAGTTAGTAACCCACACTCAGTATAATTTTACTTTGAGTGATGCTCCCAGTAACACCTGGGCACTGGGGTTACTTGTTCCTCTTTGAATAGGAACCCACAGTCCGAATAATTCTAATTGGAAGATGCAGAGATATGTAGAACATGAGCGGTTCCAAGACTTACCAGGAACTCCAACAACAGCAATGATGGTGTAGTAAACTTTTTTGACCATTTGCCTTGGAAGATGCATTTTATTGTTTGTGGCACTAACTCTGCCTTGCTGCAGCTGTTAATCTGTTGGAATTGGAGCATTATTTAGAATTGGAGGGAATACAGTTTCAGAGACTTTACTTTATATTGTGTGGTATATCCAATGGAAAATTATGATGACACTTTCAACGTTTTAATTGTTTTCAACAACCAAATTATCCCAACAGGTATACTTGAATGATGTTTTCACTAAGTCAATTTCAATTCCCCAATTTCTGAATTAATTGGATCCTTTTGGGTCTCAAATGCGAATTGCAGGTTGTCTTCAAACAACAAGACTTGCTTTATTTCTCTCACAATTAGTCCCAAAAATATATTTTTTTGCACTTCTTTTCACTGAGGACACTTGTTGCTGAGGCTATTTCGGTCATTCAATGCCTCTCGTTGTAGAGTTCGTTAAGAGGTGTTCTACCCAACATGGTTATACTGTTGCTTTCCTTTTAATTCACTTTTGCAACTCGTTTAGCAATATCTATCTGTGAATGTATTCTCTGAATCGGACCAGAAATTCATAGCAACCATCACAACAGCTGGAACGTACACGATTTAATATTTTTTCAATGCGAAGACAAAAATTAGTTAGGTGCAACTTAGGAGAATTACCCATGCTAAATTGCCCGTAGTGTTAGGTGAAGGGGTAAATTTTTGAAATGGGTTTAGGTGGGTTGCTCTTCGGAGGGTCGGTGTGGACTTGTTGGGCTGTAGGACCTGTTTCCACAATGTAAATCGTCTAATCTAATCTAAAAACAGAAACTAATTCAGAAAGTTAACTTACAAATCAATGAATGATAACATCATATGGGACAGACTTCACTCATAAATCCGTCGTGTTTGTAACTCGAAAATTTTATTATAAACTACACGAGTCCCATTTCAAAACTAACTCCATTGTCTTGATTGTCATACAAGTACTTTTTGAAGATTTTGAAGATTCCCAACTCAACCGACCGTCCTCTGGGTGCCATCTTCCCTTTGAACCTCGAGCCTTTCAGCTACAAAAATGGGCCACATTGCTATTGGATCTTCAGAGAAGGGGAAAAACTGCTTTAGATGCCCCGAAATCCATGCTCCTCCTAGTCTTATCCTCTTATCTCTATTCGTAAGATCGCAACTCGACCTTATCCAGAATCTCTCTTCACAACTAAACTGCTACTCTCCCAGCAACATTTTCACGAATGTCTTTGTGCACCCTGTGTAATACAATCACATCCTTCTTATCGAACAGTGACCATAACTGAACACAAAACTCCAATTGTGACTGAACCAAAGTCCTTCAGAGCACCGACAGGAAATCCCTGCTGGTAAAGATATCTTTTTCACTGAACCATTTACCAATTCTGCCACATTGAGGGATATTTATTTCCTCTTTGCTTCCTAGTATCCCACCACTCATTCAGTACTGTCCTGTCTTGTGCCTCCTGGCAAGAAGCATCATCTCACATTTATCAAAGTTAAATTTCATCTACCACTGACATGCCCAACTGACAAATTTGTCTGTTTCTATCTGTAACCTGAGATTATCTTCCTCACTGCCAATCACCCTGTGAATATTTGTATCATCAAACTTACTTGTCATCCCTAAACTTCCCCTCTGTTTATCCCACTAACCAGCCTCAACACTAACACATACCACATATACGTCATGTGCGTGTAAAGAATGCTAACATGTTTCTACTGATTACCTTTCTTACTGTGGGTAAATATTTCCCTCTGCTCCTTCATAGTTCCTTCAATCTCAGCAAATACACTAACCCACCTCAACGAGAAGCAAAGGAGATGGTCTCATAATTAGGCACAAACAGTTCAAATACACATAGCTGGCAGTTAGAAGTAAGTTTGGAGTGCACATAGCAGGACTTGGTCGTAGAAAATGCCAATGTACAATTAATGATGCCAGAAGTTAAAGATGTTAACGTTTATTGGATAGGGGATATAGCAAGTGAAATTCAAGACATTTGGGGGATGTGGGAAGCAGAGGTGTTTACGATTTGACTAAAGCAAGACCACCTAAGTCTGAGCTGGACCATATGGTGATATTTGATTAGTCTCACGATGAGGTGTTTGAAAGGCAGTGGCAGTAGAAAGACAGTGCTCCATAATACTTGAGTAGTGAAGCAATGTAATGAGGGGAGCAGGAAGTGATCCTGCAAATAGAGAGAAATCCATTTCTGCCAAACTGGTAGAGTGTACCAGGCTCTGTATTGCATGTAGCCTTACTGGTAAATAATGGATATCAATCTAAAGGTTTAGGCCCTATGGCTAGGCATGTAGAAACAATTAGGGAATGGTATATGCTCACGACAGGGGTTTGGGAATCCAGGGATGGCAGCTATATTAAAACACTAGCGTGCTGCAACTTGACAGGGAATCCAAACGAAGCCAAGGTAAGAACTCAGCGGAGCATGCCAGTGACAGTGGAGGAGGATGATCAATATGGTAATGAGCAATTGGATACATTACCAGGCAATTTATGGTCGCAACATGATACAGATGGGGGAAGAGTGAAATCAGCTGGGCCAGTGGAAATAAGGTTGAAAACTGGAGCTGGGACAGTAGTGACATTTATGATGAATGAAGATATCTCAAGGGTTGGGATACCGTCGGAAATCAGTTTAGAGAATGGGTCTGCCTTCATTCAGAACGTAGTTAATTTGATGCTGCATTCTTTGAAAATCAAGCAGAGGTTTGGATGCGTATATCATCCCCAGTCACAGGGTATGGTGGAATGAATTCATGGGACGTTGACAGCCAAATTAAGCAAGACTTGCGCAAGCACCAACCTTAATTACATTGATGTGCTGCCGCTGGCTTTACAAACTAACACTACATGAGATACTTACGCCGCTTGAGATGCTCACAAGTAGACCCATGCCAGTGCCCAGGTGGAGAGACCCGTACAAAGGGCCTAGCTTGGAGCAGTTAAACTCAGAACATAAGCAATATATGCAGCAACAACCTATGATACATGAGAATACCCACCTGCTGGAAATACAAAGGGGAACTGACAGCTGTCAACGAGGAAGGATCCAGTAAGCCCGGGGATTGTGTGTACATGCGGGTTTTTTGAAGATGCTGAAATGAGTCGAGGAGAGAGAGAACTTCCTTTGTGATCAAGGCATCATCTACCGCCATCCAAGTGGAAGGACGACACATATGGTACCACCTTAATCATTGTACTAAAGCTTTCTCACCGGCACAAATTAACACTAACACTGAGGTAAGTGGAGTTTAGGCTGAAAAACATGGACACGGGTAGGGTACACAGGAGGCTAGTACGCCTCCACAGGGTTCTGAACAAGGTACTGGTGAAGTTCTTGGGAATACTGATCATTCCAAAAAAAAAAATACTTATGGAGATGTTGAGAACAGTCCTCCTGGCAGCAAGGATGGTGAAGATATGGGGGATACCCCTGATAACCACCTCTCTGATGCTAGGTCTGCATAATCAGACTTGGTGACCATTAACTTGGCCTGGACAGGTAATGCCGGGTTTACTTTGCTGCCCTAGCATGGGTACGCGCCCGTGACAATCACTGGTATCAATGGGCAAACTACACGGTCGTAGTAATGGCTAGACAGGACTGCTGCTTGTGTACTAAGTTAATCCCCTCATACGATGTTGACCATATGCCCTTTAACTTGAGCATCTGTACTGAATGGTATTTGCAGCACTCTAGTCGACCCCTTTAGCCGAATGATTCATCAACTTACAGGCAATCCCCTTGCCTTCTTTTGGTGCCTGCAACTTCAGACCACTACATTCTATCAGCAGGATGATGTGGGCTGGCAGCAACTCCAACGGTGGTATTGATAAAATACCCCGTGGTTCATCAGTAAGACTAATTGCATGTATCCCGAGGCTGCTTTCAGTAAACAGGAAGGGTTGAGTTTTGAAAGGTTTAAGTGAAATGGCTCCACACTTAGTAGGCTACTTTATGGGTCTTTCTGGGAATACAATTCAAACGGAGGTGGACACCACATTTGGGGCTGTTTTAAATTCCCGACGTGTCCCCCTGACAGGTACTTACTGGCTGGGAGGTAAGAAAGTAGGGTTGTGCATGAAGCTGACCACTGACTGGAGTGGCAGCTTTGCCCGTTTAATGCTCTGACACAAGGTAGTTATATCGCTACACGCAGCTTGACACTATGTTGCAGTCACCGAACGAAGCGACGGTATGTCCCTGATCTGACAATTCAGATTGATAGTATAGGACAGCCAAGAGGTATTCCTAACGGGTTTAAGGCCCGCAATGAGATTGCCGCAGGCTGGGAAGCTCTTATACCAATGATAGGGATTAGTAAGAATGCTGAATGGATTAATTACATTGATTACGAAAAGCAGAGATTTATCAGTTATACTGATGATGCCGTTGTGGCCTTCGGAGAACAATTGGATGCTACCACTAAAATGACATAACAAAACAGACAGGCCTTAGATTGGATACAGGAAGAAAAAGGCGGAGTTTGTGTGATGTTTGGGGAACATTGCTGTACCTTTATACCTAACAACACTAGCCCTGGGGGATCTTTGACTAACGCAATGGAAAAACTAAACAATCTAAGAAGGGAGATAAAAATAAAAACAATGCAGGGTTTGGTCATCAGGCTTTTGATTGACTGAATAATATATTAGGGTCTTGGGGATCATGGTTTGTCAAGATTGGTTTTACTGTAGGTGCAGTTTTGCTTTCTGTTGCCTTCATCTTTTGTTGTGCTCTACATTATATTTAGTCCTAGTTAGTTCGCGTCACTGCACAGCAACTTGTCGTCATTTCAGCTACGTGAGGAAAAGTTTACTCGTCTGGTGGAACCCCACTGTTCGATGGTTATGATCTAACAACCGCCACAATACAAGGAATATGTCCACGTGGGGACATCGATGATATTTCTGAAGAACGTGATGCGGGTTCAAGATTGTGAGGGATCTTGCATCTTTTTTCCTGTTGTGGTTATTGGAGGGCAGGTTTTTGGCCCGAGGGACTCAGGAATGGAGGAAGGACTCTTTAAGTTTCAGACTCCGAAACTTATTTTGCCCATGTTGGGATTTATATTTCTGGCATTGGGCAGAGGAGAGGCTAAGCTTATTGTCTTCTTTCCATGGGTGAGACCAGGATGGGATAAACGTAGTGGTACATTCTTACACCAATTAGCAGAGTAAGGTTAAGACTGAAAGGTCACGGTGATCAGATGAGATAACACAAAAAATAAACCAAGGTTCTCTGTTAAGTGTTATTATGACAGGATTGGGACTATAAATAATTGGTACATGACATTAACATAGCTAATTAATAGTTACTAGAGTGAGCTTGAGACAGGAGACTTGTAACAGATGGAATAGCTAAATATCTATCATGATAGGTTAGTCTGCAATTGAAGATCACTGTAGTGGAGTTACTAATAAATATCTAACGGTGACATTAGAAAAACATTCAGTAGAATGTACAACTTATGTGATAATGAAAACTAACACCACTGGTTTATCGTGTACCTAGAGTGAGGTACTTGATTAATGTGGTTGGACATGCTGATAAGCTGACAGAAACATTATAAAAAATATGTAAATCCAAGGAGTCTGAGGTCCGTGGGCTTTCGAGAATCAGCTTTGTCAGTGTCACGGTTTTTTTGTTTGCAAATAAATGAAGAACTCTCTGCGTGTCCTGATTTTTCTCTATATTTTCTCCACAACAGTGTGCGACAAGGTTCCTCGACTGCTAAGCCATATATTGTGTAGGAAGGTTAGATCACAGTGAATGCAGTATATTCAGCTTCTCCCCAAAGCTGAAACCCTCCAACCTTGGCAGCATCCTTGGGAATCTTTTCTGAACCCTTTCAAATATTGTTGTCAAACATCTCAATTTCAGTAAAGCGTTTGATAAGATTCTCCACAGTAGGCTATCACAGATAATACGGAGGCAGGGACGTGAGTGTGATTGAGCGGTTTGGATCATTAATTGGCTTGCTGTAAGAAGACAGAGGGTGGTTTTTGATGGGAATTGTTTCATAATGGAGTTCAGTTACTAGTGGTGTACTGCAAGGATCTGTTTTGATGCCACTGCTGTTGATAACTTTTATAAATGATGTGGATGAGGGTATTGATGCCTGGGTTAGTGCATTTGCCGATGCCATTAATGTTGGTGGAGGTGCAAATAGTGCCAAATGACGTTATAGGTTACAGTGAGACATAGATAAGCTGCAGAGCTTGGTTGAGAGCTGACAAATGGAGGTTAATGCGGAAAAGACAGAGGTGATCCACTTTGGAAGGAGTAACAGAAATGCAGAGTACTGAGCTAATTGTAAGATTCTGGGGCTGTGGATGAGCAGAGAGATCTCGGTGCCCATTTTAGAGCACTGAAAGTATTCACCCAGGTTGAAAGGTTGTTAACATGGCATACGTGTGTTACCTTTTATTAATAGAGGGATTTAGTTTTTGAGCCATGAGGGCATGTTGCTGAAAAAAAAACCTCTGGTGTGGCCACACTTGGAGTACTGCGCACTGTTCTGGTTACTGCATTATAGGAAGGATGTGGAAGCTTTCGAAATGGCGCAGAGGATATTTACCAGGATGTTGGCTGCGACGGAGGGAAGATCTTATGAAGAAGGCTGAGGGACTTAATGCTGTTTTCCTTAGAGAGAAGAAGGTTAAAAGGTGACTTGACAGAGGCGCACAAGATGATCAGAGGAATAAATAGGGCAGACAGTGAGATCCGTTTTCCTCGGATGGTGATTGCAAGCACGAAGGGACATAATTTAAACTGAGGGGGCATACATGAAGGACAGATATCAGAGATAGATTCTTCACTCAGAGAGTCATAAGGGCATGGAATGCCCTGCATCAGTCGAGGGCTCGCCAACTGTAAGAGCATTTAAATGGTCACTGGATAAACATATGTATGATAATGGAATGGCGTGGGTTATTTGGACTTCAGATTGATTTCACAGGTCGGCACAACATCGAACACTGACGAGCCTGTCCTGCACTGTAATGTTCTATGTTCTAAAACATCCTATCCCTGTAAGCTTGTTTAGTCTCTCAAACATTCTGTATCAATGTTCTATCTCTGTCTGCAGTGACCAGCAGGGTAAGAATAAGAGTGATACTGTGAATATGCGACCAGTACTGGGTTGCATTTGCAGATGTGATGATGGACAGAAAAATGAGTTTGTGAAAGGAATTCATTTTGACTATGAGGAATTTTTGAATTTATTGAGTTGATAATTGTTTTTTTTTCTCTGATGACATCTCGTATGATTCTTTGAATGGTAAGCAGAAAGGATATCAGTGTTGCTAAATTTGAATTATTATCTTGCTGTGAAATGTGATAGATGTATTTGAATAGGCATGGCGACCATTTCCAGAAATTCCCAGATCCCTTATTATGTTAAATCAGTTCTTGGTGTCTGTTTGATGCAGTATTCTGCGTGGATCATACTCTACATCTGAATGGATATTCACCCTCTGATATGAAACCCGGTATTTTCCACTGCAGCCAGCTTTTCACGGATTTCCTGGTGTCGGCTCTGATCTGCATCATGTGAAAATATTTTATTAAAGACAAAATGCTTGTGAATGTCTGGTTCAGTCCATATGTCCCGAAATGGGGAACTTTGAAAGGCAGGAATGATCTCACAATTCCCCCTGTTACTGAAACAGTGCTCTAGACATGGGCTGTACGTAGTGTAGCGAATGATATAGCCCACTGGCTGACTATTTTGCTGGGTTCTGTTATTCAGCAGAGTTTAGAAAAGCTGAACCGCGATGCGGTTCCCGTTGATCTGGGCGGGGATCAGCAATTTACTTTCTGGTCAATGACAGTCGATGTTCGGAAAGACAGCGAGGTAATTTCCACCTGGGTGGTTTAGGAAAAAGTGCACAGCGTAGGTAATGAATGGATGCATTGATATCTGTGTTGGTCTTTCTGCACTGGGAAGCAGGTAAAGCCAACAGGAAGCGAAGTGTTCTCTCCCATAATCGGTCACCTGGTGCCCAGCTGCGATGCGAAAACTGAAAGGAGTAATGTCAGGCTGTCAATCAAGGAACAGACTTTGGGTCAAAAATTCTCTTTGCACTGTCAGTAGGCACAGTTTGAGATGGGTTACTTGGAACAAAGCCCATTATATTAAAGAAAACGTGAACTCCTGCAATTCACATTTCAAGTTCTTGCATGGGAAGGTCAATGTTGAATTACTTTGTATCCATATCCCAGTGCTGTAGTAAATTCTGGGATCAGTGAGATGTTTAAAGAGAGAATCAGGGTAATTGACAGACAGCAGAACAATGTTACTTATTTTTGTACAAATCCTCCTGCAATGTATCAGGGAATGCCACAAGCCTTCTTGATAACTCGCTCTAACTTCATTTTAAGTTACTTCTAATGATGCACTACTTTATTCAGCATGATACACGAGATGTTTAGAAATAAATAGAGACGGGGAGAGAGAAAGAGAGAGAGAGAGAATGAGAGATACAGGTGCAGTCAGTGGGATCTGGAGGTAGGGAGAATCCTGGAAGAATTGATAACAGGAAAATGTTTCGGGCATAGAGACAACCAGAACAATAGACTTGCAGCCTGACAGGAAATGGGAATAATAGCAAAGGAGGCAGAGGGAGACAAAGGGAAACCGAGAGGTGATTGAGATGATTCAGTAAACAGTAAAATGTTGCCTGTGTGGGGGATTTGGACTTTCTCTTCAAACCTCACTCCGATGTATTTCACTCCCTCTTTTATTTCGGGGTCAGCGGATTTCACTCTTCGTGATGTGACCCCAGGAAATCTGCTCTTGCTCCTTTCCGTTTGCAGTTTCCTTTTACGCAACCTCTGATCCAACAGTCAGCCATGTTGGAGACACAGATACATTGTTAAGGCAGTGACCATGCTTCTTCTAGAGTGGCATCAGCAGACCCTAAGTTTTTTCCTGAATGAATGCAGCAACTGACAGCGCAAACCTGAGAAAACGATACACAGAACCTCCACTGTCTTTCCAGTGACAGAAACAAGTCAAATCCATATTAAATGGAACACCCACTCGATGCTGAAAATGCTTTCCGGTCCCCAGTTTATTTTCCTGACTGATTATCGCTCTGCACAGTTACAGTGACCCGAAATATGAACAGTTCCGCTCTCCATAGAACTTGACAATGTACCTGCTCAATTTACTGTCCTACAGTTGCGATAAGATCAACATCACTAATGTCGCTTGACTTGATTGGAAATACTGGGGAGGCAATTGTCAATGTATTAACTCCAGTCTATAAAACCAGGCACCCAGAAATGGATGTTGGATTCGAATCATAACGTGGCAGTCCGTGGAAGTTGAATTCAATATAACAGTTAGAATTAAGAATCTAATAAAACTATGAAGCCATTGTGGATTGTCAGGAAAACCCAACTGGCTCAATAATGTCCTTCACGGACGGAAATCTGCCATCTTCTTATGGTATGATATACATATGACTGCACATACACAGAAGTATGGTTGACTCCAAATTCACATTGAAATTGCCAAACCACTCAGTTATAATAATCAATACGAAGTGTCGAAGAAACTGGATGGACCTTGACGATGGCAACTTGCAGCACGTCGACTGTCGTGGTTCAAGATGGCAGCTCATCAACACCTTCTCAATGGTAATTGGGAAAGGAAAATAAATGCTGACCCAGCCAGCAACACTCACAACCCATTAATATTCATTCTCAGACATGAGTCAGTGAGGGCACACCTCACTGTACACGGGGTTTTGGATATGCACCTACATGGTCATGATATTCATGATAATGGAATTAGATGAAAAAGAGATGCGATTAATCTCACATTTTATTTCGATCCCAGCTGATGGTCAACAATCCCGTTGTTTGTTTTTTTTTCTGTCCATCTCTTTATTTTTCTCCATCGACTCAACTCACTCCACCCTGTCAGCAGCATCAATCACACTTTTTCTCAGCTGGTTTCAGTGCCAATGCATGTTCAACAGACTCGAAATGTTAACTCTGTTTTTCTCTCAACAGAGGTTGCCAGCGCTGCTCGGTGTCACCCACAGTTATAGTTTCTTTCAGTTCCAAACCTTCAACTTATTTTTTTCTTTGTTTTAACCTTTAATTTTCTTATTTCAAGGCCAAGGGCAACACTTGCAGATCATCATTAATAACCCTTGCTTTTGACGCCATTCCACATGGCGGTTTAGGGTCAGCACATTGCTGGGGATCTGAAGTCGCTCTTGACCCAAACGGGACAATTAAGTTAGATTTATTTAGCAAAGGACACCAGTGAAGCAGGTAGGTTTTCAGGCAAAATGCTGGTGTTTTATTGTTGTTCTGAGTGAAACTTGCATTTATAAGATGAATTTATGTTTAGACATCAGTTGTGGAAGGATATGAAAGCGTCCTTAGTGTAATAAAATGATTTTCTGCAATACTGTTCAGCAACAATACTATTCTACCACGTGTCACTATTGTGAAGCTACTTTAGAGACGAGAAAAATAGTGTGATCGAAATAATTGTAACTGGAACTTTGGCCGGTGTAGAGCTCGATCCATAAAGTCTGATTTTACCAAGGCATAGGTAACGGTTTATTCAGGAATAAAGCTGCCATAGAGATGGAACCTGGGGATACAATGGCTCTGGTAATAGACAGGGTTGACAATGGAGAGAACAATGAGGCATAAATCAGTTCAAGGTAAAATGAAACCCTCGAGACTATGAACTGTGTCGTTCTCAGATGTGAGTGAGAGATCTGAAGTTGGTGCATAATGAGTGGAGCTGGTGATTAAGACAGATTACGTTAGTTTCAGGCTTTAGCAAATGGATGTAAAATCGAAATAACGTTGAAAGTCAACATAGTTCATGAATTAATAAAAGGACAGAGAGAGTGAGAGACTTATCAGGTGCCCCAATAATAGCAAGAAGGATATTGTAACGCGCCTGGATAATCAGAAGTACAAAGTTTGTGAGAAGATTTGTAGCTCGGATACCGGATGAAATATCACAGAAGCGCTTCACAGGAGGCTCCCAAGCACTGAGGATGTCATCTAGACAGGGGACGAAAAGTCTGCAACACAACTTCCCAGCTCGGCGAACAGAACCACAATAATCAGTAGTACACCTAACATCCAATATGATGCGTTTTCCGAACAACAGAAAATATATAAAAGACCCCAAATTAAACCCTTGTCGATTGATGAAACATTCCATTTAAACGTTCTCAGATTCTGATCCATTTCGCAACAATCCAGTCTCCATAGAGTCTGATCTCTTTTTTCCATATCTCTGCAGATGCTGATCCCTGATTGTATCGGATTTGATGCATCTGCTGCTACAATGTAATAAATCACTGAAACAAGCCTGTTAATAATATGTCAGTGAACAGTTAGAATCCTTGGAGAGTGACATCAAACATGTTCACTGAGCAAACATTTCCAGTTAACAGCTTTCACTACAGTACTTCCCGCTCGCAGTAGTAACTTGATTGAACTGGATGTTGACATCACCGACTATCTCATCTCTCATCAACAATTACTCTGACGAAGTCGGTAAAGGGAGATCGATAAATGCTTTCTTTTCGCAGGTCAGATGATTTTGCTGTATTTTCGATGTACGATGTAATATCTCCCGCAGCCCCACCCAAAAAAAAGCACGGACAACAAAGATATTTTTGCTTTGCTGATTTCTCTTCCATTAAAAAATTACAAGCAAAAGGTTGTCAGTGGACCGGCTTGCTCTAACCACAGAGAGGAAGTATGGATTTGTCTGGACGACCCTCTCGTTGGACGAGTAAGTCAAATCTTTTTGCAGGCTATTGACTTTAAACGGGCAATATTTACATTTTAAACTTCTTTCGAAATCGAAATATGATATGAGCAATGAACGTGCTCATTAAAAGTTATGGATTAATGAACCAAAGACAGAATGAATATGAAATTGGCCAGAAGAGGGAAAAGAATAAGACCAGCGGCTACGGAGACAGGAGGTGACTTCAGTCATAATCTCAGTTGCCAGTATTTGACATTGACTCTCATATACAGAATGAAATATCACGCACACACACGGAAACAGGTTGCTCTTGGGAGATGGAATATCGATCGAACGTGTGAATAGGACAGTATACCTTTAAATGTGATGTAAGGAACTATGTTTATATTTAACCTTTAATTAGAAGGTATGCAACTTGATAAGAATGTTCGTACTTGGACAGGATATTGAGATTTCAAAATAGACACAGGTACCATCATGTGTTGGAATGGAGGGACATTACAATCAATAAAGGTAGAAATGTCGTTCATTCCAAGCTGATGCAGAGATAATGAGCTGAGTGATCAGCAACTTTGTTGTAATTATTCTATAGCATAGATTAAGCTTTCAGAGCGAGAGAAGACAATCCTATTCAGTGAACGACGGAATGTTTAATTATCAATTTGCTATCCATGAAGGGCTGTTTAATAAAATGCAGCTGCCTGTAAAATACACTTTCGTGGATAATTTTGTGGATGATACAAAGTAAAGTTTTCTTTACTCAGAGATTTGTAAGGGAGTGTAATGCCATACCTTTCAATGTAATTAACTTACACACATTAGGGAGAATTAAACAATCCTTGGATAAGCACATGGATGTTGATGTGATAGTGCAGGGGAAGAGCTGAGAATGGTTCATGGGTCAGCACAACATCGAGGACCGAAGGGACTGTTCTGCGCTCTATTGTTCTATGTTCTGAAACCTGGTGGTTGACATTGAATAGCGAAGTGTTAGGTTTTGAGTGTGTGTGTGGGGGGGAGGGGCTTTGTATAAACGAATTGTTCAAATGCCCTGATCAGTGGCCAATTTAACAATCACATTTACCAATCACAAATGTAAGGAAATGCACTTCGGAAGTAAGAAGGCAACAGAGTACTCAAACTATGAAGAAGGCTACGTTTGCTCAGGTTTTTATTTGGAGCAGGAAACGTGTGAGAGGGAACCTGATAGAAGGGTACAAGAGCATTTGGGAAATGGACCGGGTGAAGACACAGCTGTTGAAGGGTCGATAACAAAAGGGAACACTATTGAAATAAACGTAAAGAGGGTGTGAGAGGATTTTGGAATGTGTTTTGAATCCACACGGTGGTACGTGCCTGGAATGCACTGCCTCGGAAGAAAGTTGAGGCAGGTAACTTTGCAAAATGTATAAACCTTTGGATGAACATTTGGCCTGGCAGAAACGCTGCTCTCTTCTCTAATGTATGAATATACGTGGTGGCTCTTATGAAATCGCAGATATACTCTGAAACTCAAGTCAATGGCTCTTTTTCGGAGGCAGCAGCACTCAGAAAGCTAGTACGTTCAAATAAATATTTTGAGCTATAACTGATGTCGTGTGATTTTTAATTTCCCCACGCAATGAGCAAATCTGCACCTCCCTCAAGCATACCCCCAGACTCTGACCACCCGTTCCATTATGGTGACTAAGAAGCAAAGAACTGCAGGTTAGAACAAGAGAGTAACCTCGGAGTTAGGTGTGGTAATTCAGCCCTTCGAGTGTGTTCCACCGAAAACATATGTTACTTTTTTTTTAATGTGTTGGTCTATTCTTCCTGCACAGCACTCTGGGTCAGTATGTTCTACAGATTCAAAATCATCCAAGTGAAGTACTTTCTCCTGATCTCAATTCTGAACCAGATCCTCCGATACTATACATATTATCTTTCATTCCAGGTCTGGGATCACAAATGGGCCAGAAGAATTAAGGATAGTTGTTCCCTTACCTAAAAGACTTTAATGAACTACTTGGGCTTTCCATCCAATCCATTCATGGTCATCAGTATCTTAATTCAAGATGTTTTCTTAAACTCCACCAGCTACCTCAAGTCCTCAGAACACGATGTGGTCTCTCGATTAACAATTGAGCGTTAATATGACGAGCTCAGTGCCTATTCGAATCCTGCACAACGCAACAACTTTGTGCAGTATGCCATTTCCCAGATTTGCCCGAACGTTATCGATTATATAATTGTTAAAAAGGGTAGAAGGGTTTGATATTTAATGATGTTAACTTATGCTTATGCTTATGCTTAACTTATGCTGAATGTACATTACAAATTTGCACAGATATTGTTATACCAATATTGAATCCCTCAACATCAAATGCCACCCTTTCTGTCTGCCACGGGGATTTACCACTACTATACTAATTGCTGTGTACATACCACCACAAGAAAAGATTAAGGAAGCTCTGGATCTGCTGTACTCCACGACTAAATCTTGGAGATGGAATACCCCGAGATCCTGATTTTTGTGACTGGCGACTTCAAACAAGCCAAACTATGGAATGCGTTACCCAAGTAAGACCAGAACAGTACCTGCGCCACCGGGGACCGAGCATTTTGGGGCACTGCTACACCACTGTAAAAGATGACATCAGCTGCACCTCCCACCTTCATTTCGGGAACTCCGACCGGGCATTCGGACATCTATGATTTCTTCCCTTATCAACGTCATTAGTCTGGTCGTGCCTGTTTGTCGTAGTCATCTCTACCTTCTGCTCACTTTCTGACCTGCTGCTTTGGTTCCAAGCCTCCTGCATTATTAGTTTCAATCCACACACGGTGCTGATGGATTCTCTCCAACAGGATGTTGGTGCCCTGTCAGTTGAGGTACAACTCCTTTTATTACAGGTCCCTTCTTCCCTGGAAGAGATCCTAATGTTACAATAATATGAACCGCTCGCCCCTCACCAACTACTTAGCCCCATTTTAAGCGACACAATCCTTCCATACCTGCCTCAAGTCCACGTAGCACAGGGAGTAAGCTTGATATTTAAATCACCAAGATACTGTTTTTAAACTCAGCACCCTGAACTCTGTTTAAAGTTACTTGTCATTCTATCCGCCTGTGACATTGGCAGCAAAGTGCACTACAGCTTGGGAATGCCCACCCTGCCCATTGGCATCTCCTGATCATGCGTAGAAACATCCTTGTCCTTGGCACCATGAATCCTGGTTCTGAATAGGTGCAGCATCTGCTTTATCAGCACAGATATTGCCATGCTTACTGTGCTTTATCAACACAGATGTTGCCAGGTTTACTGAGCTTTACCAGTAATTTCTCATGTTGTCATCATATATGACAGTTTATTGAGACAAAGTCTGTTCCACCAAGACTTGAAAAATCTCAATTTTAGTTCTTTTAAAATATCTAATTATTTGGTTATCCAAAAGTGTCCAATTATTTATTTTTCAGTCCATTAACATCATATTGTTCATTTTGTTCAAACGATGATCGAAAGAGATCTTTTATGTCTCTTCTCACTTCAATTCAATGGCAGAGGACTGTTCACAGACACGCATGCAGGCACACAGAAAGAATTACTTTGTCGAAAAATACGAGTTAAGATATAAACAATTAGAATTATAAATAGAATTAAAGATTTAGACAATGGAAGGATGAGAGAACTTGGCTTTATTCATCCTGGACCAGAGAAGATATAGATGTGAACTTAATGAGCTGCTCAAAACAATGAAAATACTGTAAGAGCAACAAAAAGAAGATTCTTCATCCGTCAGTGGGCACTACAGTAATAGGATATATAGGCATATCTGGAAGAAAAGAATGATGAGAGAAAGTGTAGAGTCAATCGAACAAAGTTGTGGAAAGTTTTGTGTGGAGTCTGAGGAGATAGGGAAAATGTGAAATGAATATTTTTCGACGATATAATACTAGAGAATAAAAACAATATCGCCGAGCATAATACTGAGAAACAACTACCAGATAAGACGGGTTTGACGTCCATAAGGAGGAGGTGTCCGCAATTCTGGAATGTGTGAACATAAATAATTCCCCGGACCAGGTGAAACTTATTCTAGCATTCTCTCGGAACCCAGGGTGGAGACTTGAAGGACCATTGGCTTTGATATTTAGGTCATGATTGACGGCAGGATTAATGTCATGACGCTGGAGGATAGCAAATGTCCCTTTTTTCAAGAAGGGGAGTAGAGACAACCCTCCTAATTATAGACAAGTGAGGCTTACTTCGGTTGTGGATAAATTATTGGAAAAGTTTGTAAGAGCGAAGATTAATAATTGTCGAGGGAGGTAGAAGTTGAATAGGGAGAAGTCAACTCGGTTTTGTGAAGGATATGCCGTGCCTCACAACACTTACTGAGTTCTTTGATAAGTGACCAAACAGGTGGGTGAGGAGAAAGCGGTGGTTTTTGTGTGTCTGGATTTCAGTATGGCTTTGATAAGGTTCCACACGCTGGAATATTGCAATAAATGCGGAGATACATCATTGAGTGTGACATAGCAGTTTGGATCAGAACTTGGCTGGCTCGAAGAAGACACAGCGTGGTGTCTGATGGGAAATCAACGAGAAGACAGTGAGGTCTGCAGATTCTGGAGATCAGAGTTCATATTCTATTGCTGGTGATGCACATCAGGTCAGGAGCATGAAAATCGACGTTTGGGGTTTTGCAGCCTTTCATGAGGAATGATTCATGATGAAGGACTCCGGCCCCAAACCTCGATATTCCTGCTCCTAGGATGCTTCCTAATCTGCTATGCTTTTGCAGCAGCACACTCTTGTTCTTTCTCTTGACAAGAACATCCACTTCTTTCGTAAACCACGTGCCAATGACCTCATTCCCTTAGAAGCACTCACTCCCTCACTCTCTCATTTAATCTGTCGTTTTCATCCTGTCCATCTTGCACTCACTCAATCAAAGTCTCATTCACATGTCACTCTGATATTCACTTCCCCACCCTCAGAAACACGTCCCCAGTTACACACTCGTTCCCTCAGTCTCAATCATTCATTCGTAGCCTCACTGTCCCTCACGGTAATGCTGAGTCCATCACACACATTCCGTGACAGGAACACTCAATCCCTCACTGTCAGACCGACTATTTCCTGTCACACACGATCCTTCCCAGTCTCACTCAATTCCACTTTATCATAACGACTCCTCACGATCCTCATTACCTC
Organism: Chiloscyllium punctatum; assembly: GCF_047496795.1. Lineage (NCBI taxonomy): Eukaryota > Metazoa > Chordata > Chondrichthyes > Orectolobiformes > Hemiscylliidae > Chiloscyllium > Chiloscyllium punctatum. The sequence goes on along the minus strand of NC_092757.1, from coordinate 20,792,337 downwards.
ACAGTCACTCCGACTCCCTTACACACTCAGTCCGTCATGGTCACACTAACACACCCACAATCACACATCAGTGCTGAGAGCCTCACTCACAGCCTCATAGCCACACTGACACCTTCACAACCTCCCTCATTGTCCAGCCGAGTGCTTCACTTTCGTGCTAACACCCCGTCAAACTGACTTCCTCACACTCACTCCATCACTTTTTGTCCAACAATGGCGGGTGAATCCATTCCCACTCTGTTCCTCCAGCAATGGCCTGTGCATTCATCCTCGTTGTCTTTTCTCCGCAACGGCCTGTGAATTAATCACCATTCTGTTTCCGAGGCACAGACCAGAGTACCATGCCTCCTCTGCTCCCAAACCAACAAACAGTGTTCCCATGGAATCGGTTCCATTCGCAATGACCTGTTATTCCACCCAAATTCTTTTGCCGTAGTAACAGACAATAAAAATACCTCCCTTTACATCCAAGCACTGAGAGTGCATTCACGACCAAGGTGTTCCCTCACATAGATATTTGTCTCAAAATCTATTCTGTTAGTCTAGAAAAGAACTGAACATCTGCATCAGCTGTGTTCCACACCCGTAAGACCATGTTATCACACCTAATTGTGCCCCTACCAACAGAAGGTGAAAGAGGATTCGAGGATTCTTGGTTTGAAGAAAGTCACAGTGAAAAAGGTAGAGAAAATTGGGGGGAGGATGGAGAGAGAGAGAACACGTGAGAGAGGAAGAAAGGGAGAATGGGAGAGACATATATGGTGTGAGAGGGATGGATGAATTCAGGTGAAGGCATGTCCTGGTGGGTGACCCAGAAGTAATAATTAATCATAGAGTGAATTTAAACGCATTTCCGAGCTTTCCCCCCGACCCCTCCGCTTCTGTGAGGATCAGGACTTGGGGCCCAATCTGTCGCTTTCCAGTTGAAATTGTTCAACGCAACGACAAACAACAGTATAGTTCACTCTGCTGCTTGGTATCTTTAATGAACAATTTATTAATTATAAATTGATGCAATAGATACAGTCTTTGTAATGGTGACTTTTCTCAATAGCCTCTGAGTTGGAGAAACATCGAAATGTGCCCTGTAGTGCGTTAAATCTGGGGAACAAAAGCACTACTTTTTGTCTGCTACCATAGCGACTGGCTGCTTCATTGTTGTAACTTTCGAATGAAATGAGAAAATAGTGAATACATTGATGAATGAATGATTCAGATTGATTGATGTATTTGGGTAAATGAATGTTTGAGCACATTCTTCAGCTGCTGTCTGAACCTCGTCTGGGTCACGGCGTAAATCACGGTGTTTGTGCAGCAACTGAGGAGCTGCAGCATGAAGGCCAATTTCTGCACAAAGGGAGCCAGAGTCATAGAGCCAATGCCCAACCACCACATCCGGTTCCATATAGAATATACCATTAACGCTGACCATAACAGTGTGAAGTTGGCGGATATAACAAACAGTAAAATAATGGATTTCTTTCGATATCGCATTTCTGTGTCACATTGAACCTCCCCATTGGTGTGAGCCCGTAGTCTACTACGGGCTCTGCTGGTCACTATAATGTGTCTGACTGTGAAAGCATTGAGTAACATGATCAGGAGAAATGGGAGAGTTGGATTGAGAATGTTGTGGATGGTCTCGATTGCGACCCAGACACGGGAGTTATGAACATCGACTGGTACCTCACAAAACCAGGGGGAGTTGTCCAACAAATACTGAGCTGTGAGCATGAAATACCAGAAAATGTTCTTCAAACAACTTAACACGGTCACTGTTCCCAGAACCACAGCCGCCGTTTACTCGCTGCAGTATTTACTTTTCAGCTTTTGGCAACAAATGGCCACAAATCGATCAAAGGTGAAGGTAATGGTGAACCAGACAGAACAGTCAGTGGCTGCATAAAGCAGGAGGGCGTGGATATTACACAGGGGTAAGTACCATAGGAAACCAAAGTGTTCATAATAAACAATGGGAATGTGTCTCAATATCAGGTCGAGGAGAATGACCAGAAGATCTGCCACTGCCATGGACCCCAGGTAACGACTGACACATGGAGACAATCCACAATCTTTACAGAGCAGGACATAGATCGTCACTGCGTTAACTGTGAGGAAGGAAAATAAACAAAATACATATCAGCCTTTAGGCAAAATATACAGTTTTATGAAGGACTCCGCGAGATTTTCAAATGTATCACTGCATTCCAAGAATGTTTGAAATAATTGGAGCTGAAATAACAAATGGTATGTTCTGAGTTACTTACAGAAATGTGAAAAAAAACCAACAACGCATCTGGCCACATCTTTACGAAAAAATGATTTCCAGAACATTCCCACACATTCGTTCGCTTGGGAGCAGGCACCACTTTCTTTCTAGCTCCTAACATGTAGGAAGAAAACATTGTCATTGTGAGGGATTCTCTCCCAGCTCCTTGAGGACAAGCGGGGAATGGAAATTTCTGTCTTTTAGTCTCAATTGTGATCTATCCTCTATCGTGAAGAAATGTTAACCGAGGGAAAGCATATTCACACCTTTAATTGCCTGAGGCGACCTCGAAGCAGTGTGTTCTTAAACTTGGAACTTGATCTTGTCCCTCTTGATCGTATCTTTTGTTCAAAGTATGACATCCAACCGTTCACAAATAATTTCAGTTCCAGCATGCTTCAAGAATTCTCATTTATGGAATGTTATGCAGAATGTCGAATGTAATTTTTCCAGGAAATATCAGTTATCAAATGTTGTAGAGAACTTCAGTTGTCGAATGGTCTGGACAATGCCGCTACGGGAATGGTCTGGGGAATGCCAGATGGAGAATGTTGTAGGTAATGTCAGTTATGGAATGCATAAGGGAATATTGGTTGGAAAATTTTCAAGAGAATATCGGTTTCAGAATGTAACAGGGAATTGCAGTTGATAATGTTCTGAGAAATGGAATTTTTGGAATGTCGGTCATAGAATGTTCTGGGATTGCTGGTTGGAGAATGTTCCACGGAAAGTCTATTATGGTTTATTCAAGTGAGGCCCGCTATGGAATGTCCTGGAGAATTTCGGTTGTACAATGTTCTGGGAAATGTCAGTTATGGATTATTCCGTGAATGCGGTTTGGAGAATGTCTCGGGGAATGACTACCATAAAATATTTCAGATTCTGTCTATTCTCGAATATTCTGGAGAATGTAAGTGATAGAATAATCTGAAAAATTGCTAATAGAATGATCCAGAGATACTAAGTTAAGAAATCTTTCGGGTAATTTTAAAAATGTTTTGTAAAATGTTTTGGGGAATGTCGGGGATACAATGCTCCACTGAATGGAAGGGACAGAATGGTCCAATGAATGTCAGTTACTGAAACATCAGGAGAATGTCGTTAAAGAATTATCTGAATAACGTCAGTAAAGAACATTCCACAGAATATCGTTAAGAGAATGTTCGGGACAATGCCAGTTCCAGAAAGTTCCAGGGAACAACGTTGTGGAATGTGTTAGATTCATTAATATGCATTTCCCAAAGGGCCTTACGTCCATGAAGTTTGGTGAGATCAACGCCGCTTTGCTGAACGAAATTTTGCCGAAACATGACTCAACTTATTTCTGTACTCCAAAGCATACAGAGTAAGGCAATGCATTGATCATTTGATGTCAGATCTGTTTTTACGATTATACAATGTTATCTCTTAATCAGAGATCATCCCCACCTCCTGTTCAGTTTTGAATAAACACTCCCAGGTGTATAATGTCCTGTATATTTTGTTCCCTGTAGACATGTTTCTCGATTGTCATTTAATTCAGTGTATGAATTGAGTGACTCAATCATTTCAGAGAATATAGCAAACACTCAGATACAGGGCCTTTCATTCAGCTTTATTTCTTCATTTTGTCTGTTCAGGAAACAGTCTGATGTCGTCGAACTCACCAGATCTTACTGGATGAGTAACGGGTCATGGCGTCTTATCGCCATTCCTGGGTTTCTCCTGTCCCACAATTGGTGGTACCGAACAGACAGTACAGAAAGTAATTATCCTGCAAATTTCCAGCATTGATTCCAGAACACAAGACATTTCATGGTAACAGGTCAAAGATGGTCCAAAAGATATCCTGATGATGGACAACTACTGCATTCTGCAGCACCTCAGTAATATCTCAGTTCTCCTAGATTTTGAAAACAAATCTGAGCAAGCAATGAGGGTGGCAGGAACATAGAATTTAATCCTTGTGTGTTTTTCCATGCCTATTACAAAGTGGGTCTCCTTAGGGCCACGCCTGAGAGAGCAAGGTAACATCTCTAATACAACACAGCCAGATAATTGGAAATGACATTTCGGCTTATAACCTTTCATCAGGAATAGTGGCAGTAAGTCTCCAGGGTGGAGCGATAAATGGGGTGGGGTGGGTGTTGGGGCAGGGAAGAAGGTCGCAAAGTCTACAATGGGTGAATGGGGTGGAGATGGAGATGATAGGTCAGAGGTGAAGGTGGGGGAAGGTAGCAAGGAGTACAATAGGTAAATGGGGTCGGGACCGAAGTGATGTGTCAGTGGGGAGGGTGGAGTGGACACGAGGGAAGGGAGATTGGCCGGTAGGACAGGTCATGAGGACTGTGCTGAGCTCGAAGATTGGAACTGAGGTAAGGTGGAGGAGGTGAAATGGGGAAATTGGTGAAGTACACATTTTATGCGTTGGGGTTGAAGAGTCCGTGGTGGAAGATGAGGCGTTCTTCCTTCAGCCATCAGGTGGTGGTGGTGAGGCGGTGGAGGAAGCCTACATGACCTCAGCAGAGTGCGAGAGGGACTTGAAATGTTGGGGCACGGGGCGGTGGGATTCATTAGTGTGGGTGGTCTGGAGAGCTTCCATGAAACGCTCTGCAATGAGGCGTCCAGTCTGTCCAAAGTAGAGGAGATAGCATTGGGAGCAACAGATACAAGAAATGACAATGGTCGATGTGCAGGTCAAAGGTTGATGTATGTTGACGGCTCCTTTGTGTCCTTAGATGGCAATGAGGTTTAAGGTGCGAGCACAGGTTTTGCAATGCCTGTGGTGGCAGGGGACGGTGCCAGGATGGGAGGGTGGTTTGTTGTTTGGCGTGGAAGTGACCAGGTAGGCATGGAGGGAACGGTCTTTCTGGAAAGCGGAAAGCGGTGGGAATAGAAATATATCTCTGGTGGTTGGATCCGTTTGGAGGTTCCGGAAATGTCAGCGTAAGATGTGGCATCTTCAACTGCATGAGAAGAGAAATTGCGGTCTCTAAAGAAGGAGGTCATCTGGTGAGTTCTGTGGTGGAACTGGTCCCCATGGGAGCAGATACGCTGGAAGCGGAAGAGTTGGGAATACGGGATGGCATTTTTCAAAGAGGTAGGTTGGGAAGAGGTGTACTCCAGGTAGCTGTGAGAGTCGGTGGTTATCTGAAAAAAAATCAGTGTCAAGTCCGTCATCATTATTGGGGATGGAGAGGACCAGGAATGGGAGAAAGGTGTCAGGGAATGTCTCGGTGAATTTAAGGTCGGAGTGGAATGTTTTGGTGAATTTGATGAATCGCTCTACCTCCTCGCGGGAGCACGTGGTGGCGCCAATGCAGTCATTACTGTAGCGGAAGAAGCGGTGGGATTGGTGCGCGTGTAACTAAGGAAGACGTACTGTTCTACATCGCCAACAAAGATACAGGCATAGCTTGGCACAAACGGGTGCCCATGGCTATCCCTTTGCCCTGGAGGAAGTGGGAGGATTTGAAGCAGAAGCTGTTAAGGGTGTGGACCAGTACGGGCAAACGAATGAGAGTGCCAGTGACAAAATACTGTTGGGGACTTCGGGAGAGGAAGAAACGGAGGGCTTGGAGACCTTAGTCGTGGCGGATGGAGGGGTAGAGGGATTGGATGTCCTTGGTAAAGATGAATTGGGGGGGCGAAACGGACGTCCTGGAGGAGCAGGAAGGCATGGGTGATATTTCCAAAGCATGTGGGGAGTTCCTGGACGAGGGGGATAGGACAGCATCGAGGTGGGTGCAGATAAGTTCGGTGGAGCAGAAGCAGGCTAAGAGAATGGGTTGGCCAGGGTGGTAAGGCTTGTGGAAGCTGTGGGTGTGAGATCTCATGGAGTGATGAGGTTCTGTATGGTCTCGGAGATGATAGTTTGGTCATTGGAGTGGGGTTTTCGATGGGGGGGTCTTTGAAGCAGTTGTTTATGAGTTGGAATCTGGCTTCCACGGTGCATAGGTCAGTGCACCAAATTACCACTGCACCCCAAATTACCACTGCTGCTTTGAAGATGAGGTTGGGATTGGAGCAGAGGGAGTCGATGGCTGCTCGTTGTCAGGGTGAGAGGTTGTAATGGCGGAGGTGGGTCGACAGATTGAGGTGGTTAATGTCTCGCCAGAAGTTGGAAATGAGGAAGTCGACGGCTAGTAATACGCCAGCGCGGGGGATTGGTGGAGCAGGTGGATGGAGTATGTTGGAGGCGAGTGAAAGTAGGCAGGAGTCCTGATATCAACAACAAGCTCGCAGGCTGAAGCCGTGGAAGAACAGTTCAATGTCACGATGCGCATTAAATTCATTGATGCATGGACGGACGGGGATAAAGGGAAGGTGTTTGCTGAGGGCTGATCTTTCGTCCTCAGTGAGCAAATAAAGTGAATGCAGTGGAAGTTTAGCGCACTGACCTCTACACGGCTGAAGCCCGACGCCAACTCGTAGACATCTCCTCCCACCGTCCGCTCGAGCATGACCCCATCCCCCATCACGAAACAATCATTTCCCAGACGATGAAGAAGCAAGTCATCTCAGGATGTCTGCCACCCGTAACTTCAAACCGCGGAGTCCGGGAACCCCGCAACGACTGATTCTACCTCCTTCTCACGATCCACAAGCCTGACAACCCCGGCTGACCAATTGTGTCAACCTGCTTCTGCCCCACCTCACTTATCGCCACTTAGCTCGATACTGTCCTATCCCCCGTGGTCCACGAACTCCCCACATACGTTCGAGAGATCACTCCCTCCCTCCACATCCTCCATGGTTCTCAGCTATGTCTGTCTTTTTGTCAGTTACATAGAACAGTCCATCTTCCGTAGTTACACTGGCACCATTCACCAATCACCACCTCTTCCTCTGCTACATTGATGACTGCATCAGCGCCACATCGTGCTGCCACGATGTTATTGTGTTATTCATCAACTTCAAGAACACGTTCCACTCCGAAATAAAATCCACCTGGACCATCTCTGAACCCTCCCTCCCCTTCCTGCACCTCCCAATCTCCATTAATGACGACAGACTTGACACTGACATTTTTACAAACCCACCGACTACCATAGCTATCTGGATTGTTCCTCTTCCCACCATACCTTCAGTAAAAAAGCCATCTTGTATTCCCCTGCCTCCATCGGATCTGCTGCCAGGAGGACAAGCTCCACCACAGAACACGCCAGATGGCCTTCTTTTGACATCGCAATTTCCATTCACACATGGTTGAAGATTCCCTCCAATACATCTCATCCACATCCCGCACCTCTGCCGTCAAACTAACCCCCAGGTCCTCACTTTCCACCTAACCAACCTTCACAATTAACCATATCATCCACCGACATTTCTGGAACCTCTAAACAGACCCCAGCACCAGAGATATATTTCGCTCCCCACTCCTTTCCGCCTTCCGCAAAGACAGTTCTCAATGTGGCTACCTGGTCAGGTCCACGCCCCCAAACAACTCACCCTCCTGTCCTGGCACCGTCCCCCGCCTCCGCAGGACTTGCAAACCCAGCGCCCACACCACTTGACACACCACAATCCAAGAAACCAAATGACTCTTCCAAATCCATCAACGTGTCACCTACAAATCCACCAATGTCATGTTTTGTATCCGTTGTTCCGGATGCGGTGTCCTTTACATTGGGGAGACTGGGCGCCTCCTCAAAGAGCGTTTCAGTGGACGTCTCCAGGCCACACGCACCAATCAACTCCACTGCACCGTGGCCCAACAATCAAATCCCTCTCCCACTCTGCCGAGAACCTGTGCCTCCTCCATCGCTGCTTCCTCACCAACCGCCGCCTGGAGGAATAACATCATATCTTCTGCCTCGGAACACTTCAACTCCAGGGTATCAATGTGGACTTCACCAGTATCCACATTTCCCCTCCCCCACCTTACGTCATTTCCAACCTTCCTGCTCAGCACTGTCCTCATGAGCTGTCCCACCTGCCGATCTCCCTGCCAACCTAGTTACTCCATCCTCCACTCTGACCGATAACCACCATCCCCAAGCCCATTCACCTATTCACACTTTGCAAACCTCCCCCACCCACGTCTCTGATGTATCACGTTCATTACCACCTCTATTCACCCATTGGACTCTTTGCTACCTTCTCCCCAGCCCCTCCACAACCTCCCAATTTATCGCTGCACCCTGGAGACTTCCAGCCGCTATTCCTGATGAGGGGCTTTTGCTCAAAACGTCGATTTTCCTGCTCCTCAGATGCTGCCTGACATGCTGTGCTTTTCCAGTACCTCTCTGATCTAAACTCTGGTTTCCAGCATCTGCAGTCCTCAATTTTGCCTAGCCTATGGGAAGTGATGACTGAACCAACAAGAGGGAAGTAATTCCACCTACTTATTTGTCACCGTTGTACCTGTCCCAAACAGTATCTTTCCGGGCACCCACCACGCAATCCTGACTGCGTGAAGTTCTCAGGTTCATATGAAAAATTAGTCTTTATTAGTTTGATATAACTAATTGATTACAGGGGCAGGGTCCTAATTTATTTAATCCTATTAAAGGTGTTCGGAAATGTAACAAATGTGTTCTATCTAAATTTATGAATGACGCTAAAACAGATAGGAACCTTACTAACCCCGGAGATGGAGAGCTTCTGAATGTATAATCAATGGACAATCTGGTAGCTGGAATACGACATGGGTAAATGTTAATCCGTGAATGTCTCTTGACGAAAGGAATGCAATTACTGAAATGGAGAGAGTGAAAGGATCTTGTGGTACATTGTGTACTGGAGTGTTCACTCTGTCCCGTAAAACATGAGGGAAGTGTTGCTCAATTTCCCTTATGAGGTGACGCTCACTGACGCTCCTAGTATTCCCAATGCTCTCAGTACGCATGGAATATTTTGTGTAGTTGGAGGTGGGGAATGGTGAGAGTGATGGTGTTTTGAGCCACGGACGATTGGGGTAATCTATATACACGAAACAATCTTTTTTAATTCGTGGAGACACGAAGACGATAGGAATGGCTGATTGCGACCGACTGAAAAAGTTGTGTTTGCTTCTAGGATAGTAGGTATTTACCAGCGAGATAAATACTGCTACAATGCCAAACTAATGAAGTGCAAGAGTGCGTCCAACCATCGGAGTAATGAGAACATGCCAACTTGGCTCAAATGACTATTTTCTAAAATACACAAGGGAAAATAATAGCATCAGACTAGACACCTTAAAGCGAGATGAGATACCAGTTTAACATTGAAAACTCTGCAGATATCGGGGGAGTGTAATGCTCCGTGCAACAGGGTAATCTGTCTTGGCTGTAGATAGACTACCTCAATGCATTGAGATATAAACCTAAACTAAAACTCTGTACAGCGCACCAAATTGCGTAGACCACTCCAAGCAATTCAACTATAAATATGGACGGGATACCTGTCCATTTTGGGAAGCTGTGCAGCGAAGAACAGCGAACTGATCTGTGAACCGTCAGCAGTTACCAACCCAGCATATAATGTTTTACAGACTCCCTCCACCCCTCTCACACCCAACCGCATTGCTCGGTGGCACTGTTTGTTCATTACACTGCCTGAGGAAAATTGCAGCATTTTCTGGAAATGACAGGATGTGCTGCTTGCATTCATTTCCAGCGTCATATCTTGATTGCGCTATGACAAAGGAGGCTGTGCTGTGACAATACCTGGCAGAGAGAGAGATGTGGTGTGTATCAGTTAAAATAAAAACAAAAAACAAAGCCTTAGACCATCCAGATATTCCATCTAGACATGTCGCCTATATTCTCAGGATCTTTCACCTAATGATCCCTGTCCATCTCGCTCGCACACCATAGAACTCATTCGCCATCACCTTCTCCATCAGCCGAACATAGGGAATCTTATCAAACGCCTTACGGAGGTTTATCTGAATCCATTCTCTATTCAATCAATTTTTTCATTTCCTCAAATAATTCTATTAATTTTGGAACCCTGACTTTTCCAGCACAAAACCATGTTTCCTATCAGTGATAAGCCCATTTTCGTCCAAATCGGAATAGATAATATCCCTCAATATCTTCCCCAACGTTTCGCTTTGAGGAGTTTGTGCAATATACAAAAAGGGTAAGAAACAGGGAATATGTCAAAGATGGATGCACTTCCATGTATAACAATAACAAACTGAAACTCTTCCAGGAGCATTTTCAACACGGAATACCACTTCCTGCAGTTGAGGGGAATTTTGTGTGAGTTCTTGCTGTCCGGGAGCATTGGTTCTGCAGCTTTTTAACGGTAAGTGTGGTCAGCATAGTCTTTGAATCTTTGTGCTAAATCTTCGATTAATTTGTCTCATTGTTATTTTCATTGATTGTGACAGCGATATCATCTATACGAGGCCGATCTATTTTTCTGGCGCTATCTTTCCTTCTCATATCAGTAGCTACCTACCCATCATCATGTCAGCTCGCTGATTTAATGCCAGCCGGATTCTCCAACCACGGATGGCTGTCAGTAGTCGCTATCGCCCAGACTAATCGGATATTCTCGGATTGCTTGTGCTGGTGCCTTGCTTAAAAGTCCAATGGACGACAGTAAAACATTTCGTTTCAAACTTGCCCTGCACGTATTACTCGAACAGGGCAGAAAAGGGACAGTTACACCTCAATTTGTCGACAGCAGTACTCAGGCCCTGGTGGATGAGCTAGTGCAGAGGAGGAACTTTCTCTTCCCAGATGAGACCATACCACCAGCCACACCAAGCAAGATCTGTGCTCACTAGCCACTCAGATTAGTATCTGCAGTCTGAAGAAATGTCCAGAAAAAAAGGACAATAACCTTCCACTCTCTGTCACAGTATACTCTCTGCTCCCTCATATTCACTGCACATCCGTTATTCCACTAACCCCCGTAAAAGCTTAATGCTCCATCACTTTCACTGCTGCCTGAAGCACCTTCAATCTATCTCGTGAAGAGTAACCTGAAAATTTAAAGAATGTTCCACAGAATATCAATGACAGAATGTTCTGGAGAATGCCACTGTCTGGATGAAGTTGACGATAACATGTTTCAGACAATGTTCCAAACAATTACCACGTTCATGAAAATGTAAGTCTCACAGTGCATAACACATAAGCGGAAAGAGCAGAGTTTTGCTTTGTTTTTCGAATCGCATACGATTATGGTTCACCATGAGGTCATTCAGCTCTTAATACTTGCTTCACCATTCAGTGAGATCGGGGCTGATCGTAATTGCGTTTCAAGGTACATGTTACAGGAACATCCGGTCAAACAACACTCCAGGTTCCAATCACTCACCGAAAGAAATGAGTGGACCTTTCATGTCGGTTTTCATTCAAGCATGTTTTCTGCACCTATTTCTGACGAAGGTTAACTCTCCAAGTAATGCATTCCATCAGCTTTATATTTTTATACAATGGTAAGCACAGTTAATGTACACCAGCCAAAAAAAAGTTCACTTATTTCAGAATTATTCGTATTCAATCATAATTCACATTTCTGTTAATTTCACGTGATTTGCCTGATTACATTAAGCTAAGAACAACATCTCAATTCTTGTCGCATTATAAATCAATTTTTAACAGAACTGTTTTGCACTGAGCTATTCTTCTGAACCCGTTAACTTTTTTGTAGCATCTCGAAAACTTTGTGTTATCTTTTAGATTTGACAATCTCTATCTTTCACGGTTACATAATCTCCCACTCAGGTGGCTGGACGGCTATTTTGTGATGCAGAGGGAGACTAACAGTTTCGGTTTAATTCCCCAACTGACAGATGTCATCCCGAAGGGCTAAGTTTCTCAATCTGACCGCTCCTCCGTGGTGTGCGGATCCTCAAATTGAACCTTTATATCACTCTCTCTCGCTCTCTACTGAGAGAGGACCCCATGGTCCTCTGTGTACATGTTGAATTTATTCGATCACCGCCATAATTCTACAATTTTCTCTGCATTAGCATTTTTTTCGATTGTATTCCTGATGTTCTGATCATTTTATACCACGCATATTGCAAAACTGCCGATTGCTTCCTATTTCCTGATAATACTTAACACTGCATCAATTGTTCTGCCTATGACACAAAAATATTCAATATCTCTCTCTCCAATGCTCTCTGGAAAAGAGATTTCGAATTTCTCACAGCATTTTGACAAAAGAAGATGAATCTTCTCATTTGTTCAATAAATTGAAGATTTCTTTTTTAATGTTACTTTGAACATACCCGCTAGCTGTACTTCAAATCAACATTGTTGGGAGACAATACTGCTACAGCTGAATGCACTCTGACTAAGAACACATCTGGAAGGTTTTGTTTGAAGGGTTATTTTGCAGATTTTCCTGATAAGGGAAGTAATTAGCTTGCGTGGAGTTCATAGATGTTTCACTTATCCTATTACTTGAATGCAAGTTTTATATTATATACGCTAAAACAATTCCGCTTTGGGTGAGAGATCATCTTACTGATCCATTAACTATTTTCAGGAAAATGAATCAAGTCGGAACCCAGTGGGTGCTTGCATTGTCATAACTTGTTGTCATTTTCCTGGAATCGCTACAGCTTGGCTTAGGCCATTCTGTCCATCGAGTCCTCACCGACTCTCTGAAAACTTTCCCATCTCGTTTCTTCCCCTATATTTTCCCTGTAACCCTGAATTTCACATCGTTAAACAACCTAGCCAACACATGGTTAAATGTGGGGTGATATTAGAGCACCAATAGAAATCCAAAACAGACACAGTGGAGTGTGCACATTCCTCAAAGAATATCACTTGCGTGGGGCTTTGGTGTTATTAGGCAGCAGTACTCACCACAGAGATATCATGCTAACTCAGTGGGTTCTACTAGTATTTGCTGCTGACTAAATAATTCTGCCTTAGGTGTCTCCGTCACGGAAGCTGAAGCTTTCTGAGCCCTTTATAATTGGCCATTTCACCTAAGTGATTATACAGAAAACGTATTGTGACCATTGGAGGAGCAGGACTGAAAAAAGTACAGCGACATTTCCAAACATGTTCGCAACAGGAATGAGGAGAGATTTACGAAGTGGGAAATCATTCAAGTGGGAATTCTCCTTTCCAGATGATTTTGAAATTAGATTTTAAGATTATATCGAGCCTGACTTTGTTTGATTTCCGGTTAACCAGTCAATCCCGTAGAATGGGATTTTCACAGAAAAGTGCAGCTTTGCCAAATGAGATGTGCCACGTTTTGATATAATCGTTCAATAGTGGTGACAAAGGATCGTTTGGATCTCTCGTGCCCCTCAGTACTATGTTCACAAGTTCCACTCAGCCCTTCGGATCTGCTACACATGAGCAGATTGAGGACCTTCAATAGTTAGATGTCTGTTTGGAAAACTAACTTGGAAAATCCAGATTGGTACGACGCCCTGCCCCAAAACTCTTTCTATTATTTCCGTGAAATACTCCATGCAGAATTTGACACTGATTCTGGACATCTACATTGTCAAGTCTCGACTGTGTCTTTTAGTTTTCAGAAATATCACCACTCATTCATTTCAGTAACATTGAATACTCACTTAACCATTCCAGACTTGTTTTGATCAGTCAACATTTTTATATGCAGGAACCAGTCCAATGAAGCAAGATATTTACTTGATTCACCACCATATTAACTTTCTGTTTTATACATAGGAAAACCCCGCTCACTTAGAACTGCATTTTCTTTTGGGAATCCGCTCCTTTAAATAATAGCCAGCCTTGTGTTTTTCTCTGTGGCCAGGTCCATAGTCTCACACTTTAATATTACCAAAAGCACCATCTGCCAATCATTTTAACTATTCACTGATTTTCCCTATATGCTCTTACGTCCGAGTGTAGTCCAAAGCAGTTTCTATCAGTTTAAATTCTTCAGTTTGTGATTGAATACTCTCCTTGACACCTTCTGTGATAAACAGATGGTTCGTCTTTTTATTAAGGCCTTTTCTTTGAACAGAAACAACTATTTCTGCGAGTTATGAAAACTCCCCTTATGCTTGTACAATTGCACATCAACTGACTTCCACCACATCGATTTTTACATTCAGCTTTAGAACACGCATCAGACAAAAAGCTGCAATCTGGACGCCAGGTTCTTGTCAATTCCGCTTTTGGAGATCCCAATTGTGGTTGAACACATGATCAGCTGAGAGTTTCTCTGTCTGTCCAAGTTCTCGATTGCTATCACATTCTAGTGAGAAGCATCCGACATGATCTCCTTTTCCCTCGATCAAGTGATCGACAGCTCTAACTGAGATGGACATGATCTTCAGGTGTGAATTACGCATCTCTTATGATTCACTCCACACCCTTTCTATCCTTACCGGAATTAAAGAGGTCCCCTTGTCCGCATTTTCCACTGTGCTTGAAATCAGAAATAATGATGATTTGTAAATTCCATCACCTCCGGCAGGACCGTGCCATCAAGCACAGCTGTCAACACCACTCTCTGCTGCCACTACCTCATATTATCAGCATCTCACAGAGGCCATTTCCTCTGTGACAAAATCCATCACCCTCAACACTTCCACCTTCCAATGAAGTTGCACAATCTAGTGTACGCCCCTTCACTTTTTCAGTCCTTACTGTGCAAGAGCCCAAACACAATTCTGGGTGAATCAGAATTTCATTTGGACTCTTGCAAACCAGTCTCTTGTCGTTGCTGTGCACAACTGAGCCTCCTTTACATCGGCAAAACCAAACAGAGCCTGATTTGAGAACTAGTTCAACTCTGTAGGAAGAACCTTGACATTCTCATTGCTTCCTGTTTCAATAAGCGATATTCTTCTCATGCTAAAATTTATTTTCTGGATTGCTGCAATGTCCCATTGAAGTACAGGAGTAGCCATGGCCATAGCCTGCACACAGGACTCAATTGGACTCACTCACTCATTTTCTGGACAAGTACATTTCCATCACTGATGTCCGGCATCAACCACAACCACCTACTTTACCAGGGAAAGATGGCATGAAGATGACATGTATTCAATTTCCCCCTCAATAGCAAAATCTTAGCAATTGTCAAAGCCATTGAGAATAAAATCGAATTAATTTAAAGCAAGACCTGCATTACAGCAGGAACTGAGATACTGCTGCCAGATCTGTTTAGCATTCCTGCTGCACCCGACTATTCCTTTCAACCTGAACGATTCTGAATGCATCATATGGAGTGCATGGTGATCTCTATTAAAGCAAGAGTCAATGAGGTGTTCCTGCTGATCAGTAACTCTTCGTTCTCAAACGTGGAGCACTTCGTTATTTACTCTTCCTCGAACCCAGAACATGCCATCGTTCCGACGACCCATGCGAGTTGACCTCCACCATTCTAACAGCAGTCTATATCACACACCATGGGGAATTGCAAAATAAAACATGTGGCACTACAAATGCACTTTGTTAGGAATAAGGGAGGCGGGTCCAATTACCTAAATGAAAAAAGAAAATCAGAAAACTGGAGCGTAAAGTGACATGGGAGTCTTTGTCCAAGATTTTCTTTAAGTAAACTTGCTTGTTGGCACAGTAATTCGGAAGGCAGGAATAATCGTATCACTCATTTCGATCGCACTTGAATACAAACACAATGACGTGCTTCTGTGGTTTTACAACGCTCTGGTAAGATAACATTTCGAGTAGTGTGAGCGATTCTGGACTCCATACCACGAGAAGGATGTGCTAGCCATGGAGCGGGTACCGGGGGAATTCACATGAATGATCCCATTAATGAAAGGCTTAACATATGAGAAGCTACTGAGGATTCTGAGACTCCACTCAATGGAGATTCGGTGGATGAGGAGGGATGTCATTGAAACATAGCGAATGTCGAACAGCTAGATCAGGGTGGATGTTGGGTACATGTTTCGATTGTTAAGATTGACTAGGACCGAATGACACAGGCTTCGAGTAAAGGGAAACCATTTCGAAACTATTCATGGACAAACTTCATCAGTGAATCTGTGGAATGAACTACCAGAAAATTCAGTGGAGGTCAGGTCATTGGAAATTTGTAAATCAACGATAGCTAAGTTTTTTTTATTGATAAGGGTATCAACGGTTAGAAGGAGAAAGCAGGAAAATAGAATTGAAAACTTGTCGGAATCGAACAGCGAGGCCCTAGAAAAAATAGAGATCGTGCGAATAATAGGAGCAGGAGAGTTGATGTTTCGAATATAAATACTTCATCAGTAATGTGATGGGCTTATATCCGAAACCTTGACTCTCCTGCTTCTCAGATGTAAAGCGACCAGCTGTACTTTGCCAACGCCACGCTTTTCGATTCTGACTTTCCAGTATCTGCAGTATTCACTTTCTCCGATTTGCTGAAAGACCTATCACCCATAATTGAGCGGCCAAATGAAATACTTTTTGCGCCTATGGACTTACGGTCTTAAAAGGACTTGAGATGGAATATCCTGAGGTTTTAATCATCCTCGGTGTCAACATCAAACAGGCCAATCACAAGAGGGTTCTACCAAAATACCACCAATATGTTTCATCTCCCAGAAGGAGGCTGAACATCCTTGAGCTTTTCTACACAATCATGAAAATTTCCTATCACTCTAAACCCTGTCCGCTCCTTGAAAAATCAGATTGCAATGCTGTGTTTCTCCTCCTTGCTTACAAGCACAAGTTTAAATTTGAGGATCCACTGCAGAAACTGGTCTAAGATATTGGAATAGTGTCTGTAGGATGGCTTGGAAGTTTGAGATTTGTCCATAAGACCATAGTAATAAGATATAGAAACAGAAATTAGTCAATTCATCCCATCGAGTCCGCTCCGCCATTCACTGATGGCTGACAAGTTTCTCAGCTCCATTGCCCCGCTTTTTCGCCATAAAAGTCATTGCCTTGACAATCAAGAACCGAACTATCTCACTCTAAACTTTTCCCAACGACCTGGCTTCCAGAAACTTCCGTGGCAATGACTTTCATAGATTCACCAATCCCTGACTAAAAAACGTTTATCCCTATCTCCATTATAAAAATGTCCCCTCTTTATTCTGGACGCTGTTCCCTCGTATCCCCCTAGTTTCTCCTACCAATGGAAAATTCTTCTCAACAGCCAATCTCTCCAGGTTACTCAGTGTTCTGTATGTTTCAGTTGGAGACCCCTAATCCTTATAGTCATTCAGTCATAGAGATGTACAGCATGGAAATAGACCCTTCGGCCCAACCCGTCCATGCCGATGAGATATCGCAACCTAATATTGTCACACTTGCCAGCACCTGGCCCATATCCCTCCAAAACCTTCCTATTCATATAACCATCACAATGTCGCAATTTACCAGCCTCCAAAAATTTCTCAGGTAGCTCTTTCCATGCACGCACCACCCTCTGAATGCAAATGTCATCGCTTCGGTCTCTTTTATATTTTTTCCCTCTCATCTTAAACCTAAGCCCTCTCGTTCTGGACTCACCGACCCCAGGGAAAACACTTTGCCTATTTATCCTATCCATGGCCCACATAATTTGTAAACCTCTGTCAGGTCACCCTCAGCCTCCGACGCACCAGGGACAACACGCCCAGAATGTGCAGTCCCACTTTTTAGCTCAAATCCTCCAACCCTGGCAACATCCTTGTCAATCTTTTTCTGAACCTTGTCAAGAGGTGAGAGGTGGCAGAAAGAGTTCAACCTGGGTAAATGCGAGGTGATGCGTTTTGGAAGGTCGAATTTGAAAGCTGAGTACAGGATTAAGGATAGGATTCTTGTCAGTATGGTGGAACAGAGGGATCTTGGTGTGCAGGTACAAATATCCCTTAACTTGGCCACCCAGGTGGACAGGGTTGTTAAGAAGCATATGGTGTGTTGACTTTCATTAACAGGGGGATTGAGTTTAAGAGTCGTGAGAAATCTTTGCAGATCTATAAAACCTTGGTTAGACTGCAATTGAAATACTGCAATTGAAATTCTAGTCGCCCTATTATAGGAAAGATGTGGATGCTTTGGAGTGGTTTCAGAGGTGGTTTACCAGGATGCTGCCTGGACTGGAGGGCTTATCTTATGAAAAGAGTTTGACTGAGCTCGGACACTTTTCAGTGGAGAAAAGGAGGAGGAGAGGGGACATAATTGAGGTATACAAGATAACGAGAGACATAGATAGAGTCGACAGCCAGAGACTATTTCCCAGGGCAGAAATGACCAACACCAGGGGCCATACATTTAAGCCGGTTGGAGGAAAGTATAGAAGGCATGTCAGAGGCGGATTCTTTCCACAAGAGTTGTGAGTGCATGGAATGCGTTGCCAGCAACAGCTGTTGAAGCAAGGTCATTGGGGAAATTTAAGAGACTGCTGGACATGCACATGGTCACAGAAATTTGAGGGTGCAGACATGAGAATCTATGGTCGGCACAACATCGTGGGCTGAAGGGTCTGTTCTGTGCTGTACTTTTCTATGTTCTATGTTCTATATTCCATCTTTCCGATCGGAAGGAGACCAGAAATGCACACTATATTTCAACAGTGGCCTAACCAATGTCATGTACATATGCAACATGACCTCCCAGCACCTGTACTCAATACTCTGACCAATAACGGAAAGCATACCAACGCCTACTTTACTATCCTGTCTACCTGCGACAGCACTTTCAAGGAGCTATGAACCTGCACTTCAAGGTATCTTTGTTCAGCAACACTCGCTCGGACGTTACCATTAAGTGTTTCCGTCCTGCTCAGATTTGTTTTCCCAAAATTAAGCAACTCACATTTATCTGAATTAAACACGATCTGCTACTTCTCAGCACACTGTCCCAACTAGCTCAGATGCTGTTGTATTCTGACGTAACCCACTTCACTGTCCATGGTACCTCCAATTTTGTTGTCATCTGCAAACATACTACCTGTACCTCATACTCGCATCCAAATCATTTATGTGAATAGCAAAAAGAAGAGGACACAGTACCGATCTTTGTGGCACTCCACTGGTCTCAGGCCTCCAGTCTGAAAAACAACCCTCCACCACCACCCTCTGTCTTCTCCCTTTGAGCCCGTTCTGTATCCAAATGGCGAGTACTCCCTGTATTCCATAAGATCTAACATGGCTAATCAGTCTCCCATGGGGAACCTTGTCGAATGCCTCTATTGATCCGCCCTCATCAATTCTCTTTGTTACTTCTTCAAAAACCTCAATCAAGTTTGTGAGACATGATTTCCCACGCACAAAGCCATGTTGAATCTCCTAATCAGTCCTTGCCTTTCCAAATACATGAACATCCTGTCCCTCACGATTCCCTCCAACACCTTGCCCACCACGAAGGTCAGGCTCACCGGTCTATAGTTCCATGTGTTGTCTTTACCGCCCTTCTTAAACAGTGGCATCACGTTTGCCAACCCCAGTCATCCGGCGCACCACACCTATGAATATCGATGATACAAATATCTCAGCAAGAGGCCCAGCAATCACTTCTCTGGCTTCGTACAGGGTTCTCAGGTAAACCTGATCATATCCTGGGGATTTATCCACCGTTATCCATTTCATGAGATCTGGCACTGCCTGCTCTGTAATCTGGACATTTTGATAAATGTAACGTCGATTTCCGTATAGTCTATATCTTCCAAATCCTTTTCCACAGTAAATATTGATGCAAAATATTCATTTTGTATATCCTCCATTATCTGTGGCTCCACAGAAGAAGGCCGCCTTGCTGATATACGAGGGGCCACATTGTCTCCCTCGTAACACATTTGTCCTTAATATATGTATTAAAACCCTTTGGATTATCCTTAATTCTATTTGCCAAAGTTATCTCATGGCCCCTTTTTTGCCCTTCTGATTTCCCTCGTAAGTATACTCCTACTTCGCTTGTAATCTTCTAAGGATTCACTCGATCTATTCTGTCTATACCTGACATATCTGAAAATGTGTTGCTGGAAAAGCGCTGCAGGTCAGGCAGCATCCAAGGAGCAGGAGAATCGACGTTTCGGGCATAAGCCCTTCTTCAGGAATGAGGAAAGTGTGTCCAGCAGGCTAAGATAAAAAGGTAGGTAGGACGGACATGGGGGAGGTGCGTTGGAATTGCGATAGGTGGAAGGAGGTCAAGGTGAGGGTGATAGGCCAGAGTGGGCTGGGTTCAGAGAGATCATGCAGATGATTGCAGGTTAGGAAGGCGGTGCTGAGTTCGAGGGATTTGACTGAGACAAGATGGGGGATGTGAAATGAGGAAACTGGAGAAATCTGAGTTCATCCCTTGTGGTTGGAGGGTTCCTAGGCGGAAGATGAGGCACTGTTCTTCCAACCGTCGTGTTGCTATGGTCTCGCAATGGAGGAGTCCAAGGACCTGCATGTCCTTGGTGGAGTGGGAGGGGGAGTTGAAGTGTTGAGCCACGGGTGGTTGGGTTGGTTGGTCCGGGTGTCCCAGACGTGTTCTCTGAAACGTTACGCAAGTAGGCGGCCTGTCTCCCCAATATAGAGGAGGCCACATCGGGTCCAGCGGATGCAATAAATGATATACCTGACATGTGTTTCCTTCTTTTTCTTAACCATAATTTCAATTTTAATACTTCTAAATAACATCGAGTATAAATCCTGCGTCTTTAACAAACGTTCCTAATTTGTTAAGCCTTTCATTGCTGGGTTTATTCTCGTGAAGTTCCTGTGAAGACTCCCCAGTGGCAACAAACTGTCCTTGCGGCATGGTACCCAAAACTGTACACAATATTCCAATTGTTGTCAGTCCAGAGAGTTACGGAGCATCAAACATAAATCCCTTCTTTTATATGCAATTCCTCTTAAAATAGATGGAATAATTGCATTTATCATCCTGAACATCGACTTACTCTGGCAAGTGTACCTGAACAAATCCTGGAAAATAACTATCAAGTCTCTCTGCATTTCAGACTTCGGAAATTTCTCCCGATTTAGAAAGGATACTTCGTACCAAAGTTCATGACTTCACACTTCTCTCCTGCACTTTTCAAATCCGTCTGCACTCGCTCCGCCCCCACAATGCGAACTGCCCCTCCACTTATTTTTGTATCTTCTGCAGATAGAAACTGAACGCACAGTTCCTTCATGTAGATCGCTAATGCAGACAGTAAAAGGCTTTGGTTCCGAACCTGAGCTTTATGGGCCAACATCTGCTCCAACAGCCGTCGTGACAACGTTCTTTTCCTTCTCACTCCTCAAATTTCTGTCAGACAGTCAAGCCTCTTTTCAGGTACTTTTCCTACTCTATAGTCTCCTGTGCAGCATCTTGTCAAAGGCCTTCTTTAAGTCCAGGTAGTTAACATGCATGGACTCCCGTTTGTTTGATTGCTCCTTACATCCTCAAAGAATTCTTGCGGATACATAGGGCAAAACTGTCCCTGAACGAAACTTTACTGACTTTACCCTATTTTACCATCCACATCCGAGTATTTAGAAATCTCATCGGACACAATGGATTCCAAGATGTTACTCATGGCCGAGGTTCGGCAAAACGGTCTATAATTTTCGGTCTTTTGCCTTAGTCATTTTTGAAACACCTGTGTTGCATTAGCATTTCTTTCATTGCGCTCAGACTGTCTCCAATCCTCATGGATCCTGAAGGATCACCATTAAGGCATCCACTATCTCTTTGGCTATCTTCCTTCGACCTCTGAGATGTAAACTTTCTGGTCCAGCTAATTAATCCATCTTCAGGCCATTCAGTTTTTCGCAGCATCTTTTTCTTCACCAGCACTCTCAGCTCTGCCCCCTCACCCTCTTGAAATTTTGGATGAAAGATGTTCAATCATTCAGTGGCTAATCTGAAGGAGTATACCGCCAACATCAGGAAATATGTGGAGGTTGCGTGCCAAACGGGACAATCAGTATATTCGCCAGCCTGAAACCATGGATGAACCAGAATCTATGCAAGAACAAATGTGTTCATTCAATGCTGCCAATTCGGACTTTCAGAAGAAATCCAGACACAACTTCGATAAGCCAATTATAGATGCCAAGTGGCAACAGTGGACTCCGTTTGAGAAACACTTGACTACGTTTGCGTGGACAACTGTCGCTTTTAACATGGCTAAAAAAATATAAAGCCGAACACAATTTCTGACACAAGATGTACCCTTCTCCCAGCGGGCGCATATTATTACAGAATCCCAGCAGTGTGGCAACAGTCCATTTGGCTTAACAAGTCCACACAGATCCTTCAAAGTGTAACCTACCTGGATCCATTCCTGACGCCATTGCACTCGATTAACCCTTCAATAGTGCACCTACACATTACGTCCATGAACAGTATTGGAAGTTTATTACGTCCAATTCATCTGAACTCCATATAACTAGAATAGTGGGAGGAAACCGGAGCACCCAGAGAAAACCCACACAGACACAGACGGATTGCGCAAAGGCCTCGCAAACAGTTGCTCTGAGCTGCAATGGTACATAGATCCCTGCCACAATGAGGTCGCAGTGCTAACCACTGAATCATTGCATTGCCTGCTTGGTTGACACAGCAGGACATTGCAAATTTGTCACCTGCCCGAAAGCTATAATGCACTTGTTTCTCAGGAAACACCACGTACGTCAGACCAGCTTTTTTGGTGACTGAACTCAATGAAAGCGACTGACCCAAATGGATTCCCCGGCACGAGATTAGATTAGATTACTTACAGTGTGGAAACAAGTCCACACCGCCCCTCCGAAGCGTAACCCACCCATACCCCTACCCCTACATCTACATTTACCCCTTACCTAACACTATGGGCAATTTAGCATGGCCAATTCACCTGGCCTGCACATCTTTGGACTGTGGGAGGAAACCGGAGCACCCGGAGGAAACCCACGCAGACACAGGGAGAACGTGCAAACTCCACACAGTCAGTCGCCTGAGGCGGGAATTGAACCCGGGTCTCAGGCGCTGTGAGGCAGCAGTGCTAACCACTGTGCCACTGTGCCACCGTGCCGCCCACTAGTGGGAGTATTCTCTAATATCTTTAACCTGTACTTGCTACAATCTGAAGTTCCCTCCTGCTTCAAGAAGGCCAGCAAAATCCAGGTATAACACAAAACAAATACAACGTGTCTCAAAGACTTCCAATCTGTGCCTCTCACCTTCAGAATTATGAAAAGCTTCAAGAGATTACTTCTGGCTCATATCAAATCTATCATGACTTGATCTCTTGCAGTTTGTCGACTGACTCAATAGGTTCAAGTTACATACCATCTTTCTAGCTCTACACTACTCTCTGGAATATCTGAACATCCATATGACCTACATCAGGCTTCTACATTATGACTACAGAATCGCCTTACAACACTATGCTTGTAATCAAACTAATATCATCGCTCTAAGACCCAGGTGGTGGCTCTTCCATCTGCAATTTGAACCCTCAGTTCTTGACCCACAGACCATAAACTGTGAAACGAGACAACAGTCATCACAACTGTTTCAGGTCACACAGCCCTGCCAGACCAGTTTAAGACTTCTCCAGTATCTCTATCAATTCGCCCCAACAGAATAAGAATCCCGGCCTTGTCCCCAATACAGATACCGCCCATAACCTGTCTACCTGTGTTGACATCTTCAGGGATTAGAGAATTTCTCGTGGATTTGTCACACGGCTGAAGCTCTGGATCCAGGTTTGCTCGCTGGGGTGCAAGTTTTGCTTTTAGGTGTTGTGTCACAATGTAGGTAACAATAATCAGTTACCATCGGGACCTACACTGGTTCTGGTCATCAGCTTTCTATTTATGCGTTTCGGCGACCTTCGTTTGGCGATGTCATTTCCTCTGGTTAGATCACTGAGACGTGGCTTCATGGGGACAGGGCCTGGGAAATGAATATTCAAGGCTACACGTGCTATCGTAAGGACAGACTGACGGGCAGAGGGGGTGGGGTGGCCTTGTTGGTAAGGGAGGATATTCAGTCCCTTGCGCGGGGGGAACTAGAGTCAGGGGATGTAGAGTCAGTGTGGATAGAGCTTCGAAACACTAAGGGTAAAAAGACCCTCATGGGAGTCATCTGCAGGCCCCCAAATAGTAGTCTGGATGTCGGATGTAAGTTGAATCAGGAGCTGAAATTGGCTTGTCGCAAAGATGTTACGACAGTTGTTATGGGGGATTTTAACATGCAGGGAGACTGGGAGAATCAGGATGGTATCGGGCCTCAAGAAAGAGACTTTGTGGAGTGCCTCAGAGATGGATTTTTAGAGCAGCTGGTGCTGGAGCCGACCAGGGATAAGGCGATTCTGGATCTGGTATTGTGTAACGAACCAGAATTGGTCAGTGACCTCGAAGTGAAGGAGCCATTGGCAAGTAGTGACCATAATACAATAAGCTTCAATCTGCAATTTGAGAGGGAGTGGGTACAATCGGAAGTGACAATATTTCAGTTGAAAAAAGGGAAATATGGAGCTATGTGGGAGCAACTGGCCAAAGTTCAATGGTGCAATACCTTAACAGGGAAGACCGTGGAGGAACAATGGCGGATATTTCTGTGTATAATGCAGAAGTTGCAGGATCAGTTCATTCCTAAAAGGAAGAAAGATCCCAGGAGGAGTCATGGGCGGCCGTGGCTGACGAGGGAAGTAAAGAAACATATAAAGTTAAAAGAGAAAAAGTATAACATAGCGAAGATAAGTGGGAAAACTGAGGACTGGGCAGCTTTTAAAGAACAACAGAGGATTAGTAAGAAGGAAATACGCAGAGAAAAAATGAGGTAGGAAGGTAAACTGGCCAAGAATATAAAGGAGGATAGTAAAAGCTTTTTTAGGTATGTCCAAGGCAAAAAAAATGGTTAGGACAAAAATTGGGCCCTTGAAGACAGAAACAGGGGAATATATTACTGGGAACAAAGAAATGGCAGAGGAATTAAATGGGTACTTCAGATCTGTGTTCACTGGGGAAGACACAAGCAATCTCCCTGAGGTAACAGTGGCTGAAGGACCTGAACTTAAGGGAATTTATATTTGCCAGGATTTGGTGTTGGAGAGACTGTTAGGTCTGAAGGTTGATAAGTCTCCGGGACCTGATGGCCTGCATCGCAGGGTACTGAAGGAGGTGGCTCCGGAAATCGTGGATGCGCTGGTGATTATTTTCCAGAGTTCAATAGAATCGGGGTCGGTTCCTGAGGATTGGAGGGCGGCTAATGTTGTACCACTTTTTAAGAGGTGGGGCGGGAGAAAGCAGGAAATTATAGACCAGTTAGTCTGACCTCAGTGGTGGGAAAGATGCTGGAGTCTATTATAAAGGATGAAAGTACGGCATATCTGGATAATAGTAACAGGATAGGACAGAGTCAGCATGGATTTATGAAGGGGAAATCATGCTTGACTAATCTTCTTGAATTTTTTGAGGATGTAACTCGGAAGATGGATGAGGGAGATCCAGTGGATGTAGTGTACCTGGACTATCAGAAAGCTTTTGATAAAGTCCCACACAAGAGGTTAGTGAGTAAAATTAAGGCGCACGGTATTGGGGGCAAAGTACTCGATTGGATAGAGAATTGGTTGGCTAATAGGAAACAAAGGGTATTGATTAATGGCTCCATTTCGGAATGGCAGGCAGTGACCAGTGGGGTACCGCAGGGATCCGTGCTGGGACCGCAGCTTTTTACAATATATGTAAATGATATAGAAGATGGTATCAGCAATAACATTAGCAAATTTGCTGATGATACAAAGCTGGGTGGTAGGGTGAAATGTGATGAGGATGTTAGGTGATTACAGGGTGACCTGGACAAGTTAGGTGAGTGGGCAGATGCATGGCAGATGCAGTTTAATGTGGATAAATGTCTGGTTATCCACTTTGGTGGCAAGAACAGGAAGGCAGATTACTACCTCAATGGTATCAAATGAGGTAAAGGGGCTGTTCAGAGAGATCTGGGTGTTCTTGTCCACCAGTCAATGAAGACAAGCATGCAGGTACAGCAGGTCGTGAAGAAGGCTAATAGCATGCTGGCCTTCATAACAAGAAGAATTGAGTATAGAAGCAAAGAGGTGCTTCTGCAGCTGTACAGGGCCCTGGTGAGACCACACCTGGATTACTGTGTACAGTTCTGGTCTCCAAATTTGAGGAAAGACATTCTAGCTATTGAGGGAGTGCAGCGTAGGTTCACGAGGTCAATTCCTGAAATGGCAGGATTGCCTTACACGGAAAGGCTGAAGCGACTGGGCTTGTATACCCTTGAGTTTAGAAGATTGAGAGGGGATCTGATTGAAACGTATAGGATTATGAAAGGATTGGACACTCTGGCAGGAGGAAACATATTTCCGCTGATGGGGGAGTGCCGAACCAGAGGACACAACTTAAAAATACGGGGTAGACCATTTAGGACAGAGATGAGGAGAAACTACTTCCCCCAGAGAGTGGTGGCTGTGTGGAATGCTCTGCCCCAGAGGGCAGTGGCGGCCCAGTCTCTGGATTCATTTAAGAATTGGATAGAGCTCTTAAAGATAGTGGAGTCAAGGGTTATGGAGATAAGGCTGGAACAGGATACTGATTGGGAATGATCAGCCATGATCATATTGAATGGCGGTGCAGGCTCGAAGGGCTGAATGGCCTTCTCCTGCATTTATTGTCTATTGTCTATTGTCTATTGTCATTTCCGGGGGGTTTATCATTTCCTGTTTTACTTGCT
The DNA here is from genome assembly GCF_047496795.1 of Chiloscyllium punctatum. Lineage (NCBI taxonomy): Eukaryota > Metazoa > Chordata > Chondrichthyes > Orectolobiformes > Hemiscylliidae > Chiloscyllium > Chiloscyllium punctatum. The sequence continues at coordinate 20,765,580 of NC_092757.1, read as the reverse complement.
CTTTCAGATTGTGGAAAGTTTGTCCAATGAACACTATCCACGGATTTCTCTGCAACACACAAGCAAGAAAATCGGATCCAGAAAACGTTTGCCACTCTCCCCAACATCAGTGAAATGACATAAATAACTGCCAGACTGCTCAGATCTCTTGGCATCATAGTAACTCACAAACTATCCATCAAACTAAAACTGAAGCTCATGAATTGAAAGACAATATGCATTCGATAAGCAAACTCGTGACAATTACAAAGTACCTTGCAAGAATTGTAACAAACATTACATTGGACAAACAGGATGAAAACTGCCCAACAGGGTACATTACCATCAACTAGACACAAAGCGACATGACAAAATCTCACTAAGATCCTTATATACAGGTGAAGAAGGACATCATTTCGACAGGGACCACATCCATCTGAGGACAAACTAATCAGGGACACGCACAGAGAATTCACATCAATATGGCATGCCAACAGGCATTCTATCAACAAGAACATTGGATTAGACTCTGAGAAAAGAACAGGAAAGGACATCATCACATGAATTGACATCACCAACCGATTTAAAAGTGAAAACATAGATTGAAAGCGTGGCACTAGCACCCGTGCTCCACTTTTGGCTCATTGATGGTGTTTCCAAGTATGGTAACAAAACATATGATCACAAAATTTCGAGCTCAGGCAGCAAATGTACATCAGAACCTTCAGTATCGTGAGAACGTTTTACCAAGATCCATTTGTTCTGCAGTACCCGCCATTGAACTACCGTTTACTATTTTCGCCCTTTTTTATTATATTTACCAACGCTCATTACCTCACACTGATTCGAATTAAACTTCACTTACCATTACTCTGCTGCGTTTATCATCTGTTCGATATTAGGCTGTAGCCTGAGACCATCTGCCTCACCTTCATGATATCTGCAAATATACTAATTGTAGCTTCAGGTTTCACGTCCAAGTTACTCTGGTACAGACTAAATATCAATAGCTTATGCAGAGATCCCTCTGGTACACTGTTGGTGAAAGGATATCAAACAGCAATTTTGGATACAATTTACCGACACGCCTTGGATCCCATGGATTCCTCCCTTTTGGACAATCGTTTCATTTGGGACCTTATCAAAGGCCTTCATGAGTCGAAGTAAAATACATCATCTGCACTGCCCTCAACATTATTTTTATAAACCATTTTAAAAAGAAAGGCTCGACATAATTCTTCAAACAGCATCTTCCTCTGAAATTACCTGGTCCATCACTCCTCTTCTTCTTGAAAAAAGGTAACACGTGAGCGAACCGCCAGTCCTTCTGCACTCCAGCTGTGGCCAGCAACTTATTTAATAGATATGACAACGCCCAAAAAATCTGCTCCTTCCCTCACATAGCATTGTGGGACACATTTCGTTGTGCACTGGAGACGTCTTCAAATTTATGCCAGCGAATACATATATTACCTACTCCTTATTGATCCTCTCATGATTTGGAACCTCACCATCCCAACTGAATTCGACGACTGCAATGCCTTTCTACTTTTTGAATGCTGAAAAGGAACCACCCTTTAGCTGTGAATCCTTTTAGTTTAACTCTACTTATCGAATACCTTTTGACTTTTTATTCATTGATTTGCCAGGTTGTTTAATGGCCTTATTTGCCTATCGTTTATAAGGACCCACTTGCACTCTTTGTAGTTTCGAAGAGCTTCGCCTTTTTTTATTGCACTGTATTTTTTCTTCAAACTCGCAACATCAATTGTTCAGTGGGTATTAGAATTCCTGCTTTTGCCATTCACTCTTCGACGAGCTCACTGACTCTGAATTCCCACGATATCATTTTCTACCATCAATTCAATCCTCGCCATCAGTAGAAAGGCCTCCAGTTTCTACAGCCTTTCGTGACAACCCTCGCTTTGTGCTACATTCTGAAACTGTTTGAGCACTCCGCACGTCTGCAACCTTACCCACTGTCTACAATTTTCTCAATCTCCGTGACACTTCCCATCACTGTAATGCTCCTTACCTCTGACCATCTCCAGTCACTCTTCGCCTTCTTTGCTCTCGAAAATCCTGTCGTCACAAAAAAACGTCTGTGACTGTAACAACCACTTGGTTCATGTAATAACTTACATTCCCTTCAACTGCCTCTGTCTCTAACCCCAGACAACCCATACATTCCTTGCTGACCCAGTAACCACAGGCAACTTCTGCAGGTCAGAGAATTACTAACTTCCCCTGTCTCGAGTACTCTTCCAAACCCTGCATTTGTCGAGAGACTCCACAGCCCTACGTGTTTTTGCATAAACTTCCTGTGTCTCTAATGTTTAACATCTTTGTAACCATCTCTTGTTGCTAACTACCTCCTCCTGTTCTGATAACTCTCGGGAACCTTGCGAAATTTTACAATGTCTGCATGCTCTGCTTCATCGGATACATGGTGGGACATTGGCTCAGTGGTCCGCCCTTCAGCCTCGCAGCGCTGGGAGCTGGGCTCGATTCCAGTCTTGGGCGACTGCCTTTGTCGACTGCGCAAGTCTACCACGCCTGTGTTAATTTCATCTGATTGCTCTTACTTTCCATCACAGTCCAAGAAAATACAAATATATGGATTGTCCATTGTGTTCAGGATGTGCAGGCCAGGTGAGTTTCTTTTGAGAAATGCAGGATTTCATGTATATGTTGAGGGATGTGCCTGGCTGGGATTCTCTTCAGAGGGCAGGATGGCCTGTTCCACACGGTGAAGATTCTATTCAGATATTCCGAAAGTCCTGTCACCTATTTTTGCCTTATCCTCAACATTCACGTTATCTCTGTGAAATGCTACAGCCTTGCCGATGTCAGCTCTTACAGTCGTTACAAAGATTTATTTGACTGTCACCTCTTCCTGTCCTTACAATCTTTCTTCTGACTGTAACTTTCGTCATTCGTTACAACAGTCTTAATCATTGTTATCTACTGGTCCTCCTCAAACCATTTATATATCTGCAAAATGTCACCTGGATTGTCTCAACTTTGACAGACATGTCCTCAAATCTGCTCTGTATCAAACACGTAATCATGTCTTGATAAATCTCATTGTGATAAGCTACCTGTAGCCCTCCGACACGGATGATCTGCATAAGCTAGTCCCAGACCTACCGCCTCCCCTGTGTCGCTAATCTCCTCCACTCCCCATAACATGTTCGCTGTGACCTCCTCAAGAGTCTCTTGAACTCTCTGTAACACTGTCCACACAAGTGTAATCTTCTTCAAGAAATGCAACCTATCCTTTCCATGTAAACCCTTACTGCAGTTCCTATCCTGGTGCTCCTTCTACCAAAACAACCTTCCATGACAGTGAACTTACCTTCAGTCACGATATTCAGACTTAACTGTGTAACCTTCTTCATGAAAACTACTTCAGTCTCTTCCAACGTTCCTATTTGTGTAATCTCTTCTTCACCGAAAACCTTTCCCATCTTTGACTTTTCCAGGGCACACAACACTCACTGTCTGGAAAAAATCGTACCCGAGAAACTGCTCCGTCTCGGTAATCTACTCCATCTCCTCAAGTATCCATAATCTACTGCAGCTCCTACTGCCCTCCCTTCCTACATAACCTCTATCAGTCCCAAAAACACCATCAGTCTCTGGACACACTCCAATCATCTCTATCTGTGTCGTCCTCTTTGGAACCTGTAATACTCTCGATCTGTCAAAGCTAGTCCAATGTATGTGACTTTTGTAAACCATTTCCGAGAAGGCTCACAATCCATGTAAAATCTTTCAGTCGCTATCGCCCAACCTGATAATGTAAGCTCCTCCAGTCTCTACATTCATCGACTGGTCTCTATACAATATCTCGCTCTCTCCCGTATTTGTGGAAACGTCTGCCTCCTCTTCAATCGTACTTACCACAGGAACATCCACCTGTTTGTGCAATGTTTCCTTACCTGTGAAACAAAGGTTGCTGTACATATCTCCGGGAAAATCTGCGAGATTCCATAGTCTCCGTATCTAAGTAAACTCCTGAAGCTAAGTCTTCCTATATTTATAAACATCTTTATTGATGACTATCCTCCATTTGTCGATTTGTTACTCCAGACGACACAACTGTTTTTATCTGTGTAATCAGCTCTGTTTAATGAAACACTCCCTGATTGCGTACACCAACCCTGTCCTACAAACATTATTATCGCTGCAAACTGCTATATCACTCCCATCCACCACATCTCCATGAACTCTGGCCGACCCTTCCACTCTGCACCGTTATATGACCTCCTGTGGCTTTATGATCCTTCCTCCCTTTGATTTCATCTCCAGCAGCAAAAGCCCTCGCAACTTGGGTCATCTCCTTTAGATGAGACAATTGATGCCTCCACAACTCCCTCCATTGCAGAAAACTCTTCTCAAGTTTGAAATTTGGTGCAGACTCCATATTTCCCAATTTGCTGAATCAATGTCCTGGTATAGCAATTCTTCTCTTCGAATGAAATCATCCATTACTTAAACCCTACCTAACTCTGCAAATAAATCTAGTCCCCAAAAGAAATTCATACTACGAATACTTGGAATGTCCCTACATACATTTCTCCGGCTCCACCCTCCTTCATCACCATGAACACTAACAATTACTGAAGCCTCCTTTTTCTACAGAAAAAAACTCCTAAGGTCTGCAAAACCCTCCAGCCTTGCTATTGCTCCCTATCTTTCTAAGCTCACACACTCTGTCAAGCACTTCTGGGGATCCTTTCAGAGGAAATAAGAGTTGTAGTGTCCGGGCCAAAGTACGGATGTAGAAGGTTTGCAGAGTCTGGAGGATTGTACATATGTAGGAAGAGACGTCGATCCTGCAGGAGTTTATAGTTGCTAGAATTATATAGCTTGCAGGATGGGAACGAGAATGTGTTTTGGAACCTGTCATATGTTATCATTTGAACCACTGATTTTTATTTTTCTGATTGGACTATGCGTTTTAGGTAGAAAATAATTTGGAGATGCAAATGCACAGCCCGAGATCTTATTGATCGGATTCTGCAGCTTCAGCAAATCTCCTTAACTTGGTGACAGCTTACAACCATGAGCACTCCCGTACCTATGTGACCTTGACTCAATTTTTTTAACCCAAGTATCACTGAAACTATCACTTCCTGCATTTGTAACGAGACAGTTGAATTGACAGCATCAACTGAAGTGAACGAATATGACCGAATTGTGATGAGGAGCATGTCGCTGCAGAATGAACATGGATGGAAAGTGAATATATAAGTGTTGCCGAGATTTCAGCAGAAGAGTCAAAAAGCCAAACAAGGTCTCGTCATGTTATGACGAAACTATGAAGTTAATATGTTGGTGAGAGAGCCAATTAGATCTGAAGTTCAAAACGTGGAGTCTATTTGGGTGCAGCAAGGTACAGCAAGTGGCAGCAACCATTAGCAGGACTTTGGTAAATGCATGAATCATGGTAATATTATAAACATGGTTAAGACCAGAAATTGAATGTACTTGAAGCCAGGGCAATTCATTATCTGTGTATGATAGCAGTCTCCACCCCGCCGGGACAAAGAAGGAGTATCAGGGCTGTAATGGATGGAAACCTGGGCTGCATATAAAATGTTTTTCTTTAATAACATTCAAGGAGCCAACAAGGGAATAGCCAATTCTATATAAAATATTGCATAATGAGAAATATCCAATAATCTCAATGTACAGGACATTTGTGACAGCCGAGAATAAAAGAATTATGCATGTTTTACTGAGTTTGAAACTGATTTAGTGAAGACCAGGAGATATAGAGCATGAATGAGGCCATTTCGCCCAACGAGTATATTCCACAATTCAATGATATCATAGATGATGCTCCACTGTACTCTCCTGCTTTTTCAAAGTAACCCTTGTTTCACTGATTACCTAAGATCTGACCATCTCAGTTATACAGTCATCGAGTCACTGAGAAGTACAGTATAGAAACAGATTCTTCGGTTCAACTTGTCCATGCCGATCCAATATCCAAATCCAATCTAGTCACTCCTGCCAGCTTCTGGCCCATATCACTCCAAACGCTTCATATTTATCCATCCTGATTCCTTTTAGATGTTGCAACTGTACTAGACGCAACCACTTCCTCCGGCAGATCATTCCATACATGTACCACACTCTGAGTCAAAAAAATGTCTTTTTGGTCTATTTTGTACATTTCCTCTCTCACCCTATATTTATGCCCTCAAGTTCTGGACTTTCCGACCAGAGAGAAATTACATTTTCTGTTAATCCTGTGTATTTAATTACCCAACCTCGCCAGCCACCCTGTAAGGAATTGTTTAAGGATGAGATTCCTGAATACAATGAAATGCATGGTAAAACAGGGCAAATGTAGCATTGTCTCATCAGTGGAGGTCATAACTGGCAAACGTGTCAGAATTCCTTGAAAATTTAGCGAGCAAGCTAGGTCAATGAGAGCCAGTGGATGTTATCTACCTTGACTTGCAGCAGATCTTCGATTAGTAGCTGCATAGTAGACTGCTGAGTAAGATAAGAGTGCGTTGTTTGACAAGCTAGATCCAGGTTTGATGGAAAATTGGCTGTCTGTCAGAAGTTAGAGAGTGCGGATAAAAGTGTCCTTTTCACTATGGAAGATAGTGGTAACGGTTGGTTCGCAAAGGTCAGTTTTTGGTCTACGACTTTGCATTTTTCACTGTAATGCCGGTTATGAAGGAACTCAGGGCAATCGGTCTACGTTTGCGGGTGGTACAAAAATAGTTGAAGGGGCAGGTTGCACGGAGGAGCTATTGAATCTACATAAAGATCTAGGCAGATTTTCAGAATAGTGGAAGCAGTGACAGATGGAATACAATGTGTAAAAGTCTGAGTTCGTTCACTTTTCTGGAGAGAACAGGGACATTGATAAAGTTCTGAATGGGGAGAAAGTTCTGAAACATGAAATGCAAAGGTAATCCTCTTCGAAGTTTCGCTTAAGATAAACTTGTTGATTGACTGTAATTAGCACGGCAAAGGCAATGTTATCGTTCATCTGGAGAGGACAAGAATATTAAGGCAAGGATGCACTTTTGAGAAGTTATAAAGACGTTTAGCGAATTTGGTCTATATTCGATGGAGTTAGAAGGTTGAAGGGGGAGCCAATGAAAACTTACAGAATACTAAACAGCGTGGACACAGTGCACATTTTTAAAATTATTCCATTAGCAGGAGAGAATATGATTCGAGAGCACGGCATTAGACGAAAGGGAACACGCTTGCGAAACAAGAGAATGAGAAACTTCTTTCGCCAGAGAGTGCTGAATGTTCGAAATCCGCTGTCACAGAAGACTATCAGGCCAGGTCATTGCGTATATACAAAACATATCGATAGGTTCTTGATTGCCAAGTGGATCGAACATTACATGTAGAAATTGGGAGAATGGGATTGAAAAAAATATCAGATATCATTGATTGGCAGACCGGACTCAATGGGCCGGATTTCCGAACTGCTGCGGCTGAATCTTATGGTTTTAAAGAATTCCATTGATTTGCTACCCTCTGAGTGAATAAATTCCTTTTCATCTACATCTTGAATGAATGAAGCCTTGCTGGAATTTTGCGTGCCCTGGTTACAGACTCTCTACAAGGGAAAACAATGCAACTGGCAACAATACTCATCGCAGACAAAAAAAAGATCGAGTTGTGACCAGTGACGAAGGTTTTCAAATGTTGTCCCAGAATGTAGACAACCCAGATATTTGGGCCGAGAGGTAGAAAATTGAGTTTAATTCAGGCACCTGTCATATGTTCCATTTTGTAAGGTTAAAATAAAAAAAGGAGTTATGAGACTGCGGAATATAGATATACAGAGGGACGTGGTGCACGTCCATAGCTCCCTGAAAATGGCAACGCAACTGGGAAAGAAACGAATTGGCATGCATCCCGACATCGGTCACAGCACAGGTTATAAGGGTTTCCACGTGATATTGTAACTGTTTGAAACCTTACTTTGACCAAATTGGGAGTACTTTGTGTAGATCTCATTGCGACACGATAGGAAAAACGTGGACACTTTGCAGAGTGTGTGAAAATTTTACCAGCATGTTGCCTGTGACAAATTGTATTAAGAGCTTAGTAGCACTATGGAGAAACTGGACAAACATGGATATTTTTTCAACTGGACTACTGCAGGCAGTAAGTCAATCAGATCCGGGTTTATAACATTAAGAGAGGCATAGATGATGTGGATGTCAAAATCTCTTTTCGGGTGAAGAAGAGACAATGCAAGGGAGCATAAGACTGAAAGATTAGTTAATCTTTCACTAATGGTAAAAGATTAAACGAGGGTGTGTTGCGTATGTATTTTTTTTCAACAGAATGAGGAAGCGGTCAGATCATAAATGTGACCAAAGCTTTAAGTCACATTATGACAGACAGCTGAGCAAGCAGATAATGGAAGCATACGGCGCGTGTGCAGGGAGAATGCATTACTTTAGAATATGACTGGCACAAACATAGTGTACCAACAGACCGACTGCCGTGCTGTACCGTTCTATTTTCTAACTTCCCAGTGCCTACCTTGTCAAAAGTCCAAACGATTTTGTATTTTTTATTCAATTTCTCCCTCATTGTTCCCAACTCGACTCGGTTCAATCTCAATCTACTGAAGCTTTCCTCGACAGATTCTCATTAGCAAATTCATCGATTCTCAAGATCAGACGCGTGATCATTTTACGTCTTGCCTCTAATGCAAGGATATCTTTACTTGGGATAGCCATACTGTTCAGAATATTCCACACATGGTTTGAATTATAGCATTTTTCGATTTAGGAAATCCTCCATATTCATGGCCACCATTCTGGATGTTGGATTGCTCGCTGAGCTGGAAGGTACATTTTTAGACGTTTCGTCAACACACTAGGTAACATCTTCAGAGACGTTCCAGAGGAAGCATTATTGATGTTTTCTGCTTTTCTACTTCTATGTTTGTGTTTCATTGGATTGGTAATGTCATATCCACTCACGATGTATTTTTCCTATGATTACGTAATTTCCTGTTCATTTTCTTACGGGGTGATAAATGATGTCCAAGTCAATGTGTTTATTTGCAGAGTTCCAGTTGGAATGTCAATGCTTCTAGGAATTTTAGTGCGTGTCTCTGTTGGGCTTTACCGAGGTTGGATATGAATGTCGGGATTGTGATGTCAGAGGGTCATGTTATTTTGTGGTTAGCTGATGTTTATGTATCCTTTTGGCAAGTTTTCTGCATGTTTGTCCAATGGAATGTTCGTTAGAGTTCATGCACGGTATTTGTGAATGATATTAACTTTGCTTTTTGTCTGTATCGGATATGTAAAGAACATTATTTTTAGTGTGCTTATAGTTTTGAATGCTGACATGATGTCAAGGCGTCTCAGATAGTCTGGCAGTAATTTCCGAGATGTCTTTGATGTAGTCGGCGTGACTAGGGTTTTTGGACACTACTTTTTTTTCTTGTTTGGATTTGTTCCTGAGACAACGGCGGACTGTGTTCATTGGATACACAGCCTGCCATTTCCGAGGGCAATTGAGAGTCAATCACAGTGCAGTGTGTCTGTTGTCAAACTAAAACGTCCACACCAGTTGATCACAAATGTACTTTCCTAAAGACACAAATGTGTTGGATGTATTTTTTTTTAACATCAGCAGTGGCTTAATTCGTATTTCTTGTTTGCTAACAACATTTTTGAGAAACATTTAATCAAAATTCAACAATCTGTCATTGACCGACATTAGTCTGCATCACCAGTTTCTGGGTATATAACCTATCAATAATACCATTGCACCAACACATCGACTGCTGGCAGGTTACTGTCGCAAGGGCACCATGAATCTCAACCGATCAAGTACACAATTTTTTGATCCTGAAAACTTGCTGCAAACTGATATTACCACCCAACAACTCTCTATTTCGCATTCCTCACAGTGTGAGTCCACTTGCAGTCCTTTGTCAGCACCTCTTGCTCCTGCAGCTACGAATTCTGGTCAGCAGAGACACAGCGCACCACAGTCCAGGGATGGAGACTGTGAGTTTCCGGATATCTGTGGTACTCAGTTCCATTCAACCTGTGTAACACTCATGCATCAGTCCCTATACGGAATCAGAAAGTTCCTGGTTCAATAAACTTCCCAACTGCTGGGTGTATCAGCCAACACCACATTTCAGACGTTTGACCAGCCAGAGTTGCAAAGGGCAGGTATTTCTGGAACTTTCAATAAATCCTGCAGCACGTTAACATTATTCACAGTGAGCAGGGTAGGAAAACATTAGATGGCTAAGAGCATCGCTGAACAACACAGGACATAGATACAATGCTGAAGGGGAGAAAAGTATTGAAAGATTCCAGACTTAATCGCCATTCATACTGTAAGTTCTGTTGAACGAACACAGCGTAAAAAGTCCACATTTAACAACGATGCCTTCGCTGTCTTAATGAGCATCAGGACAAGAGAGATGAAAACAGGCCTCCCAGGAGAGGCTTGTCATGATGTCTGTGATCTTTCTGTTCCGTTGTCTTTCTCCCAAACTGTTACTGCAGCATTTATTTTTTACCTGTGTCTTCAATAATTTTGGCTCATATTGTTTTTCCTACCTCGGTAATCTACTCCTCATTGCAACAATACCCCACATATTTGAAACACACTCCAATCTAGATTACTTTAACTATCTCTGTAAATTGGTTCACTTTCGGCAAAATGCTTATCTCGGTAGCCTCTTCCTCCAGTAACTGGAGACATGGAGTCATGCAGCACGGACATGGAACATTGAGCTCTCTCATCCTTACTGATCAGGTTTCCGAAACTAAAGTAGTTATTTGTGCCTGCTTTTGACTCATATCACTTCAAACTTCTCTACATGTACCTGAGCAAATGACTTTTACATATTTTTATTGTACTTGCTTCCATCACTTCTTCTGGAAGTTCATTCTTCTGTGGAATATGCTGTCTCTCTGATCACTCTTTAATTTTTTTTCTCAATCACCTCACGTTTATGCTCTTTCGTTGTGAACTCACCTACCAGTAGCTATTCACCTCACTTGTGCCTCGCGGGTTTTCATTTTAAGCCATTTGAAAAGTTTTCTTAGCCCAAATGAAATATTAAGGACAATGTTACAAATGTTTTCAACTCAAGAACACAAATTATTGAAGATAAGCGCGTCAAATATTGCTTTCACAACCCTCTCCACCTATGATATGACTTTCAAGGAAGATTACAACAGCACCCTGGCTCTCTCACTGTTCGACAACAATACCCCGATGTACAAGGCACTGCTATTAATCCTTTTATACCAACTTGCTTTATCGTAACATTTTCCAAGGCCTGAATTAAACTCTATCTTTGATTCTTTTGTACACTGCATTCACTGCCCACTATCACATCAACTTTATGATTCACAAATTCAGTAACAATAACTCGTATCTTCTCATGCAAGCCATTTGCATAAATTTTACACAACCTTAGAAACAGCACCGATCCTTCTAGCGCACAGAAGGCCACAGGCCTCCAATCAGAACGGCAACCCTCAACCACTACCTTCTCATTAGTACTGTACAGTCAGTTCTGTGTCCAGTTGACTTCCTCTCTCTGATACCATATGATGGAATCCTATGAAACAATGTACCATGCTGAACCCTGTCGAAAGCCTTGCTGAAGCCAGAAAAAAGACGTGTATTTCTCAGCCTTCATCTATTTTCTTGGTGACATCTTCAATAAATGAAATTAACTTTGTGCAACATAATTTCCCACACACCAAACCATGCTGACTATCCATAATCAGTCCCTGCCATTCCAGATGCATTTAAACCTATATTACAGGAAGGGCTCCAACAACCCAGCCACTACTGAAGACTGCCTGACACATCTGTAGTTCTCTAGCTTTCATTACGGGGCCTTTGTTCAGTAATGGCATAACATTATATTCGTAACCAGAAAGAATTACAGCGCAGAACATCCCGTTTGGTCGGTGACGACCATAATCTGAAACTAAACACATGCTACTAGCCTGTTCCTGCACCATATCAATACAAACTTCGCGGATTCATATACTTATCCAAATATCTCTGAAATTTTGTAATTGCAAACACATTCACCCATCGTCGGGAAGTTCATTCCTCATACAACCACCCTCTGCATAAAATGTTGCAACACATATCTTTTTCTCTTAAATCAGTTTTCACATCTGAAGAAATGTGACCTCTCGTCTTGAAAACCTCAAAGTCACGAGAAAAGAGAAATATCATTAACCCTGTCTATATTCCCCAGTATTGTACGAGCATTTATAAGGTCAATTGAAAAAATCCTGGACACCCAGCCTTTCATTACAAATGAAACGTTCAATACTAACAACATTCTGATAAATCTCTTCTGAACCCTCTCCAGTTTAATAATGCCCTTCCAGTAATGGGACGACGAGAACTTGATACATTATTGTAGAAGAGAACTTAGCAATTCCAACATGACTTCCAATGTCCTGTATTCAACAGACTGAAACGTGAAGATAAACTTGCCAAGGTCATTTCTAATCGTCCTGTCTATTCCTGATGCAGACTTCAAAGAAGCATGCCGGTGAACCCCAAGATCGCTCTGTTTAACAGCACTACTGAGGGCTGTTTGACTTCTGTACACCTTTATTATAACAGAGTGCAAACAAACCACGATTCATCCAGATTTAACTGCATCTGCCATTTGTCACTTATTTCATTTAGAAACATGCAAAATCTTAGAAAAGCCCCTAGGCTGGCCACTATGTCACGCTCCATTCTTCGAACACATCACCCATAGCTGTCAATCAAAAATATATTTCTAATTCAGGCCCCTCACTGTCTTCCTTCGCTTTCCACAATATCCTAAGATACAGTTGATCACGATCTGGGTATTTATTTGTGTTTTAAATGCTCCAGGATCGCCTCTTCCGTAATGTGTACTCATCTCAAGGCAACGAGTCGCAGAGATGTACAGCACAGAAAAAGAACTTAGGTCCAACTCGCCCATTACGTGTCTAGTCCCATGTGCCAGACATATGCCCATATTCCTCTAAACCCTTCCTATTCATATGACTATCGAGATGCCTTTAAAATATATTTCTATCAATTTCAAAATCACTTCCTCTGGACTCTTAACCATATCTGCACAATACTGCTTGAACCACTTTGCCGTTAGAGACGTTTCTATCGTTCCCCCTCACTTTAAAGCTAATTCCTTCTAGATTTGGACTCCCCAATCTCTGGATCTAACATCTATTTACCCTATGCATCCCACTCATGATGTAAAAACTGTCTTTGCAAGATAATTCCTCAGCCTCCCATATCTCAGTGAAAGTAGCCGCAGCCCACTCAGCCTCTCCCTATAGATAAAACCCAACAACCCTGTCAACGTTGCTGATAATCTTTTCTGAACGCTTCCGAGTACGTCTAAACCCTTCCTGTGACAGAGAGACCAATACTGCACACTATTTTCCAATAGTGGTCAAAACAATCACTGTTTATTTCCCTGAGGTCCCCGATCTTTCAATGTAGTATGTCCAGTAGGACAATTTAAGTTTAGGATCTTGTGGTTCCAAGCACCGATGACTTTGTTGATCATTACCGACACCTATTCCCTCCCTCGTTATTCTTTCGCACCGAATACACTTGTAATGACTCTTCGAATTATCCATAACCTTCTCTTCCAAATTTATTTCATGTCCCCTTTTTGCTTTGCTGATTTCCATCCAGTGTGCATTCCTCCAACTGCAATGTTGGTCAGGGGATTCCAATGATCCAGTTGGTAATATCCTCAATAGACAGCCAACGCTTACTAGTTCTGTCAGCAATAGCCTTAACCCGAACAGGAACATGCTGACCCTGACGGCTCATTTTATCTCACTTTGAAATCATTTCCACGTGATAGACTTCCCTTTACGTACAAATAGCCTATGCAATGTCCATTTACAAGTTAATGTCCAACAATACCAAGATTCTCCTTGGTCCGATTGAGAACTTCATCTTTTGGACATGTCATGTCCTTTTCCATAACTGCTTTCCAATTAATACAATGTTGCTCACATTGCCAATGTACACCCCACTAATACCACACTCTCTGGCTTTTTGTTATTCCCCAAGAGAAGACCAGGTTTCTTTCAATCTTCTTTCGATAAATTCATACATTGATTGACAATGTCTCTGGAATACACCAAAAAAAGAATCATCCCATCCCAGCATTTAACTCCATGGCAGTCCCAGTGTAGGTTTGGCACGTTAAAATCCCCTTCTATTATAAACCCATTAGTCGACCAGGTATTTGAGATCTCCCGACATATTTACTCCATATTCCCCCACAGAATATTGCAGAACTGTAGTCCAAACGTATCCAAGTCATGACACATTTTTATTGCCCCGTTCTACTGATAAAGCTTCACTTGACGAACCGCAGGTTTATTCTCTAAAAGTACTCTTGTGAATTGTGCAAAGAACCTGCCGCCTGGAACATTGCGTGGCCAGTGCTGACCCTCGCTCAGCTGTGTTTCTGCAATACCTAAGATATCCCAGTTCCACTGCTGCCCTGAGTTCATCTGCTTTACCTGCATTGAAACAAATGCAATTTCATGCATCAGATTTCCCTCATTGCCTGTTGTTTTCTTGCCTGCCTTGTTTATTAAAATTGTTCTCTTGAACTTCAATAACATCCTCAAACTTATTTCTGTACTTACCACTGCTTAGGGTCCCACTTCTCTGTCAGACAAGGTTAAGTCTTCTCATATATCTCTCGCAATTCACCTCACTGGGACATTGGTTGCTGTGCACCCAGTCAGGTTTCTTCAACACAATTTCAACCTGTGCTATCACCTTCAGGATCCATTGAATGTGTTCACCAAGATCCCCGTGTCCCTCATTATTCCGCAAAGACCAGCTGATCATTATTTGTGTCTCTAACTTCTCATACCGACCACAGTACATTAACCCATACTTATCAGAAGTATATTCCGTCTGCCATTACTCTGCTCAGTTCATCATCTGATGGATATCAGACTGTAGCCTGACGCCATCCGGCACACTACGGACACCCCCCACATTTCACTCCATCTTCAAACTTACTAAAGATGACTTGTGCTTTCACAGCCGAATCATCAAAGTACATACTAAACAGTAATGGTCCCTGCACTGGTCCCTGTGATACACCGCTGGTCCAAGGTTTCCAATCCTTTCTCAATACTGTAACAGTTTGCCAAGGTCTGTTGCATCCCATTGGTTCTCACCTTTGCGACCAGCCTTCCATTTGAGAAGCTGCTTGGGGCTTTACTGAAGTCCATGTCAATAACATCATTTGCATTGCCCTCATGAGTATTTTCAATGTAAATCAAAAAACCGCAACTGAATTCATCAGCTCTCTCCACCAAATTCGAACAATGTCTAAACGATTCTTGTCGGTCCAGGTATTGGTTCATTCCAACCATCAGAATATTTTCAAATGTTTTCCCCCTCACTGACGTCGGACAACCTGCTTTGTAATTACCTGGCGTATCCCTATTGCTATTACTGAACAGAAGAAAAATATTATCTATTGTCTAGTCACTCGGCCCATTACTTGTAGAGAGCAAAGTCGTCGACTTCGTGGCCAGCAACCCAGTGATTTCTTCCGTTGCCTTCCATAGCAGTATAGTTGCCTATACTGTTCAAGGATATGTCAGGTGAGCTATATTAACCATGAGAAATAGAGGGTTACACGGATACGTCCGGGGATAGGTCAGGGTGAGATGCTTGTAAGATGATTTGTGTGCACTAGTTCGAATCTGTCGGAATGGGCCGAATGGACTATTGACAAACCATCGGAATTCTACTCAGATCTTCCTCCAGTCTCTGCTTTCCATCTCTTCTGAACTATATCTCATCCACAGTATTATCTTTATCCCCATAAACCCCTACAGTCTCCAAAACACTCCCTGCCTATTTAAGCTTCCCCAGTCCTCACATAGATTCATATGACTGTCAGCTGTTCCTGCCTTTAGAAATATCCCTATAAACATAGCCATGGCCATGTGTTGCAACACTCCTCATTACTGTTACCTCCTGCAAAACTTTATATTACTGTAAAGTAAACTGAATTGCTTAAACATGTCTTGACTGTAACATCTTCAATTCTCCTTTTTACCGATAAATTATTGGAGTCCTGACTACATTAATTATCATGACTTCTCTCCAGCCTTACACCACATCTGTATAGGTCATTCCAAACACTATAACCGTTCTATGTGTCTGTAAACTGCTCCTTTTCCCAGAATACATTCTCTGTGGCCTCCGCTCCAGTCGATCAATCTCTTCCGAGCACGCTTTGTGCCAAAGTGACCTTCTGCATTAAAGTTCAAAATTATAAAACACCAGGTCATAGTCCAACAGGTCCATTGGGAATCACGAGCTTTAAGAACGTGAATACTTCATGAGGTAACGTGGACCAGGGTTCTAATATACAGAAATTATAGCAAAAGTTTACAGTGTCATGCACCTGAAAAGATCCATTGAATAAACCTAGATTGCATTTCAATCTTTGATATTTTTGAATGGTTTGCACGTTTTGGTTCATTAATATGTAAATTCCAGAACTTCTTTGAAGTTACATTCTCGAGATAACTTTTAAAGGTTTCCCCCAAAAAAACCGTTTAATTTTATCACATAAAATGCATTTGAAGTGCGAGCTTCGAATCTCCTCAACATATGCCCTACAATCACAAACATGCACATACACTTCACATGCTTTTTGTCAGTCACACTCACACACATTTTAGTGTGCATGCACACAGGAAAATACGCAGTCTCAAGTTTAGTCACACTCCCAAGCGCACACTCATATGCACACAGCCACTACCTCTTTCTCTCATGCGCTCGCATACATATAGGTCTGTGGGGCGAATTGGCATTCGCAGAATTATGTTTGCAAATATATTCTAATTGCTCAAAAAACGCATAAGCTATAGACAGTAAACGCAGGCAGTCAATCCATGAATTTTATTTTTTCATACATTCCGACTATAGAAATAAAACATTCGGAATCAAGTTTGGGAGTCAGGCAGCCTCGAAGCTCACACTTCAAATGCATTGTCTGAGTTGAGATCAAACGCTTTTTTTTGGTAAACATTGGAAAGATATCTCGAGAATGTTACCTGAAAGAAGTACTAGAACTTACATATTAATGAATCGAAACGGCCACCCATTCTAAAATATCAAATATTGAAATGCAATCAAGGTTTGTTCAATCGATCTTTTCAGGTGCATGACAACGTAAACGCTTGCTATATTGTGTATGATAGAAAGCATGTGTATGACAGTGGGTCTGCGTGGGTATGTTGGATTTTGTATATATTTGTGCTTGGTTGTGCATGAGAGAGTGTGTACAATGTAGTCGGATAACCTTTCGTATGCCAGGAACGCGAATTGGTTCTGAGAACATTGGTTTTGATGGGCTATCAGCCTCTGCTCAGCCACTGTACATTGTTGCATGTACCGAAGTCCCCCTTGAAGGATTGTAATTTGATGATTCTAGACCGAATGCCCCTGATTGATAAAGTGTCCCACTCCCCACCCTGGTGTGACCACATTTGGAGTATTGCATACAGTTCTGGCCAACACATTATAGACGGATGTGTAAGCTTTGGAAAAGGATCAGAGGTGATTCTCTAAGATGTTGCCTATTATGGAGGGAAGGTATTACCAGGAGAGGCTGAAGAATGTGAGGCTGCTTTCGTTAGAGAAGAAGGGCGAGAGGCGGCTTAATTGTGACATATACAATAATTAGGGGGTTAGATCGATTGGACTGTGAGAGCATTTCTTATCGGATGGAGATGGCTGGCAGGAGGTGATGTAGCTTTGAATTGAGGAGCGACATACATAAAGCAGATGTCAGAGGTAATATATTTTGTCAGAGAGTAGGAGAGAGATGGAACATACTGCCTGTAACAATAGTAGACTCGCCAAATTGAAGACATTTATATGATACTTTTATAGGCATGGACAAGAATGGAATATTGCAGATGAGATGGCTTTCGTTTTGGTTCACTGATCGACGCAACATCGATGGCTGGAGGGACTGCACTGTGCTGAAATGTTCGATGCTCTATGTCCTATGACTTGGAGGTAACGTCACTATCTGTGGATTGTTGATTGGTGCTCATTCAGCTGTTTTCATCGTTTCTTTTATGACTCGTGAGCAGTATCCAATGACCCCAGTGCCACCAAAGCTGAAAACTGCACCAAAATAGACCGCACATTTCAACTGGAAGACACTGAAGTTCTCAGCTGAGGGCTCAATTTCTGGGCCACCACCAAAATGAAAACCATTGTTCTTGCGGGACACAGGAATGAATTCATCCGATGAATAAGACTCCAGGAATTCATCGAAGTTGTCAGCACCGATCAAATGAGCCACCCGATGAACCAGAAGATGCATCAGTGAGATTCATGCAGGAGTGTGCGAAGATTAAGTCGATTTGAACGCTTCTGGAGGGCTGCTGCCATGACTTGACATGTCTGCACAAAATGTCCGGCAATACCTATACACCAGATTCACTAGCTCCACTCACAAGGCAGAGCAAAATGACACCCAGTGACAACGCAACGCCATTCATGCTCAATAAACTAGTCACAACATCATCATCAAACCTGCAGATATAGTAGGAACCATGGTCATTCAAAATAGAACGGATTACTGCGAAGCAGCCTACAGACAACTGAACAACTCGGATCACGTCAGGCAACTGCTGGTTGATCCGGTCAAGAAATAGACACATGCACTAAGCAGATCGATCAAAATTTTTCATCCAGTTTTTTCAGAGATCCTGACGCATCCTCGTCACAAGTGATTCTAGCGGAGGGGAATGCTCCTGCCTTCGAAGAATACACAAAGCCAACACTACTGCACATCTCATCCTGTCCCTCTGCGAGACCCTCGCTGGATAAGTAGAAGTTATCTTGCTAACAATTCTTGCAGAATCCCCAGTTTTTTTGCAGCACTATAATTGCTTAAAAATGAGAAGTGGAGGCGTGGGGAAAGCCTTATCGATAATGAGTTGCAGGCCAAGAGGAAAATGGCAGAGTTTCTCCGCTCCCAGGAAGTTCTGGAAAATGAAGGGTATACCGTCAGTTCCAACCCTTGACGGACGGCTGTGGAGGTCATTACAGTTCCTCACTGTGGATCGTCCGAACTGCCGATCGATGAGTTGAGCATCGCACTGTTGTTATGAGGGTGTCCATCAGCACCTTTTGGTGTCCATTGCTTTATTCCTCATCTGAACAGATCCTGTGCATGCGTATCCTTTTCAATAGAGAGCGGCTTTTATAGCATGTTTATGCTGGCAGCCTGAGAAGTGCAGCGTCATTACCTTATCTGTGAGTTTGTGATGAATAATGTAGTAAAGAAGGCAAACAGCTTTTTCATGGCACTGAATTGAAAATTTTGCAGACTGAGGTATAATTGTATAAAACTTCAGTTTGACCAGATATGGTGTAAGATGTGCACTTCTGCTTTCCATACGACAGGAAGGATGAGGAGAATTTGGAGATGGTACACAAGTGGTTTGCCAGAGATTGTGTGGATGAGATTGTGAAAGGTATAACTAATCGTTAGTCAGCCTTCGATTATTTTTGTAAGAATGTTGGAGTCTGAAGGCGAGCTGGAAAAGGCAAATGAAATTCAGAGAGACAACCGTAGTGCCAATAGCCAGAACCTCCTTTCCAATGTGAAACTGTCAATTACATCATTTTAAGCTGATCGTGGAAATATTTAAACGAGATGTGCGAGTCATTTTTATTTCACATTGAATGGAGACGATGCCGATTAAGGTATTCGAAGTAGAAGTGTGGGGAAAGTTGTTTTGAAATTGCATCTAAATAGATGGGCCATGTGTCGGCAGATGGTATTTTTTTAAAATGGCATAATCGTCAGCACAGCCATGATGGGCAGAACGGCCTATACTGTTCAATTTTCTAACTTGCCAGCATCTATCCTCTCAAAACCTCTCTGAATCTTGAACATGACAGAAAATTTCTCTCTCATTCTTCGAAACTCCAATCGGGTCAAACTCAGTCTACTCAAACTATTCTCATTAGAAAATTCCTCCATTCTCAAAATCAGACGAGTGAACCGTCTCTGGCTTGTCTCCTGTTCAAGGATATCTTTGCTCAGGTCACAGTTTTAGCAAGACATTGCTCTTTTTATTCGCCATTCCCTTTTTAATACACGTCGCATATGATTTGACTTTTGTCTTAGTTGCTGAAACTGTAAGTTACTTTTGTCAGTTTGATACAAAACGACTCCGAAAACGTTTGTCCATGAGTCTTTAACAAAAAAATGTGAGCCTAACTGTAAGATGGGAATGTGCTGAAAGATATTAAATGGGATATAACTATTTTAAAAAAGGGCCCTTTGAAACAATGGGAGGGCAGATAATTTTATTAAGTGAAAGTATATTCGATGAATATGTTGGATTTTAATACTTGTTGTGTCTTCAAAAGTTAGAATAAGTAAGGTTGGGGAAGGGAGAGGCAGCTGGATGATTTGATTTATTCGAAATTTCAGTAGTCTTTTGACAAATTTCAAAACGGGCAAATGAGAAAGTGGCGAGACTATATGACTCGTTAAATGTCATTGGTTTCACAACGTTCGCATGAAATACTAAATAAAATTTCGACGTCAATAATTCCGAGGTAGAAAGACATTGAGGATGGAACTTGGGAAACAAACGTTGATGTGATGTAAAGAGTTGAAAATAGACAGCAAAGTATAAATGTAGACAAAACCTTCGAACTTGATGAGGTGCAACCCAGGACATTTGTAAAGCTTAGGACGTAATTGCGAAGCCGAACGCACAGATGCTTTTGTGCACCACATTCACAGTGAGGAGCTGGAAGGCTGGCGGGTGGCGAATATTGTTTCATCACTTATTTGGCTGTAAGGGTAATCCAGAAAATGCAGACTAGTGAGAATGACATCAGTGATGGATGAAGAATTGGAGGAGATTCTGAGGCTGGATTTTAATTTATTTGAAAAGATAAGGACTGATCAAAATAGCGAGCACTACTTAAAAACTGGCATTGTGTCTCACAAACAGGATCGACTTTTTCAGATTGTGGCTAAGAGATAGATGAAGGCAGAGTAGTGGACGTTATCCAAATGGAATTCAGCAAAGTCTCCGAAAAGGTTTCACATAGCAGTCGAATTAATAAATTTCTATCACACAATATGATGGAGTCCTCAGCAACTGGATGCAGAATTGGTTGGATGCCAGGAGTCAGGGGGCTCGTGGAAGTTTGTCTCTCAGAGGTGAGGTCTGTTACCAATGGTGTGCCATGCGCTTCAATTCTGGGTCCACTATGCATCATTTACATAAACCATTTGGCAAGATTTTGTGTGGTATGTTTCGTGAGCTTGCGCATGTCACTTCAAATGTTAGGTTGTTGGGAATGAGGAAGGTTGTATACAAATACAACGGGAGCTTGATCAGCTGGTCTCAAAGACTCTGGAATGTGATATGCTATATTCTGTTCAGACAAGGCAGAACAGGATTTAAACTTTTAATCGCAGGGCACCGAGTAGCGTTATTAAACATAAAGAATGAAATCTACAATACCCAGTCCCTTGAATTTATGTTATAATACAAAAGCGTAGTGAAGAAGGCGTTTGGAATGTTTGCATTCATTGGTCAGAGCATTCAGAATAGATGTTTTTGGATGCAAAGGATGTTGGTGATGTAATTATATTTGCATTATTGATCATCTGGTAAAAAAAAACCTCCACTGATTTTCATCTGTGCTTTCAGGAAGGACATTTAATATTCTTAACCAGTGTGGCCTCAATGTGACAAGAGACCCACGGAAATGCCGCAGATTCTGCTCTGACTGGCGAACATTTAGTGGTGTGCAAATAGTGATGGTTCAACAAATGACACTGCCGTGCCATGGATGAATAAGTAAAATTGCATGTTTCCTCTCTCTACCTATGCAAATATCTCCACTGCTAAAATTCGTACTGGCTTTTTAACATGGTTGAAGCCTTTACCACTCTCCGTATCATACTCACCACCCCCAGTACCTGCAATTCTCATTGTTCTATCAGTTCATTAAACCAATGCAACCTTTCCTCTTCCTGCTGCACTTATCCTGCAAGGAGATCGCGTGCAATTTTTTTAACATCTACATCCGCATTTGATCGCCGTTTGTGCATTCCAAAAATACATTTCAGAATTGGTATGTTTGTTGCTAGTCTTATAAGCACCTCTTAATCGAAGCTGATCCTTTACGTTATGACTTTGGGGCAGGTGGAAATTTCTTGTTGACGTTTTGTGTGTTTTAACAGAACTTCCTTTTGTTGAATGCTTTTTCGCCGCCACTTCAATTGTTTCCCACTGTTCATTTACTATGGTGCCTTACCATCTGTTTACTCTGTTTACCTTCTACTGTTTTTTTTCTCAAGCTCAAGCAGTTGGATTTATTCCAATTTCAGGTTGTTTGTTTGTCCTTTATGTGGTCATTTTCAAGCTTCATAATGCCTTTGAAATCTACTTTATCACAATTTCCCGGAGGATCTCCGAGTCTGCCATTCCTCATTCACTCAGCTTCATGAAACAACGATCGATTTGAGCGAATTACGCCCCTCGCCAGTTACGCAATTTGTTCCTCAAAGAAACACTGACAAAAACATTCTTCAAATTCCTAAGCGATAGTGTGATTCTCCCATATTATACTAAGGTTCCATTATTGTCGTGGTTAGTCATCGTCCTTTACCATTGTGCCTGAATCTCCACAAGGTTGTATCATTGAAAATTTATGTTCCACCATTTGTTCACCCTGTAATCATATCACTACGGTGACCAGACCTCATTTCTTTGTATGCCACAGTTGTATATATCTTATTACAGATACGTTGTCTGTTTTAAAAAGAATGTGATTTTTTTGCTCAAGTTATCTGTCAGAAAACTATTCAGTCATGTATACGTTTTCTTAAAAATCTGTCCCTTCCTGCTCCTGCCTGCTTGTATTCAGTCAAATCCCCATTCTGTTCTGGTGCTTCACCTTTTCTGATTGGATTTCCAAATCTTCTCTCCCCTGAACGTTGCCCCTGCATCCTCTCTGTGACTTTAAATCAATCTACATAACCCTGGTGTAATGACTTATCCCACTATGACCACACTGCGGTTTATAACAATGTATTTTTTGACATTCACTCATGAATGTGAGGGTCTCTGGCTGGCCAGTATTTACTGCCCTTGTTAGCTGCTCTTAGAATGAGTTGCTTGCTGGGCCACATTAGATGACAGTTGAGAGTCAGCCACATTGATCTGTGTTTGAAGTTACATGTTCACCGGACTAGGTGAGCATAGAAGAATGCCTTCCCTGAAATGTAATAGGTTATCTGGGTATTCCTAACATCAGAAATTCTTGATGATTATTCTAGCAAGCATAACACTGGGCCATTGCCTTAACGATTTACGCCAGTGCACCATGAATCAAAACCCCTGCTTCCTGATCATTATTTGGTCCTGACACCTTCCTGTAACCTGCTGCTATCACTCAGATTGATAACCACTTCTTAATGAGAGGCCAACATTAAACTGTGTTGTCCTGAATATTCCTAAAACAGCACAGAAAGATCAGTTATTAATCCAGGTCTGTCTGTCTTCGTGAGGGTTGGTACAGCAGGGGTGAAAGCCTGCCTCCCACTGCCGTGAAGTCTGAGATCTTTCTGTTCTGTGCTCCCCCTCTGTCATTTTATTTATTGTCTAATCTTTCAGTCATACCTTAGGTCCAACTCATCTTTGCCAGTACCTTGGATCTTTCTAATTGCCATAACAGCACATGCCAGATGACAATAAATCCTATTACTTATAATCCATTCAAACACTTCACCCGCAACAAAAGCAAGGCTCACTGATCTATAATTACCAGGATCGTCTCTTCTTCCCTTCGTGAACAAGGGAAACAATTGCTATCCTCCAGTCCACTGTAACTATTCCTGCCTACAATAAGACATAATGATCAATGCCAAAGGCATTGTAATCTCTTCCATTGATTCCCAAAAACTCTTCATATAAATCCCATCTAGCCCAGCTTCGTACCTATTTTCATGCTTAACAGAATTGCGAACACCCCCTCTTTATGAACCTCAATCACGTCCAATACTACCAAATGATTTTTTTAAACAAACCTGCTTATCCTATAATCTGGTGTTGCGTGATTTGTAACTTTGTCCACCTCATTCCAACACTGACACTTACATAGTCTAATAGTCTGTATTTCAGATTGCTCCTCGACAACATTGTCTTTTTCCTCGACGAATAATGAGGAAAAATATTCATTTTGCCGTTCTCCTATCTCCTCATATTCCACACACAACCTCCCACTACAGTTCGTGGCATGCCCTAACCTTATTCTAGACATCTTTTCCTCCTGACATACCAACAGAATGTATTAGAGATTTCCTTAATTCTACCTTATTTTCTTAGCTCTCCTTTTGGCTCCTTCCTGGCTAACTTGGACCTCTCAAGCGTCCGAACTGAGCCTCACGTCTCATCTTAACTTTTTAGTGAAGAACGCATCCCTCGCTCGACCACTTCCTCCCTGCCTAATAGATAATTACTTGTCAAGTGCATTCAGTAGCTGTTCCTTGACAAAGATCCACATTTCCGTTGTGCCCAACCCCTGCAGTTTCCTTCGTAACCTATTACATCCGAAGTTTTGCCTCATCACATCGTAATTGCCTTTTTCCCCAGCTCTACTTCTTGCCCTGCAGTATATACCTGTCCCTTTGCATCGGTATATTAAAGTCGAATGGATTGTGGTCACAATCACTAAACTGTTCACCTACCTCTAAATCTACCATCTTGCCTGGTTCATTCCTCAGGGCCAAATCCAATGTGGCTTTGTTGGCTTATCTGTAGACTGTGTCAGGAAACCATCTGGAACACGTTGGATAAAAACAGAAATATATAAGGTAAACGAAATATGAGGAAGGTTACCCCCCCCAAACCCCGCCATTAACAATTATTCCACTCCTTTTACTGCTATGCGGAATCATCCCTGCAATCCTTTCCTCCATCTCTCTGCCAATTTTCGGTGGCAGAAAGAAAACATCCCTCCGCCATACATACAACGCTGACTATCTCTGCCACCCATTCCCAAATCTACAGACCTCGCAAATCTATAACCGCCTCAATTCACCATAATCCTCCCAATGTTTGTGGCTTCCTCTAATCTATCGAATTATTGCTACGTCTGTCGGTTTATTGAATTCCTATTAACATCGATGTCAATGTAACTTCCAGGTTATAGAATATTCCCTATCTATGAGGACGGCTGCAAAAGTCCTTATCACTTTAGCTCATGCAACAAATTTAACCGTTCATGTCTGTCCACTAATCATTAACACCAAAATCCTTCCAAATTGATGTATTCATTCACAGGCAATACGGGCATTCTTACCTGTCCAAATATCTACAGGCCCTTGAACCATCCTTATCTGACCAATCGCTTCCACACCTGGGAAACTTCCTTATCTTTTTAAAATTTTTCACGTTCCAAAGCCCTGTCTATTGATGTAACACTCCCTGTCACAAAAGACGAACAATTTCAGTTGCCTCATACAGCTCATCCCTGTATCTGTGCACCACCGAATCCCTCTTGCCCGCCATGTCAGCTCATTTCATTTCTACGTCTTCAATTCTACAAAAGTGCGACTACTCTGTTAAGTACTCATGTCACTAGTTCCTTTCCTATGCGTTTAATTTTCTTGAGTCATCAGAAAACTTTTTGCATCACCTCTTCTAGAGAAGACCACAATATGTATTTCTGTCATGAACACCAAACTGACAATTATTCTTGTCACAGTAAACCATGGACCCCGACACACCTTAATATTTTTTATCAACTCTTCCATGCTCTCCGACTCTGCAATTCTCTGTCACCATATTCAGACTGAATAAATCTCCAAATCTCATTAACATTGACTGGACTGAAGAGATTTCCTGATGTCTGTGACATCCTGCAGTCACTCTTACCCTCTATATCACTGCAGCCTCCTGCAATCAGTAATTCCCTCCTACCTCTGTAATATCATATCATACAGCGTCCTGAGCTTTGTGTGTCTTTCTCATCATTTTCTCTGCCTCTAATCCTGACTGCGCCTGTGTGACGTCGTCCCACACACTCACACATCTTCCAAAATCATAATCTGCTCTATTTCTGATAGTTTCCACTGCTTCGAGAAACCTGCCGTCTTTATGATCTTCGAGTTCATCAGTTCACTTTGTATCTGCAATCTGCAACATCTGTAGTTCTCCATACATGCGTAAAGACCTCCAGACCCTCGAAACTCCAATCTCTGTAAATACTTCCAGTCTCCTCAAACTCCAATCTCTATTAACCCTCCAGTACCTTCAAATCTCCATCGCTGTAAACTGCCCCAGTCGCTTCAAACCTCTATCTTTGTAAACGCCCCGAGTCCCGTTGAAACTCTGTCTCTGTAAACTCCCCCAGTCCCTTCAATTTTTTTTTCCTTGTAAAAGAACTCTTATCCCTTCAAGCCTCGACCAGTGTAAGCACCTCCAGTCCCTTAAAACTCTGTAAACTCGATAGGTTCCAACATCACACCCAACTCTCAAGCCGACTTCAGCGCCGGCAGACTCTGCTGTCAACAGTGTCACTAACCTCCTCCAAAACCCGATATGTCTCTCTTGGATCCGCACATTTCTTCCAAACTCTACAGCACTCCATGCCTTTGTTTGCTCCTACAGTAGCTAGATCCCTCTCATTCTTTGTAAAACAGCACCTTGAACACGCTTTCTTTGTGTAAATCTGCAACTCCGCTTCAGTGCTGCCTGTTACCGACACACAAAATCCCCTTCTCTCCATAAACAGCTCCAAACCGACCAAACCTACCGATCTCTGTAAACGCCTGCTGCTTCTACATCCCTCTTATCTGTCTCAACACTACTCGTCTGAAAACTTTTCGAGATGTGGAGACATTATAACCGACCTTATTTTTGTAATGCACTGAGTACCAGCAGCACTCCCCATCTATGGAACCCACTCAAATACCTGTGACTGTCCAGATCCAGTTTGAACAAACTCACTATCTACGTGACATCATCCTGTCGCTATCAATCACCCTGACAATGTAAGCTCCGCCAGCCTCTCTGTCCATTTACTCATCTGCACAATCATCGACAGCTCTTAGAACCCTAGGAGTGTAAACGTCACACTGTCATGCACTCCTCACTATCTCAGGAAACTTATCCAGTTTGTGCAATGTTCCACTGTTGCTGTTCCTACATTTGTAAACTGTGCTAGTCTCTACAGCCTTCCTATCTCTGCAATGTTCTGAGGTTAGGCCTTTCGTCATCTGTAAAGGCCTTTAGTCATTGTACCCCACCAAAGAAGTCATTTCCTCCATTTCGAACAAATCTCTTTATCTCTGTGTCGTTCACCATTCCATATAACATCCCTGTCTGTGTAAATCTCCCCGTTTGTCTCGGGAAGTGCATGATTCTGGGATCTTGCTGAGCTGAATCTGGAGCTCATTAGGAGAAAGGCTGAACAGACCTTCCGAAACCGAGGCTAAGAGATGTGAGTTCAGAATTGAATGTATCTGTCCATTCTGTCTGTGTGCCTGCCACCTATGTGATGATGCTCTGGTAGAAAACATCTCTGTGCATCTGGTAAAATCCAGACCTACACGGCTGACCAGAGATCACCTAATCAATGCCTTCGTTTGGAATATTAATTTTCCATTAATGTTAAGTATTAGTTTTGTAAGAAGCAAGATTCTGTTTGCAATTATACAGAAAGAAGTCTTTACCCATGAATCTGACTAATGCCGTGCGGTTTCATGTATTCTGTTGATTTCAGCAGATTATGTTTAAGAGGTTTGCATCACAAAAGAATCCAGGCGCAGCGTTTCTTTGTTTGGTTGAAATCGCCCCCATGTGAATTAAGTAGTGTGTCTCTTAAGCCCTTTGCGAGGCAAATGTAATTGTGGACAGTCTGTAATAATATAAATACCTATCTGGTAGTATCGCGCCGATTTGCTCAGAGATTCGTACACTGGAGTCTGAGCAGCAGGATCTGGAAAATTCATGCAGATTGTATGTGCAGCTTGGCACCAGGCTCGGTGAGAGCTACTCACTGAGTCAATAATAGGCATGGAGCCTGGGATCTTCCTGTTCTGTTTGACCAAATGTGTCAATAACCTTTTTACTTTCATTCATTGAGCCTGTTCCGTTTTCCAATCCTTATAAAACACCCTCACGGTAAATCCCTCCCGCTGAAGAACATCTAAGCAGCACTATCTTGTACAGCTTGGTATTAGACTTTTAGCTCATTCAATCCCTAGCGATCGTGTTTCTTATTATCTCAGCAAATTCCAAGAACTGTGCAGAAAAAAATGTGAAGTACGAGATGGTTATTTAGAACAATGAATATTCCATTGTCCACTTGAAATGGGAGTCCTTATCAAAAAGGTATTATCCTGTCACTCCAATTCCCATGCTCGATCTCCAAACCTTCATACCCTCTTTATTTATGTAAAGTTATTGATCATTTGCAACATTTAAAAATTTCATAAATCAGCCTCCAATCCCTCAATGCACCCTGTTCCTGTAATCTCGTCAACTGTTACAGCTCACTTCCTTTGTCCTATGTTCCTGCATCTGAAACGCTCTCGATTTCTGAAAACCCCTCCAGAACAGAACTTCACCTCTGTCTGTCCCTCCTGGAAATGCTGCAAACCTTCTTTGACAGCGCTCAATACCTCGCTGAACTGCTGCAGAACGATAATTCTGTAACTTAGGCTCCTCCAATCCCCACACCTCTCTCGGACTCGGTACACTGATCCATTCCCATCAATCCTCTCGAACATAGTAACACCTGCAGCTCCAAATGCCTCCTTTATCTATGTAATCTCCAGTCATTGCAACTCTCCCTATCTCTGTTAACTCCTACAGTTCGAAATACCACCCATAACTGCCATTTAAATACCCTACAGCCATCACTATCTCTGCATCACCTGTTGTACCAACAACCCTGCATAACCGTATCACATGTTTAGATCCTGAAAAAACCTGATCTCGACCCATTTATGTTCAATATCATCGACTCAGTCGCATACTACCATCTCTACAATACCCGCTTCTCTGTAAGCTTCTCCAGTGCCTGCATTCCTCCTTTAACTCCTTATTTCCTGACGGTGATTTCATGCCCTCCCGTTCCAGATTCGTGGTCAGGGTATCTAGTTCTTAACATCGACTTTGTAAAACGTCCAACGAATCTTGAATGTATCAACGAATTCACATCTCAATATTTGAAATTCGAATGAGTGCAAGTTCAATTTTCTCCGACTTATCTCATGAATATCTTTCCACCCTGAGGATCAGTCATGTGAGTCATCTCTGGACTGCCTGTCGTGCAATAAGTTTTTCCGTTTTCAAAGGAGACCACCCTGCTGACAGCATTCGCAGTGTCGGCTGAATCGTGCCTTCTGTAGTTATTGCAAGACTTGCCAATCTTTAACCTTCATTCCTGTTTAAATCAATGTCATTATTCCTTTTGCCTTCTCGATGACTGGCATAACGTGTACACCACGTTTCTGTAATTCACACACAAGTTTCTCTCGATCTGAAACTGAGAGATGAAAACAATATTGAGGAACATGCTGTAATGTATGATACATCAGAATGATACCTGCACACGTTGAAACCAATTGAAGAATAATCGCCCATAAGGCAATAAAAATGGCGGTAGAATCGGGCAATTGTCCGTCGACTCCGCACTCCCACTGTATTATGGATGATAAGTAAGTCAACGACATTCTCTTGGCGTCTCCCCGTAATCATTGATCCACTGACTCATCAAGAAACTATAGAGCTCTGTCTTCAATTCACTCAATGATTTGGCCTCCGCAGCCCTCTGTAGCATTGAGTTCCACAGATTTAACAAACCATGACACTCTATGAGACCTCCTCATCTCAGCTCTAACTAGTCATCCCTTCACTCTGCGGCTGGGCCTTTGTATCTTATTTTCTCCTACGAGTGAAACTACCTTGCCCGCATCAAAACTATCCTTAAAACGTTGACGCATCCTTATAAACTCAATCGAAAATAGACCAATAAACCCTAACTGCTCATCATATGTCAAGCACTCGACCCCGGAGCCTTTCTTGCGAACCTCCACTGTATCTTCCACAAAGTCAAGCCATTCCTTCCTTCGGTTCGGGACCAAAAGCAACTTTTAATATTCGAAAAAATAATCTGACTACAGCCTAATATAGCCTCAGCTGTACATTTTCGCTCTTGTATGCTAGTCTTTGTGAAAATAATGCGAACGATTCCTCCAGCCTTCTGACAAAAAACGGAACCAGTATGTTATGCCGAAGATAATCATGAGCTAGCACTCCTCACCTAGTCATCTACCAGGGCCAGGCAGGTTGTTATGAAAGCAATGTTTTATTTTATAAACCCTATTGGATCTGTTCCTTTTTTTGGCTGTAAACAGTAAAATAGATAAAAGGGTAGGAGTAGTGAGTTTGACTGGGATGTTCAGAATCCGTTCAAAAACTTCCTATTGAATATTTGAATAAGTAAAATGGAAACATAGAATTGCCATAAATATTCTGGCACGCTTTGAGAATTCTGTAACAGAAAGAAATCGAAGTGGTAATAAATAGATTTATGCTCGAGCCATAGCTAATCACAAATTGGATCGCTGAATGTGTTAGATGCACAACATCTAATGTTTACACATTAGTTGATTGTGCAAAAGTAGATGGGAGCTCGAGTTGTATAGAGGAACTAAAGCGGGCATGAACAGTTGAGAGTTTCAGTTTTGTTGGTATTCAATTCTGGGATTGGGCCATCAATTGGCTAGGCCATTATATCTTTACCATGTGTAGTTACCTGTAGACGGTGATGTTGAGATACCTTCCTGAGCCACTGCAACCTTTTGGGTGCAGTGACAGTCAAAGTGCAGGTATGATGGGGCGTGGATTGAAATGGGCTGTGGAAATGTTGGTGCTCCCTGCATCTAAAACTTCTGTTCTTCCAGGTTAAAATTGTTCCGGGTTTTGTTAAGCGCTGTTGAACATGTTTTGCAATGTGATCTCAGTGCTGCTTGTCGATCTTCTTTTTATTTATATTTTCATTCATGGGATGTAAGTATTGTAGGTTGGGCCAAAGTTTTTGTTGGTTTTGAGTTGCCCCTTGGAATGTGGTTGCAAGCTGTGATATGATGTAGGGTCAACCCTCCTGCTTAATTTAAGCCAGCAACACAGTAACGATTATCCAGTGCAGTAATGTGTGAATGTTCGAGAAGCAA
This sequence comes from Chiloscyllium punctatum, assembly GCF_047496795.1. Lineage (NCBI taxonomy): Eukaryota > Metazoa > Chordata > Chondrichthyes > Orectolobiformes > Hemiscylliidae > Chiloscyllium > Chiloscyllium punctatum. The sequence continues at coordinate 20,734,268 of NC_092757.1, read as the reverse complement.
AGAAATATTTAAAGTAAAAATGAACACTTTTATTTCTTAAGGGCAATCAGAGAATAACGAAATAATAACCATTTACAAGTCCGTCCTGGAAACTATTCTTTACTGACCCGCTCTACAATACCAGTCCAATAAAACACACCGATTAAGATTTACCAAAAATTCAAGTTTTCAAAGCAAGCCAGGTTTCAAATCATGACTTCCTCGGTCTTATTTTCTACATTTTAGGGAGTTCTGTTTCACAGGTCACTGATCGATAACGGTACCATTAACAGAGCTACTCCACTAGGCAGTCTGCAGCTGATGGCGTCTCGGTAGTTCTCATGCAACTGTTCAAGTTTTCCTGGTCTTATTCCTCCAAAGTATCGTAATTGTGTGATTGGCTTTTTAGACGTCAATATACAAAATTCAATTTGCGAATTTAAATTTGAATTCGTTGTCTCCAGGCAACTCATCTAATGGAACATTCCAATAAGTGTTAGACTTTTACACGAGCGAGTTTTGAGAAGATTTGGTGGTTAATTTGAGGTTCTAGATGCAGGTTTCCTGCGCTGAAAGTTTCATTTCTAGAATTTTCGTTACCCTCCTAAGTAACATTTTCAGTGGCCTCAGGCGAAGCACTGCTGATAATTGCTGCTTTCTATTTATATCTTTGGCTTTCTTTCGGCTGAGGATGCCATTTCCCATGTTGATATCATTTCCTTTCGTGAAGTTATTTCCTGTTCCTTTTCTTATGGGTGGTAGATTGGGTGTAACTCGATGTGTTTGTGGATAAAGTTCCAGTTGGAATGCCATCCTTCGAGGAAGTCTCCTTCGTGTCCTTGTTTGGCTTGTACTAGGATGGATGTGTTATCTCAGTGGAAGTGGTGTCCTTCCTTTTCTGAAAGTGGGTAATGTCGTTTTGGGGCTAGTTGTTGTTCTTGTAGCCTGGTGGCCAGTTTTCAGCCTGTTTGTCCTGTGTAGTGTTTGTTAGAGCTCTTGCACAGTACTATGTAAATGACATTAGTTTTGCTTGTTGTCTGTATAAGGTCTTTCAATTTCATTAGCTGCTGTTTTAGTGTGTTGCTGATTTTGTGGTCTACCATAATGTCAAGGGATCTGGGAGCCTGGTAATCATTGCTGAGATGTCTTTCATATAGGAAAGAGTTGTTCGGTTTTCTGGACGTGTTTTGTCTGCTTATTTGGGTTTGTTGCTGAGAAACTGGCTGACTGTGTTAATTGGAGATCTATTTGTTTTGAATACACATCCAGGCGATTTTCCTGTGCTCTGCAAAGTTCCGCTGTGCTGCACTGTGCGTTGGCTCATTGAAGTAACGTTCTGATGCAGCTTCGTTTGTGGATGATTCCTTCTGTAGTTCAATATCTGGTCAGTATCTGTTCTTCTCCTGAAGGAGCTGGTTGGAAGTTCCCCATTGGTGTTCGCGCTACTGTGACATGGTAGAAAGGCAGTTTGTTGTTACTTTCCTCCTCTTTTGTGAGATTGATTCCAGTAAGGGGATTATTGATGGTCTTGAAGCTTTCCTCTAATTTGCTTCGTTTAATGATGACAAAGCTGTAATCCACGCAGCAGACCCAATGTTTGAGTTGGTAGAGCTGTCTGCTCAAGTCTGTGCATTATTGTCTCTGCTAAGAACCCTAATCTATAACTTCGCGTGCCAGGTAGCGAGACTATGACTCTGACGGGGGCTCCGGGTTTGTCAATTTTTGTTACTCCTTATAAGCATGGTGTTTTGGATATGTCTGATTTCATATTTTGGGAGTCGGTCTTATTTATTTCTCCAGATTTCTGAAGTTCATTTTTCAGTAGGGTTGCGATCTCGTTCTCCAGTTATGAGGTCGGGACTACCACCACTTGTTTATAAACGTTGGTATTTGTAAATAGTCTGTTGGATTTTTCAATGTATTCTCTTCGATTTAGAATGACTGTTAATCGTCTTTTGTCTGCAGGTAGGATAACACTGTTTTCTTTTAGTCTTTGCAGTGTTTTCCTTTCTTGTGTATCAAGTGTGCTTCCTTCCTTTTTACTGCTTAATGTTGGTGTGACAACCTGTCTGATTGTTTGCTGGGTTTCTTCTGTGAGTTCGATGTCTTTCAGTGTTGTTTCTAATACTGATAAGGATTCTTTCTTGTCCGCATTCTGGCAGTTGTCATTTTATCCTCACACTAAACAGCTTTTTCAGTGTCTGTAAGGGTCTGTCTCACAAGTTGTAAACATACCTGTGTGTTACCTAGTGTAACGTTGTCCAGTTTTCTTCTGCATGTTTACTTTTGTTTTCATTTTCTGTGTTTGTCGCTGTCTAATATCTATGGATTGTTGTACTGTATAGACCATTCATGGTCTGTTGCATGAGTGGGTAATGATTTTTAGAGCAAACGTTCCTGTTGTATTTGCGGAGACTGTTGTGGGCATCATTAATCATTTCTTTGAGCATTCTCCGGCCGTTTTGCTCTGCTATTCTATTGGCGAGTGGGGTGTTAAGGGGAGGATTTCATTTAAGGCATTTAGGCAGTACACGTTTTTTGAGACATTCGTGCAGGAAGTACAGCTCTTCGAAGTTGGCAGTCTGTCGGGTGGCATTTATTTCCCATTTTTGGACCACTTTTAGGTCTTAACGATAGTTGAGAAGAGTTGTAGCGAAGTTTGAGGAATTGGAAGGAGTATTGCTCGCTGATATGGAATGTTCATTTCCAGACGTTTCATGAAACTACTAGGAAACATATTATTGGGCCTCACGTGACGCATTGCTGCAATTCCTGCTTTCCATTTAAATACTGTTTTAGATTCATAGAGATGTACAGCATGGAAACAGACCCTTCGGTCCAACCTGTCTGTGCTGACCAGATACCCCAAACCAATCTAGTCCTACCTGCCAAAACACGGCCCTTATGCCTCCAAACCCTTTCTATACATAGACCCATCCAAATGTATCTTAAATGTTGCAATTGTACCAGCCTCCACCACATCCTCTGGCAGCTCATTCCATACATGTACCACCCTCTGTGTGGAAAAGTTGCCCCTTATGTTTCTTTTGTATCTCCACATTGACTTTGTGGGAGAGGCAGTGGAGGTTCGCAAGAAAGGCTCCGGGGTTGAGTGCTTGACATATCATGAGCAGTTAGGGATTATTGGTCTATTTTAGATTCAGTTTATAAGGAAGCGTCAGGGTCTCATTCAATCTCTCAAAATACAAATGTTTAATAATAGTTTTGATACGGTCAAGGTAGTTTCACTCATTGGAGAATATAACACCCAAAGGCCCAGCCTCATAGTGAAAGGATGCCCAGTTAGAGCTGAGATGAGGAGGACTCATAGAGTGGCACAGTTTGTTAAATCTGTGGAACTCGTTGCTATAGAGGGCTGCGAAGACCAAATCATTGAGTGAATTGAAGACAGAGATCTATAGTTTATTGATGAGTCACTGGATCAAGGATTATGGGGAGACGCCGAGAGAATGTCCTTGACTTACTTATCATCCATAATATAATGGTAGTGCGGACTCGACGGACAATTGGCCGAACCTACCGCTATTTTTATTGCCTAATGGGCGATAATTCTTCGGTTGTTTTCGACGTGTGCAGGTATAATTCTGATATATCATACATTACAGCATGTTTCCCAATATTATTGTCATCTCTCAGGTTCAGATTGACTACATAAAGCTGCACCTTGTGTGTGAATAACAGAAACGTGGCGTACACGTTTTTCCAGTCATAGAGAAGGCAAACGGAATACTGACATTGACTTCCAGAGGAATGAAGTTTAAAGATTGGCAAGTCTTGCAATAACTACAGAAGGCACGATTCAGCCCACACTGAGAATGCTGTCAGCAGGGTGGTCTCCTTTGAAAACCGAAAATCTTCTTGCACGACAGGCAGTCCAGAGATGACACACGTGATTGATCCTCAGGGTGGAAAGATGTTCATGAGATAAGTAGGAGAAAATTGAATTGAACACATTCGAATTTCAAATATTGAGATGTGAATTGGTTGATACATTCAAGATTCGTTGGACGTTTTACAAAGTGGATGTTAAGAACTAGATACCCTGACCACGAATCTGGAACGGGAGGGCATGAAATCACCGTCAGGGCTCACATATTCAAGGAAGTAAGGAGTTAAAGGTGGAATGCAGGCACTGGAGAAGCTTACAGAGAAGCGGGTATTGTAGAGATGGTAGTATGCGACTGAGTAGATGATATTGAACATAAATGGATAGAGATCAGGTGTTTTCAGGGTCTAAAGATGTCATACGGTTATGCAGGGTTGTTGGTACAACAGGAGATGCAGAGATAGTGATAGCTGTTAGGTATTTAGATGGCAGGTATAGGTGGTATTTGGAACTGTAGGAGTTTACAGAGATCGGGAGAGTTGCAATGACTGGAGATTACATAGATAAAGGAGGCATTTGGAGCTGCAGGTGTTACTATGTTCGAGAGGATTGATGGGAATGGATCAGTGTACCGAGTCCGAGAGAGGTGTGGGGATTGGAGGAGACCTAGTTACAGAATTGTAGGGATGCAGGAGCTCAGGGAGGTATTGAGGGCTGTCAAAGAAGGTTTGCAGCATTTCCAGTAGGGACAGAGAGTGTGAAGTGCTGTTCCAGAGGAGTTTTCAGAAATCGAGAGCGTTTCAGATGCAGGAACATAGGACAAAGGCAGTGAGCTGCAACAGTTGGCGAGATTACAGGGACAGGGTGCATTGAGGGATTGGAGGCTGGTATAGGAATTTTTAAAATGTTGCAAATGAACAATAACTTTACATCAATAAAGAGGATATGAAGGTTTGGAGATCGAGCATGGGAATTGGAGTGACAGGATAATACCTGTTTGAAAAGGACTCCCATTTCAAGTGGAGAATGGAATATTCATTGTTCTAAATGACCATCTCGTACTTCACATTTTTTTCGACACATTTCTTTGAATTTGCTGAGATAATAAGAAACACGATCGCTAGGGATTGAAGGAGCTAAAAGACTAAGACCAAGCTGTACTTGATAGCGCTGCTTAGATGTTCTTCAGCTGGAGGGATTTACCGTGAGGGTGTATTAAAGGGATTGGAAAACGGAACAGGCTCAATGAATGAAAGTGAAATGCTTGTTGATACATGGTCAAACAGAAGAGGAAGATCCCAGGCTCCATGCCTATCATTTACTCAATGAGTTAATCTCACCGAGCCTGGTGCCAAGATGCACATACAAACTGCATGAATTTCCAGGTCCTGCTGATCAGACTCCAGTGCACGAATCTCTGAGCAACTCGGCGCGCTACTACCAGATAGGTATTTATATTATTACAGACTGTCCACAATTACATTTGCCTAGCAAAGGGCTTAAGAGACACACTACTTAATTCACTTGGGGGCGAACTCAACCAAGCAAAGAAACGCTGCGCCTGGATTATTTTGTGATACAAACGTATTAAACATAATCTGCTGAAATCAACAGAATACATGAAACCGCACTGCATTAGTCAGATTCATGGCTAAAGACTTCTTTCTGTATAATTGCAAACCGAATCGTGTATCTCACAAAACTAACACAACTTTAATGGAAAAATAATATTCCAAACGAAGGCATTGATAAGGTGACCTTTGTTAAGCCGTGTATGTCTGGATTTTACCAGATGCACAGAGATGTTTTCTACCAGAGCATCATCACATAGGTGGCTGGCACACAGACAGAATGGACAAATACATTCAATTCTGAACTCACATCTCCCAGCCTCGGTATCGGAAGGTCTGTTCAGCCTTTCTCCTAATGAGCTCCAGATTCAGCTCAGCAAGACCCCAGAATCATGCTCTTCCCGAGCAAACTGGAGAGATTTACACAGACAGGGATTTTATATGGAATGGTGAACGACACAGAGATAAAGAGGTCTGTTCGAAATGAAGGAAATGACTTATATGGTGGGGTACCATGACTGAAAGCCTTTACAGATGACGAAAGGCATAACCTCAGAATATTGCAGAGATAGGAAGGCTGTAGAGACGAGCACAGTTCACAAATGTAGGAACAGCAACAGTGGAACATTGCACAAACTGGATGAGTTTCCTGAGATAGTGAGGAATGCATGACAGTGTGACGGTTACACTCATAGGGTTCTAAGAGCTGTAGAAGATTGTGCAGATGATTAAATGGACAGAGAGGCTGGCGGAGCTGACATTGTCAGGGTGATTGATAGCGACAGGATGATGTCACGTAGATAGTGAGTTTGTTGAAACTGGATCTGGACACTCACAGGCATTTGAGTGAGTTCCATAGATGGGGAGTGCTGCTGGGACAGAGCGCATTACAAAAATAAGGTCGATTGTAATGTCTCCACATCTTGAGACAGATAAGAGGGATGTAGGAGCGGCAGGCGTTTACAGAGATCGGGAAGTTTGGTCGGTTTGGAGTTGTTTATGGAGAGAAGCGGATTTTTAGTATCGGTAACAGACAGCACTGAAGCAGAGTTGCAGACTTACACAAAGAAAACGTGTTAAAGGTGGTGTTTTGCAAAGAATGAGAGGGATCTAGCTACTGTAGGAGCAAACAAAAGCATGGAGTGTTGTGGTGTTTGGAAGAAATGCACGGATCCAAGAGACACATATCGGGTTTTGGAGGAGGTTAGTGACACTGTTGGCTGCAGAGGCTGAAGGGACTGAAGTTGTCTTGAGAGTTGGGGGTGATGTCGGAGCCAAACGCGATTACAGAGTTTTAATGGACTGGAGGTGCTAACGCATGTCGAGGCTTGAAGGGATAAGAGTTCTTTACAGTGATAAAAAAATTGAAGGGATTGGGGGAGTTTAAAGAGACAGATGTTCAACGGGACTCGGGGCGTTTACAAAGATAGAGGTTGGAAGCGACTGGGACAGTTCACAGCGATGGAGATTTGAAGGTACTGGATGGGTTAACAGAGATAGGAGTTTGAGGAGACTGTAAGTATTTACAGAGATAGGAGTTTCAAGGGACTGGAGGTCTTTACGCATGTATGGAGAGCTACAGATGTTGCAGATTGCAGATACAATGTGAACTGATGAACTCGAAGATCATAAAGACGGCAGGTTTCTCGAAGCAGCGGAAACTATCAGAAATAGAGCAGATTATGATTTTGGAAGATGTGTGAGTGTGTGGGACGACGTCACACAGGCGCAGTCAGGATTAGAGGCAGAGAAAATGATGAGAAAGACACACAAAGCTAAGGACGCTGTATGATATGATATGTTGTGGTTCTTTTCGCCGAGCTGGGAATTTGTCTTGCAAACGTTTCGTCCCCTGTCTAGGTGACATCGTCAGTGCTTGGGAGCCTCCTGTGAAGCGCTTCTATGCTGTTTCCTCCGGCATTTATCGTGGCCTGTCTCTGCCGCTTCTGGTTGTCAGTTCGAGCTGTCCACTGTAGTGGCCGGTATATTGGGTCCAGGTCGATGTGTTTGTTGATAGAGTCTGTGGATGAGTGCCATGCTGCTTGTCGTCTGTATGTGTGGCTACTAAGGATAGCTGTTCGTGTCGTTTCGTGGCTAGTTGGTGTTCGTATTTACGAATCGTTAACTGTCTTCCTGTTTGTCCGATGTAATGTTTTCTGCAGTCCTTGCATGGGATTTTGTACACTACATTAGTTTTGCTCATGTTGGGTATCGGGTCCTTTGTTCTGGTGAGTTGTTGTCTGAGCGTGGCTGTTGGTTTGTGTGCTGTTATGAGTCCTAGTGGTCGCAGTAGTCTGGCTGTCAGCTATCCTTAGTAGCCACACACACAGACCACAAGCAACATGATTTGACTGGGACAACATTACCATTATCGGGCAAGTCAAATAAAGAACAGCCAGGGATTCCTAGAGGCATGGCACTCATCCACAGACTCTATCAACAAACACATCGACCTGGACCCAATATATCGGCCACTACAGTGGACAGCTCGAACTGACAACTGGAAGCGGCAGAGACAGGTCAGTATAAATGCTGGAGGAAACAGCACAGAAGCGCTTCACAGGAGGCTCCCAAGCACTGAGGATGTCACCTAGACAGGGGACGAAACGTTTGCAAGACAAATTCCCAGCTCGGCGAACAGAACCACAACAACGAGCACCCGAGCTACAAATCTGCTCCCAAACTTTGAATGATATGATATCACAGAGGTAGGAAAGAATTACTGATTGCAGGAGGCTGCAGTGATATAGAGGGTGAGAGTTTTTCAGGATGTCACAGACATCAGGAAGTCTCTTCAGTCCGGTCAAGGTTAATGAGATTTGGAGATTTATTCAGCCTGAATATGGTCACAGAGAATTGCAGAGTCGGAGAGCATGGAAGAGCTGATAAAAAATATTGAGGTGTGTCGGGGTGTGTGGAGGTTACTGTGACAAGAAGAATTGTAAGATTGGTGTTCATGATAGAAATACATATTGTGGTCTTCTCTACAAGAGGTGATGCAAAACGTTTTCTGCTGACTCAAGAAAATTACACGCATAGGGAAGGAAGTAGTAACATGAGTACTTAACACAGCAGTAGTACATTTGTAGAATTAAAGACGTAGAAATGAAATGACCTGACATGGCTGGTAAGAGGGTTTCGATTGTTAACAGATGCAGGGAGGAGCTGTATGAGGCAACTGAAATTGTTCGCCTTTTGTTACAGGGAGTGTTACATCAATAGACAGGGCTTTGGAACGTGAAAAATGTCAAAAAGATAAGAAAGTTTCCCAGGTGTGGAAGAGAATGTTCAGTTAAGGATGGCTCAAGGGCCTGTAGACGTTTGGACAGATAAGAATGCCTATATTGGCTGAGAATGAATACATCGATTGGGAAGGATTTTGGTATTAATGATTAGTGGACAGACATGAACGGTTAAATTTGTTGGATTAGCTAAAGTGATAAGGACTTTTGCAGCCGTCCTCATCGATAGGGAATATTCTATAACCTGGAAGTTACATTGACATCGATGTTAATAGGAATTCAGTCAACCGACAGACGTAGCAATAATTCGATAGATTAGAGGAAGCCACAAACATTGGGAGGATTATGGTGAATTGAGGCGGTTATAGACTTGCGAGGTCTGTAGGTTTGGGAATGGGTGGCAGAGATAGTCAGCGTTGTATGTATAGCGAGGGATGTTTTCTTTCTGCCAACGAAAATTGCCGGAGAGTTGGAGGAAAGGATTACAGAGATGATTCCGCACAGCAGTAAAAGGAGTGGAATAGTTGTTAATGGCGGTGGTGGGGGGTAACTTTCCTAATATTTCGTTAACCTTAACTATTTCTGTTTTTGTCCAATGTGTTCAGTATGGTTTCCTGACACAGGATGCAGATAAGCCAACAAGGCCACATTGGATTTGGCCCTGAGGAATGAAACAGGCAAGAATGTAGGTTTAGAGGTGGTGAACAGTTTAGTGATAGTGACCACAATCCATTTGACTTTAATATACCGATGCAAAGGGACAGGTATATACTGCAGGGCAAGACGTAGAGCTGGGGGAAAAGGCAATTACGATGTGATGAGGCAAAAGTTTGGATGTTATAGCTTACGAAGGAACCTGTACGGATTGGGCACAATTGAAATGTGGATCTTCGTCAAGGTAAAGCTACTGAATGCGCTTGACAATTATTTACCTGTCAGGCAGGGAGGAAGTGGTCGAGCGAGGGAAGCTTGGTTTACTAAACAAGTTAAAATGAGTCGTGAAGGCTCAGTTCGGACGCTTGAGATGTCCAACATAGTCAGGAAGGAGACCAAAGGAGAGCTAATAAAAAGCAGGAAGAATTAAGGAAAACTCTGAAACTTTCTGTCGGTATGTCAGGAGTAAAAGATGAATTGAATAAGGTTAGGGCAATCCACGAACAGTAGTGGGAAGTTGTGTGTGGAATACGAGGAGATAGGAGATCGGCAAAATGAATATTTTTCCTCAGTATTCGTCGAGGAAAAAGACAATGTTGGCGAGGAGCATTCTGAGATACAGACTACTAGACTGTGTAAGTGTCAGTGTTGGAATGAGGTGGACAAAGTTAAAAATCACGCAACACCAGATTATCGTATAGCAGTTTTTTAAAAAAAACATTCATTTGGTAGCACTGGACGTGATTGAGGTTCATAAAGAGGGTGTGTTCGCAATTCTGGGAAGCATGAAAATAGGTACGAAGCTGGGCCAGATGGGATTTATATGAGGCGTTTTTGGGAATCAAGGGAAGAGATTACAATGCCTTTGGCATTGATCATTGTGTCGCATTGTATGCAGGAATAGTGCCAGTGGACTGGAGGATATAAATTGCTTCCCTTGTTTAAGATGGGAAGAAGAGACAATCCTGGTAATTATAGATCAGTGAGCCTTACTTCGGTTGTGGGTGAAATGTTTGAAGGAGTGCAAACGGTTCCCTGTGTGAGACCCTCGCTGGCTATGTTGAAGGTATCTTGAATTTTTTTTTCAGAATCCCCAGTTTTCTTCACAGCGCTATTATTATTAAAGGCGTGAAGTGGAGGCATAGGGAATGCCTTATCGATAATGAGTTGCAGGCCAAAGGAAAATGGCATAGTTTCTCCGCTCCCAGGAAGTTTTGGAAAATGAAGCATATACCGTCTGTTCCAACCCTTTACGGACTGCTGTGGAGGTCATTACAGTTCCTCACTGTGGATCGTCCGAACTGCCGATCGATGAGTTGTGATTTGCGCACTGTTGTTATGAGGGTGTCCTTCAGCACCTTTTGGTGTCCATCGCATTATTGCTCATCTGAACAGATCTTGTGAACGCGTAGTCCTTCTCAACAGAGGATAGCTTTTATAGCATGTTTACGCTGGCAGCCTGAGAAGTGCAGCGTCATGACCTTATCTGTGAGTTTGTGATGAATCTTGTATTAAAAAATGCAAACAGATTTTTCATGGCACTGATTAGAAAGTTTGCAGGCTGAGGTAAAATTGTATAAAACTTCAGTTTGACCACATATGGTGTAAGATGTGCAGCTCTCATTTTCATAAGACAGGAAGGATGAGGAGAATTTGGAGATGGTACAAAAGAGGTTTGCCAGAGATTGTGTGGATGAGAGTGGGAAAGGTATAACGAATTGTTCGACAGCCTTCGATTGTTTTTGCAATAGTGTTGGAGGCTGAAGGCCAGCTGCAAAAGGCAAATCGAATCAAAAGAGACAACCGTAGTGTCGATAGTCAGAATGTCCTTTCCAATGTGAAAGTGTCAATGACATCATTTTAAGCTGATCGTGTAAATATTTAAACGAGATGTGCGACTCATTTTTTTTTGCACATTAAAGGTAGACGATGCTGTCTGAGGTATTCGAAGTAGAAGTGTGAGTAAAGGTGTTTTGAAATGGCATATAGATAGATGGGCCATGTGTGGGAAGATGGAATTAATTTAAAATGGCATAATCGTCAGCGCAGCCATGATGGGCAGAACGGCCAAAACTTTTCAATTTTCTAACTTGCCAGCATCTATCCTGTCAAAACCACTCTGAATCTTGAACATTGCAGAAAATTTCTCTCTCATTCTTCGATACTCCAATCGGTTCAATCTCAGTCTACTCAAACTATTCTCATTAGAAAATACCTTCATTCTCAAAATCAGGCGAGTGAACCGTCTCTGGCTTGTCTCCTATTCAAGGACATTTTTGCTCAGGTCACAGTTTTAGCAAGACATTCCTATTTTTATTCTCCATTCCCTTTTTAATAAACGTAGCGGATGATTTGAATTTTGTGTTAGTTGCTGAAACTGTAAGTTACTTTTGTCAGTTTGATACAAAACGTCTCGGAAAACGTTTGTCCGTGAGTCTGCAACAAAAAGATGTGAGACTAACTATAAGATGGGAATGTGCTCGAAGATATTATAAATGATATAACAACTTTAAAAAGGGCCCTTTGCAACAATGGGAGGGCAGAAAATTTTATTAAGTGAAATATATTCGATGAATATTTTGGATTTTAATACTTGGTGTGTCTTCAAAAATTAGAATAAGTATGTTTGGGGAGGGGAGAGGCAGCGGGTTGATTTGATTTATTCGAAATTTCACTAGTCTCTTAACAAGTTTCAAAACGGGCTAATAAGTAAGTCGAGAGACTATATGAACCGTTAAATGTCATTGGTTTCACAACGTTCGCATGAAATACTAAATAAAATTTCGGCGTCAATAATTCCGAGGTAGAAAGACATTGAGGATGGAACTTGGGAAACAAACGTTGATGTGATGAAAAGAGTTGAAAATAGACAGCAAAGTGTAAATGTAGACAAAACCTTCGAACTTGATGAGGTGCAACCCAGGACATTTGTAAAGCTTAGGACGTAATTGCGAAGCCGAACGCACAGATGCTTTTGTGCCCCACATTCACAGTGAGGAGCTGGAAGGCTGGCGGGTGGCGAATATTGTTTCATCACTTATTTGGCTGTAAGGGTAATCCAGAAAATGCAGACGAGTGAGAATGACATCAGTGATGGATGAAGAATTGGAGGAGATTCTGAGGCTGGATTTTAATTTATTTGAAAAGATAAGGACTGATCAAAATAGCGCGCACGACTTTAAAACTGGCATTGTGTCTCACAAACACGATCGAATTTTTCAGATTTTGGCTGAGTGATGAAGGCAGAGTAGTGGACGTTATCCAAATGGAATTCAACAAAGTCTACGAAAAGTTTTCACATAACAGACGGATTAATAAATTTCTATCACGCAATATGATGGAGACCTCAGCAACTGGATGCAGAATTGGTTGGATGCCAAGAGTTAGGGTGCTCGTGGAAGTTTGTCTCTGAGAGGTGAGGCCTGTTACCAATGGTGTGCCATGTGCTTCAATTCTGGGTCCACTATGCATCATTTACATAAACCATTTGGCAAGATTTTGTGTGGTATGTTTCGTGTGTTTGCGCATGTCACTTCAAATGTTGGGTTGTAGGGAATGAGGAAGGTTGTATACAAATACAACGAGAGCTTGAACAACTGGTCCCAAAGACTCTGGAATGCGATGTGCTATATTCTGTTCAGACAAGGCAGAACACATTTAAACTTTTAATCGCAGCGAACTGAATAGCGTTATTAAACATAAAGAATGAAATCTACACTACCCAGTCCCTTCAATTTACCGCTGTGCCTTACCGCCTTTTTACTCTGTTTACTTTCGACAGTTTTTTTTTCTCAAGCTCAAGCAATTGGATTTATTTCTGTTTCAGGTTTTTTTTGTCCTTTATGTGGTCGTTTTCAAGCTTCATAATGCCTTTGAAATCTTCTTTATCACAATTTCCCGGAGGATCTCTGAGTCTGCCATTCCTCATTCACTCAGCTTCATGAAACAACGTTCGATCTGAGCTAATTACGCCCCGATCCAGTTACACAATTTGTTACTCAAAGAAACACTGACAAAAACATTCTTTAAACTCCTAAACGATAGTATAGTGTGAGTCTTCCACATTATACTAAGATTGAAATGTCCCAAACTATTGAAGTGCTTTTGTACAACTTTCGATGAATTCCTGCTTAATGCAGTCACGAACATTGAAATGCTCCTAAGTGGCCTCAACACTGTTGTCCTGCCTATGTTTTTGACACATATTATCCTGAATGCGCACATATCCTGATTCGAGTTCATAATCTGATGCAAAGTTCTTTCTCCTAAGTCCCTTTGCGTTCCATTACCGTCAGGGTTACTCATCGTCCTTTACCATTCTGCCTTGGTCTCCACAAGGTTGTGCATCATTGAAAATTTATGTTCCACTATTTGTTCACCCTGGAATCATATCACTACGGTGACTAGACCTCATTTCTCTCTAAATCACAGTTGTATCTATCTTGTTACAGATACGTTGTCTATTTTAAAATGAATGTTTGATGGAGATGAGCAGGAGTGTTGGCTTTGTGTATCTTTCGAAGCCAGTAGCATTCCCGTAAGCGAGAATTACTTGAGATAAGTGTGCGTATGGATCTCTGAAAAACTGGATTGAAAGTTTTGATCGATCTGTTTAGTGCATGGGTCTTTTTCTTGACCGGATCGGCCAGCAGTTACCTGACGTGATCCTAGTTGTTCACTTGTCTGTTGGCTGCTTCGCAGTAATCCGTTCTATTTTGAATGACCATGGTTCCTACTATGTCTGCAGGTTTGATGATAATACTGTGATTAGTTTTGAGAGCAGGAATGGCGTTGCGTTGTCACTGGGTGTCGTTTTGCTCTACATTTTGAGTGGAGTTGGTGAAAAGTGTTCACAAATTACCCGGCATTTTGTGCAGACATGACAAGCAATGGCAGCAGCCCTCCAGAGGGGTTCGAATCGACTATTTCTTTGCACACTCCTGCATGATTCTCTCTGACGCATGTTCTGGTTCATCAGGTGGCTCATTTGATCGGTGCTGACAACTTCGATGAATTCCTGGAGTCTTATTCATCGGATGAATTCATTCCTGTCTCCTGCAAGAACAACGGTTTTCATTTTGGTGGTGGCCCAGAAATTGAGCCCTCAGCTGAGAACTTCAGTGTCTTCCAGTTGAAAGGTGTGGTCTATTTCGGTGCAGTTTTCAGCTTTGGTGCCAGTGCGGTCATTGGATACTGCTCGTGAAGTCAAGCAGATATTATGGAAACAGCTGAATGGACACAAAGCAACAATCCACAAAAAGTGACGTTACCTCCAAGTCATAGGACATAGAACATCGAACATTTCAGTGCAGTCCATCCAGTCATCGATGTTGCGTCGACCAGTGAACCAAAATGAAAGCCATCCCATCTGCAATATTCCGTTCTTGTCCATGCCTATGAAAGTACCATATAAATGCTCTTCAATTTGGCGAATCTACTATTGTTGCAGGGCGTGTGTTCCATCCCTCTCCTACTCTCTGACAAAATAAATTACCTCTGTCATCTGCTCTATGTATGTCGCTCCTCAATTCAAAAATACATCACCTCCTGCCAGCCATCGCCATCCGATGAGAAATGCTCTCGCAGTCCAATCGATCTAACCCTCTAATTGTCGGACATATCATAATTAAGCCGCCTCTCGCCCTTCTTCTCCAACGAAAGCATCCTCACGTCCTTCAGCCTTTCCTGGTGAGACCTTCCCTCCGTAATAGGCAACATCTTAGTAAATCACCTCTGATCCTTTTCCAAAGCTTACACATCCGTCCTCTAATGTGTTGGCCAGTTCTGTATGCAATACTCCAAATGTGGTCACACCAGGGTGGAGGGTGGACACTATATCGATCAGGGGCATTCGGTCTCGAATCATCAAATGACAATCCTTCAAGGGGGACTTCGGTACATGCAACAATGCACAGTGGCTGAGCAGAGGCAGATAGCCCATCTAAACCAATGGCCTCAGTCGAGTCTTCGTGTTTCTGGCATACGAGAGGTTATCCGACTTCGCTGTACACACTGTCTCATGCACACCCAAGCTCAAATATATACAAAATCCAACATACCCACGCAGACCCGCTCTCATACACATTGTGGCAAGCGTTTACAGTGTCATGCACCTGAAAAGATCAATTGAACAAAGTCAAATTGCATTTCAATATTTGATATTTTAGACTGGGTGGCAGTTTCGATTCATTAATATGTAAATTCTAGAACTCCTTTAAAGTTACATTCTCGAGATATCTTTCAAAGGTTTACCAAAAAAAAACGAATACTCTCATCTAAGACAATGCATTTGGAGTGTGAGCTTAGAGTCTGTCTGTCTCCCAAACATGATTCAGACTGTCTTATTTCTATAGTAGGAATGTATGAAAAAATAAAATTCATGGATTGGCTGCCTGCGTTGACTGTCTATAGCTTATGCGTTTTTTGAGCAATTTGAACATATTTGCAAACATAATTCTGCGAATGCCAATTCGCCCCACAGACCTATATGTATGCGTGTGCATGAGAGAAAGAGGTAGTGGCTGTGTGCATATGAGTGTGCGCTTGGGAGTGTGACTAAAATTGAGACTGTGTATTTTCGTGTGTGCATTCACACTAAAATGTGTGTGCGTGTGACTGACAAAAAGCATGAGAAGTGTATGTGAATGTTTGTGATTGTAGGGCATATGTTGAGGAGATCCTAAGCTTACACTTCAAATGCATTGTGTGCGATAAAATTAAACGGTATTTTTGGGAAACCTTTGAAAGTTATCTCGAGAATGTAACTTGAAAGGAGTTCTAGAATTTACATATTAATGAAGCGAAATGTGCCACCCATTCAAAAATATAAAAATTGAAAAGAAATCTAGGTTTGTTACATGGATCTTTTCAGGTGCATGACACTGTAAACGTTTGCTATATTTTCTGTATATTAGAACTCTCGTCCACGTTACCTCATGAAGTATCCACGTTCTTAAATCTCGTGATTCCTAATGGACCTGTTGGACTATGACCTGGTGTTGTATAACTTTGAACTTTAATGGAGAAGGTCACTTTGGCACAAAGCGTGCTCGGAAGAGATTGATTGACTGGAGTGGAGGCCACAGAGAATGCATTCTGGGAAAAGGAGCAGTTTACAGACACATGGAACGATTATACTGTTTGGAATGACCTATACAGATATGGTGTAAGGCTGGACAGCAGTCATGATAATCAATGTAGTCAGGAATCCAATAATTTATTGGTATAAAGGAGAACTGAAGATGTTACAGTCAAGAGATGTTTAAGCAATTCAGTTTACTTTACAGAAATGAAAATGTTTG
Source organism: Chiloscyllium punctatum (assembly GCF_047496795.1). Lineage (NCBI taxonomy): Eukaryota > Metazoa > Chordata > Chondrichthyes > Orectolobiformes > Hemiscylliidae > Chiloscyllium > Chiloscyllium punctatum. The sequence goes on along the minus strand of NC_092757.1, from coordinate 20,717,674 downwards.
CAGCAAGTAACAGTGATGAGGAGTGTTGCAACAAATGGCGAAGGCGATTTTGAAAGGGAGACTTCTAAAGGGAGGAACAGTTGACAGTCATATGAATCTTTGTAAGGACTGTAGATGCTTAAATAGACTGGGAGTGTTCTGGAGTCTGTCGGAGTTTATGGGGATAAAGACAATAGTGTGGATGAGACATAGTTCCATAGAGATGGAAAGCAGAGACTGGAGGAAGATATGAGTAGAATTCGGATTGTTTGTCAATAGTCCATTCGGCCCATTCCGACAGATTCGAAGTAGTGCACACAAATCATCTAACAAGCATCTCACCCTGACCTATCCCCGTACCTATCCATGTAACCCTCTATTTCTCATGGTTAATATAGCTCACCCTACATATCCTTGAACAGTATAGGCAACTATGCATGGCCAATCAACCTAACGTGCCCTCGTTAGAACAATAGAAAGAAATGCAGCCACCAGAAGTCAGCCACACAAGCACGGGAAGAATATGCGAATTCCACACGGACTGTCGCTTGAATCGATCCAAGTGTGGGGCTGCAGAGTTAAACCCTGAGCCACAATATCACCGCTACATTCAATTGTACAGAGCATTACAGATATTGAATCAGGTCAGTGAATACACGAAGTCTGTTGCAACTGGAGGGGGATAATGTCCGAGTGCAGTGTAGGAAATTGAGAATGTTACATGCATGGTACTGATCAGAAGGACTTGCCTAGGTTACAGTAACAGGGAGGGCGATAGAAGCTCTCATAAATTACTGCGGTTGGCATGTTTGTCGAGATTCGATGAAGTTAACAATCCACAGATTTGAAGACAATCAATGAAGTTGCAGAGTAAGCAAGGATTCATTTGGCTGGTGGAGGTTACGTGCAGAGAGAGTTGACATGAATGGAAGTTGTTCGATCAATCAAGAGGATGCTAAATACACACAAATGGTGTTAGTGGGTTCAGCATGCTCGAGAGTTCGGAAGGCAAGTTGTAACCGGAGGTACGCAAACATAAGTGACATTATACTGACGGAAGAACTCATAGAGATAGAGAACGATGGAGATATTAGGTGAGAATACAGGCATTGAGAGGGTTCAAGTTGGTACATAACGTTACAGAAACTGTGATTTGCCAGACAGGCTTAAGGTACAAGAGGAAATTGTACAGATTGGCTGGCTGGTGGAAAGTTGGAGGAAATAAGTTTCTGTAGGATAGCCTGTAGGGGCTCGAGAACATTAACATGACAATATGAACTGTAGAGGCTGGAGGTAGGTTACCATGGGGAAGCTGTTTGGGGCTGGGGAATATTATGGACTGGACGGGTTGTAGGTCATGGATAACATGACAGAGATGATGATACCTTCGTTTTTTAAGAGAAATCCATTGACCATAGTTCTCTCAGTTTCAAAGTTGTTGCAGAAAGAAATAATGATAATTAAACGCCTAAATTTGGGGCAGGTCCCATATTATTAGATTAACATGATCAGTAGGCACTATTACTAACACAAGAAAGGATCTGGCAAATATAGGCTGGGGAGGGGCTGCTCGCAATTGGGTCTATGCTCCGAAAGTAGTAGCATTTTAAAGTGAAACGGTAAGAATTGGTGGCCAGTTCTGCGGAGATTCAAAGGCAAAGACAGCAAATCCAGTGAATACTCACAATGCGATATTGGGATTTTGGTAAAGAAAGTACAATGTGATAAAAACAGGCGTAGCCCTTCAAAAACGTGAAGAGTGCAAGGGGATCCTTTAAGATGAAGCATAAAACATGATCATAAACTACCCGCGGCAGTTGCTATTATGAAAACCCACGTGTTATTTTATAAGTATACTTCGAGTAAGAGGATTCACATGGAAAGAGTGGGGCCTGTTATAAACCAACTGACAATTAGTGCATGGAGTCAGACGGAATCGGTGCAGAATTAAATGAATTCTTCTCATCTGTTTTGACACAGGCGAATCACATTGGAGGCAGTGGTCCTAGTTGGATGGTGAGATTTAGAACGTGTTAAGATCAATGAGGAGGAGATACTAAATGTTGCGCATGCATAAACTTGGAGAAATCTCCGTGGCCCAATCACGTGTATACCATGCTGCTATGGAAGGCAACGGAAGAAATCATTAGGGCGCTGGCCAGTAAGTTGACGAGGTTGCTGGTCACAAGTACAGTGCCGAGTGACTGGACAATAGATAATATGTTACTTCTGTTTAATAATGGCAGTAGGGATACGCCAGGTAATTACAAAGCAGGTCGTCCGACTTCAGTGAGGGGGAAAACATTTGAAAAGGTTCTGAGGGACGGAATGACAATACTTGGAACGACAAGAATAGATTAGAGATTGTACGAATTTGTTGGAGAGAGCTCATGTCTGATGACTTCAGTTGCGGTTTTTGGAATTACGTTAAAAATACTCATGAGGTCAATGCAAATGATGTTATTTACATGGACTTCAGGAAGGCCCTTGGCAGATTCTCAAATGGAATGCTGGTCGAAAAGGTAAGAGCCAATGGGATGTAACAGACCTAAGCAAACGGTTACAGTATTGACAAAGGATTGGAATCCTTGACCAGCGGTGTATCATTGGGATCTGTGCAGGGACCATTACTGTTTATTATGTACTTTAATGAATCGGTTGTGTAAGCAGAAGGCAGCTTTAGTAGGTTTTAAGATGGAATGAAAGGTGGGAGGTGTCCATAGTGAGCCGGATGGTGTCAGGCTACAGTCTGATATCAATCAGATGATGAACTGAGCAGAGTAATGGCAGACGGAATATACTTCTGATAAGTATGGGTTAATATACTGTGTTCGGTATGAGAAGCTAGGCACACACATAATGATCAGCAGGTCTTTGAGGAATAATGAGGGACACGGGGATCTTGGTGAACAAATTCAATATATCCTGAAGGTGACAGCACAGTTTGAAATTGTGTTGAAGAAACCTGACTGGGTGCACAGCAACCAATGTCCCAGTGAGGTGAATTGCTAGAGAAATATGAGAAGACTTCATCTTGTCTGACAGGCAGATGGGACCCTAAGCAGTGGTAAGTACAGATTCAAGTTTGAGGATGTTATTGAAGTTCAAGAGAACAATTTTAATAAACAAGGCAGGCAAGAACACAACAGGCAATGAGGGAAATCTGATGCATGTAATTGCATTTGATTCAATGCAGGTAAAGTAGATGAACTCAGTGCAGGAGTGGAACTGGGATATCTTAGGTATTGCAGAAACACAGCTGAGTGAGGGTAAGCACTGGCCACGCAATGTTCCAGGCGGCAGGTGCTTTGCATAATTCACAACAGTACTTGTAGAGAATATCCCTGCGATTCGTCAAGTGAAGCTTTATCAGTAGAACGGGGCAAGAAAAATGTGTCATCACTTGGATACGTTTGGACTACAGTTCTGCAATATTCTGTGGGGGAATATGGTGTAAATATCTCAGGAGATTTCAGATACCTTGTCGACTAATGGGTTTATAATGGAAGGGGATTTTAACGTGCCAAACCTAGACTGGGACTGCCATGGAGTTAAAAGCTTGGATGGGATGATTCTTTTTTTACTGTATTCCCGAGACCTTTCTCAATCAATGTATGGATTTATCGAAAGAAGAATGAAAGAATCCTGATCATCTCTTGGGGAATAACAAAACGCAAGGGAGTGTGGTATTAGTCAGGGGTACATTGGCAAAGTGAGAAACATTGTATTAATTGGAAAGCAGTTATGGAAAAGGACATGACATGTCCACAAGATGAAGTTCTAAATCGGAACAAGGAGAATCTTGATAATGTTGGACATGAACAAGGAAATGGAGATTGCGAAGGCTATTTGTACGTGAAGGGAAGTCTATCACATGGAAATGATTTACAAGTGAGATAAAATGAGCAGTCAATGTCAGCATGTTCCTGTTCGGGTTAAGGCTATTGCTGCCAGAAATGGTAAGTGTTGGCTGTCTTTTGAGGGTACAACCAACTGGACCATTGGAATCCCCTGACCAACATTGCAGTTGGAGGAATACACATTGGATGGAAATCAGCAAAGCAAAAAGGGGAGATGAAATACATTTGGAAGAGATGGTTTTGGATAATTCGAAGAGACATTACAAGTGTATTTTGTGCGAAAGAATAACAAGGAGGAAATAGGTGCGGTTAATGATCAACAAAGCCATCGATGCTTGCAACCACAAGATCATAAACTTAAATTACAGTTCAGGACATACTACAGTCAAAGATGGGGGACCTCAGGGAACTAAACAGTGATTGTTTCGACCACTATGGGAAAACAGTGTGCAATATTGGTCTCTCTGTCATTGGAAGGATTTAGACATAGTCGGAAGTCGTTATCTTCACGTTTCAGTCTGTTGAATACAGGACATTGGAAGTCATGTTGAAATTGCTAAGTTCTCTTCTACATTAATGTATCAAGTTCTCGTCGTCCGTTACTGGAAGCGCATTGTTAAACTGGAGAGGGTTCAGAAGAGATTTATCAGAATGTTGTTAGTATTGAACGTTTCATTTGTAAAAAAAGGATGTGTTGTCCAGGATTCTTTCAATGGACCTCATAAACGATTGTACGATACTGGTGAGTACAGACAGAGTTAATGATATTTGTCTTTTCTCGTGACTGTGAGAATTCCAAGACGGGAGGTCACATTTTTAAGATTAAAAAACAGATTTAAGAGAAAAAGATATGTAGTGCAAAATTTTATGCAGAGGGTGGTTTGTACGAGGAATGAACTTCCCGACGGAGGGTGAATGTCTTTGCAAATACAACATTTCAGAGATATTTGGATAAGTATATGAATCCACGAAGTTTGTATTGATATGGTGCAGGAACAGGCTAGTAGCATGTGTTTAGTTTCAGATTATGGTCGTCATCGACAAAACGGGATGTTCTGCGCTCTATGACTTTCTGGCTATGAATATAAAGTTATGCCATTACTTAACAAAGGATGCAATGAAAGCTAGAGATCTACAGATGTGTCAGGCAGACCTTAGTGGTGGCTGCGTTCTTGAAGCCCTTTCTGTGATATACGTTTAAATGCATCTGGAATGGAGGGAAAGATTATGGATAGTCAGCATGGTTTGGTGTGTGGGAAATCATGTTGCACAAAGTTAATTACATTTGTTGAAGATGTCACCAAGAAAATAGATGAAGGCTGAGAAATAAACGTCTTTTTTCTGGCTTCAGCAAGGCTTTCGACAGGGTTCAGCAGGGTACATTGTTTCATAGGATTTGATCACATGATATCAGAGCGAGGAGGTCAACTGGATACAGTGCCTTGTGCATTGGGCTATTGTTGTCGAATAGTGAGAAAGCAAGGGTGCTGTTGTATTCTTCCTTGAAAGTCGTATCATAGGTGCAGAGGGTTGTGAAAGCAATATTTAACGCGTTTATCTTCAATGATTTGTGTTCTTGAGTTGAAAATATTTGTTACATTGTCCTTAAAATTTCATTTGGACTTAGAAAAACTACATCACGTACTTTCAAATGCCTTAAAATGAATATCCTCGAGGTACAAGTGAGGTGAATAGCTACAGATAGGTGAGTTCAAAACGAAAGAGCATAAACGTGAGGAGATTGAGAAAAAAATTAAAGAGGGATCTGAGAGTCAGCATTTTCCACAGTAAAGTGAACCGCCAGAAGAAGTGATGGAACCAAGTAGAATAAAAATATATAAAAGTCATTTGCTCAGGTACATGTCGAGGAGAAGGTTGAAGTGTTATGCGTCAAAAGCAGGCACAAATAACTACTTTAGTTTCGGAAACCTGATCAGTAAGGATGAGAGAGCTCAAAGTTCCAAGTCCGTGCTGCATGACTCCTTGTCTCTAGTTACTGGAGGAAGAGACTACCGAGATAAGGCATGTTGCCGAAAGTGAACCAAGTTACAGAGATAGTTCTAGTGATCTAGATTGGAGTCTGTTTCAAATATGTGGGGTATTGTCGCAGGGAGCAGGAGATTACCGAGGTAGGAAAAGCAATATGAGCCAAAATAATTGAAGACACTGGTCAACAATAAATGCTGCAGTAACAGTTTGGGAGAAAGACAACGGAACAGAAAGATCGTAGACATCATGACCAGCCTCTCCTGGGAGGCCTGTTTACATCTCTGTTGTCCTGATGCTCACTAAGACAGCGCAGGCATCGATGTTAAATGTGGACTTTTTACGCTGTGTTCGTACAACAAAACTTAAAGTATGAATGGCGATTAAGTCTGAGATCTTTCTATACTGTTCTTCGCTTCAGCATTGTATTTATGACCTGGTTGTTCGTCGATGTTCTTAGCCATCTAATTTTTTTCTACCCCATTCACAGTGAATAATGTTAACGTGCTGCAGGATTTATTGCAAGTTCCAGAACTACCTGCTCTTTGCTTCTCAGGCTGGCCAAACGTCTGAAATGTGGTGATGGCTGATACACCCAGCAGTTGGGAAGTTTATTGAATCAGGAACTTTCTGATTCCGTACAGGGGAAAGGACGCAATCAGAAATTTTACTGATGCAAGAATGTTTCACACGTAGAATGGAACTGAGTACCACAGATATCCGGAAACTCACAGTCTCCATCCCTGGACTGTGGTGCGTTGTGTCTCTGCAGACCAGAATTCAAAGCTGCAGGAGCGAGAGGTGTTGACAAAGGACTGCAAGTGGACTCACACTGTGAGGGATACAAAGTAGAGACTTGTTGGGTAATATTATCACTTTACAGCAAGTTTTCAGGATCAAACACTTGAGTACTTAAGAGATCGTGATTCATGGTGCCTTTGCGACAGTAACATGCTAACAGTGGATGTGTTGGTGCAATGGTATTATTGATAGGTTATTTACCCAGAAACTGGTGATGCAGACTAATGTTGGCCAATGACAGATTGTTGAATTTTGATTAAACGTTTCTCAAAAATGTTGTTAGCAAACAGAAAATACGAATTAAGCCACTGCTGATGTTAAAGAAAAATACATCTAACACATTCGTGTCTTTAGGAAAATCCATTTGTGATCAACTGGTGTGGACGTTTTAGTTTGACAACAGACACACTGCACTGTGATTGACTCTCAATAGCACTCGGAAATGACAGGCTGGGTACGCAATGAACACAGTCCGCTGATGTCTCAGCAACAAATCCAAACAAGGAAAAAAAGATGTGTCCAGAAAACCTAGCCACGCCGACGACATCAAAGACATCTCGGAAATTACTGCCAGACTATCTGAGACGCCTTGACATCATGTCAGCACGCAAAACCATAAGCACACTAAAACTAATTGTCTTTACATATCCGATACACACAAAAAGCAAAATTAATATCATTCACAAATACCGTGCATGAACTCTAACGAACATTCCATTGGACAAACACGCAGAAAACGTGCCAAAAGGATACATAAACATCAGCTAACCACAAAATAACATGACCGTCTGCTATCTCAATACCGACATACAGAAATGGGCACGATTTCGACTGGTGCAACACATCCAACCTCGGACAAGCCCAACAGAGACACGCACTAAAATTCCGAGAAGCATGACTTTCTAACTAGAACTCTGCAAATAAACACATTGACTTGGACAGCATTTATCAACCCATGAGTAAATGAACAGGAAATGACGTAATCATAGGAAAAAGGCGTCGTCACTGGAAATGACATTAACAATACAAAGAAACACAAACATAGAAGTATAAAAGCAGAAAACATCAACAATGCATCCTTTGGAACGTCTCTGAAGATGTTATCTAGTGTGGTGACAAAACGTCTAATAATGTACCTTCCAGCTCAGCGAGCAATCCAACATTCAGAATGGTGTCCATAAATATGGAGGATTTGCTAAATCTATAAATGCTGTAATTCTGACCATGTGTGCAATATTATGAACAGTGTGGCTGCCCCAAGTAAAGATATCCTTGCATTAGAGGCAAGACGTAAAAGGATCACGCGTCTGATCTTGAGAATCGCTGAATTTGCTAATGAGAATCTGTTGAGGAAATATTAAGTCGATTGAGATTGAACCTAGTCGAATTTAGCAGAATGAGGGAGATATTGAATTAAAAAATACAAGATCGTTTGGACTTTTGACAATGTAGGCACTGGGGAGTTTGAAAATAGAACGATACAGCACGGAAGTAGGTCTTTTGGTACACTATGGTTGTGCCAGTCATAATGATATTATAAAGTAATGCATTCTCCCTGCACAAGCGCCATATGCTTCCATTGTCTGCTTGCTCAGCTGTCTGTCATAAGGTGACTTAAAGCTTTGGTCACATTTTTGATCTGACGGCTTCCTCATTCTGTTGAAAAAAAAACACATACATAACACACCCTCGTTCAATCTTTCACCATCTCACTTCAGTCTTATGCTCCCTTGCATTGTCTCTTCGTCACTGGAAAAGAGATTTTGACATCCACATTATCTATGCCTCTCTTGATGTTAGAAACCCACATCTGATTGACTTGCTGCCTGCAATATTCCAGTTTTTAAAAAAAAATCCATATTTGTCCAGTTTCTCCATAGTGCAACTGTGCTCTTAACTCAATTTTTCACATGCAGCATGTGCAAACATTTTTACACACTTTGCAAAGTGTCCACGTTTTTCCTATCGTGTCGCACTGAGAACTACACAAAGAACTCCCAATTTGGTCAATTTAAAGTTTCAAACAGTTACAACATATCTTGGAAACCCCTATACTCAGTGCTGTGACCGATGTCGGGATGCATGCCAATTCGTTTCTTTCCCAGTTGTGTTGCCATTTTCAGGGAGGTATGGACGTGCACCACGTCCCTCTGTATATCTATATTCCGCAGTCTCATAACTTCTTTTTTTATTTGAACCTAACAAAATGGATCACATCACAGGTGCCTAAATTAAACTCAATTTTCTACCTCTCTGCCCAAATATCTGGGTTGTCAATATTCTGGGACAGTATTTGAAAACCTTCGTCACTGTTCACAACTCGACCATTTTTTTTGTCTGCGATGAGTATTGTTGCCAGTTGCATTGATTTCCCTTGTAGAGAGTCTGTAAACAGGGCGCACAAAATTCCAGCAAGGCTTCATTCATTCAAGGTGGAGATGAGAAGGAATTTATTCACTCAGAGGGTAACAAATCAATGGAATTCTTTAAAACCAGAAGATTCGGCCGCAGCAGTTCGGAAATTCGGCCCATTGAGTCCGGTCTGCCAATCAATGATATCCGATATTGTTTCAATCCCATTCTCCCAATTTCTACATGTAATGTTCGATCCACTTGGCAATCAAGAACCTATCGATATGTTTTGTATACACGCAATGACCTGGCCTGATAGTCTTCTGTGACAGCGGATTTCTAACATTCAGCACTCTCTGGCGAAAGAAGTTTCTCATTGTCTTGTTTCGCAAGCGTCTTCCCTTTCTTCTAATGCCGTGCTTTCCTATCATATTCTCTCCTGCTAATGGAATAATTTAAAAATGTGCACTCTGTCCACACTGTTTAGTATTCTATAAGTTTTAATTGGCTCCCCTCTCAAACTTCTAACTCCATCGAATATTGACCCAAAGTCGCTAAACGTCTTTATAACTTCTCAAAAGTGCATCCTTGCCTTAATATTCTTGTCCCCTCCAGATGAACGATAACATTGCATTTGCCGTGCTAATTACAGTCAATCAAAAGTTTATCTTAAGCGAAACGTCGAAGAGGATTACCTTTGCATTTCATGTTTCAGAAATTTCTCCCTATTTAGAACATCATCAATGTCTCTGTTCTCTCCAGAAAAGTGAATGAACTCAGACTTTTAAACATTGTATTCCATCTGTCACTTCTTACAGTATTCTGAAAATCTGCCTACATCTTTATGCAGCCTTCATGGCTCCTCAGTGCAAACTGCCCCTTCAACTATTTTTGTACCTCCCGCAAACGTAGACAGATTGCCCTGAGTTCCTTCATAACGGGCATTCCTGTGAAAAAATGCAAAGTCGTAGACGTAAAACTGACCTTTGCAAACCAACCGTTACCACTACTTTCCATCGTGAAAAAGATACTTTTATCCACACGCTCTAACTTCTGACAGAAAGCCAATCTTCGATCAAACCTGGACCTAGCTCGTCAAACAATGCGCGCTTATCTTACTCAGCAGTCTGCTGTGCAGCTGCTTCTCGAAGATCTGCTGCATGTCCAGGTAGATAATATCCACTGGCTCTCCTTGACCTAAGTTTTCAAGGAACTCTGACAGGTTTGCCAGTTATGACCACCACTGATGGGACAATGATACATTGGCCCTATTTTACCATTCATTTCATCGTATTCAGTAACGTCATCCTTCAACAATTCGTTACAGGGTGGCTGGCGAGGTTGGGTAATTTAATGCATAGGATTAATTTAAAATGTCCTTTCTCTCCAGTGGGGGATTCCAGAACTAGAGCGCATAAATATAGGGTGAGAGGGGAAATATACAAAATAGACCAAAAAGACATTTTTTTGACTCAGAGTGTGGTACGTGTTTGGAATGATCTGCCGGAGGAAGTGGTTGCGTCTAGTACACTTGCAACATCTGAAAGGCATCAGGATGGATGAATACGAAGGGTTTGGAGTGATATGGGCCAGAAGCTGGCAGGAGTGACTAGATTGGATTTGGATATTGGATCGGCATGGACGAGTTGTAAAGAAGAATCTGTTTCTATGCTGTACATCTCAGTGACTCTATGACTGTATAACTGAGATGGTCAGATCTTAGTTAATCAGTGAAACAAGGGTTACTTTGAAAACGCAGGAGAGTACAGTGGAGCATCATCTATGATATCATTGAATTGTGGAATATACTCGCTGAGCGAAATGGCCTCATTCATGTTTTATATCTCCTGGTCTTCACTAAGTCAGTTTCAAACTCAGTAAAACATGCATAATACTTTTATTCTCGGCTGTCAAAAATGTCCTATACATTGAGATTATTGGATATTTCTCATTACGCAATATTTGATGTACAATTGGCTATTCCCTTATTGGCTCCTTGAATGTTATGAAATAAACCATTTTATATGCAGCCCAGGTTTCCATCCATTACAGCCCTGATACTCCTTATTTATCCCGGCGGGGTGGAGACTGCTATCATACACAGATAATGAATTGCCCTGGCTTCAAGTACATTCAATTTCTGTTCCTAATCATGTTTATAATATTGTCTTGATTCATTCATTTACCAAAGTCCCGCTCACGGTTGCCGCCACTTGCACTTTCTTAGCTGCACCCAAATAGACTCCACTTTTTGAACTTCAGATCTAATTGGCTCTCTCACCAACCTATTCACGTCATAGTTTCGTCATAACATTACAAGACCTTGTTTGGCTTTTTCACTCATCTGCTGAAATCCAGACAACACTTATATATTCACTTCCCATCCATGTTCATTCTGCAGCGACATGCTCCTCATCACAATTCGGTCATATTCGTTCACTTCAGTTGATGCTGTCAATTCAACTGTCTCGTTACAAATGCAGGAAGTGATAGTTTCAGTGATAGTGGGGTTAAAAAAAACTTGAGTCAAAGTCACATCGATACGGGAGTGCTCATGATTGTAAGATGTCACCAAGTTAAGGAGATTTGCTGAAACTCCAGAATCCGATCAATAAGATATCATGCTGTGCATTTGCATTTCCAAATTATTTTCTTGCTAAAACGCATGGTCCAAACAGAAAAATAAAATCAGTGGTTCAAATGATCGCATCTGTCAGCTTTCATAACACAATCTCGTTCCCATCCTGCAAGTTCTATAATTATAGCAACTATAAACTTCTGCAGGATCGACGTCTCTTCCTACATATGTCCCATCCTCCAGGCTCTGCAATCCTCCTGCTTCCGTAAATTGGCCCTGACTCTACAACTCTTATTTCCTCTGAAATTATCCCCAGAAGTGCTTGAGAAAGTGACGGAGCTAAGAAAGATAGGGAGCAATAGCAAGGCTGGAGAGTTTTGCAGACCTCAGGAGTTTTTCTGTAGATAAAGGTGGCTTCAGTAATTGTTAGTGTTCATGGTGATAAAGGAGGGTGGAGGGAGAATGGTATGTTGGGACATTTGAGTTTTCGTAGTATGGATTTCCTTTTTGGTGACTGGATTCATTTGCAGACTTAGGTATGGTTTATTTATTGGATGCTTTCATACGAAGAGAAGAATTGCTATAACAGGACGTTGATTCAGCAAATTGGGAAGTGTGGAGTCTGCACGAAATTTCAAACTTGAGAAGAGTTTTCTGCAATGGAAGGAGTTCTGGAAGCAACAATTGTCTCATCTAAAGCAGATGACCCAAGTTGGGAGGGGTGTTGCTGCAGGAGATGATATCAAAGCGAGGGAGGATCGTACAGCCACAGGAGCTTATAGAGTCGGCCAGAGTTCAAGGAGATGGGGTGGATGGGAGTGATATAGCTGTTTGCAGGGATAATAATGTTTGTAGGACAGGGCTGGTGGACGTAATCAGTGAGTGTTTGAGTAAACAGAGCTAATTACAGAGATAAAAACAGTTGTGTCGACTGGAGTAACAAATAGACAAATGGAGAATAGTCATCAATAAAGATGGTTATAAATATAGGAAGACTTAGCTTCTGGAGGTTACTTAGATATGGAGACTATGGAATCTCTTAGATTTTCCCGGAGATAGGGACAGTAACCTTGGTTTTACAGAGAAGGGAACATTGCACAAACAGGCGGATGTACCTCTGGTAAGTACGGTTGAAGAGGAGGCAGACATTTCCACAAATACGGCAGAGAGCGCAATATTTTATGGAGACCAGTCGACGAATGTAGAGACTGGAGGAGCTTTCTTACCAGGGTGGGTGACAGCGACTGAAAGATTTTTCATTGAGAGGGAGTCTTCTCGGAAACGGTTTACAAACGTCACATACATTGGACGAGCTTCGACAGATCGAGAGTATGACAGGGTCCAAAGAGGACTACACAGATAGAGATGATTGTAGTGTGTCCACAGACTGATGGGGATTTTAGGACTGGAAGAGGTTATGTTGGAAAGGAGGGCAGTAGGAGCTGCAGCAGTTTATGGATACTTGAGGAGATGGAGCAGATTACCGAGATGGAGCAGTTTCCCGGTTAGGATTTGTTGCAGACGGTGAGGGTTGTGTGCCCTGGAAAAGTCAAGGTTGGGGAGGGTTTTCGGTCAAGAAGATCTTACATAAATAGGAACGTTGGAAGAGACTGAAGTAGGTTTCATGAAGAAGTTTACACAGTTAGGGAGGAATATTGCGACTGAAGGTAGGTTCACAGTCATGGAAGCTTGTTTTGGTAGAAGGAGCTCCAGGATAGGAACTGGAGTAAGGGTTTACATGGAAAGGATAGGTTGTATTTATTGAAGAAGATTACAATGATGCGGACAGCGTAACGGAGAGTGGAAGAGACTCTCGGGAAGGTCACATATTCTGGAGAGTGGACGAGATTAGAGACACAGGGCAGGCGCTAGGTCTGGGACGAGTTTATACAAATCATCCGTGTTGGAGGGCTACAGGTAGCTTATCATAATGAGATTTATCAAGGAATGATTACACGTTTGATACAGAGCAGATTTGAGGACATGACTGTCAAAGTTGAGACAATCCAGGTGAGCTTTTGCAGATATATAATTCGTTCGAGGAGGACCAGTAGATAACAATGATTAAGAGTGTTGTAACGAATGACGAAAGTTAAAGTCAGAAGAAAAATTGTAAGGACAGGAAGAGGTGAGAGTCAAATAAAGCGTTGTAACGACTGCAAAAGCTGACATAGACAAGGCTGTAGCATTTTACAGAGATAACGTGAATGTTGAGGATGAGACGAGAATAAGTGACAGGATTTTCGGAAGATCTGAATAGAATCTTCATCGAGTGGAACAGGCCATCCTGCCCTCTGAAGTGAATCCCAGCCAGGCACTGCCCTCAACATATCCATGTAATCCGGCATTTCTCAAAAGAAACTCACCTGGCCTACAAATCCTGAACAAGCTGGCCAAACCACATATGTGCCCATTCTTGAGCTGTGGTGGAAGATAAGAGCAATCAAATGAAATTAACACAGGCATGGTAGACTTGCGCAGTCGAAAAAGGCAGTCGCCCACGACTGGAATCGAGCCAAGCTCCCAGCGCTGCGAGGCTGAAGGGCTGACCACTGAGCCAATGTCCCATTATGTATCTGATGAAACAGAGCATGCACACATTGTAAAAGATCGCAAAGTTCCCGAGAATTAACAGAACAGGAGGAGGTAGTTAGAAACAGGAGAAGGTGACAAAGATGTTATACAATTGAGACACTGGAAGAGCATACAACAATAGGTAGGGCTGTGGAGTCTCTCGACAAATGCAGGGTTTGGAAGAGTAGTCGAGACTGGGGAAGTTAGTAATACTCTGACCTGTAGAACTTGCCTGAGGTTACTGGGTCAGCAAAGAATTATGGGTTGCCTGCGGTTAGAGACAGAGGTAGTTGAAGGGAATGGAATTTATTACATCAATCAAGTGGATGTTACAGCCACAGATGATTTTGTGACGACAGGATGTTCGAGAGCGAAGAAGGCGAGTAGTGACTGGAGATTGTCAAAGGTAAGGAGCATTACAGTGATGAAAAGTGTCACGGAGATTGAGAAGTTTGTAGACAGTGGGTAAGGTTGCAGACGTGCGGAGTGCACAAAGAGTTTCAGAATGTTCACAAAGCGAGGGTTGTCACGAAAGGCTGTCGAAACTGGCGGCCTTCGACTGATGGGGAGGAGTAAATGGACGGTAGAAAATGATACAGTGCGAATTCAGAGTCAGTGAGTTCGCCGAAGAGTGAATGGCAAAGGCAGAAATTCTAATAACCACTGAACAAATGATGTTGCGAGTTTGATCGAGAAAATACAATGCAATAAAAAAGGCGAAACTCTTCGAAACTACAAAGAGTGAAAGTGGGTCCTTATAAACGATGGGCAAATAAGGCCATTAAATAGCCTTGGCAGATCAATGAATAAAATGTCACAAGGTATTCGATAAGTAGAGTTAAACTAAGAGGATTCACAGCTAAAGGGTGATTCCTTTTCAGCATTCACAAAGTAGAAAGGCATTGCAGCCGTAGAATTCAGTTGGGATGGTGAGGTTCCAGATCATGTGAGGATCAATAAGGAGTAGGTATTATACGTATTTGCTGGTATGAATTTAATGACGTCTCCAGTGCACAACGAAATGTGTCCCACAGTGATATGTAAGGGAAGGAGGAGATTTTTGGGGGCTGTCATATCTATTTAATAAGTTGCTGGCCACAGCTGGAGTGCAGAAGGACTGGCAGTTCGCTAATGTGGTACCGTTTTTTTAGAAGAAGAGGAGGGATGGACCAGGTAATTACAGAGGAAGATGCTGTTTGAAGAATTCTGTCGAGCTTTTCTTTTTAAAATGGTTTATAAAAATAATGTTGAGGGCAGTGCAGATGATGTATTTTACCTCGACTTCATGAAGGCCTTTGATAAGGTCCCAAATAGAATGATTGTCCAAAAGGAAGGAGCCCAAGGCGAGTCGGTAAATTGGATCCAAAATTGCTTTTTGATATCCTTTCACCAACGGTGTACCAGAGGGATCTCTGCATAAGCCATTGATATTTACTCTGTACCATCGTAACTTGGACGTGAAACCTGAAGCTACAATTAGCACAGTTGCAGATAACATGAAAGTTGGGTTTGTTATCCACAGTGAGTCAGATGGTCTCAGGCTGCAGTCTAATATCGATAAGATGATAAACACAGCAGAGTAATGGTAAGTGAAGTTTAATTCTAATCAGTGTGAGGTAATGAGCGTTGTCAAATCTAATAAGCAAAGGTCGGAAATAGTAAATGGTAGGTCAATGGCGGGTACTGCAGAACGAAGGGATCTTGGTAAAATGTTCTCAGCGTACAGAAGGTTCTGATGTAAATTTGCTGCCTGAGCTCGAAATTTCGTGTTCACATGTTTCGTTACCATACTTGGAAACACCATCAATGAGCCAAAAGTGGAGCACGGGTGTTAGTGCCACGCTTTCAATCTATGTTTTTAATTTTAATTTGGTTGTTGATTTCATTTGGTGTGGTGATGTCAATTCTTGTGGTGATGTCCTCTCCTATTCTTTTCTCAGAGTCTAATTCTATGTGCTTGTTGATAGAATGACTGTTGGAATGTCATGTTGATATGAATTCTCTGTGCATGTCCCTGATTGGCTTGTCCTTAGATGGATGTGGGCCCAGTCGAAGTGATGTCCTTCTCCACCTGTAAGTAAGGATCTTCGTGAGACTGTGTCATGTCGTTTTGTGACTAGTTGATGGTAATGTACCCTGTTGGGTAGTTTTCATCCTGTTTGTCCAATGTAATGTTTGTTACAATTCTTGCAAAGGTATTTTGTAATTATAACGAGTTTGCTTGTCGAATGCATATTGTCTTTCAATTCATTAGCTTCTGTTTAAGTTTGGTGGATTGTTTGTGAGTTACTATGATGCCAAGAGATCTGGGTATTCTGGCAGTTATTTATGTCATTTCACTGATATAGGGGAGAGTGGCAAGCGTTTACTGGGTGCAATTTGCGTGCTTGGGTGATGCAGAGAAATACGTGGACAGTGTTCATTGGACAACAGTTTCCACTATGTGAAAGAGCAAGTAAAACAGGAAATGATAAACCCCCGGGAAATGATCTAACCAGAGCAAATGACGTCGCCAACCGAAGGAAGTCTAAACACATAAATAGAAAGCTGATTACCACCACCAGTGTTTGTCCCGAGGGTAACAGATTATTGTCACCTACATTGTGACGCAACATCTAAAATCAAAACTTGCACCCCAGTGATCAAGTTTCGATCCAGAGCTTCAACCCGTGCGAGAAATCTCCGAGAAATTCTTTAATCCATGAAGATGTCAACACAGGTAGACAGGGTGTGGAAGGTATCTGAATTGGGGACAGGTTGGGATTTTTATTCTTTGGGGCGAATTACCAGAGATACTGGAGAAAACGTATCCTCGTCTGGCACGGCTGTGGGACCTGAAACAGTTGTGATGACCAAAGTAAGGTGGAGGCTTTTACTGAAGTTGCAGTATAAGTTGGACTTCAGCGAACTGACCATGGTACAGCGGTCCAGAAGAACGTCCTGCCAAATAAAGCTGTTGGGTTGTCACATGCTGCTCTGTGATTTTTGACAGGCGTTCAAGAGAGCAACTTAATAAGACAACACACGCTAGAGCACTGAAGAATATGAAGGGAATTGATGAATTAAATCGCATTTGTGTCAATGCAACGGGCCTGACAGGGCAGGCAGATCAACTCAGGGCATGAATAGGAACATGAGATTGGGATTCTATGGGTATTATGAAGCACAGCTGGGTGAGGACAGCACTGACAGCTCAATCTCCAAAGATACTGATTCTAATGGATGGATAGAAATGGAGACAAGATTAGTGAATACATGACAATGGAACGAAGAGAAAATATTCCTGCGGGATTGCCCAGGGAATCTTCATGAATGTAATGAAAAAATAAGAATAGGCCATCAGTTAGGTACAATTCTTCGACTGACCACTCATAAACATTGGGAGATTGAGATGCAAATTTATCGGAGATCTCAGCCATCAGGAAGAAGAATAGGATGATAATGATAGTGTTTTTATGTAACCTTTCCAATCCTAGACGAGTAGAGCGACAATGTGAAGCATTTCGACGGGAGAAATTTGCCAAGTGTATTCCAGACAACATTCGATCAATATGTAAATGGCCCGAGAGGTGAAAGGGGCGGAAACTGACTTCCCTTTGGGGAACAAGGTCCGCAAAAACAGAGGTGTTAATGGGTGAGCAATTTTGCAAAGTTCCTACGATCGTATTAATTTGAAAATATCTGTGGAAAAGGAGAGGGGTGTTCCAAAAGTGAAAATTATGAAATAGGAGAACACCAATCTTGATAGTATTAGACATGAACTTTCAAAAGGTGTTTGGGGAAGCTTTTTGCAGTAAAAGTGAAGTTTGACACGTGGGATTGATATAAAAGTGACATAAAATGAACATTCAAGATCTGCATGTTCCGACTAGAAAATAGGCTCATGCTGACGGAATTAGGAAACGTTGGCTGACAATTTTTGGCCCTGATGAAGACAAACGAGTGACATAGAACATAGTCAGGTGGATCGCGTGAATCCCTTGATGATCATCGCGTTGTTAGCAATACACGTTGGTTGGAAATCGTGAACGCAAAAAGGGGACATGAAGTATCTTTGAGTGAAAAGTTTAAGGAATATCCAAAGAGAGTTTACAAGTAAATTGAGAACAAAGACGTAATTGGGAGGAGATAGGGGCACTCAAAGATCAATGCGGCCATCGAAATCTGGAACTACGGACGATCTGTATGATCTGAAACAAGTATTTCGCTTCACATGTTACTGTGGAGAATCATAAGGGAAGTCAGGGAACGAAACAACGATTAGTTAGACCACTATTGGGAAATTGTATGCAACTCACGTCTCCGGGCAGAGAATGATATTGTTGAAATTCAAAGGTTTATGAAAAGTAAAAGAAGATGTTGCCAGTTTTGGAGAGTTTGAGGTGCAGGGAGAGCCTGAATAGCTTTGGAATATTTTCAGTGAAGCGTCGCAGGGGGAGAAGAGACCTCACAGAGGTTTATGAAAACATGAGGAGCATCGATTGGGTAAAGAAACAAGGTATTTTCCCATGAGTTTATAAGTACAAACTAGAGGACATTGGCTTAATTTGAGAGGGAAAGATTTGAAATGGACTGAACGTTTCTTTTCTTGTAGAAAGTGATATATATACGGAATAAGCTGAAAAAGCAAGAAGCGGACACTAGTATAATTCCAACATTTAAAAGGCATTTGGATGAATGGATGAATAGTAAGGGTTTTGAGCCACGAGTGACAAATGCTAGCAACAGTGATTAGATTTATCTGGATTATCTGTTCGGCATGAACGATTTGGACCAATCGTATCTTTCCCTGTTGTACATCTTTGTGACTTTAACAAACTCCATATTTTAAGAAGAGGTGTTGATGAAGGTTGTATAACACAAGGCTAGTAAAGTGCCTTAGACTTTATGACGTATATCACATAAATTGTGCGAAAATAGGAAAGAGATTGACGACCCCCTGGCAGCCATGTTTGTTCATTGACACCAATGAGTGATGTGTTGGAAGACTCGAGGGTGGCATTGTGGACAGTGAAGAAGGCTTTCTAAGATTACAAAATAAACTTGATAAAATCGGTGTAAGGGTTTAAAACTGAAAGTGGAGTTCAATCTGGATAAATGTGAGGATTTGCATTGTGGTACAGCAAACGAGGGCAGACGTTATGCACTTAAAGTTAAGGCCTTTCGCTGTGCTGTAGGACAGAGGAACGTCAGCCACATAATTCTTTGACCATTGCATCTGGTAGAGATAGGGTGGCTAAAAAAGGCCTTGGCACACTTGACTTCGGTGCTCAGTCCTTTGAGTACAGCATTTAGGAAGTCATTATGAGTTTTTCCAAGAGTGTAGTGAGGCGTGTTCTGGAATATTGTGTCCAGTTCTGTTCGCCCAGTTATTTGAAGGATATCATTAATCTTGACAATTTTCAGCTCTCTATGCTGGGCATGGAAATTTTCACTTATAATGGAAGACTGGAGAGGCTGAGACGTTTATCACTGGTGCCTGGAGGTTCAGAGGCGACCTCATGGGAGACTTGTAAAATAATGAGGTCTATAGATACAGTAAATGGTAATTTCATTTTCCCGAAGATGGGAAAGGTTCGAGACCAGGAACCGTATATTTCAGTTCAGAGGAAAGAGACGTACATAAACAGAGGTGGGAACGGTTTGGAAGTGTATGGGCCCCGGAAGGCGCAGCTGGGAGGAGCTGAAATTTCGATTATGGCCGCCTTTATCCAAAGCGTCAGTTCGTGTGTTGTATGACTATGACAAAGAATATAATGCATTTTTGACCAATCTCGAGACAAAACAAGCTAACTAAACGCCAATTAACTTGACGACACATATGTGTAAATTGTTGGAAGATATTCTGTGGTCAGGACTGACACACATCTGGAGAGGGAAGGATTGGTTATGGATAGTCAGCACGTCTTTATGAATGCAAATTCGTGTCTCACAAACTTGAGTGAGCTTATTTAAGACGTGACCGAGAAGATTGATTAATGCACTGCAATGACTTATTTAATGACGTCAGCAAGGCCTTCGACAAGGCTTAGCATAGAACACAGGTAAACAAGTTAATGTTAAATAGGATCAGGAAGATCTAGACAACTGGATACAGAATTGTCTTCATTCTAGATAAAGAGAGAAGGAGAGTGGAGGTCCAGTGCTGTTCTTCAGACTGGAGGCATGTGACAAGCGGTATAGAGGAATGGTCTGCTCTGTTTCCACTTTTGTGTATCATTTACAGGAACAATTTTGGTGAAAGGATAGGAGACACCACTAATATTTTTGTGGCTACCAAAAATTAGTGGGCACTTAACACAGTTTACAGAAGGGATCTTGATCAACCATACCATTCGGCCAAGGACAGAATATGGAGTTTAATTCAGGTGTTTGATGCTGTTAAGACACACCAGGAAAGACTAATATCGTTAATGGTAGTGCCCGGGCAACGTTGTCGAATGGAGAGAGAAAGCAAGGGTGCAGTTACAATTAACCTTGGAACTGATACCACATGTGGATAGTGATGTGAAAGCGGTATTTGACACACATGACTTCATTGCTCAGAGTGTTGAGTACATGGAGGTATTTCTAACATTATCCTGAATAGATCCCTTTGCCTAGTAGGCCGATAGGTTGCCATTATAATGGTTTATAAATCGATGCGGGACATACGTAAAGGGACAAGTCAAGGGTAGGCCAGTCGAAAAAAAAAGTACAACCTTGAATGAGAAAGCAACGATTTAAACAGGGGCGTGACGTGCAATATATTCCACAGAGCAAAGTTCGTATATGGAAGGAACTGCTCGGCGAAATGGAAAAAAAAAACAATTATAAGATGCAATAGACATTTGAACAGGTGCACAGAGAGGAGAACGTTCGAAAGGATATGGGCCAAACGCAGGAAAATGCGACTCATTCAGTTTACTAAATTTGGTCAGCATGGGCAAGTTGGGACCAACGATCTTTTTCAGTACATCATGGCTCCATGCCTCCAGTTACTGGAGGCGGAGTCTACCGAGATAAGGTATGTTTTAAAAACTGAACCTAGTTACAGAGATCGGGACGGTAGTATAGATTGGAACATTTATCAAATACATCGAGGGATTCTAGAGTGGGGAGGGGTTTACAGAGATTGGAGCTGTTACAACAGTTCGAATAATTGAAGACACTGGTCCACAAGACGTGTCGTCAATACAGTGCTGGAGAGAGAACACAGAACAGAAAGATCGCCCCCTCTCGTAGCAGGTATGTTTTAACCTCTGTTGTACTGATCCTTCCAAAGCGAACATAAGCTTGGATTGATAACTGAACAACCTATCCTGTCTTTGCACAACAAAACGTAGTGTATGTTTAGTGGATGAGCTTTGGAAATTTCTGTATTTTCCCCCACCCACCCTCCCAACAAATAGCATCTATGGCATGTCATGTATCCCCGTGTTTTGGTGACCAAACTTTGTTCTCTGCTCTGTGTACTGAGAGTAAATTTACCTGCTGCGCGATTTAAAAACAAAAACCTGCAGACCTCCCCACCCGTTCGATGAAGGCAAACATACCATACATCTTGTTGATCACTCTATCAGCCAGCACAACCACCTTAGTGTACAATCGAACTAAACTTCCAGATCTCTCGCTTCATCAACTTTTCCCAGGCTCGTCCGTTTACAGAATGTTTTTCTCCAGATTTATACTTCCCAAAATGCATCACCTCAAATTTTCCCGTATTGAACTCCGTCGGCTACTTCTCTGCCAAACTCCAGTCTATCTAAATTCACCTGTATGCTTTGACAATCTGCTGTGTTTCTGTTACGCTACCAATCCTCGTGTCATCTTCAAACATGCTGACCATACCAACAGTACCATCTTCAAGATGATTGATGTGCATCACAACGAACAGTGGCCCCAGAATTGATCCCGGTGGAACATCATTTGTCATCTTTTTCCGTTTCACGAAGCACCCTTCAACTACTACTCGCTGTCTCCTGTTGCTCAAGCAGTTCTTTATCCACCAATCTGGAAAACACTTCACAACGTGTGTCTTCACTTTCTCAATTAGTTTACCTTGGGAATCCTGATCAAACGCCTTGCTAAAGTCCATGCATATATTGCATCCACAGCCATTTCTATCAAATTGCTCACTTCCTCAATGAACTCTATTAAGTTGGTAAGGTAAGATCTCTCCCGCACAATATCATTGTGCCTATCACTGATACGCCCAGTATTTTGCAAATATACATAGATATCATCCCTTAGTACCTGTTCCAGCAACGTTCCTGCGACTGACATCAGGCTCACTGCTCTGCAGTTAACTTTGGCCCCTACTGTCTTTCTTGTATAGCGGGACCACATGAACTACTTGCCGGTCTTCCAGTTGTTCAATTGTGTTTAAGGATGATACAATACATTTGTCAGGCACACAGCTATTATTCTTTAGACACCCCGAGTTACATGGGATAGATCTCATCCTATCCAGGCGATGTGCCGAAGTTAAAATCTTTTCACCGACTCAGCTCATCTCTCCTGCAAATGACAAGGTGATCCAGATTTAACAACCTTTTATCTCTAATCTCAACTTTCATGACGTCCCCTGACTCACTGAACACTGATACAAAGTAATCATTGAGAATCTCAGCCATTGTCTCAAGTTCAACACAAAACCTTCCTTACCCTTTATTGAACCAACAATTTTTCTCATGAACCTCTTGCTTCTTAAAGATAAATAAGAGGCCTTGAGATTCTCCTTAATTCTGCTTCCTAAAGTTATTTAATGGCTCGTTTTCACCCGCTTGAATCCTCAGTTCACATTCGACCTATTCGGCTGATATACCTCCAAGACTCAGTCTGTTCTGAGCTGTTTGGTCCTTGCGTACACGTCCCTGTTATTCTTGGCTCGTCGCAGGATTTCTCCTGTCATCCACATTTCACGAATATTGCCTCTCCTATCACTTTTGGTCAAACTATATTTGAACGCCTTCCACATATCAAATATGGACTTCCCTTTAAATAGCTGCTCCGAATCCACATTTCGAAGTGCCTGCCGAATTTTGATGAAATTGATCTTAGCCCTGTTTAGCACTCTTTCCTTAGGACCTCTGTCAACTTGCTGTACATGTATTCTTAAACTGACATAATTGTTGCCGCTATTCCAGAAGGATGTGTGCGAACTGGCCTGGCTCATTCCTCGACACAAGCCCCAATATAGCCCCTTCCCTCATTGGTAATTGACATTCTGCTCTCGAAAATGTATTGTATGCTCCTTTTAAATTCTGCCCATTCCAGTCATCTGACATAAATGTATCCCAGTTAAAGCTGGAAAAATAAAATCTGTCCTGTATACTGCCTCAACGATGTTGCTGCATACTTCTTATTTCTCTGCACTACCCATATTGCCTCACTGCTCAAGCCCTTCATTGTGCCCTCATTTTGCACAGCGCTGATATTATCCCGGATCAGCAAAGCAACTTCTCAACCCATTTTATTTCCCTCTCTGTCAAGTCTGTATCCTGGAAAATTTCGTTGGCAATCATGCCTTTCTTCAAACAAGTCTCTGTGATCGCGATAACGTCATACACTCAGGCTCCAATCCAAAGCCTAAGTTCATCTGCATTGCCCACAATACGGCTTTCATTAAAGTGTATACACTTCAGACCAACAGTTCGTTTGCATTCATCTACTCTCTGCCTACTCTTCTGTTTGGTAATGTTATCTTCATATGATCCTAACTATCTGTCGTTTCAACCTCACAGTCGAATAGAGTTCTCTTCAGGTTCCATGTTATACCATTGTTCAATGGCTGTAAAGAAACACCTGGGAACAATAGAACGAAGGCCCAGATCTGTCCTGAATACCTTGCTTGAGGATATTCCAAGGAAAAAGATATGCATGCATTTGGAAAACAGGGTTTGACTACGAGTATGGTTTTGTGAGTGAGAGGTAATCACTCGCAAATGCGTTAGATTTCTTTAATGGAAGTGACTAGGAAAGTTGACGAGGGCTGGTGGGCAATAAAATTCTATACGGATTTCAGTCAGAGTTTTGCTATGTCTCCACGTGATAAGCTGGTCTGGAAGGTTAGATCACATGGAATGCAGAATAATTCGGCAAGCTGGATACAAGATTGGTCCATGACAGGGAGAAGAGTGCAATATTGGAAGGGGTGGAGGCCTGTGACTCGTATAGTTCCTCAGAGTTCAGTGTTGGGGCTAGTGCTGTTTGATGTCGATATCAATGATTCAAGTGAAAATGTGCAAGGTATGATTAGCAAGTTTGCAGATCGTCTTAAAATATTGTGGACAGTGAGGAAGGTTCTCAGTAATTGCATCAGGAACTTGACCAGATGTAAAGGTTTCCTCTGAAATAGACAATAGAGTTTCATATACATAAGTATGAGGTGTTGCACTTTGGAAGGAATTTCAAAATAAGGTAGAAGTTTCATGATGAATGGCAGGGAGTTAATTCGGGTAGTGAAACTGAAGGACCTTGGTGTTCAGTATTACATTTCTCTGAAAGTGTTGTGAAAGATAGAATGGACGGTGATGAACGCTTTTGGCACACTGTCCTTCATCTGGCATGGCATTGAGTAAAGGAGGTGGGAAGTGATTTTTCAGTTATGCAATACGTTGGTGAGATCACACTTGGAATACTAGAAAGAGAGCAGAAGAAATGTGGCTCGGAAGCAGTGGTCTGAGTTATGGAGAGACGTTGGACAATTTAGGACATATTTCTTTCGAGCATAGGGAAATGAGGCAGGACTTATTCAGATGCACAAGATCATGACTGACAAGCATTGGGCGTAAGCAGTCAGACATTTTTCTCGCACTGGGGAATGGAGGACGAGTGGGCATCATTTAAAGGTTAGAAAGAAAAGAATAAAAGGGGAACACGGAGGAACATATTTACACAGTGGGTGGTACGCTTATTGAATGAGGAGCAAGCTGAAGTGGTTGATGCAGCTGCATTCACAATCTTTAAATGGCATTTGAATGAACACTTAGCTAGGTCTAGACCAGATTGGACTAAAGGCTCTATCTATGACCTGCATGTCTTTAAAACGCTAAGGTTATGTACTCCAAGTACAGTCTCACTAAGACCTCATGCAGCTGTAGTATCTTTTCCTTGTCTTTCCAACATTACCTTTATAATATTTGCCAACATTCCAACATTCTGCCTGTTCACCTGGTACTGTAATAGCCGCCAGTGAGCTAATTGACCTCCTGCTATCCGTCCATACCAGGCACATTGGGGCATAAATGCTTCTTCCAGTCATTGAGCAGCAGTGTCAATGCTCTGAATGATGTCTCAACATTGTGAAAAAAAATATATAAAAGGTCTCTTAAAACTAGTAGCAGGATTACACAAAGTCAAAGAACAATAAATATTGTTATCTGTCCAAAATTCCAGCAATTGGCACATATTCCGGAAATTCTTTCCTATTCATATAATGATCTAGATGTATTGTGAAATTTTAAAGTTATGCCAGTTGCCATGACTTCCTCTATCAACTGACATCATATATGCCCCATCCTCTGCATAATAAAAGTTGTCTCAAAGATCATTTTTAAATCGTTCCCCTCCACATCTGGACTTGCCCTTCCCAGCAAAAAGACCGTGTCTGTGGCCCTTCGTGGATTTACAAGCGTCAATAGCTACCAACGCCCTAGGTAAAACAGCCCCATCCTGTTCAGACACTCCCAAGAGCACAAACCCTTAAAATCTGTCAATATTCTTTTCTGTACGCTTCCTAATTCCACATCTTTCCAATAGGAAGCAGAGCACAATTGCACACAATGTTAAAAAAGTGTCCTAACCAGTGTACTGTGCAGTCACTTTATGCAGCAGGTAAATTATTTTATCCTTGTTTTATTTTCCAAATGGCTTGAAACATACGCAACCTTGCATATCCCTGGCACTACTCCCATATATAAGGATGAAAGATTAAAAACCCAAGGAGTGTTTATTTTTGGTCGTTCATCAACACACATTCATTTTATCCAGACGGAGAAAATATTCTCAATTAGTGTGATATGAAAGTGAAGTGACAATTACGTTAGTTGAAAATGTTTGTTCAGTGTCTGTGAATAATATCAGTCTCACTGGATGCCAGTTGTCCCAGTGGAGATTTTCCATATTTTAAGAATAAATTAATACCATTCAATGAGTGATCCCGCAGTCAGAGTGGGGTAATCACCGACACAATCAACGGCTCCAGAGAAAGGGAGATGAGAGTTCAGAGGCTGAGACCAAGAGATTTGAATGTGCAGAAAATGAATCAAAGTCTGAGAATAGTCGATTGCAATGTTCTAACAATTGTCAAAGGTTTTCCTGAGGCTATTTGGTATCTTTCGACATATTATAACCAATGGTCATTATCATCGCAGATCAAGATTTCACTTCTAATTGTTCAACATTTTTATTATCCTATCCTGGCTATCGTTGGTGTCCCTGGTAAGTATCACTGCCCATTATTATTTCTATTAACCATGTTTAAATGAATTACTGTTTTTCAAATTTACTTAATACTCGTTTCCACTGACATTCTTGTTGAGACTTCGAGTCCAGTTATTCACTCTACAAACCACTACTAACCACATCTGTGAAATTGGTCATCTACAATCTCCCTCTTTGCTTCTAACACTGTCCCTCGTGGATCTCTGTGTTGACCGTTAAAATTTCATCTTTGAATCATGAGTCATTGCATCCCTGTTCTTGTTATTTAAATATTTGAAGCCTGAAGGTCACTATATTCTGTTTTGTATGCAAACTCGGTTTCCTTCCCTGACTCCATCCCATGCCTCAGCAATATGTGTGGCTGAGAAGAGTTCCAGATGTGATGATCTCTTTAACCGTGAGATGATTCCCGAAATCATATCCTGACCATTCATAATGTTAACTACTAACACTACCAGAATATATTTTACTCGCTCATCCAATCTACTACTTGAACCTGGAGATATGAAATACAGTCGTTATAACACCAATAACCTGCTGATGACACTCCTAACCTCAAAACTGAAGATGCAATTCTGAGTCAATTTTCCACCTAATGTATCCGAACTGACACAAAACTCCCATCCATCCATCACTCCTCTGTGTTCTGCAACATATTGTTTTTGCGTTTGGCAAAGCCTTTCTGTTGGTCTTCACAAGCACGTGATCACATCTGTCAGTGAAATATCCCTCAGTCTCGGCTTGGACGAATCAAGTCTGCGCTGCACAACATGACTGATAGTTGCCCATGGCTAATCCAGCAGAATTTCTATGACAGCAGATAGGGCGCGTAGAAACGTCACACGTGAAGCAGTAGTACCTCTGTAACCTCAAGATCAGCAACAGATTTTGACGCACAATATAGACAAAAGAACATTTAAAACTAATTAGATATTTCTCCGAAATTAGTTAATCAGTCCGGTACAATATTAAAAGTAGGCTTTAGTCAATATTCTTCATGGAATCATAGATTTCGAAGTAGTTATGGTTCCAAAACCCTTTAAAAGCAGTAGACAAAAAGGTTCAAATGAGTTTCGGACGGAAGGGACGATCATTATCCCCACTCTCATCAAAACAGTAAGGAATGAACATAGTGTTTAGCAGAAATTGGAATGTAGTTTGAATGACAACACTGTGACACAATTTATTTGAAAAAAAGTATAACATGAGATGTAACCACGTAACTTTTCTGGGACTGAACAAAACTCAAGTTCTTGAGAATAGTAAGACGTTTCCTGAAGTCGTTGGGAAGAATGCATTCATTGACAGTTAACATCGAGAAAGAGCACCTGGCAAATGTTACTTATATATAGCATTCATTGTGGAAACCTCAAAAAGAAAGATCAGAAAGTGTGGGAAAACATTATGTAGGACTGCGAGGTAGTGGTGCTTTCGACCCCCTGCTTTCTGAAATTGATGATTAGCACTTTAGTTTCGGTGACACTGAGGTAATGATTGTTAGATTTGCATCACATCACAAAGCACACCATTATTTTCTTCTGTCTCAGTATTATCTGATATGCAGTCTAAAATTAACTTGTAGATGAATGCGGACCCAGTGAATATAATAAGGGGCTGAGTGCATAATGTTGAGATGTGTCGGCATGGAAGATTGTCGTGGAGGAAGTGTTTTTGTCTCGTTTCACTGTTTATGGTCTGTGGGTCAAGAACTGAGGATTCAAATTGCAGATGGAATAGCCGCCACCTGTGTCTTCGAGCGATGACATTAGTTTGGTTACAAGCATAGTGTTGAAAGGCGATTCTGTAGTCATAACGTAGACGCCTGATGTAGGTCATATGGATGTTCAGATATTCCAGTGAGTAGTGCAGAGCTAGAAAGATGATATGTAACTTGAACCTTTTGTTACATATCATAGGCTATGTATATGATAAATTGCAAGAGATCAAGTCATGATAGATTTTATATGAGCCAGAAGTAATCTCTTGAAGCTTTTCATAATTATGAAGGTGAGAACCACAGAATGGAAGTCAATGAGAAACGTTGTATTTGTTTTGTGTTATACCTGGGTTTTGCTGGCCTTCTTGAAGCAGTTGGGGACTTCAGGTTGTAGCAAGTTCAGGTTAAAGATATTAGCGAATACTCCCACCAGTGGCGGGGAATCCAGTTGGGCCAGTCGCTTTCCTTGAGTTCACGCACAAACATACTGGTCTGACGTACGTGGTGTTGACTGAGAGATAATTGCATTCTGGCTTTCGGGCAGGTGACAAATTTCCAATGACCTGCTGCATCAACCAAGCAGGCAATGCAATGATTCAGTGGTTAGCACTGCTACCTTATTGCGGCAGGGATCTATGTTCCATTGCAGCTCAGGGCAATTGTTTGCGAGGCCTTTGCGCAATCCGTCTGTGTGTGTGTGGGTTTTCTCTGGGTGCTCCGGTGTCCTCCCACTATTCCAGTTATATGAAGTTTAGGCGAATTGGACATAATAAATTTGCCATACTGTTCATGGGCGTAATGGGTATGTGCACTTGTGAGGAGTTAATTGAGTGCAATCGTGTCAGGGAAAGGATCCAGGTAGGTTAGTCTTTGCAGGGTCTGTATGGACTTGTTAAGCTAAATGGACTGTTGCCACACTGCTGGGATTCTAGAATAATATGTGCCCCCTGGGAGAAGGGGACTTATGTTGTTCGAAATTGTGCTCGGCTTTATATTTTTTTAGCCATGTTAAAAACGACAGGTGTCCACACAGATAACTTGGTTCTCAAAGGTAGCACAGTGTTGCCTCTTGGCATCTTTAATGGGCTTATCGAGTTTTTATCTGGATTTCTTCTGAAAGTCCGAGTCGTCAGCATTGAATGAACACATTTGGTCTTGCGTAGATCCTGGCTCATCCATGGTTTCAGGCTGGCGAATATACTGATTGCCACCTTTGGCACGCAACCTCTACATATTTACTGATGATGGCGGTGTACTCCTGCAGATTAGCCACTGAATGATTGAATATCTTTCATCCAACATTTCAAGAGTGTGAGGGGGCAGAGCTGAGAGTGCAGGTTAAGGAGACGATGCTGTGTAAAACTGAATGGCCTAAAAATGGATTAATTAGCTGGAACAGATAGTTTACGTCTCAGACGTCGAAAGAAGATAGCCAAAGTGATAGTGGATGTCTTAACCGTGATCTTTCAGGAACCATGAGGATGAGATACAGTCTGAGCGCAATGAAAGAAATGCTAATGCAACACGCGTGTTTCAAAAATGACTAAGGCAAAATACCGAACATTATAGACCGTTTTGGTCATGGGTAACATCTTGGAATCCATTGCGTACGATGAAATTTCGAAATAATAGGATGTGGATGGTAAAATAGGGCATCGTCAGTAAAGTTTCGTTCAGGGGCAGTTTTGACTGAAGAATCCACAAGAATTCTTTGAGGAAGTAAGGAGCCATCAAATAAACGAGATCAAATAAATGCATGTTAAATACCTGGACATAAAGAAGGCCTTTGACAAATTGCTGTACAGGACACGAAAGAGTAGGAAAAATGCCTGAAAAGAGGCTTGACTGTTTGACAGAAATCTGAGGAGTAAGAAGGAAAAGAACGTTCTCAGGACGGCTGTTGGAGACAAATGTTGTGCCACAAAGCTCAGGTTCGAGTCCAAACCCTTTTAATGTCTGCATTCGCGATCTACATGAAGGAATTTTGCTTTCAGGTACTGTCTGCAGAAGATACAAAAATAAGTAGAGTGGCAGTTCGTATTGTGGGGGCGGGGCGAGTGCAGACGGATTTGAAAAGTGTCGGAGAGAAGTGTGAGGTCATGAACTTTTCTACGAAGACTCTTTTCTAAATAGGGAGGAATTTCCGAAGTCTGAAATGCATAGAGACTTGAGAGTTATTTTCCAGGATTTGTTCAAGGTACACTTGCCAGAATAAGTCGATATTCAGGATGATAAATGCAATTATTACATTTACTTTGAGAGGAATTGCATATAAAAGAAGGGATGTCCGTCTGAGGCTCCCAAACTCTCTGGTCTGACAACAATTGGAGCATTGTGTGCAGTTTGGGGACCGATGCCACAAGAACAGTTTGTCGCTACTGGGGCGTCTTCACAGGAGCTTCACGAGAATAAACCCAGTAATGAAGGCTTAACAAACTAGGAACGTTTGTTAAAGATGCAGGATTTAAACTTGATGTTATTTAGAATTATTATAAATTGAAGGTATGGTTAAGTAAAAGAAGAAGCACATGTCAGGTATAGACAGGATAGATCGAGTGAATGCTTCGACGATCACAAAGGAAGTAGGAGTATACTTAGGAGGGAAACCAAAAGGGCAAAAAAGGGGACATGAGATAACTTTGGCAAATAGAATTAAGGATAATCCAAAGGGTCTTAATAGATATATTAAGGACAATTGTGTTACTAGGGAGAGAATGTGGCACCTCATATATCAGCAAGGTGGCCTTTGTGTGGAGCCACAGAAAATGGAAGAATATACAAAATGAATATTTTGCATCAGTATATACTGTGGAAAAGGATTTGGAAGACATAGACTTTAGGGAAATAGACTTTTCATCTTTCAAAATGTCCGGATTACAGAGCAGGCAGTGCCGGATGTCATGAAATGGGTAAAGGTCGATTAATCCACAGGATCTGATCAGGTTAACTGAGAACCCTGAGCGAAGCCAGAGAAGTGATTTTTGGGCCTCTTGCTGAGATATTTGTATCATCGATAGTCACAGGTGCGGTGCCGGATGACTGGAAGTTGGCAAAAGTGGTGCCACTCTATAGGAAGGGCGGTAAAGACAAGACATGGAACTATAGACTGCTGAGCCTGACCTTGGTGATGGGCAGGCTGTTTGAGGGAACCGTGAGGGACAGGTTGTACATGTATTTGGAAATACAAGGACTGATTAGGGATGGTCAACATGGCTTTGTGCGTGGGAAATCATGTCTCACAAACTTGATTGAGGTTTTTGAAGAAGTTACAAAGAGAATTGATAAGGCACATCAGTAGAGGCGTTCGATAAGGTTCCCCATGGGAGACTGATTATCAAGGTTAGATCTCATGGATTACAGGGAGAACTAGCCATTTGGATACAAAACGTGCTCAAAGATAGAAAGCAGAGGGTAGTGGTGGATTGTTGTTTTTCAGACTGGAGGCCTGTGACCAGTGGAGTGCCACAAAGATCGGTACTGTGTCCCCTTCTTTTTGCCTTTTACATAAATGATTTGGAAGTGAGCATAAGAGGTACAGGAAATAAGTTTGCAGATGACAACAAAATTGGAGGTGTAGTGGACAGCGAAGCGGTTTACTTATGAATACAACAGGGTCTGAACTAGTTGGGACAGTGGTTTGAGAAGTAGCAAATGGTGTTTAATTCAGAAAAATGCGAGGTGCTTAATTTTGGGAAGGTAAATCTTAGCAGGACGTATACACTTAATGGTAACGTCCTAGCGAGTGTTGCTGAACAAGGAGACCTTGAAGTGCAGGTTCGTAACTCCTTGAAAGTGCTGTCACAGGTCGATAGGATAGTGAAGAAGGCGTTGGTATGCTTTCCGATATTGGTCAGAGTATTGAGTACAGGTGCTGGGAGGTCATGTTGCGTATGTACATGACATTGGTTAGGCCACTGTTGAAATATTGTGTGCAATCCTGGTCTCCTTCCTATCGGAAAGATGGAACATAGAACATAGAACATGGAACATAGAACAGGACAGCACAGAACAGGCCCTTCAGCCCACGATGTTATGCCAACCGTTGATCCTCATGTCTGCACCCTCAAATTTCTGTGACCATGTGCATGTCCAGCAGTCTCTTAAATGTCCCCAATGACCTTGCTTCCACAACTGCTGCTGGCAACGCATTCCGTGTACTCACAACTCTTGTGTCAAGAACCCACCTCTGACATGCCTTCTATACTTTCCTCCAACCAGCTTAATACTATGGACCCTCGTGTTGGCCATTTCTGCCCTGGGAAATAGTCTCTGGCTATCGACTCTATCTATGCCTCTCATTATCTTGTATCCTCAATTAGGTCCCCTCTCCTCCTCCTTTTCTCCAATGAGAAGTGTTGAGCTCAGAAAATCGCTCTTCATAAGATAAACCCTCCAGTCCAGGCAGCAACCTGGTAAACCACCTCTGAAACCTCTCCAAAGCATCCACATCTTTCCAATAATAGGGCGACTAGAACTGACCGCAGTATTTCAATTGCAGTCTAACCAAGGTTTTATAGATCTGGAAAGAGATCTCACGACTCTTAAACTCAATCCCCCTGTTAATGAAAGCCAAAACACCATATGCTTTCTAACAAACCCTGTCCAATTGGGTTGCCATGTTAATGGATTATATGTACCTGCACACCCAAGATCGCTCTGTTCCACCATACTGACAAGAATCCTATGCATAATCCTGTACTCAGCTTTCAAATTCCACCTTCCAAAATGCATCACCTCCCATTTACCCAGGTTGAACTCTATCTGCCACCTCTCACCTCTTCACAGGGTTCAGTAAAAGATTTACAAGGATCTTTGTCAGGGTTGGAGGATTTGAGCGAAAGAGAGAGACTGCACAGTCTGGGCGTGTGGTCCCTGGTGTGTCGGAGGCTGAGGGTGACCTTATAGAGGTTTAAAAATTGTAAGGGGCATGGATAGGATAAATAGGCAAAGTCTTTTCCCTGTGATTGGTGAGTCCAGAACTAGAGGGCATAGGTTTAGGATGACAGGGAAAACATATAAAAGAGACCGTAGGGATGACATTTTCATTCAGAGGGTGGTGCGCGCATGGAAAGAGCTGCCTGAGGAATGTTTGGAGACTGGTAAGAGGCATTTTGATGGGTATTTGAATAGGAAAGGTTTGGAGGGATATGGGCTGGGTGTTGGCAAGTGTGACAAGATTGGGTTGGGATATCTGGTCGGCATGGACCGGTTGGGTCGAAGGGTCTGTTAACATACTGTACATCTCTATGACTCTAAGCATTAGGGGTTTCCAACTGAAACATACAGAACACTGAGTAACCTGTAGAGATTGGATGTTGAGAAGAATTTTCCATTTGTAGGAGAAACTAGGATACGAGGGGACAGGGTCCAGAACGAAGAGGGGACCTTTTTATAATGGCGATAGGGATAATCCTCTTCAGTCAGGGATTGTTGAATCCATGAAAGTCATTGCCACAGAAGTTTTTGGAAGCCAGGTCGTTGGGGAAAGTTATGACTGAGATAGTTAGGTTCTTGATTGTCAAGGGAATGAGATTTATGACGTGAAAGCGGGACAATGGAGCTGAGAAACTTGTCAGCCAAGATTGAATGGCGGACCGGACTCGATTGGATGAATTGACTAATTTCTGTTTCTATGTATTATTTTCGTATGGTGTTATAGACAAATCTGAAGCTTCCAAGTCTTCCAGCAGAAACTATTCCACTGCCTAAAAATGTTTCTGCAGTGGATCCTCAAACTTTAACTTGAGCTTTTAAGCAAGGAGGAGAAACACAGCATTGCAATCTGATTTTTCAAGGAGCGTACAGGGTTTAGCTTGATAGGAACTTTTCACGATTGTGTAGCAAAGCTCAAGGATGTTCAGCCTCCTTCTGGGAGATGAGACATATTGGTGGTATTTTGGTAGTACACTCATGTGATTGGCCTGTTTGATGTCGACACCGAGGATGATTAAAACCTCGGGATATTCCATCTCAAGTCCCTTTAAGACCGTAAGTCCATGGGCGCAAAAATTATGCCATTCGGCCGCTCAATTATGGGTGATAGGTCTTTCAGCAAAGCGGAGAAAGTGAATACTGCAGATACTGGAAAATCAGAATCGAAAAGCGTGGCGCTGGCAAAGTACAGCTGGTCGCTTTTCATCTGAGAAGCAGGAGAGTCACGGTTTGGGATATAAGCCCTTCACATTACTGATGAAGTATTTATATTCGAAACATCAACTCTCCTACTCCAATTATTCACACGATCTCTGTTTTTTTCAGCGCCTCGCTGTTCGATTCTGAAAAGTTTTCAATTCTATTTTCCCGCTTTCTTGTTCTCATCGTTGATACCCTTATCAACAAAAAAATTCTTAGCTATCATTGAATTACAAATTTCCAATGACCTGACCACCACTGAATTCTCTGGTAGTTCATTCCACAGATTCACTGATGAAGTTTGTCCATGAATCGTTTCTAAATGGTTTCCCATTACTCGAAGCCTGTGCCATTCAGTCCCAGTCAATCTTAACAATCGAAACATGTTCCCAACATCCATCCTGATATAGCTTTTCGACATTCGCTGCGTTTCAATGACATCCCTCCTCATCACCGAATCTCCATTGAGTGGAGTCTCAGAATCCTCAGTAGCTTTTCATATGTTAAGCCTTTCATTGATGGGATCATTCCTGTGAATTCCTCCGGCACCTGTTTCTTGGCTAGCACATCCTTCTCCCGGTATGGAGTCCAAAATTGCTCACATTACTCAAAATGTTATCTTACCAGAGCCTTGAAAAGTCACAGAAGCACGTCATTGCGTTTGTATTAAAGTGCGATCGAAATGAGTGATATGATTATTCCTGCCTTCCGAATTACTGTGCCAACAAGCAAGTTTACCTAAAGAGAATCTTGGACAAAGACTCACAAGTCACTTTACGCTCCAGATTTCTGATTTTTTTTTCCATTTAGATAATTGGATCCGCCTCCCTTATTCCTAACAAAGTGCATTTGTAGTGGCACATATTTTATTTTGCAATTCCCCATGGTGTGTGATATAGACGCTGTCAGAATGGTGGATGTCAACTCGCATGGGTCGTCGCAAGAATTGTGTTTGGGGTCTTGGACAGTAAAGAAGAAAAAGTTAAACGATGTGTGCTAGATTATGCAACTTCATGGGAAGGTGCTATGCAAGAATGTGGAAGTGTTGAGCGTGATGGAGGTTGTCACAGAGGAAATGGACTCTGTGAGGTGCTGATAATAGGAGGTAGTGGCAGCAGAGAGTGGTGTTGACAGCTGTGATTGATGGCACGGTCCTGCTGGAGATGGTGGAATTTACGGATAGTGATTATTTCTGATTTCAAGCACAGTGGAAAATGCGGACAAGGGGACTTCTATAATTCTTGTAAGGAAGGAATGGGTGTGGAGTAAATCATAGGAGATGCGTAATTCACACCTGAAGATTACGTCCATCTCAGTTCGAGCTGTCGATTACTTGATCGAGGTAAATGGAGATCATGTCGGATATTTCTCACTGGAATGAGATAGAAATCGTGAGCTTGAACAGACGGAGTCACTCTCAGCTGATCATGTGTTCCACCACAATTGGAATCTCCAAAACAGTAACTGACAAGAACCTGGCGTCCAGATTGCAGCTTTTTGTCTAAAGCCGAATGTAAAAATCGATGTGGTGGAAGTCAGTTGATGTACAATTGTACATGCATAAGGGGAGTTTTCATAACTCCCAGAAATAGTTGTTTCTGTTCAAAGAAACGGCCGCAATAAGAAGACAAACCATCTGTTTATCACAGAAGTTGTAAAGGAGAGTGTTCCATCACAAACAGAAGAAATTAAACTGGTAGAAACTGATTTTGCCAGATTTTTCCGAACTGATTTCAGAAGGAATCTGAAAGAGAATATAGGCAAAATCAGTGAATAGTTAAGATGATTGGCAGATAGTGTTTACGGTAATATTAAAGTGTGAGACAATGGACATAGCCACAGAGAAAAAGCACAAGGCAGGCTATTAATTCATGGAGCGGATTCCCAAAACAAAATGCAGTTCAAAGTGAGCGGGGTTTTACTATGTATAAAACAGAAAGTTAATGTGCTGTTAAATCAAGTAAATATCTTGCTTTATTGGACTGGTTCCTGCAGATAAAATTTTTGACTGAACGCAATAAAGTCCGAAATGGTAAAGCGATAATTCAATGTTACTGAAATGAATGAGTGGTGATATTTCTGAAAAATATAAGACACAGTCGAGAGTTGACAAGGTAGATGTTCAGAATCAGTGTCAAATTCTGCATGGAGTATTTCACGGAAAAAAATAGAAAGAGGTATTGGAGCAGGGCATCGTACCAATCTGGATTTTCCAAGTTCGTTTTCCAAACAGACAACTAACTGTTGAAGGTCCTCAATCTGCTCATGTGCAGCAGATCCGAAGGGCTGAGTTGAACTTGTGAACATAGTCCTGAGGGGCACGAGAGATCCAAACGATCCTTTCTCACCTCTACTGAACGAGTATATAAAAACGTGGCACATCTCATTTTGACCAAGCTGCACTTTTCTGTGAACATCCTATTCTACGGGATTGACTGGTTGACAAGAAAAAAAACAAAGTCAGACTCGATAGAATCTTAACATCTAATTTCAAAAGCATCTGGAAAAGAGAATTCCCACTTGAATGATTTCCCACTTCGTAAATTTCTCCTCATCCCTGTTGCGAATGTGTTTGGAAATGTCGCTGTGTTTATTTTCAGTACTGCTCCTCCAATGGTCACAATATGTTTTCAGTATAATCAGTTTGGTGGAATGGCCAATCATAAAGGGCTCAGAAAGGTTCAGCTTCCGTGACGGAGACAACTAAGGGAGAATTCTTTAGTCAGCAGCAAATACTAGTAGAACCCTCTGAGTTAGTATGATATCTCTGTGGTGAGCACTGCTGCCTAATAACAACAAAGCCCCACGCAAGTGATATTCTTTGAGGAATGTGCACTCTCCACTGTGTCTCTGTTGGATTTCTCTTGGGGGTCTAATATCATCCCACCATTCAAACATGCGTAGGCTAGGTTGTTTAACGATGTAAAATGCAGGGTTACAGGGAAAATATAGGGGCATGAACCGAGATGGGAATTTTTTTAGAGGTTCGGTGAGGACTCGATGAACAGAATGGCCTAAGCCAAGCTGTATCGATTGCAGGAAAATGATAACAAGTTTTGACAATGCAAGCACCCACTGGGTTCCCACTTGATTCATTTTCCTGAAAATAGTTAATGGCTCAGTCAGGTGACCTCACACTCAAAGCGGAATTGTTTTAGCCTATATAATATAAAACTTGCATTCAAGTAATACGAGAAGAGAAACACACGCAATCTAATTACTT
Source organism: Chiloscyllium punctatum (assembly GCF_047496795.1). Classification (NCBI taxonomy): domain Eukaryota; kingdom Metazoa; phylum Chordata; class Chondrichthyes; order Orectolobiformes; family Hemiscylliidae; genus Chiloscyllium; species Chiloscyllium punctatum. Next base: position 20,680,046 of record NC_092757.1, on the reverse strand, counting down.
CCTTTATCAGGAATGACTACAAAATAAGCCTTCAAACAAAACCTTTCAGATGTGTTCTTCGGCAGAGTGCATACAGCTGTAGCAGTATTCTCTCCCTTCAATGTTGATTTGAAGTACAGCTAGCGGGTATAATCAAAGTAACTTTAAAAAAGAAATATTCAATTTATTAAACAACTGAGACGATTCATCTTCTTTTCTCAGAATGCTGTGAGACTTTCGAAATCTCTTTCCTAGAGATCATTGGAGGGAGAGACATTGAATGTTTTCGTGGCATAGGCAGATCAATTGATGAAATGTTAAGTATTATTAGGGAATAGGAAGCAATATGCAGTTGGGAATAAACGTGGTCTACAATGAGCACAAATGTGGATGATCAGAACACCAGGAAGACAATCGAAAAAATGTTAAGGCAGAGAAAATTGTAGAATTATGGCGGTGATCGAATAAATTCAACATGTACACAGAGGACCATGGGGTTCTCTCTCAGTAGAGAGCGAGAGAGAGTGAAATAAAGGTTCAACCTGAGGATCCGCACACCACGGAGCAGCGGTCAGATTGAGAAACCTAGCCCTTCGGGATGACATGTGTCAGTGGGGGAATTGAACGGACACGGTTAGTCTCCCTCTCCATCACAAAATAGCCATCCAGCCAACTGAGTGGGAGATTATGTCACCGTGATAAGACAGAGATTGTCAAATGTAAAAGATAATACAAACTTTTGGAGATGCTACAAAGAAGGTAACGGGTTCAGAAGAATAGCTCAGTTCTGCTAGAAATTGATTTATAATGAGAAAAGAATTGAAATGTTGTTTTTAGCTTCATGTAATAAGACAAAACACGTGAAATAAACAGAAATGTGAATTATGATTGAATACAAATAACTCTGAAATAAGTGAACTTTTTATGGCTGGTGTGCATTAAGTGTGCTTACCATTGTATAAAAATATAAAGCTGATGGAATGCATTAATTGGAGAGTTAACCTTCGTCGGAAATGGGTGCACAAATCATGCTTGAATGAAAACCGACACAAATAGTGCACTCATTTCGTTCGGTGAGTGATTGGAACCTGGAGTGTTGATTGACCGAATGTTCCTGTAATATGTACCTTGAAACGCAATTCGATCAGCCTCGATCTCACTGAATGGTGAAGCAAGTTTGAAGAGCTGAATGACCTCATGGTGCACCATCATCGTATGCGATTCGAAAAACAAAGCAAAACTGTGCTCATTCCGCTTATGCGTTATGCACTGTGACACTTACATTTACATGAACGCGGGAATTGTTTGGAACATTGTCTGAGTCATTTTACAGTCAAAATCATCCAGACAGTGGCATTCTCCAGAACATTCTGTCATTGATATTCTGTGGAACATTCTTTAAATTTTCAGTTTATTCTTCACGCGATAGAGTGAAGGTGCTTCAGGCAGCAGTGAAAGTGATGGAGCATTAAGCTTTTACGGGGGTTAGTGGAATAACGGATGTGCAGTGAATATGAGGGAGCAGACAGGATACTGTGACAGAGGTTATTGATGCTTGTCCTATTTTTCTGGACATTTCTTCAGACTGCAGATACTAATCTGAGCTGGCTAGTGAGCACAGATCTTGCTTGGTGTGGCTGGTTGTATGGCCTCCTCTGGGAAGAGAAAGTTCGTCCTCTGCACTAGCTCATCCACCAGGGCCTGAGGACTGCTGTCGACAAATTGAGGTGAAACTGAACCTTTTCTGCCCTGTCCGAGTAAAACGTACAGGGCAAGTTTGAAATGAAATGGTCAACTGTCGTACATTGGACTTTTAAGCAAGGCACCAGCACAAGCAATCAGAGAATATCCGATTAATCTGGGCGATAGCGACTACTGACAGCCATCCATGGTTGGAGAATCCGGCTGGCATTAATCAGCGGGTTGCAATGAGGATGGGTAGGCAGCTATTGTTATGAGATCGAAAGATAGCGCCAGAAAACTAGATCGGCCTCGTATAGATGATATCTCTGTCACAGTAAATGAAAATGACAATGAGACAAATTAATAGAAGATTCAGCACAATGATTCATAGACTGTGCTGACCAGACTTCCCGATAAAAAGCTGAAGAACAAATGCTGCCGGACATCAAGAACTCACACAAAATTCCCCTCAACTGCAGGAAGTGGTGTTCAGAGTTGAAAATGTTACTGGAATAGTTTCAGTTTGTTATTGTTAAACATGCAAGTGCACCCATCTTTGACATTTTCCCTGAACCTTACCCTTTTTGTCTATTGCACAAACTCCTCAAAGCGAAACGTTGGAGAAGATATTGAGGGATATTATCTATTCCCATTTGGATGAAAATGGGCTTATCACTGATAGGAAACATGGTTTTGTGCTGGAAAAGTCAGTGTTCCAAAATGAGTAGAATTATTTGAGGAAGTGGAAAAGTTGATTGAAGAGAGAATGGATTCAGATAAACCTCCGTAAGGCGTTTGATAAGATTCCCTATGTTCTGCTGATGGAGAAGATGATGGCAAAAGTGTTCTGTGGTGTGCGAGCGAGATGGAGAGGGAGCATTAGGAGAAAGATCCTGAGAATATAGGCGACATGTCTAGATGGAATATCTGGATGGTCTAAGGCTTTGTTCTTTGTTTTTATTTTAACTGGTACGCCCCACATCCTCTCTGCCACATATTGTCACAGCACAGCCCCATTTGGCATTGTACAATCAAGATATGAAGCCGGAAATGAATGCAAGCGGCACATCCTGTCATTTCCAGAATATGCTGCAATTTTCCTCAGGCAGTGTAATGAACAAACAGTGCCACCAAGCAATGCGGTTGCGTGTGAGAGCGGCGGAGGGAGTCTGTCAAACATGATATACTGGGTTGGTAACTGCTGTCGGTTCACAGACCAGTTCGCTGTTCTTCGCTGCACAGCTTCCCAAACTGGACAGGTACCTCGTGCATGTTTACAGTTGAATTGCTTGTAGTGGTCTACGCAGTTGGGTGTGCTGTATAGAGTTTTAGTTCAGGTTTATACCTCAATGCATTGAAGTAGTCTAGTTATAGTCAAGACAGATTACCATGTTGGACTGAGCATACACTCCCCCGATATCTGCAGAATTTTCAATGTTAAACTGGTATCTCATCGAGCTTTACGGTGTCTGGTCTGATGGTATTATTTTACCTTGTGTATTTTAGAAACTAGTCATTTGAGCATGTCCTAATTACGCCGATGGTTGAAAGCACTCTTGTACTTCATTAGTTGGGCATTGTGACAGTATTCATCTCGCTGGTAAATACCTCCTGTCCTGGAAGCAGCCATAACTTTTTCAGTCGGTAGCAATCAGCCATTCCCATCGTCTTCGTTTCTCCAAGAAGTAAAATGATAGTTTCGTGTATATAGATAACCCAATGGTCCATGACGCAAAACATCATCACTCTCACCTTTCTCCACCTCCAACTACACAAAATATTCCATGCGTACTGAGTGCGTTGGGGATACTAGTAGCGTCAGGGAGAGTAATCTCATAAGGGAGATGGAGCAACAGTTCCCTCATGTTTTACCGGACAGAGTGAACACTCCAGTAAACAATGTACCACAAGATCCTTTCACTCTCTCCATTTCAGTGATTGCATTCCTTTCGTCGTGAAACATTCAGGGGTTAACATTTACCCATGTCATATTCCATCTACCAGATCGTTCATTGATTATCCATTCAGATGCTCCCCATCTCCGGGGTTAGTAAGGTTCCTATCTGTTTTAGCGTCATTCATAAATTTAGATAGAACGCATTTGTTACATTTCCAAACAGCTTTAATAGGATTAAAATAAATGAGGACCCTGCCACTGTAATCAATTACTCATATCAAACTAATAAATACTAATCTTTCATATGAAGCTCAGAAATTCACGCAGTCAGGACTGCGTGGTGGGTGCCCGGAAAGATACTGTTTGGGACAGGTACAACGGTGACAAGTAAGTAGGTGAGATTACTTCCCTCTTGTTGGTTCAGTCATCACTTCCCATAGGCTAGGAAAAATTGAGGAGTGCAGATGCTGGAAACCAGAGTTTAGATCAGAGGGGTACTGTAAAACCACAGCATGTCAGGCAGCATCTGAGGAGCAGGAAAATCGACGTTTCAAGCAAAAGTCCCTCATTGGGAAAAGCGGCCGGAAGTCTCCAGGGTGCAGCGATAAATTGGGAGGTGGTGGGGGGCCTGGGTAGAAAGTAGCAAAGAGTCCAATGGGTGAGTAGAGGTGGTAATGAACGTGATACGTCAGAGAGGTGGGTGGGGGGAGATCGCAAAGTGTGCAATAGGTGAATGGGGTTGGGGATGGAAGTTATAAGTCAGAATGGAGGATGGAGTAGATAGGTTGGAAGGGAGATTGGGAGGTGGGACAGGTCATGAGGACAGTGCTGAGCTGGAAGTTTGGAAATGAGGTAAGGTTGGGGAGGGGAAATATGGATACTGGTGAAGTCGACATTAATATGCTCGAGTTGACGTGTTCCGAGGCAGAAGATTAGGTGTTCTTCCTCCAGGCGGTGGGTGGTGAGGAAGCAGCGATGGAGGAGGCACAGGACCTGCAGGTCCTCGACAGAGTGGGAGGGGGATTTGAAATGTTGGGCCACGGGGCGGTGGCGTTGATTGGTCCGTGTGGCCTGGAGACGTTCCCTGAAACACTCTGCGAGGAGGCATCCAGTCTCCCCAATGTAGAGGAGACCGCATCGGGAGCAACGGATACAATATATGACATTGGTGGATTTGCAGGTAAATCGTTGATTGATTTGGAAGAGTCCTTTGGTTCCTTGGATTGTGGTGGGTCAGGCGGTGTGGGCGCTGGGATTTCAAGTCCTGTGGAAGCGGTGGAATGTGCCAAGACGGAAGGTGAGTTGGTGGGGGGCATGGACCTGATCAGGTAGCCACATTGTGAACTGTCTTTGAGGAAGGCGGAAAGGGGTAGGGAGGAAAGTATATCTCTGGTGCTGCGGTCTGGATAGATGTTCGGGAAATGTCGATGGATGATATGGTTAATACGAAGGTTGCTTCTGTGGAAATGAGGACTTGGGGGTTCTGTCGTTGTTACGGTTGGAGGGGTGGAGTTTGAGAGCAGAGGTGCGGGATGTGGATGAGATGCATTGGAGGGCATCTGTAACCATGTATGAATGGAAATTGCGATGTCGAAAGAAGGCCATCTGGAGTGTTCTGTGGTGGAACTAGTCCTCCTGGGAGCAGACCCGACGGAGGAAGGGAACTTGGAAATACAAGATGGCATTTTTACAGGAGGTAGGGTGGGAAGAGATGCAATCCAGGTAGCTGTGGGAGTCGGTGGATTTGTAAAAAATGTCAGTTTCATGTCTGTCGTCATTAATGGAGATGGGGAGGTCCAGGAAGGGGAGGGAGGGTTCAGAGATGGTCCAGGTGAATTTAATTTCGGAGTGGATTGCGTTGGTGAAGTTGATGAATTGCTCAACCAACTCGTGGCAGCACGATGTGGCGCTGATGCAGTCATCAATGTAGCAGAGGAAGAGGTGGTCAGTGGTGCCAATGTAACTACGGAAGATGGACTGTTCTATGTAACTGACAAAAAGACAGACATAGCTGAGAACGATACGGAAGTCATGGAGGATGTGAAGGGAGTGAGTGACCTCTCGAACGTATGTTTGGAATTCTTGGACCACGGGCGACAGGGCAGTATTGAGTTAAGTGGTGATAAGTGCGGTGGGCCAGAAGCAGGTTGACACAATGGGTCAGCAGGGGTTGTCAGGCTTGTGGATCTTGGGAAGAAGGTAGAATCAGGCGTTGCGGGGTTCTTGGACTCCGCGGTTTGAAGTTATGGGTGGGAGATATCCTGAGGTGATTTGCTTCTTCATCGTCTGGGAAACGATTGTTTCATGATGGGGGATGGGGTCATGCTCCAGCGGACGGTAGGAGGAGATGTCTTCGAGTGGGAGTCGGGCTTCAGCAGTGTAGAGGACAGAGTGCTAAACCTCCACTGTATCCATTTTATTTGCTCTCTGAGGACGAAAGATCAGCCCTCAGCAAAGATCTTACCTTTATCCCCGTCCGTCCATGCATCAATGAATTTAATACGCATCGTGTCGTCGAACAATTCTTCCACTGCCTTCGCCTTCAAGCTTACTATTGATATCAGAACTCCTGCCTACTTTCTCAGGATAATTTCACTCGTCTCCAACATACTCCATCCACCTGCTCCACCACTACCCCTCCCCCCGCGCTGGCCAATTACCAGCCCTCGATTTCCGCATTTCCATCTGGCGCCGAGACATTAAACGCCTCAATCTGTCTACCCACCTCCGCCATTACAACCTCTCACCCTGAAAACGAGCAGCCATCGACTCCCTCTGCTCCAATCCCAACCTCATCTTCAAAGCAGCAGTGGTAATTTGGGGTGCAGTGGTAATTTGGCGCACTGACCTCTGCACCGTGGAAGGCAGATTCCTACTCATATACAACTGCTCCGAAGAAACCCCATCCAAGACCGCACTCCAATGACGAAACCATCATCTCCGAGAACATCCAGAACCTCATCACTCCAGGAAATCTCCCACACACAGCTTCCAACCTCGTATTCCGGGAACTGCACACCGTCCAATTCTACCACCTTCCCAAGATCCACAAGCCTCACCACCCTGGCCAACCCATTCTCTCAGCCTGCTTCTGCTCCACTGAACCTTTCTGCTGCCACCTCGATGTTATCCGCTCCCCCGAGTCCAGGAACTCCCCACATGCTTTCGAAACATCACCCATACCTTCCTGCTCCTCCAGGATGTCCGTTTCCCCGCCCCAATTCATCTTCACCAAGGACATCCAATCCCTGTACACCTCCATCCGCCACGACAAGGGCCTCCAAGCCCTCCGTTTCTTCCTCGCCCGATGTCCCCAACAGAAGTTTGTCACTGGCACACTCATTCGTTTGCCTGTACTGGTCCACACCCTTAACAAAGTCTGCTTCAAATCCTACCACTTCCTCCAGACCAAAGGGATAGCCATGGGCACCCGTTTGTGCCAAGCTATGCCTGTATCTTTGTTGGCTACGTAGAACAGTCCAACTTCCTTAGCTACACTGGCACCACTCCTCCCTCTTCCTCCGCTACACTAATGACTGCATCGGCGCCACCGCGTGCTCCCACGAGGACGTTGAGCAATTCATCAATATCACATAAACTTTCCACTCCGACCTTAAATTGACCGAGACCTTTGATGACATCTTTCTCCCATTCCTGGACCTCTCCATCTCCAATAATGATGACCGACTTGACACTGAAATGTTTTTACAAAACCACCGACTCTCACAGCTATCTTGAGTACACCTCTTCCTAACCTACCTCTTTGAAAAATGCCATCCCGTATTCCCAACTCTTCTGCTTCCACTGCATCTGCTCCCATGGCTACCAGTTCCACCACAGAACACACCAGATGGCCTCCTTCTTTAGAGATCACAATTTCTCTTCTCACGTAGTTCAAGGTGCTCTCCAATGCATCTCATCCACATCCCGCACATCCGCCCTCAAAGCCCACCCTTCCACCCGTAACAAGTACAGAATACCCCGGCCTCACATTCTACCCAACCAACATTCGCATTAACCACATCTCCCGCCGACATTTCCGGAACCTCCAAACGGATACCACCACCAGAGATATATTTCGTTTCCTACCCCTTTCCACTTTCCAGAAAGACCATTCCCTCTGTGACTACTTGGTCAGGTCCACGCCACCCAACAATCCACCCTCCCATCCTGGCACCGTCCCCTGCCACCACAGTCATTGCAAAACCTGTGCTTGCACCTTCTCCCTCATTGCTATCAAAGGCCCCAAAGGAGCCGTCCACATATATCAACCTTTGACCTGCACATCCACCAATGTAATTTATAGTATCTGTTGCTCCCGATGCTGTCACCTCCACTTTGGCGAGACTGGACGCCTCATCGCAGAGCATTTCATGGAAGATATTTGGACCACCCGCACTAATAAATCCCACCGCCCCGTGGCCCAACATTTCAAGTCCCTCTCTCACTCTGCTGAGGTCATGTAGGCTTCCTCCACCGCCACACCCCCACCACCCGATGCCTGGAGGAAGCACGCCTCATCTTCCACCTCGGACTCTTCAATCCCAAGGCATAAAATGTGTACTTCACCAATTTCCCAATTCCGCCTTCTCCACCTTACCTTAGTTCCAATCTTCGAGCTCAGCATAGTACTCATGATCTGTCCTACCTGCCAGTCTCCCTTCCCACGTGTCCACTCCACCCTCCCCTCTGACCTATCACTTTGGTCCCGACTCAACTCACCTATTGTACTCCTTGCTACCTTCCCCCTCCTTCACCTCTGACCTATCACCTCCATCCCCACCCCCATTCACCCATTGTACACTTTGCTACCTTCTTTCCTGCCCCAACACCCACCCCACCCCATTTATTGCTCCACCCTGGAGACTTCCTGCCACTCTTCCTGATGAAGGTTTATTACCCGAAATGTCACATCCCATTATCTGGCTGTGTTGTATTAGAGATGTTACCGTGCTCTTTCAGGCGTGGACCTAAGGAGACCCACTTGGTAACAGACATGAAAAACCACACAAGGATTACATTCTATGTTCCTGCCACCCTCAATGCTTCCTCAGATTTGTTTTCAACATCAAGGAGAACTGAGATATCACTGAGGTGGTGCAGAATGCAGTAGTTGTCCATCATCAGGATATCTTTTGGACCATCTTTGACCTGTTACCATGAAATGTCTTGTGTTCTGGAATCAATGCTGCGATTTTGCAGGATAATTAATTTCTGTACTGTCTGTTCGGTACCACCAATTGTGGTGAGACTGTCCTTCCAGTGGGACAGGAGAAACCCAGGAATGGCGATGACCCATTACTCATCCAGTCTGATCCGGTGAGTTCGACGACGTCAGACTGTTTCCTGAACAGACAAAATGAAGAATAAAAATGACAGCGCAGCAGGTAATAATACCTCATAAAGTTGAATGAAAGGCCCTGTAACTGAGTGTTTGCTATATTCTCTGAAATGATTGAGTCACTCAATGCATACACTGAATTAAATGTCATTAGAGAAACATGTCTACAGGGAATATAATATACAGGACATTTTACACCTGGGAGCGTTTATTCAAAACTGAACAGGAGGTGGGGAAGATCTCTGTAAAGAGGTAACATTTTATGATCGTAAAAACGGATCTGACATCAAATGATCAAAGCATTGCCTTACTTTGTATGTTTTGGAGTACAGAAACCAGTTGAGTCATGTTTTGGCAAAGTTGCGTTCAGCGAAGTGGCGTTGATATCACCAAACTTCATGAACGTAAGGCCCTTTGCGAAATTCATATTTATGAATCTAACACATTCCACAACGACGTTCCCTGGAACTTTCTGTAACTGGCATTGCCCAGAACATTCTCTTAACGACATTCTGTGGAAAGTTCTTTCCTGAAGTTCTTCAGATAATTCTTTAACGACATTCTCCTGATCTTTTAGTAAATGACATTCATTGGATCATTCTGTCCCTTCCATTCAGTGAAGCATGATATCCCCGACATTCCCCACAACATTTTACAACTGAGACTCTCCGACACATTTGCTAACTTAGAATCTCTGGATCATTCTATTAGCAATTCTTCAGATTATTCTGTCACCTACATTCTCAGGAATATTTGAGAATATACGAAATCTGAAATATTTTATGATAGTCATTCCCCGGGACGTTCTCTAAACCGCATTCACGGAATAGTCCATAACTGACATTTCCCAGAAAATTGTACAACCGAAATTCACCAGGATATTCCATAGCGGGCCTCACTTGAATAACCATAATAGACTTTCCCTGGAACATATTCCAACCAGCATTCCTAGAACATTCGATGACCGACATTCTAAAAACTCCATTTCTCAGAACATTATCAACTGCAAATCCCTGTAACATTCTGAAACCGATATTGTCTTGAAAATTCTCCAACCGGTATTCCCTTATACATTCCATAACTGACATTACCTACAACATTCTCCATCCGGCATTCCCCAGAACATTCCCTTACCGGCATTGCCCAGAACATTCTACAACCAAAGTTCTCCATAACATCTGATAACTGACATTTACTGGAAAAATTGCAACCGACATTCTGCAGAACATTCCGTAAATGAGAATTCTGAAAACATGCTGGAACTGAAATTATTTGTGATCTGTTGTATGTCAGTACTTTGACAAAAGATACAATCAAGACGTAGGAGATCAAGTTCCAAGTAAAGCAACACACTGCTTCGAAGTCGCCTCAGGCAATTAAAGGCATGAATATGTTTTCCCTCGATTAACATTTCTTCATGACAGATGATAGACCACAATTGAGACTAAAAGACAGAAATTTCCATTCCCCGCTTGTCTTCAAGGAGCTGGGATGGAATCCTTCACAATGGCAATGTTTTCTTCCTACATATTACCAGCTGGAAAGAAAGTAGTGTCTGTTCCCAAGCGATAGAATGTGTGGGAATGTTCTGGAAAACATTTTTTCGTAAAGATGTGGCCATATGCGTTTTGGAGGGAGGGATTCTTATGTTTTTTCGTATTTCTGTAAGTTATTCAGAACATACCATTTGTTATTTCAGCTCCAATTATCTCAAATATTCTTGGAATGCTGTGATACTTTTGACAATCTCGCAGAGTCCTTCACAAAACGGGATACTTTGCCTCCAGGCTTATATGTAATTTGTTTATTTTCCTTCCTCACAGTTAACGCAGTGACGATCTATGTCCTGCTTTGGAAAGATTGTGGTTTGTCTCCATGTGTCAGTCGTTACCTGGGGGCCATGGCAGTGGTGGATCTTCTCGTCATTATCCTCGACCTGATATTGAGACACATTCCCATTGTTTATTATGAACACTTTGGTTTCCTATGGTACATTCCCCTGTGTAATGTCCATGCCGTCCTGCTTTATGCAGCCACTGACTGTTCTGTCTGGTTCACAGTTACTTTCACCTTTGATCGATTTGTGGCCATTTGTTGCCAAAAGCTGAAAAGTAAATACTGCAGCGAGAAAACGGCAACTATGGTTCTGGGAACAGTGGCCGTGTTAAGTTGTTTGAAGAACGTTTTCTGGTATTTTATGCTCACAGATCAGTATTTGCTGGACAACTCCCCCTGGTTTTGTGAGGTACCAGTCGATGTTTATAATTCCCGTGTCTGGGTCGCAATCGAGACCATCCACCACCTTCTCAATCCAACTCTCCCATTTCTCCTGATCCTGTTACTCAATGCTTTCATAGTTAGACTCATTATAGTGACCAGCAGAGCCCGCAGAAGACTCCGGGCTCACACCAATGGGGAGGTTCACTGTGATACAGAAATGCGAAATCGAAAGAAATCCATTATTTTACTGTTTGTTATCTCCGGCAATTTCATCCTGTTATGGTCAACGTTAATGGTATATTCTATATGGAACCGGATGTGGTGGTTGGGCTATGGATCTATGAATCTGGATCCCTTTGTGATGGAATTGGCCTTCATGCTGCAGCTCCTCAGTTGCTGCACAAACACCGTGATTTATGCCGTGACCCAGACGAGGTTCAGACAGCAGCTGAAGAATGTGCTCAAATGTCCATTTACTCAAATTCATCAATCAATCTGAATCATTCATTCATCAATGTATTTACTATTTTCTCATTTCATTCGAATGTTGCAACAATGAAGCAGCCAGTCTCTATGGTGGCTGACTGAATGTAGTGCTTTTTTACCCCACCCTTAACCCAAAGGCGACTACAGGTCACATTTCGATGTTTCTTGTAAATCAGAGGCCATTGAGAAAATGCACCATTCCAAAGACTGTATCTATGGCATCAATTTACAATTAATAAATTGTTCATTAAATATACTAAGCAGCAGAGTGAATTATACTGTTGTTTGTCGTTGCGTTGAACAAGTTGAGCTGGAAAGCGACAGCCTGGCCCCAAATTCTTGGTCCTCACAGTAGCGGAGGGGTCGGTGGGAGAGCTCAGAAATGCGCTTAAATTCACTCTATGATTGATTATTACTTCTGGGTCACCCACCAGGACATGCCTTCACCTGAATTCATCCATCCCTACCACACCATATATGTCTCTCCCATTCTCCCTTTCTCCCTCTCTTACATTTTCTCTCTCTCTACATCCTACCCCCTATTTTCTCTACATTTTTCACTGTTAATTCCTTCAAACCTCGAATCCTCTTTCAACTTCTGTTGGTAGGTGCGCAAATAGGAGTGAAAACATGGTCTTACGTGAGTGGAATACAGCTGATGCAGATGTCCAGTTCTTTTCTAGACTAACAGAATGGATTTTGAGACAAATAGCTTTGCGAGGGAACACATTGGGCGTGAATGCACTGTCAGTGCTTGGGTGTAAAGGGAGGGGGTTGTATTGTCTGTTACTCGGGCAAAAGAATTTGGGTGGAATAACAGGTCATTGCGAATGGAACCGATTCCATGGGAACACTGTTTGTTGCTTTGGGAGCAGAGTAGGGATGGTACTCTTGTCTGTGCCTCGGGAAATAGAATGGTGATTCGTCCACAGGCCGAAGTGGAGAAAAGACAACGAGGATGAATGCACAGGACATTGCTGGAGGAACAGAGTGGGAATTTGTTCACCCGCCATTGTTGGACAGAACAGTGATGGAATGTGTGTGAGGAAGACTGTTTGACCGGGTGTTAGCACGGAAGTGAAGCACTCGGCTGGACAATGAGGGAGGTTGTGAAGGTGTCAGTGTGGCTATGAGGCTGTGAGTGAGGCTCTCAGCACTGATGTGTGATTGTGGGTGTGTTAGTGTGACCATGACGGAATGAGTGTGTAAGGGAGTCGGAGTGACTGTGAGGTAATGAGGAGGATCGTGAGGAGTGGTTATGATAAAGTGGAATTGAGTGAGACTGGGAAGGTTCGTGTGTGACAGGAAAGAGTCGGTGTGACAGTGAGGGATTGAGTGTGACTGTCAGGGAATGAGTGTGATGGAGTCAACATTACCGTGAGGGATAGTGAATGATTGAGACAGAGGGACCGAGTGTGTAACTGGGGGCGAGTTTGTGAGCGTGGGAAAGTGAATATCAGAGTGCCATGTGAATGAGACGTTGATTGAGTGAGTGCAAGATAGACAGGATAAAAATGACAGATTAAATGAGACAGTGAGGGAGTGAGTTACTGAGGGAATGAGGTCATGGACACGTGGTTAACTCAAGAAGTTGATATTCTTGTCAAGAGGAAGAACAAGAGTGTGCTGCTGCAAAAGCATCGCAGATTAGGCAGCATCCCGAGGAGCAGAGAAATCGAGGTTTGGGGCCAGAGTCCTTCATGAGGAATCATTCCTGCTGAAATGCTACGGCCCCAAACGTCGATTTTCGTGCTCCTCGGATGCTGCCTGATATGATGTGCGTCACCAGCAATAGAATATGAACTCTGATCTCCAGAATCTGCAGAACTCACTGTCTTCTCGTTGATTACCCATCAGAGACCACGCTGTGTCATCTTAGAGCGTGCCAAGTTCTGATCCAAAGTGCTAAGTAACACTCAATGATATATCTCTGCATTTATTGCAATATTCCATCGTGAGGAACCTTATCAAAGCCGTACTGAAACCCAGACAAACAAAAACCACCGCTTTCTCTTCACCCACCTGTTTGATCACTTATCAAAGAACTCAGTAAGGTTTGTGAGGCACGGCATAACCTTCTCAAAACCGAGTTGACTTCTCCCTGTTCAACTTGTTCCTCCCTCGACAATTATTAATCCTCGCTCTTAGAAACTTTTCCAATACTTTAAACACAACCGAAGTCAGCCTCACTGGTCTATAATTAGTAGAGCTGTCTCTACTCCCCTTCTTGAAAAAAACGGACATTTGCTATCCTCCAGCGTCATGACATTTATCCTGTCATCAATTATGACATAAATATCAAAGCCAATGGTTCTGCAAGTCTCGCCCTGGGTTCCGAGGGAATGCTCGCATAAATTCCACCTGGCCCGGGTAATTATTTCTGTTCACATATTCCAGAACTGCTGACACCTCCTCCTTGTGAAAGTCAAACCTGTCTTATCTGATAGTTGTTTCTCAGTATTCTCCTCGGCGATATTGTTTTTATTCTCTAGTATTTATATCGTCGAAAAATATTCATTTCACATTTTCCCTATCTCCTCAGACTCCACGCAAAACTTTCCGCAACTTTGTTCGATTGGCTCTAGACATTCTCTCGTCATTCTTTTCTTCCCGATATGCCTATATATCCTATTACTCTAGTGCCCACTGACGGATGAAGAATCTTCTTTTTGATGCTCTTACAGTATTTTCATTGTTTTGAGCAGCTCATTAAGTTCACATCTATGTCTTCTCTGGTCCAGGATGAATAAGGCCAAATTCTCTCATCCTTCCATTGACTAAATCTTTAATTCTATTTATAATTCCAATTGTTTATATCTTAACTTGCATTTGTCAACAAAGTAATTCTTTCTGTGTGCCTGCATGCGTGTCTGTGAACAGTCCTCTGCCATTGAATTTAAGTGAAAAGAGATGTAAAAGATCTCTTTCGATCATCGTTTGAAAAAATGAACAATATGATGTTAATGGACTGAAAAATAAATAATTGGACACTTTTGGATAATTAGAAATTTTAAAAGAATAAAAAATAGAGATTTTTCAAGTCTGGGTGGCACAGACTTTATCCCAATAAACTGTCATATATGATGACAACATGATAAATTACTGGAAAAGCTCAGTAAACCTGGCAACATGTGTGTTGATAAAGCACAGTAAGCCTGGCAATATCTGTGCGGATAAAGCAGATGCTGCACCTATTCAGAAGCAGGATTCATGGTATCAAGGACAAGGATGTTTCTGCGACTGCTCAGGAGCTGCCAATGAGGAGGGTGAGCAGTCCCAAGCTGTGGTGCACTTTGGTACCAATGACACATTCGTGTAGAATGACAAGCAACTCTAAACGGAGTTCAGGGTGCTAAGTTTAAAAACACTGTCTTGGTGATTTAAATCTCAACATTGCTCCCTATGCCACGTGGACTTGAGGCAGGTATGGAAGAATGTGTCGCTTAAAATAGGGCTGAGTAGTTGGTGAGGGGCGAGCGGTTCATATTATTGTAACATTAGGATTTCTTCCAGGGCAGAAGGGACTTGTAATAAAAGGAGTTGCACCTCAACTGAAAGGGCACCAACATCCTGGTGGAGAGATTACATACAGCACCGTGTGTGGATTGAAACTACTAATGCTGGAGGCAGGGAACCATTGCAGCAGATCGGAAAGTGAGCAGAAGGTAGAGCTGACGAGGACAAACAGGCACGACCAGACTAATGACGTTGGTGAGGGAAGAAATCATAGATGTCCAAGTGCCCGGTCGGCATTCTCGAAATGAAGGCGGGAAATGCAGCTGTTGGCAATATTTACAGTGGTATAGCAGTGCCCCAAAATGTTCGGTCCCCGGTGGTGCAAGTACTGCTCTGGTGGTGCTTGGGTAACACGTCCCATAGATTAGCTTGTTTGAAGTCGCCATTTACGAAAAACAGGATCTCGGGGTATTCCATCTCCAAGGTGTTCGTAGTGGAGTACAGCAGATCCAGAGTTTCCTTAATCTTTCCTTGCGGCGGTATGCACACAGCAATTAGTATAGCAGTGGTAAATCCCCGTGGTAGATAGAAAGGGTGGCATTTGATGGTGAGGAATTCAATATTTGTATAACAATATCTGTGCAAATTTGTAATGTACATTCCGCATAAGTTATTGATTAAATATCAGACCCCTGTATCCTTTTTAACAATTATATAATCGATAACTTTCGAGCAAAACTGGGACATGTCACACTGCACAAAGTAGTTGCATTGTGCAGGATTCGAGTGGGCGCTAAGCTCGTCATATTAACGCTCAATTGTTAATCGAGAGACCACATAGCATTCTGAGGACTTGAGTTTGGATCCTTCTAAGGCAGCTGGTGGGGTTTAAAAAACATCTTGAATTAAGATAATGATGACCCTAAGTCGATTGTAAGGAAAGCCCAAGAAGTTCATTGAAGTCCTTTAGGCAAGGGAACAGCTATCCTTAATTCGTCTAGCCTGTTTGTGACCCCAGACACAAAGCAACGTTGGTAACTCTAAAGTGATACTCAAAGACTTTGGAAAACAGGCAGTGATGAACAGACAGAGTTCACAGATATATATTGACACAGTACGAGAGTGGGGAAGAAACTGGCAGACGAGTTGACGAGGCTGAGTGCGAGGTTGTCCATTTTTGGCTAAAACAAGTTATGATTTAAATGTGAAATAGAGTCAAAGTATGTGAACAATGGCTTATTTGGTAGTCTTTCTGCATTAATTGCGGAAACCAGGAGTTCAGATGCAGCACTTAATTGGAAAGACAAACGAAACCCGCGTATTTATTGCAGGATTAGAAATGGAAAGAATCATTGTTATAAATACATATGGTTTCATTTCCAGACCTGAACAACTGCATCTAGTTTTGGTCTCCATATTGGAGAAATGCTGCGGTGTCACTGAAGGCATTTCAGAGGAGTTTCACCAGGTTGATTCCAGGCAACAAAGGGCTGCAACAGAGGGAGTAGTTAAGTAACTTGGGCTTGTACTTCCTGGAGTCCAGACGAATGAGGGAGAGATTTGACTGTGGTGCATGAAATGTTGAAGTGGATTGGAAAAGTGGACGTGGGAAAGATGTTCACACTTTTGAGACAGTCTTTTATGACGACAATATGTATAGTATCGGAGGATCTAGATTCAAAATTGAGATCAGGAGAAAGTACTTCTCTTGGATGATTTTGAATCTGTAGAACGTACTCACCCAGAGTGCTGTTCAGGATGAATATTGTGTCTATTTTGAAATCTCAATATCTTGTCCAGGTACGAACATTCTTAGCAAGTTGCAAACCTTGTAATTAATCGTTATTTATAAACATAATTCCTTACATCACATTTCAAATTATACAGTCCTATTCACACGTTCGATCGATACTCCATCTCCCAAGAGCAGCCTGTTTCCGTGTGTGTGCGTTATATTTCATTCTGTATATGAGAGTCAATGTCAAATACTGGCAACTGAGATTATGACTGAACTCTCCTCCTGTCTCCGTAGCCGGTGGTCTTATCCTTTTCCCTCTCCTGGCCAGTATCGTATTCATTCTGTCTTTGGTTCATTAATCCATATCTTTTAATGAGCACGTTCATTGCTCATATCATATTTCGATTTAGGCAGAAGTTTAAAATGTAATATCGCCCGGTAATGTCAATAACCTACAAAAAGATTTGACTTACTCGACCAATGAGAGGGTAGTCCGGACAAATCCATACTTCCTCTCTATGGTTAGAGCAAACCAGTCCAGTGACAACCTTTTGCTTGTCATGTTTTTGTGGAGGACAAATCAGCAAAGCAAAAATATCTTTCTTGTCCGTGTTTTTTTTGGGTGGGGCTGCGGGAGATATTACATCGTACATCGAAAACACAGCAAAATCATTTGACCTGCAAAAAGAAAGCATCTATCATTCTCCCTTGACCGACTTCGTCAGAGCAATTGGTAATGAGAGATGAGATAGTCAGTGATGTCAACATCCATTCCAATCAAGTTACTACTGCGAACGGGAAGTACTGTAGTGAAAGTTGTTAACTGGAAATGTTTGCTCATTGACCTTGTTTAATGTCACTCTCCGAGGATTCTAAATGTTCACTGATATATTATTATGAGGCTTGTTTCAGTGTTTTTTTACATTGTCGCAGCAGATGCATCAACTCCGATACAAACAGGGATCAGCATCAGCAGAGATATGGAAAGAAGAGATCAGACTCCAAGAACATTAGACTGGATTGTTGCCAAATGGATCAGCATCTGAGAACGTTTAAATGGAATGTTCCATCAATCGACAAGGGTTTAATTTGGGGTCCTTTATATCTTTTCTGTTATTCGCAAAATGTATAATAGTGAATGTTAGGTGTACTACTGACTGTTGTGGTTCTGTTCGCCGAGCTGGGAATTTGTGTTGCAGACGTTTCGTCCCCTGTCTAGGTGACATCCTCAGTGCTTTGGAGACTCCTGTGAAGCGATTCTGTGATGTTTCATCCGGCATCCGAGCGACAAATCTTCTCACAAACATTGTACTACTGATTATCCAGGCGGGTAAATATGCCATTCTTGCTATTATTGGTGCACCTGATATGTATCTCACTCTCTCTGTCCTTTTATTAATTCATGAACTATATTGGCTTTCAATGTTATTTCGATTTTACTCCCTTTTGCAAAACCCTGAAACTAACGTAATCAGTCTTAATCACCAACTCCACTCATTATGCACCGACTTCGGATCTCTCACTTTCATCTGAGAATGAAACAGTTCATAATCTGGAGGGCTTCATTTTACCTTGAACTGATTTATGTCTCATTGTTCTCTCCATTGTCAACCCTGTCTATAACCAGAGCCATTGTATCCCCAGGTTCCACCTCTGTGGCAGTTTTATTCATGAATAAACCGTTACCTATGCCTTGGTAAAATCAGACTTTATGGGACTAGCTCTCCACCGGCCAAAGTTACAAATATTTCGATCACACTATTTTTCTTGTCTCTAAAGTAATTTCACAACTGTGACACTATGGCAGAATAGTATTGTTGCTGAACAGTATTGCAGAAATGCATGTTATTACATTAAAGACACTTTCATATTCTACTACAACTGATGTCAAACCATATATTCAAATTATAAATGCAAACTTAACTCAGAACAACAATAAAACACCAGCATTTTGCCTGAAAACCTACCTGCTTCACTGGTGTCCTTTGCTAAATAAATCTAACTTAATTGTCTCGTTTGGGTCAAGAGCGACTTCAGATCCCCAACAATGTGCTGACACTATACTGCCATGTGGAATGGCGTCAAAAGCAAGGGCTATTAATGATGATCAGCAAGTGTTGCCCTTGGCCTTGAAATAAGAAAATTAAAGGTTAAAACAAACAAAAAAAAAAGTTGAACATTTGGAACTGAACGAAACGTTAACTCTGGGTGAAACCAAGCAGCTTTGGCAACCTCAGTTGAGAGAAAAACAGAGTTAACATTTCGAGTACGTGGAGCATGCATTGGCACTGAAACCAGCTGAGAAATAGTGTGATTGATGTTGCTGACAGGGTGGAGCGAATTGAGTCGTTGGAGTAAAATTAAGAGATGGACAGAAAAAGAAACAAACAACGGGATTATTGATCATCAGCTGAGATCGAAATAAAATGTGAGATTATTCACATTTCTTTTTCATCTATTCCCATTATCATGAATATCATGCCCATGTAGGTGCATATGCAACACCCCGTGTACAGTGAGGTATGCCCTCACTGACTCATGTCTGCGAATGAATATTCATGGGTTGTGAGTATTGCTGGCTGGGTCAGCATTTATTTCCCTTTCCCAGTTACCATTGAGAAGGTGTTGATGAGCTGCGATCTTGAACCACTGTACTCGACGTGCTGTAAATTGCCAACGTCGATGTCCATCCAGTTTCTTTGACACTTCGTATTGATTATTATAACTGATAATAAAATTGGCAATTTCTAAGTGAATTTGGAGTCAACCATATTTCTGTGTATGTGCAGTCATATGTATACCATACCATGAGAAGACAGCAGATTTCCTTCCGTAACGGACATTATTGAGCCAACTGGGTTTTCCTGACGATCCACAATTGCTTCATTGTTTTATTAGATTCTTAATTCTAGCTGTTATGTTGAATCCAACTTGCACCGACTGCCACGTTATGATTCGAATCCAACATCCATTATTGGGTCCCTGGTTTTATAGACTGGAGTTAATATATAGACCATTGCCTCCCCAGTATTTCCAATCATCTCAAGCGACATTAGTGATGTTGATCTTATCGCAACTGTGGGACAGAAAATTGAGCAGGTACATTTTCAACTAGTTCTACGGAGAGCGGAACTGTGACTGTGCAGAGCTGTAATCAGTCAGGAAAACAAACTGGGGACGGGAAAGCATTTCCAGTATCTAGTGGGTGTTCCATTTATATATGGATTTGACTTGTTTCTGTCACTGGAAAGACATTGAAGGTTCTGTGTATCATTTTCTCACGTTCGCGCTGTCAGTTGCTGCATTCATTCAGGAAAAAAACTGAGGGCCACTCTAGAAGAAGTATGGTCACTGCCTTAACAATGTATGTGGCTCCAGAAGATGGCTGATTAATGGAGCAGAGGTTGCATAGAAGGAAACTGCAAACAGAAAGGAGCAGGAAGAGATTTCCCGGGGTCACATCACGACGAGTGAAATCGATAGCACCCGCTGACCCCGAAATTAAGGAGAGAGTGAAATATATCCGAGTGAGGTTTGAAGAGAAAGTCCAAATCCCCTACACAGGCAACATTTTTCTGTTTACTGAATCATCTCACTCACCTCTCAGTTTCCCTTTGTCTCCCTCTGCCTCCTTTGCTATTATTCCCATTTCCTGGCAGTATGCAAGTCTTTTGTTCTGTTTTCCTCTGTATGCCCCAAACATTTTTCCGGTTCACAGTTCTTCCAGAATTCTCCCTACCTCCAGCTCCCACTGATTGCACCTGTAGCTCTCATTCTCTCTCTGTCTCTTTCTCTCTCCCCGTCTCTATTTCTAAACATCTGGTGTGTCATGCGGCATCAGATAAAAGTAACTTAAAATAAAGTTAGAGCCTAAGAAGGCTTGTGAGATTCTCTGATTCATTGCAGGAGGAGTTGTATAAAAATGAGTAACATTGGCCTGCTCTCTTTCAATTACCCTGATTCTCACTGATCCCAAACATCTCAGTGATCCCAGAATTTATTACAACACTGGGATAGGGATATAAAGTAATTCAACATTGACCTTCACATGCAAGAACTTGAAATGTGAATTGCAGGATTTCACGTTTTCTTTAACATAATGGGCTTTGTTCCAAGTATCCCATCTCAAACTGTGCCTACTGAAACTGCAAAGAGAATGTTTGACCCAAAGTCTATTCCTTGATTGACATCCTGACATTACCCCTTTCAGTTTCCGCATCGCAGCTGGGCACTAGGTGACCGATTATGGGAGAGAACACTTCGCCTTCCTGTTGGCTTTACCTGCTTCCCAGTGCAGAAAGAACAACATGGATATCAATGCATCCTTTCATTACATACGATGTAAACGTTTTCCTAAACCATCCAGGTGGAAATTACCTCGCTGTCTTTCCGAACATAGGCAGTCATTAACCAGAAAGTAAATTGCTGAACCCCGCCCAGATAAACGGGAACCGCACCGCCGCTCAGCTTTTCCAACCTCCGCTGAATAACAGAACCCAGCAAAATAATCAGCCAGTGGGCTGTGTCATTCTCTTCACCACCTACAGCCCATGTCCAGATCACTGTTTCAGTAACACAGGGAATTCTGAGATCATTCCTGCCTTATAAAGTTCCCAATTTCGGGACATATGGACTGAACCAGACATTCACAAGCATTTTGTCTTCAATAAAATATTTGCACATGATGCAGATCAGAGCCGACACCAGGAAATTCGGAAAAAGCTGGCTGCAGTGGAGAATACCAGGTTTCATATCAGAAGGTGTGATATAGAATATCCAATCAGATGTAGAGAATGCTCCACACCGGAATACTGCATCAAACAGACACCAAGAATTGATTTAACATAATAAGGGATCTGGGAATTTCCTAAATGTTCGCCATGCCTATTCAAATACATCTATCACATTTCACAACAAGATAATAATCCAAATTTAGCAACATACACCGGTTTCCTTTCTGCTTTCCATTCAAAGAATCATACCAGATGTCATCAGCGAAAAAAAATCAATTATCAACTCAATAAATTCAAGATTTCCCCACAGTCAAAATGAATTCCTTTCAAAAACTCATTTTCTGTCCATCAACACATCTGCTAATGCAACCCAGTACTGGTCCGACATTCACAATATCACTCATATTCTCCCCCTGCTGGTCACTGCAGACAGAGATAGAACATGGATCCAGAATGTTTGAGAGACTGAACAAGCTTACAGGGATAAGGCGTTTTAGAACATAGAACATTACGGTGGAAGACAGGCTCGTCAGTGCTCGATGTTGTGCCGACCTGTGAAATCAATCTGAAGCCCATGTAACCCACGCCATTCCATTATCATTCATATGTTTATCCAGTGATCATTTAAATGCCCTTATAGTTGGCGAGCACTCGACTGATGCAGGCAGGGCATTCCATGCCCTTACGACTCACTGAGTGAAGAATCTATTTCTGATATCTGTCCTATATGTATGCCCCCTCAGTTTAAATTCTGCCCCTTCGTGTTAGCAATCACCATCCGAGGAAAACGGATCTCACTGTCTGCACTCTCTATTCCTCTGATCATCTTTTGCGCCTCTGTCAAGTCACCTTTTAACCTTCTTCACTCTAAGGAAAACAGCATTAAGTCCCTCAGCCTTCTTCATAAGACTTTCCCTCCGTACCAGGCAACATCCTGGTAAATATCCTCTGCACCATTTCCAAACCTTCCACATCCTTCCTATAATGCAGTAACCAGAACTGTGTGCAGTACTCTAAGTCTGGCCACAACAGAGATTTCTTTCAGCAACATGATCTCATGGTTCCAAAACTCAATCACTCTATTAATAAAAGCTAACACACGTATGCCATATTAACAACCCTTCAACCTGGGTGGAAACTTTCAGTGCTCTAAAATGGACACCGTGATCTCTCTGCTCATCTACACTCCCAAGAAACTTATCATTAGCTCAGTACTCTGCATTTCTGTTGCTCCTTGCAAAGTGGATCACCTCTCACTTTTCCGCATAAAGCTCCATTTGCCAGCTCTCAGCCCAGCTCTGCAGCTTATCTATGTCTCACTGTAACCTACAACATCATTTCGCACTATGGGCACCTTTACCAACATGAATGGCATCCGCAAATATAGTAACCCAGGCTTCTATACCCTCATCCACATCATTTATAAAACTGATCAACAGCAGTGGCATCAAAACAGATCCTAGCAGTACAGTAGTAGTAACGGAAATCCATCACGAAACAATTCCCATCAAACACCACCTCGTTCTTCTTACAGCGAATTAATTATCCAAACTGCTCGATCACCCTCAATCCCATGCCTCCGTATTTTCTGTGATAGCCTACTGTGGAGAATCTTATCAAATGCTTTACTGAAATTGAGATGTTTGACAACAATATTTGAAAGTGTTCAAAAAAAGATTTCCAAGGATGCTGCCAGGGTTGGAGGGTTTCAGCTATGGGGAGAGGCTGAATTGACAGTACTCACTGTGATCTAACCCTGCCACACAGTATATGGCTTCGCAGTCGAGGAACCTTGTCGAAATCTGTTGTGGTGAAAATATAGAGAACCACCAGAAGAGTTCTTCAAAAAGTAGGCCTTTTATTTGCAAACAGAAAAACCGTGATACCGAGAAAGCTGATTCTTGAATGCCACGGACCTCAGGCTCCTTGGATTTTTATACTTTTTACCATGCTTCTGTTACCTTATCAGCATGTCCAACGGCATTAATCAAGTACGTCACTCTCGTTACACAATAAACCAGTGGTGTTAGTTTCCATTATCACCTAAGTTGTACATTCTACTGAATGATATTCTAATGTCACCGTCAGACATTTATTCGTAACCCTGCTACAGTGACCTTCAATTGCAGACTAACCTGTCATGATAGATATTTAGCTATTCCATCTGTAGCAACAGTCTTCGGCCTCAAGGTCACTCTAGCAACTATTAATTAGCTATTTTAATGTCATGTCCCAAATATTTATAGTCCCAACCCTGTCAGAATAACACTTAACCGAGAAACTTGCTTTATTACTTGCGTTATCTCATCTCGCAATCGTGACCTTTCAGCCTTAACCTTACTCTGCTAATTGCTGGAAGAATGTTCCATGATAGTGCCTTCCACAGAATACAGATGCCAGTGTTCTTCATGCTTTAACCCTTCCCATGCTTTCATGTTCTTTATTTCCCATATTCCCCCATTTGAGACCAAATGGTCTCGCCCATGGAAAGAAGACAATAACATTAACCTCTCTTGTGCCCAATACCAGCAATATAGATCCCAACATGGACAAAATAATTCTCGGAGTCTGAAACATAAAGGGTTCTTCTTCCATTCCTGAGGGCCCTTGCCCAAAAGAGATGCCCTCCAATAACCAGAAGAGGGAAAAAGACCCAAGATCCCTCATAATCTCTTCGCACACGTTCTTCAGAAGTACCATCGCCGTCCCCACCAGGACATATACCTTGCATTGTGGCGGTTCTTAGATAATAATCATTGAACAGTGGGGTTCCACCAGAGAAGTAAGCTTTTCCTGGGGTAGCTGAAATGACCACACGTTGCTATGCAGTGACGCGAACTAAAAAGGATTTAATAAAAGGTAGAGCACAACAAAAGATGAATGTAACAACATGTAAAACTGCACCTACAGTAAGAGCAATCGTCACAATCCATGCTCCCCAAGACCCTAATATATTATTCTGCCAATCAAAAGCCTGATGACGCATTGTTTTTATGTTTTTCTCCCTTCTTCGATGGTTTAGTTTTTCCATTGCTTTAGTCAAAGATCCCCCAGGGCTAGTGTTGTTCGGTATAAATGTACAGCAATGTTCCCTGATCATCATACAAATTCCGCCTTTTTCTTCCTGTATCCAATCTAAGGCCTGTCAGTTTTGTCATGTCCTTTTTGTAGAAGCATTCAATTGTTCTCCAAAGGCCACAACTGCAGCATCAGTATAATTGATAAATCTCCGTTGGTTGTCACAAATGTAATTAATACATTCAGCATTCTTGCTAACCCCTATCATTGGGATAAGAAGTTCCCAGCCCGCGGCAATCTCATTGCGGGCCTTAAACTCGTTAGGAATACCTCTTAGCTGGTCTATACTATCAATCTGAATTGTCGGAGCAGGGACATAACGTCACTTAGTTCTGCGACTGTGACGTAGCGTCGATCTGCGTGTGGCAATATAACTACCACGTGTAGGAGCATTACACGGGCATAGCTGCCACTCCAATCAGTGGGCAGCGTCATGCGCAACCCTACTTTCTTACCTCCCAGCCAGTAAATATCAGCCAGTGGGACACGTTGAGAATTTAAACAGCCCCAAATGTGGTGTCCACCTCCAGTTGAATCGTATTCCCACAAAGACCCTTAAATAGCCGACCAGTGTAGAGCCGTTTTACTTCAAGCTTTCAAAACTCAACCCTTCCTGTTCCCTGAAAGCAGCCTCGGGAAACGTGTAATTAGTCTTACTGGTTGACCACGCGGTATTATATCAACACGACTGTTGGAGTTGCTGCCAGCCCACGTCATGCTGCTGATAGAATGTAGAGGCTTGAAGTAGCAGGCACCAAAAGGGGCAAGGGGATTGCCTGTAAGCTGATGAATCATTCGGGTAAACGGGTCGGCTAGAATGCTGCAAACATCATTCAGTACAGATGCTCAAGTTAAAGGGCATAGGGACAATATAGTGCGAGGGGGTTAACTTAGTACACAAGAAGCAGTCCTGTCTAGCCATTATTAGGACCGTGTCGTTTGCCCATTGATACAAGTGATTGTCACGGGTGCGTACCTATGTTAGGGCAGCAAAGTAACCCTGGCATTACCTGTCCAGGTCTGCCAAGTTAATGTTTGTCAAGTCTAATTATCCAGGCCTGGCATCAGAGAGGTGGATATCAGGGGCATCCCCCATTGTTTTCCCCATCCTTGCTGCCAGGAGGACTGTTCTCAACATCTCCATAAGTATTATTTCTGGAATGATCAGGATTCCCAAGAACTTAACCTGTACCCTGTTCAGAACCCTGCGGAGGCGTACTAGCCTCCTGTGCGCCCTACCCAGGTCCATCTTTTTCAGCCTGAACTCCACTTACCTCAGTGTTAGAGTTAATTTGTGCCGGTGAGAAAGCTTTAGTACAATGATTAAGGTGGTACCATATGTGTCGTCCTTCCACTTGGATGGCGGTAGATGATGCCTTAATCACTACGAAAGTTCTCTCCCTCCTCGACTTATTTCAGCGTCTTCGAAAAACCCGCACGAACACACAATCCCCGGGCTTACTAGGTCCTTCCTCGTTGACAGCTGTCAGTTCCCCTTTGTATTTCAGCAGGTGGGTAGTCTCATGTATCATAGGTTGCTGCTGCATATATTGCTTATGTTCTGAGTTTAACTGCTCCAAGCTAGGCGCTTTGTATGGGCCTCTCCACCTGGGCACTGGCATAGGTCTACTTGTGAGCATCTCAAGCGGTGTGAGCATCTCATGTAGGGAGAAGGCAGCGACAGGTTAGAGTAATCCCCGTCAGCCTGAAGAAACGCAGGTTAATCACAGTAATGGACAAGTTGTGACCCACTTAGAATTCGTGAAGGGTCAGACTAAACTGCTGTGCAGTGGAATCAAGGGTTATGGAGATAAGGCAGGAAGAGCATACTGATTAGGAATGATCAGCCATGATCACATTGAATGGTGGTGCAGGCAAGAAGGGCTGAAAGGCCTACTCCTGCACCTATTGTCTATTGTCTATTGTCTATCGATTGTCTAGTGGGCAAAAGTGACGAATGCTGATGCTGGAAACCAGAGTTTAGATCCGACTGGTGCTGGAAAAGCACAGCAGGTTTGGCAGCATCCGAAGCGCAGGAAAATCGACGTTTCAGGAAAAGAAAACATTCATCAGGAATTGGCAGAGGTGATGACCTGGAGGTTGCCGTGAGAGAGAGACTCAATGAGATTCTTGTGGAGAGTGGAGGAGAACTTCTTCAAGGTAGACATCCTTGCAAGAGTATTCACAGAAAGGTTAAAATGCACTAAGAAAAAGTGAGGACAGCAGATGCTGGAAACGAGAGTTTAGATTCGAGTGGCACTGAAAAAGCACAGCAGGTTGGGCAGCATCCGAGGAGCAGGAAAATCGATGTTTCTGGCAAAAGACCTTCATCAGGGCTACATTCCTGATGAAAGGCCTTCGCCCAAAAAGGCGTTTTTCCTGCTCCTCGGATGCTGTCTGACCTGGTGTGCTTTTCAACCATCATGCTAATGTTCAGACTGCACATCTGCTAGAGGGCGTGGCAGCGGGTGGACCTGAAGATGTGCAATGGCATTGATTGGGGTCATGATTTGGAGATACCGATGTTGGACTGGGGAGTGCAAAGTTAAAAATCACACAACACCTGGTTATAGTCCCATTCATAACCCAAGAGATCAAATTTAGGGAAACATACCACCGGAAGCAATGGGACTGCAATGGGCCAGACCCTACCAGGTAATTATTTCAGGATATTCATGCACTCTTGTGCATATTAAAGGGGGGTACTATGGAAGAATTGGTCGCAGGTGAATTAATTTGAAGCCTCAACATGATCATTAAACTATGATGCCAGTTGTTTTCAATCCTTGTTATTTACAGGCTAGTGGCCAGTGCCGTCATCTACTTTGGGAATGGACAAATGACTCGGAAAGCAACAGAATTAGAGGACGGAAGTTCTCATTACCTGCATGATATTGTAAAGGGAACATGGCAAGTAAGCAATGACCCTGCTATGTTGTTATGGAAATGTGTACTCTGACGAGGTGCAACAGCAAGGGCTGATGCTGTCTAAGGCAGCCCTGCCCTGTCCAGGCACAATGTTAATAGATATAAGAAAGAAAACTGAATGATTAATATGAACCCCAAGAAATATTAAATGGCATCAAGCGTGACTTGGGCTTTAGGGCAAAGTATTAAGGGAGAATACCGATCATTTGGAAAGTTGCGCAGAGAACGGCAGGCCGACCTTAATTCAGACAAGTGTGAGGTGATGGATTTATGAGGCCAGTTGCAAAAGGTATTTATACGGAAAATAGAAGCATCTTGAGAAGCATTGATATACAGAGGGATCTTCAGATGCATGTTCATAGCTCCCTGAAAATGGCAACACAATTGCATAAAGTGATGAAGAAGGTGCATGGCATGCTTGACTTCTTATAACAGGGGATGGAAATAAAACCGGAATTAGACCACCTTTGTAGTGTCGTGTCTAATTTTCATTGTCACATTGTAAGACGGATGAGAAGGCTTTGGAGTGGGTGAAAGAGGTTAAAGATAGTCCCTCACTCGAGTGGATTAGGAGATTTTGGACAATTTTGGATTGTTCTCAAAAGATTGCCAGTGGCTCTGGAGAGTCCCAAGACGCATGATTAGAGTGGATAGGCGGACGTTTTTGCAAGGGGGGAAATGATAAAGCCTAGGAGACATCGTTTGTAGGTAAAAGGGTGAGAATTTCAAGGAAATGAAAACCAAGAGGACGTAGATATTGCTAATCAGAAGCAAACACAGTAGTTGCTGGAAAAGCTCAATCGTCCCTCAGTTGTATTCTGAAGAAGGGAAACCGGACCGGAAACATTACCTCTCATTTCTCTTCACAGATTCTGCCAGGCTGGCTGTGCTTCTCGAGCAACTCCTGTGAAATTTTAAAATAGTTGTGGATGGCAGGTTTTTATGCAGAAGATGGAAGGTTGCGAGACTACACTCGTGTGAATGGGAAATGCAGAAAAACAACAAAATTTAAGACGCATTCAGACAGATGCGCGAGATGGCAAACCATAGAGTGATATTGATCACGTGCAAGAAGTTGGGATTGGTTTAGAATGTCATCCTGATCAGAAAACCCATGATGGGCTAAAGGGTTTATTCCAGTGCTGTACTGTTCTATTTCCTTTGTGACAGAATGCGTGGAGTGAGAGTTAATATTTTGGTCACAATATGTCTCTTCTTTCGAACACACAGTGAGTGGAGGCATTTTGAGAGAAGAAATGTGGAAAGCGAATATATATTTGAATGGCACAAAAGAAAAGAGCAGTGACAGCGGGAACAGGTGGATAATGTGTACAAATCTTTGGAGGATTTAGATAAATGTGAGGTGCTACATTTTGCGAAAGCAAATCTTTGCAGGACTTAATAGTAAGTTCCTCGGGAGTGTTGCTGAACAAAGAGACCTTGCTTTGCAGGGTCACAACTCTTCGCAAGTAAAATTACAGGTAGATATGACAGTGAAGAAGACGTTTGATATGGATTCTTTTCTCGATCAGAGTATTGAGAAAAGGAGTTGGGAGGTCATTTTGCAACTGTCCAGGACGTTGTTTAGGCATGTTTTGGAATATTGCGTGCAATTGTGCTCTCCTTCCTATCGGAAAGATGTTGTGAAACTTGGATGGGTTCAGAGAAAATTGATGAGGATGTTGCCAGGTTTGGAGACTTTCAGCTGTAGGGAGAGGTTTTATAGGCTGGGGCTGTTTTCCCTGGAGCGTCAGAGGCTGAGGGTGACCTTTTCGAGGTTTATAAAATCATGAGGGCATGTATAGTATTATAAGACGACGTAATTTCCCGGGAATGCTGGAGTACAGAAATAGAGGTCTTAGGTTTAGGGTGAGCAGGCAAAGATTCTAAAGAGATCTAAGAAGCAACTTTTTCATGCAGAGGGTGGTATGTATATGGAAAAGCTTCCAGACGAAGTGGTGGAGGCTGGTGCATTTGCAACATTTTAAAGGCACCTGCATGTATGTATGAATAGGAAGGGTCTGGAGTTTTATGCGCCAGATGCTGGCAAGTGGAACTAGGTTATGTTGGGATATCTGTTTCGGTATTAACCAATTGGGAAGAAGAGTCTGTTTCTGTGATGTGCATCTCTATGAATCCATGACACGATGAGAAGCATATGGGAACTTGGGCTTCATTACTACAGAAAATGAGAACACACTCATGGAAAAGACGTTACCCCTTGCTAAAACTCTGGTTCGGTCACAGTCAATCATTGTATCCGAATGTGGTCACCACAGTCCTGCTCAGGAGGGGTATGGGGGCCCTTGAGATTGTGCAATAAAGATTTATTGGAGTGGTTCATTAACAAATAAAATGTAGTTCCTGGTTTGATTTGGAAACAAATTGCTTTTTTGCTTTGAGGAAAAGAATTTGTATGTATTTTGATAGACCTGTACATGTGTATAACCATTCTAGATATAGCAGACAATAACTGAAAAGCTATTCATTCAATAAATGATGAACATCAGATCAGATTTAAGATTTGGAAGATGCCAAGTTGAATGTGGTACTGATGGTATTATGCAAGATTACAAGAGATCTACATATCACAGAGAGTAAAATTAAAGAACTATATCCAATGGGTGACTGCACAAGTACGAAGATCAGTATTATCGCTTTGAAAAAAAAATTTGGGAGATGAACAAATATTTCTGTTGACTGAATTGGCTGAAAATATGCAAACCATGCCACATATTAGGGTGGTGCAAATAGAGATGATCACTGATTGACGAATGCAGTTATATCAGACCTGAGGGAAATACATGTACAGAGTTTTGAGCACAGACGTTGCATGAGAATATGGCATTGTGCTTCAGAAAGCTAGTTTCGATTTATCGTCCAGGTGGCATCTTACTTTGTCATAATGCATGTCTTGTCTACATCTTCGGATCGCTTGTCTCCACTGATTACATGATCGTTTTGGTAAATATGCTCTGTGTTCCAACTAAGAAAGTACACGTTGTCCTTTATGTTGGATTCTGGGGGAGTTCCCAGGTCGGGTACACAGAGCTGAACGCATAATCCAGAGTAGCCTAACCAGGATTGTGAATATCTCGGAACATGCAGAGTCACACGTATAAAAATACTTTCTGACTGATTGAGGAAATAAAATAGTTTCCTTCCACAGCCATAAGGGCATTGATTCCATATCCTGGTTAAAGAAGTAACTGTATGATATCTATTTGAATCTGCCAATCCTTCCCATCTCAAAAAGTTGATTGGAGAAAAAGAAGTCCATCACTTGCAGAAGAGTCACTCATTTTTCTTGGTTGTCTTTGTTGTGATAAAGGAAGAAAGCACTTGAACCTTCTCACACATTACCCCATGTAAGATTCTTGCTCACTCTTTGATACGTAGCAGTAACCCCAGCTTTCTGCCCCGATGCACATTCCCCACCCTCAGCCTCCAGCCCTGATATAAAACAATGACCATTCTCCCTTAAACCACCAGGGTATTGCCTGCAATAAAGGTGGCTGCGGTGACATCGTCCAAATGGAACCTGAAACCCAAACAACCATTTCCCCTTCAGACTAAAAGAGAAACTGGGAGTTTCAAATTCAGTTCTAAATTTGAACACACGAGTTCTATAAAACATCCTTGACCACGTTGACTTCAGTTTCATCCCGACATCGGTGTCAGCTCTTCTTTATCAGCTCCTGCGTAAACCGCCATCACTCAGAGACTTTCAACAGTGTAAATTTGTTCCTGCGTTCAATCTCTGGCGGGAATTTTAATCATGTGTCAAACTAGAGTCCAGCCCCTCCATTCCAATTACTTGGAAGATCAACCCCCGCCCTTCGGTCATGCAGCCCTACCCCTTCTGACAGGCCAACTGTGCTCTGGCACATGCGCACTGTTTCCTCTTTGTCTGATCTCCAGGGGTGATGCTGATGTTCACCCTGAGGTGGAGAAAAATGTGTCAAGCCGCTCTGCTCGATAGTTCACAGATATCCCGTCGATCCCGAACACAAGCTCCACTAAAATTGGCTTTATAATCAGATGGAACAATGGATAATGCCAAACAGGGGTTGACACCATTCGTTCCCCAAAGTGAAAATGACTGACAGTTCTCAGAAACGGACACCGGACACGAAATGTTAACTCTGATTTCACTTCCCAGATGCTGCTAGCCCTGCTCAGCTGTAGCAGCATGTTCTCTTTTGTGAATAAATGCAATGGCTCTATCCTGACAGAATGACATTTATGAAGAAGGGCTTATGCCCGATACGTGGATTCCCTTGCTCCTCGGATGCTGCCTGCCCTGCTGTGTTTTTCCAGCACCACATTTTTCAACTCTGGTCTCCAGCATCTGCGATCCTCATTTTTTCCTAAAATGACAATGACCTCCACCAACAGGTATTCAGCAGGGTGGGAGCAATAATGCGACGGTGGTCCCGGGGAGGAGTGACAAGAACACAGGGAAATCAGCTTTCCACATTACCAAACTAATTAACGTGAAAGGAAATATTAGTTTCACCTCCCGCCATACCATGCTGTCACGTGATAGCATTTATGTCCCTCTGAAGGTAGAGATGAAACAATCTGAGCAGGAACTCTCAGAGTCTCTGACACTGTGAATGGAAAGCAATAACATCCGCAGAGTGAGAGCCATGTTTTGAGCAAACTATCTGTAACCTGTGCTGGAAGCTGCAGAAAGGACCTGGTAGAATGAATATGAAACATTTGGATTTCTAATTGGAACCGACCAAGTGAATGCATTGATGGGTTTCAGAAAATGTTCAGTTTTGTTTTTAATAGAGACGCAAAATGTAAAAATTCAAGCACTTAACAACCCTTAGTCATTCTAATATCTCGAGAGCGAGATCGCCCTTTCCCTGGTTTAACACTGGAATTTTATTATTTATTCACTCCTGCGATGTCGTTCTCACTGGCTGCTCAGCATTTAATACGTATCCATTATTACTGTGAGAATGTGGTGATGAACTATTTTGTTAAACCGCTGCAGTTTTTGTGCTGTACTTGAACCACAATGCTCTGAGGGAGGGAATTCCAGAATTTCAAAACATCAACATTGAATGAACTGCGATATATTTCTAAGTCAGTTTGGAGAGACGCTCGGAGGGGAATTGCAGGTGTGATGTTCTCATGCAGCGTCTGCACTTGACATGTCACTTCTGGATGGAAGTGGTTTATGAAGGTGCTGCCTGAGGATCTTTGATCAATTTCTGCAAAGTACCATTGATTTCCTTCATTGTTGGACACAAACATTAGATGTGATTAGTACCATGCATCTGAAGAATTTTTTAACAATAAAAAAGAATATATTGAAAATGCGAAGCCGATCTGGAAATATTTCAAGTTATTGAGTTCCTGGCGTTTTGTTGATTTTGAGAAGGCTCCCTGATGCTCAAACGGAAAGGTAGATTTTAAAGCTTTTGCTACTGAATAGAATAACACTGGTGAAAACAACGCAATACTGAATTTGCAGAACAGCATGTGCTTAAGTGAGGTGAGCCTCGTTCAGAAGAAACGTGACTGTATGCAGGTCATATGGCCTCTGCTTAAACCAACCACCACCAAGTTTCAGGAAGAAATGAGGACTGCATATTCTAGAGGTCAGAATGGAAAAGAGTGGTGCTGGAACAGCGCAGCAAATGAGGCAGCATTGGAGGAGCCGGATAATCAACACTGCTGGCATAAGCCTTGAAGGGCTTGAGCTGACATGCTCTGCTTTTCCAGTGCCACACATTTTGACTGCGAAATATCAGCCAATGCTGAATGTCAATCGAGACTGGGGGTCATTCGGTTGGTTTGCAATGGCCAAAGTCAATGTGTAACGAGTGGCAAAAGAAATTATAGCGAACAGGGTCGTAAAATTCTGGTAGTGCTGGGAAGTGCTCATTCTGAAGTTGTATCACCCACAACCATGAACGTTAATTTGTCTCTTTCCCACAATGAATGGACTGTCATGTATTCCTAAATTTTTCTTTTATTTCTCGTTTAAAACTGTGGGTCTTTGCTTTTAGGTTTTGATGAATAGCCTGTTTCTCCACTTTCGAGGCTCTATGATTATGGTTTTGTGAAATAGGTTTGAAGGATACTGGGTAAGTTGAAGGAATGCATCTTGCTGTTCATTCAAAATACTACCACTGTCCACCAATGGCGAAAATCGTAAATGTTGAAGGTTGCTGATTCAGTTCGAAGCACAGAATCGGTGCAGTGCATAAGAAGGCCATTTGAGCATTGTATCTGCACCGGCTGTCAGAATGCGAATCTCACTCAGTGCCATTCACTTGCCGTCTCCCTTTAATTCTGCACGTTGTTACTTCACAGCGAACAGACTATATCTCTTCGTGAATATCTTGATTCATATGCCCAGATAAAGGAGTCTTCTTTGTCCTTAATGATGTTGAGTTTCCTTAATTTTTTGCAGTTGCATTCATCCAGGCAAATGGGAAGTGTCCCATGAAATTCCTGACTCATACCTTGTGGATGGTGGGCAGGATTTGGCGAAGAATATCAGCAATCACAAGGCAACATGTTATACTCCATCAGATCAGTCTGACATTAAAATCTTTCGGTGCCTGTATGTTTCCCTCCACTTCACCTGATGAGGAAAGAGCGCTAAGACAGATTTTGATTTCAAATAAATCAGTTTCACAATTCCCTGGTGTTATGTGACTTCCTAACCCAGCCCAACACTGGAACTGCCACATCAGGCTGTGTGGAATCACTGCCTTTTTTCTGAGCCTCTCAACTCTTGGAGTAACAGAGTTCACATGGAATGTTCAGTTCGGGTCTGGATGTATCCGGGAAAGTGTGGATGGTGGGGGATTCAGTGATGAAAATGCACTTGCATGTTAATGCAACATTATTAGGTTATCTCGTGTTATAGATGAACATTGCCTGTAATCAGTCCCACACTAAATCTTTTCAAGGTTTTGCACCGCATTGATTATTGAAAATTTCAATGACTGAGCAGTAATGAATTGTGCTGAGCATTGTATAATCGTAAGGGACTGTCCCCATCTCTGACATGCTGATGACGTCAAGTTCATTGATAAAACATTTGAGATGTTTGAGCCGAAAACACCACCCTGAGGAATTCCTTCATTGATGTTGCAGAGCTGAGATTTTTGGACTCCACTAAACACAATCAACATTTATTCTGATACGAATGTCTCCAACTTTTCACACTGATTCCACTTTTTCTCCTTGCAACCATACTCCATCAAAAGCTGCCTTGATATCACGGGTTGAAAGTTGCTAGCTTTCTTCGAGTGTGTTGACACTGCTTTCCAGTGAGTTAATATAAGGTTTCGAACGCAATCTGGCAAAGACAGTAGCTGATTGGCTCTTCTCAATGTTAAATATGTGAGAGCCTCAGCAGATTGGTTAACGATGAGCATCTTTTCCTGTAGTCAGAGCAGGTGAACTCTCTGCCGTTTGTATTCACAGCAGCGTATACCTAGTTTAGCTGGGAAGAAAACTATCTTCCCACAATCCGCGCATTTCGCAAACCAAACAATAGATCAGGATCTGACAGTCAGCCAGTTATGCCAGCCTGAATTTTGAACATGTAAAGAAAAAAAAATGTTATATTTTGGGGAGAATCTATTCACATGTTCTGAATATGGACAACGAATCAATTGGTCATCAAGGTTACCAGAACACAAATGCACATACAAAAGTTGGAAATTCTGTTTTCCAAAAAGGCACACTCAATCATAGGATCCTGACAGAGCAGAAGGAGGGCATTCGGACAATAAACTTTTCACTAGCCTACCAAAAAGCATGCCAATTAGATCCACAGCTCCCATTCCTACTTCTCATAGAGGTGAGTTGAATGCAGCTGATTGAACTGGAAATATGTGGATCTGGCTGGAGGATAAAGTTCTCATGAAAGCTGCAGAATCCTCGGTAAATCCAACTCATTCACACATACTGGCTGGAAAACTCACCACTCTAGCTCGTCCTCCAGCCCCGCTCCTCATTCACTCTCTGGCTGGAGGAGCTGTCTCTTCCAGATCAGTCCTCCATTCCATACCCATTTACTCCATTGGCTAGAGGACCGGCGCTCCAGCGCGACCGAACAGGCCCATCCATCATAACTTTCTATTGGCTGGAGGACCAGCTATTCCTCTGATCATCCAGACACACCCAAGTAACTCCCATGAGATGGACTGCTTGATTGATAGGCAAAATATGGAGGGACCGATGCTGGAATGGGGTGGACAACGTTGAGAAATATCACAACACCAGTTTTCTTTTTTAATAATTGGAATTGCAAGCTTTCAGAGCGGTTTTCCTTCATCAGGTAGGTATCGAAAGGTTGCACATCCAAATGAACCTTTTGGACTCTAACCTGGCGTTGTTTACCTAATCGCTGGCCTTCTCAGCTGCTCCAGCAGCAATGACCCAAGGTCGTTGAACATGCATAGATCACGCAGAAAGCCCGGTACCACATAAGAGTGGTTTCTCACTCCCGAGGAAATCTGCAAATGTGAGCGTTCATAAGAGAGAGAAAGTCTCAAATCAGAATCCTATTCGCAAGACAAATTGCAGAATTAATCAAATGAAAATTTAACGCCAAGCAGCAGTACTCTACATTTACAGAGCTGGTTGTTATTGTTTAGTAACAGAGCAAACAATTTCCTGTGACAGAAAAAATATAAGCGTCAGAGAAACTCAGGAGGTGTGGCACCAAGTTTCCAATTAAATTACTGTTTGCCGGAAATGATGTTATTTCTGTTTATTGCAATGGTCGATTCTGATCTCGTTCATATTTTGATCAGATGTTGGTAATAATGAATGATTAGTCGTCATGATGTCTCATTGGTTAGGATTGGGGCCCCGAAGTGCCAGGGACCGGATTTCAGTTCCATTCGTTGGCAACTGTCTTTGTGGAGTTTGCACATTTTCCTTTTGTCTGGCTGGGTTTCCGCACACAATCCAGAGATGCACAGGTAAAATGAAGTAGTTATACAAAATTGCCCATAGTGTTCTGGTTTGGTGTGTTGATCAGGTATAAAAATAGCTAAATAGGGTAGGAGAATGTGGATGGGTGGCTTATTTTTCGGTGAGTCACCGTGGAGTTGTTGGGACAACGGGCCTGTTTGTACAGTATTCACCACGATGTAAAATCTGATCTTTGGTGAAAAATGTGGTGCTTGAAAAACACTGCAGGTCAGGCAGCATGCGATTAAAGCTGACGTCTCTGACACAAACCGTTCCTCAGGAATGTCCCTTTTGCAGCGTCATACATTTCAACTCTGACTTTCCAGGATCTGCAGTCTTCACGTTTTCCTGGTATACAATCCGTCCCCACAACGAGGGTACGAACCCGCCCTGAGTTTTAAACATTTTTCGTGATATTTGTGAGTGCATCTCTCTCTCCTTTCCGGCCACTTTTCACTTTATAACCTCAACTTCCCAACATTGTAATCTGTAATACAAACAAGGGCAGGATGATACAATTAA
Source organism: Chiloscyllium punctatum (assembly GCF_047496795.1). Lineage (NCBI taxonomy): Eukaryota > Metazoa > Chordata > Chondrichthyes > Orectolobiformes > Hemiscylliidae > Chiloscyllium > Chiloscyllium punctatum. The sequence goes on along the minus strand of NC_092757.1, from coordinate 20,643,024 downwards.
TGGTGGGACCTTGGGTCGTGATTTTGAAGAGAGGGATGTCGAGTTCCAGTTAATAATTGTTGAAGTTTGCGCCACAGCTTAGGAAGAAAAAGAGTCCAGCACGTTTGCCTCATGGTTCAGTCCTTTGAGTGTAGGAGTTGGGAAGTCATGTCAAGGTTGGCCTGGACTTTGGTTCGGCCTATGCTCGAAAAAAAGTGTTCGGTTTACATCGCCCTGTTGAAGGAAGGAAATTATTAAGCTGCAGAGAGTTCAGAGGCATCTTTTCACTGGAGCACAGGAGGTTGAGAAGCGACCTTAAATAGGTTTATACAGTAAGTAGGCTAATAAAAGTGTTAATGCTGCAGCCATTTTTTCCCCGAGAATGAGGGATTTGAAGACTAGTGGTGCACAATTTTATGTTGAGGTGAGACAGATTTTAAAAAGATATGAGGGGCACTTTTAACATCGATTGCTACACGTGTGGAATGTACTTGCCGAGGAAGTGGAGAAGGTGGGTGCAACTAGCACATTAAATAGACATTGAAATAACTACCTGAATGGGAAATGTTTGGAGGGAATGGGCCAGGACGAGACAGATGGGAGTAGTTTAGTTTGAGGCTTTGTATCACACAGACTGGTTTGAAACTATGATCTGGTTCCCTGCTGTATGACTATCGTTCTATAAATTGAAAAAGTGACCGAATTATATCTGGCCCCCATCTGCCTTCCACCTTATATGCACCATTCATTGATGTTTAGTGAGGCACTCACAAAATTTCCAGAAACCGTGCTCCAATTGGAGATGTGGCTACGTAACAATAACATTTAGGTTCTCTGCCAACAGAGAACGAGGTCGAAATTTAATCACAGTTTCAGAAGAAGCAAGAACACGCATGCAGCTAGGAATTGAATTGTTGATAATGTTTCGGCTATATGTTGGGATTATAGAGCTGCAAAAGCACTGCTAATGTCTCAGATGTGCAAGATTACTTCTGAAGATGAAAGGCACTTAGCAAGGCAAGATCTAATCACACACACACACACACACACACACACAACAATATCACCCGGGGAATTGGGAGGAAATTACTTGGTTATAATGGGATAGCAGCATAAGGCTGGAAGTACTGGGAAGGGCATTGTGTGGGAGTTGATCATGTGAGTGACATGACTGTGAATATATCAGAACAGGAAAGGCTTCTGTTCTGCTTTTCGTAATGGATCTTTCACGGGAGTTGAGCTGCTGAGTGTTTCTAAAATATCTGCCACTATTGCATTAACGTAGATGAATTGAAGGTCCTAGTAGTTTTACAAAATATCACTCCTTCTATCTCTTCCACTATCTCCCACTCCCTGTTTCAGGAGGCCGGCTCTGTGCACTCTGGCGGATTTGCGACTGTGGCCAATATCTGCGCTGCTTTATATGTACAGAAAGTGATTTGGTACTGGTTTATAATGACAGATACTCCTCCCAGAATGCGTAGAAGGGTAGGATCTAGTCTCTCTCCATCAGCAGTGACCCACATCGCCCCCATAGACGGGGGAAGTATATTTCGAGCAGTATAGACTGCAGAAAAATGAGTAGATGTATAAAAGTATGATCAAAGTTTGTGAGATGATTTGTAGCTCGGGAGCTTGTTGTTGTGTTTCTGTTCGCCGAGCTGGGAATTTGTGTTGCAGACGATTCATCCCCTGTCTAGGTGACATTCTCATTGCTTGGGAGCCTCCTGTGAAGCGCTTATGTAATGTTTCCTCCGGCATTTGCAGTGGCTGGTCTCTGTCGCTTCCGGTTGTCAGTTGCAGCTGTCCATTGCAGTGGTCGGAATATTGGGTCCAGGTCGATGTGCTTATTGATTCAATCTGTGGATAAGTGCCATGCCTCTCGGAATTCCCTGGCTGTTCTCTGTTTGGCTTGTCCTATAATAGAACTGTTGTCCCAGTCGAACTCATGTTGCTTGCCATCTGCGTGTGTGGCTACTAAGGATAGCTGTTAGTGTCATTTCGTTGTTAGTTGGTGTTCATGGATGCCGATCGTTAACTGTCTTCCTCTTAGTCCTATGTAGTGTGTTGTGCAGTCCTTGCATGGGATTTTGTACACTACATCGGTTTTGCTCATGCTGGGTATCGGGTTCTTCGTTCTGGTGAGTTGTTGACTGAGAGTGGCTGTTGGTTTGTGTACTGTTATGAGTCCTAGTGGTAGCAGTAGTTTGGCTGTCCATTCGGAAATGCTCTTGATGTATTGTAGTGTGGCTAGTCCTTTGGGTTGCGGCATGTCCTCATTCCGTTGTCTTTCCCTTAGGCATCTGTTGGTAAAATTGTATGGGTATCCGTTTTTTTGCGAATATGTTGTAAAGGCGTTCTTCTTCCTCTTTTTGCAGTTCTGGTGTACTGCAGTGTGTTGTGGCCCTTTTGAACAGTGTCTTGATGCAACTTCTTTTGTGTGTGTTACGTGTTTGCTTTCGAAGTTCAGGACTTGGTCTGTGTGTGTGGCTTTCCTGTTTACCTTTGTGGTGAATTCTCCATTATGTATTCTCTGTACCATCACGTCTAAGAATGGGAATTGGTTGTACTTTTCTTCATCTCGAGTGAATCGGAGTCCTGTGAGTCTGGAGTTGATGATCCGGTGTGTGTTCTCTATTTCTATGTTTTTCATGATTACAGAGGTGTCATCCACATATCTGACCCAGAGTTTGGGTTCGATTTGCGGTAAGACTGTTTGTTCTAATCTTTGCATTACCGCTTCTGCTATGAGTCCAGAGATGGGTGAGACCATGGGTGTGCCGTTGATTTGTTCATACATTTGGTTGTTGATTGTGAAGTGTGTTGTGAAACACAGGTTCTGTAGTTTGCGTATGCTGTCTTTGTTGATAGGTTCACCGTCCTGTTGGCTGTTCTGTATGTCCAGCAGATTGGCTATTGTTTCTCTGGCTAGGATTTTGTCGATAGAGGTGAATAGTGCAGTTGCATTGAATGAGACCATGGTTTCTTCCTTGTCTATGTGTATATTTCTGATGAAGTCCAAGATTTCCTGTGTTCACTGTATAGAGTGTCTGCATCCGCTGATCAGGTTTTTCAGTTTCTTCTGTAGTTCTTTAGTCAGTTTGTGTGATGTTATCCCTGGTAGTGATACTATGGGTCTGAGTAGGATGTCGGGTTTGTGCACTTTAGGTAGTCCATAGAATCTGGGTGCGTTGTTGCTTTCAGGTTTCATTCTTTGTAGGTCAAACCCGGTAATCTGTCCGTTTTTTTGTCGGTTCCTTCGTGTGTTTTTTATCCTATTGGCGAGCTGTGGGGTGGGGTCAAGCTCCCTCTTTTGGTAGGTGTTGGTATCTGCAAGTAGTTATTGCGCTTTTTGGATGTACTCTGCTTTGTCGAGGATGACCGTCATTCTGCCTTTGTCTGCTGGTAGTATGATTATGTTCTTATCGTTTGTTAGTGATTTTAGTGCTTCCCTCTCCTTGATGTTGAGGTTATGTGTTTGCAATTTCCTTGTTACCAGACGTACGATACGTTGTCTCACTGTTTGTTGTGTCTCTTCTGTCAGTCCATTGTTCCTGAGTGTGCATTCTAGTGCATTCTAGATGTACTTGCGCAATTTCATCAACAGATGCCTAAGGGAAAGACAACGGAACGAGGACATGCCGCAACCCAAAGGACTAGCCACACTACCAGACATCAAGAGCATTTCCGAACTGACAGCCAGACTACTGCAACCACTAGGATTCATGACAGCACACAAACCAACAGCCACTCTCAGACAACAACTCACCAGAACGAAGGACCCGATACCCAGCATGAACAAAACCAATGTAGTATACGAAATCCCATGCAAGGACTGCATAATACACTACATAGGACAAAGAGGAAGACAGCTAACGATCTGCATCCATGTACACCAACAAGCCACGAAACGACACGATCAGCTATCCTTAGTAGCCACACACGCAGATGACAAGCAACATGAGTTCGACTGGGACAACAGTACTATTATAGGACAAGCCAAACAGAGAACAGCCAGGGAATTCCGAGAGGCATTGCACTCATCCACAGATTCAATCAATAAGCACATCGACCTGGACCCAGTATACCGAACACTGCCACGGATAGCTGGAACTGCCAACCCGAAGCGGCAGAGACAAACCACTATAAATGCCGGAGGAAACATCACAGAAGCGATTCACAGGAGGCTCCCAAGCACTGAGGATGTCATCTAGACAGTGGACGAAACGTCTGCAACACAAATTCCCAGCTCGGCGAACAGAACTGCAATAAAAAAGTATGAAGAACACAGAAAAGGAAGAGAGCAATTAATCTTTGTGCTTGGTGCCGGAATCAATATGGGTCAAGGGGGTACAGCGAGATGATCGGCGCAGGTAGTTTTGAACAGATAGGTAAGGAATTTAATTTTTGGAATGTAAAATTCATTGCTTGAACATGAGGTAGAGGCAGAAAGCTTCACATCAGTTTAGAACAAGTTGCATGTATACTTTTGATAACGTTCCAGAGTGTTAAGGAGAGAAGGTGGCGTCAAGCGAGTGCTGCCGGGACTGGTAAGTTTTCCCAATAAAAATGGGACTTAGCTTGGGATTCGGGCCTCCATTCTCACAGAGCGGCGAGGAGAAAATGTGGAATGAAGCGAGGGCTGTCGGAAGGTAAGGGCTCAACTTATGTTTGGGCAGTGGCTACACCCAAAATACTCCACGTGGAGGATCTCCCTCACGCTCCCTTCCTCTAACCAGGAGAAAAAGACTCTGTAAGATAAGGCTGTTATTTTTTTCTTTATCTTTCATTTTCATGCATTGTTTCATGTTAGTTAGTTCACGCAATGCTGAGCATACAATGGCAGATTACCTCAGACCCGTGGCATGTTCCTCTTGATTGACGTGGGAGCTTAGGAACGTTTCTGACGTTTCTGACTCTTACAATTGTAAGAAACGTGTTCATTTGCAGTTCTTGTTTGACTGCATGGTGGTTGTGGAGCTGCGGATAGATAACTGTGGAGCAACTGCGATGCTGAGGAAGTCGTGGATAGCATGTTTAGTGAACTGGTCACACCGCGGGTTTGGATTGCTGAGGGAGACAGTGAATGTGTGACCAAAAAGCAGAAAAGGATTAGAAAAGTGCAGGTGTCCCCTGCGGTCATCTCCCTCCAAACCAGGTATACCACCTTCTATACTGTTGAGGGAGAAGGCTCACAAGGAGAGGGCAGCAGTTGTCAAGAGCATGGTACCATGGCGGGCACTACTGTTCAGAAGGGTGGAAAAAAAGACTCGTAGGACCATAGTCTTTGGGGATTCTATTGTAAATGTGAGTAGATAGGACGTTCTGTGGGCGCAAACGGGACTCTTGGATTGAACGTTGCCTCCCAGCTGCTCAAGTCAGGAATGGCACCAATTGGCTGCAGAGCATTCTAAAAGGTAAGGGTGAACAGCCAGTTGTCTTGGTGCATACAGGCACCAACGTTATAAATAAATGACGAGATGAGAGTCTGAAAGCAGAATTCAGGGAGCTGGTAGAGAGGTTAACGAGGGGTACCTCAAAGGTACTGATCACAGGATTACCACGTGTGAGCCAGCGTAGAAATAAAAAATATAGGCAGGATGAACACGTGACTTGAGGGATGGTATTGGAGGGAGGAGTACAGATTTGTTGGACATTGTGACTGGTTCTGGGGAAAGTGGAGACTATTACAAAATGGATCGGTCGACATCTGAACCAGAATGGAATCAATATGCTTGGAGGAGTTTTTTTTTGCTGCTGCTGTCGGGGAGTTTTAAAACTAATGTGGCAGGGGGCTGGATACCGGAAGAGAAAACAAGTAGGCCGCGAGGTGGAGACTAGAGACAGTTTGAACAATTAAGATAGCGTTAATAAAGGGATGAGTAGGCAGAGAGCAGAAGTACGCAAAATAACTGGTGGGTTGAAATGCATCTACTTTAATGCATGGAGAATAGTGAGTAAGGCAAATGAACTTCGGGCTTGCATTGGAGCTTGGGAGCATAACGTTATTGCAATCACAGACACTTGGCTGAAGGAAGGGCATGATTGGCAACTAAATGTCCCAAAATATGGATGCTTCCGGCATGACAGCGAGAGAAGTAAAAGGGGAGCCGCAATTGCATTTCTGGTCAGGGATCATATCACGGCTGTGCTGAAGGAGGACGCTATGGAGGTCTTCGGTAGTGAGGCATTATTTGTGGAGCTGACAAATAAGGAGGGTGCTGCTGCATTGTTGGGGCTGTATTACAGGCCTCCCAACCGTCAACGTGAGATAGAGGAACAAATAGGTAAACAGATGATGGAAAGGTGCAGAGGCAACAGGGTAGTGGTAGTGGGACAAGTTAATTTTCCCAACGTTGACTGGAATACACTTAGCGTCAGAGGTCTGGATGGTTTAGAATTTGTAAGAAGCATCCAGGAGAGTTTTCTAGAGCAATATGCCAATAGTCCGACGAAGGAAGGGGCCGTATTGGACGTGGTACTGGGGAAAGAGTCAGGATAGGTGGTAGAGTGGGTATTTCATTGGGAATAGTGACCACAATTCTGTATTCTTAAGAATACTCTCAGATAAAGATGAGAGTGGTCCGACGGGAATAGGATTGAACTGGCCGAAGGCCAATTATAACAAAATTAGGCAGGAGCTGGGAAATGTCAATTGGACACTGTCATTTTAAGTTAAGGCTACATTTGATGTGTCGGAGGCTTTCAAAGATAGGCTAAAGATATTATATGATTGGCATGTCCCGTTCTGCTTTAGCAAGCAGAATTAAGCAGAATTCCAAAGCACATAATTCTTACATAAGAAGCAAGCGGGTAACTAGAGAAAGGATTGGTCTTCAGAAGGATAATGAAAAAGGCTCTGTGTTGAACCTGAGAGAATGGGTGAGATTCTGAACGATTACTTTATATCAGTCTTCACTGAAGAGAGAAACACGATTAATCTTAATATGAGAGTTAGCAGTTTGATTAGTCTGGATCACGTTGGCATTAGTCGGGAAGATTTGTTGGGTAGGCTAAATTTTATAAAGGTGGATAAATCCCCAGGATCGAATGGGATTTATCCCAAAATGCTGAGGGAGGCGAGAGAGGAAATAAGTGTGCCTCTTACAGATTCCTTCGTGGAATCCTGTAATACAGGTAATTTGACAGAGGACGGAAATTTGCTCATGTTGTCCCACTGTACAAGAAGGGTAGAAGGAATATTCCGAGTAACTACAAACAAGTGAGCCTGGCGTCTGTTATGGGACAGTTGCTGGAGAGGGCACTGAGGATAGAATCCATTTATATTTAGAAAAAAAATGGGGTTATCAGTGATAAGCAACATGGTTTTGTGCGAGGGAGTTCGTGTCTTACCGATTTAATCGAGTTCTTTGAGGAAGTGAGCAAGTTGGGAGATGAAGGAGGGCGTTTGATGTCATATACATGTACTTTATTAAGGCGTTTGATAAGTTTCCAAATGGTAGACTAATGGAGAAAGTGAAGTCATATTGTGTGCAGGATGTTCTTACTAGATCGATTAAAAGAAAACTGATTGAGTAACTGGAGTCAGAGCATAGTAGTTCAAATGAGTTTCTCGAAATGGAGAAATTAGATCAGTGGTGTTCACAGGGGTCAGTTTTGTGGCCACTTTTGTTTGCAATACACATAAGCGATCGAGAAGACTGCACTATTAGTATGATCAGCAACTTCGCAGATGACAAGATTGGTGGAGTAGCAGAAAACATAAGGGACAGTCAAAGAATACAGGAGGATATAGATAAACTGGAGATTTGTGCGGGATCATTAGCAGATGGATTTCAATCCAGACAAGTGTGAGGTGATGCATTTCGGTAAGACTAATTCTGGAGCGATTTATACAATGAACGGAAGAGCCTTGGAGATCTGTGAGTACAGGTCCATGTACCCTGAATGTTGTTGCTGTACAGGTGGATAAAGTGGTCAAGAAGGAATATAGTATGCCTGCCTTCATTCGACGTGGTACTGAGTATAATGCTGGCAAGCCATGTCAAAATTGTACAAGACATTAGTTCGGCCGCATTTAGAATACTGTGTACAGTTCTGGTTTTCACATTACCAAAAAGATGAGGACGTTTGAGGAGAATGCAGAGAAGAGTTACGAGGATGTTGCCTGGTATGGAAGGTGCTAGCTTAGAAGAGAGGTTGAGTAGGCTAGCTTTGTTTTCATTAGGGAAAAAGGAGATTGAGGAGTGACCTGCTTGAGGTTTACAAAATCATGAATGGTGTAGACTGGGTGGATAGAGACAAGCGTTTTTCCAGGGTGAAGGATTCAATAACGAGAGGTCATGCTTTTAAGGTGAGAGGTGAAATGTTTAACGGGGATGCACGCGGTAAGTACTTTACACAGAGAGTGGTGGGCGTCTTGAACACATTACCAGAAAAGATTGTTGCGGTAGAAACGGTGGATTCATTAAATATGCCTCTGGTCAGATGCATGAGTAGGTGGGGAGCAGAGGGGTACAGATGCTTAGGAAGTGGGCAACAGGATTAGACATTAGATCTGGATTGGCTCACTTTGGAGGCGGAAGATCCTGTTCCTGCGCTGTAAATTTTCTTTGTTCTATTACATACTCAGCGATGGGCGAAGTGTTTAAAGTGGTAGAAACTGGGTGAACGGTTCAGGTCACTGAATCAGCGCTTGGGAGATGGAGGGGCGGAGGTAAAAGGGAGCAAGCTGTTGAAAGGAGGGAGCGATTCACTGCTATAAAAGGCTTCATATTGCGAAATCGGGGCATTGCTAATGGCGAAGTAAAGAGACAAAAGAAATGTCTTGATGAGGTGTGAATGGGACATTAGTAATCCTGAATACATCGTAAGGGCAATCAAAAACACACAAACAAACAGAGGAGAAGTTGAAAAGCATTTCCTCGGAAATGAGGGGTTTTCTTTTCAACCAGAGCGTTGGGAGCCTGTGGACGTTTTTGCAACAGGAAACGGCTGAGCACAACGTGATGACTCAATGGTTTCTAGAATGAGATATTAATAGTTCTGACATCTGAAGGGATGACAGAATGTGGACAGAAAGCCGGAACAGATTATTGTGTAGTGGAATAGTCACATGTGACTACATTTCCAATGCATGCCTATGTTTTGAAAGTTTCTGATAGAACCTAGAAAATGGGGAGGAGTGATCTGGAAAAAATCCGAGAACCAAGGACAACAACAGTGTGTGGGAATCACAGCGAATGTAGATGGGAAAGGTACAGAGAATGGGTACAGTAATGAGGGGTGCCATTCGTCACTGTATTTGTTCAGAGAGCAGTAATGTCCAACAAGGTCACTCAGCCATCTCCATTCGCTGTTTTGACTGTAATGGGTAGGGGATCTCTTCCTCCCAGGCGCTGTTCCTTAGAAACATAACTTGGAATATCTCGCTCCTGGGCAGGGTGGGATAAGTTTCAGAAAGCGGCTAGCTGCTATGTAACACAGTGAGCCTGTGATGTTGTGGTATTTGCTTGTGGCTTCTTCACTGGAGTCGTGTTGATGTGTGTTAAAAAAAAACTCTGTCACCCCATCCCGGGAATATGCCGGGGTTTACGCTGTAAATGTGAGATAATCTCACTTCTCCTCAACCTTCCTGAATTTCCCAATCCCAGTGCCAGGCTGCGGGTTTCTGGAAAAGTGATGGGGGTGAGGGCTGCTTCAAAGTTTGCTTTTCTCTGCTGCAGTTTATGCGGGAGTGGAGATAGTGAAGAAACTGCTGTGATTGCATCAGTGGTTTTGCGAAATTAAAATGTGGAAATCAGAAGCGTATTGGACTATTTCAGCCGCACCCATTCTGATGAAACTAGGTCAATGACTCTGATGTTCGCGGGGACATTGATGGTAGGCATTCCCGTTCCTGCAGCTCAGGAATTAAAACGTCATTTCAGCTTCAAAAATAGGAGGAAATTAGTTCGGAAGGGTAATAAAAGCCTTCATTGCACACGAGCTGAAAAATCCCTAATCATTAATCACGCACGTTATTCATTGGACTATTGTTCCTATGCATGCGGAGATTGCATGCTACAGAGATGAGATGATAACACAGACACGAGAAATAGCAGTTGTTTCCATGTATTGAACAATCAGTAATATAAGCACAGTTACTGCTTCGTTCAGATGGCCCGCACTCAGCGAATTGGCGAGTTTCATAAAGCAACGACGTTTGTCGACAAGAAGTTTCCATTCATCCATGTCTGTTTTGCCTTTCAATGGGATCACCGCTGAGCTACGAAACATAAATTCTACTTGCACGCTTTTCCTCCGCAATTCGAGGCAAATTCAATCCTCATCACAACATCGTATATTCCCTGTAATTTTCTGAGATTGAGATTACTTCAATGTGTTTTTGCAGGATATTGAATGATACGAAACGAGTTTAGAAGACCTTCCTGCATTTTAACCCAGTGCAGAGTCAGCAATTTTAGGAAGGTTGCAGAACAGAAACATTTCCCTCCCTTTCTCTCCGAACAGATGCTCCTCCACGAGTTGAATATTTGCAGGATGTTTGATATAATTGAGAAATTTTCTTTGCACAGATACTCCCTCTATCTACAAAAATATGTCATGCTAAAAATCATTTCACTTTTGATTAAAATAACTGAGTATATTATTCACCAAGGTTGATGTCCGGATGGTCTCTGCACAGTGTCAATAGGACCTGCCCCAGGTTAGGTTGGAGATCCTAACATGGTATTCCAATTCACGCTCTCTATTTCAATATAAATTGCTCCAGGTGAGGTTTGAGCTCCCAGCCTGATGTGCCAATGATCCAGACTCTATGTCAATAGAATTTACTCCTCGTGAGTTTGGAGCGCTCAGACTAATGTCCCAGTGGTCCCTGCTCCATGTCAATAGAAGCTGCTCCAGATGAAGTTGCAGCTCTTAAGCTCGGTCTTCTGCGCACCTGCTAACTGTCAGAGAAGGATCTCTCACTCACCGATTGCATCACTCGGGACACATCTGTGCACACATCCCCATCGCCATGTCTCATTGTATTCTCCGGGCGGCGCCATTCAGTTTCACTGACTCTGGTTCAGGAAACTTGCATTATATAATCAACTGCAGCAGTGGGCAATCCGTTAAGTGAGGAAATTGGTGAAGTGATCGATATTACATTACTTAGTTGCGTTATAGATTTCATCAATATCGTGGACTTCCTCTGATGGTTTGAGGTTTTGTAGAAGTCTTACAATCTCAGTCTTCAACCAATTAAGTGTAAGCGGAATCATTAACTTTGAAGTCTCCAGAGTCTGTTGAGATTCAGAGTTCGCACATCTTTGTCTCTGGTTGACAAGTATTCCTGTTGTGCGAGGTGTCCTTTTCCTGACATATCATGTGCCACTACCCTTATTGCTTTACACTTTGTGTGTTCTCATGTGGTACTGACCTGCTTTGCGTTGTGGCAGCAGCAAAATCAGTTCAAAACTGTGTTGCATCATTTTTCCACTTTCCTCCAAATAATATGTGCTTAACCAACGCTGAAAGGAATCAATCTTATTTTAACATGAATATATTCTTCGAGGTGATGATTTTGTTCCTTTAAAGACCCACTGCCACAAATTTCTGTGCTTCATATATCAGGTTTCAAACTGACCCATTCTCGGAGATATCGCTTCCTCCCACAATCAGTAATCTGCTTTACACCATTCCTCCAATTTCACTGAGGCAACGCACAATCTAACACTCACATCGACACTTTTCAGTGTGCGCTACTGTGGTCATTGTTACTGGGTGAACTTGCCCCAGTCCCACCATTAGAACATTCAAACAGTCGATCCATTTGGATGCTGCGATGTGAGATCAATCTTCATGTTGCAGCTTTTACTGAAATGGACCAGAGACTATTGGAGCATCACCCTCAGGAAAATCGCACAGCGCAGGATTGAGAAAATGATACTTTATTGGCAAAAAGCCACTTTCTATGGCTTTCTTCGTCATTGATTCATTTGTTCATTCTGCTCTAGCTAGAGTATTGTGTAGAGTCCTGCAATGCACATTGTAGCACGAATGTGATAACAATGGAATCGGTGCAGAATAGATTTAGCAGAATGTTATCCAATTGAATAGTTTCAGTCATGAAGAGAGACTCAAATTACTGATTTTTCTTACTTAGAGCTGAGGACATTATGAGGAGGCATGATTAAGATGTAGAATATAATCAGAGAAATGGACAGGATCGACTGCAAGAAACATTTCCTCTGTTTCGATCCTCCTCCGCAGAAAGATTTGAGAAGATATGCAGATGAATCTTGTGCTCACTTCTTGAAAGGATCCGCGGGGTAGAAACCCAAAAGACCTTCAGACGTGTTCAGCTTTGCATTTGTGAAGCTCAGGCATACAAGGTTATATGATGGAAAATTAGTTAAGGATAATCAAACCTTTCATTCCGACAATAGGACGCACAAGGAGTTTGACTGCTGTTACTCCATTCATACATCACTCCCTCCAGTCATCGCTGATGGTCCAGTGGCTTCTATACAAAGCTTGGACTGACGTGGTCTTCGCTGGATACCTGATCAGGGAAAAAGGGATTTTTGTTGCTGACAAAGACAAAAGAGAGCAAGGACGGGAGTCCATTCAATGCCTCATATTCATTAATGGCACCAAAAAAACCAGAGTCAATATCGCAGCCTCTGAAAGAAGGGGAATGTTTCTTGACATTCCCGTCCTTTTCGGCAGTTTACCCTTTATTCTCTTCTGGTTCGCTTGCCAAAGAGTTTTTGATGATTCTAAAACCTGAGAAAGGGCTATTTATTTAGACTCTGTTATTCCCAGGAGTGGCAGTGATTGCGTAAGTGTGTTTATGGAATACGTTATGAACACGATCAACGTGTGTGACTATTTCAGATACACTTCGTGTGACTATGCTCGGACATTGGCTCTGATGTTCTCAGGGACATTTGCAGAAAGGATTCTCGTTCATGTAGATCGGGAATTCAAAACTCATTTCAGCTTCGGAATAATGCAAAGGTTTGTTTGCAAGTGTACAACAAGGTTAGAATGCCCTTGAGCCAGGTAGGAGTCAAACCTACAATTGTATGACCTATTACCAGGCGCGTTATCCAATGCGCCACTGGCCCTGCTCCCATGGTAGCTTTGCTCCGGATTGTGATGGTAACATGGACGTGAGCAATGGATTTCGCTTTCCAGAAGAACAACCAGGAAAGATTATCACCGTGACTGTTCCGTTTAAATGTCCTCCATTTTGTGGATCAGCGAGCTTCACAAAGAAAACACATTTCTCCTGATGATGCTTCGATTTACCCTGTCTCTGCTCAGATATTCAATAGTGTCACCGCTGTTCTGAAAAAAAATTCAGATCATCTTCCATGATTTTCCTCGTCTTCTCTTGATGATTGAGACATTTCGCTGGGGCAGATACTCCCTCAAAGCACAATTATGTGTCCTGTAAAAATTTTCATTTCAGACCAAATTATCTGTTCTTCCTTCCCGCCAAGCCCGGTGTCCCAATGCTCCTTTTTATTAGAAGCTTCTCCAGGTGAGGTTGGAGTTCCCAGCCTAATGCCGCAATACTATCTTCTCCATGTCAATAGAAGCTGTTCTGGGTGAGGTTGGATTTCCCAGCCTTGGCATTTCGTACGCATTCAAATCATCAGGTAAACGTCTCGCGCTCACTGATTGCATCACTACAGCCACATTTGCGTGCTCATCCACATCCCCAGTTACACTCTTTTTTTCTGATTCCTGGTCTGTGAACTGGGATTTCGTTTCTTGATATTTCGCAGGAGAGCTTACTTCCTTTCTGAGGAAATTGATGAAATAACCGATGTTAAGATACATTGATATGGTGAAACAGATTTTACTAATACCTTGCACTGCCCCCTGACATTTTTACATTTTATAGGTATCTACAATCTCAGCCTTCAACCTCCCCAACTTCTGTGGACATCGAAGTCAAACATTCATCCCATACTGAGTTCCCACAGCTCAGTAACTGTTTGCCAGTATTCCTGTTTTGCATGCAGTGAACAGAGAACTTAAAACAAAGAGCCTTCCAGTGCAGTACAGTCCTCGATTTTGCGCCGACCTGTGGACCAGTCTGAAGCCAATCTAAAATATAATGTACCACTTCTCGTCCATATGCCTGTCAAATGACTGTTTAAATGCCGGTAAATTTGGCGAGTCTACGACTGCAAAAGGCACTGCGTTTCATGCTGCTCCTACTGTCTTTGTAAAGGAACTACCTCTGACCTTTGACTTATATCTATCCACACTCAATTGAATGGGTTACCCCCCGAGCTCCCCATTCACTGTCCATCATATCAATCCCTGATTATCTTATATGTCTCAATTAAGACGCTTCTCAACCTTCCTCACTCAAACGAAAACATCCTCAGTCCCTGCGCCGTTCCTGGGAAGACCATTCCTCAATAACAGAAAACATCCTAGTAAATCTCCATTTGAACACTTTTCAAAGCTTCCACATCCTTCCTGCACTGCGTTGACCAGAACTGTATTCAATGTTCGAAATGTGGCAGCACGGAAGTTTTGTACAGTTGCAGCGTGACCACATGGATCCAAATGTCAATTCCCCTACCAATAAGAGGTAATGCACTGTATGCGTTCTTTAAAACAGCATCAAAAATTTGGGTGGCAACTTTCAATAATCTATAGATCTGGATACCGAGACCTCTGTGCTCAAATACACTCCCAATAATCTTCCCAGTAGATCTGTACTCTGCATTCCTGCTCCTGCCTCCAAAGTGAATCACCTCACACTTTCCTGCATTAAACTCCATTTGTGATCTCTAAGCCGAGCTCTGCAGCTTATGTATGACTCCCTACAACATACAACATTCTTCGTCACTATCCACAACTGTACCAATCCTTGTGCTATCTGCGAACTTTCTAATGCATCCTTTTATGCCTTCATCCAGCTCATTCATAAAAACTATAAACAAATGTTGGCCCAAAATAGACTGTTGCAGTGTCAATTCAGTAATTGAATTCCAGGATGAATATTTCTATCAACTACCACCCGCTATCCAGTGAGAAGCTGCTCCAGGTGAGATTGTAGCAACTAACCTCAGCATTTCCCGCGCTCCCGTAACACAAAAGAAGGTTCTCCCACTCGCTGAAAGCGTCACTGGATCCACATCTGCGCACTCAATCCCATCTCCATTAAGTGCCAGATCTTCGCGCCTGCACCACTCAGTTTCTTTGATTCCACGTATGCCAAATGGGTTATATAATCGCCTGCAGCAGTGGGTACTTCCTTGAGTGAGGAATTTGTTAAAGTATTCGATGTTAAGCGACATGATTGTTGAGAAACTGATTTCATCAATACTGTGCACTGACCCCATATCTTTTGACTTTTTGTAAAAATCTATCATCTCTGTCTTCAACAAAGTCAAAGTGCGCTTAATCTTTAAACTCAGTGTCGTCAGAGGCTGTGCAGATTGAGTGTTCCCACAGACCACATACCAGTCACTATTTGGCAAGTATGCAACTTGTGCATGTGTTCCCCTTACTAACATATCTTCTGCCACTCGCCTTAATTGGTTTTTGCTTCGTAATTTTCCTTGAGGTATTGGGGTCCAGCTACAGCAAAATCAGTTCGAATGTGAGTTATAGAATGTTCCTGTTGCAGCCAAAGTAATATGTGCTTACCAAGCGCTGGAAGGAATCAATCGCATCTTTTTTCCAGATGAAAATGCTCTTCGAGATGATGATTTTGCTCCTTCAAAAGCACACTCCCGTAAAATTCCGCACTTCGTATATTAGAATACAACCCAGTCCATTCACGACGGTTTCTCTCCCTTCCATAAAATCTAACCCTCTTTTACTTTCCTCCTCCAATTACACTGAGGCACTGCGAATTCTGACACTCACATTGAAACCCTTCACTCTGTTCTCCTGTAGTCACTGCTGCTGGGTGACCATGCCACAATCCCACCATTAGCACATTCAAATCAACCGATCCACTTGAATGCTGTGGTTGTGAGATCAGTCATCATGCAGCTGTATTTAGTGACATGGATGGTTGTTGGTGGGCGTGGACCTGACCAGGTACTCATGGATGGAACAATCTTTGCAGAAACTGTATAGGGGTGCGGAGGGGAAGGACATGACCCTCTGGTCCTCACGTTCCACTGCGCCAGCCATCGCATAAACCGTATCATCTGCCAACATTTCCACCACCAACAAACGGACCCCACTACCAGGGATATATTTCCCTCTACACCTCTATCTGCTTTCCGCAAATGCCGTTCCATCCGGGATTACGTGGTGATATCCACACACACCAACAAACCACCCTCCCTCCTCGCAACATCTCCTGCCACCGCAGGACTTGCAAAACCTGCGCCCACAATCCCCCCTCACCTCCCAATGTAGACTTTTGCATCCTCGAAAGTTTGAACTGCACACACACACAAATATAATTTATTGTGTCAGTTGCTCCAAATTCCGTCTTCTTTATATTGGGAATGTTGGACGCCTTCGTGCAGAGCTCTTCAGCAAACAACTCTGGGACACCTGCAACAATCAACCCCACCGCCGCATGAACGAACATTTCAATGCTCCCCTCTCACTCTGCCGAGGACATGCAGGTCATTGACCTCCTCCACCTCCACTCCCTCACCACCCAACTGCTGGAGGAAGAATGCTTCATCTTCGGCCTCTGAACTGTTCAACATCAGGGCATCAATATGGACACACCAGTGTCTTCTTTTCCCCTCACCCCCCTTACCCCATTTCGAAACAAACATGTCAGAATCATCCTCATGACCTGTCCTACCTGCCAATCTACCTTCCCAGCTATCCGCTCCACTCTCCACTCCGACCTATCACCACCTCCATCTACCTATTGCACTCTTGGCTACCTTCTCCCTAGACCTACAAGTGTCCCATTTATCTCGCCACAGCGGAGGCTCCCTGCCTCCATTCCTGATGAAAGGCTTTTGCCCGAAACGTCTCTTTTCCTGCTCCTCGGATGCTGCGTATCCTACTGTGCCTTTACAGCACCACTCTAATCCGAATATTGTTTAGGTCTTGTTGCATTTTACATGGGTCTGCTAAAGGATCTGACGAGTCACGAATGGTACTGAACATTGCGTAAACACAGGTGAACTTTCTCACTTTGCCCTTATCATGTAAGAAAGATCATTGACAAAACAACTAAAAATGGTTGGGCCTGGGAGGTAACCTGGTGCATTGGGGCTCTTGTGATACAGTGACAGAGTCTCTACTTCTGTGCTGGAAGTATATCGACAATAGAAACATACAGCACAGTACAGGTCTTTCAGCATACAATATTGTGCCAAACATTCATCAGTGTCTAAGATCAAATCAACCCACATACTCTTCATTTGGTTATCATTCATATGCGTATCCAAGAGTCGCTTCAATATTCCTAATATATCTGACTCTGCTGCCAGCGCTGGCAGTGCATTTCATGCACCTAACACTCTCTGCTCTTAGAACCTACCTCTGACATTTTCCTCAAACTTTCCTCCAAAATTATACCCCTCGCCATAACTATTTCTGCGCTGGAAAAGTGTCTCTCGCTGTCTAATGCATCTATGCCTCTCATTACCTTCTCTAACTCTATGAAGTCGTCGCTCATCCTTCTTTACTCCAATGAGAAAAGCCCTGGTTTCATCAAACTGATCAATCTTCTCTGCAGCATCTCTAAAGGACCCACATCCTTCCGATAATGAAGCAACCGGAACTAAGCACAATATTCCAAGTGAGATCTGACCAGTGCTTTATGAAGCTGCAGCATTAATTCTTGGCTCTTAAACACAATCACATTTTTAAATGAAAGTCAATACTACATATGCCTACTAAACACTGGCTTTATCCACCTGGATGGCAACTTTGAGGCACCTATTGTGTTGAAGTCTCACCTGCAGTAGGTATGCACCATAACAACGATGAACATGTGGATTAAATCCTTACATAGGGCAACACCTGCAGACATGGCCTGGAGCTAAGTTGATTAACGTCTAATAACTATAAACACTTTTCGATATT
Source organism: Chiloscyllium punctatum (assembly GCF_047496795.1). Taxonomy (NCBI): domain Eukaryota; kingdom Metazoa; phylum Chordata; class Chondrichthyes; order Orectolobiformes; family Hemiscylliidae; genus Chiloscyllium; species Chiloscyllium punctatum. The sequence continues at coordinate 20,625,045 of NC_092757.1, read as the reverse complement.
AAACGTCCTCCATACCCTGGGGTGCATAAGAGTGAGAACAGATCTGATTAAAACACATAATTCTCAAAGTGCTTCACACGAAGAATATTGATTAAAAAGTCACATCCAATCCCAGGCTGGAGTCTGGAAGTAATCACCAAATCAAACAGTCACAAATTTTCACTCTGCACAGATGACTTGATGGTGAGACATGCTGGTTATGTCCAATAGTTGCTCTGCTTTTGATTTCCCAGAACAGTGTGTCACCATTTCAGAAAGGATGGATTTTTTCAAACCAAGATGATGCGAAATGCCACCACATTCTGTGTGGCTAATGAACTGAATGTAGTCATCCAAGTGGAATAAAGAAACAGAATAAACAGGAGCTGGCGAAGCCATACAGCCCCTGCAATCTGGTCAATCGTTCAGTTCAACAGCGGTTAAATATCCAGATCAGTCCCTTGTTCCTGTTTATTTCCCATATGGTTTGCGTGTTTTTATCCCAAGAAGAATATCCATCTCCTTCGTGAAAACATTCAATACTTTGGCTTTCTGTGGCAGTGAATTCCACAGCCTCACCACTCTCTGAGTGAGGAGGCTCATCTTAATCTCAGTCCTGAATAACCCACACTGTATTCTAAAACTTTAATCCTGGCTTTGTAAAGTCCAAACATCAGAAACATCATTCCTCTGTGTACCCTGTTACATGTTAGTAGGCACTGAGATCTCCTTCCCCGTCATTCTTCATGAAACTCCAGGGAGTATCCTCCAAACAAATGCCATCTCTCTTCATACGTCATTCATTCCATCACAGGGATCAGTTTTGTGAACCTTTTTTACACTCCTTTTGCAGGCAGGCCATCCTTGCTGAGATAAAGGAGACCAAAGCTGCACATAATACTCTGGGGTGGGTTCACCAATACCCTGTACAATTGAAGCAAGTCTTCCCTGCTGCTGTACCTGAACCCGCTCACCGTGAAGGCCAACATACCGTTTCCAATAAATTGCTTTCCTGTTTTGGGGGTCAAAGTAGAAAACAATCACATTTATCTGCATGACAATTAATCTGCCATGCATTTCCCCACTGCAAGGAGCCCCTATAAAAGCTGACACAAACCCCGGGGACTAAGAAAAACTTCCCATGAATGCATTAAGTACTGACATACATGCTTGGGGTGATCTAGAAATGCTGATAGACTTCCTGGGGAGACATGCAAATTAGGACATTGCAACTCAGCACACGAAATAAATATTGGTGTATTGCCAACAATTCCTAAGCATACTGCTCCACTCCCGGAGAAGCCCGGCATTTACTGTTCTCAGTCTGTAGACACTCAAGAAACACTGGAACCCTCTCTCTGTCCCACTGAGACAGAACAAAGCCTCTGAAAAATCCCTCCGATACGAAAACAATTGCTCGTGAACATCCTGAACCATATAAGCATCGAAATACTCACTGAGATAACAACTGTCGTCTCTGTGTGGATATCTGTTACACACTGACACGCTACAACCGCTAGACACATTTAAACATGGACACACTGACTCGGAGCCTGCCTATGGATGTCTGACACACTCTGACACACTATATCCCGCAGACCCATGTAAACATGGACACACTCACTTGGAGGGTCACTGTGCTCTCTCTGTGGATGTCTGTTACACATTTACATACGAACATCCCATAACAATAGAAACATAGATAAGACAATTTGCAAATGATGATACACACCAGACGGTATCCTGTCTAATACTGGCCGAATTTTTCATTCAAATACAGATAGTCCCACTTGACTCCATGGAAAGTGTGTCTTTGTTAATCTGGACAGATTATGAATAATGAGAGACCCTCTCAGGGACAACATTTGGGCACCGATGCGTCCCCTCTGTGACACCCGGTAGATAATGATCTATCCTCCCTTTGAAATCTGCGAGATGATGCTGCATCCCCAATGGGATGCACTGTGGATACTGCTGCATGAATCCTTGGACACCCTGGAGATATCACTTCATCGTTCGCTGACAAAATGGAGATACTGCTGCATCTGCTTCGGGACACACTGCAGGTTCTGTGATACCCTGTAGATACTGCTACATCCATTCTGCAGACAAAATATAGACGCTGTTTCATCGTCGCTGCAACGCCATGTAGATATTGTTGTTATCCCTTCTGGCACACCCTACAGATACTCTTGCATCCTCTCTGAGTCACCCTACAGATACTGCACCGACCTTTCTGTGGGTCCCTGTACATTCTGGTGCATGCCCTCTGAGGCACTCAGTTTGTACCGCTACATCAATCCTGGGGCACCCTTTCGGTATTGTTGAATACTGTCTAGGATAGCCTGTAGAAACCGCTGAATTCACTCTTGGACACCCTCCAGAAACTGCTGCTTTGTCTCTGAGACGCCCTACAGATACAAATGCATTCTCTCTGAGACGTCATTTGGATACTGCTGCATCCAATCAGGGATTCCCTGTCGATACTGCTGTATCCCCTTTGGGACACGCTATTGATACCGTTGCATCCTCTCTGGGATTCCCTGTAGATACTGCTGCATCCTCATTGGGGCATCATGTAGAATCTGTTGCGTCCTCTCTGAAACACCGATAGACACTGCTGCGTTCTCTCTGGGGTACACTGTCGATACTGCTGCATCACCTTGAGGAAACGCTGTCGGTATTGCTCTATCCACTCTGGTCACCCTGTAGTTACTTCTGTATCCCCATTGGGACATCCTGTAGATACACTGCATCCCCTCTTTGAAAACCTGTAAATACGACTTCCCTCTGTGACACACAGTAGATAATGCTGCCTCAATCTCTGCAACACCCAGTAGGTACTGCAGAATTTACTGCAGAATTAACCTGTAGTTAATGCTGCATCATATCTGGGACACCCAGTAATTACCTTAGAATCCCTGCACTGTGGAAGGACGGCACTCGGCACATCGGATGCACTCTGACTCCCTGAATAACATCCTAAGCAGACTCACCCTATTTCTCTAACTGTGCATTTCCAATGAAAACGCAACATTGAACTGTGGGAGGGTACTGGAATACCCGAATATAACCTAAGTAGACACGGAGAGAATGCACAAATTCGACATAGTTGCCCGAGGGTGGAATCGAAATTTGGTTCCTAGCAATCTGAGGGTACAATGCCAGCCAGCATGCCACTCCCCATTGACACATTCCCAGTGGATTTCCTGTCGATACTGATGTAGGGTCCAGTCACCCCAGAACATTCTGACATTTTTCAAGGATTCCCAGTCATAATCGACCCAATCCCCAGCACAGCCAGTAAATATTGAAACACTGCCTGGATTCGCACAAATTATCAACATACTCGCGAATGAATTGTTATGCATATTGGCATAGTCTCCTGGCATTCCCTGGCCACACTAGACAGGGACATCCGTGAAGCATTGAAAATCTACCCAAAAACACGCTATAAATGCTACCGTTCTGCCACTCATTCATGCTGTAAGTACGGATTTATCTCATCTGCGAACCCTGTGAATTTTAACACACTTGCTTTGGATTCTGAGTCGTTACATATCTCGCAACCCTGAACTTCTGGGTTCAATTCCAGCCTCGGCTAACTCTGTGTGGAATTTGCACATTCTCACCGTATCTACTCGTGTTTCCTCAAACAGTCCAGAGATATACAGTGTACGTGCATTAACCTTGGAAAATGCTGGATTTTACTTTCGAGACGTGGAATGCTTCTCAGCAGATATAGATTTGATAGGTTAAATGGTTTGTTGCTACAGTAAGGGAATTCTATGATACTGCTTTTCTGCCAAGGATCCATTAAAATGCTTACACATTGTGCAGTGGTTCCCTGTAAATGCTTATCCATTGCCAAGTGACGCTGTCTTAATCCTGGCACGCTCCCTGGGAACCCACTGAATGTAATAATGCACGCTCATGGGTTCTAAGCAAATATTGTCACCGTCCCTCCAGGCATCCCGTAAATTCTGATTCTATTTTGCAAACTCCCTGTAGCCCTCTGTAAGGTAGGATGAATTCCCCAGTAAACCACTTGGATATTGAAGCATTTTCAGGTGGTCACCCTGTAAATATGACTGTCTTCATGTTTAAACTGTGGTGTGCTGCATATCGTATCTGGGGAAACACATTGAATACTGTCACAGTTATTGAGAACTCGCTATAAATACTGCTTGATTCTTCCTGACAGCCTGGAACCTCGGTGACATTTTCTGTAAATATGAGCATTCTCCCCATTGACTCTAAATCCTAATTGTACCCTTAGGCACAGCTTTAAGTTGTGATAAGCTCAGTGGGAAATTAACTGTGATCTCTCTCTGTGTATGTCTGTTAAACACTAACACACTAATTCCAGACCAATGTGAACATGGACACACTCACTGGGAGACTTATTGCGATCTCTCTGTGTATCTTTCTTGCACACTGGCACACTAATCCCAACTCAAGTAAACATTGACATTAACCTGTGAGAATAATGACACACTTGAGGTGGTCTGTTGTTAAATACTCCCTGTGAAACATTGAGTTAAAACTGCCAACTTCCCTGGCAGACCCTCTAAAAGAACTGACACACAACCTGGAGAATGACAGTGTGTGCTGACAAACTGAATTCGGGCACAAATTACACACTGACGTACTCCCTCTGGGAACAGCCTCTTTAAACATGATGGTTTATCTCTGTATCCCCTGTAAATGTTAACATGCACACCGCTTGGAGTCACTGCAGGTCCTGAAATGTTGTTATGAATAAGAATCACATCAGATGGAAAATTTTAACTCTGTTTCTCCAGCCTCATACTGCTGCCAGATTGGCGAGACTAATGCAGTATGTTCGTTTTGTTTCAAATTTCCAGAATTCATTTCACTTTTATTTTAAATTTTAATAACATAATTCTTGATGCTTCTGTACTGATCCAGTTTCTGCAAAGATTTGATCCGCTTAATTTCGCAAACATTCATAATCATTTTCTGATATATCGTCAAGTGATTCATTCCTTGAATTGGAATTAATTACATATTCAGAGGTATTTGAGTGCAGACATTGATCCTTATCTGAGTCACTTAGGCTGCTCTACTAGTCTGAGAACGTGACCCATTGTTCTGGATTCCAGTCAGCAACACAGCTGATAACATGAGACAACATGAATTCCGACAATCTCTTTTGGTAATAATTTACAGGTCAAACAGAACACTTCTGAATCAAGTGCAATACAGGATGTCTAAGACTAATCCACATAGTTCCACTCCATAAACAATCTCCAGTCATAGGAATGTGTCTGGTGCCCGTCTGTTGCAATCACTCCAATGCCAATATCTGCTTCTTTAAGTGAGAAAACCAAGTCTGCACGCAACTATGTCCATCGGGTGGTTCCACAATTTTGAAATCACATGAAAATGAACACATTCCTTTTCACGTGTTCAATCAGTTTATGTGTAATTTGCAGACAAAGGAAATCTCTGTTCGAGGAACATATTGCGATTATTTTAAGAGTGTTACACAGAGCATCATTACTCTCTTACAACCACAAGCTATAGCTCTATTAAGTATTAAGCTGGAAAGTTCATGTGAAGCGTCCATTCCCTCTCTCTTGAATAAAATGACTTTCTGTTAATATATTGAGAAAAGAAATATAATACAATGAGATAGTAAGTTAGTGTGACTAACTGGTAAAACTGGCTCATGTTAACTCTTGCATTCAAGAGCTTGGAACAAGACAATTAAGTTAGTAAAGTGTAAATATTTTAGTCAATCAAAGTCATTATCTTTTAAAAGGTCGATCGATACTTACAAGTAATTTCTAATTATTCTTAGTTCAAAACATCTTCCAAACCATTTTTCCCAACCATTCTGACATTAGATATCTATTGGTTATAAGTGCAATAATCCAACAGTATGTCCAAATGTTATTTTTTTTTGGTCCGTTGTCGCTGTAAATCTAAAAGAAATGTCTTTTTTCCATGCCATCACTTCATTACTTTATTTTTGAATTACAACGAACAACAGAATGTTTTCGAAGCATTGAATGATATTGAGTTTTCAATGCAGGAACTGATCAAAATAATATCATATTCATTGCATTAATTGCAGTTAGTTTCTAATGCGTTTTCAAGGTATGATCACCAATTTCACTTAAATAATCACAGTACATTTTTCAGTCTCACTGGTATGTTGAAGGAATATCACGTTATTAAATGAAGTAAAACATGTTCACATTTTGTTTTTTGTATTCTAAAAATCAAGGGATAAGTTTTATCATTATTGAGTCCAAGAATCACAGTAAATAGATATAACTGTAGTTTCATAGGAACGACGACTAGAGAATGGTTGCCCCAGGACCTCTATTTGACACTTCTCCAATTATTCGCTTTGTGAACAGGGTACTGGGTTTTAAAATTAGTGACTGTGTGGACCTTAATTGGGTCAGCATGTTCAATATTACCACTCTTTAGGCTGGGAACGAACCCTTTAGTCTTTGCGGGCTGAATGGTGTACGAAAAAAATGTCTCAGGGATCGAATGAAGAGATGCAGTGTTCAATTAACAATTGATGGACCTATCATGCACCAAAAGGTGATCAGGAATGTGTATGACGTGCATGCCCAAAAGCCAGAGCAGAGAGCCTAGTGGGAGGGAGAAACAAAAGATAACCATGAGCAGACAGCTGTAATTCTGACAGCCCTGTGTCAAAAATATGTCCAATGGTAGTCAGGAACAAGTGAAATGTGGTGGCTCTCAGACGTAGGCCTTAAAGCCAAAGGACCAGATGTTCATCACAATGGGGAGGTAGTGAGGACGGTGACACTCACTGGAACATTTCAAATGAAGATGTGCCCACGTATAGACAGAGGGACGAGAATGGCTTGCATGAACCCTGGAAGGCTCACGACACCGTGTCTCTGGCACCACTGTGCAAAGGAAACTCAAATATAGGCTGACAGTCGGGGACAAAATGCAACTTATCAGTGTCATTTACATTAATAATCTGGAAGTGAACACAGGAGGGACATGTAAAGATTGCAGGCGTCAAAATTAGAGGTGTGGTGTATAGCGAAGTTGACCTCGCAAGTACAATGAGATCTTGATCAGATGGGCCAATGTACAGAGGAGTGGCAGATGGAGTTTAATTCAGATAAATATGAGGTCCTCCATTTTGTAAACGCATTCAGGGCAGGACTTCTGCACTTAAATATATGTTCCTGGAGAGTGTTGTTCAACAAAGAAATCTTGCGTTGTAAGTTCATAATTTCTCGCAAGGTGAGTAGAGGTGATAGTGAAAAGACGTTTGGTACGCTTGCCTTTATTGTTTAGTGTACTGAGTAAAGGAGTTGGTTTGTTATGTTGCAGATGCACAGGACGTTGGTTGGGCTGCTTTCTGAATGTTACGTGCACTTCTAGTCTCCCTGCTATTAGAAACATGTAAGTCGTGAAAGGATTCAGGCAATATTTGCAAGGATGTTGCTCGGATTGGAAGGTTCGAGCTTCAGGGACTGGTTTAATGGGATGGTCTATCTTGCCTGGAGCTTCAGCGGTGTGTTAAGTCTGAGGGAGTTTAAGCAAGTCATGGCAGACATGGATAGGCTAATAAGTGAACTTAGACCCTTCGAAAGAAATGATAATAATGTGCCCTATCGAGAGAAAATGGATGAGTTATTCGAGGCACACAATCTCCCTGATTATGATGTACATGTCCTCACACAGGCCAAGATGCACAAAGTAGCGGCTGTAGGTTGTGGGGTGGGGAATGGAAGTTAAGGAGCCAATCAACATTTATTGTCGTGCAGTTAGGGGGAGCAGCATCTATATCAGTTGCTAACATGGACGTACATGTCTCCCTCTCACATACTAAAATGACAGCAGGTGGAGGTTGAACTGAGGAAGCTGGATAAGGTGAACCTGTCCAGATGCAGATCGGGAACATGACAAAATAGCTTCAGATATGGTTGAGTTAAATTGAGCAAGAGACAATTCTGTGAGTTACATTTTTGAAAGAAAATCGGAACAATTATTGATGTACAGAACTGAAAATATATTGGGAACCCTCTGGCCAGGACTGGGAAATTAAGAAATGAAGAGTCGTCATCTCCAGATTAGCAACACTGCATGTAGACAGAGACAGTAAAATAACCTAGGGCACGTTTTCTTCATTCACGCAGAGGGCTTTGTGCGTATGGAATGAACTGTCAAATGAAGGAGTGAAGACGTGTATTTTGATATTGCATAAACATCTGGACGGGCAGATACACAGGCATGGTTTAGAGCAGTATGGGCCAAATAGGACTGGATTAATTGAGGACATCTGATCGGCATGGACGATTTGGACCAAAGTATCTGTTTCTGACGTTTACATCATTTTGACTCTCTGACCCACTCAGCAGTATGGGTAACTCAAACAGAAATGTGTGTTATTATCTGTAGACCCTATGAAGATCGAGGCTGTCTCACTCTAAACACAAACAAGATCCCATCAAAGCTGGGACAGACGAGACTGTAAGTCAGGATGTTGTGTTATTTTTAACGTTTCCCTCTTCAGTCCAGCGCCAGCATTTTCACATTGAGGCAGTAACTGTGGCAATAAGATTAAGAAAAGCAGGAAATAGTCAGACTGACAATATCCCAGACTAAAGCCCAGAAACCAGACAAAGATTTTTCCACCTCACAATTGATTATACCTCCAGAAATAAATCTGCAACTAAAGACTATCGTTCAGTAATGAACGTCGCCGCAATATTAAAGGGATTGAAATCATAACAGGATATAGTCTTAGTTCTACATGTTTTAGTTGGGTTCTAGTCTAGATATGCAACCATGGAATTCCAGAATAAGCATGTGTTTACTGTAAAAGGAAAGCTATACACATGGACCAGTTAACTCAGGGACCCTACAATTGTCCCGCCATATACCACAGATGGAAGGCTGATAGATGTAGTCAAATTGATATTACCAACACTTTATCTCCTCAGTCGGAGAGATATAACATATCGGATATTAAATAGAATTATGGTCAGGTGAGCTAGGATTAAAATTGAGTGTGGTGCTGCAAATACACAGCACGTCAGGCAGCATCACGACGGGCTTATGCCCGAAATGTCAATTCTCCTGCTCCACGAACGCTATCTCACCTGCTATGCTTTTCCGGAACCAAACTCTCCACTCTGATCTCTCGCAACTCCAGTCGTACTTTCTCCTGATTGTGTTTAAACCTGCTGCGAAGCCTCTTCCATGAATGCTCACCTTGAAGACATTTTCCTCCTCATCCTACAAGGATCTCAGTGAGTTTGTCTCTCACTACAACCCCGGGTCACTTCCTCTGCACTGAAGCGCCACAGCCACAACCTGAAACAGATTCGCTAGGACAGCCACATCACCTTCCTCAGTATCTGCCGACGGAACCGACTGCTTCTGTATGAACTCCGGACTAGATACAGAACAACAACATTTCGACCTGAACAGGGCACCAGCACCTCCTTCAAATCCGAAACAATGCCTGAGACAACGGCCTATGCCCTCGCTGTCAATTTTCCTGCTCCTTGGATGCTGCCTGAGCAGCTGTGCTTTTCCAGTACCAAAGTGTCAATTCTGATCTCCAGCATCTGCATTCTCCACTTTCACCCAGCATTAAAATTGATGCATAGAGAGCGCAACTGAGAAGACAGTGAGTAACGTATCTGGAGCATAAATCAGGAAGTGAGAGGGGACAGATCCAATGGATTGAAAGGTTAGGAGATTAAAAAGATTAATGCACATTGTCAAGGGTATAAGACAGCTTGGGGATTGTTCACTATTTTCAGCATGTTATGAAGAATCTTCCAGAATTGGTAGAAGCATTACCAGCCCTGTTCCGAAAGGGGACAACAGTCTAGAGCAAGAATAGAATGAGACTCTCAGATGGCGGAAACTTTGACCACATGAAAGGAAGCCTTGTCATTTGCCCTAGCAGTGCAACTACCAAACAATCAAAGCCTTATCGTATTATTTGTGATGATGAGAATGGATGTTATATAGCAGCAGTGTGTCAATGAAACGATGGTAGTCAGAGATTGGTGGTGCATTATTCCACTCAGAGAGGAATAGTGCTGTCGGATCTTCGCCGCTGTGCTCCAGCCTTGAATTGTGCCACATAGGTCGTCGCACTGTCTGAAGCCATTATCTTGAAGGGACATATCATCGTGCACACACCCCACAGTTTGCTGACTGTTGGAGACAGGAAAACTCATGGCAATATCAGATGGTCATGGATTTAAAAAGGTTGCCGTGTTCCACCCTGCAGATAAACATGTACAAGCAGGCAGGGATAGTTTAATAAACACAGCAGGACTTATGGTGAAGGTAGAGATGAAGTGGAGGGTGAGATCGAGGTTGTAGATGGAGAGAATCGCGGGACTGCTGATGAACCATCAGAAGGAGACGGAGTGTTTCAGTTATGTGTCGATGGATGAAGGAAATAATGTGAGAGAGAACCGCCTACTGCTTAATCAGTGGTAGATGGCGAAGGAAATGTGTTCGCAGGACAGCATATTCCTGGGAGTCTCTCTACCAAAGGGGCAGATTAATGGACTGCCAGAAACATCGAAATTAGCCAGGCACCAAAGAATCAAAAGATATACAGACAGTAGTTATTCCTTTGATTATAGTTAATGACCATATGCTGGCCTGATCTTGACCAGGAGATATTACGTTGTCTGGTGTCAAATATAATATGAAGAACAGGTTAGACAGTTAATGGACACAGCTAACTTTTCTCGTGACTAAAAAGAAGTTAAGGTTAATGCTCATAGTAAAGCATAAATCCTGCAACCACATGCCAGTGAGTTTCTGGGTAATGCAGCTAAACTACTTACTTTAAAAGTGCAGCCATTTTTGGAAGTGGCACTGGCAGCAGTTGCAGAAATAAGAGAGGAAGGTCTCAGGACATTCTCAGAACTAGCCCCACAAGTGGACAAACAGGAATGGGAAATCGTCGGTACGTGTTGAAAAAAGGCAGAGTCTTGAACATGTAGGATCAGGCATTGTCATCACACTGCACAACACAATCAATATTAAAAAATTGACATACTCTGTCACACATGTAGCTCGTAAAAATGCAATATCGGATAATTCGTCAGGATTAGTTTCTTGAATTAGGCAGAGACACAGTAAGATTTTGTCAAAGGTGTGTATTCCGTACATAGTGCGAGCCAGGGAAAGCAATGATGATAATACAGAGCCGCCAGCAGAGATCAATCACCCAGTCCCATCGAGAGAATCCCCATGGATGTCAAAAACAGGTTTGCTCAGTGGGTGGAAGATTTCACCTGTAGATTCTGACCAAGCAAAACATGTTATCGGGAAAGCAATAAATCAGTTATGTGGCCTGTTAGGTTTGGAATGGGAATTCCATCTCCAGTGGTATCTTCAGTGTTCAGGTCCAGCAGAAGGATTGAAGTGGGCACTGAATTCAAATCTGACCAAGGCCCAGATGGTGAGAGGGCAGCGATAGGTTAGAGTAATACCCATCATCCTCGTGGAACTCCGGTCAACCCTAGGAAGATAATACCGTGCAAGAACTGTAACAAACACTACATTGGACAAACAGGCAGAGAACTAACCACAAGGAAACAAGAACAACAACTCTTCGCAAAACGCCATAGTCCACTCTCACCAGTACTTTCATGCAATAACGAAGGACACCACTTCGACTGAGCCACCACATCCATGTTAGGGCAAATCAAATAGAGAAATGTACGAGAATTCCTAGATGCATGACATTCCAACTGGAACCTTTGGAAGTACTGGCTTACAGAATGCCGGTCCTTCACCAGGAGGAGGACACAATTGTGAGACACAGAATTTGTAGCAAAAGTTTACAGTAAGATGTAACTGAAATTATACATTGAAAAATATCTTGATTGTTTGTTGAATCTTTCATCTGTTAGAATACCATGATAGTTCCACTTCTTTCATATGTAAATCACAAAACATTCTTTAAAATGTTCCATTCTCAGGTTAACTTTAACAATTGGTGTGATCCAGATAATATGTTGAAGGTGTTAACCCCTGTATTCTCTGTCTGTACCATAATGTTTCGACTGGTTCTAATCTAACAAGTGAGTTGACGGAGTCTTACATGGATTCATGCAGTTTTTGAGCGAAGTTAAATGTAAGTCTGCATCTCCAAATCACAAGAAACACATTGAGATATTCCTCAACTATCACCCCCTGAGAGAAACATCTGCGAATGATATCACCACAGGAAATGACTTCAACCCAGGAAATGACATTACCAACCCAAACATATAAACAGAAAGCAGGAATCATGTAGAGTGCTTCGCCTGGAGGCCCACTGAAGATGATACCTAGTACAGTAACGAAATGCCTGGAAATAAATCTTGCAGCTCAGCGAGCAAACCTACGTCCAGGAGTGACCCCTTTGAATTCGTGAATGGACGGACTGCACAACTGCCCGAAGACATGAGATGTGCACTGACAAGAATGGAGTTATATAGTTTGCAAAATAACGAGCAAAGCAACTGCATGAGATGAGAAGGGAAGTTTCAGACAGAGAGACAATAAAAGATTGGGAAACGGACAACATAATCATTCGATTTGACATTCAATACCCAAGTGTTAAGCTTCAGGAAGTATATTATCAGAAGATGTGGGACACCAAGGTGCTAGCCACTACCAGGTAATTATTACAGGAAATACATGCACTCATGTGGTTATCAGAGAGCGCAAAAGTGGAAGAATTGTTGCCAGCTGAAGTAATGTGAAACTTCAACATAATCATTAATCACTTATGTAAGTTGTTTTCGATCCTTGTTCTTTACAGGCTAGTGGCCAGTGCCGTCATCCAATTTGGGAATGGACAAATGATTCAGAAAGCAACAGAACCAGAGGGCGGGAGGTCTGATTATCTGTATGATATTGTAAAGGAAAATCGCAAGTAAGCAATGACCCTGGGAGAGGTTGCGATGGAAATGTGTATTTTGGCGGAATTGGACAGGAAAAGGTGATGCTATCTGTGGCAGCCCTGCCTGGTCCAGGCACACTGTGAATTGATATAAAATACAGAACTGAATGTTTGATACAGACATCAAGAAATATTACATGGCATCAAGCGTGAATTGTGGTTTAGGGCAAAGTATAAAGGCAGAATACTGAACATTTGGAAAGTTGCGTGGAGTACTTCCATGTCAAGAAACAAATACAGTAGTTGTTGGAAAAGCTCAATCGTCCTTCCGTAGTATTCTGAAGAAGGGTAACCGGACTCGAAACGCAACCTCCCATTTCTCTTCACAGAATCTGCCAGACTCGCTTACTTTTAGAGCCACTCCTGTAAAGGATTAACGAATTTGAGTAAGGCAAGTTTCTTTTGCAGAAAATGGAAGTTCGGCGAACATACTCCTGAGAGTTGGCAGAAGCAGAAGCAACAACAATGTTTAAGAAGCATTCTGACACATACATGAACGGGTGAAGAATAGTGGGATATTGACCATGTGCAGGAAGATGGGTTTGGTTTAGATTGGCGTCATGATCAGCAAAGCCTTGATGGGCCGAGGCGTTTATTCCGGTGTTGTACTTTCTATTTACTGTGTGACAGAATGTGTGAAGTGGGAGTTAATATTTTATGCAGAATATGTCTCTTCTTTCGAACACACAGTGAGTGGAGGCATTTTGAGAGAAGAAATGTGGAAAGGGAATATATAGTTGAATGGCACTAAAGTAAAGAGCAGGGACAGCGTGAACAGGTGGATAGTGTGAACAAATTATAAAGGATTTCGGTAAATGCGAAGTACTGCATTTTGCGAAAGCAATTCTTAATCGGCCATATATAATCGATGGTAAGTTCCTTGGCAGTGTTGCTGAACAAAGTGACGTTGGAGTGCAGGTTCGTAGCTCCTTGGAAATAAAGTCGCACGTAGATAGGACAGTGAAGACCGCGTTTGGGATGCTTTCTTTACTCGATCCAATATTGAGGTCACAATAGGGAGGTCATGTTGCTGCTGTACAGGACGTTGGTTAAGCCAGTTTTGGAATATTGCGTGCTATTGTGCTCTCCTTCCTCTCGGAAAGATGTTGTGAAACTTGAATGGATTCAGAAAATATTTACAAGAATTTGGTCATAGTTGGAGGTTTTGAGCTAAATGGAGACGTTATATACACTGGGGCTGTTTCCCTGGAGCGTCGGAGGCTGAGGGGTAAACTTGTAGAAGTTTATGAAATCATGAGGACATGGACAGTATAAGGAGACAATGTCTTTGCACTGGGATGCAGAAGTCCAGAAATAGAGGGACTGGTTTTAGATTTGGAGGGCAAAGATACAAAAGATACACGAGACAACCTTTTCACGCAGAGGATGGTACACATAAGGAATGAGCTGCCAGAGGATGTGGTGGAAGCTGGTGCAATTGCAACATTTAAAAGGCATCTGGATGTGTTTATGAATAGAAAGGGTCTGGAGGGATATGGGTCGGGTGCTGGCAGGTGGGACTAAATGAGGTTGGAATATCTGTTTTGGCATGAACCAGTTCGACAGAAGGGTCTGTTTCTGTGATTGCATCTCTATGACTCCATGACACGATGAGAGGCGATATCGACTTCATTTATCAAGCGATATGAGATCTTGGGCTCCATTAATAGATGAAATGAGAACGCACTCATGGGAAAGACATTCCCCCTTGATAAAGCTCTGGTTCGGTCGCAGTGAATCATTGTATCTGAATGTAGTTACCTGCTCACAAGAGTGGATGAGCGCCCTTAAGAATGTGTCGTACAGATTTACTGGAGTGGTTCATTGACAAATAAAATGTTGTTCCTGGGTTGATTTCGGAAAAATTGCTGTTTCTTTGAAGAAAATAGTTCGAAGTTATTTTTGATTGAGCTGTGCAAGAGTATAACGGATCTAGATGTAGCTGGAAATAAAATAAAAGCGACTTTACACAGCACGTGATAGCACAAGGATTACGATCAGATTTAAGGATTAGAAGATGCCAAGTTGAATATGTTTTTGATGTAGCTGTGCCAGATTACAACACATCTCGAGACAGCAGACAGAAAACATAAAGAACTGTATCCATTCGGTGATTGAACAACGATTTAGATTAGAATAAAGACTTTGAAAAAGTGTGAGAAAAAGAAATGTTTCTGTTGACTGTGTAGGCTGGGCATATGCAATACACACTACTTATTAGGGTGGTAGAAGTAGAGATGATGACTGATTGACGAATTAAATTTTGTTTAGACCTAAGGGAAATTAACATGTAGGGCCTGAGACACAGAGGGTGCATGAAAATATGACATTGTGCGACAGAGAGCTGGCTTCACTCGATGGGCTAAGTGGCCTCTTCCTGTGCCATAATGCATCTTTTTTGTACTTGCTTAACTTCTTCTGGTCGCTTGTCTCCGGGTTTACATTATCATTCAGGTAAATCTGCTCCGTGCTCCACCTCAGAATAAGACAGGATATCCTTTCACAGCAGGGGGCAATATTCACTCTGTTATTTTGTTTTCTGGGAGAGTATCCAGGTCTTGTACACAGAACTGAACACATACTCCAGAGTGGCCTCACCAGGATTATGAATATCTTGGAACACCTGGTGACAAACCAGTACCTGAAATACTATGCGACTGATCAAGGAAATAAAATATTTTCATTCCACAGTCATCCGGGAACTCATATCTATATCCTGGTGAAAGGAGTACTGCACGATGTATGTTTCGAATCTGCAAATCCTTTCTATCTCTAAAAGGTGATTGGCGAAGAATAAGTCCATCACTGACAGAAGAGTCAAACATTTCTCTTGGTTTTCTTTGTTGTGACAAAGGACGACAGTGCGTGGACCCTCTCAAACATTACCCCATGAAGCATTCTTGGTCATTCTTTGATATCTAACAGTAATCCACAGCCTTCTGATCCAATCCCTATTCGCCGCACTGCACCCACCAGCCCTGATATAAAACAATGCTCATTTTCCTATAACCCACCGGGGCATTGCCTGCAGAATAAATGGCGGTGGTGACCTCGTCAACACGCGGTCTGAGGCTCACACACCCTTTTCAACTTTAGAGCAAGAACGGGCGTTTCAAATACTGATCTATATTTGTACACAAGTGTTCTATGAATCGTCCCAAACCGCACTGACTTCAGTTTCGTTCTGATATCGGTGCCTGTCCCCGTTCACAGACTCCTGCAGACACCACACTCACTCAGAGACATCCATCATTGTAGAACTGCGCCTGCGTTCTGTCTCTGGTGGGAATTTTAATCATGTGTTAACTTCAGCCCAGCCCCTTAATTCCAATTGCTTGGTAGAACAAACCCTGGCCATTGGTCCTCGTCAACTCCATCTTTTCTCGTGCCAATTGCGATCTGGTCCATGCACAGTGTTTCCTCGGTCTCTGATCTCCAGGAATCAGGGTGATGTTCACCCTGAAGTAGAGAAGCGATGTGTCCAACCGCTCTCTTCAATGCTTAACAGATATCTCATAGATGCAGAACACAATCTCCAGGACAATTGGCTTTACCGTCAGGTAGGTAAAACAATGACTGCAGATTTTGGAAATCAGATTCTGGAGTAGAGTGGTGCTGGAAAAGCACAGATGTTCAGGCAGTATCCGAGGAGCATGAAAATCCTACGTTTCGGCCAAAAGCCCTTCATCAGGAATACAGGCAGAATGCCTAAAGGGTAGAGAGATAAATGAGAGTAGGGTGGGGGTGTGGAAAAAGTAGCACAGAGTACAATAAGTGAGTGGGAGTGGGGATGAAGGTGATAGGTCAGAGATGAGGGTGGAGTGGATAGGTGGAGAAGAAGTTAGGCTGGTAGGACAGACAATTGGTACGGTGCTGAGCTGGACGTTTGGAACTGGGATGAGGTGGAGGATGGGGAAATGAGGAAACTGGTGAAGTCCACACTGATGCCCTGGGGTTCCGAGTCAGAATATGAAACGGCCGTCCTCCAGGCGACGGGTGCTAAGGGAGCGGCGCTGAAGGAGGACCAGGACCTCCGTGTCCTTGGCTGCCTGGGAGGCGGAGTTGAAATATTGGGCCAAAGGGCTGTGTGGATGATTGGTGCAGCTGTCCCAGAGATGGTCCCTAAAGCGTTCTGGGAGGAGGCGTACAGTCTCCCCAATGTAGAGGAGACCGCATCGGAAGTAATGGATACAATAAATGATATTGGTGGATGTGCAGGGAAAACTTTGATGGATGTGAAAGGTTCTTTTAGGGCCTTGGATGGAGGTGAAGGAGGAGGTGTGGGCGCAGGTTTTGCAATTCCTGCGGTGGCAGAGGAAGGTGCCAGGACGGGAGGGTGGGTTATTGGGAGCGTGGACCTAACCAGGTAGCCACGGAGGAAACGGCCTTTGCGGAAGGTGGAAAGGGGTGGGGAGGGAAATACATCGTTGGTGGTGGGGACTGTTTGGAGGTGGCGGAAATGTCGGCAGACGATTTGGTTTATGCGAAAATTGGTAGGCTGGAAGGTGAGCACCAGGGGCTCTTGTCCTTGTTATGGTTGGAGGGATGGAGTCTGAGTGCGAAGGTGCAGGATGTGGACAACGTGCGTTGGAGGGCATCTTTAACCATGTGGAAAAGCAAATTGCTGTCTCTAATGAAGAAGACCGTCTGGTGGGTTCTGTGTTGGAACTGGTCCTCCTAGGAGCAGATACAGCAGAGGCGGTGAAATTGGGAGAATGGGATGGCATTTTCGGAGAAAGTAGGCCGGGAAGAGGTATAATCCAGGCAGCTGTGGGAGTCAGTGTGTTTGTAAAAAGGTCGGTGTTAAGTCGTTCGTCATTAATGGAGATGGAGAGGTCCAGGAAGGGGAGGGATCTGTCAGAGATAGTCCAGATAAATTTAACGTCAGGGTTGAATGTGTTGGTGAAGTTGATGAATTGCTCAACCTCCTAGCGGGAGCATGAGGTGGCGCCAATGCAATCATCAATGTTGTGGAGGAAGAGGTGGGGAGTGACACTGGTGCAACTACAGAAGATGGACTCGTCTATGTAGCTGGTGTAACTACGGAAGATGGACTGTTCTACGTAGCTGGTGTAACTATGGAAGATAGACTGTTCTACCTACCAGTTTAACCAGGGAAGATGGACTGTTCTATACAGTCAGCCGCAACAACGGTTAACGCAAAACACAGTATGGCACCATTCATTTCCCAACGTGAAAATATCTGACGGTTCTCAGAATGGATCACCAGACCCGAAAGCCGAACTCTGATTTCACTTCACAGATGCTGCTCGACCTGCTCAGCTTGAGCAGCTTATTCCGGTTTTGTTTATGAATACATGCCTTGTCAGTGTCCTGACAGAAACAGAATGACCTCCACTAACAGGTCTGCAGCAGGGTGGGAGCAATGATGTGACTCTGCTCCAGGGGAGGAATGACGAAGCATACAGGGAACACAGCTTTCCACATTAACACACTAATGAACACAAAAATTACTTTCACCTCACACCATACAACCCTGTCCCGTGATAGCGTGAATCGCCCTCTGAAGGTAGAGGTGAAACAGTCTTCAGAGGAACCCTGAGGGTCTCTGACACTTTGAGTGGAGACCAAAATCTTCTCCACAGTGAGAGTAGGGATTTACAAAATCTAACTGTAACCTGTTATGGAAGTTACAAAATCGACTGGTAGAAGGACTAGGAAGCATCTGGATTTCTAATTGGCACCTACCAAGTGAATGCACGGATGAATTGACAAAATGCTCAGTTTTATCTCTAAAAGAGACCCAAAATATAAAAATTGAAGCGCTCAGCAGCTCTTGGTCATTCTAATATCTCGAGAGCCAGATCGACTTTTCATTCCATGCTGCAAAAACGGCAAGTTAGATTTTGCAGCTTTTGTCAATGAACAAAGTAACACTGGTGCAAACATTACAATACTGAAGTTGCAGAACATCATATATTTCAGTGAGGTGAGCTTCCTTCAGATGAACTGTGACTATATGCAGGCCATACGGTCATTCCTTAAAACAACCTGTAGCAAGTATCAGGAGAACGTGAGGACTGCAGATGCTGGAGATCAAAATGGAAAAGTGTAGTGCTGGAAAACCACAGCAGGTCAGGTAGTTTTGAGCAGAAGGGTAATCGTTATTTCGGGCATAAGCATTGAAGGGCATGAGCGAACTTGCTCTGCTTTTCCAGTGCCACACTTTTCGACGGAGATAGATCAGCAAATGCTGACTGTCAATCCATACTAGGAGTGACGAAGTTGGTGTGCAATGGCCAAAGTTAGTGCGTAACGAGTATCCGTAGTAATGACAGTGAACAGGGTAGGGAGTTTCCTATAGTGCTGGGAAGTGTTCATTCTGAAGCTGTCTCAACCGCAACAAAGAGCGTTCATTTATCTCTTTCCCATTATGAACGACCTGTAATGTATTCCTCATTTTGTTTTGGTTTCTCATTTTAAACTGTGGGTCTTTGCTTTCAGGCTTTGATGGATAGCCTGTCTCCCACGGCTTTTTGAAATACTTTTGATGGATCCTGGCGAAGTTGCTGGACTGTGTCCTGCTGTTAATTCAAAATAGTCCACTGTCCACCAATAGTGAAAATAGTGAATGTTACAAGTGGGTGATTCAGGTAGAAGCACAGAATTGGTGAAGTACATAAGGAAGTCATTTGTGTCTGCACCGGCTCGCAGAATGAAATTCTCACTCAGATCAATTCTCCCACTAACCCTGTATATTGTTTCTTCACAGCGAACAGACTAATCCCCTAAATGAATATCTTGATTCATATACTCAGATGTCAGGATATGTTTTGTCCTGGATGGAGTTGAGTTTCTTTCGTGTTTTTGCTGTTACATTCATCTAAAAAAATGTGAAAAATTCCATGATATTCCATGGGTTATTAAGAAAACATATGGTGTTTTGGCTTTCATTAACAGGGGGATTGAGTTTAAGAGTCCTGAGATCTTGTTGCAGCTCTATAAAACTTTGGTTAGGCTGCACTTGGAATACTGCGTCCAGTTCTGGTCGGTCTATTATAGGAAAGATGTGGATGCTTTGTAGCGGGTTCAGAGGAGTTTTACCAGAATACTGTCTGGAATGGCGGGTTTAAATTATGAAGAGAGGTTGACTGAGCTCGGACTTTTTTCATTGGAGAAAAGGAAGAGGATAGGGGACCTAATTTAAGTATACAAGATAATGAGAGGCATAGATATAGTCGATAGCCAGATACTATTCCCCAGGGCAAAAATGACTAACACGAGGGGTCATAGTTTTATGCTGGTTGGAGGAAAGTATAGAGGGGATATCAGAGGCGGGTTCTTTACACAGAGAGTTGTGAGAGCATGGAATGCGTTGCCAGGAGCAGTTGTGGAAGCAAGGTAATTGGGCAAGTTTAAGAAACTACTGGACATGCAAATGGTCACAGAAATTTGAGGGTGCATACATGAGGATCAGTGGTCGGTACAACATCGTCGACTGAAGGGGCTGTTCTGTGCTGTACTGTTCTCTATTCTATGTTCGATATTCCTGACTCATGCCATATGGATACTGGGCAGGCTTTGAGGAAGAACGTCAGCAGCCAGAAGGCAACCTGTTATAGTCCAACATATCGATTTAAAATCACAAACTTTCGATGTCTGTGTGCTTCCCTTCACTTCACAGAATGCGGAACCAGCGCTTTCACAGATTATGATTTCAAATACACCTGTTTGACAATAACCTGGTGTCATGTGACCCGACTTTCCACCCAATCCAACACTGGCACTCCCACATCTGCTTTGTGGAGTTACTGCAGTTTTCCAAGACTCTGAACTCTTGTAGTCACAGAGTATGTACGGTTTATTCGGTTCGGGTTTGGATGATGTAAACAAGAAACGTGCACATGGTGGAGGATTCAGTGATGAAAATGCACTGAAATGTGAATGTAAGATGTTTCGATCACTTACTTTTGTAGATGAATAGTGCCCGGCAAAATTGTCTGTAATGAGTCCCACTATTAATCTTGTCAAGGTCATGCACCACATTGATTAAATAAATAGTCAGAGACTGGAAACTAGTGGATTGCGCTGAGCATTGTATAATCAATGGGGCTGTCCCCACCTCTGACATTCTGATATAGCCAAGTTCAATGATGAAGTAGTTGAAGACGTTTGAGCCGAAGACACCGCCCTGATGAATTCCTGCACTGATGTTTCAGGGCTAAAATGTTTGGACTCCAGGAAGCACAATCATTATTCTTTCTGTGAAGGATAGCTCCAACTTTTCACGCTGATTCAGATTTTCTCATTTATGCAACACCCATCCAAAGCTGCCTTGATATAACGGGCTGTAAAGTCCCAGCTCCCTCCCAGTGCGTGAAATTGCTTTGCAGTGAGTTGAGATAGGTTTTCGAACGCAGTCTGACAATGAGAGTAACTGATTGGCTCTTCTCACTGTGAAATTGCTTTGGTATCAGCAGATTGGTTAACTGTAGTTTAGATGAGAAGAAACATTTCTTTCCGTAATCCTCGCATTTCCCAAAACAAACAACAGATCAGAATCTAACAGTCAGACAGTCATACTAGTCTGAATTTTGAACATGCAAAGGAAAAAAAGACACTGTTACCTTTAGGGGGAAGACATTCATATGTTCTAAATGTGGACAACGCTTCAGTGGATTATCAAGGCTACCAGAACATAAATGCACTTACAAAATAGGGAAATCCTAGATTCCCCTCTGCACATTGAAGCATAGAAAATCCTGACAGTGTGAAAGAGGGTCACGCACAACTGAGAAATCCTAGTTTCCCAACTTGACAGGAAAACATAGAAAATCCTGAGGAAACCCACGCAAACACAGGGAGAATGTGAAAACTCCACACAAGCAACGGCGGTTGGAATTCAAATGGGCACCCTGGCACTATTAGGGAACATTGCAAACTACTGAGACACTGTACGGTACCTAAATACTGTTGATGTCCAGTGTGTTTTGTTAATCAGAAATCTGAAACAAATGAAAAAGAAGTATGGGAGAACACATAAAAGCCTAGAGGCGAGTTGTGAAATGCAGCTGAACAAAACTGGAAATGTGTGGGGCTTATTGGAGGAGAACATTCTCATGAAAGCTGCTGAATTGTTATCGAAACCCAACTCGTTCACACACACCAGCTGGTGACCCGCCACTCCAGCACTTTCTCCAGCCCCGGCCCTCATTCACGCCCACTGGTTGGAGGATCAGTCTCTTCTAGCTCAGTCGTCCATTTACCACATTGGTTGGAGGACCAGCCGTGACAACGCAACACAACACTCTGTCCATCATGCACTTCCATTGGCTGGAGGACCAGCTATCCCTCTGATGATCCAGACACATCCCTGTCAGTTCCAACAGCAATGATGCCAATGCGCTCCAACATGCACTGATCACCCAGAAAGCCTGGAACAGCAGTAAGAGCGTTTTCACACTCGCCTTGAGCTCTGGATATGTGAGCAGTCAGAGACAGAAGCAGGAACCTAATCTGAGACAAACTGCAGAATTAATCAGATGAAAGTTAATCTCCATTTAGCAGGATTCTGCATTTGCAGAACTGCTGGCTAATCTTCAGTCATGGAGCAAACAGTTGACTGTAATCGAAAAATGCGCGTTGGAGTAACTCAGGAGGTGGAGCAGCAGGTTTCCAATTCACTTACTGTTTGTCAGAAATGATAATATTTCTGTTAATTAACATGGTAGATTCTGCTCTCGTGCACATTTTCATCAGATGTTGGTAAAGCTGGTTGCTTATTTGGCACGATATCTCAGTGGTTAGTATTGTGGCCTCGCAGTGCCAGGGCCCTGGGTTTGATTCTATCCTCTGGCAACTGTCTTTCTGGAGTTTGCAAATTCTCTCCGTGTCTGCGTGGATTTCCTCACACAATCCAGAGATGCGCAGGTTAGATGAATTTGCCATGCTGAATTGCCCATAGTGTTCTTGGATGTGTACGTTGGGGGCATTTGTCCTGTGTAAAATTAGGCAAACAGGGGAGGGGAATGGGGTTGAGTGGCTTACATTTTAGGTCAGTCATTGTCGAGTTGATGAACCAACTGGCCTGTTTGCACAGAATTCAACACGAGGTAAAATCCATTCGATTTTGAAAAAAGTGGCACTGGAAAAACACAGCGGGCCAGTCAGCATACGAGGAGAGTCTACATCTCGGGCACAAGCCCTTCATCAGGAATGTCATATGCTGTGCTTTCTCCAGCGTCACATTTTCAACTCTAACTTTCCAGAATCTGCAACCTATCTCCACAAGCAGAGTACGAACCCGCCCTGATTTGTAACCATTTTGCGTGATATTTCCTGATTGCATCTCTCTCTATTTTCCTGTCACTCTATCGCTTATCAACCTCAATGTCCCAACATTGTAATCTGAAACACAAGCAAGGGCTGGAGTATACAGTTAATGAGGTAAAAACAATTACTGCAGATGCTGGAAACCAGATTCAGGATTAGTGGTGTTGGAAGAGCACAGCAGTTCAGGCAGCATCCAAGGAGCAGCGAAATCGACATTTCGGGCAAAAGCACTTCATAAAGAATAAAGCTTTATTCCTGATGATGGGCTTTTGTCCGAAATGTCGATTTCGCTGCTCCTTGGATGCTGCCTGAACTGCTGTGGTCTTCCAGCACCACTAATACAGTATACAGTTAATGGGAGACCCTTGGGTCGTGTTGTAGAACAGAGGGCGGTCGGGTTCCAATTAATAATTGTTGAAGTTTGCGCCACAGGGTAGTAAGAAGAGGCGTTGTATACGATTGCCTCATGGTTCAGTCCTTTGAGTGTCGGAGTTGGGAAGTGATGTTTTGTTGCCTGGTCTTTGGTGAAGACTATCCTGTAAAAAAATGTATTCAGTTCCCATCACACTGTTACAGGAAGGAAATTCTTAAGCTGGAGAATGTTCAGAAGGCATCTTTTCACTCGAGCATAGGAAGTTGAGAAGCGACATTAAAGAACTGTATAAAACAATTAGCGTCATAAAAGTGTTAATGTTTCTGTCTTTTTCTGAGACTAAGGGATTTTCGAGACGAAGATCGCATAATTTTAAGGTGAGAAGAGACAGATTTTAAAAACACAAGGGGCATTTCTAATACAGATTGCTTCACGTGTGGAATGTATTTCCCATGGAACTGGCGGATGTGGGCGCAACTACTACCTTTAAAGTGTATTGCAATAATTACATCAATGGGAAAGGTTTGGAGGGACATGTTTAAAGAGGGGACAGATGGGAGTAATTTTGTTTGGGGCTTTGTTTAGCACAGACTGGTTGGACAGTATGTTCTGGTTCCTTGCTGTACGACGATGATTACATAAATTGAGAAAGTGACTGCATGATATCTGATCTCCATCTGCCTTTCACCTGAAATGCACCATCCATTGATGTTAAGGGAGGAACTCATATTATTGCCAGAAAACGTGCTCCAATTGGTCAGCTGGCTACATTGCAACATCGTTTACGTTCTCTGCCAGAGAAAGTGTTCGAAATCTAATCACAGTTTCAGGGGAAACTGAAACACATATGGAGCTATGAATTGAATAATTGCTAATGTTTAGGTCGCATTAAAGAATTGCAACAGCATTGTTAATGGTTCAAATCTGAAAGAAGAGAGACACTTAGTAATGAAAGACCATTTCAGACACACTCACCCACACACATACGCTACATTATCAACATGTGAATGGGGAAGAAATTACTTTGTTACAGTGGCATAGCAGCACAAGGCCGGAATGACTGGGAAGGGCATTGAGCGGGATTTTGGCCTGAGGGTGACAGGTCTGTGAGAAAATCATAACAGGAACAGCCTTTGTTCCATCTTTCCATGTTTCGAGAGAGTTGAGCTGGTGAGTATTTCTGAAGTCTCTGTCACTATCGTTGCAATATAGATGAATTGAAACTCCCAGTGGTTTTAGATTATACCACTTGTTCTATCACTTCCCCTTTCTCCGACTCCCTGTTTCAGGAGCCAGGGTCTGGGGCTCTGGTGGATTCGCGACTGTGGCCAAAATCTGTGCTGCTTTGCGTGTATAAAGGGCGGTTTGGTACTGGGTGATAATGGCAGATACTTCAACCAGAATGTGCGGGAGGGTAGAATCTAATCTCTCTCCATCAACAGGAAACAACACACCATAAGGTTTGGGGTAGTTTCTTTGAAGCAGTATGGACTGCGGAAACCTGACTGAGATGAATACAATTCTGAGAGACACACGCAAGGAAGACAAAGATTAATCTTTCAGATTTCTGCTGGAATCAATACAGGGGTATAGATATATGGTAAGGTTCAGGACGTCTTGAAGAGATGTTGAAGCTGTCTTTTTTTTCCCTTGTGTAATTGTTGGAATCTGAAATCCATTGTCTCGACATGGGTAGTAGAGACGGAAAGTCTCATACCATTTCAGAACAAGATACATGCATAATTGTGATACCATTACAGACACAGGAATGGACGAAATGCTGGAAATGGTAGAAACTAGGTGAACAGTTCAGGTCACCGATTAAAGGCATGGAGAGCGGGAGGGACGGTGAAGAAAGGGAACGAGGGTTGAAAGGAGGGTTAGATTCACTACTAAAATGTTAGATATTGCGAATTCGGGGGAGAGCCAATGTAGAAGTAAAAAGATAAAAGAAATGCCTGGTTGTGGTGTCAAAGGGACATTAGTAATCCTGAATATAGTGAAAGGACAGTCAGGAAGACACATACAGACAGAGGAGCAGTTGAAAAGAATTTCGCCAGAGATGAGGAGATATTCTTTTCACTCAGAGAGTTGGGAGCCTGTGGATTTTTTTTTTTGCAACAGTAAATGGCTGAGCCCAAAGTGACCTTTGCATTTTTCTCCAAGGAGTTAGTAATAAATCCGAAATCTGAAACAATGTCAGAATGTGGCCAGAAAGCTGGAAGACAGTATGGTATAGTCGAGCATTCTCGTACATTTTAATGATTTCCAAGTTTCTGAAATAACCTAGGCAATGTGGAGGAATGCTCGGGTATAGCCGAGAAGGACGGACAATAGCAGTGTGTGGGAATCACTGCGAATGGAGTAGGGAAAGGTTCAGACAATGGGTAATGTAGAGAGGGCTACCATTCTGCACTGTATCTCACCAGACAGCATGATGCCCACCAAGGTCAATCAGCCATCACCAGTCAGTGTTTAGAGTGTCATGGTTATGGAATCCGGCATTCTCCCCACAACCCCCACCCTACCAGGCGCTGGTTCCAGTTAAACATGTCTTGGACTGTCCGCTACCGGGCAGGGCCTGGGACAAGGTTCAGAAAGCTCCCAGTTCAGTGTATGTAGATCAATGAGCTCGGCGAGGTTGGGCCGCTTGCTTGTCGCCTTTTTACTGGAGTTGTGTGGGTGAGTGTTTAAAAAAAATCTGCCAGCCCATCCCTGGAATGTATCTTCTTATTCCCTGTAAGTGCGACGTCATCTTGCTTCTTCTTATCCTTCATGATTTTCCCAATCCCAGTGCCAGGCTTCAGGCTCCAGGGTCAGTGATGGGGGTGAGCGCTGCTTGCAAGATTGTTTCTCTATGGAGCAGCTTAAGCGCGAGTGGTGATCGTGAAGAAACTGCTTTGATTGTGCCAGTGGCATTGCGAAATGAAGATGTGCCATTCAGAAACGTGTGGGATTCTTTCAGCTTCATCTCCTGTGATGATCCTGGGTAATTGATTCTGATGTTCTCGGGGACGTTGATAATAGTGATTCTCGTTTCTGAAGATCAAGAAGTCGAACGTCATTTCAGATTTCGAAAAAAGAAGATTAGTTTGTAAGTGCAATAAAAACCGTAATTGCACTCGATCCGTTAATGCCATAATCAGTAATCAGGCAGATTATCAATTGCACCATTGGCCGTGTGCAAGATAAGCCTTGCATGCTCCAGAGATGCGATGATAACACAGAGATGAGCAATAGCAGTGATGTTCACATGTTGAACAACAGTAAAAACAATCACAGTTACTGTTTCATTCCAATGGCCTTGTTCTTTGCGAATTGGCGAGTTTTTAAAGCAAATACGTTTGTCTTCATGATGCTTCCATTCACGCTTTTCAATGGGATCTGGGAAATATAAACCTCACCTGCATGCTTTTCCTCCATAACTCGAGGTAAATTCAAGCGAAATCACAACATCGTCTATTCCCAATAATTTTGTAACGTTTAGATTACTTTAATGTGCGTTTGCAGAAAACGAGCTGAAAATCCCATCCTGCATTTTAACCCAGTGCAGTGTCAGCCAGATGTGTCTGATTAAAATGGCTGAGTACGTTTTCCCCAAAGCCTGATGTCGCAATGCTCTCTGCTTCATGTCAATAGAAGCTTCTCCAGGTGATGATTTAGTTCCTTGCCTGATGTCCCAATGCTCCCTGCTCTATGTCAATAGGACCTGCTCGAGGTGTGGTTGGAGGTGTGAGCCTGATCGCCCAATGCTCACTGATCTATTTCAATAGAAGCTGTTCCTGGTCAGTTAGGTGTTCCCAAACTCATGTCGCAATGGAATACACACTGCTGCAGATGATCATTTATTCCAATTGCCAGATCCGGAGTCAGAGAAATTGCGTTGTGCTGCCCAGAAAATACAACGGGAAATGGCGATGGGGATGAGTGCACAAATGTGGATCTCGACTGAGTCAATCGGTGAATGGGAGAACCTTCTCTGACAGCTTGCAGGTGCGTGAAAGACTGAGCCGAAGAGCTACAACCTCACTTGGAGCAGCTTCTCGTGAGATTACGCAGAGAGAATTGGGAGAACAGGCTGTGAGCTCCGAACTCACCTGGAGCAGCTACTATTGACATGGAGCAGGAACCACGAAGTATGTGCTGAGAAGACGCTGGAAGGTTTTTTTTTAACACGCAATATTTTTCGAGGTGATTATTTCGCTCTTCGAAGACCCGCCCCCACATATCTCTGTGCTTCAAACTCACCCATTCTCAGAGATATCCCTTCCCCTAAGAATAATTAATGTCCTTTACGTCACCTCTCCTAGTTCAGATAGGCGATGCAACACCTAACTCTCACATTGACATCAGTGTGTACTGCTGTGGACACTGTTCCTGGGTGAACGTGCCCCGGTCCCCCTATCCAGACTTTCAAACAAGTCCAACATTTCCATGCTGCTGTTATGAGATTGATTCTCAAGTCGCAGCTTTTACTGACATGTACCAGAGATTATTTGAGCATCAGGCTCAGGAAATTGAGACACGGCAGTATTCAGCAGAAGATAATCTATTGGAAAAAAACAACAGCTTTGACTTTCTGTATCCTTAATTTCAATTATTCATTCACCTCTGGCTTGTGTATTGTGTGGAGTTTCACATTATATCAGGTAGTTGACAGCACTGAGAACGGTGCTGAAGAGATTTACGAGGATACTGTTCATTTGAACTGTTTCAGTTTCGAAGAGAGAATGGACAGACTGGGGCTTTTTCTTTAGAGCTGGGAAGATTGTGAGGAGTCATGACTGTGATGTAAAACATACTGAGAGATATGGAGAGGTTCGACTAATACTTACCTTTCATCATGATCGATACCCAGGCGGCATTGATTTAAGATAAGAGGCAGAAAGATTTGAGTAGAAATGCAGTAAAAGCTTATTTTCCGGGGGGTGATTGAATCTGAAGCTCACTGTTTGAAATGGGCAGAAAGGCAGGAATCCACATAAACTTCAGAGGCATTCAGATTGAATTTGTGGTGCACAGGCATACAAGGTTAAGCGATGAGAAATGGGTAAAGGATAATCAAGCCTTTGTTTTTGGCAGCAGCACGTTCAAGGAGTTTGATGGTTTTTACTCCATTCGTGCATCGCTCTTCTCCAGTCATCACTGATAATTCAGTGGTTTGTATTCGAGGCTTCGCAGGCCGTGGTTTTCGCCGGATTCCCGAACAGGGAAAGAGAGATATTTGTTAATGAAAACGATAACAGCAAAAAAAAGAGCATTAGTAACGGGGAGTCCTTTCAATGCCTCGGATCAATTAATGGCACCGAGAACATCAGAGTCAATGTCCCAGCCTCTCAAAGAAGGGAAAGGTTCCTCGAAAGTCCCGGCACAGTTGGACAGTTGATCATTTGGTCTCTTCAGGTTCGCTTTCCAAAGTGTTTCTGAATATTCCCAAAGTTGAGACAGGGCTATTTAGTTTCTTTCCTGTCATTCCCAGGAGTGGCAGTGATTGGGTAACAGTGTTTGGGAAATGGAAAGACGCCCACGACCAACGTGTGGGGCGATTTCAGATTTACAATCTGCGATGACGCCAGGATATTGACTCTGGTATTCTCAGGAACATTTACAGAAAGGATTCTCATTCCTGTAGTCCAGGACATCAAATATATTTTCCGTTTAATACTTCCGAAAAAAACAACGTATAAACAAATTCCACGTTGCCCTCGAGTAATGTTAGATTCAAAACTACAATCGCCAGATCCACAAACAGGCGACTGGTCCATTGTACAACTCGCTCTGCCCAGAGACCAAACACCTATACTCTAAGGCCGGGAATTTAACATGCACATGAGCAACGACAGTCATATTTTCAGGAAGAACAGCCAGGAAAGATAATTATTGTGACTGCTTCATTCCAATGCCGACCACTTTTTGAATCAGCGAGTTTCCTAATGAAAACACATTTGTACTGATGAAGCTTCCATTTACCCTATGTCTGCTTAGGCATTCAACGGTTCCACCGCTGTTCTGAATAACTTCAAATCCACTTTCCTGATTTTCCTGGAAAACATG
The DNA here is from genome assembly GCF_047496795.1 of Chiloscyllium punctatum. Classification (NCBI taxonomy): domain Eukaryota; kingdom Metazoa; phylum Chordata; class Chondrichthyes; order Orectolobiformes; family Hemiscylliidae; genus Chiloscyllium; species Chiloscyllium punctatum. Next base: position 20,595,382 of record NC_092757.1, on the reverse strand, counting down.
AGGTAAACTCAAGCCGAATTGCATCGTGTATTCTGTTTAATTTTTGGGGTTCAGATCCCTTTATTGACCTGTACTAGATTGCAGGAAATTGAATAATATGAAAATTAAAAAGTCACTTTGATCACTTTAACTCGGTGCAGAGTCAGCCATATTACCAAGGTCACATAGAGAAAGAGGATAGCTATAGGATGTGAGGGGAAAGATATGATAGCGACTGAAGTGGCAACTTTTCCACGCAGAGGATGGTACGTGTATGGAAGAAGCTGTCAGACGAAGTGGGGGTGCCTGGTACAATTGTAACATTTAAAAGGCATCTGTATGGTTATATGAATAGGAAGGATTTGGAGGGCTTTGGACTGGGTGCTTGCAGGTGAGTCGAGATTGGGTTGGGATGTCAGGTCGGCGTAGATGGGTTTGACTGAAGTCCCTGTCTACATGCTGTACATACAGATGACTCTAGGACTAAAACATTACCTCTGTTGTTCTCTGTTCAGATACTCCTCCACGAGTTGAAAATTTTCAGGAGTTTTCTATATGACTGAGACCATTCCCTCAATTCACAAATGTTTGTCCTGATAAAACCTTTTCATTTCAGAACAAAGTAGCCGACTTTCCTTGCTCCCAAACCTGATGTCCCAATGCTCCCTTCTTCTTGTCAATAGAATCTGCTCTCAGTGAAGTGGGTGCTTCCAGCCTCGGCATTTCACGCGCCTCGAGACCATGAGGTAAATATCTCGCTGTCAGCGATTGTATCACTGCAGCCACATCTGCCCGCTTGTCCACATCCCAATTTCAGTTCGAGTTTTGGTGCTGTGTCACTCAGTATGTCTGATTATTGTCTGGGAAATGACATTTTTTGATAATGCACAGAAGATTGCTTTCTGAAGATTTTGGTGAAGTAACCATTGTTAAATAGCTTTGATGTAGAGAGATATATTTCAATAGTACCTTCTCACCGTCACTTTGACGTTTTTTCTGAATTCTATCAAGCTTAATCTTCAACAAACTCAATGATGGAATCTCCCCAACCTCTGCGGACATCAAAGGTAAAGGTTAAGCCCACTCTGAGTTCCTGAATTTGTTTTTCATATGATTTATAAACAGCAATGTTCCAATAATGATGACTCGACAATATCTCACTCCATCCAGTCTCAGGAGCCATTTCCCCCAATTCGCATAATTCTCTCTCTCTTGTCCAATGCCATAATCACGCTGTCAAAACGTCGATTGGGTGGCACAGTAGCAAAGTGGTAGCGCTGCTGCATCACAGCGCCAGAGACCCGGGTTCAATTCCCGCCTCAGCGGACTCTCTGTTTGGAGCTTGCACGTTCTCCCCGTATCAGCGTGGATTTTGTCCCCCAATCCAAAAATGTGCAGTTTAGGTGAATTGGCCGTGCTAAATTACCAGTAGTGTTTGGTGAAGGGGTGAATGCGTCTGGGTTGGTTGTGCTTCGGCGGGCCGGTGTGGACTTGTTGAGCCGAGGGACCTGTTTCCACACTGCAAGTAATCTAATCAAAATGATACATTATCACATGGAATAACAATCAGAATTGCGTTTGTCAGGTAGAACTCGTTATTAACATATGCGTGATATCTGGCTGTCATGAACCCATGTTGCTTTTGGAGCATTGTTCCGACAGATTATGGACGATAAAAGTTCTCAAAATGTTTTACTGATATTGTAATGACAGATCAGCGTTTACCAAATGTATACACTTATCAGAAAATAGAAGCATGCTTGAATTCTGACAATCTTCTCGCATCGTGCAATTTCCATAACAGTTTGAATGATTACACTCAATCGATATACCATCTCGAAAACCTTTTCGCTCAGAAACCCTAATATATATGCCGTTTAGAACGCCTAAGTTTTAAAAGTCATTTTGAATTATAGTAAAACCGTATTGATTTAGAAGCGGTTAACTGGTGTTATTTGTTTAGTGAATATTATTAAGGTTATTCCGCGTGGATTCTAAAGTCGAGGATTAGCCCCTTCTATATTTAAGGCAAGCATTTCAATACGTTATTCAACAGTTTGAACCAGAGCCTCACCGCCTGCATGAATAGTAATCAGCAGCACTGAGAGGGGGTAGGAGAGATTGGAATCAGAGAACGTTAGACTGGAGTAATATGATAGTGAATCAGAATCCGAGAACAATAGAGTGGAATGTTCCAACAATGGACATGAGTTTGTTTGAAGAACATCATTATCTTTCTCAGCCTTGGATATCATTAGCATCGTGGATCCAGGATATTGTTTGGGTCATTCAAGGTGGTTACTATCCTATCCTTGCTGTAGTCGGTGTTCCTGGTAAGACCCTTTATCTGTTAAAACAAGTTGAAATGATTTACTACTCCTGATACATACATATTGGAAAGGTGGTAGACAAGGTTTTCAATTCAAATCAAAATTTCCTTACCTTACAAATTATAGCTAACAACTTAATATTTGCAATTTACTCACTGGAATGCGAAGTGATAACAGATTGTTGTTAAACTCCATGATCCTTATTCCCCTGCACAGGTTTACATGTCCACATTTTCCCCATTCAGCAACCTTGTCCAGGGCCAACATCAGGATGTCCCAGTCTCCATATTATCTTCTGTTGAACTGTTGAATCAACCTTCGTTTGTATCTTTGTAAAATTCAGATACAGCTGTTTCAAGTCCCTTCTTACCACACTTCCGTTATCAAACGATTGCACTTGAGATAGTAACTTCGTCTGTCCACAGAATCTGTCATGCGGGAAAGAAGCACATGGTGGTCAAGTCATTGACTCATAATTTGCAGCCATAGCATTATAATCTGTTGGTATCAGCACATCTGCTTGCTTTATGTCCTTTACGGAAGGCAATGGAGCATTCTTCCCTGGTCAGGTCTCTGGATGTCTGCAGACACACGGTAATGTGTTTTACTTTTGACTGTTGTGGGGAAGAGCTGAACCAGAACCCCAGATCAAAATAGACATAACACACTGTCCTGATCAGGGTGACTCACATCCTGTGAAAGAAGAACAAAAGGAAAGACAGCTGCCTTCCCCTAAATTTTCCCACTTTCTTCCAAGTCATTTCTATTCAGGAAGGTGGCTATTCCCGAATTCAGGTGTATTCTCTCTCTTTTAAATTCTTCCAGAGAGTGATATTCATATCTATTGATATCTCGGATGCTGGGTTTATTGATGCTGAAATATAGATGAAAGGAACATTTAAATTTCACGTCAGTCGGAGTGCACACTCAATGAATGGCTTTTTTTGTCATGACAAAGCAAGGGAGATCGCAAAGTGAGTGAAAAAGTATTGTGATCGACGGTTAAAGTGTGGCTGACATCGTATTTGGGGTATTATGGATCTTCTCTCCTGTATCAGAAATATGCTCCTTGCTACAAAGTGCAAACGAGCTTCACCAATCTAGCCCCTGGTATGATAGCACCACGAACAGTGAGTGAAGATTATGCTGTCGCGTTGTGAGAGAATAAGAGGTAATTGCATTGACTCTTGAGCGTGATGAAAAATCACTCGTTCAATCATAAACAGATATGGATAATGCGACAAATTCATGGCTTTTTTCAGTTGGGTTACATGATTCTGGATAGTTTTGTGCCTCTGAGAACGTTCCCCTCACCCACACCCACTCCCCATGGCGATGGAGAGACGAGGAGTCCAGCCTTTGAATTACCTCTCCCCGTATTAATACAGTGCAGTTGGTGTGTGCCCCTGCACTGAACATTATGTTATCCTCAATGCCGACAGCTGCCACAATACGTTCAATTTAAAAGGATTAAATATTCACACCAGCTTCTGACGTCCGTGATGAACATGGCTCTGCCGTCTCGGAGATGGAAGATGTCTCCTTCTGACTTGGCGCATATCATTTGGCTTCCCTCTCGTTACCAGCAAACCACGCTAAAGTATCCTGTGTTACAGGGGCAAAGGACACACGGAGAACATCATGGAGCAGTCAACCTGTGCAGTGTCTCCTTCATAGGTTTGTCATGTTGGAGCATCAATGTCATGCTCTGCTGTTGAATAAGTGTCTCGCAGGGCTGCATGGCCCTCTCCCCGTCCCATAGAACAGGTTCAAGAGCATGACCGGACTCGGCCTATTCCGGTTTCACAGATCAAGACACTGAATAGAGTAGTTCTCTTCCTGTGTTACAGGCAGGAGTATTGAATATATTGTCAATAATCTTGTTCAGTAGTTTCGATGGTCTGAATGGCTTCCTCATATTCGTGTGCAAGCAGTTTAGATGCCGAATGAGTTCCTCGTTTAATAGTGGAAGTGCCCGGCAGCGCTGTTATATGTATGTTCCCGACACTTTGACAGCACAAGCCTGAATGTTGTCCGTGTCTTGCTGCATATGGACACAGATTGTTTCTTGAACTGAGGGGTTGTGGAGAGCAAATTGTTGTGAACATCGTGTAATCTTCAGTTGTTTTGCACACTTCTGATCTTATGATTGGTGAAAGACATTGATGAAGCAGATGAGAATGATCCTGGCAAGGAAGCTACGCTGAGAGATGTGCTGGAACAGAGAGGATTGAAGTCCACCAACTCCGAACATCTTCCTTTGTCCTCTGAATGACTCCAGACCGTGGATAGATTGCGCCTGATGCCGTTTAAACTCAATTTATTCAGCGATCTCTGATATCACCCTGATGGACGATTGTCTTGGTTTCAGGGTTTTTTTTTACTCTTACCTGAGCCCCTGTGACAACCACTGTTGAGCAGAGAAATAGGTTTTCATACATGTTTGGGGCAAATTCTTCTCAAAGAGGGTAGTGAATGTCAGGTATTTTCTGTCAAAATAGTTAGTTGAGCTGGTTCACAGGACATATTGAATGAAGAGCGAGATGTGTGTTTGATCTGTTGGAGAGATGATGGGTGTGAAGAATTTGGGTATTAAACCGGACCTGATGTCAAAGTTTTACAGCCATGATATTACCAATGCCACAGCCGGATTCCGCATCCGAATATCATTCAGTCATTGAAAATGTAATGATTGCTGTTTTATAGGACGTTCAGATATCGAATGCTATAGTCACAGAGAGGCAGGTATATTGGGAGCAATATCTAGTTGAGGTATGGGGGCAAAACTCAAAGTGAATCTGGATCTGCAACATGACCAACAAATGAAACACAATCAGAGGAAACGCCCTGTGAAAAGACAGTTGGCGTCTTTTGCAACCAGACTTTTCCGACAAACACCAAAACGTGTGTGACAGTGTTGAGGGATTGAGTGATATCCTGTTTCAATGTGAAGCAGGTGTTTGGAGCAAGTGGCCTTCATATGTTCCCATGCAGGAGGTTTTTAGTGGCTGCATAGTGCATCGGACTGAGGAGCAGAAATGGGTCAATGCAAACTTTGTCACGGCTTACCCAGACACTAAGATCGTAGCTGATCTGATTGTGGTCTCAGCAGCCCTTTTCTGCCTGTCTACTATTTGCCTTCATTCACTTGTCTTTGAAATGATCAATGAACTCAACTTTCAATAAATGAAAACACCCAGGCACCACAGATTTCTGGGGAAGGGAATTCCCACTTGTACACCCTTTCAGAATTTCTTGTGCTTGTTCTGATTCATGCTGGAGGTCTGCTGATCGCTTTTGCAGCCCCACTGGCAACATTAAAATTCAAAGTTTCGTCATAAGGCCAATGATATAAGTTCAATTTGGATCATTTTCTTGTAATCCATAAGCCACATGCAGGCGCCTACATACATACATACATACATACATACACACACACACACACACATATACACACACATCTTAAGATAAACTGAAAAATGAAAACCTTCGAGAGTTTCATAATTGTATAATACATAACAAGTGGAAAGCCCCAACTCTTATTCTGCCCTCTGAGGTTCTTCTGCTCACATCAGCTGCTGATTTTGGGAATTGTTCCGAGAACGGAGGGATTGGGATGTATTCCCTTTGCTTCAGGCAGTGGAGAGATACTAATGAATCCTCATCAGAAATCATTCACGAGTGATAAACATGACTAAGGAATTTTCTGCTATCATACTTGGCTGTCAGCTGGAACAAAGAAAGAGTGAAGGAGCACTCGGCTGCTGCTCCTTTCTGTGTGTTGAAACACAGAATAACGTCAACTGAACACTGATCTGGACCATGTCCACGCTTCATGAACATTCTATGGAGTGTATGATTATTGACTATATGGAGGTGGTTAATTGCTATTTTCATACATAGCACCTTTCATTAGTGATTTTAAAAATCCGCTTCATAATTTGATGACATGTTTATAATACATGGTGTTTTCTTTTCAAAATCAGTTGATGTTTTTAGAATGTCTGTGTAAAATCAATACGTATGATTCCTAAAAAAAAATCCCTCGTTTCAGTCTCCCTGACAAGAGAAAATTTCTATCAACCTAATATATTTTTGTCAAATTTGTGCGTCGTTCATTTCTTTTCAAAAACCCAATCCTAATACAATTGAATTGAATCTACACTTTGAAATAGAATCAGTGGTAACAATATTATAGCTGAATAAATGCAACTGCAGAGACATGAGAGAAGAGCTGGATTAAATTGACTTGGAGAGGAGCCGAACAGAATGACACTGGTACAGCAATGGCAGGAGTTTCTGGAAGTAAGTAATTCGGGAGACACAGCAGAGATTCATCACGAGGAAAAAGAAGAGTGGTGCAAGGCGGACGATGCAACAATGGATGATTGTGATATCAGGGATATCGGATAAATAAAAAAGAATGCATATAACGTGGAAACCAGTGGATTGCAAAGTTTTCAAACACCAGCACAAGGCGAGAAAAAATATAAATAAGGCGGGCGAAGTTGAAGTGGGAGGGTAGATTGGCCATTCGTGAAAAGAAAGATTCCAAGAATTTCTTTCGAACTTTACAGAACAAAACAGCGGCAGAAGTTTCCAACCTTGGTCATTACAGCTATTTCTTCCATTCCTTCCCAACATTTCACTTGAACTCCACCTTGGGCGGTGGGGGGAGCTATCAAACAGGCTATTACTACTCTCAATGTCGGTATAAATGTTGTCCAAATTAGATAACACTGACAGACCAGCAACTAGGAGTTAGAAAATCATCTTCACTCCGAGCCTGGCCCAGGGAGAGGACGTATGGACATGCAGTGTCAGAATCAGACCGTATAAGTTACTGATGGTTATGACATGTGGCTTGGCCCCAGACTCAATACATATGCATCCTGGATGGACACTGGATGAAGAAATTAACGATTTGATTATCTTCTTCAGTACCTTGCATCTCACAAGTAACTCTCTAAAACTGTATCCAATAAATGTACCTTCACATTCACCAGTCCAAAAATGAAATTGTTCATCTCTGTGGATGGCCAGATATTAACATATGGGTGACCGAACAGAATATATCTGAATTAACCAGTAGCAAATAGCAAGCGAAGAATCATTTATATAGCTGAAATTGGCGGACTACGTCCTCTGTAAGTTATCACATACATACTCATCATACTGGTCCCCAGTTGAATGTAAGAATAACAATAAATGAATGGAACATTGCACGATAACTGCAGGTCATGGTTTGACTCCCCTCAGCAGTTTCCTGTTATCATACACCTTTCTCCCTCATACATCCATAAATTGAATAGAATCCAAAAACAGAATGAAACTTGCAACATAGAGCAGTACAGCACAATACGGGCCCTTCGGTCATCGATGTTGTGCCGGCCTTTTATCCTACTCTAAGATCAGAAGAACCGACATGCCCTTAATTTTACTAACTTCGATGATACTAACTTCGACTATCCAAGACACCTTAAATATCCCTAACATATCTGAATATACTAAAACCGTTGGCAATGCATTCCACTGACCTATCGCTCTCTGAGTAATGAACCTGCTGTGACAGCTCCCCTAAACCTCCCTCTGATAACCTAAAAATTATGTCCCCGGTGATACACATTACCGCCATCAGAAACAGCCCTGTTTCTCCACTCTATGCCCCTCAACATTTTGTACAACTTGTACCAAGTCACCTCTCATCCTTCGCTCCAAAGAGAAATTCACTAGCTCCCTGAACGTTTCTTCGTAATAAATGCCCTCCTATCTACGCAGAATCCAGGTAAGTCTCTTCTGCACCACCTCGAAAGCTTCGAAATCTTTCCTATTACATGCCAACCAGACGTGAATGCAATGTTCCAGATGTGATCGAATCAGAGCTTTATGTAGCTGCAGCATAACCTAGAGGATCTCAAACCCAAGCCCCCTGCTAATGAAAACCAATACACTATACACCTCCACAACAACTTTGTCAAACTGTCAAACCATTGCAAATTTGAAGGATCAATTGAGATGAACCCAAGACCCCTCTGTTCCTTCAAACTGCCAAGGTAGCAGCATTTAACTCTATATTCTGCATTCTAAGTCAATTTTCCAAAATAAAGCGCTTTGCACTTTTACAGAAAGAATGCTATCTGTCACTTTTCAGCCAAATTCTGCACTCTCTCAACGTCCCGTTGCAACCTACAACAGTCCTCCACACTATCCACAACTCCACCAACTTCCATGTTAGCCGCAAACCTACTAAACTACTCTTCCACTTCCTCATCCAAGACATTCGTAAAAGTCCAATTAGCAGAGGTCACAGAATAGATACGTGTGTGAACACTACTGCTCATCCAGCTTCAGGGTGAATACTTTCCATCTGCTACCACCTTCTTGAGACAGCCAATTTTATATCCAGACAGCCAAGGTTACCTGTGTCACATGTCTCCTTACTTTCTGAAAGAGCCTACCATTGGCTATCTTAACAAACGTCTTGCTATATTCCCAGAATACCACATCAACTGCTCTAACTTCATCAACGTGTTTTGTCACTTCTACAAAAAATTCAAGAAAGGTTGTGAGGCATGACCTGCCGCTGACAAAGCGATGCTAAATGTCTCTAAATCAACTATGCTTTTCTAAGTCATTATCTATCCTGTCTCTCAGAATCACCTCGAGTACTTTGCTAAGAACTGACGTAAGGCAGACTGTTCTGTAATTTCCAGGGTTATCCTTATTCCCTTTACTGAAAAATTGAATAATATTTGCCACTTTTCAATCATCTGTCTCTAATCCAGTGGACAGTGACAACACAAAGGTAACCATCAAAGGCATAACTTTTTCTACCCTCCATTACTTTAATCCTTGGATATATTCAATCTGGCCAAGGTAATTTGTCGATGCTTATTTTTGGACTTTAGTCAGTACTTCACCTCTATTTGTCTACTCCATTATGCCCTGCTCCAGCTACTGTTGGACTGCATTCCATTTCGGTGAAATGTACAGTACTGCTTTCCTGAGGAATCACGATTCCCAATATCCTGTCAATACTGGGTGACAAAAAGGGATGCCCCAATGCTTTCCTGAGGAAAAGCTAATGTCCAAATGTTTGACTCTCCTGCTCCTCGGATGCTTCCCGACCTGTGTGCGTTTCCAATGCCACACTTACCGACTCTGATCTAGAGCAAATGCAGTCCTCACTTTCTAAATTATACAGGTTTGACCCCTCTGCTCAATGAGCAGGGAATTCATCATGAAAACTCCTTGTATGTGGAGTAGCTGCTCAGTTCTGTAAAGTTGCATTTGATGAATACATGCTTTTTTCAAAGAATTTACAGTTCCAAAAATATTCATTCAGTCCCAGAGTTGCATTTTTGTTTCACGGATTGTGTAGCCTGGTAACAAACAGTGAATAAATGAAGAACTGAGTGGTACAGATTATTCAGGGTGTTATATTCCAGACTGGCTGCTATTGGCAGTACAGGAGAACAGGTAAAAGAGGAGATTTCTTTGCTTTATTAAGTAAGGAGTCGGTTACTACAGTCAGAATCGATGATATCTTGGAATGTTCTTCTAAAATGGCTTCGTGGACGGAGCATAGGATCATACCGATGACGGACACACGCCTATGGATGCATTAAAGACATCCAGTTTTATATAAATACAGGAGTTGATATATAACTAATTCACGAGACTTGTAACATCAATGGAAACATTAGTATACACAGGCATTTCAATTCCCATCATTTACTGGGGCAGTGATAACGTTTTAAGAGAGGAGGAGATGACTTATTATTTATTCTCGAGAACTTCGTATATTAACATTAGAAAAAAAAAACAAGGGTCGATGGAATGCTGTGGCCTTATTGTGGGGATGGAAATACAGCCAGGTGCTTCAGGCAGAATAGTCAGTGCATTTTGGACCAGTGACCGTGACATCATACCTTTTTTTAGGTTTGTTCAAGAATATACATAAAGAAAGTCTGAGAACTAATAGGCTTGCGGATTGTGTAGACATATTTTATTAAAATAAGACAGGATCTGGCCAAATCGCAGCTACTTCTGGTTAAAACGACAGCAGAACAGCCTCGGACTGGGGGGAGGGGCCGCATGGTCGAAATGGAATTGATGAGAGTGCCAGCTCAGCATGTTACACCGAAGATGAAATGTAGGAAAACGAGCCCAGAGAAACTTGGGTGTCCACAAATATTCAGAATGGAATGTACAAAAAGAATAAATAAAAGCTTAAGTAGTTAAAAAAGTGAACAATTCAGTGGTCTGAGAAGACTGTTGAAAGTGCATCGACACACTTTATAAAAACAAGTAGAGAACAAAGGGGCCGTGATAAAACATTTGGGGATAAGATTAACAAGAATCCAAAGATAGTCTCTTGCTTATTTATGGGGAAGTGACTGACAAGGTAAAGAATGGTGAGAATTCTGTACCGAGGAGGCAACCTGTGCACGGAACCACAAAATATCTTAATCAAGGACTTCATATGATCTTAACTTTGGAGAGCCAGTACTGGATTCAGTGAGAGTGATCGTGTGAACTTTGAGAAAATTGATGCCGAAGGTGAGGAACAATGCGCTTTTATGCAGGATAGAGTGTGGGAAAATCCCAGATCTGGATCAGATGTATCTTAGGATGTTGTAGGAGGTAAGGAAGAAAATAAAAGGCTCTGAAACTTTATTTTATTTTATTCTTGCGTCTGGCCGCAGAAGAGATGGGAAAAGACATGACAACATCAAATGTCGGTTCATCTTTCACTCAGAGTGCTTGAATTAAGACTTGTGATTAAAGACCACCAAGTCTCACATCACTGGGAGGGAAACAATTGTAGAAATCTCTGAACGCTGCTGAGGCTGGATCATAAAATATCTTCAAGTTTGAGAGAGACAGAGTATTAAACAAGGGTTATGGGGAAAATGCAGGGTTGTGGATTGGAAGGTTATCAGAATAAATGAAACCTAATTGAAAGTAAGGAGACACAGTGAGCAGATGAATGCATTGTTTCGCTACATGTTGACGTATTTATTTTCCAATTGTCCTGTGCTCACTGGAACATCAACCTCTCTCCCTGCGGAGTGAGGCACAGTTTGAAATTAATTGACGGATGCAAGTAATGCATACGTGCAGTTCTAAGAGCAGTAACGGGCCAGCAAAGGGCAACGACAACGTTATTGGCTGTTGGGATGGAAACTTGCATCAGCACAGTCACTGCAACCAGAGGTAAGACCTCAGCAAGACACCTTTTCACCTGGATTGAAGAAAACGTTGACATGGGCTCGGTAATAAGGTGCTGTTAAAGCCTACTATTATGCTCGTCTGAAAACGTCTGGTTTCGAAAATTAAGCAGATTCAGGCATGGTTAATACTTAGACGGGAGACGGTCTGGGAATACCAGGTGCAGCAAGCATAAGACTAAAACGCTGCATCACTGTTGTGTCTCCCTCCGTCCAGAACCAAAACTATGTGTGAGGAGTGTTTGCATGTGTGGTTGCAATACATTTTGTTGCATGAAGCCTTTAGGACGATTGCAACTGCTCAGAAAAACGCTCAGGTAAAGTCCTTTTAACTTTCTTCTTTCGTGTTACAGTATTTAAGATGGCACTGAGAGCAGTTGCACGTTCCTCCAGCAGAAAGTGGAAGCTCATGGAGACTTCCATCGTACCTGATCACCACACCGGTATGGGAAATGCACCCAGCAGCAGCTCCTGGGAAACTGTGTTGCGGAGCTGGAGTTGGAGCTACTGTACTCAGGATCAATCGAGATGCTGAGCGAATCATAGATAAGAGTTTTAGTGAGATGGTCACATCTATGGTACAGGCAGCGAGTAGCCAGATGACCACGAGGAAAGGCGAAGTATGCAGGAATCACAGGTGGCCATTCCCCTCGAGAACAAGTTCAACACTTTTGGGAGGAATGAACGTTCAGGAGAAAGCAACAGTAGTCAGTTTGGTGGCACTACAACTGGCTCTGGGACACAGCGGGAAAGGGACGGGTAAATAGGACTTTAGAGACAGAAGGATCGATAGTTTGCAGTAAGCAGACAGGAGAATCTATGGCCACAAACTGGAATCCTCAACAGCAGGGAAGCAACTGCGAGGGCGAAAGCAGATACAGTAAACAGAAGCTGTAAGTTGGACAGACAGATCAGGCTCGAAGACGACAGGGAGTGAAGAAGGCCTGTTGGATTAAAGTGGTTTTATTTCAAAACAAGAGGGCTAACACGTAAGTCCGATATAACCAGAGCGTGGATAGGGACATGAGTCTGGGATATTATAGGCATTACGGAAACATGGTTCAGGGATGGACAGGACTGGCACCTTAATGCACCAGGGTACAGGATCTTAATGCTGGGTAAGGTGTTGGAATGAATGGAGGGGGCGTTGCAATTCAGATTATGGTGAGTATTGCAGCTGTAATTGCAGATGAAGGACCAACCAGCAATAAGAAGGGGATGCTGACATTATTCGGGTTGTGCAATCAGCCTCGATAGAGCTAATGGCAATTAGAGGAACAAATTCACAGGGAGAGAGGTTCGACATGCGGGAGCAAAGGAGTTCTTTATAACATGAACTGGGACAGCGTGAGTGTTAAGGGATTTGACGGGTGGAATCTGTTAAGTGCATCAGAAAAGTTTCCTCAAGCAGTATATAGAGGGTCCTACGCGGGAATTGGCAAAATTCAACCTACTCTTCGGAAACAAGGCAGAACAGCTGACGGAGGTGACAGCTGTGGAGGACTTTCGGACCAGTGACCATAGTTCGACTAATATTAAAATAGCTTTGGAGAGGAGCAAAACTGGTCCACATGTTCAAGCTCTAAATTGTGGCAGGCAAAGGGTCCTCTGACAGGTGGGAGGCCTGAAAACCTGTGATAGGTAGATTTCAAGGTCTATATGTTCCATTGAGCGTTGAAGGAAAATTGAAGGAAGCTGGGATCAAGGGAATTCCTGGAGATTTATTGGATATACGGAGATTAATGCAGAAGGAAATCAGGAGAACAAAAAGTAGATACGAAAATGACTTGGCTGAGAAGATTAGGATGTGTTCAAAGAGGTACCTTCAGCATTTGAGTGGAAAAAACAACAACTAGAGGGAGATAATCGGAACTCTCAAGAACCAGAGTGGACATGTATGAGAAGAACCACAGGAGATGGGCAAAGTCCTCAATGAATATTTCTCCTTTATGTTTCCCGTGGAGAAAGACATATAGACATGGGAAGCTGGAGAAGTTAGTAGTCATATCTTGGGGACAGTCCATCTCACAATATTGGAGGAGTTGGACGGATTAGAAAATATAAGGTGGATACATCTCCTGATCCTTATCACAAAAATCTAAGAACACTGCATGCGGCTGGACACGAAATTGCTGTGAACCAGGCTGATATTTTTGCATCTTTATTAACTACAAGTGAAGTTCCGGAAGACTGGAGGGTTATGGAAGCTGTGTTTTTTATTCAAGAATCGCTGCAAAGAAATCCCTGGAAGCGAGAGACAAGTAAGCCTATCATGTGTGGTCGATAAATTACTTGGGAAGATTCTGACGGATAAGATCCCCATGCATTTGGAATGACAGACTTCGACATTGTATCGTCAGAATTGCTTTGTGAAGGGGAGGTCATGCCTGACAAATTTGATAAAGCTCTTTGATGAAGTGAACAGGAAGCTTCACGAGGTCAGAACGATAGACGTGGAACTGTTCACCACTGGAAAAGCTCAGTAAATGAGGTAGCATCTGAGGAGCAGCAGAATCGACGTTTCGGAAATTCATGTTGAAGGGCATATTTCTGAAACGTCGATTATCCTGTTCTACGGATGCTAACTAACCTGCTGTGCATTTCCAGCACTAAACCCTTCCTCTCGGATCTCCAGCAAGCAGTCCTGACTTTCTCCTAGGATGTTGTACATAGTGTATATGGTTATCAGGAAGGCCTTTGACAAGGTTCCACGTGGTAGACTGCTGTCAAAGGTTAAATCACATGGAATCCGGGAGAGCTAGCAATTTGGATACACAATTAGCTTGATAAGAAGAAGCGGAGGATAATAGTGGAACAATGCTTTTGGGACTGGAGGCCCGTGACTTGTAGAATGCCTCAGGTGTCGGTGCTGGGCCCATGACTGTTTGTTGTCAATGACTTCGATGAAAATATACAAAGAATGATTAAGAACTTTGGAGATGACACTAAAATACTGAGCATTGTCGACAGTGAAGAAGGTTATCAGAAATTCCAGCAAGACATTGATCCACTGCGGAAATGGGCTGATAAATGTAAAATGGGGTTTAAGAGAGATAAGCGTGAGATATTTCATTTTGACACTCCTCCAAGAGTGTGGTAGTGACTAGCAGAGCCTGAAGAGAGTACTAGAACAGCGGAACCTGGAGTTCAGATGGATAGTTCTCTGAAAGTGAAGTCATAGACAGACAGGGCAGTGAGGAAGGCTTTGGCACACTGGCCTTCATCTTTCAGAACATTGAGTACAGAAGTTGTTAAGTTATGTTTCAGTTGCCAAAATTGTGTGTGAGGCTGCACTTGGAGTATTGTGTTCAGTTTGGTCACCTTGTTAAGAGAAGGATGTTATTAAAATAGAAAGAGTGCAGAAGAATTGTACAAGGATTTTCCCAAAACCCAATGGTCTGAGACATAGAGAGAGGTTAAACAAGTTAGGATGTTTTTCTTTAGAACATAGGAAACAAAGGAAGGATATTTTGGAAGGATGTAAGTAATAGCGATAGGTTGAATACACTCAGTTTTAATCTCCCCAGGGTAATCGAGGACACCCAGAGTCTCTAGTCTCCCTGCCGTACATCTCAGAGAATAAACCTACGCTACTCCGGCCGTTAACATCATGATAGCCCACAAGGTTACCACCGCCACCGAAGCATCTCCTGATGAAGTTTTAAAACCTATATCCCCAACAAGCAGAACAACCGTCATATGCAAAATACCCTGCAAGGACTGCAACAAGCATTATATTGGACAAACAGGCAGGAAACTAGCCACCAGAATATAGGAGCACCAACAAGCTACAAATACTCATGATCAACCATCACTAGTATCCATGCAAACAAACGAAGAGGGTCACTAGTTCAACTGGGACAATATGTGCATTCTGCGACATGCTAAACAGAGGCACTCACAGAAAGCTTTAGAGGACTGGCATTCAAATCAGAACTTCAGTAACAAACGTATCGATAGGGATGCCATTTACCAATCTCTCTGAAACAGAAGCAGAAATGCTATCACCCACCACAACTGACCAAGGCACATATCTGGAAAGCCGGAGAGACACCAGCGCTTCGTGGAAAGCTCAGTGATGATATTACCTGGCATGCTGATGAAATGTCTGAGAACACATTTTACAGCTCAGTGAGCAAAGTTACAATCTAATCCACAACCTGAGCTACCAATCGTAACGAACACCACACACAGGGAACGCGATAGGGAATGGAGGAGGAGGATTATGAAAATAGGGAGGGAAATAGATACTGGGATATACTGCATAGACATGGCTCAGTCAGGGCTGGAAAATGGTGCATAGATAGAGATAAATCCACATGCTGGAGCAGTTTAGACGTATGGGGAATGTAAGTATGACTGCAGGAGTATGTTAGAGAGATTAGGAGGTTTGTGGGAGATGGAGTAAGTTACAGAGATAAAGAGGATTGGCATAAATGGAGATTACAGAGATCAGGAGGGTTTCAGGAGCTGCAGCTGTTTACAGAAATCAGTAGGGATATACGGGTCTGTGGAGATTACAAAGATTATCAGAGTGAAGTCTGGAGAAGATAACATCGATAAGAGGGTATTAGTAGCTGGGGGACGTTACAGAGAATAAATAGACGTATACATGCTTGATCAGGTTGCACCGATAGGGAGACATTTAATGTTGTAGGAGCTGAACAAAATTGGAGGGAGATACCAGAGAAAGTTACAGAGATGAGGGGAGTATGTGCTGGAGAGTGGTACAGAGAAGAGGTTGATTTTGGTATTGGAGAACGTTACAGGAAGGGGGACTGGCTGTAGGTGCTGAAGAATGTTATAGAGATAAAGAGTGGGTATAGGTGCTGGAGAGTGCTACTGTGATAGGGAGTTGAAGTAGTTACTGGAGAAATAGATAGGAAGGTTTAAAGGTGTTGGAAGACATACAAAGTTAAGTCAAAACTGGAGGACTTTACTCAAAGTGAGATCGGACTAGGAAAGTGATGATGACACAAGTTTGGGGCAGTGTCAATGCTCGAGGAGTTAACAGAAATAGGGACAATAAGAATCTGGAGGTGATAAACGCGGTTTTGAGGACAGGAGGATGTTACAGTGATAGGAACGCAAGGCTAGAAATGTTACAGAGATTGGAAAGCAAGGCTCGAGAAGTTGCAGAGATGCGAAAGCACGGCTGGAGATGTTACAGAGGTAGAAAAGCAAGGCGGGATACGATATACAGAAAAGGAAACAGGCCTGGAGATGTTACAGGGACAGGAAAACAAGACTGGCGATGTGATAGAGAAAGGAAAGCACAGTTGTAGATGTTATAGAAACAAAAACGCAAGGCAGGAGGATTCTGAGTTATCCAAGATGGAGGACGGGCAAATTGCTTTCTATAACAGCTGTTCCTTTTTTGAGGTATTTCAAGCGCTGGAGGTGATTTCCGCGAATTCCAAGAGCAGGAATTGTTGATTTATTTGCTGTTGCATTGTTGTGGAACTTTGGAAAAAATGTCAAAACAACAGCAGCTTTGAAAGGGAGAACAGACAAAGGAAGCACATGGTGAGGTCAGTGCAGAGAGATAGAGCGAGAAAGAAACGGACACCACCGTGTACCTGCACAGGTACTGCCTTAGCTGTTTGGATTCACGCATGACTAGACATCAGAGTGTTTCTGGGAAAATTAACAAACAGTGTAATTCACAACTGATATTGGAGGAACTGTTTGGGTGAAGTTCACAACACAGAAACAGATAAGTGAATTATTTTAGTTGTGTGAGTTCTATCTTGATTACATTCTTTTTTTCTGTCCCTTCATTAAACTTAAAAATATAAGCCATAACTATCAATTTAACTTGGGGCAGTGTTTAGTCGTGGAGTAAAACAGTGCTATTTTCTGAGTGTGTCGATTGTGAAGGAGGAAAAATGTCCTTTAGTAAAGTGATATGCGCTCCTTTTCAGATATGGGAGTTTAAAGAGAATTTAAGTGTTCCTGCATGTTATACCTGCAATAAGTGCTGTTGGTTGCGAAAAGTATCAGATCGAATGAATCGGTTGGAGAGACAGTTAAAGGCAATGAGGAATTTGCAAAAGCAACAGTATGTGATTGATGGCAGTTAAAGGAAGGAGCAGAAGTCTCAGATAGAGTCACATTGATGGAAAGGAAAGAAAATTAGGCAGTTAGTGCAGGACTTCTCTCTGGCTATTTCCATTTCAAACTCGTATGCTGTTTTGGTCAATATAGGTGTTGATGGATTGTCAGGGGAACGTAGCACGAACAGCCAAGTTTCTGGTATTGAGAGTTGCTCTAATGCAACGAGTGTTTCGTCAGGTTCCAAGAGAACTATTATTTCAGGGACTTTCTAGTCCGAGGGACAGACAGACATTTCGGTGGCCAGCAGAGAAAAATCAGAATGGTGAGTTGCTTCCCATGGTGCCAGGATCAAGGATATCTCAGACCGGGTGCACAATGTTCAACCCACCCCTTTCCGCCTTCCGCAAAGACCGTTCCCTCCGTGACTACCTGGTCAGGTCCACGCCCCCAAACAGCCCACCCTCCAATCCTGGCACTTTCCCCTGCCACCGCAGGAACTGTAAAACCTGCGCCCACACCTCCTCCCTCACCTCTATCCAAGGCCCTAAAGGAGCCTTCCACATCCATCAAAGTTTGACTTGCACATCCACTAATATCATTTATTGTATCCGTTGCTCCCGATGTGGTCTCCTCTACATTGGGGAGACTGGGCGCCTCCTAGCAGAGTGCTTTAGGGAACATCTCCGGGACACCCGCACCAATCAACCAAACCGCCCCGTGGCCCAACATTTCAACTCTCCCTCCCACACTGCCGAGGACATGGAGGTCCTGGGCCTCCTTCACCGCCGCTCCCTCACCACCAGACGCCTGGAGGAAGAACGCCTCACCTTCCGTCTCAGAACACTTCAACCCCAGGGTATCAATATGGACTTCAACGGTTTCCTCATTTCCCCTTCCCCCACCTCACCCGAGTTCTAAACTTGCAGCTCAGTAACTGTCCCCTTGACTTGCCCGGACTTGTCCTACCTGCCTATCTTCTTTTCCACCTATCCACTCCACCCTCTCCTCCTTGACCTATCACCTTCATCCCCTCCCCCACTCACCCATTGTACTCTAAGCTACTTTCTCCCCACCCCCACCCTCCTCTAGCTTATCACTCCATGCTTCAGACTCACTGCCTTTATTCCTGATGAAGGGCTTTTGCCCGAAACGTCGATTTCGAAGCTAATTGGATGCTCCCTGAACTGCTGTGCTCTTCCAGCACCACTAATCCAGAAAATGGGATATGAAAATTCAAGGCTCTAGGTGTGGTATCGAAAGGACAGACTGATGGGCAGATGGAGTGTGCTGGCCCTGTTGGTGAGGAATGATATTCAGTCTCTTGCGAGGGAAGGCATGGAATCAGGAGACGTAGAGTCAGTATGCATAGATCTGAGAAATTCTAAGGGCAGAATTACCCTAACGGGAATTATCTGTAGCCCACGTAACAGTTGTTGAATGTACAGTGTAAGTTGAATAAGGAGTTAAAATTGGCCTGTTGCAAAGGTATTACTACAGTTGTTATGGGGGATTTCAACATGCAGGTAGACTGGGAGAATCAGGATTAAACTGCGCCCCAAGAACGGGAGTTTGTGGAATGACTCCGAGATGGATTCTTAGATTAGCTTGTACTGAAGCCTATCAGGGAGGAGGCAATTCTGGATCTGGTGTTGTGCAAAAAATCGAATTTGATCAAGGACCTCGAAGTAAAGGAGCTATTAGGAGATAGTGAGCACATTATGATAAGTTTTAATCTGCAATTTGAGAGGGAGACGGGAGAATCGGGAGTATTCGTATTGCGGTTGAGCAAAGGGAACTATGGAGCTATGATGGAGGAGCTTGTTAAAGTTCAATGGTTCAATACCTTTGCAGAGGTGGCAGTGAAACAACAATAGCAGGTATTCCTGGATAAAATGCAAAAGATACAGGATCGGTTCATCCCAAAGGGGAAGAAAGATCTTAAGGGGAGGCAGGGACGACCACGACTGATTAACGAAGTTAAGGAGTGTATAAGGATAAAAGACAATAAACATAACGTAGCAAAGATCAGTGGGAAGCCGGAGGACTGGGAAACTTTTAAACAGCAACAGAGGATAACAAAAAGGCAATATGCGGACAAAAAAACAAGGTACGAAGGCAAACTGGCCAAAAATCTAAAGGAGGATAGTAAAAGATTTTTTTAGGTATGTGAAAAAAAAAACAAGGTGGCTTACACAAAAGTTGGGCTCTTGAAGACAGAAATGTGTGAATGTATTGTGGGGAACAAGGAAATGGCAGAAGTGCTGAATAGGTACTTTGAATCTCTCTTCTCTCGTGAAGACACAAGCAAATTCCCAAATGAAATAGTGGCTGAATGTCTTCGGGTAATGGATTATATTAGGCAGGAAATGGCGTTGCGTAGTCTGATAGGTGTGAAGGCTGATAAGTCCCCGGACCTGATGGTTTACATCCCAGGGTACTTAAGGAGATGGCTCTAGAGATCGTGGACGCATTGCTAATCATATTCCAATGTTTTATCGATTCAGGATCCATCCCAGCGGATTGGAGGGTGGCTAATATTGTCTCACATTTCAAGCAGAATAGTGAGATAAAACAGGGAATTATAGATCGATTAGCCTGAATCAGTGCAGGGAAAGTCTTCGAGTCATTTACAAAATAATGAAATTATGACTTGCAAATACAGAAAACCGACAAACACTGACCAAATACATAACTACACCAGCAACCATCCCAACACACACCAACAAAGGGGTATCAGAACACTATTCCAACGAGCCACCACACACTGCAGCACAGACGAACTTCAAAAAACAGAGGAGAACCACATATATAACGTATTCAAGAACAGATACTCAAAACATACAGTGCGCAGATTCCTCAAGAATGAACTACGACAAGCAGACCATACACAGCCAGAAATCCTAACCGCCTTACCATACATCAAAGAAGTTTCATAAATGACAGCCAGAATACTGAGACCCCTCGGAATCCTAGTAGCACACAAACCCACCAACACTCCCAAACGAAAACTAACAAACTTAAAAGACCCAGTACAACCCATGGACAAAACCAACATCATCTACAAAATTCCATGCAAGGACTGCCACAAACACTACGTAGGACCAACAGGAAGAAAGTTAGCCACCAGCATACACGAACATCAGCGATCCACAAAATGACACGACCTTCTCTCCCTCTTAGCCCTACACACGGATGGAAAAAAAACCATTTCGACTGGGACAACACATCTATCCTGGGACATGCTAAGCAACTACATGCCAGAGAATTCCCAGAGGCCTGGCAATCCAACCACAACGCCATAGACAAACACATAGATCTCGATGTCATCTATCAACCCCTCAGAATACGAACAGGAAATGACATAACCACAAACCCCTGGAATCCCATCCAAGAGAAAGATATAAATGAAAAGCAGAAGACAACAGAATCGCTCCACTTGGAGATCGCCACTAATGATGTTACCTAGCCAGGTTATGAAACGTCTGGATATCAAACCTACAGCCCAGCGAGCAAACCTACACCCGATATTACGAGTTATTTGGATAGCAGTAACACGATAGATCAAAGTCTTCATGG
The DNA here is from genome assembly GCF_047496795.1 of Chiloscyllium punctatum. Classification (NCBI taxonomy): domain Eukaryota; kingdom Metazoa; phylum Chordata; class Chondrichthyes; order Orectolobiformes; family Hemiscylliidae; genus Chiloscyllium; species Chiloscyllium punctatum. Next base: position 20,574,207 of record NC_092757.1, on the reverse strand, counting down.
ATTTACGAAGGGAAAATCGTGCGCGATCAAACTTGTGGAAATTTTTGAGGACGTAATAATGAAGATGGACAAGGGAGAGCAAGTATCTTGTCTTTCAGAAATCTTTTGATAAGGTCCGACAACAGAGCATAGTGTGCAAAATTAAGGCACATGGTAATGGGGACAAGGTAATTACTTGGATTTAGAGTTGGCTGACTGACAGCAAATAAAGAGTAGCGATAAATGGGTCGTTTTGGGAATGGCAGGGGTGGAAAGTAGGGTACCAAAAGGTTCCGTGCTGGGACTGCAGCTGATTACAATATCCATCAATGATATAGTTGAAGGCATTAACGGTAATAATAGCAAATTTGCGGATGACACAAAGCTGAGTGGCAGGGGGAAATGTGAGTTGGACTTGATGAGAATACAGGCTGACTGGGACAGGCTAAGTGAGTGGATGTTTGCATGGTAGACGCAGTTTAATGTGAATAAATGTGTGGTTATCTACTTTGGTGGCAAGAACAGAAAAACAGATTCACATCTAAATGGAGTCAAGTTAGGTAAAGAGGAAGTAAATGAAAGCAAGCATTCAGGTGCTGCAAGCAGTGAAGAAAGCAAATTGCATGCTTGCCTTCATAACCAGAGGAATTGACTTTAGGAGCAAAGAGTTCCTTCTGCAGCTGTACAGGGCCCTGTTGAGACTGCACGTGCAGTATTGCGTGCAGATTTGGTCTCCAAATTTCAGGAAGGACATTCTGGCATTGAGGGAGTGCAGCGTAAGTTCAAGAGGTCAATTCCCAGAATGGCTGAACTATCAAAGTTGAACGTTTGGGTCGTCTGGGCTTGTAGATACTTGAATATGAAGGATGAGAAGGGATGTGATGGAGACTTACACAATCATTAATGGATGGGACACTCTGGAGGAAGGAAGGAAGTTTCTGATGATGAGTGCATCCAGGACCACATAACACAGTTTAAATTATGGGGTAGGCCATTTAGAACAGAGTTGAGAAGAATCTTCTTCACCCAGGGAGTAGTAGATATATGGAATGCTCTGACCCAGAAAGCACTGGGGATCAAGTCTCTGGATTCTTTCAACAAAGAGATGCATATAGCTCTTCGAGAGAGTGGATTCAATGGTTATGGGTGAAGGCAAGAGCAGGATACTGATTGTGGATCATCATGAATGGTGGTGCTGGCTCGAAGGACCGAATGGCCTATTCCTGCATCTCTTCTCTATTGTCTATTTAAGAACTGTTCTACCTCCTCATGGGAGCACATGGCGGTGCTGATACAGTCATCGATTTCGCGTAGGAATATATGTTGTGGTGGTGCCAGTGTAACTGCGAAAGATGAACTGTTCCACTTATCCAACAAACAGGCGGGTATAGATGGTTTCTGGGGGTGCCCATGGTTACTTCTTTGGTTTGTAGGAAGTGGAAGGATTAGAAGAAGTTGTTGACGGTGAAGACAAGTTATGCCAGGCAGATGAGGGCATCCGTGGAAAGATGCTGATTGGGACGGCTTGAGAGGAAGAAACGTCGGGTTTGGAGACCTTCATCATGGAGCATCAATGTCTACAGGAGTGGGGTGAAGAAGAGGAGGTTGAAGCGTTGGGGGCTGGGGAAACGGAACTCTTAGAGAAAGTGAAGGTGTCACGAACGTCGATGCTGAGGTCCTCGGGATAGGATGTTGTAGAGGTAGGAATAGTTGAGTTCGGTGGCACAGCCCAGGCTGAGACAATGGATCGACTGCGGCAGTAAGGTTAGTTAATCTTAGAAAGGAGGTAGAATTGGGTAGTGTGGGGTTCATGGACATGGAGTTTGTATGCTGTGAATGGCAGATCCACAGAGGCGATGAGGTTGTGGTTGGTATTGGAGATAATGTTTTGGTGATGGTATATGAGTTGGTGATCAAGAGACAGTAGGAGGAGGTGTCTGCGAGTTGCCACCTGTCTTCAGCAGTGTTAAGTTCAGTGTGCCACACTACTACCGCGCCGCCCCTTGTCTGCGTGTTTCATGCTGAGTTTGGGGTTCGAGGGGATGGGGTGGAGGGCTATGCGCTGTAAGAGTGGGAGGTTGGAGTGGGTGAGGGTCCTGACAGGTTGAGGCCGGCGATGACATGGTGGCAGTTTGAAATAAGGAGGCCAAGGGTGGGTAGCATGCCTGTACAGGCTGTCCAGGAATTTGGGGTGTATGGCAGATGAGAAAGGGGTCCTCGGTGTTTAGGTGGGTGTCTTGGTTTAAAACAAATGTACGCAGATGCAGAGGTAGTGGAATAAACTTTTAAGCTCGTAGTGTGTGTCGAACCCTTTAAACTGGGAGCCAAATTGACTGACATCGTACAGACTGTTTGTTGTTTGAACAAAATGGCATGTATATTCAAATACAAATATGCAAATGATAATTCACCTGTGGACAGATATTTGGGTGTATGAATGTTTACGTGTGTGTGCGTGTGTCGGCTTATGAGCAAGTGAGAGGGTGTTTGTGTGTGTGACTATGAGTGTTAGAGATAGAGAGAGCATATGTCTGAAAGAGGGTACATGTGCGTGTGATTGTCAGAATGTGCGTGCATGTTCATGTGCGTGAGTATGTGTGTGAGAGTGTATGGTGTAGTGGGCTCACCTGTAGTGTAACATGAAGCCAAGATGCTGTTTGAGGCTGAACATATGGGTACAGAATGTAGCTCTGAGTTTCAGCTTGGCCACTCTATTTTGTGGCATATTCTGAAGACCGCCTTCCAGAACCATCACCTGAAGATTGGAGGCTGAATATCTCTGACCACTGTAGTCCTCTCCCGATTGGGATGGAACATCTCTGTCTGGCATTTGTTGCGCAGTGTCCATTTATCCGTTGTTCTAGCTTCTGCTCGGCTTGGCAAATGTGCAATGCCTCAGGAAACCCTTGACTGCATTGTCTGAGGGAGACAACATTGGAGGATGTACATGAGTACATGGGGAGAACGTGGTTTGTGGTGGGCATTTATTAGAGACAACACGGAGTGACCGTCTTTATTACAAAGCGCAGTGGTCCATTTCTTTATGAAAGAGAACAGCAGTCCTTCTGTATCTTTTACAGAACAACAGTCTCTGATTTTCATGTGGAGAACACCAGTCACTGTTTATCACGGAGAAAAGTTGTCCCTGTGTTAGTATAGACAACAGGAGTCCCTGTTGTTATTGTAGTGAATGGGATTTTCTGTCTTTGTTTTAGAGAGCATAGTTCCCTATCACTAATGTAGATATAAACAACAGCTTTCCCTGAGTTATTCATACAGACCTGCAGTTCCTGTGTTTATAAAAGTTAACATCAGTCTTGGTTTCATTATAGAGGATAGCGTTTCCTTTGTCTATTAAAGTGAACTAAGGAAAGTGAGGACTGCAGATGAATGAGGTTAGAGTCGTGAGTGTTGTGCTGCAAAAGGTCCGCGGGTCAGGTAGCATTTGTTGAGTGAGAGTACCGTCGTCTCGAGCACAAGCCCTTAATGAGGAATGCTGATGAAGGGCTCATGCCCGATTGTCGATTCTCCTGCTCCTCCGATGCTTCTCGACCTGCTGTGTTTTTCCACGACCAAACTCTTAACTCTATTAAGGTGAATATCATTCCCTGTTGGAAACATAAGGACTCGGGTCAGGAGTAGGACATCTGGCCCTTTGAGCCTGCTGTGCCATTAATAAAATCTTTCCATGGCCTCAGCCCCACTTAGCCACCCTCTCACCATAACCCTTGATTTCATTACTGCTCAAAACAATGTACTGTGTTAGCTTTAAAAATATTTACTGAGAAAGCCTCAACTACTTCACTTGGCAAGGAATCCGAAGAAGTTCGTGAAGAAGTTGTTTCTCAATTCAGTCTTAAATCTGCTCCCCTGATATTGAGGCCTTGCCCTCCTGTCCGAGTTTCAGCCGCTAATGTAAGCATCCTCGCTAGTTCTATCTTATGTATTCTCTTTATAATTTTATATGTTTCCGTAAGACTCCCTCCCATGTTTCCGAATTTCAGTGAATATAATTGCAATCAATGCCTTATCTCCCTAGAAGGCAACTCCGTCATCTCCAGAATCTACCTCGTGAACTTTTTGTACATCACTTCCAGGGCCAGTGCATTCTTTCTCAAGTAAGGAGACAAAAAGCTGTACAAAGTACTCAAGATGTGGCCTCACCAGGACCTGTATAGAAATAACATAACCTTCCTGCTCTTAATATTAATCCCTTTCCTAATGAAGGACAAAATTCCGTTTCCCTTCTTAATAACCTGTTGCACCTGTTTGCCACCCTTCTGTATTTCATGCACATAGGCACCGAGGTCTCTCGGCATAGCTGTGTGCTACCTTTTTTTACACTTCAGATTTTTTTTTACTCTAATTCATAACGAAAGAGATGACTTTACATTTATTAAAATTGTCCTCTATCTTCCAGACCTTTCTGCAGCCATTTAAATTATCTGTCCCCCAGCAAAATTTCATAGTGCTCCTCACATTTTGCCCTACCATTGATCTTCGTGTCATCCGCAGACTTCGACATGCGAAAAGTTTTCCCCAAGTCCAATTCACCAATGTAAATTGTGAATAATTGCAATATTTGTCACTGCCATTTTTTGCCAGCACGCATTTATTTCCCTCTTTGCTTCATGTTGGTTACATTATCCTATATGTTGCTCAGAACATATTTCATCTTTATCTGATGAAGCAGCCTTTTGAGTGGCATCCTGTCGAATGCCTTTTCGAAATCTAGACACACCACATATCCTGTGTCTTCGTTATCCATAATGTCCATAATGTCTTAATAGAATTACAAAACATTAGTTAAACATCCTTTACTCTTCATGATTAATTGCTACATCCTCCAAATAGGACAATTGATATCTAGACGCCTTTCTATTCCGCCATTGATAATAGACTCAAGTATTTTCCCAACTACAGAGGGTAAGCTAACTGGTCTATAATTTCCCATCATTTAACTACCTCTCTTTTTAAAGTTAACAATCACATGACACCACGTTATGGTTCAACAGGTTTAATAGGAAGCACACTAGCTTGCGGAGAGCCGCTGCTTCCAAAATCGGGTGATTTTGGAAGACACAATTGTAAGGCCCAAAATATATTTGAAAAAATTAAAGTGTGATGTAACTGAAATTATACATTGAAAAATACATTGATTGTCTGCTGAGCCTTTCATCTGTCCGAGTAGCATGATAGTTTAGCTTATTTCATGTGTAATTCACACAACCATTTTCTTTAAAGTTGCATTCTCAGGTTAGCTCAGAATTCACCACACAAAATATATCTTTGCATGTGGGTCTTTCTGTCTGTGTGTGTGTCTGTCTGTCTGGGTTGGCAGTTCTAACTGTGATACACAGTGTTTATGTGAGTGCAGTGAGTGTAGAGTGTCTTAAGTCTGTGGAGAGTGCATGTGTGAGTATGAGAGTGTGTGTGCGCGTCTGGGGTGGGGGTTTATGAATGTGTGTGAGAGTGGGTGTATATGTGTGTGCATGATTACAGAGTGGACTAAGTCCCTGAGAGGATACCTGTGTTAGTGGGTGGAGTGTGTGTGTCTGTGAGGGTGTCTGTGAGTGTCTGTGTGCACGTATGTGTGTGTATAGGACTGCTGTGTGTGTGCATGTGTGTGTGTGTTTGTGTGTGTGTGTAGGAGTGTTTGTGCGTGTGTATAGTGCAATGGTGGTCACCTATAATGTGACATGAACCCAAGGTCCCGGTTGAGGCCCTCCTGATGGGTACCAAAATTTGCTTTCAGCCTCTGCTCGGCTACCTTTCGCTGCTGTCTGTCCCGAAGTCCTCCTTGGAGGATAGTCACCCAAAGTCCAAGGGCGAATGTCCTGGACCATTGATGTGTTCCCCAACTGCGAGGGAACACTCCTGTCTGTTGACTGTTGTGCGGTGTCCATTCATCCATTATCATAGACTTTGCTTGGTTTCCCCAGCATAACATGCTGCAGGGCATCCTTGCCTGCAACATATAAGATAGGCAACGTTGGCTGATTCACATGAGTATCTGCCACGTACAAGGTGAGAGGTGACCTCACGTGCAATGGTGGTATCCATGTCCACACTCTGACACGTTTTGCGGCGCCTACAGTGACAGGGTTGGATGGAGTTGTCCTGAGACCCGGTAGCTTGCTACGAACAATGATTTTATTGAGGTTTGGTCGTTGTTTAAAAGCAAGCATTGGGGGTGTGGGGAAGGTCTTGGCGAGGTATTCATCCTCATAAATAATGTGTTGGAGGTCACGAAGTACATGGCGTAGTTTTTCAGGTTCTGGGAAGTACTGAAAAATGGAAGTTACCCTGTCGGTTGCAGCATGTGTCAATCTCCTGAGGAGGTCATTACGGTTCCTTGCCGTGGCACTTCGGAACTAGCGATCGATCAGTTGAGCATCGTGCGCCTTTCTTGTGAGCGCATCCCTGAGTACTTCCAGGTGCCCGTAACTTTCCTCCTCATCTGAGCAGATCCAGTGTATGTGTAGGGTTTGTCAATAGGGGGTGGCTGTTTAATATGTTTTGGGTGGAAGCTGGAGAAGTGTAGCATTGTGAGGTTGTCTGTGGGTTTGCGATAGCGTGTGGTGCTGAGGTGTTAATCCCTGATGGAAATGCATGTGTCCAAGATTGTTACATATAGTCGGCAGTAGTCCATGGTGAGTTTGATGATGGGATGAAACTTGTTGATATCACTCTGTAGTTTTATCAGTTACTCCTCGCCATGGGTCCAGAGGGAAAAAAAATGTCGTCAAATAACCTGGTGTATAAATTTGGTAGGAGATCCTGCGTAGAGAAGGAGTCTTATTCGAACTTGTGCAAAAATATTTTGGCATATTGAGGTGCACATTTAGTCCCCCTGGCTGTTCCATGTGTCTGGATGAAGAACTGGTTCTCAAAAGTGAAGACATTATGATCAAGAATAAAGCAGATGAGTTGTAGTATGGTGTTTGGGGATTGGCAGTTTTTGGTGTAGAGTACTGAGGCTGTTGCAGCGATTCCATCATTGTGGGTGGGTCCTGGTTTAGAGTGCTGAATCATCCATTGTGACTACGAATGTTCCCGTTTCGAATGGTCCGTAAGTGCTGAGTGTCTTTTAAAAATCAGTAGTTTGGCGATAGAAGCTGGGGGTCCCCTGCACAATAGGTTTCAATATGCCTTCAACACAGCCAGAGAGACTATCCCACAGGGTCCCATTCCCCAACACAATAGGACTTTGTGTTGGCTTTGGGTATCTTTGGAAGGCAGTAGAAGTCACCTACACGAGATTTACGTGGGATGAAGGAACGGAGGGAACTCTGAAGGACTAGATCCAAAGTCCTGATCAAAGTGTTTAATTCACGGGTGTGTCCTTTGGTCGAATCAGCTGGTCGTTGCCTATAGGGTTCCTGGTTTTTTCAGTTGTCGGTACACTTCCTTGCAGTACTCTGTTCATTCCAAAATGTCAATGGCTCCAAATTTATCTGCTGTTTTGATGACAATTTTGTGATTGGTTTTGACATGCTCAACTCATCTACCGCCAGTTCCGACGTGCCACAGCAAGGAATTGTAATGACCTCCTCAGGAGACAGACAGGTGCTGCAACTGACAGGGTACCCTTTGCTGTTCAGGACTTCCCAGGGGCTAAAAAAAATCTACGCCATGTTCTTCGTGACTTGCAACGCATTATCAATGAGGATGAGCAACTCGCCAAGACCTTCCCCACACCTCCACTGCTTGGCTTTAAACAACCACCAAACCTCAAACATTGTTCGTAGCAAGCTGCCTGGCTCTCAGGGCATCTCCATAAAACCATGTCACCGTAGGCGCTCCAAGACGTGTCAGAGTGTGGACATGGATACCACCATTACAGGTGGGGACACCTCCCAACTTGTCTGTGGCAGATACTCATGTGACTCAGGCAATGTTGTCAATCTTATACGCTGCAGGCAAGGATGCCCTCGGCATGTTATATTGAGGAAACTGAGCTAATGCTATGAAAACGGATGAATGGACGCCGCACAACAAACAACAGACAGGAGTGTTCTGTCCCAGTTGGGGGACACTTCAGTGGTCCAGGACATTCGACCTCGGATCTTTGGGTGACCATCCTCCAAGGCGGACTTCGGGACAGGCAGCAGAGAAAAGTGGCCGAGCAGAGGCTGATAGCTAGTTTCAGTAACACCAGGAGGGCCTCAACCAAGATCTTGAGTTCATGTCACATTACAGGTGACCATTGCACTACACAGACACTCCTACACACACACACGAACACACAGACACACGGACACACACAGCCGTCCTATACACACACATGCACATGAACACATGTATGTACAGACACGCACACAGACACTCACACACACCCGTACAGGCACATACACTCCCTCGCTCAAACAGGCATCCTCTCAGAGACTGCGACCACTCAACATTCATGCACACACACATATAGATTCTCTCTCGAAGATACTCAAAAACACCCACCCCATACACGCACACACTCTCACACTCACACAGGCACCCCCTCACAGACTTAAGACACTCTACACTCACATACACACTCTCTCACTCTCAGAAGCCCCAACTCAGGCAGACACACAGACAGACAGACACAAAGACCCACATGCACACATATATTTTGTGTGGTGAATTAGTACTTGGAGAGTTACATTATACTTTGCTCAAAAACTGCGTGGATTCATGTAAAGCTCTGAGCTCAAAAACTGCTCAAAGAAGTGAAACTATCATGGTATTCGAACAGATGAAAGTCTCAACAAACAATCAAGGTATTTTTCTACGTATAATTCCAGTCACATCACACTGGAAATTTTTGCGATAAATTCTGTGCCTTACAATAATGCCCTCCACAATCACCTGATGAAGTAGCGGCGCTCCAAAAGCTAGCGTGCTTCCAATTAATTCTGTTGAACTGTAACCTGGTGGCGTCCGATTTTTAACTTTGTACATCCCAATCCCATACTGGCCCCTCCAAATTATTTATTTTAAAACAGTGGTATCTCGTTTGCTGTTTTTTAATCTGTTGGAACTACACCAGGGAACAGTGCATTCCAGGTAAATTACCATAAGTACACTTGCTATTTCATCCACCATCTCTTTTAGAACGCAAGGCGCCATTGTGTAAGGGCCAGGAGACATGTTCACCATTAGCTTGTCCAACTCTTGTCATTAGGTAAGGCAAGAAAACAAACGACAGAGAAAAAAAAACACTGATTGTGATGTTGTCAGATGGCAATATTGCTCAAATGTTTGAAGCACCTTCCTGCAAGAGGGTAGAGAAGAAATTCCGAAGTGTCTGGATGATCCCTTTCCTTCATTATTCGCCATGACCGAGGTCTTAAATGATGGGAGGCTCGTGAATGTTGTGCCCTTATTCAATAAGGGCTGCAATGGGAAACCTTGACACGATGGACCAGTAAGTCGAATATCTGCGGTAGGTATGCCACTTGAGAAGCTTGTGAGAGATAATGTATAAATGCATTTCGAAAGGCAGGGTTTGATCAGAAGTTTTCAGCATGGAGGTCATGCCTCGGAAATTTGTTCAAGATATTTGATAAGATCTCTTGGCAGCAGGGTGGCCAACCATCTGGCCTCAGTTCCAGCGCCGGGCGACTGTCTGTGTGGAATTTTCATATTCTCCCCATGTGTTTTTTCCGGGTGATTCAGTTTCCTCCTACATTCCAAAGATGTGCAGGTTAGGTGAAACGGCGATGCTAAATTAGCCATCGTTTTCAGCAAAGTGTATATTACATGCGTTAGTCAGGGGAAATGTAGAATAATAATGTAACGAATGGGACTGGGTGGGTTAATCTTCAGAGGGTAGGTGTGGACCAGTCAGGCCAAAGGCCAATTTCGAGACAGCAAGGATTTTATCAGGAAGGTTCATGAGGGCAGGGACGTAGATGTACGATATATAGATTTCACTGAGTTCTTTGATTAGGTTCCATATGGTAGGCTGGTCTTCAAGGTTCGACCGCATGAAATCCAGGGTGAACTATCAAATTGGATACACAATTCGCTTGATGGTAGGAAGCTCGGTGTAATAGTGAAAGACTGCTTGTTGGACTGGATGTCTGTGACGATTGGTGGGCATCAAGGTTCTGTGCTGGGCCCATTGCTTTTTGTTCGCTCTACCAATGATTTGGATAACAATGTACAAGGCAAGATGTTTAAATTTGCAGGTGATGTCGTGGATATTGAGAAAAGCTGTCAAAACTTGCAATAGGAACTTTATACACTGGAGAAGTGGGCTAAACAAAGCCAAATGTTGTTTAATATAGATAAGTGCGAGATCTTGCATTTCAAAAATAAGTGTCCAAATCAATGTCAGAATTTCATGTTGAGTTTCGGGCGTTAAGGAATGTATTGGGACGGAAGGAACTTCGATTTCGGTTGCATGGTTGTTTTTTAAGTGTAGTCACAGGCAGAGAGGGCAGTAAACAAGGCGTTTATACATCAGAGTATCGAAAATGCAGAAGTTGGGAAATTACGTTGGAGTTTAAATGATGGTGGTGAGGGTGCATTTGCGTTCAGTTTTCGTTATCTTGCTTTAGGAAAATTTTTATTCAACTGGAAAGCGTGTGGAACAAATGTGAATGAATGTTGCCTGGTCACACGGGATTGAGTTATGGGAGATGTTGGACAAGCAAGGACTTTTTTTTTCTTCAGAGAGCAGGGGAGCGACGGGGAGTTGGGAGTGGATCTTATAGAAGTGCACAAGATCATTAGAGACATGGATAGGGTGAATGCTCCCAGTCCTTTTCAAAAGATTGTGGAATTGAGGATTCGATGGAATCATACTGAAGTTAGTGGGCAAAGATGAAATGGAAACCTGAAGGGGACCTTGTATGTATATTCAAAGAGCGAGCAGCAGAAGCGTTTGAGCTGAGTACATTAACAACAATTAAATCATTTGAACAAATACATGGAGAGGAATGGTTTAGAAGGAATACGGTTCAAATGAAAGCAAATAAGATTAATGTGGACGGTTATTTTTGGTCGTCATGAAGCTGTATGGACCAAAGATACTGTCTTCATGCTGTTGAACTTGGTGACTCTATGATTCTATAACATTGCCCCACCCAGATATTGAACATCATAAAACACTGCACAGAGCCAAATTGGTGGTTGGAAGCTCATTCATGGGATTTTACAAGGTACGGAGAGTGATGAGAATCAGAGAATGTACAATCACAATAACTATTTTTGATGAGCACTCTCGGAACATCAAGTCCATATAGTGCAAGTATGGTGAAGATGCTCACATGAATGATGTCGTGGAATTGTACGAATCCTAACATGTATGCTAACCAGTGAGTGTCGGCTTACAGTAAATTAGAGTTGAGAAACAATTTGACCGCTTTCTCAACGAAACTATGACGGAAATTCTATTCCGTTTCAGTGATAAATTTCAGCATATGGTGTAGATCATAGAGGTATATAAAGATTGTTTTTAATGCAGATTCGAATATTGCAAATATATCATCAACATAATGGAAATATGCAGGGGGTGGGGTAGCAGATAATTAGCGCGAAATCAAGATTTGTTACGTATGATTATTAATAAAGATGTTAGGAAGAGGTTGATCGAGATAATATCCCATGGTAATGTCATTTATTTGTGCATACGTGTTACTACAGCAGAAGTCAACAACACAAGTTGTTAAGTTCATGATTTTGATGAAATCAGGCACAAATAGTAAATCTAGATTTCAATGGCCTATTTGATATATATACTGATAAATGTGCTGGCAATGTTGAACAGCATATGGGCATGCCGTTGCTCTCAATTTGTAGCTGTCACTTGGTCTCAGTGAACATGAAGGAATTACTTAATGGTACGTTGAAAAATCCGTCAGCCATAATTGCAATAGTTGCACAGAGCACTTGGTAAATTCTTGCTGTGCAGAGCCAGTCACAGATATGATAGAACGTAAAGGGGTCATTACATTTTTGTGTCGTGGGAACCTTTATATGGTGGCTGCAGTGATCCATGAGAACAATTTAACAGGGGTAAGCCATGGGACAGGAATGGGCGTTGCAGGTTCTGATCTTTAATTGTTTCAGTAATGTCAGGGAATTTGGAAAAAGATGGAGAGATGTGGCATTGTCAGTCAAGGACAGTATTACAATGGAAGAACATACGTTTCATGAGAATTGGTCAAATGAGGAACATGGCCTGAGAATAGAAACTGAAAAGGAGAGGTCACTCCTTTGAGAGTTTTCTATAGGTCTCCGAGAAGTTCCAAAGATGTAGTGAAAAGGATTGTAAAGATAATTCTGGATAGGAGCCAAAGTAACAGGGTAAAAGTTATGGGCGCCGTTAACTTTGGAAATGTTGACTGGAAACGCTATGGTTTGAGTAGTTCACTTTGGTCCATTTGTATACAATGTGAGCAGGAGGCCTAGCTGACACAGAATGTGGATAGGCCAACAAGAGGCGAAGTCATAATAAATTAGGTATTGCGTAACCAGATGTTAATTTGATGGTAAGTGAGAACTTTGGTGATAGTTACCACAATTCGGTTGTTTACTTTAGCGATGGAAAGAGGTGGGTATATGCTCAGGGCAAGAGCTACTGCTGGGGAAAGGTAATTATGAGGCGACTAGGCAAGAGTTAGGATGCATACGTTGTGGAAGGAAAGTGCAGGGGTTGGGCATAACTGAAACGTGGAGATTGTTCAAGGAACAGCTAATGTGTGTCCTTGATAAGTATGTACCTGTCAGGCAAGGAGGAAATGGTCTCGCGACGAAACCACGTTTAGTAGAGAGGTTGTGTCTCTTGTCAAGAGGAAGAGGAAGCTGATGTAATGATGAGGCATGCATGCACAGTTAGGGCAGTTGAGAAACACAAGTTAGTAAGGAAGGACCTAAAAGAGAGCTAAGAACAGTCAGGAGGGGACATGGGAAATCTTTGGCAGATCTCATTAAGGGAATCCTAGAATTTTCTACAGACATGTCAGGAATGTTTTTAAAAATGACTAACATAACATTAGGGCCTATCAAGGACAGTAGAGGGAGGTTGCGTGTGGAGTCCAAAGAGGTAGGAGATGCATATTTTTCATCAGAGTTAACAGAGAAAAAAGACAATGCGGTTGAGTGGAATACTATGATGCAGGCTATTCGACTCGATGGGATTGAAGTATACACGGTGGACGTGTGAGCAAATTTGGAAGATGTGAAACTAACAAAGTCCCCAGGTGCGGATGGAGTTCTACTAGGATTCACTGGGAAGTGAGGGAGGAGATTCCAGAGCTTTTGGCTTTGGTACTTATGTTGTCATTGTCTACAGGAAAACTGCCAGAAGACTAGCAGAGGGCAAGTATTGTCCCCTTGTTCATGAAGGAGATTAAAGACAATCCTGATAATTATGGACCTGTGAGCATCTCGCAGTTATGGTAAAGTATTGGAAAGGATTATAAGTGATAGGATCTATTATCATCTAAAAAGGAATATTTTGATTACGGATAGTCAACACTGTTTTGTTAGGGGTAGGACGTGCCTCACAAACGTACTTGCATTATTTGAAGGTGTGACCAAACAGGTGCAGGAGTTCAAAGCGGTTGATGTGATGCCTAATACTTTAATAAGTGTCGCCCCCGATAGGCTATTGCATAAAATACAGAGGCATGGCATTGAGATTGATTTAGATGTTTGGATCAGAAATTGACGATCAGGAAGAAGACAGAGGATGGTGTTTGATGGGAAACGTTCATAATGGAGTTCAGTTACTCGTGATGTACTGAAAGGATCTGTTTTGGGGACACTGCTGTTTATCATTTTATATAAATGACCTGGATTTGTGCGGAGAAGATGTGTTAGTAAACCTGCAGATATCACTAAAATCAGTGTAGTTGTAGATCGTGCCAAATGCTGTTGCACATCACAGAAGCACATAGATATGCCGCAGAGCTTTGCTGAGAGGTGGAAAGAGGGGTAAATGCTGACAAGTGCGAGGCGATTCACTTTGGAATGCATAACAGGAATACAGAGTGCTGGGCTAATGGTAAGATTCTTGGTAGTGTGGTTGAGCAGAGAGATCTCGGGGTCCATGTGCATAGATTTCTGAAAGTTGCCACCCAATTCGATAGAGTTGTTATCAATGTGTACATTGTGATAGCTTTCGTTGATAGATGGATTGAGGTTCGGTGCCATGATGCCATGTTGCAGCTGGAGAAATATCTGGTGTATCCGCATTTGGGGTAGATCGTACAGTTCTTGTCATTGCATGAAAGGAAGGACTTGGAAGCAATAGGATGGGTGCAGAGGACATTAACCAGGATGTTGCCTGGTATGCAGGGAATGTCATATGAGGGAAGGCTGTGGGACATGAGGCTGTTTTTGTTTGAGAGAAGAAGTTTGAGAGGTAACTGTATGTACACAATGATAAGAGGGTTAAGTAGAATGACCAGTGAGAGCCATTTTTCCTTGGATGACCACAGCTAGCAAGATGATAAATAGTTTTAAATTGACGGGGGATTGACAGAGGACAGATGCCAGAGGTAGGTCCGTTATTCAGCGAGTAGTAAGGAGATTTAAATTTGATGAAAATGCGTTCATGGAAGTTAGATTGGATTCAGCATGGTTTCACGAGTCTGCAGTTCCGAGCAGTTACTCTGCATATTGTAGTGAACAGCAATATTCGTGTATACTATCGAGAACAACCACCGCTGTGAATACTATACTGAAAAACAGTTCCTGTGTACGTGAAAAAGAAAAGCAATCTCTGTGTATATTACAAATGATGGCAGTCCGATTCTACATTAAAAAGAATAGCAGCGGCCGTGCATATTGCAGTTTCTCTGTTCTGTTATATACAACAGCTCTCCTTGTGCACATGTCAGAGAACAGAGTTTCCCATGACACTGCAGAAAACAGCAGTTTCTGTGCAAATAACAAAGGGCAGCAAAATCTATGTAAAATACAGATAAAAACAGTCCCTGTGTATGTAGAGCGAACGTCAGTACCAGTGTATTTGGTAGAGAAGAACAGTCTATTTGTACATTGAGGAGAACAGACGTCCATGCGTATCATGCAGTGAAAATCAGTCTTTGTGCATATCGTAGAAAGCACAAGTTCTGTTTATATTGAGGAGAACAGCAGTTCTTCCATCTGTTGGAAAGAGCAGCCGTTACTGAGAATATTGTTGGGAGCATCAGTCCCTGGCAATAAAATGGAGAATAACAATCAGTTTATTTTGCATGGAGAGCAACACTGGCTGTCAATAGTGTAGAGAAGAGGATTTCCTGTGATAGACAACAGCATTCAAACAGTGTGTTGCTGGAAAAGCACAGACGATCAGCAAGCATCTGAGAGCAGGAGAGTTGACGTTTCACGCATGAGCCCTTCATTGGAAATGTTCAGGGGCAAAGGTGCTGTGATATATACAGGAGGGCGGTTATGGTTCCAGAGGAAAGGTAGATCGGAAGGCAATACTTGGGTGCAGATGTCAACGCGACTGTGATAGGTCTATGGACAGTTGGAGCGGATTGGTTGGAAAACTATGTACAGTTGGGACAGGTCAAGAGGAGTCGGAGGTTTGGAGCTGGGATGAGGTGGGGGAGGGGAGATCTTTAATCTAGTGAATTCAACGTTGATGCTGTGTTTTATCAGGGTCCAAGGCGGAAGATGAGGAGCTCTTCCTTCTTACATTGGTGGCGAGGATTTGACAGCGGAGAAGCCCATTGGCAGCGTAGGATGGGATGTTGACATGGTCGGCCACAGTGCTGTGGGGCTGTTTGGTGCGGGTGTTCCCTGAAACGCTCCATTAGTTGGCGTTCTGTCTCCCTCCTATAAAGGAGACCACATCGAAAAAGAAGGACACTGTGGAATAAGTGTGTAGATGTGTTTGAAAATCTCTGCCGGGTGTCAAAAGGACCTTTGGAACCATGAACGGAGGTGGGCAGGGGGGGGGAGGTTTAGGTACAGGTTTTACAACACTTGTGGTGGCAAGGGAAGGTCCCAGGTATGGAAATTGTGCTGGTACACGGCGTGGGCTTAACGAGGGAGTACCAAAGCGAATGGTCTCTGTGGAATTCAGATAGGGGTGGGCAGGGAACTATATCTTTGGAATTGGTTCATGCAAGTTATGTGACTCCTCTCCCGCCAAATCTAGGCTCCGCGCCGACTGGAGGAAAAACACTTCATCTTCAACATTGAGAACGTCCAACCACACGGCATTAATGTCGAATTCACGAGTTTCCACATCTTCCCGACCTCACCTCATCCCAAATCCAACCTTCTAACTCAGCAGCGCCTTCTAGACCTGTCCTACCTGTCCATTTTGGTTGCTCCTCATCTCCTCCATCCTCGGCATCAACCAATCACATCACCAACCTTCTGTATCCACCTGTCGCATTTCAATATAACTTGCCCCCAGGCCAAGACCCACCCTCCTTTATACCTCTGAGTTTATTGGAGTGAATAACAGTCCCTGTTGTTTGTTTCAAGGACAGCAGTCCCAGTGTTCATGAGAGTGAACAGCAAGCCCTGTGACATTTTTATAGAGAATAAAAGCATTTCTCTTTATTGTCCAAAAATACAGTCATTTTTATTATTACAAAGAAAATAGCCCATGACTTTACTGCAGAGAACAACAGTCCTTGTCAATTGCAAAAAAAGCAGTACGCCCTGTTAATGTGGTAGAGACCAGCGGTCCATGTCTTATCATAGATACAGCTGCCTCTGCCTTTATTGCAAAGTGCACAGCCTGTTGTTATTAGAGATAATATTAATCTATTTCAGTGAAAATAAAATAAACAGTCCCCGTCATGTTTTTAGAGAACAGCATTACCACTGATTATAGTGAGGAACAGCAATCCATGTCTTTATTTTGTTTCACAGCAGTCCCTGTCATTGTGAAAATGAACAGCAGTTCCTGTCTTTGTCATAGAAAAGTGCAGTCCTCGTTGTCATTATTAGAGAACAGTCTAACCTGACACTTTTTGTAGACTACAGCAGTCCCCGTCATGATAGACAACAGTCTGCGATTCGTGTACAGATAAACAGTATTTGACTTGGTTGCATTAAATCGCAGTCCCTGTGTTCATTCCAGTGACCATCAGTCCCTTTTGGTATTATTTATAGAGAACAGCAGTCCTTGTCTTTATGATAGAAAACGGTAGACTCTGACTTTGTTCGGGAGAACAGAAGTCGCTGTTATTATAATTCAGAATAGCAGTCCTATCTTTAGTGTGGGGGAGAGCAGTCTCTTTCCTTATTGTTGAGTACAACAATCTCTCACTATATTTTCGAGGACAGAGACAGTTCTCTGCTCATTAAATCGAACAGCAGTTCCAGTCATTTTTATAAAGAGTACCATCTCCTGTTTCTGTTACCGAGACAAGCAATCCCTGTCTTTTTTGCAGATAACAACAATCACCGTCAGTGTCAGAGAGAAGAGCAGTCCCTGTGCACATTACAGTGAATAGCAGTTCCTGTCATTATTACACAAAACAACAGTTCCTGTATTTATTGTTGAGAACTGCAGTGCTTGTCTTTGTTATCGGGAACAGCAGTCCCTGTCAATGTCGTCGCAAACAGTCCCTACCGATATCATAGAAAAAAAGCAGGTCATGCCTGTACTTTATGGAATAGCAATACCAGTGTATATGAATGAGAACAGAAGTCCCAGCCATTATTTAGACAAGGGAAGTCCCAATCGTTATTGCAAAGAATTACAATGTCTGTCTTTGTTATGAAGAACAGCAAACCTTGTGAGTGCCATAGAGAACAACTCTCCTTATCTTTATTGCAGAATACAGAAGTCTCTGTCTTATCGTTGAAAACAGCGGTCACTTACTTTATTGTAGTGAAAAGTAGACCCTGTTCTCATTCCAGTAAACATCATTTCAGGTATTTTTTTGGTGAGAACAGCAGTCCCTCATAATGACATAGAGAACAATATTTGATGTCTTGGATGTACAGAGCTGCAGTTACTAAATTTATTGTAGAGAACAGTAGCATCTGTCCTTATTTCTGAGAAAATAATTTTTCTGACATCATTGCACAGAATAGCAGATCCTGTTTTTATTACAATAAACAGGAGTATCTGTTTAAATTACAGAGAACAACAATTTGTGTGCATACTAGAAGAAACAGCAATTCCTATGTATATTGCACAAAAAATATGTTGTGCATATTGCGGAGAATATTTTATACTCAAATGTGTATATATAACAGAACAGCAGACTCCCTTTACATTACAGAGAAAAGCAGTCGCTCTGTATATTGAGGAGAACAGCAGTATCTGACTTTATTGTCGTGAACAATTTCTGTGTTATTTCAGAGTGACCAGCAGACAGTTGTTAATGTGGAAAACAGCAGTCCCTGTCTGTATTGTAGTGAACAGCAGTTGTTCTCCTTGTTGTAGAGATCACCAGTCACTTTTTGCTTTTTCTTTTGAAAATGACAGCTTATTTTGTAACGTGCAGAGATCATCAATATCTGACTTTGTTGTGGTGAACAGCAGTACCCGTGCTTATTAAAGTGCCAGGCAGACCCTGGTATTAGAACATAGAACAGTACAGCACAGAACAGGCCATTCAGCCCACGATGTTATGCCGACCATTGATCCTCATCCTCACATTTCTGTGTCCATATGTATATCCGGCAGTCTGTTAAATGTCCCCAATGACATTGCTTCCACGACTACTGCTGGCAACTCATTCCATGTTCTCACAACTCTCTGTATAAAAGACCCGGCTCTGATAACCCCCCTATACTTTCCTCCAACCAGCTTAAAACTATGACCCCTCGTGTTAGCCATTTCTGCCCTGGGAAATAGTCTCTGGCTATCGACTCCATCTATGCCTCTCATTATCTTGTATACCTGAATTAGGTCCCCTCACCTCCTCCTTTTCTCCAATGAAAAAAATCCGAGCTCAGTCAACCTCTCTTCATAAGATTAGGCCTCCAGTCCAGGCAGCATCCTGGTGAACCTCCTCTGAACCATCTCCAAACCATCCACATCTTTCATATAAAAGTGCGAGCAGAACTGAACACTTTATCCCAAGTGCCGTCTAACCAAAGTTTTATAGAGCTGCAACAAGATCTCACGTCTCTTAAACTCAATACGCCTGTTAATGAAAGCCAAAACACCATATGCTTTCTTAACAACCCTGTCCACTTGGGTTGCCATTTTAAAGATCCATATACCTGCACACCAAGATCCCGCTGTTCCTCGACACTGCCAAGAAACCTATCCTTAATCCTGTACTGAGCTTTTAAATTCGACCTTCCAAAGTGCATCACCTCGCAGGTATCCAGGTTGGACTCCATCTGCCACCTGTCAGCCAATCGCTGCATCGTGTCAACCTACAACAGCCCTCTATACTCTCAACGACACCTCCAACCTTTGTGTCGTCTGCAAACATGCTGACCTATCCTTCAATCCCGTCATCCAAGTCATTAATAAAAATTACAACAGTAGAGGCCCAAGGACAGAGCCCTGTGGAACACCACACATCACTGACATCCAGGCAGAATATTTTCCTCTACTCCCTCTCGCTGTCTTCTGGTGGCCAGCCAATTCTGTATCCAGACTTCGAAGTTCCACTGTATGCCATTCCTCCTGACCTTCTGAATGATCCTACCATGGGGAACCTTATCCAATGCCTTGGTGAAGTCCATATACACCAGATCCACAACTCGACACTCATCAACTTTTAAAGTCACATCCTCAAAGAACTCAATAAGGTTTGTGATGCATGAACTCCCCCTCACAAAGCTGTGTTGACTGCATTTAATCAAGCCATGGTCTTCCAGATGGTCATAAATCCTATCCCTCAGAAACCTTTCTAACACCTTGCAGATGACAGACGTGGGACTTACGTCTGTTCTTATAGACATCAGCCGTCCCTGCCGTTATTTTAGTGAATGGCAAGTTCTATCTTGGTTTAAAAGAAGTTCCGGATTTTGTTTTAGAGTACAGCAGTGCCTGTCTTTATTATAGTGAACGACAGTCGCTGCCTGTATTATAATGCATAGCAGTCCCTGTGTTTGTTAGAGAGAACAGAGGTCCCTCTTGTCATGACAGGGAATAGGAGTCACTGACAATATTGTAGAGACGATGTGGATATGCTCGTGTTGGACTAATATGAGCAAAGTCAAAAAGGAAACAACACCAGTTTAGAGTTCAACAAGTTCATTTGGAGGTATTGACTTTTGGATCACTGCTCAGGTAATTGTGCACACGCAGCGCTCTAAAATCTGGTACTTAAAATAAACCTTTTGGACGATGACCTGGAGTTGTGTGATCTTTAACTTAGGATAGGAGTACGTGTACACATTGTGAACAGCAGTATCAGTCATTACCATGGAGAAACCCACATCCTTGTTTTCTTAGTGAGATTAGCAGTCCTGTTCATTATTGCAAAGGACAGCTGTCTCTCTATTTAATATAGAGAAAAACAGTGTTTGTGCTTATTGGAGTGAACAGCAGTACCCGCCATTGTTATCGAGAATAGCCATTCCTTTGTTCATTGACATGAAAAGGGCACCTCTTACTTACAACAAAGGGCAACACTCCATTGCATAATTATAGCAAACATCAGTCCCTGTCTTTTTTCATAAGAACAGCAGCCCTGGTGTATCAGGTAGAGTACAGAAATATCTGAATTTGTTGAAGTGAATTTGTTGTTATTACAGTGAACAGCAGTCCCTATTATTATTATGGAGAACGACAGTCGTTGTCTTTGTTATAGTGAACAGCAATGGCATAGAGAACAACAGTCAACGTTTGTATCAAACACTATAGCAGTCCCTGTCTACATTATAGAGAAAAGTTGTCACTGACTGAAATGTACAGAACTGTAGTCTTTGTGATTCATTTCAGTGAACAAGAGCCTCTGTCATTAATATAGAGAATTTTTTTTGTCTTTATCATCGAGAACTGCAGTCCAACCTTAAATGTAGAAAACAGCAATCTATGTGCTTATTGTTGAGAAGAGCAGTCACAAATCATGTTGCAGAGAATACCAGTCCTTTTTGTCATAACAAGGAACATTCATGCCTCAGTCAAGACAAACAGCTCCGCTGCTTGGGCTGACAGATGAGAAGGGAGTGATCCCGTTTTGACTACGTCGTGGTCTACAGCATACTACAGCATACCCAACACAATTCTGGCCTGTCTCTTTGCTCCTGAATGCTGACCCATCCACAACAACTCCATATCCGGATACTAAAGTGGTGAATCCTGCAAGTATGCTCGGCGGCTGCAAGTTTCATTAGTTACAGCAAAACAGTCATGTGGGTGTCCGTCTCCTTCTGTGCGGAGAAGGCGAGCAGGGTTAAGGATGCTCATCGTTTTACTGTAATGGTAGTCAACTCCAATAACACAGTATTAGATCTGACCCTACGAAGTGCTGACATATGTGCTGTATTTTGCTTAGAAAGCAGTAAGGATACCGCATGCGGAAACAGTAGGGTTAATTCACCACAGCCGACTCTGTCCATGGACGGGACAACAGCCTATTCAGCTGCACCCATGGCTAGCAGGCATTTAGGCAATCCTGACGATACAGGATCTAGTTTAGCCAAAAATACAATAATACAATACATTTTAAATACTTACGGCCCAGAATCTGAAAAGCAGTTAGAAATTTGAATTAAGGAATGTGGTTATCTGGAAGGAAGATGTTTTAGTATAAGGAGGTTGGAAATACTGCGCTCACGATTGGAGGAGAGAGAGAAGGAGAAACGGAAGGGAAAAATAGAACTTGCGAATTGGAGAGCTTACAAATTATGGAAGGCTGAGGCTGACATCAGAGAAAGGAAATCTCAAGTAAACGGTAGATCAAATACGAGTACTATCAACAGCGCACATGCAGACCTAATGAAGCTGCACAGTGTCTGAACTCTGTTTCAGATCCTGACCATGATGGCTGCCCTCCGAGACCAATATCGCCATCACGAAATCCGCCTCGCGAAGATTCCAACTCGGCGGCGGCTGCCTCAGTGTTTGCTGAATCACCGGTAGCAATTCATACCCGTAACAGATCAGTGCAAAAAGCACAAAAGAAGGACGGCCACTCCAAGACGAAAATGCATCCAGGGACTGTCCACGACTACCTCACGACGGACGATGAGTCAGACGGTGAGAGTATTGAAGTACGATCACCTACAGACGGTTCTACAAGCACTAATGGTTGATGTTGCAGGTCCAGAAAGGTACCAGATGTTGGTCCACAGACCATGGACCATGAAAAACTTGGAAAGTGCCTATGGGCAGTTGCCTGACCCACACGAGTTTGGATGTAATAAGTTTGCCAAAGAAGTAACAAAGTTCTGTAACGAGTTCCGTCCCTTGTAACATGAGATGACACGTCTCCTGCGACGAAAACTGGGTGCTGATGGCACCAAAATCAAATAAAACTGGGCAGCCGCAATTGTCCATGACCAAGCAGCCAACCCACAAGCGGAACAGAAGGGCAACTTGAATGTTTTTGTTGCAGCGCTGGCAACCGCCTGTAGGGAGACATTCCCTGTGCGAATGACCATGACTAAAATGAAGACATATAAACAACAAGAAGATGAGATAATGTCCCAGTACCTTACGCTCCTCACTGAAGTCCACAACACCCATAAGTGGACAGAGACCACCCGATGGCATAACGATGACAGAAATCACGCCGTATGAGGTGCACCTGACGATCAGCTTTATTAATGGAATGAAGGACGAAATAGCAAAAACAGTTAAAATTGGGACACGGGAAAGCTGAATTTGATAGAACAACATGCGATACATGCTGAGAAATTCCTGGCCCAAGAGAAGGATAAGTGGAATCTGAATATTGGAACAGCAAGCACATGAAGCTCAGCTTACTATGATGCAAATTCTCGTCCAGCCATTGGAGGGAGGTGTAGCGGGAAAAGATAGAGGCAGAGGTAGAGGTCGCAGAAGAGGAAAACGTCGCAGAAGAGGGCCTGGCAGAGGTAGTTCTGGCGGGTACTTGTTTGCGGAGCAATGGACCATTGGGCGAGAGGGTGCCCGCACGGACAGCCTCAGTCAGTCCTGTAGGCTGGACAGCAGGGTGACTGACGGGGAAGGATAAGGTGGAGGTGGGCAGCCCTCAAGGGATAGGCAAGCCTCTTTTTTATGCTTTGCAACGAAGACTGGCTTATGCTAATCTCCTTTACCTACCTTACGGGCACAGAACATGTCCCACCTCTGTACTGAGCGCTGAGATAGCGAAGAGTGGACTATATGTTCAGTATAATGAAGATGCGTACCTCTATGTTATATGTGGAAAGTACGCCAGTTACCTTTTTGGTAGATACCGTGGCAACATATTCAGCCGTAAATTAAGCCAGTTCAGAGAGTTGACGCAAACAAAGACGGTTCCTGAACTTAATGGGCGCATCACGAGTCGTGATCCGAGATAGATTTATCGCACCCTGATTGTACTAAACGAGTAATGGGGAAACATTCCAATTCTCATTTCTGTTATCGGAATTCTGTCTTGAAATCTGATGGATCGGAAATCATAGTGAGATTGGGGTTGGATTTGCTCAGCACTCCGAAGGGCTTGCAGGTAATACAAAAAAGAAAGATATACCGGTGTAGGCTGTAAAACACGACCGTAAACTTTGAATGTCTATGAATGGCGATTAAGCCACAGAGCGTTAGGTTCAGTGAGCGATTCACTCGCCCTGGAAGCAAGTAGATATGTTCATCTTATTAACATCGACTTTCTTGCTGGGGATATGCTGCACCACACAGTACACATACACCGCAATAGCCCTGACAAAGCATATGAGAAGGATTGATTCAGTAGATTGGTTCAACCAGATCAGTTGTTTTTGGGCGAAATTTATTGGAATGATCACAGATGTGCAGTCAGTGTGAACTTAACTGAAGTATCTGTGATGGCAAGTAGACCCTATCATTTTGATGTGGAAAGCTATTTTCCTCACGTGTCATTGGCGACGGCATCCAGCGACAGGTGGCAGGACTTGGGACCATGGGCACTAAAGGCACAAAAAACGAACGATTGCGTCTTTAGGGTCGATATGGGTGTCTGGTTCAATGCAGATGTGTGGACATATAGGAAGACACTAAATTCGCTAACTCAGGCAGATAGGGCAGTCCAAGTAACTTCCGCTCTCCCTGAAGAGCCGAGATGGGTAGCCTGGTGTTTTCTAATGGCGATGTCTCCGACCCAAGAATAAAAATAGTCCCTACTGAATTGTTGACAAAAGGCAAACATGACGTGGGGCTCATACGAGGCTGTGAACCCGTAAGAATAACCCCGAAGTCCGAGTAGCATACTGGCAGAGCACAATACCGTTAAAACCCGAGGCTATAGAAGGAATTACTCCTGTCTTTGAATCCCTCCGAAAGGCTGGAGTGATAATCCACTGCGAAACCTCACTGCTGAGAACCAGTATTGTTCTGGTCAAAATGGCAAACATTTTAGGTGAGTCGGAGAAATGTAGGTTTGTTCAAGACCTGCAGGCAGTCAATAACACCATTGTTCCGCGCGCCATTAATGTTTCCAAACCTTATGCTATATTGGCTCAAATTGCACCGGACAGTAAATGGTTATCTTTTTTGTATTTAGCAAGTGCCTTCTTTAGTAAACCGGTACGCCCAGATCGTCAATTCTGGTCACGTTTTCATTCAAAGGGAAATCATATACTTTCCTGCAACTTTGTTAATGTTACTTTGAGTCCCCCACCATATATAATGAGGCTCTACGCAGGAGTCTGGATGCTCTTGTTTTATACCCGGGGTCAGCGCTTCTGTGGCATGTAGACTGTTGCTTAATAACAGCACCAACAGACCAAGATGCCATTGTGTTGCTCTGCCATCTAGACAGGGAATGGCACACAGCTGTTTGCCCAAAACTGCAATTTGTGCAACAACAAGTGAAGTTCTTACATCACTTAATATCTGAACAAGGGAAGGTCATTTGTCAAGACAGAGTTCAAGCAATCCTGCAAATTTCAAAGCCTCACACGAAGACACAATTGCTATCCTTTTTGGGCATTTGCTCCAACTGTAGAAGGTTTATCACACATTACACAACCTTTGAGGTGCCCCGAAGTGACATCTCCAATGGCAAAGAACTGGAGCACATTTTCAGAGTTATTGGAAAGATGTTCAGCTCTCTGTCTCTCTCTCGCGCGTCACCATTATCTTTTGTTTTGCCAATATGACATGCTTTTGCCTCCTGAGGTCCCCTCTCACTGGGCGTGTCCCCCTCAATGCCTTGGTTTTCGTAAACCATGAAACCACATACCCGGTACGTCTTTGGTGAGTCCAATTCAACTACTGGTGGCTCCAAGTCTAAAACCACTCTTAAACTAGCTGTCTCTTAAACACTCTGGTGACGGCAATCCATTCCTTTGAGTTTTACTCGAATACCGCGCAAGAGTTCACTGGACCCTTCTGCTGATACATTCATTCATACATTGTTTGAGCGGAGGCTTCACCTCCTTTGTATGGATATCGCCTTAACTTATTGAACGGCAGAGACTTGAAAGCAATTTTTGCATTTGCATATTAATCAATCAAAAATGTATCTTCATTCTAACCGATTTAAGAGCCATTTTATGTGCGTTAAGTTCTTTCACATCAGTTGATTGACCGTTTGATGCTTTCCTTATAAACTCTATGTCTAATAATATACCTGATGAAGGCGCAACGCACTGAAACCTAACGTTTTCATATGAACCCGTTGGACTATTACCTGGTGTCTTGTTTCATCCACCAGTTCGTCTACAGCATTAAAGACAGGGACAGGTGGACACTGTAATATGTGCAAAGACTGCTGTTCACCACAAGATACGCCGTAATAATTATTCTCCACAACAATCACAGGGACTGATGGTCTTGATATAACAGAAAGTTACGTGTTTTATTTTATAATGAATGAGGCTTTATATTTGTGTGGTTGCTTTATCCAAAACACTACTCTGACAGTGTCTATCACACATATTTCTCCTCTAACAATATAAATAGCTTTTGTACGCCACGTTGACAATTTGACTAGTGTTCCTTTCATCTCATTTTGTTTTCAGTCAGCTGGTTGGACATATATAAGAGTGGGAATGGAGGTTAGGGCAGCTGAATGTCCTTCCTGAAGAATGTGGGAGATAAAGGTTACCATTAGTGTCTCTGCTGACTGCATTTGCGGAAAGTACTTCCAACTCCAGCACATCAGTAACGGCGTTAGAGATCTAGAGTTGGAACTGGATGAGTTTTGGATCATTCAGGACGTGGAGGTGGTTATAGAGAGGAATTACAGGGAGGCAGTCACTCCACAGGTACAAAAAGATGATAGATGGATTAAAATCATGCGACAGAAATGGAACTGGCAGACAATGCAGAGATCCACTGTGGAAATTCGCCTCAACAACAAATATGTAATTTTCGATAATATTAGGAGGCACAGCCACAGGTCTCTGGTACAGAGTCTGTCCCTGTTGCTCAGAAGGAAAGGGAGGGGTGAAGAGGAACAGACCATGAGTAATTGGGAATCCCATATATCCAGCCGGATAGGAGATTCTGCGGGAACGAGAGAATCAAGCTTGATGTGGCTGATGTGTCAGAGTTCGTGATACCTCGGATCATGCTTTTGGGATCCTTGTGGGGGAGGGGGAGCAGCCCCAAATCGTGATTCACATAAGCACCAACGACATAAGTCAGAGAATAGACGGGGATTTAAGGCAGAAATTCAGGGCGGTAGGGTGGATGATTAGAGACACGACAAACAGAGCTGCTACCTCTGGTTTGTTGCCCGTGCCACGTGCTAGTAAGGTGATGAACAGAGAGAGAGAGCAGGTATGAACACGTGACTGCACAGATGGTGCAGGAGGGAGGGTTTGGGATTTTGGGACACTTTCTGGCATTCGTGCGGTGTCTACTAAAATGATCGTCTTCATCTGAACTACAGTGGTACCAATTTCCAGTGGGAGCATTAGTTAATGCTCTTCGGATGAGTTTAAACTAAATCAGCAACGGATGAAAACCTAAATTGTATTCGATTGTCGAATGACCTTGTCAGTAGCGAGGTCCAAAATAAGGTTTTAGTAGCCCAGAGGAAACCGGCAAACAAGCAGTTGGTTTGAAGTTTGTCTATTTCAACACCAGGAGTGTCCAGAATGCAGTCGGTGAACTTGTAGCATGGATATGTAACTGGGATTTCGATGCTGTGCCCACTTAAGGCACATGGGGAGAGAAGAGACAAGAATAGTTGGTGCACATTCTGGATATTAGACAGGCGCTGTGTGTGACAGGTCTGTGGGGATATCAGAAAAGGGCTGTTATTGAAAGATCTTTTGGATGTTTTTTAACTAGCGCTGTGAGTGACAGGTCTGTGCTGACATGAGAGTGGGGGCATGAATGACAGTTCTCTGAGGACATCATACTCGGGCTGTGAGTGACCGGTCTGTGGGGATATCAAAAAGGGGTTGTAAGTTACAGGTCAGTGTGAATATCAGACGGCAGCTGTGACTGACAGGTCGATTGGATATCAGACTGGGACGTTGGGAATAACAGACTGTGTCTTTTCGTGACAGATCTGTGGGGATTTCAGACTCAGGCTATCTGTGACAAGTCTGTGTGAATATCAGAGTGTGTGTCTGTGAGCGACAGCTCTGTGGGGATACCAAACTATGGCAGTGAGTGACAGGTCTGTGGTGAAATGAGACTGGGGCTGTTAATGATAGGTCTATAAAGATACCAGTCTGGGGCTGTGAGTGACTGGTCTGTGAGGATATCAAACTGGGGCTGTGAGTGAAATGTCTGTGAACATATTAGGCTGGTACTGTTACTGACATGTTTATTCGACTGAGACTGAGTGACAGGTGTGTGGGGATATCATATTGGAGCTGTGAGTGACAGTTCTGTTAAGATATTAAACTGGGGCTGTGTATGACATGTGTGTGAGGATATCAGATTGTGGCTGCGAGGATAACACAATGGGTCTGTGAGCAACACGTCTGCGAGAGATCAGGCTGGGGCTGAGACTCCACGGCTGTAGCGATATCAATCTGCTGCTGTCCATGCCTGGTCTGTGCGAATATCAGACTGCGGCTGTTAGTAACAGGTCTATGGGCATATTACACTGGGGCTGTGAATGACAGGTCTGTGGGGATATCTGACTGTGGCAGTGAGTGACACGTCTGTGAGGTGAGCACATTGGGGCTGTGAGTGGCAGGTCTATGGGCATATCAGACGAGAGCTGTATGTGACAGCTCTGTGGTGATTTCAGACTGGGGACGAAAGTGGCAAATCTACAAGATTTCAGACTAAGGTTGTTTTTTTGATAGGTCTGTAGGCATATCAGATTAGTGCTCTGAGTGTCAGGTCCGTGGGGATATCAGATTATGAATGCGAGTGACAGATCTGTCGGGATAACAGACGAGTGTGAGTGACCGGTCTGTGAGGATATCAGACTGGGGCGATAAGTGACACGTGTTGTGGATATCAGACTGGGGCTATGAGTGACAGGTATTTGAGGATACCAGACGGGGCTGTGAGTGAGATGTCTGTGGCCATATCTCACTGGACTGTGAGTGACAGGTCTGTGAGAAAAACACACTGGGGCTGCGAGTGTCCGCTCTTTCAGAATATGAGGCTGTGGCTGTGACAGACAGGCCTGCTGTGATACCAGGCTGGGGCTGTATGTGACAGGTCGGAGTAAGTATCAGATTGAAGCTGTGAGTGACATGTCCGTGGGAATTGTAGACTCGGCCTGTGAGTGATTGTTCTCTCAATATATCATTTGGAGCTGGGAGTGACATGTCCATGGGGATTCCACACTGCGGCAGAGAGTGACACCTCCGTGGGGATATTAGACTGGGGCTGTGAGTGATAGGTCTGTGGGGATATCAAAATGCGACTATGACTGACAGATTTGTGAGGATATAACAATGGTGCTGTCCATGACCGGACTGTTGTAATATCAGATTGTGGCTGTAAGTGAAAGATCTATGAGAATATAACAGCGGCGCTGTGACTGCCATGTTTGTGGGGATAACCGACTGGGGCTGTAAGTAACAGGTTTGTGGACATTTACACTGATGCTGTGAATGACAGACTGTAGTTGTGAGTGCTAGATCTGTGAAGATAGCACACTGGGTCTGTGATTGACTCGTCTCTCGTTATAACAGGCTGGGGCTGTGAATGACAAGTTTGTGGTAACATCAGACTGGGGCTGTGTCTGTCAGGACTGTGGGTATATTAGACTGGTGCAGAGAGTGACAGATTTGTTGTGGTATCAGACTGGGGCTGTGAGTTACAAGTCCGTGGGGATATCAGACTGGGGCTGTCATTGACAGTACAGTGAGGATATCTGACTGGTCTGTAAATAATAGGGGTGTGGAGCTATTAGACTGGGGCTGTGAGTGACAGGTCTGTGGCGAGAACAATCTTGAGCTCTTCATAACAGCTTTTTGGGGATAGCGGACTCAGGCTGTGAGTGACAAGTTCATGGGAATATCAGATTTGTCTTTGAGTGAGAGATCTGTTGGAGTATCAGACTGCGGCTATGATTGGTTGGTCTCCGGAGTTATCAGACTGCATCTGTGAGTAACAGGTCTGTTTGCATGTCAAACTGCGTCTGTGAGTGGCAGGTCTGTCGGGTTGTCATACTGCAGCTCTGAGTGACAGGTCCGAACGATATGAGACTCGGGTGTGACTTACTGGTCGGTGGGGATGTCAAAATATGGCTGTCAGTCACACAGCACATTCTGACAAAGCTGCAGCATATTGAGTTATCCACACAATTGGCAACGCAGTTAATTCGAACCCTTATCTACTTGGAGATCGGAGTCTCTGTTTTGTGCCTTAGCCTGCTCGGCCACGCTAGCGGGCGCAGCAGATTATTTGGCTTCATCTCCAGAACAGAAATGAAGAAAATGAATGCCCTTTAATTCAAGCAAATATCAATGGAAAACTGATTCTATCTTCTGAGCCTCGTTTGAACAACAAATGTAATGTGAATGTGGGAATGTATGTTCGATTAATATGCAGTAAAGAAATCAGAAACTGCACGACATTGCTGGAGACTAGATTCGTGATTTGGTGAATGATTTCGTCTAATAGCTCGAAACTGAACAACGTTCACGAATCCACGGAACACGATTAGCACCAGACGACAGGCACAATTCACAAAGCTGAGCAGGCTGTGTACCAAATCGTACCGTGCAGCTTCGTTCCAGTTACTGCGTCTGTTTTGCAGAATAAGCAGCTCAAAGAATGTTCTCCATCTGAAAATATGAGTTAACAGCTTTCTGTCCCACACTGAAATCTGATAATCCTGCTCCTCCATTACCAAGCATAAACTGATCATTGAATAAACCCACACGGTCACACAAGAAGATCATTTTCCATGTGAAGTAGGAAATGTTCAGGAAGAGTTCTCTGAAGTTTCCTTCGAAACATTTTCAATCAGGTAATTCTGGGTGGGCTCATTTATCATGGGGCTTCCACTGTCAGTCAACCACGAAAAGGTCATTCTCGTTCTGTGACTGACTGAATAGTTTGGTTGTTGCAGAATTGGAATGGACATCATTTGAAAGGGACATAATTGATTGTACATTCGGTTGGACATACAAGGTTGTTTCCAACACTTCCAGTAAATTGGATACAGTTTTCACACAGAAACCGAAGTGTGGACAAAAGTAGCAGGAGAGAGTGCGAGGCCCCAGTTTTGCTTGGTGACACTGCCAGTGGAATGGAGAACAGGGATCCATCTCGGAAAGTGACCACCTAAAACTGTAACTGCCTATCGGCCCTGAGATGAAGAGCCTAATTTTCTGCAGACTGATCTTGCTTGGCCAGACGAGCTGCCATTTCAGACTGAGCCAAATCCGCGTGGCACCTCAACTTGCAAAGTTCGAGTTCATTCCTCCCAATCACAAATAACATCATCCCCATCTTCAACTCCTCAGCTGTTACACTTTCAGATCGTTACTATTCATGTTAGCATTTGTTCCAAGATTTAAGATTCAATTTTATTATTTCAATGCCGTTATCCTCATCTTCAAGCTGCCAATGTGCCTCCCAGTCTCTATGGCAGACGGTGACACAATCTGGGAAGTTATTTCAATAAAGCTAACCATTTCTGTTACAAAACTGAGGAATTTTAGTCTGACTGACGGGACACAATCAACGATTTCTTTCCTCAGCTTGTGAACAACTTTTTCCACCTCTGATTTTGGGGACAGGCTTTGGCTTAAAAAACCGTTCCCAGAATAGAAAAAAAAGTACTACAGCCGTTGGCAAATTAAAGTGGATTTTTTTGCCCTTTTGTCACCGGAAGAACCGTTCACAAGAAAGGAGTTTATCTAAGCTGTGCCCCAGGGCTGGACATGACGCCGCTGATTGAAGCTGCAGTGGCTGCTTTCCACTGGTAGCGGGGATTGGAGAGAGAGAGAGATCACATCCTGCTGCGAGTCCCATTCTCATTCATTGTGGAGCCGGTGTGAATTATGCATGAGTTCTCGTGGGTGCAACGTCAGGACGTGATCGCTCTGACTTGTTGACCAGAAATATGTGACTCCCTGTGCCTGAAAAGGCTCTAACCACCAACCTTTCAGTTAAACGCGCTGACCAATTAACACACAAAACTTTTCTCCAACACTGCCTGTAAATTCCCCTAAACCAGGGTATTAGTGAGTACCTGACAAGGCGTGGGACTGCTGGAGCGCTCATTGCTTTTGGAGACGGTCGCGAATTTCATTGTTTCATTAAAGAAAGTATTTGAGGTTTGAGGAGCCGCAAACAGCCAGAAGGAAAGGAAGCATCACAGACCGCCTCGTTATTTCTCAAGTTGCTGCATGCAGTACCTCACCCATGAGGTAACATTTAGCTGCCAATGACTCGATAGAAACCAGAGCTGAAACCCATTGCCTTAAAACATTCGGACACGCTACCACAGCAAGCCTCACTATTACATTTGCTGTGACTAGTGTTGGTCCTGAATTACAATGCAAATCGATGCGATGTGGCGAGAAGAGCCTTCGATTCAGTCTTTTTTTTTAATTCTTCCCCTGTATTGCCAGTAGTTCAGCATTTATTCCATCTTCTCAGTTGACACTGAGAAGTTGGTGGGGAGTAGTTTGGTGGAATAGGATCAATTTGATCAAATGGGAGGAATATTGTCTGAAGGAGCTGTTCAGTCAACAATTCAATCGTCCACCAGTCGATACCGAGAGAGGGGCACACAAACATATCCACTGCGGGTGACAAAGGCGCGAGGAGAAGCATAAACCCAGAAAACAACGGCGTCTCTTACTTGGAGAATCATTTTGGCTCAACAACGTTCATGAATTTATCGAATTAAAACGAATTGCCATCATTTAAACATGGTTGCTGTTTGGGTCCAAACGGCAAGCAGACAAATCCGACAAATAGAGACTTTAGTCTGCAGCTATTTATACAGTTCCCACTGACCCAGAGTTAACTGATGTGGGGAGGAAAGATCACAGAAACGCTTCACAGGAGGCTCCCAAGCACTGAGGATGCCACATAAACAGGGGACGAAACGTCTGCAACACAAATTCCCAACTCGGCGAACAGAACCACAACAACGAGCACCCGAGCTACAAATCTTCTCACAAACTTTGATGTGTTCTTTTTCAATATTTCCTTTCACTCTCCTTACATTCTTTTTCTCTCCCAAGCAATTATTCCCTGTTGTTCTTCGATCTGCCGTCTGACTGGGATTTTTATTGCTGATGTGAAAGTTGAACTCTCAGTCCACTGATTCTGCGTGAGTTTGTGTGATTTGTTAGTTTCAGATTGTCAGCCATCTTCCTTTAGAAATTAAGCACAAAACAAACACGTCATCATCTTCCGGGATCGTACTCTGATCGAAACGAAGACACGAGAACATCAGAAGTATTGTCCCGAGTCCATTCAGTTTGAGTGAGTCATGGATTTTTCAGAATCCCTTCACATCTGTGAAATTCCCCCAGCCACAATCAATTACTAATTTGACAGAACTGAATGCACATCGTCAACTTTGGATGGCACAAAAACAGTGTCAATTAAATAGTGAGTCAACAGTCACCAAGTTAGGCTCCCAACCGATTTCTTTAAAATTACAGACGAAGACATTCACCAAATGGAGCCTCTGTGTTGTCCCACAACCCAAAGCGCCTTATAGGGTTCGATTACATTTATTTTGTCTTCAATTTCAAAACGTATTATCCCGGTTATAGTTTGCCATAACTGTTCGCAGAATTCGCAACAGTGGTACTTAATCTCGCCCTCGTACCATTCCAATGACACCCTCCTTCGACTGACTGAAATGGTCCTTAACCTGAACAAATTCTCTTTCCAATCCTCCCACTTCTTCCAAACCAAAGGAGTAGCCATGAGCACACGCATGGTCCCCAGCTATGCGTGCCTCTTCGTAGCATAAGGGGAACAGTCCATCATCCGCAGTTACACTGGCACAACCCACACCATTTCCTCCGCTACATCAATGAATGCATCGGCGCTGCCTCATGCTCCCACGAGGAGGTTGAACAGTTCATCCATTTTACCAACACCTTCCACTCCGATCTCAAATTTACCTGGTCCGTCTCAGACTCCTCCCTGCTCTTCCGAGATCTTTCCATTTCTATCTCGGGCGACCAAATCAATACGGACATTTACTATAAACCGACTCACTCCCACAGCGACATAGACTACACCTTCTCCCACCCTGCCCCCTGTAAAAACGCCATCCCATATTCCCAATTCCTTCATCCCCGCCACATCTGTTCCCAGGAGGACCAGTTCCAAAACTGTACAACCGAGATGGTCTCCTTCTTCAAAGACTGCAATTTCCCCCCAGACGTGATCGACGATGGTCTCCACCGCATCTCCTCCACTTCCCTCTCCTCCGCCCTGAGCCCCATCCTTCCAATCACAAACAGGACAGAACCTCACTGGTCCTCACCTACCACCACACCAACCTCCATATGCATCGTATCATCCTTCGTCATTTCCACCAGCTCCAAACAGATCCCAACACAAGGGATATATTTCCCTCCTCTCCCCGATCAGCGTTTCGAAAAGAACACTCCCTCCGTGACTCCCTCATCAGGTCCACACCTCCCATCAGCCCAGCCTCCACTCCCGGCACCTTCCCCTGCAACCACAAGAAATGCAAAACTTGTGCCCACACCTTCCCCCTTACTTCGCTCCAAGGCCCCAAGGGATCCTTCCATATCCGCCACAAATTCACCTGCACCTCCACACACATCATTGATTGCATCCGCTGCACCCAATGTGGCCTCCTCTATATTGGGGAGACAGGCCGTTTAATTGCGGAACGTTTTAGAGAACACCTCTGGGACACCCGGACCAACCAACCCAACCACGCCGTGGCTCCACACTTCAACTCCCCCTCCCACTCCACCAAGGACATGCAGGTCCTTGGACTCCTCCATCGCCAGACCATGGCAACACGACGTCTGGAGGAAGAGCGCCTCATCTTCCGCCTAGAATCCTCCAATCACAAGGGATGAACTCAGATTTCTCCATTTTCCTCATTTGCCCTCCCCCCACCTTGTCTCAGTCCCAACCCTCGAACTCAGCACCACCTTCCTAACCTGCAATCTTCTTCCTGACCTCTCCACCCCCACTCCCACGCTGGTCGATCACCCTCACCTTTACCTCCTTCCACCTACCGTATTTCCAACACCCCTCCCCCAAGTCCGTCCTCCCTACCTTTTTTTTAGCCTGCTGGACACACTTTCCTCATTCCTGAAGAAGGGCTCATGCCTGAAACGTCGATTCTCCTGTTCCTTGGATTCTGCCTGACCTGCTGTGCTTTTCCAGCAACACATTTTCAACTTCCATTAATCCGTCCATAACTTCACAACGCCGCCTTTGACCACTGAGCCACGCTCATATACACTCATACGCTTGAGGTGATACCTTGAAATATGTTCATCTTTACAGTGCCTATTCTGCCAAATAAGCAGCTTAAAGGAAGTCCTCCGCCTGAAATGCTGTATTAGCAGTCGAGTCGGAGAGTGACAGAATACATTGCGAGATTGCTGTGCTGGTATGAGTTGTTAATTTCCTCGTCTATCTCTTAACCGGGCATTTTCCTGCAGAGCTTTACACACCTGGATATGACAACTGTCACATAGCTGCCAGCTGAGTTCGCAACCTGTGTGGGGAAAAGAAGAGAAGTGACTCACTAAATGTTACTAATACACACGGTGCTAACTGATAGATGTACCAATATCAGTTTATAAACATGTTGGCAGAAGGTAAAAGGCGATCTGCGATTTCAAAGAGGTGCAAACAGTACGCGATTGTTCTTTGTCGAGGTGTGAAAAGCTCTCAAGTCTGAGTCACCTTCACTCCTATTGTTGCTAACTGATTCAGAAAAGAGGTGTTTCACCAGAGCTGCATGTGCTTCTATTTCCTATCCCTCTCTGTTTAGACTTCCCTGCTCCTCTGTGACAGAAATAAAATGAAATGGATAAAATGCCATGAGGCAGCCTGTCTGCCAGCTCCTAAGCTTGAGTTCCAAAGTGGCTTCGATTTCAAAGAACACATCATTATTAGTAACTGTGTGAGTGCGCGAGTCAAGGGGTCCATCTGACACTACAAATCCACTCTTTCATGCAGTTCACTGAATGTGCCGGAAACGTGCCAAGTGCTTCGAAAAGCGAACATGTGAATGGCATCAAAATGCGACTGGGAATTTGTGATCTTGAGTCACACCAGTTGAGAAACGGCAGACGGCTTCCGAATGAGGTAGTTCAGAGACCACATTGGCATGAATTTGAAAGAGTGCATACATCAGGAATCCGGTGTACACTGCGACACCAGAAAGTGAGGGGTCTCCTCGGCTCTGAACAGATCCAGCTTCAGATGGAAAGCAAATGTAGTACTGTTGTTTCAGAAAGGATCAGGACAAGGTATCTGTACTCTTAAACAGGTTGGCTGTCTAAAGGACTATACATCAACGCATATTTAGGAGCAGGGAGGAAACACATTTAACATAGTTTCACAGAGCAATTAATCAGAATTTTATTCCATTTCACCACTACTGCACAGATGTGCGAGCAAATTCAAAGCAAGGTTTGCTGGTGAGAACAACAAGCGCAAAAGCTCCGATCTCCTTAATGCAAAAGACTACCACCGGTAAAAAGACAATTTTTGGGCTTGGGGAATCCTTTTGCATTTAAGTCGAACCTGATAACAGCTACACTATAGAAACGCACGATAAGAATGCGGCTGTGGCCCGCTGCCAGTCGGACAACACTGAAATCTGCAGTTGTTCAATCCATTACCTTTCTGTTGCAAGCCGTCCGATGTTGTCCAGCTTCATTGGCATTGTTGGAGAATAAAGAAAATCATGTGAAATTGCTCTTGAAATATTTAAAATGATATTGTTCGGTTTGCACTGTCGGGCAAGGCTGAATTGGCTGGAAAAACTTTCCCTGGAAATTCCGGGCTGAGGGAAATCAGTAACTGCAGTATTAAACGGGATGGCCATTGTTGCTGTATGCATCGACGCATGTTCAAGACCAGAGGGTAGAGAATATTTAAATAAAATTTAAACACCAATTCATTGGAATTGCATTCCTTCTCACAACAGCAGCAGTGACATGCGAGAAAATTCAGAACAAGGCTTGCTGATGAAAACTGCAAGGAAGTCCAATGAACCACAATCCAGAAACCTATCCCCAGGAACAAGGGAACAGTAAAGTTTCCGGACCGCTTTCGCACAGAAGGCGAACTGATCCTTCTACTCTACAGAAATGATCAGGGTCCGCCGGCTGCACTCTTCAAAACAGTCGTGTGTATTCAAGGCAAGACAGAACAGAAAACTAATTGTAAAAATCGCGCACAGCAATTAATTGGATTTGTATTCCCTTTCGCCACAACAGCGTGAGCAAGAGCATCAAGTAATAAAATCTATCCATTGTAATGCAAAAGTCTGTCATTATTTCTGTCCGGCTTTCTGAAGCAGCGATCATTCCCGTACGAGGTGATCATGAAATCTGCTCCCGCACAGAAATACAGTCAGACCACAGACTCGATTGGGCTGTCCCCCAGTGGGTGTTACTTTCCTCGGAACAGATCGTGTAAGCCGTGCAGGACTGAAACCGTGCTCGGTCACACACACCTATGCTGTACCATGTGGACGGGGCTAAACTCAGAACCCCGTTGGAAGGAAACCTGATCCTAAATCCAGGAAAATGACGTGTTCCGGGAAGCAGGCTGAAGAATCGGGTTGTGAACCATATCAGCCATGATTCAATGGTGGAGCAGAGTAGATGGGCCAAAAGGCTTAACCGTGATCCTATACCGGACAATCTATGGCCATCTGGTATCTGAGGGGATAGATACGAAGTTAATCGTTTCGCTGAATGACTTCCCATCAGAACTAAAAACTGTGACAGATAGATCAGGTTAGAAACATATGTGGGACTGGGAAAAGGCTAGGGGGAAATACTAAGAGAGATGCTCAGTGTGAAGGTGGAAGACAGGACAGATTCAATGAAAAGGGGAGTACGCTGAAAGACGGTGATGGACGTCGATAAAGCAGCGTTACTGACCCTAAATGTGAAATCTGTTTTCCTTTCCCAGGTGGTGCTAAACTTGCTCGGTTTTTTCCAGCAATTTCTGTTTTTTGTTACTGAAACAGAGGTTACGAGAGGAATCCTGAACCAATCAACTCTTTACTCTGGCAATGTTGGCCAACCCTTGCTCCAGATAGTTTCTGTCCCACACAAAACCTCGACATCCTGCCCCCTCCATTACAAAGCATAAACTGCTCTTTGAATAACCCCACTCAGTCACACAAGAAGATAATTTTCCGTGTGGTTTGTGGAGCGTTCAGGGAGAGTTCCCTTAGGTTTCGATCAATTTCAATAAAGTGGGGACAGTTTCCGCACAGAAACCGAATTGTGAAGAAAAGTTGTGTGTAGGGGTATGCTGGTGAGTGAGTGAGTGAGTGAGTGAGAGAGAGAGCCGCTGTTATGGGTGGTGACACTGCCAGTGGAATGGAAAGTAGAGATCCAGCAGAGAAAAACAACTTCTTAAAGTGAAAGCGCCCAATCACCCTGAGATAAAGATTGTGATTATCTGCCAAGTCATCTAGCCGGGCTGGACGGTCTGCAATTTCACACTGAGCCAAATCCACATGCCACCTCAACTTGCAAGGTTCCCGTTCATTCGCGCCAATCACAAATAACATCACTCACATCTTCCACTTCTCAACTGTTATTCATTCAGAACGCTACAATGTAATTCAGCACTTGTAAGATGTAAGATTTTAATGCGGTTATCTGGACCTTCAAGCAGCCAATGTGACTCCCAGTCAGACGATGACTCAATCTGGGAAGTTACTTCAATAAACACAGTTATTTCTGTTACAAACTGTAAGGAATACCCGTCTAACTGACGGGATACAATCAGCATTTTCTTTCGACTGCACTTCACCAACTTTTTCCACTTTTCCTTTTGGGGACGGGAGTTTGTTTATTTTTAAATCCCAAAATAGAAATAATCTGATGCAGCCACCAGTAAATTGAAGTTCTTTTGACCCTTCCACGTGGTAGAAATGTTCATGAGGAAGGAATTTCGATAAACTCCAGGACTGGGCAACAGTGGCTGCTTTGAGCTGAGATTGGGGACTTGGAGATAGAGGGAGTCGCATCCTCCTGTCTGTCCCTGTCTCACTCCGCCTCGAGCCGGGGTTGTTCATGGATGAGATCTCCTGGGAGCAACGTCAGTACGTGATCAGTCTGAAAGCTTGCTTTGAAACATCTGAGGCTCTGCACTGTCATGACATGGGGCAAACTGTCCGGCTTAATTTAAAAGCGGCAACACAGAAATGATTTATCCCGTGCAGAAATCTAAAAAAAAATCGAGGCCAAAGACTGTTTTAAGGAAAAATAACAACTTAATTTCTTACCTCCAACAGAGATTAATTACTAACGACTATTTACAATTTCTTCCTCGAAGCAGTCTTTTGCCCTCCCCTCTATACTATCAGTCCGACAAAACTCCCAATTAACATTTACAAAACCACACTTCTTACCTTAAAAGCAGGCAGCTTTCGTGTTTCTATTTGGATCTTTCTGCATCTTCTTTTCTTCTTCTTTGGAATTTCTGAGTCACAGGTTACTGATCAAAAAGGTACTTTTCAGAGACCTATTTTTCAAGCGGTCTGTTTACATGCTCAGCTTGACAGTTCTCCTCTCAACTGCTAAATTTTCCCCGTTCTTATAAACTGAAAGGATCGGATTGTCAATATCCACGATACAAATTGGATTGGAGTTTTTTATTTGTCGGGGTATAACTTCTACTGATTGGCCAAATTCGAATTAGTGTTTTGACTAATAGCAACTCAGTGAGTACATGCGACGTCCTTAACTCCCTTAAAGGTATACGCACATTTTCATATCACCACCCCCCGAAGGAAAAAAAAATCAACCAGCAAAATGAAAGATGGCTTCATTTTTCCCTCTACATCTACCTCACATGATTGCAATACACAGGTAACTTTAATATAATTTCACCTTACCTTTTCCCCCTAAACCTGTATAAGTATAACATGAAATAAAGACAAATGTCATCTCAGCTGTATCAGTTGTATTCATATTAATGCATCTGCCATTACATTCTTCCAACCCGCATTAGATATGTTTTTTTAAGTTAAACGTCTCTAACATGAGACTCCAATGAAATAGTCTGAAATTCCAATCTTTAAAATGTTCTAAGCATGTAAGCGGATTGTGGCTTGTGCACACAACAGTCTCCAATGCAGTACTCGTGACATATATATGAAAACGCTGTAGGGCCGTTACCAAACTCAAAAGTTCTTTTTCCATTGTGGAGTATTTCCTCTGGTCGATGTTGATCTTCCTGGCAAAGTTACCAAGTGGCAGTTCAATTCCATTCTCATCTTGCTGTAGGAGGACAGCTCCACCTCCAATGTCACAAGCATTGATTGAAACTTTAAAAATATTTGCAAAGTTAGGTGCAGCTATACAGGTTTGGTGGATAATATCGCTTTCAAATTGTCGAATGCTTCCAGGCATGGTTCATTCTATCGAAACTTTGTATTCTACTTCAGTAAGTCGGTTAAAAATGCCACTACACTACTGAATTTGGAACAAAACTCCGATTGAATCCGTGGAGTCGTAAAAATCGAAGTGCTTCTTTCTATGAGTTTGGTCGTGGAAATTCCTCTGCAGCCTTCGACTTTGTTTTAGGTGGGGTCAACCTTCCATGACTGATGTTATATCCACGAACATCACCTCTGCTTTTGCAAATTCCGTTTTATTTAAGGTTATCACCATTTTTGTTTCTCATAGTCGTTCAAAGAGCTCTGACAACTACACGAAGTGATATTTCGAGGACGTACTAAAGATCACTACATCATCCAAAGAGTCTGCACAGTTTGTTAACACAGCCACAACTTTCTTTATCAGTCTTTGGAATGAGGTAGGTACTCTCCTCCGTCCAAAGGTCATCCCTTAAACTGCGAAAGCCCACGCAGAAATTTCTTTCGCCGTCTCTGAGAAAGACACCTACCATAACCACACATTAATTCCAACTTGACAATATATTTGCTTTGTCCAACTTTCTCGATACAGTCGTCTAATCTTGGAATTGGATATGAGTCCGATTTTGTAACAGCATTGCCCTTCCGACAATCCAAGCGAATCATTGAGTCCTGTCTGGGTTAGGAATTAAGACGACTGGAGAACTCCACTGGCTCTGGCTTGGTTCAATTATGTCCTCCTCGAATTTGATCTCCTTCTCCAACTGGACATGACTGGCTTTGGGCGATTAAGACTGTGCAGGGGTTGTTTTACAGTAGCAGTATTACTTACATCTACTTCATGTACAATAGCATTATTGGTCCCCAAGTGATTCGAACATAAGTCCTTGTATTGTAGAAACAAATCTTTCAAATCTGTCATGTCCTCCTGAGACAGATAGCGTACAAACCTATCCCAGTCCTCAAGGACTTCTTAATTTTAAAATCTGTTTTTCAGTATCCCAATATCCATATCATGTGCATTTGATTCCTCACTCTTCGGCGCAGTAACTAACACATGTTTCTCCAGTTCTTTCCCTCTTCTGTAATACGGTTTCAACATATTCACCTGACACACCCAATACCTTTTGTTTCTATCTGGTTTGTTTTGAATTGTTCACTTGATTGAACTTTTCCTCAATTTGATAGAGGCCTATAGTCCGAGCTTTGAAGTGATTTCTTACCATTGATATCAGCACTAACACGTTATTCCATCGGGAAAACGTCAGGATCTCTGAGTTCCTACCTGCCACCTGCTTCATTCAACAATGTGCCCTCTTTAGGTGCTGTTTAGATAACTCAACTATTCGATTTAATCTTTCCCTCATCTCAGATACATAATCTAATTGTAAGGTCTACATCTTTAGACCTGTTAACTTTTCGTGCATTAAATTTCAAAGGGCCTCTCTCTCATGACGCAACATTAACTCAAAAGAAATAAACTTATGGTGTGTGTTTGCTCGCTGAGCTGGAGGTTTGATATCCAGACGTTTCTTTACCTGGCTAGGTAACATCATCAGTGGCGACCTCCAAGTGAGGCGAAGCTTTTGTCTCCTGGTTTCTATTAATATGTTTCTCCTGGATGGGGTTCCTGAGGTTTGTGGTGATGTCATTTCCTGTTCGTTTTCTGAGGGGTTGGTAGATGGCATCTAGATCTATGTGTTTGTTTATGGCATTGTGGTTGGCGTTCCAGGCCTCTAGGAATTCTTTTGCATGTCTTTGCTTAGCCTATCCCAGGATAGATGTGTTGACCCAGTCGAAATGGTGTTTTTTTCATCCGTGTGTAGGGCTACGAGGGAGAGAGGGTCGTGTCTTTTTGTGGATATCTTGGACACTTAGCTGTAAGTGCTAAAATATACTGGGCTATTTCGTACTTTCAAATCTATTCAAGTCTGTCTAAACCAGCTCAGATCATGGACCCGTGTCTCCAAACTGTTCCATCATTCTGGTTAATATAAAACCAACAACACAGAAAAGTTTTATCCGGTGCAGTAATCTGGGAAGATTCGAGTGGCCAAGAACTATGTAAAGTAAAAAAAAATATTCTTAAAGTATAACAGAGAATAATTAACTAACCACTAATTACAATTTCTTTCTCGAACCCATCTTTTACCTTCCTCTCTGTATTACGAGTCTGATTAAACTCCCAATTATGACTTACAAAACAACTCTTCTTGTCTCAAACCACGCAGCTATAGGTTCTTATCATCCGATCTTTCTGTGCCTCTTTTCCTCTGTGTTAGGAACATCAGCGTCACAGGTTACCGATCGAAAATGTACTTTAAAGATACATCGATTTTCAAGCAGTCTATTTCCATGTTGGGTCGTGGCCGTTCCACTCTCAATTTTTCAATTTTCCCTAGTCATGTATTCCAGAGCATCGGGTTGTGTCATTGGTGTTTAAGATTGCCAAGCTACTCAATTTAAAATTGATTGGATTTTGATATGATTCGGGTATAACGTAAACTGATTGGCTGAATTCGAATCTGATTTTGTCTCCATGCAATGAACTAACAGAATGATTCCATCCAGTGTTACATTGCTACCATTTTTGAGTACACTTGGTGCTGAGTCTGGTAGTTCTGCTGCTTCTAACTCCCGTAAAGCTATGCCCACATCTTCAAAACATTATGCTTTGATGTATTTTGATGTTTCTATGTTAATGTGTTCCCACGTTCTCTATTTTGTTGTTACTATTTTGTCTTTAGCTTTCAAGTTGCATGGCATTTATTGTTATTTTGATTATTGTTACTCTCATTTTTTTGGCACTAACATTGAGGAAATGAATACACTGGAAATATTTTTGACTAATTCACTGTAATATTGCAGCGTTACACTATGAAACGCTGTGGTCCATCAACTTGGTGAAATCACTATTATTGTGCCGAGTCGTGGGGCACAGAAGTGTTGAGATTGGGAAGAACAAAATCTTTTATCACTGATATGGTTGCGCTGGTCCGAGGCTCCAACCAGAATCACAAACAATCGACCAATTGAGTGAAACTCAGCAGTGATGTTGTGTGCTCAATCTGACATGATGTTCACCATTGAGGTGCTCGGTGAGTGGATTCATGCTCCATTCACAGCGCACTGCTAAACAAGTATGAATTCTTCTAAGCATTGCTGAATTCTTTGATTCTCATAAAGGTGTGTGGGTTGTAATGTCTGTCGAACCTAATTTCCTTGATGTTCTTTTTGCCATAGCGTGGGATATAATTGCAAGACTTGTCACAAAGGATGTCTATCCAAACAATAATTATTTGTTTGCAGTTGGTGTGGTTTATTGGATGTCACAGTGAGATACGGACGAACTCCAAACTATTTTTTGTCGGATGAGGTAAGGAAATTAAGTATATACTGGGAATGAGGTCATATTGAAAATACTTTTTGTTGACAGTTTGCAATTGGATCCATTTATAATTGTTTGCATTTAGGATAACACCAAGCTGAAGATTCCCACAATAAATTGCAATTGACATGGTTGCTGCAGCCTGACAAAAAAAAAAATATTTTTTCTGCAGCTCACAGGCACTCTGCATTATGCAGTGATTGACTACAAATCTCTAGGAATA
This sequence comes from Chiloscyllium punctatum, assembly GCF_047496795.1. Lineage (NCBI taxonomy): Eukaryota > Metazoa > Chordata > Chondrichthyes > Orectolobiformes > Hemiscylliidae > Chiloscyllium > Chiloscyllium punctatum. The sequence continues at coordinate 20,530,643 of NC_092757.1, read as the reverse complement.
AATCTAAGTAAAGGTGATAGTGGGTCAGGATGGGATTCACGAAACTCCGGATGCACCCACTGATTGGTTTAGCCTCATGTTTCTGGGAGAATATGTTATTGTAGAATTATGCTGAATATGGGTAACTGCTTAATGAGGAACATTTGATCCAGTATTCTTGCTAATCTCTGGGGATCTATAAATGCAATATTGTTGTAAGTCAGGACAGCAAACACGAGAATATCCATGACTTTAGTTCCAAACTTTAACGTGATTAACTTTCATTGTACAACTTTGTCAGTCTGAAGGGAAAAAGAAATCCCACTGCGGAAGTAATTAAGTCAGCATCTTTCAATTTGGTTGCTACCAAGTGTGTGTTCCTACCAAACGGGAACAACATCAGTCTCAGTGTTGCTGGGAGAGTCTCTCAAAGTAAAATTACAGGGTACAATAAGTGAGGTTAACGAACTGGGGAGGAAAACTACTTACCCAAATGGTCTTGTGCAAGGAGGGCGATCCGCAAATGTAGAATTTAACAGTTCATGGAGGACTTAATGAAACTGGAAAGCTGACCTCGGTGATGTTACAAATTTGGTTACAGTACTTAGAGTTTGGGAGACGGGAAGTTAGTATTTGATGTTAAAAAGGAGTAAGCTGTAAAGTGCTGTGTGCGGGGTGAAGCATTGCGCGGTTCCTTTAAAGAATGGTCCTTTTTCGGTGACTAATGATTTAGAATGAATGTCTGTGAGCAACAGCTTGGAAGTGTGCAAATACACTACGGTCACAAAAATTGACAAAATTGTATCGAAACGGCATACAGCTTTGTGGTCAATCAGTAGATTTGTTTTCTTCTTTACCACAAAAACAGGTTTTGAATTCAGACAATGAGGTTGTATCAGGTTCTTCGGTTCCCAAACGTATTACGCTTAGTTTAGAGGATATCAGAAACGGGGAAACAATACTATGGTAGAAATATTGACATGCCATCACAATTTATAAATAGTGGCAGCAGCTGGACAAAGATCATAGAGCTAGTGGCCATCTGCCATAGCTAACGACCTTCAGCTCTCTCGAGAGTATCGTTGTCTCTTCCAGACTTCTTTATGTCTGAGAGAAATCACCATCTAAGTAACAGCAGTAGTCACAATGGAGAAGGTGTTCCTAAACGAAGAAAGGAATGAGGAAGCACAGAATATTCCAGAATACAAGAAACATTACTCTAATTTTGGACGATGAAAGTTTTTTTATATATATATATATATGGGGGATTTATATTTATTTCAACAACATACCAATATAATTGTGTTCCATTTTCAACATTATTTAAGAGTTAGAAGAGAGTTATTCAGATTGTTACGGGTTTAGATAATTTGTTCACAGTTACAGATGGATAAATGAATTATTCCTTGTTGATTTTAAAGTGAGTGACAGGGTTTTTGTTTTCTTTTAACTAATCAAAACTTCTAAAAAGCAGGTTACATCTCATTTGACAATCCTTTTAAAATTTACAGGGTGAGAGTATCCACTTTGTGTCTTTTGGTTTTAGTTCTTAGAGAGCGGTGAACCTGCGCTTTGTCACTGCAGTATCTAGTGCAATAAATATGAATCATGTAGCAATTCGTTTATGTTACATTAATCACTTCTGGCCTGCCAACTGATGGATTGGAAGATATAGTTTATGAATATACAATGAATTGCATGTTGGAACGTCGCCGCAGCGATTTGAATACATTTGGTAGTATGTTTATAAAGTGAAAAGTCTCATTGGGCTTAAACAGATGTGATATTTTCATAAAGGGAAAATGTCAGAGCAACAAAATTAATTCAATAAAATGACGTACAAACACACTATGTTGAAGCAAATAATAATTTGATACGGATTACCAGTCTGGCAAGTTATAGGACATGGCTACAACAATTTATTACGTGTACTTTGATTTGGATGAATATCGAGTTGCAAATCAACTAGGCGAAAGAGAAGAAGAAACTTGGTGATGATTAGAGTTGAGGGTTTGGTGCTGGAAAAGCAAAGTAGGTCAGGCAGCATCTGTGGAGCAGCAGGAGTATCGTCAGCTCGGGCAAAAGCCCTTCCTGATTAAAGGGTTTTTTTTTACCCGAAATGTCGATTCTTCTGCTTCCCGGATATTGTGTGACCTGCTCTACATTTTCAGCACCAGACTCTGGATATAGAGCTGGAAACGTTGACATAATTTCATATCTGTGTTTCATTAGACGTGGATGAATAATCGTTGAATCAGTAATTCATAATCTTTCCACAGTTAAGTTTCCAGTGATTACTACTATTCGCTGTATGATGCATGGCATCCTTGAGAGGAAGAAATTTTGCTGAGCACCATGCAACAATCCGTTTAAAATCAAGATATTAAAACAAAAGATATGAACCGTAACAGAAATGAAAATGACCATGCCAACAAATACAACTAAGTTTAGTGCTTACAATGCTATGACTTTATTGATTAAAGGACTTTAGATTAGATTACTTCTAGTGTGGAAACAGACCCTTCGGCCCAAAAGTCCACACGGACCTGCAACCCATTCCCCCTTCACCTAACACTATGAGCATTTTAGTGTGGCCAATCCACCTAAACTGCACATTATTGGATTGTGGGAGGAAACCGGAACAGTCACGGGGAGAGTATGTAAACTCCACAATGGCGGGAATTAAACCGGGGTCTCTGGTGCTGTGAGGCAGCAGTGCTAACCACTGTGCCACCGTGCCGCTCACAGTTAGAGAGTGGTTAATCGAATTAATAGTACAACACCGAACGTTTAACATGGCGCTTGAATAGACCACACAAGTTTCTCCAATTAGTAAGCATTCTAAACCAGAATGTGTATTCCACTTTACTGAAGTCCAGTTGCTGTCGCTTTCCTCAGCGGAAGCACCGTTTCTATATTTGTATCCCAAACTCTTTTATACTCTCTTTCCATCTGTATTCTCTATGCCATGAGGAAAACTCGCAAGCCCAATTTTGAGAGAATTTTTATTCTTTTACCGTGACAACGAAAATCATTCTAACTCTGCGGGAGCTCAGACTCCGTAACTCGTTTCCTCTGACCTTCCAAAGCAAACCTGTGTTCACTGTGTCGGTTGGTAAACTCAGGAATGTTTGACTTGTATTCACAGAAGTATTGATTACCTATTTTTTCGATCAAATGATTCCATATTTGCAATTCAATTTATAAAATAAATATTCAACTCTAAAACAAAAAAATATGAGCACATACGGACAACAAGGAGTCCTCAAAAACATTTAACTCAATGAGATTAAAATCTCTTTAGTATCAACCTGAAGCTGATTACGTTTTTGGTTGTTGGAGATCAATTATCTCCGCCATTGTACATGCCCTAAGTCCACTATCATTTTCGAAGTGAAGATGTTGTTTGTGATTGCACCATATTCGCCACCATTTACTTCTTCGGAGATAATGAAGAGGTCTGTGACAAAGCAATGAAATTTCTCTTGGATTGATAATCGACAAGACTAATTACATTCCTCAAGCGCCAAAAATGACCATCTCCCAAAATGAAAATCTACAAATCTCCCATTGACTTACGACGCAATTATCAACACTGAATACAAGTTCATGAACAACCTGGGCCAGCCATTGGAAGACGATAAAATTGACAAGCCATCAAGTGCCGTAAACACAGGAGAGTATCAGATACTGTGATAACTGTAGCAGTAAGTTCCTTGGCTGCCTCTCCAGTCCAGATGTACAAACCACAAAGTACAGCTCAGAGGTTGTTTTGAATGCGCCTTGTGTATCTGGTTGAATGCAGCTCAAAAGCAACACTGAAAGGAACACTCACAAAGTTCCACATTGTGAAGAACTAAAAAAACGCAGATTGATTGGCGTGCCAATCACCACGTTCAGCACTCTTTCCCTTCACCAATGACAGAGATGGCCAGCAAAGAATTATACCCGCGAAATGCAAACTGTTAAAATGTGTTTTAGGACATGCCAGACCGCCATGAAAACATTGCAAGAAGGTTCCTCATTCCCTAACATTTCTCGTTTTTTTAAGCAGGTGCAATACATATATTCCAGCACTGATAAAGTTGGCCCAACCACTCAGTTTTAAAGAATCCAGAATTCCCACGGAATTTATTTACAGAATATTAAATGAAACACGGACAGAAGAGAACTGAATTTATGATGCCTTAACTTATTTGAAAACACAATCGACACATCAAACTTATTGATGCTATTCCAAATACTTGCAACATTCCCATAAACACCCTCGTTGGCAAGAAATATAAAATCAAACGTAGGTTCTTACAAGAGAGATGTCAGAGAGATTGAAAGATTAGCAAGGATCAGCGTATTAGCTTCCCCAGCATCTTATTTTGTTTCCCAGCTAAAACTTCATCAGCAGCTGCAAACCAAACAACTTGCTAAAACCAAAACAAACCAACCCCTTTGAAATGGCATGAACTGGCCACTTCCAGTTAAATACTTGCTAAACAAACGAAAAGAATCTTCGAGTGTATATTTCTGTACATATTAGAACCTCTGCCTTTCGGAAACCTCTGAAAAGAAAACAGGAACAGTGTAACCTCGGGAAAGTAGCAGCATTGTCACGCCCGACAAGTCTCTTTAAGAAGCAAGTTTCAAGCACATCAACTCAATTACACCTATGAACAAGTTCAGGGTGTGATATTGGAAAAGCACAGCAGGTCAGGCAGCTTCAAAGGAGCAGGAGAATCGATATTTTTGGAATCAGGACTTCCTCGAACATGTTCACAAACGCGAACTGAGCTGAATTATGTTTATTGACCAATAAATCTCACATGCAATGGAAAATATTTTAAAAAATGAGTATTTCAAAATCGGCTCGAGGATACTTCTGATCTCGTGAATTGGTTATTGTCCATGAGAATTGTCAAGTATGGCAGAGTTAATCATCAAAAATAGCAAAGACAAAGAAAAGACGAGCACAACAAGAAAAACAAGCAGCATTGCAATGAATCCTGATAGACAACGGACTTCCTGAAAAATCCAGCAGAGTATCAGACAGACAGTATCACCAACAATAAGCAGAAGGAAAGAAGGGAACATATTTATCACACAGGAAGGACTTCGAATACAAAAGCAGAAATATTCTAATCCCACCAGCAGACGAAGTGCGCATGACCATCATCCTGAACAGAACATAATAAATTGAAAAATCAAGCATCCTACTCGCAGAAAGCAACACCTAACAGCATTTTGCGATGGACCCGACTCCATAGTTAAAATACCGTTTTACAGCATCACTAAAAAAACTCCACAAGACGGAAAAAATAACAACACGGATCTCCAAAGAATGAAACCTGTGGGGAATAAACACACTAGGTTTCTATGGATTAACAAAGACACACAAACCATAGGCCTCCCTCAGACCCATAGTCTCATATCCATTCGCACCGACATGCGGACTAGCCACTAAAGTTGAAAGTTAACTTATGTACTTATTCGAAGATACACGCCACTCTATTCCCTCCTGTTGCAAATGCCTGAACATCATCAAACACAATCTATGTAGAGGGCGACTAGGTCATCATTTCCTTCGAAATGACGACCCCATTCACATCAATGAACATCACACTGGGCACAGAAACATTGGCCTCACTAGGAGGCGAACCAAAGACACAACCTGAGGCACCATTATCTTCGTCAGCAATGACAGCATCCTCAAACGAGTGTACCTATGCCGCACAAACCACTTCACCTTCAATGAGAAGACCGACAAACAAATGAAAGGGACTCCCATGGGATCATCAATAACAGTCATGCAGAGGTAGAAAGAAACAGCCCTCCCAACAATCCAGTCCAGGTATTAGGTCCGCTATGTGGATGTCATCTTTGTCATGACAAAACGGAAGAAAAAATAGAACAATCCAGAAAATCATGAATTATATCCTGACTGGTTTCTGTTCACAACAGAGGAAGAGAATAAAAAAACAGACTCCTCTTCCAAGATGTCACTGTGAAACAAAATTTCAATGGAGAGCTGCAGCCCAGTGTCTACAGGAAAGCGACAAACACCGACCAGATACTCAACTATAGGAGCAATCATCCCAACATCCACAAACGGAGCTGCATCAGGACATTACTTAAACGAGCCACTGCATATTCAGTATCAAAAAACAACAAGATGCCGAAGCAAAAAACACCCACACAACGTATTCAAGAACAAGTAAATGACGAGCACAATCGCAGATTCTTACGTAACAAACTTAAACAAGAAGTCACATTCAGCAGAGAGAATCTAGGCACATCAGCATATATTAAAAACATCTTGGAGATGACGACAAGACGAGCTGGACCCTTGGCATCATAGTAGACCATAAATCTACTTACACCTTGAAACAGCTCTCGATTAATCTAAATGACAATGTACTAACAAACGGCAGAAATGGCATCAAATACAATATGTCTTACAAGGACTGCAACTCACATCACATCGGACAGGAAACTAGCCATAAAGATACAAGCACCAACTAGCCACGAAAAGTCACAAATAACTATCACTAGTTTCCTTACACACAGACAATGAGGGAGACCATTTCGACTAAGAAAATACAGCCATCGTGGCACAGGCTAAACAACAGCAATCATTGGAATTCGTTGACCCCTGGCATTCAAAGGTCCATCAACAAACATATCGATTTGGACCCCATTTACCAAGTGTCAGATAAAGAATCAGGAGCGTTATCACCCAAAACAACAGACCAAGATAAATAAACAGAAAACCGGACAGAACACCAGCGCTTCAAGATAGGCTCACTGATGATGTTACCTAGTACGGTGACGAAACATCTGAAAATACATTTTCCAGCTCGGCAATCAAAATTTCAAGCTGAGTTACAAATCTTCATAAAAGCCAGGCCCTGGACAATGCCCCGTATGGCAGAACGCAGGGGAAATGTCCAAAATGTCAGTTTGAATACTTCGCACTGCTGTTCTGCCGAATTCAGGGTATCAGTCGTCCGAGCAGACAAGCCATGTTATCGGTTAATTTACTAAATCTCATGAATTTCCCAATGCTTGCTGCTCTGAAAACCGAAAGGCAAATCTTTTACAATTAGTTCGTTGTCCGAAGCACTGTGGTATGTACCTACTCCAGGAAACAACAGTGAATCGAGCAGAGGATCCCATGTATTTGCAAATGGATCAGAAATGGAGTGAACCATTTCATAGTTGTCACAAAGGACACAGTGTGGGATTATCCAATCGTAGAAATTAATCTAAATTGGACATAGTCGTCTAAAGTGTGGAGTTGGCTCTGCATGGGGTGCTCCATTTTGTTTTCATCATTGAAGGGATGTGGGCGTCGCTGACTAAACTAATACTTATCACCCTTCCCTATTCGTCCAGAGTCCATGTAAAAACTCGAACAGGTTGTTTTAGATATGGAGGAATACAAGGCTAGGCAACGTAAGGATAACAGTTTCCCTTCATTAATTGGCATTCGTGAAAGAGATGGTTTTCTTTTTTCAGGGGGAAAGACATATATTTAATCATCATCACTCAATATCAGAGTTCCAGATTATTATTGATCTGTTATTTCGCCATCTTCCACAGCGGACATCGAACCCTATGTTGCTGTGCTTTGCCAAGTTCTTCCATCCTCCTGATTGTCTATTTCCATTCCAACATTTCCGGTTTCCAGTTGTCTCTATCCATGAGTAACATGTAAATCAACTGAAACCACCACTTGTCAATCCCAATAAAATACTGAGCACATAACCGTCTTTCTGTAGATAAACTGCTGGTCATGTTCTATTCTGTGCGTCTTTTAAAATTGTAAATTATTTCGGTGTAGCGAGGTTCCTGTTTTGTTTCCGATATCTTAAACTTACTTTTGTAAGGATACACAATTATCCCTTCCATTCTGCGCTCAGACATAGAAAAAAGTCGAATTTATAAATCCAAGTCTCTTTTTCTTCTTTCTCCCTATTACAGTAAGTATACTGGTGATTGTGTTCCAGTCTGGGAACAAGCGAGGTATTTGTAAATGCACCACTCGCTATCTGGTGGCCATAGCAGTGTCTCAAATACTTTTGATTGTTTTTGATATCAGAATTCACCGATTTCGTTACTATTAATACCCACGATTTTCTTGCAGATCAGTCCTGAGCTACATGAAAATCCATTGTTCTGACTGGAATACTGCCACTGTTGGTTTTGGTCGATTTGTTGTCGCTTGCATTCATCAAATGGAAGTTAAGTATGTACAAGGAGAAATGTGATGAGGGTTCTAGCAGAAATTTCCTTTTTCTGTTCTTTAATGAACAGTCCCAACTACTTCTGATTCAACACTGGAAAAATTAGTTACAATGTTCCATTGCCCGGTTATACCAGCTCCAGTTATTCTAAACGAAGTCGTGAACAAGTTTTAACTATTTTGAGCAATTTTTAACACCATCTCTCCCATTCATTTCATTCATTTTTGTTCTGTTCGTCAACTGTCCGTTAGACTAATCTTTAAAGTCATCAGGTTACATGAGGAAAGAAGGAGACAGAGGAAAAACTAGAATGACCCAGGTACATAGACCAGAAGGATTTCTGTTTTTGTACACTTTGCCATATTTGCCAGCTTCATATGTCGCTAGTTGATTTATAAGTAGTGTCGCTTTGAAGTTGAATATTCCTTGGATTCTGCTGATTTTGAATGATTTGACAAGTTACATATAGGCTGCGGAGCCAACGTTGCTGCACAAAAGTATTTATGCATGTGGATACGCAGAAGGGAAAAAGACTGTATCAGCTAAAGTATGTTGTGAAATATCGAGTTCCCAACAGAATTCAATTTTTAACTCAATTCAAGTTACTGAGAACCAACAGCAAAATTTAACGTAGTAGAATGATGAGTCCACAGGAGGAATAGACCGAACGAGATGGACGAGTAGCAACACGACAGCACCCCTTTGTTAATGTGCAAAGAATGAAGCCATCTGATGGCCTGCATCTAATATGTCCGACCCGCTAAGCATATTTACAATTTTCTGCATTCGTTTTGAAAATAGAATAGAATCAAAGAATCAAACAGCCTGATGCAAAATAATTTTGTCAAAAACCATCATAAGACTTCATCTCGAACAGCTATGCTCTCCATACAGATGTGAAATAAACTTTCAGTGAAGATGCTTAGCAAAACTGTCAAACATTCCACCCCTCCACCACTGGCAATCACTAACAGCAGTATGTACCATTGCCGAGGTGCAAAACAGAAATTAGCAAAGTATCCTTAAACAGCAGCTTCCAGGTGCAAATCTCTATCACATTAAATGTCAAGTAAAGCGGATGCAGGAGAACACCACCAGTTAAAAATTACAGATTTAGCCACTCGCCACGCTCGATTGGAAAAAATCCAGGTTGCACAACTGACATTGATTAAAACTCCTCGAACTCCTGTGCTTACAACATTTCGCGTTTTACTGCACCAATCGGATCGCAGCTAACCAACACTTTCTCCAGAACCGCTGTGTGTGGGCAACAAATGACTGCCAAGTCAGAAGTGCCACAAGCCCATGAATGGACTACAAAATCAGTTTCACTATTTATGCCACGGCCACTGCCACATATTCTCAGGGGGCAGAAAATTGAAACGCGATGTCTTTGAAATGTATAAGGTCGTGAAGGGGAAAAGCTTGATAGAGTACATCCTGAAAATTATTCCTGCGGGTCTGGCAATGTGAAACAAAATAATGTAATCTCAGGATAAGGAGATGAAGTAAAAGCATTTTCATCAAAGGATCTCAAAGTCTTTGGTATCGTCGCTCCCTGATGATTGTAGCCCCTCCCTCACTGAGTACGTTTCAGATTGGAACAGACTATTTAGTGGTGTTTTAGGCAATCAGAGATAATGGAGAGTGATCAGGATTTGAAGTCAAAAGACGTTGAACAGAACTAACGGCAGTTCGCCTCTTGCACCAATTTTCTGGACTCTTGTGTTCTTTCATGAACCAACCACCAACCCTTTAAAATTTAGTTCCAAGAATCCTTTTGCCAATTAATCTCTGCAGCATCCACTCTATCACCAATCAGCTTATTCCTTCTTCAGCACTCCACCTATTCCAATTGCAATAACCGAATATCACTTTTCTAGCTCCATCAGTTCTGCTGAAATCCGCCATAACCGTAGGATTGTTAACGATGATTAAAGTATTCCCTTCACTCTCTGTAGATATTGCCGAACATTGTCAGTTTATCAACGTTGCCTACCTTTTCCTTTTTCCTTGAGAGGTTGCATTCTCCGGTCCAAATCATTGGCAGTGTATTTCCTCACAGATAAAGCATTTGCCACAAAGGAACATCAAATAGTTTATGAACTATGGGACATTGGATAAACATGCCAATCGGGAGCAAAAGACCAAAATTACGATTGAATGTATGTTAACGCTTGGTTCATTCTAATTCCGGGTAGAACATGATGTTTCAACTGTCCGTAGGCAGACCGGCTAGACGTGTGTCAAAAAATGATGCACAAAAATTGGTGGATGCATCATTGGCATGTTTTATGTCCCTCTACGCAAACAAGATACAATGGAATATGTAAGGCGAAGACTTGCTGTGTGGAAGCGCTAACACTATCGATAAAGATGTGGTTTTGCCTTGCTCCACCCACACCACATATTTCTCCCTCTCCTACAACCCACAGAGATTTGAAACATTCAATGCTCACAGACGGGCCAGTTCATAGTACTATGGAATAGTAATATTAAACAAGGTTGAAATTTCTTATGATAACGCAAAGCTACTAAATGCCATTGGGTGCATTGCTCATATTGGTTGATAGAAATGTACAACGTATTAACCAATGTAATCGTGCACCAGTCTTCTGAATCTTTGGGTCATGGAAATGCCACAGTTTCACTGGGCACCAGAGGGAGAGATGGATGACAGAGGAACATGGGTCCATTCTGGGTTATATGTAGTCAATTCATTGGACATTGCGTGAATGAGAACGTGCGGAAGGATAGACCAATCATGAAAAAAATCACTCACAGAAGTTGAGGAAGCTCAGGAGCACCTGACAAGGCTAAGTTAGAAAATTGTGAAAAATATGGTTAGATGGGGTTTCTGTGATGTATGCATATGCTATGAAAATTCATCGTCTGATCGATAAGAAAGAATACTGAACGTGAGTATAAACTGCCCGAGCACACACACCAGTTTCTGCTTCAACCTGGGTTATTATTAGCTAATCTCGGATGATGCGTATCAAACAACGAGAATGAGAAGTGATTACGGCTCCTGGCATTCTCCATGAGAATCTCACGAATTACGAAGCTTTTATAGTAGCCTCTATTCCACAGATAAGTGATCACTTGAGGGAAATTCGACAAATAATATTTTGGAGAGTGAGGGTTTACCATCAGCTACAAAAGTGTCAAGATGCTCTTGAGGAGGATGCATGACTAGTGCATCTACTGCGGTACATTTAGCATGGTCAATCGACTCAAGCTGCACATCATTGGAAAATCATTATCACTGAACAGTCATTCCTGGCTGAGAGAGAGACAGAGAGAGAGAAAGAGAGAGAGAGAGAGAGAGAGAGAGAGAGAGAGAGAGAGAGAGAGAGAGAGAGAGAGAGATAGAGAGAGAGAAAGAGAGTGAGAAAAAGAGCGAGAGAGAGAGAAATCAGCCTGATTTCTCTTGCTGATAACAGTCCAATGATTCCTGTGTAAGAGAAAGCTGTACTCAGCCAGTGTTCCGCTCCCAATCACTGCGCAGTGATCCTTGGATTAGAGACAGCGATGGGCAAATCAGCCAGGGGTTCAACGCCTGATCACTATCCAGTGTCTCACTCCAGAAACTGAATTGTAAAACAGTACAGATAAGGACATTCCGATTAATTATGAGTGGCAGGTTTCACTTCAAGATGAAAGGATCGGAAACTTGGAGTTCTAAACACATTCTGTGTATGAAGCTATCGCTCTGTGTTTCTGTGAGACGGATACCATCTGAACAGTACGATGTCAAATAAAGTGTCAGGCATTCTCTTCGGCCTTATGCATTCAATTTCTTCAAGTGGAACTTTGCACTTTGAGTGGCACTGAACAAATTAGATATAAGGCAGAATTCCCTCTACATTATCCTGATAATGTGTCACCTCCATCTTAAACGCAGTATCAACAGTGACAGCTCCCAGAACAGTTACAGCATACTGTTAGATCGAGGGCCGAGCTGCTTCGAAGTTCCTCGAAAGTATATGTTTCATTTTATACCTAGTATCAGCATTGAACGATCCAAGGGCATGTATAGCAAGATTTAGATACAGTGGTTAGCTTGCTGTACGTTGCCCTGACTCTGTGTTATCGAGTCATAGCATAATGCACACAAAAACCGGGCCTTTGCTCCAACTCATCCACACTGACTAGATATCTAATACTGAACTAGTCAGATTTGCCAACATTTAGCCCATATCCCTGTCAAACATTCCTATTCATATACCCGTCTAAATGACTTTAATATGTTGTAACTGACCCGCCTACACCACTTCCTCATGTTGCTCATTGTACACACATACCACCCTCTTCACGAATCAGTTGGCCCAAATGTTCCATTTAAGTATTTGCCATATCATCTTAAGCACGTCCCCTGTAGTTTTGGACTCCCATACCGTCAGAAAAATAGCTTGTCGACTCACCCTATCCATGCTCTTCATGATTTTATACACCTCTATGAAACCACCCATTTGACTCCAGAGTGTCAGGGAAATTAGCTGCAGCCTCGTCGACCGTTCCTACTTTATATAAAATCCCAGCATCGAGAACTCCCATGATCACTGTTGTGGTGGAGTCCAGTACTAAAGGGTTTAGGGGTGAGAGGTAAAAAATTAGAAGGGGTCTCAGGGGTAACTTTTTCGCGTAGAAGATGGAGTGCGTCAGGAAGCAACGATCTGAAGAAGTGGAGGAGACTTGTAAAATTACAACATTTAAAAGACATGTGGATGAGAATATGAAGACGAAGGGTTTGGAGGAATATGGGCGAAGTGCTGGAAAATGGGGCAAGATTATGTTCAGATACCTCGGCGTCATGGACGAGTTGTACTGCAAGATGTGTTCCCTACTGTACGTCTGTATGTGTGTATGTATGTATGCAGGCATTATAGGTAGAGCACGAGTATAGACGCAATGTGGTGCCCCCTCCATATTCATCCGACAAGGTGACGATGCTGATGGTGGTCTATGCACTTAGAACTATCGCGCCTCCTGTGATTAAAACTAATTCCTGCCTTCACCAAGCTGAGGTCCACACACACAGGGCGTTAATATGTGCAGTTCCCTCATGTTCCCTCAACGTGCAAGCCTGTCTGATTGTCGGGTAAACCATAGACCAGATACTGTGGGATGTTAGGTAACATGATTCAGTGTTTGATCTGGAGACACTCAATCCGATTATCTTAACCACAAGGGTCTCACACAGCCATAAGTCAGAGACAGCGACATTTATAGCATGGAATCAGGCACTTGTGCCCTAATTGTCCATGCTACCCAGTTTTCAGAACTAAACTTGTCCCATTTACCTCTATGTCGCCTGTTACTCCCCATAGCTTGCTCATTGGGGTAAATGTGCAAAGGTTTCCGAAGTGATGAAATTGTACTCGTCTCAAACACCACCTCTGGCAGCCCATTCCTCATAATCGGTACTCTTGTTGAAAATAGAAGCCTTCCAAATTCTTTTGTTTCTCTTCCCTCTCACCTTCAAACTGTGCCCTCTGGTTTTAGATTCCCCAGCGACGGGGAGAATTAGTTATCCATCTAACTTATCTATGTCTCACATGATTTTGTTGACATCTTTCAGGTCACACCTCTGCCACTTATGCTCCAAGGAACAAAATCTGGAACCTGTTCAGTCTCTGCTTATAACAGAAACTTCCAGTTCAGGAACGTTTACAATAATCATTTTTCTGCAGTCTTTCCAGTTTAATGATATCTTTTCTGTTGTGGAATAGCCAGAACTGCAATGTTCGTACATGTGAGGTCGTTCATTATGATAGGAAAAACAGCAAATTGGATTTTTTAAAGATGATTAATATTTGCAGCATATTGCTGTGCTTGGACACAAGAACCTAGGTGTGCCTGTGCATTTATCACACAAAAAAAAATGTTTTTTTTTAATGTGCAGCAGGTCATTGAAAGGCAAGTAGAGAGATCAAGTTTAAAAACAGGGAAGTTATACTGCAATTGATTAGTGTGCTGGTGGGGCCACATCTCGAGTACTCTGTATTGTTTGGTCTCCTCTCTTGAGAAAGAATGTCCTGGCACTGGAGTGCAGGGGAGGTTCAGTGCGATAAGTCTGGAATTCGAAGGATTGGCTTGGAGCAGGAATCAAGGAGACTAGTTCTGTACTCACTGGAATTTAGAAGAATAAGGAGGTATCTTATAAAAATGTAAATTATGAAGGGAATCGATAAGAAAGGCAGGAACGTTGTTTCCACTGATGGGTGCAACTACAATTGGGGGATATAGCCTCAAAATAAGGAGGAGCCGACTGAGGTCTGAGTTGTGAAGGAAGACCGTCAGCCAAAGTTGATTCTTTGGCATTCTGTGCCCTGTGAAACAGTTGAGGCGAAATTGTTGAACGTTATATTTTAAGGCGAACATAGATAGATGTTCGAACATGAAGATACGTGAGGGTTTTCATGAGTCGGAGACTAAGCGGAACTGCGCCCATGAATAGATCAAACATGATTTTGTTGAATGGCAGAACAGACCAATTGGCTTACTCCTGCTCCTATTTTCTCATGTCCTTGTGTTATAAGGTACAGCTCAGAGGCAGAGATCAACAACGTGGACATGACACAGATGCAGTTAAACACTGGTTAACCAGGTAGTGTACAAATGAAGCTGTCATTTCCCGGGTGCAGGGGAATTTCAGTGCAGCAAACACTACGTTATCGCAGGACGTTACCAATCAACCAGCATAGTGAACTGAAATTGCGGATGAAGCACGCAGGCACAGTTTAACCCCAGTCGATGACTCATGGCCTGGTACAGCTGATACTGAGTGCAGGTGCTGTAGTTTATGACAGACAGCCCATGTGCGTATTCGCTCGATAACAACAAATTGATCATAGGGTATATTTGGCATCAGACAATATCAGCTGCAAGGAGTTTTTGCTGAAATTGAATTTTTTGTTCAGTTTTGTTTTTTCAAATACTCTCCGGAATTATCGCCATGCAGATTCATTACTTTTCACAGGTCTTTTTGAATTTGCCCCGGGTCAGGCGCTGGATAAATACATTAATTGTCCAGCAATGGGTGTATAACCCATGAGTCAGCTCTTCCAAAAGATCTGGGCGCATGTCTTTTAGCTTAAGGTGGGTTTTTTTGATTATGTGGAGAGAGGAAGAATTGGCTCACTCTCTCGAATCTAAAACACTAATCTGTCTTTTAAGACCGCTCAAAATGTCAGCGCAATTACTTATTTCAAAAAAGGTACAAATAGCTTGGCTGATTGCTTGATTCGACATATCAAACAATTACTTTCATGACAGATCGGGATCGTTGTGTTTGAAAGTGTCACTCAGTTGGGGCATAGTGAATGCCTTATATGCCTATCGATACAGACAGAAGAACATAAAATGAAGCTAAGACTTTGTGTGTTTACGTGTTAACTCCCCCACAAATGGAAGGCTCTACATCATTTACTCCAATTTATTTATAGCTTTACCGTAATTTTGTGTGCACAATTAGTTAATCACTCGCAAATATAAAACCACAATGATAAGAAATAGCTTAGGCAAAACTAGTGACGTGTGACATTGGGCAGATCGATTGTGAAATATTTTCTCCTGTAGAGCAAAGATCACCAGAAGAAGCGAACACCACAAGATGTAGCAGCAGAAGTAAGTGACTCAGTCGACATGTCTGCTCCACCATTCAATGAGAGGATACACTTTTCTGATAATTCTCAACACAACTTTCTTTCTTTTTCTGTAAATTTCACAGAACCCCCTCCTCACACGAACATTATTGATTACAGACCTGTTTCACATTGGAAGATCAGATTCTTTTCCTCAAAGTGGAGTTTTGAGCAATGATGAGGTGATTTACGTGAAATAGTTGAAAAAAAAACGTCCAGGAGATTTTCAAGACGGCAAGATCATTGATTATTTTCTAACTAAGTATTTTAAAATCAAGCTGGCGTGTTGGCTCCAAGTATCGGTCGTGCATTCCTCTGTTGTCTATTTATATTTCAGTCAATATCGCTGTAAGCATTTGCTTTTGATTTTGGTCCACATTTTTTAAAAAATTATCACAATTGACGGAATAGGCTAGCAGTAAACTGGCAAAAATAAAGTGTAAGGAACTGCTAGGACTGAAACAAATATTTCATAACAATTGTAAGGAATGAGGATGAAACCCGTATTTTGTACAGTCTTAAAGTGTAATGGAATTGCAATGGACAGAAAACAATGACATTGAGACTCAGCTACAAGAATAGTCTGCTGAAATAGATTTGTCTTGTTCATACTTTTAGCAAATAATCTGAGTGTGTTTTTTCATAGATATTTCATCACATTTCTTCAGCTCTTCTGGGAAATTGCTCTGGGTTGCTGCACAAATAAATTGGGTTAAGAATATACCTTAGAAACGTGAGGATATTGCCGTTTCACGTGTGATATGATTAGTCTTTCTGAAGTCACCACGTTAATACTATCTTTGTCACAGCCTTGTAACCACTAAACTCACAGAATATGTTAACCAAAGCACGCCGAAACTGACAAAGAGAGAGAACAATAAAATTATTATTCTTCCTCCCTTTACCATCTCTCATTCACAAAGTTTCTCATTCCAGTGACCCTTGGTCTTAATGTAGATTCTATTCATCACTGAAATACGATGTATAGCTTAAACCTTAAACAAGAAAATCAGGAGAAAAGATCTCCAAACAGATCAGGTAACTGTAAAACGAGAGAAACGCTTTCCCTGTAAATTGAGCGCGGAACATCACCCTGGATTAGTATAACTTTACAACTGAGAGTAACTGACCATATTCGACGTAATGATGAGAAATCAAACAGAATTCATTGAGAATCTGACTCATTGAGTAACTCTGCATCCTGTAAACAATCATGGGATATGACAGAGTCCCTCACTTTGCTACGTCTTCTCAGCATTTACTCATATGTTGTTTGTTTTTCGATTATATTTCGTGAGGGTCCTGTCATCATATCTACATTTTTTTTTCTTCTTTTCCTCTCTCATTTTACCTCCATTATGGTCGTTAGAACATTTTCGCCATTCTTGTCTCTCTGTCAATTAAGTCACTCCTGTCCTCCAACCCACGACAGGCTTTTCCTTCTGCTCCTCTTCTCACCCTTCCACCTGGGATATAATGCAGGCATTTCCTTCTCATGCATTGAAAGTATGTGATGACTCGCAAAGATACAGAGACGTGGAAGCATGATTAAGCTCACAGGACGGAGACAGTATTCATTTCCACTCTGACCCCACTGTCCAATTATATGATTTTATTCAGGCACTCGAACAGAACAGGTGGACAAGAAATGTCGCTGTCTCTGAAACTGGCGAGAAGAAACTGCACAACATCTCTATCAATGACCATGAGAAGAGTAACCTGATTCTACTGTGTCTGTCTAATTTACGTGGGGAGAAGAGACTGAACCAATTACGTCTCTGTCACTGACCGAGGGGAAAGCAGACTGATCCCACTGTGTGTGTACCATTCAGCACAGAACAGTCCAGCACATCTAAAGGCTCTTCAGCCCAGGATGTTGCGCCGAACATGATACCAAAGTAAACGAAAGCGTTCTGTCTGACTTTGCTACATATCACTCCATTTCTCACATACTCATGTGCTTATCTAAAAGTCTTTTCAATTCCCATACCCTGTCTGCCTCCAACACCACCACCCCACGACAGCTCATTCCACACGCTTACCACTCTGTGTGTGGAAATCATGCCCCTCACATCAGCTTTGACGTTTCTGATTTGACAGTAAATACATGCTCCCCAGTTTTAGACATGTCACTCAGGGAAAAATTAAATTCTGCCTGTCAATCCTATCAAAGTATTTCATGTTTTTCGAAACTTCAATCAATCTCTGTTTTCCTCACCGCTCTCTCTCTCTTTCAGGGCCAGTGCCCATTTTTCACCTCCGACGCACCAAGATCTTGCTTGGCTGGTGGTGAACACAGCATTGCGTGTGAGACCGTTCATGTATGTTTGGACTGCATGTGACAAGATATACTGCTCTGTCCGTTCCTGGGAGTGGAGACGTGGAGGAGGCATAGAGACTTTCACAATCCCCTTGTGCAATGCGTCTTGCGAACGATGCATTTGGTTTTGTCGAGGCTTGCACGGAGCAGGTCCATGATGCTCTGATCTGCAGTGTGTTAAGTGGGACACACACCGACATAAACATTGATTCTGTATTACGGAAACTATTCAATGAAATATGCTGTACACTGTACCTCATGCCTTTGCTGGGAGTCATCATCTCATGAACTCAACTTGAGCGAGGCTTTACCGAAGTGGAATGCGTTGCTACGGTTTGAAAATCAACAGGTCAATCAGTATAAACTGAGAGATAATTGATGAGTTTGTGTGAACAAAATGTGATTGCAAACGCCAAAGGACAGATTCTCCTGACAATGGTCACATTTCACCTTTTAAAAATGGGTCCCTTTCCCATTGCAAGTAATAAATGCCTGTGTGTAAAACATCGTCTGACTGATCGTTTGTACGATATTTTTTGAATGTCCCACTGAGATGTCTAACTCTTTGTCTTGTGGCATGGTTCTGGGGACGAGGTCTTGCTGATAAAAGAACTATCTGTCTCATGTAAATGCTAGTCAATTTATCCCTTTGGTTTCCAAACCATTGAAATATGCCCTTTTACGACCTGTATTCGAGTATGAGGTAAACCAGTCAGGAGTAAAGTTTGTTCAAATTTGAATGTGGGATGTAAGTGAATATTGCTTCAGTGTTTCAGGAAGGAATTGGGGACACCAGCTGAAGAAAATCAGGGGTGAGGAAGTGAAGAGAAGCAGGGGCCCAAGGTGAAGGTTATCTGGGATGGTTTGGTAAATTAATCAGGGGTCCCAAATGATATTCATCTGGGACGCTTGGCCAGCTTGAGACGCACCATCAGAAGTGTGCATCTTTGGCACACGTGCTTTTCCAATACGGGACTCATTTCAAACCAAAAAAAGTCGACATTTGGGAAAAATGGACGCAAAGAGTTGAGAAGCCATATTTACTTTTCAGTATGATCGCATAAAACAATTGGCAGAAAGTTTGAGAAAAAATACAGAAGGGAAATGAAACAGAGAGAGAGAGTGAGAGAGACACAATTCTGATGCTGCGTTCACTGAACAAAGTTTTAACTTTGTTGCCAGTGCTGCTCCAGACGTATCTTATTTTGAATTGTCTATTTCAATTAGGTTTATGTTATTTCATCTCCATATAGACTAGCACATTGCAAGAAACACGACTATGTGCCGAGGGACACCCTAAAACTTGGGGCAGCGACTTCCAAACCACAACGGAGCAATATCATTGTATGAGGTCTTTCTGCCAAAGTTACATCGGGGTCTATTCAGTTTTCAGACCCTTTCATACCTCAAATTTCTGAAAATATAATCTTGCATAATAAAAGCCATTGAATTGATTTAGTATTAGACAGAGTCAACTCCAATTGTTCTCCTTCATATGTTCCTGTAGAGAACTTAAATGTCGCAGGAACAATGGAAGTACATGTACTTTTATGAATAATCTTTTACCAGAAATTTTAAAAATCCTTCATTATTTATTGGATTCAATATTGTGTACACTATCAGGTCGTCGGATGGCTCGATGAGCTGATGAGCATGTCTTCAGACGTTTCATCACCATGCTAGGTTACGTCATCAGTGAAGTGTTTGTGTTCTGTCCCCCTTGCTGATCATGTGACTTGGTTTATGGTGGCAGTTCATTCCATTTGTGGTCACGTATCAGAGAGGTTGGTAAATAGGGTCGAAATCGAGAGGTTAATTAATGGAGTTCCCGTTTCAATGTCAGACTTCTAGGAATTCCTATGCATGCCTTTGACATATCACAGGATGGATGTATTGTCCCAGTTGAATTCTTCATCTGTGCGTATGGATAATAGTGATCGTTAGTCATGTCTTTCAGGAGCTCGTTTCTGCTCAAATATCCTGGCAATTCGTTTCCTGCCAGTTAGTCCAATGGATTTTTTGTTAAGATCCTTGTAGGGTATTTTGCCTATTACATATGTTTCGCTGGTGATAGGTTTGCGGTCCTTTCTTGCTCATAATATTCCAAATGCCTTTTACATTCTGAGCAAAGCATCACTGATAATATTGCATTATCCATCCTATCTGCCAACTGCATGTGAATTTTAAACTGAAGACAATCCTGAATACGGACAAGCAGGCCCATTTGAGCGTCAGATTTCCGAGCCTATTACCATTCCAAAAACAGCCTGTGCATCTCTCCTGCTAATCGCAATGCAGAACGACACATACTTTGCAACATCGTATTCTGCCAACCAAATGAACCTTACAGAAACCTGACCGAGAACTCTCCCTCTGAGTAACGTTTTCTGTGTTTCAGCTCTTGCGGCATTTGCGCAGAGACCAATGCAGAGACAAGTTTTCGTTTCTGGGGGAGTACGTCCGTCAGAAGAGTGTGCTTTCGGACTTCACGCTCCAACGCATAATTTCTGCATCACTTTCAGTCTCTGTCTGTGTGAGTGTTTTTAATTCTGATCCCCATTATCGTGTTTGGTGACACCCACACTCGTCACCTTTTGTGTTTTTGTTTTCTCCCCTGAAAACTGTTTTTCTCTTCAAAGACGTTTTGTTCTGACGCAGCTGTTAACGGTACTTGGGGCATGAGGTAGTGGTAACCCCCAACTTGCTCGTGAGTCGGCAGGTTGTGATGTTAAAATGGCACTGGTCCCATACAAAAAGAACTGTGTGGGAGTGAGAGCGGAATCTGTTGTTAAAATCCTGTTCCATAAGGCTTTGATGGTCATTGTTGGGGGTGGGTGTGAGGGATTGGACGGTAAAAGGAGAATTTCTGCGTATGAGCACCACCCTCACCTCAGTGAGTCAAATTGCTGGGAAGAGGAGCGAGTCGATCATTACCGATTTTATCTTATGATTCCTTCCCTCTCTCACTTAGTCACAAAGTTCTATATTTAAATTGGTTAGTAGTCTTATCGCATGCAATTCTGACTCTCCTCGATTAATCAGTCACTCTCCATATGGTCGGTTATACTTTCAATCAACCGTTTTCCCATACATTTCCCGAACTAGGAAACGTAATAGTAGGTGGTCCTCCTTCGTTATTTTTCCCTCACATCGTCCAACACAAGGGGAATAATTACTGTCTGATGTTTCCATCTCTCTGATCCGGAACTTCATTCTTCTGCAGGTTACTGAGCACTGCTCACCACAATAGAAAACTGCAACCAGCCCGCAAAAGTGCCTGAGTCTGTCAGAGTTCACGACGCAGCTCTTATGAGCAAACAGATGCTGTCTGTAATCCCCACACTCAGATTGCTACACATTTAGATTGAAGAATGAAAACGATTTTGCATAATAAAGTATATTGTTCGGCTCTTTGTCCAATTGCATTTTATTCAAAATTCCGCGCTATTTCACATAACAAAAACAGTATTAGTCTGAAAGGATTGAAGTAGGAAAACATTAATTTCATTCAAAATGTAAAACTCAGTACGTCGGATTGTTTTGAGGTTTGGGTTTATTTAAACTTATGAAAATCTGACACATTAACCCTCCTTCACCTTCACGATGGAAGTGGTTGAAACTGTTCAGCATCTCCGGCAGCTTCTGTGAATTTTCAGCTGTCAGCAGTTTTTCACGATTCGGGAGAAAGAACAATACACCCCTGTATTGGAGTCAACATTTAAGTGATGAAAAAGAAGCTCAGTAATGCCAAAATGCCGAGTAATACTGCCGAGTTCATCACTACAATTCACCAAAACGATCAGAATTTAAAGCAAGGAGCAAACTGATGCATCTGTTTTAACACAGAATGAAACATTCACACAATTGAAGAAAATGTCAACGATGAGTCCCATTTAGTTCATCATGAGGCTTTTCGGTTAATAATCGTTTTAAGACAGAAACAATGCGATGAGCCGGAATCGGACTCGGATAAACTGCTTGGAATGTCGTTATGGTCACAAGTATACTAGCAACGGCATGCCAGACGTGACCTAACTCTTCCTAAATACACTGGACAAGGCAGCGCCCATAATGCAAGGGAGGTGGTGGACTAGCGGGTTTATCACCCACCTGTTAATTTAAGACCCTGATAATGGGTTGGGGGTCGGGTTTCGAACCCTGCAATAGCAGGTGGTGGAGTTTGATTTGTACAGGAATCTTGCATCCGTCTGGTTTATTCACATCCGTCAAAGCAGAAAGCTGTTGTCATGAAGTTGGTCTGGGATCCTTGTGATTCCAGACTCACAGCAAGGTGGTTGACTCTCAACTGTTCTCCAGGCGATTAGGGATTGGCAATAAATGCGGGCCCAGCGTGCAATGACTTGACCCTCTGAACGACTTTTTAAAAAAATTACAATTTATTTGGGCTGAGATTGAAAACAAAACTTGCTCGCAGAAACGCTCAAGTCTGGCAACATTAGTACCAGTACTCTTCATTTCTGCAGAAGAATCCTTGTAGGCTAAAGGTGGATTCTGCTTTATCCTCACACGGGCTACCGGACCGGCAGAGTTTCACCAAAAAATTCTTTGTCATCTTTCAGACCTCAAGCATCTGTCGATTTTTATTGTTGGAAACAGACCTGATGTTCACTCATAAAAGTGATATTGGGTTAGGTGATATTAGACCTTATCCAAAGAGACAGAGGTGAAGGAGCACAGAGGCTTAGAATCGCAATAATGGAGAAAGGGGCACTGGAGAAAACCCACGCAAACCCAGGGAGAACGTGAAAACTTTTCACCAATAATCGCCCGAGCCTGGAATTGAACCCGTGTCCCTGGCAAACGTCAAACACATCATCTTTACATGAAACACTTCACTGCAGATGGTTATATTTCCCCCTGAAGAATCAATATCATCTGGCACTCAGAGAGGACAATCTTGTGGGATAATTTTGTGGCAACAGCAAAACCGGAGCCTTGACACTTCCTTAAGGTTCTGACTGAAGCGGGGAAAATGGCAGTTTTCTCTTTCTCATTTTTTTCCTGACAGCCAAGTCCTGGTGTGGGTTAATCTTGCGTTGTGCCAATAAAAATGTCCCAAACACTGACTGTCTTCGTAGC
Organism: Chiloscyllium punctatum; assembly: GCF_047496795.1. Taxonomy (NCBI): domain Eukaryota; kingdom Metazoa; phylum Chordata; class Chondrichthyes; order Orectolobiformes; family Hemiscylliidae; genus Chiloscyllium; species Chiloscyllium punctatum. The sequence goes on along the minus strand of NC_092757.1, from coordinate 20,507,358 downwards.
AACCCTAATGTGTGGGAGCAGGTCATTTGGATCATAAAGTCTGCACCGACCATCCATAGAGCATCCCACCCAGACCAAACACCTACCTCACCATGTATCCCTGGATCACTCATGTTTCAGCCACCTAACCTACTTCATTCTTTGACACCATGGGCAGTTTAGGATGGTCAGTCCACCCGACCTGCACTTCTTTGTTCTGTGGGAGGAAACCAGAGCAGACTGGAGGAGAATGTGCAAACTTCAGACAGATAGTAATCTGAGGATGGAATCAAAACCAGAACATTGGCTCATCGCTTTTCCATGGCAGAGAGCTCCAAGACACGGAACAGGAACCTCGTTCATTACTCGGTTTCATGTCAAAGGATGAACAACAGTGAGTGTTGGACACGTGTATCAAACCAGGGATCAGTGCATAACTGTGACTGTTCCTGACTGGAAGTGATACTTCAGTTTTGTTTCCCTTACATTGGTACAGATAAACCAATGTAAGGGGAACCGAATCATTGCGATCAAAAGAACGTGACCAGTGGGATCATGGGTGTGAGAAACCTGACTCGACCTTGCTGAAACCACAAAGGGTGCACAGGCAGAGCTGACAGAAAAAAAAATAGCAGTTAGAAATTATTCTCACCAATATTTTGGACATGGGAAAGGTTAACAAAATATTGATTTCCACTTTTTTAGAAAAGCATGTAAACATATATTCATTGGCTGGGAAGAGTTGTAATCGGGATCTCTTGTTAAGTGTTCATTCTGATGGAGTCTTTTTTTTAGTTTATCACTTCCGAAAATTACGTGACAGTTTTGAATTCCCCCGCACCTGTCCTTTCGAAAATTGCTGATTTTTGTTATTTTTGGGCTTCTGGAAAACTCTGCTCAAAAATGTTCTGTGAAAGCCAATCACTAATAAGTATACAGGAGGATACAACTGGCCCTCGGTTTGTTTAATAAAGAAAAGTTCACGATATGTTTATTAAAGGAGGAAATGCAGGAGAAATTGAAAGAACAAATGACAATACTGCGCTGGAACAGGTCCTTCCGCCCTGCAGCTCTCTAGCGACACAGTTTTTCCTTCGATCTTAAAACTATGTTCTCTTCCAACATCCCTGTCCCTCTCTTCCCTTGCCATTCATGTATTCATCCAGCTGCGTCTTGAATGCTGCCAAAGTGACTGCGTCCACCATTGCCTCTAAAAGTGCTTTCCTGGCGCTTCAGTTGCAATAGCGACATTGATGGAGAGAGAAACAGTTAACGTTCTGAGTCCAAAGACTTTCCTTTGAAACAGGTTCTGCAGATGCAGCAAGACCTGCTACAATTGTCCAATTGTTTAACACTATTGTTTCAGTTCTACAGTATATGTCGGATTTTGCTTTTCCAAGAATTAAATAAATTTATTTTCAATTCCATGAGGCAGGAGGTCCCCCTATTGTTTAGATTCTGGCCTTGAACATGGCAATTGGCAAAAACGTATGCAGCACCCAATACCAGATATCCTTTACCCCTCATTTTAATTAGTTCAAAATTTGTGGCTGTGTGACTTGGACTCGAAACTCTTTTATTTCCTCATGACACATTTCCACTTGTTTATGGAAATTTCCTCCTTTAAACCACTACAACCCAATCCTTTACTCAACCTTTTGGTGGTGTTAATTAATATGTCCTTAACTTCCTGTGAAGCCCCTACAGACACTTAAGATAAAACTCGTCTTAAGTTGTTGTTGTAGTCCAGTGAGACCTGATCGCTGACTGAGTGAAAGATATTTTATCAGTGAAACTCATGAAGGCAGGTCACTAGAATAGACGTTAGAGATGAGAACTCTGAATGCACTGTGTTATCGCTGTTCTCCATGGCAGGTAGCGACACTGCCTGTATGGTTATGGAGCTTTTAACAAAGTTATTAAAAAAGATTTTCTGAAACCTGATAGTCGGTGTCTGAAAACACGAGATCTAATATTTAGAGCAAGCTTGTGCTGCAGCGCCCAATTAGTTCATGGAAATTAGCGGAGCAAACATGCAGGCAGATTAGTAAGAATTGAGGAGGAATGGCATTTGCACCATGTCAGAGAGATGTACAGCACAGAAATAGACACTTTAACGTGCTGATGAACATTCTAAATTAATCATTCCACTTCTCAGCAATTGGCCCATATCCTTCAAAACCCATCATATTCGTGGACCCATCCAGATAGGTTTTAAATATTCTTCTCTTACCAGCCTCTACAACTTTCTCTGGCAGCTCCTTCTATACACACACTAGCGTCTTCCGTGAAAACTTTGCTCCTCAGACCCCAGTAAAACTATCCCCCTCTCATAGTCAACTTTGAACTCTATTTGTGGCCTCCCCTAGCCTGGGAAAAGACCCGAACTATTTACTCTCTCCTTGCCCCTCATGATTGTATAGACTTCTATAAGCTCACCCCACAGAGTTCGAACCTTTCATGGAAAGCAGCACCATCCTGTTTAGTCTCTCCCTGTCGCTCAAAAGCTATAATTCTGGCAAGAACTTGGCAAATATTTTCTGAACACTTTATAATTTCACAGTACCCTTCCGAAAATTAGGGAGACCTGAACTGCACATAGTAATGCAAAAGAGAGCTAACCGATGTCCTGTATAGCTGCAACGTGACCTCCTCACTCCTGTACTCAATGCTGTGACCAATAAAGAAAAGCATGCGAAACACTTTCATAACTATCCAATCTAATGTAATTCCCCTTTCAAAAATATCTGTGCCTGAACTCCAAGGTCGTTTTGTTGAACAATACGCCCCAGAATCTTCCCAATAAGATTATAAGTTTTGCATGGATTTGGCTTTCTAAAATGTGACACCTCATACATATCTAAGGTAAACAACGTCTCTCATTTCTGATTCCAATGGAATATCTGATAAAGGTGTGTGCGTACTCTGAGGCAAAATATCCATTGTAGCTCCAGTTTTCGTTTCACCTGCAAACGGACAAACTATACCTCATATATTCGCATTCCAATCATTCATATAGTTGCCGACCCAGCACAGATTCTTGTGGCTCATCACTGGTGACAAGATTCCAGCCTGAAAAGCAAGCCTCCACCATCACTCTTTGTTGTCCTCTACCTTCCAGCCAGTTCTGCATCCAAGTGATTAGTTCTCCCTGTGTTACATGTGATCTAACACTTCTAACCAGTCTACCATGAGAAACCTTGTCTAACGCCTTACTGAAGCCCACATAGATTGTGTCAACCTCTCTCCCCTCATCAATCATCGCTGTTAATTCGTCAATAAAATCAGTCACTTTGGTGAGACATACTTGTTCACGCCCAAAGCCCCGAGGACTGTCCCCAATCATTTATTTCTGCTCAACAACTTGCTCAACACTGATATGCAGGTAGCGGCCTGTCATTCCCCGGCTTTTCCTTACTAATTTGCTTAAATAATGTTAGCGCGATAGCCAATCTCCAATCTTCCAGCACCTCACCTGTGAATATCAATGATTCAAATTTCCTGGCAAAGGGCTCATCAATCACATCAATTTCTTCGCACGGAGTTCTAGGGTAGACCTGATCAAGTCATGCTGATGTTTGCATCTTCAAGTCTTTTAAGATATACGGCACCACCTTCTCTGTATATGTCAGCAATATGTCACTATTTTTCAATATGTCACCATCTATTTCCCCAAATTCTGCATCTTTTATGTCCTTCTCCACAGTGAGCACTGATGCAAAATACAGTTTACTACCTTCCCGATATCCTGCAGTTTCATACTTCGGCTGTCTTGCTGAAGATCGTGTTCTATCCCGAGTTATGCTTTTGCTCTTTATGCATTTTTAAAAATGCCTTTGAATATTAATTCACCCTATTTGCGAAAGTTATCTCGTGTGCCCGTTTTGCCCTCTTGATTACCCATTTAGTAGTATTCAAACTGCCTTCATACGTTTCTAAGTATTAATTCGGTCTCCGTTGTCCATAGCTGGCAGATGGTTCTTTCTGTTTTCTTGACAAATTCCTCAATTTCTCTAAGCATACAACATTCTTTATACCTACGAGGCTTGCTTTTCACACCAATAGGAATATCCTGTCTCTGGTCTCTCTTTATCTCATTTTTAAGGCTTTCCATTTTCCAGTCGTCCCTTTCCCTGCGAAGATTCACACTCAATCAACTTTTAAATGTTCTTGTTAAAGTCCGTTCAAATTGGCTTTTCTCCAATATAGAAATTCAATTTTTCTATTCTGTGCATCATAAACCATCACTAACGCAAAGCGAATTGTATGATGGTTGATTGCCCCTAAGTGCTTCCCCACTTAGACTTCAGTCACTAATGCCTTATTCCCAAAGCGCAAGTCAAGGTTTGCACCTTCTCTTGACGGTACATCCACATAACTGCATTAAAAAATACATGCAGACACTTAGCAATTTCCTCTCCAAGTAAGCACTTAACATTTTGTCATCGTATTCTATGTCTGAAAAGTTAAAAACCCCATATATTGCTACCGTTGTATTCTTACAGATAACGAGTTTTTCATTTTCCAGCTGAGTATTAATGGGGATGTCATACAATACCAATTGTTACACTTCCGATTTCTCAGTTTCCACCTAAATAACTTTCCTGCAATTATTCCACGGAATGTGCACCCTAAGCACATCAAGAATGTTATCCCTTATCAAAAATGTCTCATCGTTTTTTTTTTTGGTTTTTTCCCTTTTCCTTTCTTCATGCAACATTTACGTCCTGAAGCATTAGCTGCCAAGCCTGTGCTTACCTGAATCACGTTTCTGTTTTTGCTCTCATATCCAAGTCCCATGTTCATTACCATGCCAGGAGTTCAGCTGTCTTCCCTGTTCAATTTAATGCCGTTTAGATTTCCTCGTTCTCAGCTTTGTTCCAGACTGCACGAGCTGTTTGACTTGCTCCTTTCGCCAATTGCACTGATATCAGTCTGACCGCTTGACTCACTTTCTCCCCTCTCCAAATTCCAGCCCCCCTCCACCAAACATCACCTGCCTCCACTCTGCACCTTACTACTTTGAATCCTCCCCTGCAGCTCTCGCAAATTATCTTGTCTGTATATTTGCCCTCTTTTAAATCAAGTGCAATCCATCCTTCTTATATAGGTCACCTCTATCCCACAGGAGAATCCAATGATCGAAAAATGTAAACGCATCACCCCAGCATCAGCTCCTCAGATACGCAGGAACTCTGTGGTCACGAGCACATGGCAACAAGAGTTAACCAAATATGCTCCCCTGAAGGACCCGTTTTTAAATTCCTGCCTGACTTCCTTTATTCTCCTTTCCGAATATTATCTTTCTTTTCCTTTGAATGTTATTAGTTCCTATTTGTACAACGATCGCCTACTGGTTCGACGGCCCATTCAGAATGTTCGGCAGTCTCTCCAAAATATCCTTGATCGCGGCAGTAGGGAGGCAAACTACTATTCTGATGTTTTCTGGAATCGCAGAAAGTCTGCCTGCATGTCTGACTGGACAATCCCCATCTCAATCGATTTTTTGGAACCTGCTGTATCCGACGTTACATTACAACCAGTCTCGGCAGCTGAAATTTGGCTGCTTGTTCTATATTTCACTGAGAGTCGATCAGCCCCTACATTTCGCAAAATATCTTCAGTATGAAAGTGATTATAATCCTTGCTGTCAATTCTGACTGGTTTGTACATTCCTCACAGTGGTCCCTTCTTTCTTACCCGGAAGAATATGAAGTGAAACCCACGTTTGTATCAGACTCGCCGAGATTGGTGGTACTGACTCTGGGACTAGATTTTATCAAATTCGGGGAAATTGGTATCAGTGCTTATCGGGCTGGTTTATATCGGACAGGAGAAAATTGCTGTCAGTGACTGTAGCGATGGATTATATCAGACAGGAGGAGTTTTGTGTCTGTGAATATGGGGTCATTTTATATCAGACAGGAGGAGATTGGTATCAGTAAGTGTGGTGCTGGTTTAGATCCGACAGTAAGAGATTAGTGTCAGTGACCAGGCTGGTTCATATTCGACAGGAGGAGATTGGTGCCAGCTTTTGCGGTGCTTGTCAATATTGGACACGAGGTGATTGGTTGAACGTGAGTAAAGGAGATGATAGAGATTTGAGTCGAGGGTGTCGTGCTGGAATATTACAGCAGGTGAGGCAGCATCCGAGGAGCAGGAAATTCGACGTTTCGGGCAAAAGGCCTTCATCTCTAAGGCAGCAGGGAGCCTTGGGGATTGCGAGATAAATGGGAGGGGTGGGGCTGGGGAGAAGGCAGTTAATAGTGCAATAGGAGGATGGAGGTTGGGGTAAAGTTGATAGGTCGGAATGGAAGTGGACCAAATTGGTGGGACAGAAGATGAAATTTTGGATGGGTCATGAAGGTGGTGCTGAGTTGGGAGGTTGGAACTGTGGTAAGGAGGGGGAGGGGAAATGAGGAAGCTGGTGAAAACCATATTGATGCCATGGGTTTTTAGGGTCCCGAGATTGAAGAGGAGGTGTCTTCCTCCAGGCATCAGGTGGTGAGGGAATGAAGATGGAGCAGCCCCAGTGTCTGCATGTCCTCGGCAGAGTGGGAAGACGAGTTAAAGTGTTCATCCCTGGGGTGGTGGTGTTACTTGATGCAGGTGACACGGAGATATTTTCTGAAGCACATTGCGAGTAGGCACCCTGTCTCTCAGTGGAGAGGAGACCGCTCTGGGACTAAAGGATACCGTAAATGCCATGTGTTGAAGAGCAAATGAAACTTTGATGGATGTGGAACGCTCATTTGGGGTCTTGGACGGAGGTGAGGGGGAATGTGGGCGCAAGTTTTGCAATTCCTGAAGTGGCAAGGGAAGGTGCCAAGAGGAGAGGATAGGTTATTAGGTAGTGTGGACCTGAAACGATAGTCGCTGAGGGAACGGTCTTCACGGAAAGCCGCCGGGTTGGTAGGGGAGAATATATCTCTGATGGTCGGATACATTTGCAGGTGGCAGAAATGGCGACGGATGATGTGACGTTCTCGGAGGTTGGTGGGGTAGGAGATGGTGACCAGCCGATTTTTGTCCTTGTTGTGTCTGGAGGGGTAGGGTTCGAGGGCAGAGGTGTGAGATATGGATGAGATGTTCTGGAAGGCATCATCAACCACTTAGGATGCGGAAGTGTGGTCTTCAAAGAAGGTGGGCATCTGGTGTGTTCTGTGATTGAGTTGGTCCTCGTGGGACCTGAAGCGGCAGACACAAAGGAATGAGAGATAGTATTTTTGCAGGAGGCAGGGTTGGATAAAGTGTAATCCAGGTAGCTGCGGCCGTCGGTGGTTGTGGAGAAAGCTTCAGTGCAGTGTTGGTCACCGTTGACGGGGATGAGAGGTCCAGGAAGGTTAGAGAGAGTTCAGAGATTGTCCAGTTAAATTTAAGATCAAAACAGGATGTGTTGGTGAATTTGATGAACTATTCAACCGTCTCGTGGGAGCACAAGGTAGCGCTGGTGCAGTCATCAATATATCAGAGGAAAAGTTTGGGAGTTGTGCCACTGTAAATGCAGAAGATAGAATGTTCCACGTCGCTGACAAAGAGGCACACATAGCTGGGGCGCATGCGGGTTGCGCATGGGTGTTCGTTTCATCAGGGGGAAATGTGTGGATCTGAAGAAGAATTTGTTCAGGGTGAGGACCAGTTCAGGCAAACGAATACGAGGGTTATGGTTGATACGTCGGAATAGGAAGAAATAGATGGCTTGTAGGTCCTGGTCATGGAGGATGGAGATGTAGAGGAACTGGATGTCCATGGGGAAGATGATGCTTTGGGGCACTGGAAACGGAAGTCTTGGATGAGATGGAGGGCGTGACCGGTGTCCAAACCGTATGTCGGGAGTTCCTGGACCGGTGGGGGAATCGGAGAGTATCGAGGTATGTGGAGATGATATCGGTGGGTCAGGAGCAAGCTGAGATGATAGGTCTGCTGGGGTAGGTAGGTTGTGAATCTTGTGTCGGAAGTAGAATCGAGCGGGGGCAGCTCCCAAAAAATGTGTGGGAAGCTATAGTTGGGACATACCCTGAGGTGATGAGGTTGTGTACTGTCTCATATATCATGGCTTGATGATTGGTGGTGAGGTCCTGGTCGAAGGTGCGGACGAACGAGGATTCTTCAACTTGGTGCCTGGATTCAGCAGGTCATTCTGCCAAACAATCACTGCACCCTACTTTGTCCGCTGTTTTGATGGTGAGGTTGGGATTGAAACAGAGGGAGTGGAGGGCTATGCATTGTAAGGGTGGGGGAGGGATGTGGACAGGTTGAGGTGATTAATATTTCCAAAGCAATTGGAAATAAAGAAGTCTTGGGTAGGTAACAGACTGCCACGTGATTGTCCAGGTGGATGGTGTGTTTGAGGTGTCCAAAGCCCTCCTCAGAAGGTGGGTGGGCATCTTGATTGAGAAAGAGTGCTCGGAGGCAGAGGAAGTGGATGAAATGTCCAAAGTCACAACATGTGTTGAATACATAATGCGTGAACGGAGGGGAATGTGGGTAAGGACTTTGCTGAGGACTGATTGTTCGTCCTCAGTGAGGAGGAGGTCTGGTGAGATGGTGAAACGTCGGCAGGGCTGGATCTCGGAGCTCGGATCGAGTATAGGGCTGAAGCTGGGAGTGTAACCAGAGTGGGCGTGGTAGTGGTGAAAGCGGGGGACAAGTTATTTGCAGAAGTGATGCACACACCGTGGTTCTCGGGGCCGTGGTGATGACGGTGGGATCTCTGTAGGTGTGTCAGTGTTGTGCAGGTGAGTTGCCTAAGTGTGGGGCAGAAGTTTCAGGTAAGGTAGTAAGGAGATTCGTGTCAGTGAATGTGGAGCTGAATTATGTCAGACAGGAAGAGGTCCTCCACCAGAGAAAATAATGCCTCTCCACCTTCATCAGCAGTCTGCAGAGAACTTTTCCTTCATGACTTGCTTGTTAGTTTCAAGCTCCCCAAACCAAATCTTCTCTATTCCCAGCACCGTCCCTTTTCCACTCACGAGGTTTTTTTTGGCTGGGCCCACAAATCCACGTCGCCTCCATGCATGGCCCCAAAGAATCGTTCCATGTCGACAGATATTTCCGTGCTTTTCCACATCCTTTATTGTGTCCGGTGTTATCGCTATACTTATCTCTACACAGGGGAGACAGGACGCCAAAATGTCGAGCCAGGCAGCGAACATCTGTTGAGTATCCGCACCAAAGTAACCCACTACCCATTGGCTGACCGTTTCAACTCTCCCTCCCACTTCTTCAAAGACATGCAATTTCTGGGCCTCTCCCACTTCCAACTTAGAAGCCATCCCATGCATGGAGAAAGAACGCCTCACCTTCGACTTTAGGACCAGCAACCACACGGCATCAACGTCAATTTCACCTGATTCGTCATCCCAAATCTAAACCTTCAATTTGGCACCACGGTTTTGATATGTCCAAACTGTCCAACTTCCTTCCCAGCTATCCACTCCATCCGTCCTTTGCAACCTATCGTCATCACACCCTCACTTCCATCTAAATATCACGTCCCAGCTATCTTCAGCCAGCCCAACCTCTCCCTTCTATTTATCTCCCGTCCCAAGAAGCCACCGCCTACAAAATTCCTGATGAAGAGCTTGGTCCAGAAACGTCAATTCTTCTGCTGTTCGGATTCTGCCTGACTTGTTGTAATTTTCCAACGCCAAAATTTTCAACTCAGACAGCCCAGCATCTGCAGACCTGACTTTTGTTTTCCAAGGCAGTGACCTTGAGGCTGATTTTCATCATACAGGAGGATATTGGTGTTATTGACTGTAGGGCTGGATTATATCAGTAAGGAGGAGACCATTTTCTGTGTCTATGAGGCTGGTTTATGTTAGAGATGAGGTTATTGGTGTCTGTACTTATCTGTTGGTTTATAAGAGAAAGGAGGAGACACTGCTGCCTCACAACGCCAGAGACCCGGGTTCAATTCCCCCCTCAGGCGACTAACTGTGTGGAGTTTGCACGTTCTCCCCGTGTCTGCGTGGGTTTCCTCCGCGTGCTCCGGTTTCCTCCCACAGTCCAAAAGATGTGCAAGTCAGGTGAATTGGCCATGCTAAGATTGCCTGTAGTGTTAGGTAAGGGGTAGATGTAGGGGTATGGGTGGGTTGCGCTTCGGCGGGGCGGTATGGACTTGTTGGGCCGAAGGGCCTGTTTCCACACTGTAAGTAATCTAATCTAACATATGGGGGTGGGTCTGAGTCTGAATTATGTCATTCAGGAAGGGATTGGTGTCAGTGCCTGTGGAGCTGGTTGATATCAGAAAGAGGGAGATGGACGGTATTGCGTTTGTGACTGGTTTTGCATCACACTGTAGGAGACTGTTGCCTTATGTGGCCAGAGAGATAGTACGTGAGGCAGACGAAGAAGCGCAAGGTGGGACTCCCTTCACAACGTCCCTAATTGTCCCGAATGAAAAACATAGGAGCATAGAGAGCATGACAGAGAGAGAGAGGGAGAGAGACTGATGGTGAAGAGGTGAGGGGGGAGACAAAGAAAGAGACAGGCATGTTAAGAGCGACTGAAATTGAGTCAGAGTGAGCTAGAATCTGACTTCGAGGTAGTCTTTGGTGTAGTTCTCTCTGTCTGTAGAGAGAGGCCCAAGCATAGTAAAGTTACAGAATTGGACAGAGACAGGGATGGGAAAAATGGACATGGAGAGAGCGATAGTAATCGGAGGCAGAGAGAACGAGAGAGAAAGAGAGAAAGTCGAAAACGGGGATATAAGGAGAGAACCAGAGACACGAACAGAGGGAGACAGTGTGCTGCACAAAATAGCAGTGAAAATGTGTCAGTCCACACGATCTCTCAGTTTCTGATTTTAGGATGTGTTTCTAATACAATGTTGTGTCATGTGGGATCTCGCTGTGCAATTGCTCCTTCAACCCAACGGTTGCCTGCAGGTGGAGGTGTGGCGATGGAGTTAGACAGTTGGATCATGGGCCTGTGTGGAGTGGGGAGTCGTATTCTGTGCTTTTTAAGACAGACCTACATCACAGTCATGTTCCAACGGACTATCCACATGCCACTCGAAAGCTGCCCACTACTGATTGGACAGAGGGACAGAAGAAGCCGAGTTTGACTCTTCGCCCTGTCCTTATATACAGGATGAAGGGAACATCACACCGTCTCTCAATCATTCGCTGGCCATCCTGGCATTTCTGGTTGTGTGATAGCAAAGAGATTGTAGGAGAAGGGAGAGAGAGAGAGAGGGAGAGAGAAAGAGAGAGAGAGAGAGAGGGAGAGAGAATGTGCTGGCAACTCTGGGATGTTAGTGTTTACAAATTGTCCTGCAAGTTGTCGGATGCTAGAGAGAGATACCGAGAGAGTAATAATTTGGGAAGTGATTGGTTGTGAAACCGAACTGACCTGCAGAACCTCATAACCCGTCAACATCTTCTCTATCATCTTGCGTGGGAATTGGTGAGTGCTTGATTTGCATTATTCCGATTAGAGCCCCCTCTCTGAGATTGGGTGTGGTGGTGCAAGTGTTGTTGAGGTGCGGGAGGAGTTTGCCGTCCGCTGCTGACTTGAGTGGAGAGCACGGAAATCACACACGATTGCCTCCCACCAACTTTTCCCAAGGGGAACCCGGGTTCAGTTTTTTTTATGTTGTTGGCAATGTATCGCCCTCCTTTCCCCAGCCTCACAGCCTCCCCACGACTCATCGCCATCTCTTCCCCAATATCTGATATTGACGCCGCTAAAATCCTCAAGATAGGGACGGTTAGATCTCAGCACAATACAAGCGTAATGAAACAGAGTGCATTTCAATCAAAACGTCGAGGGTGACACAGAAAGAAAGAGAGGCCACAGTGAGGGAGAGACTTCAATCATTTTCAAGAGCAGGAAACTGTTGAGCTGAGAAGGAGGGAGGGAGAGAGAAGGAAGGAGTGAAAGAAATGCAAAATGAATGAAAGAGGGAGAGAAAAATGAGTGAAATGAGGGGAACGAAAGGAGTGAAACATAGAGAATCGTTGAGAGAGACAGAAAAAAACGTAAAAGAGAAATGTAACGCTTCAACGGCAGAGAGATATGACAGTAGATGAATTGGAAGGTTGTTTATTTATATTTCATGTAAAAACAGCATTAATGTTTGACAAGGTGGGTATGGGCCTGTGGTTAATGATAGAGAGTGGAAGGGGGGCGTTAGTAGCCGTGTCTGGTGTTTTTCTACCCCTAATTCAAGAGAGGGACAGCCAGAAATGGCAGTTTAAACAAGGTGAAAGGGAGAGGCACTGAGTGAGACAAATTCTGGTAATGATCCCCCATCACTGAATCACTTCCCAGCCTGTCAGACAATAACAAAAACCCCGGGGACTGGCAGTGCCGTTTGAAACTTTTTGGCCCTTGATACTAGTTGAAATTGGTTCCTGATATCTGAGTTTCAAATCATGGGGGAGTGATGATAAAATGTGATGCTTCTGGAATTTAGTAAGTGATCGGATCTTTATTTAAAAAAATAAAAATCTGCGTATCCATAAGAACAATTATAATCTTCAATCGAGGTCAATAGAATTCATGTTTGCGATTTCTCTCTCTCTCTCTCTCTCTCTCTCTCCCGATTGCTCTCTCTGTCCTTCCTCAGTCTCTTTAGTTCTACCGTTATGGACTTGTTTTTCTCTCTCTGTTCCCTCTGTCTGTATGCTTTCTCTTGCATTCGGTGGGGTTTCTATCAGTCTCTGGTTCTGGCCTTCTGGTTCTATATTAATTTTTTGTTTTTTTTCTCTCTCTTTCTATGTTTCTATGATTCTTTCCTTGGAATTACACTTAATTACACTTGTGTTTTTTTTTGTCGCTCTCTTTGTCCTCTCCTTTGCTAAGGATTTTCCTGCATCCCTCTCGTGCTGGTTTCACAGCCTGGGATTTATCTCCTTCTCCGTTTTTGTCTCTGTTTCTCCATCTGTTGCCCCGTGTCCCTCCGTCTGTCTCCCAAATGGTCGCCTTCACGGTGCATCCCACATCTCGGTCCGTCTCCCTCCCTTGTCTATCTCCTCTGGCACCGCATCTCCCTCTCTCTGTCCCTTCCCGTTTCCCTAGCTCTCACACTTGCGATCCGGTCTCCCTCCCTCCCTTCCTCTGTCGAGCTTCCAAATGAGTATATTCAGACTCAGTGTTGTGTGGTGATGAATATTTTGTTATCACTGTGGGATCGTTCTGTTCCCAGTTTATCCTGAGTTGTACTCCTGAAATGGGGCCACATTTGCTGCTACTGAGGGGAAAAGGGTTTGACATAATTGAGAGGGAGTTGTTGGGTGAGCTGAGACAGAAGAAGGTATCGGAGTGGCGAGGGATTGACAACATGGGTTTAAAAGTTACAGAAACGAAGAGAGATGGCTGGAGGGACGGACAGTGCGAAACAGGGTAGGGGCATCAGACAGTGCAAAATAATTTCCCAACAAACGGTCAGTTCTGAGGAAACTTCAGCAGACCCAAAATGTCATTTGCGATTGCATTTCACAGTTGATGCTAGATCTGCCAAATGTTCTGGCAACTTTTGGATTTGATTCTGATTAGCATCATCGGCACTTCTTTCAGAAGGTGAACAATATTTTAGCGTGAAGTATTTTGTTGGTTTGGAACAACGGAATAAAGAAAGAGAACAAGTTAATTTGCGGCGGAGGGAGAGATGTAGAACAGTTGGGGAGCAGAAGTACTGTGGTTAGGTGAATATTGGGAGGAACACATGTATGGGGTGTGGAGAAGAAGCAGAGGGCGTTTAACGGGAAGTGGAAAGGGATAAGATAAGTGAAAGGAAAAGAAGAAGAAGATGAGAGCAGATCAGGAGAAGTAGAAGGGTAGGAACAAACAGGAGAGAGGGAGCAATATTCCAAGAAAGGGATGAGGGCGGCGAGGTGAGGACGGTGCTCGCAGTAACAGATGAACGAGAGAATAAATCAAAGACATGCAAGAGTTAACAGTGCGAAAGAGACACAAGAGGGAAAGAGACAGTCTGTGTGGAGTTTGCCTATTTTCCCGTGTTTACTTCAAGTGATCCAGTTAGGCAATTTAGCCAGTGATTATTTGGAGTCATTGAGGAATTGGTCTGGGTGGGTCACTCTTTGGAGGGACAGTGTGGATTTGTTGAGCCAAAGGGGCTATTTCCACGTTGTGCGGCGTCTATTTTTAAAGAGCTTCGAAGAACAATTTTTCATTCTAATTAAAGAACCATCTCTTTCGACGGTTCATCACAAATCCACGGTCCCATGAGACACAGAACATCCTACTGGGGGTATCCTCATTGTGAAACCGCATCAGGAAGGTTGAGAGCTTTTAAAAAAAAAATTGACATTCCAGCAGTGCTATTTCACTCTCTCTCTCTTAAACACACACACACATTGTTCCCAGACCTAAAATCTATGCAGATACAAAGCTGCAGTTTTCAACCAGCTCTCACACTATCCTTCAGATAAGGGATTAGAGCCTTCTCCATTCAGTAAACAAAGATTTATCCCATAGAGAAAACATTATTTACACATCGAACATTACAAAATGTGAGTGGGACTGAAATTAGCGAGTAAAGTCAGTGAGTGGAAGATACGATTCGTAAGTTGCCGATGACATGAAGGTTGGAGTGCTGGATTGTATGGAGGCCTGTTGTTGGTTTCAGAAATAGGATTGATAGGATTCGGAGCTGGGCTGAGTATCAACAGATGGAATGTAACCTGGAAAACTGTCAAGCGATTCATTTTGCGCCATCGAATTTGAATGCACATTCCAGGGTGGAAGGGTTGTAAGTGTCTTTTTGCTCCTCCTGTGGACGCATTTATAACTGTTCCACTATCTCGAGCCTGCAGCCACAACACCACACTATTCTCCTCACAAATGCCACTGATCCAACATGGGAAATTTATCGTTACCACAAGCTGTTGCATCAACAATGTAGTGTTCCATTTTTAACATGCTTTGTGCTCAACAAAACTATGGTCTCTAGCGATATCCTGTATTCCCACGCCAACCTGTTTCCTGGTAACGGAAGGCAGTAGAATTTTCGAGGAAGAGAGGCACAGCATATGTGATAGGGAGAAAGAGAATTCAAGAGAGAGAGAGAGAGTGAAGCCAAATTGTGGAGGGCGTGACAGTGAAATAACGTGAGAAAATGAGACGAGAATAGAAATGGGTGAACTGTGTGAGACAGGGAGGGAGATATGGAGTGAGGGGGAGCAAGGTGCCCAGATGTATTGTGCTGTTGGAGTGGATGAGCCAGACGTGAAAGCAAGGTCAGAGTGACTTAGACCAACTCCTGAGCTCAGTCCCGGTCCCCTTCCCTCCCCTCTTGAGGACAGTACTTGGTACTGA
Source organism: Chiloscyllium punctatum (assembly GCF_047496795.1). NCBI lineage: Eukaryota > Metazoa > Chordata > Chondrichthyes > Orectolobiformes > Hemiscylliidae > Chiloscyllium > Chiloscyllium punctatum. The sequence continues at coordinate 20,492,091 of NC_092757.1, read as the reverse complement.
TTCTATCCAGCTCAGTTTCCTCAACACCAAGACAAGCAATTATCTGGATCACTCGATTTTTGGCATTTTTAACGAACATTTGTCAGACAGGTATCCACAAACTGAAGTGGTAGATACAGTCAGTAGAATTGTACCTATTCGCCCTCACCTCTCCGTTCAGAGAAACATTGAAACTGTTTTTGTCACCTCTTGTGGGACACGGTTAAACAAACCAGCACTGCCCTCATTCTGCTACATAGTGCCACACGACTTCATTATTGAAACATTAAACTGAAATGAGAAAATCCTGTATGGATTGATTAATGATTGTGTTTGATTGAGTGCTGAATTTTTGTGAAGGGATATTTCAGCATATTCTTCAGTTGCCGTCTGAATTTAGACTGGGTCACAGTATAAATTACAGTGTTTGTGCAGCAACTGAGGAGCTGCAGCATGAAGCCCAATTGCAGCACAAACCAATGTAGATGGACAGACGTATTGCCCAAATACGTCATCCGTTTCCATGTTACAAACATCATTAACGTTGACCATAACAATATGAAATTGGCCGAGATCAGGAACAGTAAAATAATAGACATTTTTCGATTTTGCATTTCTGCATCACACTGAGCGTCCCTGTTGGTATGAGCCAAGAGTTTCCTGCGGGCTCTGCTCGTCATTAAAATATTTCTGACAGTGAAAACATTCAGCAGCAGAATCAGGAGAAATGGGAGAGCCGGGGTTAGAATGTGGTGGACGAGCTCTACTGTGACCCAGACACGAGATATTGTAACATTGTGCGTTACTTGACAAAACCAGGGGTTATTCCATCTCCGATACCGAGCTGTGAACATGAAATACCAGAAAATGTTTTTTAAACAGCTCACCACAGTCACTGTTCCCAGAACCACAGCCGCCGTTTTCTCACTGCAATATTTCCTTTTCAGCTTCTGGCAACAAATGGCCACAGAGCGATCAAAAGTGAAAGTGACGGTGAACCAGACAGAACAGTCAGTGGCTGCATAAAGCAGGACGGCATGAATATTACACACGGGGATGGAGAGCAGAAGATAAAATTGTTCACGGAAAACAATGGGGATGTGCCTCAATGTCAGGTCGAGGATAACGACCAGAAGATCTGCCACTGCCATAGCCCCCAGATAACGTCTGACACATGGAGATAATCCACAATCTTTATAAAGCAGGACGTAGATCGTCATTACGTTGACTGTGAGGAAGGAAAACATACATATTACACATCAGTATGGAACAATGTTACCAGTTCCCAATGAGATTTTCAAATGTGTCGCTGTATTTAGACATTTATTGTGATAATTGGAGCTTAAACAATAAACAGGAAGGTCTGAAAAACTGTCAAAAACATTATGTAAGCTACAAGAACCTCTCTCTCTCTCCAAACACGTAGACACACTTCCATAAAAACAGACGGCTGCGAGATCATTCCCATGCACTCAATCACTCTGGAACAGACATACAACTTTTCTTCACAGTTCCGAATGTGGATGGTAAGCATTTTGCCGTCCTGAAGGAATCCGACTCAGCTTCTTGAAGACAAATTGAGGTTGGCCATTTTTGACTTTAATTCTAAATTGTGGTTGATCCTCTGTTGTGAAGAACTGTAAATACAGGGAGAACATATTCACCTCTTTAACTCCCTGAGGGGACTTCGAACCATTGTCTCTTTCTTCCTGCAGAAGGAGCTCTTCACCCCAAATCTTATCTTTTGATCAAATCACTGATATCAGAGCATTCACAGTTGTCAGTTACTGATTGTGCTGGGGAATGTCTGTTATCAAATGTTCGAGGAGATGTCGGTTTTTCAATGCTCCGGGGAAAGCCGGGTATAGAATGTGATGGAGTCATAAGGACCTACATCAGAAAGACCTTCTGCCTATTACATTTCCTGAATCCCAGTCAGCCTCAGGTTGGGCGTCTCTCCCCAACAATCTCAGAGTACAAAAAAACACAGCTTTATGACAATTCCCGATCATTTAACTGAGATCCTCTTTGACAATCGTAAAGATGCCGTCAATTATTCGGAGATCTCCCACACTTGCTTTCCAATTTTGTATAGCACACCCAACTGTAAAATGTTCTGGATATTCAGTTCTCAATATTACCCACCCTGTACCCATGTCTCTCTAAAGCCATGGAATCATAGCCATTTACTGTAATGTCTGCACTGAATTAATCAACGTGTTTTGCAACATAACACACATACTGATAGAATGGATTTAATTCAGTTTTTTAAGTCATAATCCGTATTCTCCATTGTCACCTGTATTCCTCATATTGACCAGTCAGGAAACAGCACTGAATTGGAACTGATGTGTAAGGTCTCATGATTCCCAATCACTATCCCTGAGGATATAGTATTCTACGGACAGGAAAGATCCACCAGTGGTGGTGATACCGTGGTATATAGTCAGGAAAGGGTCCACTGTGGAATGCAGCAAAATTGATTCTCGAACAGCGAATTATAATGATGGCAGGTTAAAGACGATCAAGGAAATCACCTGTTGATGGACATCTACTGGCCTCGACACCACCCCTCGCTGATAACTCAGTTCTCTTCGATTGAAAACAAATCAGAGGAAGCACTGAGGGTGACAAGAACACAGAATGTTTTCTGAGTGTCGGACTTCAATATCCATCACCACAGGCCCAGCACTGACTGAGCAGATCGAGGCATCAACTGTAGACTGTGGGAAGTGATGGAGGAAGCAACAAGAGGGAAACATTCTCAGAAAAAAAAACTTGTCACAGATGCATCTGTCCCTGACAGAATCTGTTGGAGCACCCAGCAATTGTCCTGTCGGAGAGAAAGTGTCAGCCTCATTTTGAAGATACCACCCACTGTGTTATGTGGCACTAGTTCATGGGAAGGAGGCCATAATTTGAAAGGAGAGACCAAAGGGAAACTTGCATCTATGAGACACAATTGGCTCTCAACATCTGCAGCATCAATGATGTTCAAGACATTATAAAGTCTGAAGTTGACTATACACTGGTGATTCCAAAATGTTCACCATTCACAACTGCACCGACACTGTAGCAGTCTATTCAGCCAATCAAGTGTTGGAGTCATGAACAAAATGAGGACATTCAGCATTCGAGACTGTTAATCAGCAATTGGAGCAGACCTTTTAATCTCTCATACCTTTTAAATCAGGAAATGGAGTGGAGCATTCATCCATACCATCCTGCATCATAGGAATACGGAGCGGACGTGTTGCTGAGCCGGAAGTAGGGATAAAGTCGTCTTTATCAGTGTAACAGAAATTAACGACTGGTGTGATAATGTAACCAGTTTTAAGTCCTAAACTATTTCTAAAAAATATCAACGACTTAGATAAATGGATCAAAAGGAGTGTTCGCACTGAGTGATGTAATGACATTAAGACAAACAGGGAATGAACTTGCGAAGCAGAGGTAGAACATCTGAAAGTATATAAGAATTCAGTAAGAACAAGGACATCGTAAAAGAGGGTGAGGCGTGGCTTTGTTAGAGAAGGACAATATTACCATAGCAGAAAGGACGTTTGTGGACTCGACTACTGAGGTAATATGGACTAAGGTTAGAAATAGGAAAGGAGAGGTCATCCTGTTGAGAGCTTACTGCCTGCCACCAAAAGTTCCAAGATGTAGAGGAAAGGATAACAAAGATTATTGTGGGTAGTAGCGAGAGTAACAGGGTAGGTGTTCTGGCGGCTTTAACTTTTCAGATATTGACTGGAAATACTGCAGTTCGAATACTTTAGATGGGTCAGTTTTTATACAATGTGAAAACGATCGTTTCCTGACACAATATGTACACAAACCAACAAGAGTTGAGGCAAAATTGCATTTTGTACTGGGTAATGAACCTGGCAGAATGTTAGTTTGGGAGGTAGGTGAGCACCTTGGTTATCGTGACTACTTTGTTGATTTTTACTTTAGCGATGGAAGGGGACATGAGTATAACGCCGGACAAGTGTTATTGTTGGGTGAAAGCCAATGATGATGCGATTAGGCAAAATTTAGAATGCAAAGAGTGGGGAAGGAGAAGTTCAGTGTGCAATCCGTGGTTTAACAAAAAAGTTGAATGTCTTGACGGGAGTACGAAGATGTCTTACGTTAGGTAGAGTCGTGAAGGCTCCATTAGAGCTCTTGGGTATTTCAACTCTGCCAGGAAAGACCTGAAGGGAGAGCTAACAATATGCAGAAATGTATATGAGAAGTCGTTGGTAGGTCTGATGAATAAAAACTCGAAGGCTTTCTATATTTATATCAAGAATGAAAAAATGACTACGAAATATTTGTGGCTATCAAAAATTAATCGGGACGTTAGGCATGTAGTCAGAGTGGATAGGGAAGCGCTACAGTATTGATACTGGGGAAAATGAAAATTTTGTCACGGAGAACATCGTGATACAGGCTGCTAGACTAGATGGGATTGAACTCTAGTAGGAGGAATTGCTGACAAGTATGGAAAATGTGAAGACAGATAAGACCCCTGGGCTGGATAAGGTTTATGCTAACATTCTCTGGGGACCAGAATGGACATTGCCGAGACGTTGGCTTTGAGTTTCATATCATCATTCTCTACAGGAATCGTGCCAAAAGACTGCAAGATAGAAAATTATGACAGCTTTGTTCAAGAAGGGGAGTAGAGACAATCCTGGTAATTGTACACCGGTGAACTTTACTTCAGTTGTGGGTAAAGTGCTGGAAAATATTTCACGAAATAGTATTTATAGTCATCTACAGAGGAATAAGTTGATTAGGGATAATCAACACGGTTTTGTGAAGGGTAGGTCGTGTTTGAAAAAACAATTTGATGACCAAGTAAGTGGATCAGGGTGTAGCGGTTGATGTTGTGTACAGGTTTCTAAGAAAGACATTTGATAAGGTTCTTCACGATAGGCTATTGCACAGAATACGGAAGCATGCGATCGAGAGTGCTTTAGAGGTTTAGATCAGATATTGCATCGATCAAAGAACATGAGAGTGATGCTTGGTGTTGGCTTGCTCGCTGAGCTGGAAGTTTCTTTTTAAGACGTTTCGGTACATTTTAGATAACATCTTCAGTGAGCATCTGGACGAAGCACTGCTGGTGATTCCTGATTTTCAATTATGTGATTGGCTTTCTTTGGGTGCGTGATGTAATTTCCAGTGCTGATGTCATTTCCTATGCTGGCGTCATTTCCTTTTATTTTATTTTTCTCATGGGCTGGTAAATGGGATGCAAGTCACTTTGTTGATAGAGTTCCGTTTGGAATGCTATGCTTCTAGGAATTCTCGTGTTTATCTCTGTTTGACTTGCCCTAGGATGAATATGTTTTCCCAATCGAAGTGGTTTCCTTCCTTATCTCTATGTAGGGATACTGGTGAAAGAGGGTCATGTCGGTTTGTGGCTAGTTGATGATCATGTATACTGGTGGCTAGTTCTCTGCCTGTATGTCCAACACAGTGTTTGATACAGCTCTTGCACGGCATTTTGTCAATTACATTAGTTTTGCTTGCTGTCTGTATACGGTCTTCCAAGATCATTAGCTGCTGTTTTAGTGTGTTGGTGGGTTTGTGGGTTGCCACGATGCCAAGGGGTCTGGGTAGTCTCGCAGTAATTTCTGAGATGTCTTTGATGTAGGTGGACTGGCGAGTGTTTCAGGATGCATTTCGTCTGCTTGTTTCGGCTTGTTGCTGAAAAATCAATGGACTGTGTTCATTGAGTACTCTTTTTTTTGAATACTGAGAACAATAATAGGAAATGACATTACCTTAGGAAATGGCAACACTGCAGGAAACGATATCACCAAAACAAAAAAACCCAGACATATAAATTGACAGCAGGAATCATTAGCAGTGCTTTATCCGGAGGCTCACTGAAGTTGTTATCTAGCATGGTGACGAAATGTCTGAAAATGAATGATCCAGCTCAGCGAGCAAACCTACATCCACAACCTCAACCTGAGCTACACGTCTTCTCAAACGTCGCTAAGGAGATTGATGCTTAATGAGAAATGTTCATTTTGTAGTTCAACTAACACTGGTGTACGGCAAAAATCTGTTTTGGGGCCAGTGCAGCTTGTCACTTTCAAGTTGATCTGGATGAGGGCATAGAAGAATGAGTTAGTAAATTCGCGGATGACACTAATGCCTGTGGAGTTTTAGATATTAGTGAAGAATGTTCAGGTTAAATAGGGACAAAATAAGATGCAAAGCTGGGCTGACTGCTTCTGAATGAAGAGGCTGTGCCTGCAGCTAGGACAGTAGGTATTGATGTACTGTACATGGTCACCCTGCAACATTAATAGAGTAAAAATGCAGGGTCCAGACGTAACAATGACAACATAAAAAAAGGCATTGCCTGATAAGTTGGCATCGTTACTGATACGACATTCTCAATTCAGTGCAAAGAAAAAGCCTAAATAATACGGACCAAAATGAGATATCTGTTCAGTTTGGTTCAGTGTGCTGATTAAGCTAGCGTATGACTCAATAAAGCCAAGCAATCTGCCCAGATAGGAACACTGTGCAGATTCATTCATTGCACTGGTTGGTAACATTAACGATCTGTCCAGAGTGAATAACCACACAGACCACACCAGAGCATTGACCTAAAAACCTCATTAGATAACTGTTCAGTCTGTGAAGCTTTGCAGACCACACTGATGCACTGATCTATTAAGCCAGACAGGATAGTTTTGAGAATTAGATTCCCTACCATGTGAAAACAGGCTTTCCAACCCAACAAGCACACACCAACCCTCCCAAGAATATCATCCAAACCCATTCCCATACATTTACCCCTAACTCATGCACCTCTCTCATACATCCCTGAACACTATGGTCAATTCAGCACGACCAATCCACTTAAATTACTTTCTTTGGACTGTGGTAGGATACCGGAGTTCCGCAGGAAACCAACACAAACACAGGGAGAAGTTGCAAACCCCAACAGACGGTCGAGGCTGGAATCGAAACTGGTACTGTCAGGCAGCAGTACCAATTACTGAGCCACCGTGCCGCCCCAGCATAATTGTCAAGCATGGGGAAATGTGCAGACCACAGTACGGCATGAATCTGTAAACCTGAAGCGGATATCCTCCAAGCATGTAGATCTGTGTGCACCAACCAAGTACATTGCTCAGTAACACTGTGTTCGATCGCTGCCCAGCATTGCGAAACATGCAGCCAATGCTGGAACTGATGGGACGTGTATCTCCCATTCATTTCCGACTCCATATCGCAAAACTCCCTTGACACGTGGTACTATTGGTGTGAGAAAAACTGCCATACAGCATGATTAGTTGGTTGAACAGTATAAATACCATCAAATGGGTAACACATGAAAGAAGTGAAACTATCACTGTATTCTACCAGATGAAAGACTTAACAGACAATCAATTTTTCAATGCATAATTTCAGTTACATCACACTGTATGCTAAAAATTCTGTCTTCGGATTGAGCCCTCTCCTATCACCTGATGAAGGAGCGTCGCTCCGAAAGATAGTGTGCTTCCAATTAAACCTGTTGGACTATAACCTGGTGTTGTGTGATTTTTAACTTTGTACACCCCAGTCCAACACCGGCATCTCCAAATCATAACAAATGAGCTGGTTTTGAGAAACAGGAAAGGAGCGGGAGACAGAGAGACAATGTCTTGGAATTACATGTTCAAAGGTTTCATGATGAAGTTATTTCTACACCATTTGTAACTTGAGCCAGTATCTCGAGGAATGAATGGATGAACCGAATATTCATGTGAGTTCAGATGATGGGGAGTTTTGGATGAGTATTTGTTGTGTAGCTTTGTAAGTTTGAGTGGGGTATATAGAGCCTTTGACTCATTGGGCTGAAACTAGCAATAATTTGTCTCAGTTACATTTTCATTGAGCGTGACAGAAGGATCGCCTACACGTGGCCAAGCTACTTTCATTTTCTATCTTCTCGAAGCTCAGTACTCGTTCCACTGCATCGTCTGTCTTCTATGTAATGCCAGTCCAATTGTGCCACCGATCATGTCTGGAGCCACGTACCATCGCCCGGATACCACTGGATATTCCGTGATGTTCTGGAATGGTCTCACCTTTTAAAAAATGCTCACTGTTAATTATTCTTAATTTGGAGATGCCCTGTGCAGTTTACTCCAGACATAGCAGATAAGGGGCAATTACACCACGATTTGACGACAGCAAGACGGAGATTCTAAAGGATGGTGTCGAATCGACGATGACCATTCTCTTTTCAGGCGAGGGCCATTAGATTAGATTACTTACAGTGTGGAAACAGGCTCTCCAGCCCAACAAGCCCACACCGACCCTCCGAAGCGCACCCACCCATACCCATTCCCCTACATTTACCCCTGCATCTAACACTATGGGCAATTTAGCGTGGCCAATTCACCTAACCTGCACATTTTTGTACTGTGGGAGGAAACCAGAGCACCTGCAGGAAACCCACGCAGACACAGGGAGAATGTGCAAACTCCACACAGTCAGTCGCCTGAGGTGCGAATTGAACCCGGGTCACTGGCACTGTGAGGCAGAAGTGCTAACCACTGTGCCACCGTGCCGCCCACAGGCCACCAGATTAACCAAGCATGATTTAAGCTCACTACCCAGCTCACTGTTTTATCTGTGGTCTGAATAAATGTGCCTAAACAATACAGGACAAGCATCAATAAACTTTCCGGCTCAGCCAGGGGATGTGTTACCATATTTTCTCTGCTCCCTCATACTCACTGTATGTGTGGAATAGCGCTGACCGCCGTACAAGGCTCATGCTCTACCACTCTCACTACTGCAGGCTACACCTTGTCTCACTCTCTCTCGTTCTCTCTCAATCTCTCTCTCCCATCCATTGGTGTCACCTACAAAAGAGCAATATGCTCACGGTCATTATTCTCAGATTGAAGCTGGATGTCCACTAGTACCCCCTCCACCTCTCCCCCTCCACACACCTCCCTCCACTAAGAGCTCTGACTCTCTCCGGACACCTCACCTTTTCCCTGCCCCAACGTAAACGAGTGCTAACAGCGGGATCCACACACTTCCAGCGTAATATCCACCCATTCACTAATTCCAAAAGAAACAACTTGTAATAGGACAGAAAGGGTCAAGCTGTCTGGTGCAGTGCCAGATATCAGTTCCCTCAACCACTTAGCCATCACGCGTGAGGACTCTGATACGAGCCAGAGAGAAACAGAACAACTCGTGCAGAGATTTTTTATCGTCCATAATTCACGGAGTAAGGAGCAATGTTCAGTGAAGTGCAATTCTCACTTTGAATCAACTGTCAGTTCCATTTTCACTTGGTACAACTTTGAAGCTCTGGCCTAGCTGCCATCTTGATAGTGCGGAAGCAGGCCTATCAGCCAGACAAAACCACACAGAGTTCCCATACCCATTCCCTATACCCTGCATTTACGCCTGACTAATGTACTTCACCCCCACATTCCTGAACACTATGGACAGTTTAGCATATCTAACCTGCACATCGTTGAACTGTGGGAGGAACCCAGAACATCCGATGGAAATCCACGTGGTCACGGGCAGAATGTGCAAACTCCACACAGACGGTCCCCAGAGGCTGCGCTCAAACCCGGGTGCCTGGCATTGTGAAGTAACCACTTTTGTCTAGTGTGGCAAAACATGGAATCTCCAAGATCTCGGTGGACAGGAGGATTGTCACGCAACTCATCCCCTCCACCAACTCCCAGTAAGGGAGCACAGAGGCTCCCTCTGTCACCACTTCCTGAAAACAGTTCAGGTCCTAAAACTAATCTGTGATATTTGCTCATCGCTTATCCTGACATCTTCAATAACCGGTGTTCCTGAACAGTTTTTTCATTATACAGTCTCTTTATTTTATTTTCGTACCTGAGTTCATCACCTCACACAGCTCTGAATTGATTCCCATCTGCATGGTAGCTGAACATGACAGTAACTTGTGGCTGCCTGTTGGTTTCTCACACTCATCTCAATTCCTCGAGGTTTGATACCTGCAAATGTTGACACTGTAACAGAGCTACAATTTAAATAGAGCAACTGAAACACTAACCCACAATAGAGTGAATAAGACAAATACTCATTAGCTCCCCACATAGCAACTGAAACATTGACACATTTTTCACGGTGTCAGTCGAATAATGATGTGCTACGAACAGTGAACCAGCAATACAGACATACACCAAGGCAGAGAGCGCGAAATATTGACATGGCACCATGGAGCAAGAGAAATGCTGAGAGACTCCCCGTGATAATTTATTAATGTGTGTAAATGTGTTCCTGTATTTGCATGAGTGTATGCATGTGTGGAATGCCTGAGTTTCTGATTTTTTTTAATTGACAGAATACGATCTTCTACTTGCCACCGACGCCACAGTACAGTCAGCTGTTCAGTGCAGGAACCATCAGTCATTAACTCAGAGAGGGAGAACCGCAGCTCATCGTTTCATCCAAACTGGCAATACGATGGTGTCATGCACACACAATTGGACAGGATTACAATTGTACTGATTGACCTCAGAATATAACGTGCTCATGTGTACAGATGCTTGATTTTCCTTTGCAATGTGAAGTGGTTTGTCTTTAGACAGTATTGCTAAAACATTAAAGCCTATTTCCATTGCAATCCATCCAGGATCCTATGAAAGAAACATTCTGTCAGGAGATGACAGGAATTTTGATGCACTTTCTGCAACTTGCAGTAATTTGTGACTTCCTCTTCCAATTATACTGAAGTGTGCAAAACGATTGAAAATCCCAAACAGACCAGCAGAAGGTGACATTGTATCACATCAAACGAAACAGAAATAGCCGGCGCGGGGTTGGGGTTGAGGTGGGGGCAGGGGTTGATTCGGTGGGGGTGGTGGGAGGAAGGTAAATAGGTTTTGGCACCCATTTAAATGATTAACCCACATGAAAGAGTTTCCACTGCACAGAGTTGCAGACATAGAGATATCGACAAATATGCACACACGAGCACAGGTGCAAATTTCACTTGCACACACATATATAGAAAAAAACACAAAGAGGCAACACAAACATTTAGATAGATAAGATTACTTACAATGTGGAAACAGCCCCTTAGACCCAACAAGCCCATGCCGGGGCACAACTCACCTATACATTTACCACTTACCTAACACTATGGGCAATTTAACTTCGCCAATTCACCTAACCTGCACATTTTTGGACTGTGGGAGGAAACCCAGGCAGACACGGGGAGAACATGCAAATGCCACATAGTCAGTCGCCTGAGGCAGGAATTGAACCCAGGCCTCTGGCGCTGTGTGGCAGAAGTGCTAACAACTGTGCCACCGTGCCGCCTATTTAAACAGGCAGGCAGGCAGGCAGGCAGGCAGGCAGGTAGGCAGGTAGGTAGGTAGGTAGGTAGGTATTTAGATAGATAGATAGACAGATAGACAGATAGACAGATAGATAGATAGATAGATAGATAGATAGATAGATAGATAGATAGATAGATAGATAGATAGATAGATAGATAGATAGATAGATAGATAGATAGATAGATAGATAGATAGATAGATAGATAGATAGATAGATAGATAGATAGATAGATAGATAGATAGATGGATAGATGGATAGATGGATGTATAGATGGATGGATTGATGTATAGATGGATAGATGGATAGATACAGACAGACAGACTCTCCACGAAATTTGAGTTGAATGGTTAAAGAAAAATGCAGATACATCCATAGGCACACAAACACAAATAGAGTCAGAGCGATGTGCAATCTAGAAACAAACTATTTGCTTCAAAAGTCCGTGCCGACCATAATTCCAAACTAAGATCGTTACAACTGCCTGTGTTGGGCATATATGCCAACAAAGCTTTTCTCTCTTCAGTGCTTACATAAATTTCAATTAAATACTGCAACGGTACCAACACCCGCACTTTCCTCTGAAAGCCGAATTCTCACACTGTGTCTGATAAATTGCCTCTTATGTTCTTTTATACTCTATGTCCTCTCACCTCGAAATTATCCTTTGGACTTGAAATCGCTCATGCAAGATAATACTGATTCAAGTTATACATAGTCCTCATGAATTTATAAACCTCTGTTAGATTACTCCTAACATCCTGCACTTCAGTGAAAATCTCCCAGACTATGCATCCTGTTTTTAAAATCCCATGCTTCAATTCCTGGCAACACCCTGGATAACATTGTCTGAATTTTCTCCATTTTACTAATACCCTTCCATTTGCAGGGCAGCCAGAAGTGGACGCAGGACTCGAGAATGGGCCGCATCAACATTTTGTGCAATTTGAACATGACGTCCCAACGACTTTCCTCAACAGTCTGAGTAATGAAGCCGAGCGTTAAAAAATTCTTTTTATCCAACCTATCTGTGTGTGAGCCAGAGCTCTGTCTAGTGGACAACACTACCAGTGACCCTAATTGAAAATATAACCCATAGCTTTTTTGTTTAACAAAATGCAGTACCTCCTATTTATCCAAATTCAGCTTTATCTGCAAGTGAGTTATATGACCTTGCTCACACTCCCCATTCAATTTTAAAAGAAACTGAACCCCATCTCAAGATATTCTACAATCTCTGACGTTCAGTTTCTCAAACAAGGTTTGGCGTGCCTTGTGCAGGCAGTATGAAGAAGAGCGATTGAATTGTAGACCCAGGCAGTGGGGAAGAGAGTGTGGAAAGTAATCAGCTGTTTTGTATAGTTTAACGATTTTAGGAAGAGAACAGTCACACTTCAGCGGTGGGATATAGTAATCTGCAATGCGGCCTTTTGGAGAACTGGTGTGTATTCATCATAGCAATTCGTGTTCCTACATAGCAATGATTGTGTCAGCAGGATTTATTTTCCTTAACCTTGCAAAATATATATAAGAGCCATTCAAGCTGGAAATATTGGTCCAATAATTGAAGACAATCTGGTTGGCAGATCACATGCTCTGAAATCCTCGAGTTGAGGTAAATAACTTGCATCTATTGAACAACAAAAAATATCCTCTGTATATTTCGGTAAATTAACCAAATCTGTAATTTTCTTGACTTGGTAATTCCGGGTCGCTAACACAGTCTCCCGTCTTCCTGTGTAGCTACCTAGAAATGTTGTATGGCCTCGTCCTGTGCAGTTTAAAGTTCTGATATGGCTAGATCCTTCATTCTATTACGGTGTTAATGCTTAAAGAGGCAGAATGGTATCCCCTTCTCATTGTAATGATCCTGAGTGACTGGATAGGACCTTACTTTACTGTTATACCTTCAGAGAGTGATTGTTTGAGAGAACAACACATGGGATATTGGTCATTCAGGCCCCGAGCATCATGCTGCTGAATTTGCAAAGTAGTTGGCTGGTCTGAGGAAGCACACACCTTTCTTATCTGTTCCCAATAAATATCGACTCTCCTGTCCATCGAAGGTCAGTCGAGCTCAGATTTGAATATCTTCAATAAACAAGTCTTCACTTTTCCTTGTGGCTGCCAACACTACAGATAACACAGCTCTAAGGAGAAAGACATATCTTTATCTCAACCTTAATTGGGAGATCAATAAATTTTCATGTGTGTTAACCTCACAGCAAGTAACCTCCTGATTTGAGAAGTCGGGGGACAACAAGTAGCAACAGAATTTAATCATTCAGCCCCATATTCGCATTGACTGTGTTCTGTAATGTCTTTATCAAACTTGGCCTCCACTGTTCTCTTGGGGAAATGGTTCTGTTACCTTAAAACCATGAAGTGAAAGGTTTTGGAGCAGAATTTGATCATCTTTCTCTATCGAGTCTGCTCTGTTGTTTGATCATTCCCATTTTGTTTTTCAACACAATTCCCATACCTTCACACTTTAACACTTTATCCACTTATTACTCAAACCGTATCTGTCTTACAGACAATAATGTGTCTGTGCCTCTGCATATCTGCATGGCTGTATGATTTTCAGTCTGTTTCCACTTCATGGCAGGCGACGCCTGTCGCTGCGTTTGTGCTGGGATGTCTTTATCAGATCGAGGCTTGTGACCAGTAGAGCTGTACAGGAATCGGCGTTGGCCCACTTTTTTGTGCCATTTATTTCAACAATTTAGATGAAAATACAGAAGACATGATTAGTAAGTTTGCAGATGACACCGAGTTTGGATATATATTGGTTTAGATCAGAGTGGTGCTGGAAAAGCACAGCAGTCAGGCAGGATCCGAGGAACAGGAAAAGCGACGTTTCATACAAAAGCCCTTCAACTGGAATAGATTCCTGGTGAAGGACCTTTGCTCGTAACGTCGATTTTCCTGCTGGAAACCAGAATTTAGATCAAAGTAGTGCGGGAAAAGCACAGCAGGTCAGGCAGCATCCGAAGAGCTGGTCAAACCATTTTTTGAATGCAAATCAGATTTTTTTTTTGCAAGGGTAACAAATGAAAAACAATCAAACGAGAACAGGAAACCGAATAACAAACTAAACAAATCTAACAGACTACCGAACATTTAGATGTTGTTCCCAGTACTTGCAACACTCACCATAAACATTGCTTGGTTGAAAATTAAAATCAAACATCGCTTCTTATAGGAGAAAAGTCGAATGTCAGGACGGACTTACTTCTTTTGATCCAACAACTTCACAGCGCTTCTGCTCGCTGACCAAACTAAACCAGAGTTATTCTGAGCTGGAAGAACTGACCATTAGCCTTTCATTGCACATTGTGTATTGTTTCTTTTTTCAAAACTTCAAAGTATGTTGTCTAAGGCAGTACTTGTTATGTACAATCGATTTGACCCAAAAACCCTTCCACATGGCTTTTTCAGAGTTTGCGTCTTTTCTGATCTCTCTGAAAAAACATACCCCAATCATAATATAACCTTGTCAAAGGAACAAATTTGTCACATCTTCCCCTTTAAGAAATGAAGCATGGATATCCAAATATAGTCTCATTTTAAAAAGCCTCGAACATAAAATCTTAGTACTCTATAACACACGCACATACGTTACTTTGACGTCAATTATGCTAAGGATTTGGTCTGTCTTATTCCTGCCACCATATGCCACTGTTTCTCATTCAAGACTCAGCATTGCAACGGCAATTACCCGTTGTCGTCCTGCCACATGCAATTCAACGACTTAACAACAAGCTCCATGTAATGAGTTTAGAATCTTTGTTCCAAAATTTCTCCAAAATGTTCAAATGGTTATGATAAGTGTATATGACTGTCTCAGATACGTAACTGGTAATAGAAATATCGAAATGTTGCATTTCGTTGAAGTATCCATCGAACAATTTTGGTGACACAATCCTTCTCGATGTAATATTGCAAAATGGAACAGCTTTTGGAAATCGAGTGGACGCATCCATTTTCGTTACCAAATACTTACTGCCACTTTTTTAAAATGTATGTGACCTAGACAATCAATTAAGGCACATATCACAGGTCCCTCAAATGAAGGAATATGTATTCAAATTACGGGTTTTATTTTTGTGTGTGGTTTCCCACACATGTATGACATGTCTGCATAAACTCACAGACATCATCGTGGAATCAAGGCCAACAAAAATGTTTTTGAATTTTACATTGCAATATCCTCAGTCTGAAATGACGCCCCTACGATAGCTCATGCGCCATTCGCAACAGCTCCTTCCTCGAATCCACTGGCAAGACGATTTGATGAAATTCTGCCCATTTCTGGTCTGCCTGCATATGGTAATGGTCTCTATTTCCTCATGAAGACATCATATTTTAGGTTATAACATTTGGGGGTACATTCGTTTTCTTTTTCTGAGCATGTCTATTGATACAATTGCTTTAAGATTTTATCTTTAGTTTGTAACTCATTTACTTTATCTGAGCTAAAGATGTCTGGTTTGTCATCTGTTTGCTCCTTTTTTTGCGTCTGCCATATGATCAAACAGGGTATCTGCCATTGACAATTCAACTTTCCTATCTGTACTGTTTGATGTCTCCTGTTTCATTTAGTGATATTGTGACCTCGTTAACACACAGTAAGGAAAAACCCCAGGACAAGTGTCCTGCTATAATTCGATTGCCCGAAATTCACTGGCATTTCAATCACAGTAGTTAGCATTCCTACCTTTGAATCAGCAATATCATTCGCAAGCACAATTCTTAATCATGAAGCTGAGAGTTTGCCCAGTATTCCGACCACAACTTATCAAGTCATCACTGGACACATTATCCTCACCAGACTTAACAGAATGCTACGAACATTTTTTTCTGTTTTTTCATTATTCATTTGTGGGAGGTGGGCGTCGCTGGCTGGGCAGCATTGTCAGCCCATCGGTATTTGCCCTTCAGAACGCGATTGTGAAGTGCCTTCGTGAATCGCTGTCATCTACTTGCTGTTGGTTGACCCACAATGCTGGTTTTGCGAGAATTCCAGGATTTCGATGCAACAACTATAAGGAATGGTGTTACGTTTCCAAGTCAAGTTGCTGAGTGACTATTCTGGCAATAGTTATTCAGAGGTATACATCTCCTTGCCTTTCAACATCACAGATTGAGAGTATTCTGTATGCCGGGATAGCTGAATCGGTAGATCATCAGACTTTCAAAGGGCAGTACAGTGGCTCAGTGTTAGCACTGCTGCCTCACAGCACCAGCATCCCAGGTTCAATTCCAGCCTCAGGTGACGGTCTGTGTGGAGTTTGCACATTCTCGCCATGTCTTCGTGGGTGTTCTCTGGGTGCTCCGATTTCCTCCCACAGTACAAAGATGCGCAGGTCAGGTGAATTGGCCATGCTAAATTGGCCATAGTGTTAGGTGCATTAGTAAGAGGGAAATGGGTCTGGAAGGGTTACTCTTCAGAGGGTCGGTGTGGACTTGTTGGGCTGAAACGCCTGTTTCCACACTGTAGGGAATATAATTGTAACCTCTTTATCTGCTGCGCCTTGTCTGTGCTAGTGAAACAAATCTTCGAAGTTAAATGGTTTAAAACGGACTGGAACTTCCAAATTAATCAGCCTCCGACTAGCATATACAATCTGTTGCAGCTTTCCAGCTTCTACTGCTCTTTTCCTTACAACACCAACAAAATTAATTGACTTATCCTCTTGTCCGACATGTGGCTTCCCAGCACTTTTCCTAATCCAGCAACACTGTGATTTCATGCGGCCTAATTTATTGCATTGAAAACGCCGGAGCTCTTTCAATTCTCATTCCACTTCCACAATTTCCCTTTTACGCTATGCTAAGTCATCCTTATCATCTTCACCTACCTTTCACATTGCATGCAAGAATTTCCCTTTCTACCTATTTTTATCTCACATTGATTATATTGATGTTCGAATCGACACTTTCAATTATGAACCAGCTGATAATCGTAAGAGTCCCCACAGAGCGGAAACAGATCCTTTGGCCCAACAAGTCTGCACCAAAACCCAGAAGACGAACCTACCCTGACCCATTTCACCAAATTACCACTGCCTAATGCACCTAATCTACTCATCCAGGAACAATATGGGAATTTAATGTGGCCAATTCGACATGTTTGTGATGTGGGAATAAACGGGAGCACCTGGATGAAAGCCACGCAGACTGCTGGGGAACTTGCAAGCCCCACACAGCGAGTCGCCCGAGGTTGGAATCAAACCTGTGTACCTCACGCTGCAAGGCAGCAGTGCTCAACACTGATTCACCGTGTCACCCAGCCAATTCAGCTGTTAACTTTGCCGTTTTGAAACTCTGCTCTTCCATATGAGTTATCACTATTTCAGAAAGTGAATTTTTGAACTCCTGTCTCAGTGACAATTTCTGAAGTTCAAACTCCCTCTCTTTCTTCTATGACTCTTTCTCTCATTCTCTCTCCTATCTCTCTTTCTCTCTCTTCTGTCGCTCTCTCTCCTTCCTGTTTTCATTCTTAATTCATTGCCTCTTTCCTCTAATTCAAGTTGTTACATTTTCAGTTGAATTTTATGCACCTCTAAAGACTCCGATGGCATTACCTGCAAATTTAAATGCTGAGCTAATTAATAATATCTTCGTTCCGGAGAATAAACGGAGGCAACTCGAACATCACATTTTCTGCTAATTCCAGTTTGGATTAATTATCTTTTGTGAACTCACCAAAGTCACTTCTTTTAACTGCAAAAATGTTTTCGTGCCTGAAGGAGTTATTGCTGTCCCAAACATTCTTTAACCGACCGAATCTCCAACCAGTACAAAGAACATTAGCACCAACGACATGTTGCCTTCGACTCCGACAAACCTAATCGCAAATTAGAACTAAGGAACTCATCCCACATTTGTAAAGGATCAGGTTGGATCACCTCAAAACATTTCAATAAAGTACCACTGACATTATAATTGCTAATTGTTTTAAGCAAGTGCAAAATGGATATTCGAGGAGTGATGCAACTTGGCAGGCCACTTAGCATTAAAAAAGAAATAAAAAGAGAAATTACGGAAAGAAATACAAACAAAAGAGACCAGAATACCGAATAGATGAACTTATCTGAAAACCTAACACACTATTCCAACTTAATGATACTGATCACAATAGTGGAAAGAATCCTCATTAACAACCCTTGGCACAACAATCAAAACCACACTCAAACTCCGACAGGAGAGAAGTACCAGCTTCACAAAGTACGACTGGCGAACCAAAGCTAACCAGAAAACAGCTGAGCTAGGAGAACTGGAAACTCCACTTTCATTGTGCAGATGCTTTTTTTTCAAAACTGGAAAGCCTGTTGTTGAGGCAGCATTTGTTAGCGACAACTTAACTCACCTATTACCCTCCAATCTTAGACATTTCTGCGTTTATCTATTACGTGTTCTCTGAAAAGCAAACAAGGAAAGCATAGCCTTGCTAAGGAGCTTTTGCCCGAAACGTCGATTTCGAAGCTACTTGGATGCTGCCTGAACTGCTGTGCTCTTCCAGCACCACGAATCCAGAATCTGGTTTCCAGCATCTGCAGTCATTGTTTTTAGCTCATTGAATAGAACAGTTGGGGTAGCATGTTGCGCCTGTGCTGAACGTTGTTGAGACCACGTGAATAATGCTGTGTTCAACACTGTTGATTTTTCGAAAGGAGGGATGGTGTTAAACTTGAGAGAGTGCAGGCTCTCTCAACATTGACAAGGCTTTTCCAGAACGGCAAGTTTTGAGCTACAGGGAGAAGATGAATAGTTAGTGGCATTTTCCCCTGGAGAGTCAGAGGCTGAGTGGTAACATGAAACGGGTTCAGTCATTAGGGACATGGATAGACTGAATCGCCAAGGTCTTTTTTTCCCAGGACAGGCATATAAAGAATGAGAGGGCATAGGGTTTTGTTGAGGGGAAAGATTTAGAACGGACTTGGAGGTAACTTGTTTACACAGACGGTGGTGCGTCCAATAGCAAGTGATGTTAGAGGTAGTGGTGGATGCTGGTAGAATCACGTCTTTAAAACATATCTGGAGAGGTACATTATGGGAATATTTTAGATGGATATTGGTCAAATGGTGGAAAATCGGATTACATCAGTGTGGTTCTCTGGTTTGTGTGGACAGTTTGGAGTAAGAGGTCTATTTTCACGCTGTGTGACTCTCTGCTTTGAAAAGAGGGCTGAAGAGGAACTCTGAAAGGATACTTGGAGTAGGAATTATTTTTCTCAGAAGATTGTGGTGCCTCCCTGTGGACATCTATTCCAAATGGAGTTCATTAAATATTTGACAGAGGAGTGAGTTACGGATAATCGGCTATGGACCGGCGAGTGGGGCTGAGACGACACCTGATCAGCCACGATCTTAGTGCCTGTTGGAAAAGGCTCAAAGTGTCTAATAAGAGACAGTGAGGTCTGCAGATGCTGGAGATCAGAGTTGCGAGTGTTGCTTGAAAAAGCACAGCCTCGGATGTTGCCTGGCCTGCTATGTTTTTCCAGAAACATTCTATCAACTTATTCACAACCCTGCTCGCAGTCCCATCTTCCTTTTTTTACAGTTAGCATCTAGAACTGATAGACAGGAGCAGTCGGAGGCCACTTACTCCTATAACCCAGTGAACAGCAACAGAGGGGTCATTCATTCCCTTAAGACTGTCACAAACAGCTTGCGGTAGTTTTGAAAATGGAGTTAGAATAGAAATTCCGAGTATGAAAGAAACCACGCGTCTCAAACTTACAGAGCTTCTGCTCACTGCAGCTTATGCTTCATTTTTCATCATGTTGTAGACCCAGGTTAACTTTGAAAAGAGGCCCCACATCTCACCCAGAGACGGCAGACAACATCCTCTGGCCTCCCTGCATGCAACGTTCAATACCAGAACATCCAGGAAAACAACACTTAATTTCCAATAACAGAATATGAGAACATCAGAAACAGGAGCGGGTCGTTAACCCCTCCATGCGCCTTCCCCATTCTCTGAGATAATGGCTGATCTGAACCAGGTCCCAAATCCACTTTCATGCTCAAATCTTCAGCGCCCTCAACTCTCAGACAGATTAAAAATCCATCTACATCCACTTTGAACACTTTCAGTGGTCTAGCTCCTCTAAATCCCTGAAATAGAGAATTTCTGACAGTCATCAATCTCTGTTGGAGGAAAACACCCCATTGTCGCTGAAGATGCTTCTGGAGCTGGAGTTGGATGATCTTCGGATCATTCGGGATGCAGATGTGGTTATTGACAGGACTTACAGAGAGTCAGTCACTCCCACAATAAAAGAAAAGGACAGATAGGTGACAATTAAGGGACTATACTAACTATGTTGAGACCCAAGTAGCTTTCGACATTACTGAGGAACGAAAATCCAAAACTCCCAATCTGTGAGAGCTGACCATACAAACTCAGGCTGCATTAAAACAAACCCAAGGCGTCCCAACTCGACTTGTCGACTTATCATCTGCCATTGTATCATTCTCTTAGAGAAAAACTGGCACAAAAGGCACATCAACATGACACTAGTTCGCGCATCGGGCTGTTAAACAGAAATCGGGGATTCAACTAGTTTCTGTCCAATTTGACGAGGAAGACGCCATTTGGTTCTAGGATCACTTACACAGGACACACAGACGGACTGTTCCATGCTTTTCTCTCGTTCCCCATTGCTCCTGGGATACAAGTGGTACGTTAAATGGTTCTCTCAAAGTGAGGAGGGAAGGGAAATGCTTTCTGTAATGTTTTAAGGAAGCATTCTTCATCTCCAAGAAGGCAGCCTACAGTTTGGGAACGGCTAAGTATTTCAATGGAATTCCTTGTGCCTGCTGATGGAAATGTGAACCACATGACGTTCAGTGCACTATCACACACTGACAGCACATTAATTTGAGCAGAGCCCTTTCAGAGCCCTTTCTCTCAATAGCTATAGGTTTCCACAAAGGCACATGTATTGTTAGGAATACCCTTTTAGACTGACAAATGCACTCTCGAACTTCAAATAATTTTGATCTTGCTCATGTGGATCGTGTCTAGTGCATGTCATGTGCGGCGTAACCTGCATGCATTATTCTGTTCAAGTTTATTATTATATGATGATCTTTAATTTTTTTGCCTACTATGATCTGACTGGAGAGCGCACAAAATAAGTTTCTCAGTGCACTGAGGTAAACGTGACCTTAAATTAAATGAGTTGTTCCTTTTTAACCTATGGAATTTCTCACCCTATCCATATGTATTTGATAACAAGTTTCAGATTAGATTCCTTACAGTGTGGACACAGGCCTTTCGGCCCAATACGTCCACATCAACCCTCTGAAGAGTAACCCTCCCTGACCCGTTTCTTTCTAACTAATGCACCTCGCATTATGGGCAATTCAGCATGGCTAATTCACCTGTCCTGCACATCTTTCGACTGTGGGAGGAAACCGGAGTACCCAGAGGAAACCCACGCAGACACAGGGAGAATGTGCAAACTCCACACAGATAGTTGCCCAAGGTTAGAATTGAACTCGGGACCCTAAAGCTGTAAATCACCACTGTTAAACACTGAGCCACCGTGTTGATCGCCCCCAGCTTGAAACTTTCAACGCAAGCATTCTTCTTCTGTCACAGCGCTTCAGATTCAACACCCAGTTTCTTTACTCTCTCCACATGATATCATTATCTCAGGGATTAGACTGCTGATAATCGTTTGTGCTGTGCTTATGGGAAGGAGACCACTCATAACAATGGAGATCAATCTTTGCAGTGCCCAAATACTCTCTCATTAATGTTCTGAAGGTGCAGATGAATGGCTTTGCTTATTTAGTTGAATTAAAATTAAGGGCAACCTACCATTCGTGCCACATTATTATTTTGGTGGCTCATGATCAAGGAAATGCACGTCATTTTGCAAATGAACATTCCCCAATCTCACTCCATTTCATCAATGCAAAATGAGATATGCGCTTTTTTAAACGCACAAACCTATCATTTGTATTCCTTCCACATTTCTGTGTTACAAATACTATAAGATGTGACACCTCGGAGTAACGGGTTTTATTCCAGAAAAAGGGTACTGCTCTGTGGATTGTCTGAACTGATCGATTCGCAATCCATTTAGAATATTACCGCTTACCCATGGACTCTAACTTTCTTTGTTTACTTGTCAGCAATTATGTCAAGTTTATTCTGTGTATTCAAATGCATCACAACCACTGGTTCTCATTTATGGATGCCTTAACTATCACAAACTCCTCAGGTTTATCAAATATGTTTTCTCTTTTCTGAGTCGGAGCTGACATGGTCAAGTCATATCATAATTCCCTGTTGTCTGCTTATCACATTCTTTGCGAAAAATCCTAATATTGTCCTCAGAACTGACATAAAATTGTCCAGTAAATAGCTTTTATTTGTTTTACCTCCCAGCCCCGCATTAAAAATTTAAAGTTGTTCTCGTTAATTCCCACGCTGGAGGAACGTGAATACTCAAATTCTAAAGACTTTTTAAGTATAAAAAATTAAATTGTTTTTGTAGTTATCATGTTTGAAAGACTTTTGGATACTTATAGGAATAGGAAAAGTTTGGAGGGATATGGGCTAAGCAAAGACAAGGAGGACAATATGTGTTTGTGGTTACCATCTGCATGGAATAATTGGGGGAAAATGTCTGTTTCTGTGCTGTATAACTCTATAACTCTTTCACTGGGTCTATTGCCATCTCATAAATACACTGTCATGGAACTAATCTGGTGCAGAAACATAACAAACTTCAGTTTTGTTTTGAGTAATTACACTTTATTAATTCCAATCAGCCAGTTTCTTGTTTTCACTCGTCAGTCTGTCCACTGTATTTCTGGAAGTGTTTTCTGTATCTTTCGCTGTGCAGACACGGCTAATGTACTCTCCTCATCAGGGACCAGAGATTATCTCTGTCACTGAGTGAATACTAAGAATTATGATTCGTTACAACAAGTCCACTCTGACCTCTGAAGAATTACTACCCCAGACCCATAACACCTACCCGATATTTACACCAGACTAATGCACTTAATATAAACACCCTGGAAACTATGTGCAATTCATCACCGTCAATTCACCTAAACTGCACAACTTTCGAATTTGGGAGGAAACTGGCGCACCGAGAAGAAACCCAAGCAGACACAGGGAGCACATGCAAACTCCACACAAATAGTGACCGGGTCGCTTTCGCTGTGCGGCATCATTGAGCCACAGTGCTGCCAAACTTCACATTTGCGACGTAATGTACATGAAAAGCACTTCTGCTCAGAAAGTTACAGAATGAAAGCAGTTGAATGAAACTGTCAGTTCATGACCAGTGACTCCAGTCCTCTCACTCGTATGAGGTTACAATCTGTGCTGAAACAGGTGACGCAAATCTGTGTGCAAAGTGGCTCTCAACCTTGCACTTGGCATAAGTCGAGGTAGAGACAGGGATAAGTTTGCGATCACAATATTTGTAACTAGAATAGTGGCCAGAAAGATGTAAATGATGATTTATTCCGATACACCACTGACTCGGAAGTGATGACTGGAGATAATATGGAGGTGGTAATGCACAGGTTTCGTTATCAAGAGTACAAAGGGCTCAGGACAAAATGTGGCAATCGTTGCTATGAATATTGCTGTTCCTCTTCCTATGTTTGCAAATGAAGTGTATGAATTCCATGGAATAGTAAAAGAATTTGCGATTGAAAAATGGATGCAATAATTTACATGATTATAAAATATAGTTAACAGAAAAACCGATGGCTTTCATTTTGCTGACAGAATTAATAATTGGACATAGATAGACTCACCGGGAACACCAATAATTGCGAGGATTGGATAGTAACCCGCCTGAATAATCACCAGCACACATTCTATCCGCCATGTCAACGATATCCCATCCTGAGAAATCCAATGAAGACCAAAGGATAAAACCCTGCCTTTTGTACTAAGGTTCCAATCTAATGTTCTCAGATTCTGAACCATTGTTGGAACATTCCAGTCTAATGTTCTCAGATTCTGATCCATTGTTGGAACATTTCAGTATTTTGTTCTCGGGTTCTGGTCGATTGTTGGACCATTCTTGTATATTGTCCTCAGATTATGATGTCTTCCTCTCTCACTCGAGCTGCTGATCACAATCGTGTAGCATCTAAAGGATAACACGTTAAAAGAAGTTCCTTATTAATAGAAGGTGAAAAACGATCAATGACACAGTTCGGATTTTTGGAGACTCACATCAATCACAGTCACTGAACAAACAGTTTCAGTTAACCCTTTCACTCCAACTACTTTAACATACCAACAATATCTCATCTTATGAGGAGATTGACACTGACTGTTGATAGCCTGTTTGCTTATTTCCAATTGTTGTTAAAGTATAGGTATTAGAATCTCGACAGTGTGGAAGCAAGCCCATCGTTCCAACAATTCCACAGCCACCTTAAAAAAGTAAAGCATCCAGACCCATTCCCGGACCCGATATTTGCCCCTTACTAATGAAGATAATGTACAAATCCCTATGCGCAATTTAGCATGAACAATTGACCTAACCTACAAATCTTATGAACGTGGGAGCATGCAGAATATTCCCATGGGCAGAATGTGCAAGCTCTGCACAGGCAGTCACCCAGACTGCATTCGAATCCGGGTCCCTAGCATTATGACGCAAAGTACTAACTGCTGAGGTACTGTAGTGCCTTATGCCGCAATGTGATGCTCTCTTTTCACAGGCTCATTGGCTCTGCTGTTATGTATATACAAATCCCTGTTACCAACTTCTGAAAAGGCAAGTGATATGTTGTTGTTATACTGACACCATAGCAACTGACAATCGTAAAAATGTCTTTGTGCCCAACAGTTTTGAACACATACCCAGGAATTTCCCATTTCTGTGGACTTTCTCTTTCAGCTCCAAAAACACAATAAGAGTCAGAGGATCTCTGCAGTGTGGAAACAGGCCGTTTTCCACATGAAGTCCAAAACCACCCTGTTAAGAGTAAGCAGCCAGACCTATTCCCCTGACTAATGTACCGAACCTAATAATCTCAAAATTCTTCGGGCAATTTCACACAGCTAATTTGCCCACATTTCATACTTTGGACTGTGGAAGGAAACTGGAGCACCCAAAAGAAGCACACGCATACATAGGGTGAATGTGAAAAGTCCGTGCAAACAGTCGCCCAAGCCTGAAACTGAGCGCAGTTTCAGGGGCTATGAAACAACAATGCTAACGAATGAGGCACCATGCCGCCGAAGAAGGATTACTCTTCAAACAATGCACTTCAATATATTGTCAATAAATCTTTTAGCATCGTACTGAACAGTTTATACATTATTTTTTTCTTTTTTTCTCTTAGATTTCTTGGTCTCAATAGAAAATTTGCAATTGCCTTGTTTAATGAGATTAAACAATCTGTCACTGAATGTATGTCACATTGGTTGAGAAACAGAACGGATTAGAAGAAAGATACGGTGGAGAATGGATAGAAGTAAAGTGATATTTCTCAGTTACCAATATTTCTTGACAGACACAATAGAGTACAATGCCGAGAAAGAAACAAAATTCATTTGGAAGAAGGAATGGAAAGAGATAATGCAAACAAAGTAGATTAATTAGAATTGCATTGGAGGAAAACTGCTTTTGTATACAATCCCTTTGTTGTGCATTCATAAATTCTCTGATTAGCTTGACATCACCTCATCAGTTACTTTATGACACATTCTCAAGGCCTTTATTCTAACTGAAAGTCTAAGCAGACAGTTCGAAATAATAGAGTCAAAATTCGGCAACTCGTGTTTGAAAGGTAAGTGGAGTATTTGAAATTAAGGGGTGGGGAGCATTTGAAAGCGCGTCTGCAAAGTTGCAAGCAGTCAACAATTCTTGACAGAAAGTAAAGTTGTACGGACCACTCTGCATCGTAGAACTCAATCGGAGATGGCCGGCAGCGTGGAAGCTGGCCATTCGGCCTAACAAGGCCACACTCACCCCCCCAAAGAGCATCACGTTCACTCTCAACTCCATACCCCATTCCTGTAAACCTGCATTTCAGGGATAATTGCACCTAACCTACACACCCCTGAGTACTATCAGAAATTTAGCATGGCTGATTCACCTAGCTTGCAGCAATTCAGACTGTGGGAGAGAACTGGAACATCCATTCAATCTATTTAACTCTCTACTTGGTGAACGCATTGTGCAACAGCTAATTGCAAATTCAAAACTAGCTATTGCGGAGCCCAAAATCATTGCCAATGTCGACATTCTGGATGTTAACAGGAATAAATCTTGAAAGACGTTCTTACGGGATCACAAAGAATTCTGAAAGCCGAAATTTCTCACCAGCTATCCTGAAAATGTAAATCTCATGTATCAGAAGTAGCATGCCCATCTATAGCCGAACGAATTTGACATCGATTTACCAAAGTATTTTATAGAATCTCAGTTAACTGGGGGTTTAACTTGATAACATGTAAAGATACTGCCAAACTCCCCCTGGCAAAAAATAACTACCACAAAACCCCTGATATTAGGTTTTGATTGCCGCATTTTCTTTCCGTCTGGCCAGTATGACAAAGGGAAAAAGGTTATTCTTTGTGTTGTGTATTTCCTGCGGCCAGACAGCTGCCTTCCGTGTATATTTAATATACAAGCAGAGAACAATCGTGGAGGCTCTGTCCTGAGAGCCTGCTCCGCCATTCAATATGATTGTGGCTGGTGAAACTACACGTGACATATTCATCACGTTTAAGATCTGATTGAATGGGTGGAGCCAGACATAATTTTTCCTCTTGTGAGACCAATGGCATCCATCAAGATTTTTTTTAAATGGGGCATCCATTTATGAAAGAAATAAGAAATGTTCTGTCATGCTCTGTCATGCTTCAATGAGTTGTCGGGGTCTCCCTTCCTCAAAATGAATTTAATGCAGGCAATTGCGATGTTTTTTTGAATGATCACTGAATGCTCAGTGGATGAAAGAGTATCATAGAATTTTGAGCTGAGGTTAAAATGAGATCGGGGATCACATTGGATCATTTGAGCAGGCGACAAGGGTCGAGGGGCCTGCAGATGTTGTTCGCCGGTTGATAAAAGGGCCATCCATGTTTAAATGTAGCATACGATGGGGAAAAGTACAATATAAAGCATATTCGTTACCAGTATAAATGAAGCACGTTTCTATTCAACAGCAGAACTCATTGCTAATAGTTTGCTTTGTTTCTGTCAGAAGTGTGAAGGCCCATCCGATTGTAGCAATCCTGTGATTATCATGGCAATGATATGCCCGGGTGTTTGGGCCTCATGACCACACTCAGTTTTCTTCAGGTACTGAAGTGACCACAGCCACACAGTGTCCCTCCTTCTGTACCAAATACACATTCCTCTGGGCTCGCTCATTGACCATTTCCTGAAGCTTCAGTGCACAATGGAGAACAAGATGGTTACATTTAAAGGAGGAGACGAAGGAGAGTCAATAGTATGGTCAAACGGAGATAGGAACAAGGAGAGGAATGGCTCAGGTTGAGAAACAGACAGAGGGGCCTGGAATGATTGACAGGGACAAGGAGAGGAGAAAAAAGAGAGGTGACAGCATCATTTCGGTAACACCTGTGAAAGGGGAGAGACCTCCTTGAGAAACATTTGTAGGCGGGCGAGAATGGGATATAATAGGACAGAAATAGTAGATATAATTTGATGGCGAAATCAAATCATGAAAGGAAACGAAGAAGCAAAAATTATAAGAATGTCACTCAGCTTTCCTCTCAATAGTGCTGCACGCTAAAATGCAGGTACATTCAGCCGAATCAATGTCCTGAGCCTCATTGAGGGCCTTCAAAGACTCGAGTGTCAGTAGTGCTTTTACTCAATCAATTTTTATATCCATGTGATGGAGGTAGAAAATACGATAGGATTATCATTGCCGAGCTCCTCCCAAAACCGGTTGTTATATGCAGTTGTGGGGGCGAGGGTGATGGTCGAACTCGTGGGGTGGCATTGGGTGCCGGTAATTTGTGTCTGCCCTCTTTGTATAGTGGGATCTCTTACCGTCTTTTGCGCGATTTTCTTCACCTGTTTGTAGTCAATCTCTGCGTCTGAAGAGATCATCAGTTGAACCCATTTGTGCGGAGTAATAACTGCAATATTTACATCAAACAAATTACATACAGACATAATTATGGGCAGGATATAGTATTGATTTTAAAAATATTCCTTCCAGTTTGGATTCACTTTTGTCCTGGTCGTAATTGTTTGTTCTACCTGTATATTGTAATTCTGCCTTCAGTTCCCTATTCTTATCTCCTCTCTCTCATCCCTCAATTACCATGCTTCACTCTATTTTTCTAATGGTCTGCTGCTCATTGATTACATTTCACAAGCAATTTATTTACATCCTTACACAATTCGCGACTTCCAGCTTCCCCTCGTGATCAGAGTGATCGATAAATGACACATGGAGTCAGGGAGACACAGATGGAGAAAAACAGATGAAGGTCGGAAGACCCAAATGGTGAGGATTTCAAAAGGAAGGAC
Organism: Chiloscyllium punctatum; assembly: GCF_047496795.1. Taxonomy (NCBI): domain Eukaryota; kingdom Metazoa; phylum Chordata; class Chondrichthyes; order Orectolobiformes; family Hemiscylliidae; genus Chiloscyllium; species Chiloscyllium punctatum. The sequence goes on along the minus strand of NC_092757.1, from coordinate 20,463,232 downwards.
TGACGGTGGAGTTTGAATTAAAGACGGAGCTTCATGAACCAGTTTGAAGGTTCTACAATAACCGTTCCACTCTGCAGTGTATGCCCCACTTAATATTTTTGATCTTCAATGGTGGAAAAAGAAACTCCATTGAGGTTCCAGGGGTCATCACAGGAATACAGATAATACAAGTGAGTCAATGATTGCGAGGACGCAACCTCAATCGCTGGACCCTGTAAGTTTGGTGAATGTTCAAGAAACCAATTAAGGAACAAATAATTGACATGAGAAAACGCTTCTGAATAACTTTCGGGTTAATGCAAAGTCATTCGACATTTGTATCAAGATGAAGTGAATAACCAGGGAATGATCAGTCCCTAATAAGGAAAAAATCGGCCACGCTTGCGTCTAGTGGGCACACACCGGACGAGTATTCAATGAGAAACAATATTTGATCAGGTAAGTCCGCATTGCTTTGCGACCTGGAGGTCATGGCTCAGAAGCCTTATTAATTATTTTGAAGAGGTGACCAAGTGTTTGATAGGCTATCAATTAGTCAGTAATTCAGTAATAAATTTGACCCAACTCCAAGACAAAACACATGAAGTTAAAATTGAAAAGGATGCAGCATGATTTGGCAATTCCGATTTAAATACAAACGCCCATAGACACAGCAGTTGGTTATGCTAAAGGCCAGTGTGTGAAACTGGTATCAGTGGGTACCATTGTTATCATTGTTGGGTCACTTAATCTTTGAGATGTACACAAACAACTTTCATCTGCAGATGCGAATTTCAGAGTGTGGTCACACTAGCATGCCAAATAAGATTGCACGTTATACAAAACTTGCTCAAGTAGGTGACATTAAATATATTTAAATATTTATTGGATGAATAGATGTTGTCAGGTGGCTTTGTTAACCTGATACATGTGACGAAGGAATAATCAAGGCTCGGTTTCAGAGAGGAGAAATGTCATGTTAGTGCCCTTGTTCACAGATACATGAATATGGCAGGAAAATTCAACAGGATAGTTGACAAGGCACATTGCATTTTTGTCATTTTGAGGCGTCCCATATTGAAAACAACCTGGTGGTCAATTTGGATCAGCAGAAAGTTTTGCTCAGTTCATTGCTGAACTACTGTGTGCAGTTTTGGTCATCACACTGTCGGAAGATGTGGTTGTACTTGAATGGGTCAAAAGAATATTTGTCAGGAGGTTGCCTTGGATGAAGCTCGAAGAAGTTATGCATAACGTCGATTTTTTTTTTTGAGCGTAAGAGTTTGAATGGGAATCCCATACAGGTTGACGAGATTAGCTCAGGCTGAACAGGGTGAAAGGAAAGACGTTGTTTCTCTTAGAAGAGATATCAATATCAAGGGAAAAAATGAAGTGAAAGGCAGAAAGCTTACAGGATGTTGAGAGAATATTGTTTTCGCGAGATGTTTTTGGGTTTTGATTGCACTGCCAGCGATGATAGTACTGGTAGGAAACGTCACAAAACTTTGAAAGTACTTGGATGAGCATTCAAAGTAACATACGATTAAAGACCATGGCCGAGTGCGGCAAAGTTGGATTTGCGAAGTTACGATTATTACCGTTGTCAGTATAAACTTAATTGGTCAAACAGGCTTTGCTGCTATTTATCATTCTCGTGGTAACTATTGTGAGCCATTACATTCTATGTGTCTCGGTTATTACATTGCAAACTCCTCAATCATTAGATGCAACCCCACTTAGCCACTGCATCCCACTTCCCTCAGTCGCCACGTAATACCCCGACTCACTACTTCTTAGTTAAGTCAACTATCCAAGCTGTCAATCAGGTAAAGTTACTGACACTGCCTTTATCACAAGTACATTCTTAATCAGGTCAGTCGACAGAAACTGCATACAATATTCAGTCGTGTTCTCATTTAAGGCATGTACAATTACTACAAGACATCCCAGATCCTATAGTCAAAACGAATTGCTTTGAAAGGCGACATTTCATTTTACTTCTTGACTTACCTGCATGATTTCCTTTTGCAGCTGGGACAATCAAATCTTTTTGCACATTACACGATGTCAATACGTCGCCATTTTGATTCTAAACTCCCTTCTTTTTGATGCTGCAAAAAACTTTATTCTGCATTGTTTTACACACTCAGTCAATTTGTCAAAACGATAAGGATGTTTTCTGCATTTTCTCGCAAGTCATCACGCCACACAGCATCGTATTCATATACTTTCTTTGAATTGTTCCATAACCTACAAATCCCTCACCTTGCTCAGTATCAGTCTGAAGGTTATAAAATTCCGTAGGGTTGAAAGGAAGAGTAAACGAATTCAAAGGAGAAGTCTCAGACCCTGAAGAGGCAGGCGAGGCAATGTCAATCGAAAATGCTATCGATAGATCCTTGTGTCTTTGATTTGGCACTCTTTCTGCAGTAGGAAGAAAGGAAGATGGCATATGAGCTTACAGGTGATGCATCGTGTACTCTTTTGGAAGATTACATAATCATTAGATAATGCATTTATTGCACCAAAAAAACAGTCCATACTTGCATCGTGTATCTCAAGAAAATGCTCGTAGTGGGGTCAGGTGGTAGAATCAGAGCACTGACAAACCCAAAGTCATCACAAGAGCACAGCTGTCAAAGATTTATAAAGAAATTGCCAGAACCACGTCAATGCCGACACGGAGAAATGTTTGATGGTTAAGAAAGAAGAGAGTTAATCGGGCGAAAGAAGTGCATAAGATAACTCTGTCGGATATCATTAAGGGGAGTATTCACAGGTATTTGAATATATCAAAAGGAAATGAATTCTGGGTAAGGAGTTGGTCCTATTGAGGACGAAGGCAGCAATTGTTGCTTTAACTGAAGCACATTGGCAAAACGCTGAAACATTACTTTACCGATGTCTTTTTTTTGACAAGAAGGACAATGCAAGCACACAATGTCGGAATTGATGTTAAGAGGCGAGGAGGAATGAGAGATCTTTCTTAAATTTAACATTGTACAAATATTCAATTTCTAAAGTAGATCCCCTGGGTTGCTTAGGAGGGTAATTCGAATTGCCTGAACCAATATCTCCAGTTATGCTAGTGTCGCAGAGAGGTTGAAACAGGATTCGAGAACGACTAACGCCAAAACTTCCATTCAACAATAATCTGGTAAACATATACTAGGGAGCTATTGACCAGTAACCCTGAGGTAATTATTAGGAAGGCTTTTGGAGAAAGAACAAGTGAAGCATAAATTGAGTTTTCATTTGGAGAACCAAACATTGAAAGGCTATTCACTGCCTCTTTGATAAAGGGAGATGTTATTAAAAAAAACTACTGTATTGTCCTTCTTGTAAAAAAAACCCTACTGGAATATTTCGACAAGGTAACAAAATGTTTGATATTTGATATAATTTATAGTAATTTATAAAATAACTTTCACAAAATCCAACGTGGGAAACTTTGGTAAAAATGCAAAATCCCGGCAAATTTAACAAGTAGTTTCCACCATTTTCTGAATGATGGGAGAAAGGTGGTCTGATGTTGAATTCACAGCAGTGTGTACCACATTGATCATTGCCGGGCCACTTATTTATCATATTAGTAAATAAAATAGATGTGTAGCTTCAAGTGTGAGTGTGAGTATGCTGAGGATCTTTATTAAATTACGATGACACAAAGTTTGATCAAGTAATTATATTGAGGAACAAGTTGTTCGGTACAGGTGTATACAAATACTTTGCCAGGTAGACGGTTGTGTGCCAGATGAAATGTAACCCTTGTATATGTGTGAAGATACAATTAGCAAGAAGGAAGAAAATGCGTCACAACTTAATGAATGATTGGACATTCGGAATCAAAGAAGAAATTAAGTGTCTTGCAGTATGTGGACAAAGATTCCTGAATGTTTGAATGCTGTTTGACAAGGTAATTAAAGAAGCACACTGGGTAATTCCATTTCCCAGATGCTCTTTTAGCTCATAACTGCAGGGATATAAGGTTTCAGTTGCAAATGACTATGTTTCAATTACTATTGGAGTACTCTGAGCAGACTGATCAATGCACGATAGAAAGATTTGATTGCTCTAGAATATTTTCGAGTTGTTCCCTTTGGAGAGGAAGATGCTGAATGTGGTCGTGACAGCGTGGTAGAGATAAGAAAGGGCATGGATAGGCTGAAAAAAACTGTTTCCCTTCCTAGAACATAAAGTAACAAATGACGCAGATGTCAATTGCAAGATAATAGACTGAGGTTGTTTTTCGAGTTAAAGCTTATGGACAGAAGCAGTTTTGGGGCTTGGAATACATTGGCTGTTTTTTTTTCTGGTCATCAACATCTCAACTGGTAAAATGTCGTGAACCAGCATTTGAAGTGTCATAATACTCAAGACTACGGGTTTATTTGGAGGAATGGAGAATTATGAAGGTGGTGATATACCATTATTCAAATGACAACTGCGGTCAGACTGGAATCTATAGCTCTGTGTGTTTTCTCTCCTCCATCATTGCATTCAACTTACTCTCTCACTTCATCCCGATCACCTCAGTCATTAAAATTACACACGAAATCCCATTTTTGTCAGGTGTGTCTTCTCAGTTCCCAATTCACGATTTCGACTCAGTTAAGACACTGACTCCCACTTCCACCAGTCACGATGTCATAACCGCTCAGTCAACACATCCTGCTGCATCATTTACTGAATTCCATTCACCTTAATCACAGTCTTCTAATCTTGTCTGTCACCACATCAAATTCCCCTCCAACACTCTAACTCACTTCCCTGAGTCGCTGAATTTGATTCTTTTCACTCACTTCATCACTCCTCCCATGCCAGTCACAGGCACTGTATTATATTCCCATCAGTAACAAAGTCCCAGTCCAATCAGACAAAGTATTCTGTTACCATCAGTAAAAACATCACACTCCCTTTGGGGACTACATTCTTATTCTTTCATTGACAGCATCCCACTACCGTCACACTCTTTATTGTACTCCAGTCTTTAACAACATTACACTAGACTGGAACACTTCACCGCTCGATCATCACGCACTCTTTCACACTTGGATCAGTTACTACATCCTACTACCATCAGTCTGCCAATTCCTTTTTCCTCACTTCAGCATCCGCCAAGTTCTACTCTATCTCAGATGTTCATCTGAACTGCTCAGAATTTCACTTGGCCTTGCGAGTTTTGGGACATTTTGTTTATCAGGTTGAGTTCATGTTGTCAGTTTGCGCCCTGCGCTGGTAGGATTGTTACCAGCAGATTCGTTACCTCATGACTTAACATAATCAGTGAACCTCTTTGAAGCGCTGTCTTCTGTCCTGCTTTTTATTCATGTGTCTTGGTCTGTTAAAGTGGGTGATATCTTTTTCTTGTTCTGCTCGAAGAGGTTGGTAAATAGGATTACCACAGATGTGTTTGTTGATTGAGTTTCGATTTGAATGCTAGGCGTCACAGAATTCCCGTACATATTTATGTTTGGCTGTCCGAGGACAGATGTGGTATCAATGTAGTGTCTTTCTTTATCTGTGTGTGAAGATACTAGTTGTAGATGGTCATGTCTTTTAGTGACTAGTCGGTGTTCGTGTATCCAGGAGGCTAGATTTCTTCCTAGGTGTAGGGTGTAGAGTTTAATGGAGTCCTTTGAGGGTATTTTGTAAATGACATTCGAATTGGGGGTTGATCGTAAAGTGTCCTTTAGTTTCATCAGCAGCAGTTTCATTCCGTCGGTAGATTTGTGGACTACCAACACTGAAACGGACAAACAAGCAGGAAAATAGCCATCAGGATAAACGAACACCAACTAGGTATCAAAATTCATGACCATCTATCACAACAATCCTACACACAGCCGAAGAAGGACACCACTTTGATTGTGATAGCACATCTATTTTCGTTCCGATGAAACAAAGACACGCACGACAATTCCTAAAGAGCTGGAATTTAACCAGAAACTCCACCAATAAATACATCGATTTCGACCCCAGAGAAAAAAGAAACGATATTTATGTCACCCATTATAGCAGGCCAAGAAAATAAACAGAAAGTGGGACAGAACACAATTGGTTCAACGGAGGCTCATTGATGATGTTACCTAACATTTGACGAAACATCAGAGAACAAAAAGCATAAAACACAGAACATCGAACAATGCAGCGCAGAACAGACCATTCGGCCCTCGATGTTGCGCCGAACTATGAAATAGTCTAAGCCCATCCCGACACTACCCCATCATCATCCATGTACTTATGTCAGTTAAGTTTGACTCTCACTAATGTTGGTGAGTTACCCGCATTGGCAGGCAGGGCATTCCATGCCCTTAACACTCTGTGAGTGAAGAAATTGCCGCTGATTTCTGTCTTAAATTAATCACCCATCAATTTGTAGCTATGACCGCTCGTGCAAGTTGATGTCATCATCATTGGAATAAAAGACTTTCATGTCAACCCTATCCCATCCATTGATCGTCTTTTTTCAAATTCCCTCTTAACCTTTTTCTTTCCAATGAGAATGCAAACCAAGTCTCTCATCCTTCCCTCACAAGACCTCCCCTCCAGAACACGCAACATTCTGGTAAATCTCCTCTGCTTCTTTTCCAATGTTTCCACATCCTTCCTGTAATGGGACGACCAGAACTCGATACAATATTCCACGTGCGGCCACACTTGCATTCTGCATAATTGCACCTTGACATTACGGCTCCGGAACTCATTCCCTCTACCAATAAAACCTACCATAACGCATACCTTCTTAACGGCACAACCAAGCTGACTGGCAAATTTCAGTGAACTATGTCCATGGACTCCAAGATCCCTCTGCACATCCACATTGCCAAAACTTCCTTCCATTGACCCAGTATTCGGCCTTCCTATTATTCTTCTCAAAGTTAATCACCTCACATTTATCAATATTGTACTGCATTAGTCACCTCTTAGCCCAATTCTGCAGTTCATGCAAGTCTTCCTGAAACCTGAAACGTTATTCCAAACTGTCCACTACTCCACCGACATTAAAGTCATCTGCAAATATATCAAACTATTCACCTACCCCTGCATCCAAGTATATTATAAAAACTACGATCAGAAGCGGTCCTAAAACAGATCCTGATGGCACAACACTGGGAACCTGAAGCCAGTCTGAATATTTTTCATCAACCACCAATTGCTGCTTTCTTGCAGAAAGCCAATTTCCAATCCAAACTGCTAAATCGACCTCAACTCCATAGTCTGCATTGTCTACAACTGCCTAGCATGTGGAACCTTATCAAAGGCTTTATTAAGGTCCATGTATACCAAATCAACTGTCCTACCCTAATCGACTTGCTTGGTTAACTTGTCAAAAAACTCAATGAGGTCGGTGAGACTTGACCTGTCTTTGACGAAACATGTTGACTACTTGCAATCATAATTTTTTTTGCTTGCTGGATGACCATAAATCCTATCCCTTAAAACCCTCTCTAATTTTTTTCGGACAACAAGCGTAACTCTCACTGGTCAATAATTACCTGAGTCATCCCCACTGCCCTTCTTGAACAAGGGCACAACATTTTTAATCCTCCAGTCCTCTGCCACCAAACCTGTAGATAAGGACGACTCAAAGATCAAAGCCAAATGCTGTATCAACTCATCCCTGGCTTCCCAGAGAATACTCGTATAAATCCCTTCCGGCTCAGTGGATTTGACTACTTACACTCCTATTAGAATTGGTAGCACGTCTTCCTTACTAACCGTGATCCTTTCTTGTGTAATATCACCTATCTCGTTCTTCTCTTTTACAATATTCGCCTTTTCCTGTGTGAAACCAGATGTTGGCAACTGTCCGATCTCGACAGAACCCACACACGACTTCCCACTTCCCACTTTGAATGGCGCGATACCTATTCTAGTCATCCTTTTATTCTTCACATATTTATAGAAAGCTTTATGGTTCTCCTTTATTTTGCCTGTAAAAGACTGCTCATTTCTTCACTTTGCTCTTCTGAACACTCTCTTTAAAGCCTACCTAGCAAGTCTGCAACTCTCCATCGTCTCATCTGAACGATGTCGTCTCATGGTCACATAAGCCTTCTTCTTCCGCTTAACAAGCGATGCAATTCCTTTAGTAAACCACAGTTCCCTTACGTTATCACTTTGGCCCTGCCTGACAGGGATATATGTCTCGAGGAAACGCAATATCTGTTCCTTACACCAGCTCCACATTTCGAATATCCCTATCCCTGAATTTTGCTACCCCTTTCTTTGTATCCGACGTCTTGCCTAATCGCATTATAATTGCCTTTCCACCATATATAACTCGTGCCCTGCGGCATGTACAATCCATCGCTGAACTAATTGAAACCGAATTATGGTCGCTTTCCAAAGTGCTCACCTACAACTAAATCAAACACCTGGCCTGGTTCATTGCCAAGCATCAGATCCAGGTCTGCTGTCTTTCTTGTCGGCCCTTCGACATACTGTGTCAGGAAATTAACCTGCACACATTGTACGAAAACTAATCCATCCGACATACTCGAATTATAGCATTTGTCGTGAATGCTGTGGAAATTAAAGCCCCCCATAATGACCACCCTGTTCATTTCACTTTTTCCCAGAATTATTTTGGCAAAACTCTCCCCCATATTCGGGGTGGCACGGTGGCTCAGTGGCTAGCACTGCTGCCTCACAGCACCAGGATTCCAGGTTCAATTACAGACTGTCTGAGTGGAGTTTGCACATTCTCTCTGTGTCTGCGTGGGTTTCCTCCGGGTGCTCAGGTTTCCTCCCACAGTACGAAGATGTGCAGGTCAGGTGAATTGGCGAAGGCAAATTGCCCGTACTGTTAGGTCAATTATGAGAGGGAAATGGGTCTGTCTGGGTTACTCTTCGGAGGTTCGGTGTGGACTGTTGGGCCGAAGGGCCTGTTTCCAAACTGTAGGGAATCTAATGTAATCTAATCCCTGGAAATCTGCAGAGGCCTATAAAAAACCCTCTCAGCAGTGTGACCTCTCAGCTCCTGATCTGATCACATATATTACCTGACTGGTAAAATATCCGAGATTTACAAAATCTGTGCCCCTTTCGAAAACATGCACACTGAGCGAAATATTTCCTTCCAGCCGATTATATACTGTTAGGCCTTGACTCAGGTTCAGGTATTTGCAAGATTGTACTCAGGATTTAGCGCATAGAAAGTGGACATTCTTTCTAATTTTTTAAAAGTTGTTTCCACACACCAACTTTCAAGCACAACATATATCCTGTCATGAACATTAATATATCCTGGTTTATCCTCAGGTGTTTTTCCAGCTTTATTCCATTAAACACCTAAAAAAGGTTGAAGTCAATACCTGTCCTTGTGGTCGTGAGCTGAACATTCAAAGCACTCTCTTGACAGAGGAGTCTATTCAGAATTATCCATTAGATTCATGATTCCCCCTCACAGCGATTGTCTCATTCATGGTTGTTTGAATCAATTTGAAAGAGAACACAGTTCTCGACGTGTAAATTAATGGAAGTACGTGACTACCAGAATTGGCGCTCCTCGATTGCATAACCAGAGTAACATCAAAACCAAAACAAAGTTTTGTGCTTCTAATGCAGAGCACCAAACTGTGGACCGTGCCCTTTCTGTAAACTAACTGATGGCTATGGAGATAGAAAATGTGTGGTGCATTTGAATTGTGGTGTGATAAATGTTAAAAACAGAATTACAAATGATTACGAACGAGGTTGCTTTTAATTTTATAAAAATATCGTTGGTCCTTCCCTAAAAGACATTTATGTTTCTATTTTTGCGAAACATGATGGTTTCAGTTTCAAGTATGAGGGAGATACGTTTAGTATTCCGGAATTACATTTGTTTTTTTTTAACTCCCACCAAATCTCTCATAGCTTTCCACTGCTCCCGAAAACAATGAACCCATTGAAAGTGAAAACACTGAGACATTACCCTGCCTTTTACAATTGTACTAACGTTCCTAGAATGTTCAGTCTTTATCTATTAAACCTGCACCATCCCTGTTGGAGATTCTTACCACACTCATTTCCGTCTAAGCATTCTTTTATATACAATTTAATGCTGCTCCTTGTCGGGTCCAAAACTGTGTGATTCACACATTGATCAGCGATTTTGCTGTCTGGGACTGAGGGTCATAAAAAAAACTGTTTAATATTATGTTATAAAGAACAGTGAATATGACATAGCGACATGAGCTGCTAGAAGCATCAAAACTATAATTGATATCAGCAGCGACGAGTGACACAGTAATCTGGAACGACTGAAGTTCCAATTGTAGTCATTTGCAAGGTAGAGACTGAGTTGGGTTTTAAACAAAAAAAACATTGAAAGTCACGAGTGGTTTTGACATTGTCGATAAGGAGAAAGTGATCGTATTGACAGAAATATTGAAAACAAGAAAACAGTTGTTTGAGTCATAGAGTCATAGGGATTTCAGCACGGAAACAGACGCTTCGGGTGAACCCGTCGATGTCGACCAGTATCCCGAACCCAATCTAGTCCCATTGCCCAGCACATATCCCTCCAAACCATTCGTATTCATATACACATCCAAATGCCTTTTAAATTTTGCAACTGTACCAGCCTCCACCACGTCCTCTGGCAGCTATTTACATACATGTACCGCCTTCTGAGTGAAAAAGTTGCCCCTTCTGTCCCTTTTATAACTTCCCCTCTCCTAATCCTATGCCCTCTCATTCTGGACTCACCCAACCCATAAAAAAAACATTGTCTATTTATCCTCTCCATGCCCCTCAGAACTCTGTAAACCTCTATAAGGTCAATTGATGACATTCTGAAATGCAGATATATTGTTCTCCGCAGCTATTGGTATCAGGAACTTTTGCTGAAGAGTCTAATGGGGACAGCGGCAATCCACTCTATGAGATGGAATTGGATGCGTATTGGAACAGGTGAAGTGAAGGGTGGAGGTGAAGGGTTATGCCCTGATTGTAGAAAATTGATACTTGGCAAAGGACACATTCTGAGACACTGCAGAGTCACGAAGTGCCAGTTGACTTCCTCTTCTTCTTAAGCATTCTGTTGGAAGCTAGTGTAGTGTAATGGATATTGTAGTGCTCTTTCCGAAATAATCAGGCATTTTATGATAATAGTTAATAACAAGGAATTTGACAGAGTAATGTCCATTCCGAATATTACACAACAGTTTCTTTTTTTCCATAAGATTATGTCCTGTAAGAAATGCAAATACAATAAAGTCACAAATACAACATGGAATTTTGTTTCTGCGTGATTAAAACAATTAAACTGGGTGAAGTTTGAATGAATTTAAAGAAGATTACACATCAAACCGAGAACCAGCAGTAGAGTCCTCATGCCACTGTGTGATAATCTGTAAATTGGAACAGAGAATTACTATTAGAAAGTGTCAATAAAAGAGCAACATTATGGGAGATAAATTAAAGGTTGGTTGTCCTTGAATACGAATTACCATGAGTGTGTGGCTTCAAACCATCTTTCATTCACTTGGGCAACTGCAGGAAAAATGAGATGTACATCTCTGTTCCACCGGAATGTCCACAGACTGGGTACGATTAAACTGCCTTCATCATTATTATCATCAACAGTACTAGACGCACCTCTTACACATTCGAGGATCTATACGTACACGTCCTTACAACTTTCATCTCATGTGTAAAAGCAACAGTTCCTGCAAGGTAATTGCAGTCCGAACATCTCAATTACCAGACCCTCATGACTTAAATGCTATGTTCTAAACAATGAATCCGTCCTTCTACTGTGTCATTACTTGGTAATCGTTGAGAACAACTCCAGTTGCAAAGACTTCAATCGGTGGAGGACAAGCAAGTCACCGAAACAAGTGAATATTAATGACACCAATCTGAGCATGTTAGCATCTTCCTTTCGTTGGTTCCTGCTTACCTGTCTGTATTGAAGTCAGTTTCGCTGTGGGGTATTCCAGTTCAGCTGCTATTTTCTTGGTCCCATCAAACCTCTGCTATGCATTGTGCCAGTTCTGCAGCGACTCTCACCACATCATCACAAGACTCTGAATGGAGTGTCGCCTGGCTGCATAATTATCATTCATCAATGATTTATTTTGTGGCAACTTCAATGCAAATTAAATATTTTTCATGAAATGGCATACAGAAAGTGAACAAGGGCACATCTTCCCAAGCGTTTGGAATCCGTTGTTTGGTTGTACATGAGCCTAATGTTCCCTTCATTTGACTACCACCACACATCCACACCCTCACACAAATGGTGCAGGAATATTAGAATTGGCAGATTACTTGACCATGCTGTTGGCGGCACGGTCCAGGCTTCCTGGATTTGCATGGCCGCTAATCTGTCACTTGCAACGGCAGTACATAGGGGAGCAGACTTGAGTACTTGCTGCGTTTGAGATACTAGGGGCCTGACAAGGCTGACATCACTGCAGCCTGAGTCTCAGACGTCGGAAAAGCCAACATGAATTTTAGTTCCATGTTCATCTTTAAACTCTGACATGTTCTTCTTCAATTTCTGATCCTCTAATGCCATTAGGTTCTCAAAAAGTGATAGCGTCTGTATATGCTTACCACGACTATTCGTGTCAAGATGTAAAATAGTGTCTGAGAGGGTGTCCATTTCAAGGTACTTGAAATTTTCAGAAAATGCATTACTATCCGGGTATATATTAATTTCAGGATGGTATAAATTTCAGGCTTTGTCCTCGACTCTGACTCTGAGTAAGCTTTAGCGCCTGTCTCTGGAGTAGGGTCGTTATCAGTTTAGCAGTTTATATTAAGTGCAAGTTGTGCTTTAGTTGAAAAAACTGCAGTGTCTTTAGGCTTTGTATCAATTTCAAAGCCGGAAATAATTCTGCGTTTTTGTCGGTTTCAGGGTCTGTAATATTTTAACAGGGTCTCCATGAATTTCTGAACGTGCATCAGATTCAGGGACGTATTACTTTCAGGACTGTATATGTTTCAGTGTCTGTACTTGGATGTGTAACTGATTAAATTGGGCATCAGTGTAAGTGGCTGTTTTCTATTTCAAAGTTTAAATTTGATTCAAGTTCCGTATCAGTTTCACGGTCTGTTTCCATACAAGGCCTGCATTGCTTTTAGCGTGATTATTGTTTTCAACGTAAGTATCAATTTCAGTTATATGGTCTGCATTACTTTCATGGACTACGTCATTGCAGGGTTTACATCACTTTCACTTTAGGGTGTAGATTTGCACGCTGAGCTTGTAGGTTTGATATCCAGACGTTTCATCGCCTGGCTAGGTAACATCATCAGTGGCGACCTCCGAGTTAGGCTTCACACGGAGGTCGCCACAGATGATGTGACCTAGCCAGGTAATGAAACATCTGGATATCAAACCCACAGCTCAGCGAACAAACCTACACCCTAAACCTCAACCTGAGTTACAAACCTTCACAAACCTTGCATCACTTTCATTTTTTGTGTAAGTTTCTGTTTTTGGATGTCTATATTAATTTCAAGACCTGTGTCACTTACGTTGAAATTTTCAGTCGCTGTTCGAATCAGTAGAAGCATCAGGTTCAATTATTTTAATAGTGTCAGGATCAGTAATAATTTTGAGGTCGATATCAGTTTCAGATTTTGTTTTCGATTAAGGCTGTTCATTAATTTCAGGCACTGTATTCGTTTAAGGTTTAGTAATCGTTTAAGGATCTGCATTACTTTCAGGGCATATGTCCATTTCATAGTCTATATCAATTTCACTGTCTGTTTTCGACTCGCCTTCATTGGTTTCTGACCAGTTATCTGTATTACTTTACTATACGCTCAGGTAATGTGCTGTCAATTTAGCTTCATTCCTCGAACCACTTCACGTCGAAAGTACAATTTGGAACTTCAAAACCTCTGCGTTTGTTACACTGTAATTTTGCATTTGAATAAAATCACAACTTAGCGAGGCTTTGTGTTTCCATTGGTACTCAATGCAGAGCAGTCTGTCTATTGGACTTTGCCTACATTTCAGGAGTTTCACAATCTTACATGTTCTGAAAAAAAAACAAGTTCTCCAGCAGCTCATTCATTCTCTGAATTTATTTGCATTTTATTTGCATTTCTTTCTGCAGGTATTTTATGCAATCCTTTATTCCTGAATATTATATCAAATCACAATTGCTTTTCTTCTTTCAATATTATGTAATCAAAAAATAAACATAACCCCAGTATTTATGGAGCATGTGAATCATTAAATCCTTAGCACCCTGATCAACAGACATCGACCTACTTCCTTTCTCATGCTTTCAGAGTGTTTATTGTTTTCAGTGTTTTAGTTTTAGCGTCTGTATCACATTTATGAACTGCAACTTTACAAGATTTTCATTATTTTCAGCTTCTGTCTTATATTCTGTTTTGGGGCCTGCATTGGTTTCAAGAAATGTGTCACTGACTCTGTCAGTTTAACAGTATTAATAAATTTAGGAGATTTATTAGTTTCACCATCCGTTTAATTAACAATTTCAGGCAGATACGCTACAAGTTTCTTATTAGATTAAGAACGAGCATTAGTTTTAGGGAATCTATTCATTTCAGGGTGTACATCGATTTCACTGTCTGATCCCGGTCTGTATCCTTTCAAAGTCTCAATTAGGTTCAGCGACAGTTTTAGTTTAAGAATGTGTGACAGTATTAGGGTCACCACAAGTTCAAGAAATGCGCTTTCAGTGTTGCCTGGGTCCTCTACACTCCTCCTCTAAAGTGCAATTTAACCTTCCAATAATTCTTTGTTGGTGACATAATGAGTTTTGCTTTGAAATAAAATGACCGTTTCGCAACGCATTACATTCCCAGTGTTACTCCGTGTCAAGAAGTCAGTGTGTTACTTTTTGCCTTCTGTTCAGGAGTTTCACAATTTTGCACGTTCTGAACAAACAGACAATCTACGAGGTCTTTCACTTTCCTGTATTTTACTCGAATGTTTTCCTGAATGTGTTTTGTAAAATCTCTTAGTTCTGAATTCCATATCAATATGCAATTGTTCTCGTTCTCTCTATATTCTGTCAAGATCAGAAAAGTAATTCCAATATTTACAGAGCAAGTATGTAGGAAAATTCTGAGCTCCTCCATCAACGAAGATCGACTTTCTTCCTTTTGCCATTCTACATAAATCCTCTTCTGCCAGTTTTGCCAACTCAACAAAAAGAAGAAATAGTGAGCGTGCTACAATTGTAGCATAATTCATGATTATTTCATTATTTTCTTTTGATGTCTGTGCTCAGCGACCTTTTCCCACTACTAAACAACGGCAGTACATCAGTGAGGTAACTTTAGATTGGCATAAAAATAACTGCACGCCATTTGTTTCGCAATGGTCAGAATGTTCTATTTATTTCCTGGATTCTCAAAGCTCTTTCACTCTGCAGTATCTAATTTGCATGAGTGCGTCTAATTTGTACTTCCTGGATAATGTTACAGCACACAAGTCCTGTTGCAAGTCAGAAATTCAATGAAGTCGTTTGTGTTGGAAACATTGTACATGGTCTTGACTGTGATATATACCCAGATATGGGTACCTGGATGCATCCCAGCGATGCCTGTCTATTTGTCGGTCATATCGAACATTTCCGCTTCAGTATTTTCACAGGTATTGTACCCGAACTCTTCCATGGTTACATCGATGGCTGCATCGATACAGCGTCCTACATCCAGGCTGAACTGGAACAGAACATCGACTTGACCCAGAACGTCCATACCGATATGAAATTCATTTGATAATTCTCAGAACCCTACTACCACTTCCTCGACTACCCCATTTCCATCTCCAGTGACAGAATTCAAACGGATGTCTACTATAGACACCCGTAACTATCTGAACTGCATCTCCTCCGACCCCGTATCCTGCAATAAATCCATCCCATTCTCCAAATCGCTCCACATCCCCTGCATCTGC
The DNA here is from genome assembly GCF_047496795.1 of Chiloscyllium punctatum. Lineage (NCBI taxonomy): Eukaryota > Metazoa > Chordata > Chondrichthyes > Orectolobiformes > Hemiscylliidae > Chiloscyllium > Chiloscyllium punctatum. Next base: position 20,447,367 of record NC_092757.1, on the reverse strand, counting down.
TTGGATGCCGAGACACCCGACTTGCAAGCATCCCAGGTTTTGACCTGTTTTGATGGTCCATACAGCCCTGCACTGCACCACCTCTTTTCCCGGTCCACCACTATTAACACATTCCCTTCATACAAAAGAAGATAGTGTCCTTTGTCGTTCTACCACTCCACCACTCTCCGCCTGCAACGCATTATCCTCAAACACTGCCACGAAACCCAAACAAACCTCACAGCCAAGAACATCTTCCTGTCCCCACCCCTGTCAGGATTCTGCAAGGCCCATTCCCTCCATCATTTCTTAGTTCACTGCACCTTCTCTCCTGCACTGAAACTCCAGGTAACTTGCGCTGCAAACAGATAAATGCAAACAAATGCAAGTATGTCACCTACATCACCTCCCTCCAGGGCTCCAAAAATACCTTCCAGATGAGACAAAAAATATTCTGTTTCTCTTCCAACTTAGGTTAATGCAGCAGGAGCTCACAATGAGGTCCTCTCGACATCGTGTAGACAGAATCTAAACTTAGGGAATAACTCACCGAATGTCACAGGCTGGTCCGCAGTGGACGACCGGACATCCGAGTCTCCACTCATTTCAATTCCCCAGCCTTTCACTTTCCAACATGCCCATCCTTGGCCGATCCCATGCCCAAAACAAACCGCAGCGTCAATTGGAGAATCAACACTTTATCTTCAGGTTGAGCACTCTCTAGATTGGAGGATTTAACACTCAGTTTGACAATTTCAAGAAACCTCACTCACAATCTCCCGAATCCCTTCCCAGCCCCTACTCCTGACTGCCACTTCTCGCTGTCAACAACTGGATTCATTCATCCCATTGACTAACCAGGTCATACACTTTACCTTCCATCATGTATCCTCACTTCACAACTCTGACCCGGTCTACCTCTTCAGCTGCAGTTCCCCCAAACCACACCCAGACCTGAACAATGGAGAACCCGAAACGACGAATTCTCCAACTCCTGATGCTGCCTGGCTTGCTGTGTTCGTCCAGACGCCTGCCTGACTAACTTGGATTCCAGCATCTGCGGTTCATTCGTCTATTGACTGTGATGACCAGACATTGGACCTGGAAATGAAGAGGGAGAAATTTAGTGGAACGCACTGGATCTCAGGCTTTATAAGTAGGAGGAATTTCACTGAAATATATGTTCAGTATCATGTTTTTGGCACTGAATTTAAAAGGCCAGCAATTTCACATTCACATGACCGACCCACCAGAAAGCAGAGCAAGTTACACTCAGAATGGAGGTGCCTGTGAGTCTTCAACATGAATTCTATATGGTCAAAAGTCTGAGGTCATCAGGTCAATAGAGAACTATCTAAACTGTTTGATTACCATCAATTGCTTATTCCTTCATACATCTGTCTCCATGGTAGTTCTTTTGGTATCAATGGCAGTGCTCCTATTCTGTCTGCTATATGTAATCAAGTTCTACTTAAATGTCGATGAGTTGATAAATAAGGTTGAGGATGATGAAACTTTTGGTGCGGTGTTAAGTAACGAGGAGAATAACTTGAGATCACAAGAGGACATAGAGATATGTCAGAAGGACTGCTTCATGAAAAAATAAAATTCAAATAGAATGTGTGTGACGCGTTTTACCTCGGAAGACAATAAAGGCAAGAGAAAGCATAATGAATGGTAGACCTCCGATAAGCATGCTACACATCCCAGACGTCCGTGGGCAGGCTCTAAAGTGGGTAAGTTGGCATATAGGACAGTTGCAAATAAGATGTTTAAAATTAGAAGATAATTTTGACACCAACAACGTTTTCCTTTGAAAGAGAGATCAATAACGAAATGGTCAAATGTTTTCGACTGGATCGAAAGCTACAAGGCAATCTGAGAACAATTAATCTTTTTTATTTGTTAACCCAGACGCTAATCGGAATCTAGACCTGTCTGCCTCTAATGCTGGACGAGACAGGCGACCTTAGAACACTGAAAACACACTAAATCTGTACTTACAATGCCTAACTATACAAGACAATAGGCCAAATGCTGGATATTTGCCCAGAACAATATGGTGGGTGCTGTAGAGCAGCTTAGGTTCTATACGCCAAAAAGCCTGCAACTGCATTCTTCACCTCCCTGGATCTTTGACACTTACATCCCAAATACTGGTTGATCAAACAATCCTTCGCCAGGTTTAGCCTTACAGGAAACACTGTCCAGGAAATGCATCCTCAGTGAAAGAAATCAGTCTCTATCAATCGTGTGTTACTTGCACAGATTCTACCTGAGTCTTGTTGGAGTTTGAACAGCGATGTAAGGAGAACATATATCAAATGGTTTGTGTAGAATGAGATTATTGATTGGAAAGCATGTACAAATTCTTTGCTTGAGAATGCAACAGTTAGTTGTTGACTGCTTCATAATTTCCAAAATTAATCGAAATTTAAACAAGTAGCTTAACTCACACTGATGCTAATTGTGTAAAGATCTCTATTAACGTTAGGGTCTTAGTTACAGTCAGAATATGCATTAATGTCAGTGTTTCTGTAAATATCAGAATATCTAACAGTTTCAGAAAATTCCATAATGCCAAGACTACTGCAAGTTTTCAGGACTCTGTTTGAATCAATGCCTCTGTGACCTCTGAGCCTCTTTGGGCATCAGTATCTATATTAGTGTGATGTTTTCTGTTGTGATTAGATCCTCTGGCAATGTCAGCACTTTGTTGCACTGTATCATATCATTTTTCAGCAAAGTTCTGAGCCTTACCAGTGACTATAGAACTGACGCTGAGCTATTTTTTCTTACTCCAATTTCACAACGAATTAACTGTAATTTGTATTTGAGCCGAAGGTTAAAAATAGCTTCTGCCATTCTCCCAATCTTCCCATGCACTGTTTATGGACCAATCATCAGAAAACTGAGATACACGCAAAGGTCAGCATCAATAGTCATATCTCTGTTTTACTTCTTGTAGTCGAAGTCCCCAAGAGGGCTATAATTTGGAAGTTAATTGGTGTACGTAGTCAGGATAGATTTTGTAAAAGGAAAACCTGACACTTGGCTTCTCTCGGATAAACCTAAATTTCTTTGTGGACCATCTCGCTAAAAGGAGTGGCATCAACAATTCAGAGAACTGGCAGTGGTGTCCAGACAACCAGAACACCAGACGGTGCCAGCTTATCCAAATAAATCACTTTTCGTCAGTTTAATCTCGAGGGTGAGGAAAACTTGGCTGCAATGCATGGAAATGCCTAACTCTAAATGATAAACTACACTCACCCTGTATTATCCATTAAAATGTTCTGTGAAATTTGTCATTGTCTTTGGAAAATAAATAAGTTTAAAAACCTTTCGATACATTTTCAAGTACTCTTGCACGTCGCTGCTCAGAGATTCTTGTAGTGGCTGTCTCTCTTCCCACAGGTACCAGCATTTGGGAATGGCATGTATCACTGAGACAGGTATTCCTGCAATTTGGAGAGGGCAAAATGCCACATATTGTATTCAGTCACAATGGCTGCTTCCAGACATCAAACAGTAACGAGAATGAAAAACACGGGCAAGATGCGGCAGTAAGAGGGCCTGGAAATAAAGTGTTTCAGATTTGCCGACCGCAGCCACGAGATTAATCAACAACAACATAGAGCCCACATCATAAATGCATCAAGCTATATCAGAAGCAGCTCGAGCCTACTTTAGCGATACGTATGGAAAATCCACCACATATAAGAAGTAGATACTTCTTTTATCAGTGATAATTCAATCTTTCAATGGATGCAAATCAATCCATATCAGAAATAACATTTACACAACGTAGAGCATAGCCACCTGTTAGAAGGGACAATATAAGATATAAAATAGAACACAGAATATTTCAACACAGAACAGTCCTTTCGGCCATCGAATTTGGGCCGTCCTATGAACCATTGTCAGCTCGTCTACCCACTTTATCCCATTATCATCCATGTGCTTATACAAGGATTATTTATATCTCCCTAATGTTGCTGGGTTGACTCCATTGGCAGGTAGGGCATTCCCCGTCCTTATGGCTCTCTGAGTGAAGAACCTGCCTCTGACATCTGTCTTAAATTTATCACCCTTCAATTTGTAGTTATGCCGCCTTATACAAGCTGACGTCATCATCCTAGGATAAAGACTTACACTGTCAACCCTATCTAATCCTCTGATCATCTTGCATGTCTCTATCAAATGCCCTCTTAGCCTTATTCTTTCCAATGAGAACAGTCCGAAGTCTCACAGCCTTTCCACATAAGACCTGCCCTCCAGAAAAGACAACATCCTGGTAAATGCCCTCTGCACCTTTTCAAATGCTTCCACATTTTTCCCGAAATATGGTGACCAGAAGTGTAGACAATATTTCAGTGGTAGCGGCACCAGCGTTTTGTATAGTTGCAGCATGATATTGCGGCTACAGAACTGAATCCCTCTACCAATGAAACCTAACAAACAGTATGCCTTCTTAAAGGCACTATCAACCTGGTTGGCAAATCTCAGGGATTCATGTACATGGACTCCAAGGTCCCTCTGCACAACCAAACTAACAAGAATCTTTCCATTGACCCTGTACTCTGTCTTCCTGTTATTCTTCCAAGAGTGCATAACTTCATATTTTGCTGCATCGAAGTCCATGTGCCACCACTCTGCCCAATTCTGCAGTTTATCCAAGTCCCACTGAAACCTGTAACGTTCTTCCAAACTGCCCACTATTCGACTGCCTTTAGTATCATCTGCAAATTTACTAATCCACCCACCTATGCCTGCGTCTAAATCATTAAAATAGAAACAAATAGCAGTGGTCCCAAGACACATCCTTGTTGCACACCACGAGTAACTGGACTCCAGGCAAAGTATTTTCCATCAAACACCGCTCGCTGCCTTCTTTCAGAAAGCCAGTTTCTAATCCAAACTGATAAATCACCCTGCATTCCACGTCTCTGCGTTTTCTCCAATAGCCTACCATGTGGAACATTATCACAGGCTTTAGTGAAGTCCATGTATACCATATCATCTGCCCTAGCCTCATCTACATGCTTGGTTACCTTGTCAAAAAACTCAATTAGATTTGTGAGGTACGACCTGCTCTTAACGAAACGATGTTCACCAACTGAAAACAAAATATTGCTTGCTAGACGATTATAAATTTTATTTCTTATACTCCTTTCCAAAACCATTGAAAGATTGATTTATCACTGATAAAAGAAGTATATATTTCTTATATGTGGTGGATTTTCCATACGTATTGCTAAAGTACGCTCGAGCTGCTTCTGATATAGCTTGATGCATTTATGACGTGGGCTCTATGTTGCTGTTGATTAATCTCGTAGATGCGGTCGGCAAATCTGAAACACTTTATTTCCAGGCCCTCTTACTGGCACATCTTGCACAGTGTCAGGGTCGAGGACAAAGCCTGAAATTTACACCATCCCGACATTAATATATACCCGGGTAGTAATGTATTTTCTGAAAATTTCAAATACCTTGAAATGGACACGCTCTCTGACACTATTTTACATCTTGTTGTGCATAGTGGTGTTAAGCGTATACAGACGCTATCATTTCTTGAGAACCTAATGGTATTAGAGGATCAGAAATTGATGAAGAACATGTCAGAGTTTAACGGTAAACATGGAACTAAAATTCCATGTTGGTTTTTCCAACGTCTTAGACTCAACCTGCAGTGATGTCAGCCTTGTCAGGCCCCTAGCATCTCAAACGCAGCAAGTACTCAAGTCTGCTGCCCAATGTGCTGGCCGTTGCAAGTGACAGATTAGCGGCCATGCAAATCCAGGAAGCCTGGACGGTGCCGCCAACAGCATGGTCAAGTAGTCTGACAATTCTAATATTCCTACGTTGTGTAAATGTTCGTGGTCTCTGAATACCTAGGTCATCTCCACTTCCCTTCTTGTACAAGGGCATAACATTTGCAATCCTCCAGTCCTCTGGTACTAAACCTCTGAAAAATGACGACTCAAATATCAAAGCCAAAGGATCTGCTATCTCCTCCCTAGCTTCCTCGAGAATCCTCGTCTAAATCCCATCAGGCTCAGGGAACTTGTCTACTTTGACTCCTTCAAGACTTGATACCAAATATTTATAACTAATGTCGACTATTTCCAGTCGAATATTTCGTAACTCATTCTTCTGTTCTGCAATATTCTCCTTTTCGTGAATAAAAACCGATGAGAAATGTTCGTTTAGGATCTCTCCGATTTACATCGGGTCCACTCTCAACTTTCAATTTCTGTGTTTGACTGACCCTATTAGTCCCCCAGTCATAATTTTATTCCTCACATACCTACAGAGAGATTTAGTGTTTTCCTTTACTCTATTTGCTAAACACTGCGCGTGCCCTCTATTTTCTCTTCTTAAGTCTCTCTTTAAATCCTTCCTTGCTGATCTGTAACTCTCCATCACCTCATCTAAACCATCTTGCCTCATCAACACGCAAGCGTTCTTTTCCTGCTTAACAAGAGACACAATTTCTGTAGGAAACAACGGTTCCCGTCACTTATCACTGCCTCCCTCTCTCATAGTGGCATAGCTATCAAGGACACACAGTACGTATTCTTTACACGAGCTCCACATTTCCATTGTCTGCATTCCCTGCATTTTGCTACCCATTCTGTGCATCCTAAATCTTGCCTAATCGCATTATAGTTGCCCTTGCCCCATCGATAACTCTTGACCTGTGGCATGTACCTACCACTTTCTATCGCTATGCAAAGCGTAACTGAATTATGGTCACTCTCTCCAAAGTGCTTATCTACAACTAAATCAACACCTGGTCTGATTCATGAAAAAGGACCAAATCCAGTGTGGCGTCCCCTCTTGTCGATCCTTCAATATACTGTGTCAGGAAAACTTCCTATACACGTTGGACAAAAACTGATCTATCTTACATGCTCAATTATAGCATTTCTAGTCAATATAGGGGAAGTTAAAGTCCTCCATAATGACCACCCTATTCCTTTCAATCCTGGAGAGAATAATTTTGCAATCCTCTCTTCTGCCTCCCTGGAACTCTGCAGAGGACTATAAAATCTCCAAACAGTGTGACCTCTCCTCTAAGCTCAGACCACGCTACTTTCGTAGACAAGTCCTCATCAAAAGTTCTTTCAGCCACTTGTCCTTGACTGATAAGGCCACACCTCCCCCTCTTTTACCGCCTTGCCTGGTCTTAAAGATACAAAACCTGGAACCTGCAATATCCATTACTCACCCTCCTCTCTCAATGTCTCCGAAATGGGCATAATATTGAAGTCCCTACATATCAACAGTTTGACGGTCTGGCTGTGTCAGAATTTTTGTCAGCCATATATTACACGCTATATGTCAGAGGCAAAGTCATCTTTTGTTACAGAAGAATTGCTCATTGATCGAGAAAGACAGATTCCATATGAAAGGCAGGTTTGTTATGCATCGGTCAAGAACATCCTTTGCATATCAATGCCATGGGAAAGGCACAATAAATCCTGATCAAAATGAAGCTGGATCATTTTTTAACACGTCTATTTACTTACAATGCAGATGTACATGATGAAATTGGTTTGGCAGGTGGATAATTCGATTAATAGTGCAATGCATAGAATAATGTAAAATGGAAGTTAGTTTATTAGTTGTATAATGAGATTAATCAAGCAATTGAAATTCGTTTGGCAGTTGTATGTGTAAACTGATATAGTAATGCATAGAATCACGTTACAAATGAGCATTAGATGAGTTAATTCTGACAATAATGGTATCATAATATAATGGGCTCGTCAAATCACGTGATGGGAGAGCTAATGTGATAGATGATGGTAGCATATTGTGATGGGTTAAGTGTAAAGTAGAAGACCACTGCGGTAGAAGATAATTAGATTAGAAAGGCAATGCAAGCTAATGTGATTGGATATTACAATGACATCAGATAAACACAGCAACTAGAAAATTATAAATAGAAGTGTGAGCCCCAAGTATCGGGGGCAGTTGGGAAGCCATTTTCTTTTTGTTGCAGATTTTGTCTGCAAAAAAAAAATTAAATTCGCGCCGAATGTTCTGTGCATCCTTGTGATTCTCACAGGACATTGCATGCAAACTTTCAACAACAAATTTGGCGGTGTGAGCAGACTCGGGGATAAAAAGAACATGCAACTGAGGCAGTAGGCAGATGGCGCTGCCCAGTCAATTGGGGATCCTAGTGAGCCTGACAGAATTAGGTTTAGCCAAGCATTTTTCTGATATTTTGGATTAAATTCTGTTGAGTGAGGGATGATCTCGGGGATGCAGATGTGCAGAAAAGCAGTGGAAAGATTTCTCCGATCCAAAGAACCAAAGAGTCCGGTAGTAAATTGAAATTTCAGGAGACGCAGAGGATTGTTCAGGAATACTGCACAGTGGTGTGATTAAGTGCAGAGCAAAGAGTTTGGCTGAGATACAATTACAGAGATTGTTACAAAGACCTTGTGGATACCACCTTGCGTGTAACGAGCGCCTGAACAGTCAAGCAGGAACATCCTGCAGATGCCGACCTAGGAAATTAACACGCCTGAATGGGACGAGTGGAAAGTCACTGTGGATACTACTGTGGCGGTAAAGAGAGTGCAGATACTGTCCCAGGGAATTAAGGTGTCTGCGCAGGCAGGCAGAAATGTTTTGTGGATAGCGGCCTGGAAATAGACGGGGTTTATACGGGCAGAACAAGTCAGGGATTGAAAGCCAGCAATTTGATCATAGATGACTAAAGTAAAAATAACTGAAAACAACCACACTTTTGCCAGCTCCACAAGACTGTAAAGTTGTATAACGACAAGGACAGTATGATAATTCTGACGTAATTTTAAACATCACTAAAGGGAGAGCAGTTGAAATATTGTGTAACAAATTGCCAGTCACAAGAAATAATATTGTAATAATATTGTACCGAAAATTGGGGGGCAAAATCTAAGAAATTTCTATCTAAACGGCCAGAAGAATTTACCTTTGATAGAAATATGCTGAAATGGAAGGGTTAATAAAGAACCACGTCTTAAAGCTAAACCTAAAAAGAGGAAGTACAAAAGGGAATGGAAGGCAGAAATATTAAAATTTTTCAGGAGAGGTTTAAAAGTTGATAATAATCGTACTAGGCACCTAGAGTGACCAGACAGGCTGCCAAAGAATTAAAAAGCAGTCTGTGGAAACTGGAGTTGAGAAAGATAAACTTCGTTTGACTCAAGACTTGCGGAAACTGAACAGACCCTCTCCCTACTCGATCATAGAAAACACAAAGTCATGACCTTTGATAAAGGGAACGGTGGAAATAGAAGGAGAAATTGAATGAGGTAAGGGCAAGGACGAGAAAGCTGAACTGAATCAGAGAAGAGAGGGAGTGAAGGGGTTAATTAATGAAAGGCAGAAAGACAGAAAGTTGCTTTGAGGGCAAATGAAAACGACAAAAAATAGTGAAAATTTAGAGGAGAAACTCAGGTCACTGCAGAGAGTAAGAGAACAAAATGTTACGCGGAGTTTCTAAACTGTAAACGGAGTATTTAATTGGCTCAGAGGGAAAATGAGCCAGAGAAGGGCCAAATGGGTGTAGACACGTCTGTCCAGAGGAGGGGCTGACCGGTGGCAGCACGGGACGGTTATGATGAGTTGGAGATGGAATAATTTTCAGTATCTGAAGGGTACCCACTGGATGAGGATGATAACAGTGATAAAACGCCCCCTCATACTAAAGGAATGATAGCTCCGCCCAAATATGAGTGTGAGTGTGAGTGTGAGTGTGAGTGTGTGTGTGTGTGTGTGTGTGTGTGTGTGTGTGTGTGTGTGTGTGTGTGTGTGTGTGTGTGTGTGACAGAGAGAAGGAATACCTGTAGCTTGCTTGAATGTACCTTTGGTTGATGGTGATTTTATGTCTGTGTTTTCTTCTGGAGCTCAAGATACGGGACTGTTCTGAATGTATTTTACATTTTGGAAATCTAGGACGATTTCTTTTTGAGGGATTCAGAAAACTATCAGTGATTATGAAAAAACTATTTCATGAATAAATGGTAATACAAATAATACATTAACACACCCGTTCTCCTTACGGACCAAATCAGCCCTTCTGTTACCTTCTAAGGAACCACTTTTTTTCTGCCAAACCTATTTAAATTCAATCAGTTTAATATGGACGAGGACGACATAAAGATCCTTTTTTAAAAACAAACTTTTGTCCTTAGATTCTGCACCATTTGTCAGCTTGCTTGCAAATTCCCCATATTTTCATGTGGCTTCCAAAGATCAATTTCACACCTTTCACCCCAACTTGTTGGACAAATGAAAGAATTGGGTTAAGGAAGTAAAAGCAGTCACATTAAATTGTTGCCTCAGAGCACAATCATTCTGTTTTAGGATGAGACTCGGTCCCAGCTCAATTTTACTTAAAATAATACTCTAAACCTAACATTGAGTAAAATCATCAAAGACCATCACATTTGCCCATTGAGTGGATAAATTACATGAACTTGATATAATTTAGTTAAATGTTGTAAAATTGAAAGTATGATGACAGATTCTAAATATCAGAAACCAATAATATAATTTTTAGAAAATGATTTAAGGAAAATGAATTGTTTTTGTTTCATACTATTTTGCATCCGTTTAAGGTGCTGCATCTCATTGGTGATTTAGGAGTGCCAGTTGTAGCTTTATTCCATATCAATTTGCCTCCTCATTGAGAAAAGAGTTTTGGTTGAACATTATGTTGTGAAAATCATGTAACAAGAATTGTAATCCTCTTGTGAATATCTGTGTGTTTGGGTTCGGCCAATATTTGTGGGTTAGAAGTATTTTGGTACCATGCGAATAGAGAGGATACTTCAATTTAGCTGCAGTCTTTTCACACCCTGTCGCATTGTAAATGAGCAACGCTGGGTCCAAACCATTTAAGGCACCTAATCAGGGATTTGAATTAAGGGACTAGGACCCGTAATTATAATGGATTTCCGAGTTGGACACGATGTGAAGTTTACATTTTGTAATTGAAGTGTGGAATAATAAATTTCCAGTTTACATTGATTACATTTAAAATGTTTTAGTCAGTTGTTCAGTTTCCATCTTTCAATTATTGATAACGATTCCACTTATGAATATTTTAAAACCAATTGAATCAGCCCTGAATTACAAAATCAGAAAAAATTGGCAGGATCGATTAGTTTTATATCTTAGCACATTGTCAGTGATCTCTGTCATTTACTCATGATTAATTTGGAGCATGGCAGCCGTGATTCATTCGTAATTAGAGAATGGAAGAATAAAGCCAATTCTGAAGTAATGGCCATTGGAAGAATTCTGCATGTGATAGGGGGTAGAGGTGTGTACAGCAGAAGTATCTCCAAAAAGCTGGCAGAATGTAAAAGAACACTAAGTTTGAGGAATATGCATATCTTACAAAGTTAAAGCAAAAACGCTGTAAAAACAACGAACTTACATTCTACTCATAATGCTGATCCCATGACTGGCATACAGACACTATTTGAGGAAAGAGATGAGAATTTTCCCCGAACATCTCTTGATTGTTCCCAGTCCATCCCCCGATAATAAACTTTCCCGTGCTCTGAAGATGCAGAATCCAGTACTGGTATCCAGTTTCATAGCATTCGTCGTTGGGGTTAGCGGCATAAGCCGTCTGAAACATGGGGCCATGCTGGGAATTACAGTTCTCTTCGTGACGCTAAACCCTGACAACAAGGCGAAACTGGCCCAATTTGTTCAATAAGTCTAAACAATGATACAGATCTAAAGGCAGCATAATTCTGCGAGTGAACTGAATACGAATGACTTTTGCGAGACGACTAAAATAAGTGGTCATCTATATGACAAAAGTGCCATAAATCGCACAAATGAAGAATGATCGAGAAGCCGACTCATCCTTGCTAAACCCTATGTGTTTGCAAAGCATTCCTTCTGCTGTCACCAACATGAACCGGCCTTTGACAAAGGGTCAGTTAGACTCGAAATGTGTCAGCTCTTTTCTCTCCTTACAGATGTTGCCAGAGCTGCAGAGCTTTTCCAGCGTTTTCTCTGTTGGTTTCAGATTCCAGCAACCACAGTTATTTGATTTAAACCATATGAACTTGTCCAGGAATTTCGGTTTGGTAATGTGATGACCAGTGGTTTTCTACTTGGATGGCAAGAACTGGACCGAACCACGGTACAAGTTGCAGGTAAACAGCAACTATATTGTAATACCTCCTGAACTCTATACCACATGTGCCAACCTGGAAGAGATTGGTTAGTTCCATCATATCCACTAGGGGCAGAGCCAACCACAGATGTCTGCTCAGCGATTAATGCTGAGCAACCCTTTCCCGACTGGACCCTGGAAGTGGGGACAGGCAGGCCCCAGTGCTACAACTTTGGGACTGAGAATAAGACAGCGGATTACATCCTTTCACAATGTGAGGTATGCGCTTAGTATAATATTAAAAAGCGAATCTCGATCCCTGTAGGTCACATATCATTGTTCGAAGGACCATTTAAACATGTGGTGATTGACTATGTGAACTTGACAAAGACGGTGAAAGTAAAAATATATAGGTTTGTTGTAATCGACAGGTTTAATAGATAGGTAGAGGCAATTCCATCTAGAGACTCAGGCACAGCCACAGTAGTGACATTTTTAACGAATGAAGTTATTCCAACGTTTCGCATAGCGTCAGAGATCAGCTCAGACAATGGCTCTGCCTTGATACAAAGAATGGTCAGACTTTGAGGATCAGCCGAGATTTGGTTGTGTGTATCATCCCCAGTCACACGGCATGGTGGAATGGATTAATCGAACTTTTAAGGCTAAGTTCAAGAAAAGTTGCACAAGTACAATGGTTCAATGCACTGCTGCTCGCACTAATGCGCTCCCGCAAGCAGACTAATTGTATGAAAAACGTGCTGTTGCATTAAGTACTTACCAGACAACCATGGCAGTGCGAAATTGAGGGGTCTGTTTGAGGGACTTGGCTTGAAAGAATTGGAGCTCGAGGTTAAGCAGTACATGCAACAACGAACTGTGAGAAATGAGTCTATCCACGCACAGGAGCAACAAATGGAACCCCTGTCTGTCAAAGAGGACAGACATATTAGACCCGGAGACGAGGTATCTACGGGTTTTCGGGAGAAAGTGGAACGAGCTGAGGAGAAAGAGCCCTTCCCTGTAAGCACCGAATTGCCCATAGCCGATCAAGTGGAGGGACATTACACCAAAGCTATCCCGCAGATGCTGACTGACACCAGAGCTGAGGTAAGTGAGATTGAGGAAGGAACTGCAGACAGTGAAGGGAACGTGCTGGAAATCAATACCCCTTTACGAGACTTTGAGCAGTTGGTGAGTGAGGTTTTCGCAGATAATTACTCCTCCAAGGCTATCAGAAATTAGTCTGTGGAAGTTGGTCTTTCTGCTAATTGTATGGCCGGCGAAGGTCGAGTTGTGGCCAATGATGAGACCATCCCCAGTCCTGAAGCTTTCTATGAATGTACATACTTGTAGACCATCGACTTGCTAGACATGGTGGATCTCGCATGATACTGCCAATGCCCTGCAAAGCCGAGGCGAACGGTATAGAGGAGTGAGGATTTTGGAGCCCACTCACTGGCATGGTTGCTTACTGTCATAACCAGTAGGACCAATGGGCAAAGTAGACGGCAACACTGCTGACAAGACAGGACTGCTTCCTGTGCACTGAAGTGAAACCATCATACTTCGTTGCTCCTTTGCCCAATAACTTTTCCACCTGCTCCCAAAGGCAACAACGACAAAATCATCGGCCAATTAATCTGAATGACACGTCATCACCGTTGCAACACAAGTGCCTTCTCTGGTGACTCCTCATGCAGGCGTGCACGTATATGGAACAGAACGAAAATATCAGACAGCAACTTCGACAGTTGTGCAATTGCATTACCGCTTGGTCTACCAGTAAACGTGACCAGATTTTCTCCATGGCTGCTTTCACGGTGCATAAAGGCTTAAGCTTGGTATGTTTCAGATGGAATGTCTCTGTGCCGGTAGGCCACTTTGAAGGCCATTGTGGGGACACAGTTTACTTTCAGACTGACTCAACTTCTCAAGCCATGATGCACACCAATGGTGGTAGCTCATTCTGAATTGTCTGCACATTACATGAGCAGACACCTGGTGGCGTGTGGCTTGGAAGAGGAGCAGGGTCCGATGCTTCCTTCCAGCTAGGATTTGACCTGCATCCGTGTTATGCTCCTTCCTCAGGCTGCTGTGTCACCATCGGCCCACATTGACGCTCTACAATGAGCAACTTACACCGCCAGAGACAGGAGTGTGTCCCTGAGCTAACAATGCAGACTGATAGTATCAGTCAGCCAAGTGGCATCCCCATTTGAAATCAAGGCCCGAAGAAAAATCGACACAAGGTGGGAGTCACATCTTCCTCCTACTGGACTTCACAAAATGCCAAATGGTTTAACTATATCTATTTAAACCAGCAGTGATTTATTAATTCCACTAATCATGTCCTCTCAGCCTTGGGCGAGCAATTGGATGCAACTACCAAAATGGCATGGCGAAATAGACTGCCTTTGGACTGGTTGTTACCTGGAAAAGGAGAGGTTTGTGTGACGTTTGGGAAACAATGCTGTACCGTCATATCCAATAATGCTAACATGGAGGGAACATTTATTAAGGCGACAGATAAGCTGAAGTATGTAAGGCAAGAGCTTAAAGAAAATGCATGGTCTGGCCAACAGTTTTTTTTACTTGCTGGATAGCGTTTTGTATGGATGGGGAGCTTGACTCGCCAAGATTGGGATTGTTGCAGAAATCGTGATGATTATTGTTGCAGTTGTATTTTGTTGTGCTATACCTCTTTTGAGACTTGTTTAGTGCGTTCCACTGCATCGCAGTTTCCTGCGGTTCTGCTGATCATCCCCCTCTTCAAATAATGCTCCAACGCTGAGTTATTATCATCTCATGACTGCTAACATGTAAAGCCTTTTCCAGACGAATACGACTGAAGTAATTTGCGTCATGTGCGAGCATAGATTGTGAGAGATTTTGGGTCATTTTTCCTTTACTGGACATTGGGTGACGTGCTTTTGGCCCATTGACCCCAGGCACGGAGGAGAATCCTACATGAACTGGACCCTGGAATTATTTCTACCCGCCTTTGGGACTGAAACGATCAGTTTAGCCATTACTCCTCCAACCTCATTGTGTTCATTCTCTACGTAAGACAAATAGGTCTCAAAGGGAGGAATATATGGAGATTAGTTTGGCAGTTCTATGTTTATATCATTAGAGCAATGCATAGAATTATCTAATATGAAAATTACTTTGGTAGTTGTATGTTTAAATTGAAGGAACAATGCATAGAATCATGTAACAGACAAGCAATAGATGAGCGAATGCTGAAAGTAATGGAAGCCTAATGTGATAGGGTAGTCAAATCACGTGAAAGATGAGCCAATGGTTAAAATAATCGCAGTGAAATGTGATAGGTTAAGTGTAAAGCAGAAGGCCATTGTGGCAGAAAATCATCAGTCTGAAAGACAATGTGAGCTAATACGATGTAATGGCGCCAACTAGAAATCTATTAATAGTAGCGAGCCCATGTATTGGGGTGGGGGAGCAGTTGGGAAGCCATTTTCTGATTTTCACTTCTGTTTGCAAATGCAAGTTTAACTTCGTGAAGAATGTTTTGTGTCTCCATATAATTCTCACAGAGTGTTGGGTACTAAGGAACCCACAACATTGACTATTACAGTCAGCCTTTCCCCGTCAATGATTGAAAAATTCATTTATCGTCTCGTAATTTTATCTTTACGGCAATCAATCCTGAGTACGTCGTGCTATTTGAAGCGGTCACAAGCCCCAAGTCAGCTGGTCACGGATTAATGCCAGAATGAATTATTAAAAAGAACGCTTATTAATAAACACAGTGACGTTGACTTTTGTTCTACAGAGAACAATTGCAATCGTCAATTCGATACAAAGTTAGTAATTTTCACAATTATTGCATTATATTCCAAAGATGCAGTCTTTTATGACGGTTAATACATCAGATCTACTTCCGAGCAACAGGTATTGTGCTGTTCTATTCTGTGCTCCATGGTCATTTTCACAGGCACGGACTGGTCATGACGCTACCAAGGGACGTTTAAATATTTGCAATATGTGAGATGTGTATTTATCCTGAAACAGTCATCACCATTTATTTGTTAGAATTTGAAAATCACAAAAAAAAGCCACGTATTGTGTAATAGGAATTATGCAATTTTCTTTTGGAACCTTGAAGTCAGATATTTAATAGTTCACATTAACTCCAAGATGTGACTTGAAGCCTCTCAGCAGTACCAGGAGCAATGACGTCCTCCGTTCCAGTTGTGAAAGGACTGGATCACGATCATGGGTTGTGCTGTTTTCAACTTTGTCAATCAATATCAACAACCGCTCTGCCACGAGACGATACTCCAACGAGACGACCACGTTATGGAAGAATAATGAAGAGGGTCATGGTGCAGACAAGATTTAATGTAGCATGACAAGGGCCTGAATATGTGAATCAGCAGATATTGCTCTTTTTGTCAAATGCCATTTGAAGCATGTTACAAGATCACCATAAGACGTAGAATAAGATGGACACCATTCATTAAACTTAATCTGCCGGCCATTTAAGGAGCTTTCTTGGATGTTTCATTTGATGTTTTTTCGATTGCACATACCTGCACCTTTGTCAAAACAAGATTTTCTTGACATTTTACGCATTACAAAAGTCATGTTAAGGAAGCAACAAGAAATTTCCTTTCCACACTTTTAGTTAGTTATGTGCCCTGTCATCCTCAGGTTCCCAGAGGTATATATTCCATATTAACATCTAACAGTGCAATCACAAACCTGTTGTCTGTCGCTATGCTTCCATTTCTGTTGTGTCTACACTTTGGATGGTTTTCTGGTAAATTGACATTCAAATAAAAAAAATCAAAAATCAAAGAAAGTACAGCACAGCAACAGTCCCTTCGGTCCTATAAGCCTGTGCTATTCGAGATCATTTATGTATACCTGTTGGCTTTTTAAAATAATCTCTACCTACTGCTCCCTGCCCCATTCATGGACCTGTCTACATAATACTTAAATGAGGGTATCGTTTCCACCCCGAACACTTCAGCTAGCAATGCGATCCAGGCTTCCACAACTTCTGTGTAAAAAATAGTCCACACATATCTCACTTAATCTTTTCTCTTGTCACGTTGAACTCGTGACTCCAATCTCCCAATCTGGGGGAAACGCTTATTGCTATTTACCGTGTCTATACGTATCATGGTTTTGTAACCATTTTCAACCTCCGCCTTTACCATAAAAATAATCATAAGCGACTCAACCTCCCTTCATAGCGCTCTCCATACCAGCTCCTGTGCAGACACTTCAAAGTATCCAAGGCTTTTGGCAATCTGGCGACCAGAACTGTATGCAGTATTTCAAAGATGGCAAAACCAAATTCTTAAACAAATCTAATATGGCCTGCCAACTCTTGTATCCAATACCCCATACAATAAATGAAAACATTCCAGGAACGCCACTTCCACACCACCACATTTCTGAGATCCAGTAAATTTAGCAACTCGCTCAATCTCAGCAAGAATATTCAGATAATGGCAATAATATTTCTATCATGATCCACGTCATTGGATATTTGACTGACAACAACACCAATACGCTGTGATATTATGTGGGAAGTTCAAGTTAGCAGGCGACAAGTATTTCTCAAAACGGCGTATAGAGACTCAAGACGCGGGTCAGAGAGAGGTTGGAGATCTGAAAGCGTCGTTGATTATGAAGACAGACTTTGAAAGAAACTAATGACAGTGTTATGGTCACACCAGGGTATACGTTGAGATATTTGCTGTGATGAAGAAACGGATAGAACGTGAACTATACAGTAACATATTCGTTGTTTCATAAGCTGCGGGTCATCACACATTTTTTTACAAAGGAAAAATGGGAAGTAATACATTATTTTTAAGAGAGCATACTGTCAGATTGAACATAATTGATTGTTCATGCGGGTTGAAGACGAAATACCTTCCAAAAATGCGTGAGCAACAAGTGCAAATTGGAGACTGTTCGCGCTGGCAGAATATCTGTGTCTTCAGGGCATGAAATGTTTCGGGACTCTTGAGAAGCTGACAGTGTCAAATAAACTCACTGTTCTGCATTGGAAAACAGTGTGGAGGTAAGCAGACGGATGCGGATAATTCATTTAAATAGAAATTTAGGGGTTTGCACGGCGGAGTTGTCGATCGTTCAAACAATATCTCAGGGAGGGGAGAGTGAGCAAAGTGAGAAAGTACTTCATAAAAATAATGCATAAAACGGAATATTATCTGTTCTAAAACTAATACAGAACCTCAAAGTAAGACAAACCCTATAGCTATTACAGCCGTTAAAAATGATAGTGACCTTAAAATAAAAGTATTCCTGGCACAGAACCGGATAAGAAATCAAAGTCCACTACAGATGTAGAGTTACACAGACCGCGGAATTAATAAAAACGCTGAACATGATGCAGATTCTGACACCAAGATAGAATCGGCGACAAAGGAATGTCATTGAAATCACAGAGTCTCGGAAAATGAGAGAGCAGAATCTGAAACTGATAGAAGAGCTGACTCTCAGAATTTACTTGGAACAAAGAGGTGCTCGTCATCATGGTGCCATGGCATTGGTTGCAGTGGGTAGAACCTTGTCCTATCGAATGCAGCCTTACAAAGCTACTGTTATCTCAAGCACACCAGATTCATTAATGTGCACCAGTATATACGTGTCATTACAGCTATCATGGTACCAGGACGCAGTTCCTGGATGTGGTAAACGTATAATGTTCAGAACCTCTGCTCATTCCAATTACGATGCACCGTCCTTATGACAGAACTGGTGGAACACAAATACAAAACAGTTTGCTACAAACTCTGGCAGGAATTTTCCTCGACTTTTCTTGTTCAACTCCTTTCATGAAATTTGTTCAATATGCATCTATGTCATCACTATTTGCATTATTCCATGTATGATATTACAAAACAAAACAAAAAATCACAGTAACCTTTGCACTGTGAGTCCTCTGAGGTGGAATGTGCTAGGACTCCAGAGACTGACGCCGCCCACAACAGATTGGACCTGAGACAGTAGATTGAGCAGGTGAACTGGAAACTCACTATTTCTTACTCCGTGAGACTTCTTTGAGAAACATTGGAAGAGGTATAAAATATATCAACAGCTAAGAAAAGAAAAGCTGAGATAAATGTCAGATTCTGTTCAGAAGATCCGTGCGTGATGACATGGTAGCCCTGTCCGAATACAGGTCTCAGTAATTAGAGCTTTGCTGAGATATTGGCATGTGACTAAGAAGGGACGTTAATGTTCAGGATCACATAAGCGTGAACTGACTGATGGGTAGGGAAGTTATCAAGCAAAGGACAATGATTGAAGTCAAGGAACTGGTAATTGCAAAGAAGATGGAACAAAATGTAAGCAACAGTGGTCTGCGGATGTTCCAGTAACAAGAGACAAATTTCACGAACAGGCCTTATGATCTGCCATTCCTGAATCGACAAATTTTGCCCTTCCATACTTAAACTGCCTTCACCTCCAGGATCGATACCTCTCTACTGCGTTCCTATTCAAGTATCCGTCCAGGAGTTTCTTAATGTTTGCTTTCAACAACCCTTCTGGCAACCCGTTCCAGGAATGCACAATCCTTTGTATGAAGAACTTGTCCCGCTCATCTCTTTTAAACGTACCCCTCTGCTTTGAACCTGAGCCCGCCTAGCAATTTACCCCTCCACCCAGAGGAAATGATCATACTTTCCACTGTTTTCATGCCGTCAACTTGTATCAGATCACCCATCACACTGCAGCATTACAGTGAGAACAAATCCAAATTATTCACCCTCTCTTCATAGCTTACCTTCCCTCTGACCAAGAAACAGCCTAAGAAACCTTTTCTATGCCTCTCCAAAGCATCCAATCCTTCTTATAGTGTGGTGACCAGACGTGCGTGCAATATCCCAAGTGTCGCCTGGCTGATAGTTCATAACACTGAATTATAAATTGCATACTCTAATTTTCAATGCACCATGTAATGAAAGCAAGAATGCCTTAGGCCATTTTATGGCCGTCTCTACCTATGCTGACACCTTCAATGATCTGTGGACCTATGCAAACAGATCCTTTTTCGTACCAATACTGGTACGTGCTCTTTGATTCACTGTATAATTTCCATCTGTACTTGGTCTTCCAAATTGCATCACATCACATTTCTCTACATTAATCTGCATCTGTCATGTTTTACTTCCCACAGATCTAACTGATCTATATCATGCTGTTTCTATAACAAATATCCTCACTGTACAATCTTTGTATAGTCAGCAAACTTACTAATTGGACCAGATATTTTTTCCGACAAATCATTATTGTAGAACCCGTTTAGCACGTCATGTCACTGATCCCTTTGGAACACCACTAGCAACAATTCTCCATGCTAAAAAAAAATCCTTCCACTGCTGGCTTCTGTTTTGTATGACGAAACCAGTTTATGATTCATCTTGCCACTTCACACCAATATTATGTGATTTCACCTGGAATAGATCTCACGCAGTGTATGTCAATATCCTTGTGAGAGAGAAAGTGCTGCGAATATCCCAGTAAGATCGATATGCAGAGGTCATCAATTTCATTAATGTGATTCCCTTTCTAGAAAGTCGTACAGTAAGATGAGGACTCTGCGGATCATTATTTGGTTGTTCACTAATTTCCTGCCTTTATTTAAATACAACACGTTGATTTCAATTACCCCAGCAGCAACACCACCCTTGATGGTACTCATTTATAACTTTGTCCAAGTCAGTTTCACTCATGATACAGAAGAGCAATGGCAGATGTTGTTCTTTGGAGCATACATTGGATATGGAATAAATGTAATATCGAGTAATACAATGATTCTTTTACTGAATGGCTATTGAAGAGACTCGTTTGTGCTAAGTGTTTGCCATGGACCGCGAAAAAGGACACACAAAAGGGAATGATGAGAATATGTAATAAGTCACTGAAGTGAAGTTGGGGAATGTATTATCTTCGTGTATAATTTCCAATCGCCGTGTAGAAGGGATGTTCTGTTCTGGGATAAATGAAGAAACGCACCTAATATACGAAAGCTTCCCAGCAAAGGACAAACCATTGAGATGGGACGTATTTCGAAATTTCCTATCCAACCAACCGTTGTTCGAGATCCAGAGACAGCAACAAATCCTGAAACAGATCAACAGCCGACTGGAGCTTAGACTAAAATTTCATCATCTGTTCCAATGCGGTCTGAAACTACAGATATAAGATTTAATATTACATTCCGATTTTATGCTACTAGATTGAAATTGTTGGCCCAGCACTTCCCGCATGAGTAATTCTAAAAAGTTAACAATCTCCATTACAAGCGCATATGCCGTTGTAAAGGACTGTAGGGTAGCGAGAATTATTCACATAAATTGGTTTGTGAATTACGGTGACAGTATGCAAGAGGTCAACATAAAATTCCGCACCAGTTTCTTTGTGTATGAGAGGAATCACGTTTTGCCTGCATCTTTGCACATTCCACAGGTCAATGCAATAATTTAATGATTCGGAATATGTGATGTCATGCATCAACAACAACACTGAAAAGGTGAAACGTGCCTTCAAAATTTTAAAGTGTGTGGGAGCTTCAGAACGAGTGATTTAGTGTGTTATTGATTATTACTGCAATACATCGTAAATAGAGTTAGATCTATGAGTTCAGAGAAACTTGTGAGGCATAAATCATGTTGTGTGAGGTGGAGTATGGGAAATGGAATGTCGTGGCTAATGGGAGTGAGACGGATTTACTGGCAGCACATTATTTGCAGTGACTGACTGGTTTGCAGATAGGAGTGAAATGTCATGACTGAAGGGAGTTCAGTGTCCTGGCTGATGTTAATTTGTGTTAGTCATTGAAATGATGGCATTCAGTGACTGAGAGGAGTGGGAGTCGTGGCACAGGGGAAAAGGACGAAGTTCATTTCGGAAGTGGGCTGCAGCACCTGCACGCAATGCTTGCAGTTTCACAACAGCGTGTGAGGTGGTGCATCCGGGAAGTGGGTGATCGTAATGCCAGTGGTAGAAGTATTGAATTCGGGAACCAGGATGAAGTGTGAGAAATGAATATAATTATTGGCGTAAAATATCTTGAATGAAGAGAGTGGGATGTTTTGCCAAGGGTTCACGGGACGAAGTTACTGAAAATGTGGGTATCAGTGACTGAATGTAATGCGTTTCAGTGACTTATGGGAATGGGATGAAATGACTGACAGTATGTATTTCTTATGATAAGCCGCCAAGAGCGTGCAATATGTCGATAGTGTGTGTGACAAGGTGCTAAGCGTTTGGATAATTTCGTAGGTCATGGTAAGGTAAGTGTACTGTGGTAAGTAGGTCAATGTGTTGGTGACGGGCTGTGTTCTAAGGCATTGGAATGTTGTATTCTGTTGTTGGTAAAGTATCCGACATTTCGTGGTGTGTGTATTCTTGTGGTAGTGACATTGTGCATGTGACATGATACGGGTTATGGTTTACTTTATTGGTGTTGTTTTGTGAGATATTCCGTGAGTTATCGTGTTGGCTATCGGATGTATGATGCTATTCCGGCATGGTGCAAATCCCTCTGCTATTCTAAATAAGCTGCACAAAAAATGTTCATCTCGTGCTGTAATCTATTAAATTCCATGAAGCAGAAACTGTCCCAGAGGTCACTACTAAAAATAATGATAAAACAATTTTATTCAGTAAGTCCAACAGAGAATATTCAAACCAACAGTTATTTCCAACTGCTTTCAATTAAAACTATCTTTAACCTCCCACTCTACAATACGAGTCCAATCAGAAGAAAAAAATAAGATTCACAAAGTAAAATCACGTTTCAAAACTAGCCAGCTGTGTCGATTCTATTTCATGGTTTTTCTTCTGTAGATATGTCTCAATGTCAGCTTCGATATTAGATTAGATTACTTACAGTGTGGAACAGGCCCTGTTGCCCAATAAGTCCACACCGACCCACCGAGCGCAACCGGCCCAGACCCAATCCCCTCCATTTACCCCTTCAACTATTCTGCCTCACAAACTTCATATAGATATGTACCTTTCAGAGAGCTCTTCAGATCGCAGTCGATTTGTTGGTGACCTTCGCAGTTCTCCAACTGACTGGTCAAAATGTCCGGTTTTATCTCGCGAAATTTCGAATCATTTCATTCGCTTGATGTCATCCCAAACTTTAAAATTCAAAATCGATTGGAAATTGTTTTATGGGGCATAATTAAAATGGATTGGCCGAATATGAATTGTTTTTGTTCCATACCAACACGACAATAGATGTTTGCTTCAACCAAGTGTGACATTTTAAATACTTTCCACACGCTATGTGTTTCTGTAAGCCCGTGCCCAGTTTCACACTGTCTTCAATATTCAGCACACTCTTACACCTCCAAAAATCCAGCCCCTGTGGAAAAAAATGAAATATCATAATGAAAAGATGGCTTCATGTTCTTCCACTATTCAGCAACCACATTATCATGACCTGCATATGACTTTAATCGAAGTTCATAATAGTTTTTTCATGCGTGTGTGTATATATATAAAATATATATATGTATATAATAACATTGAATGGATAACAATCTTTTATATGGTTTGTCAGTTAAATCCACGACAACGTATCTGCAGTTATATTATTCCGATCTACAATTGTACGATTCATAAAGGAGAAGTCTGCAACATTTAACTCCAACAAATAATTTCATATTCTTGACTTTCAAGCTTTTCAAGATTGTAAGAGGATTGTCATCCGTGTACTCAACTGTCTCGGTGTCATTGTCCATAACATACACATTCAATGTTGTTCAACAAGTACCAAAACTCAATAGTTAGTTTTGATCCTGCAGTCTTTCCTCGACTAGATGTTAAGTCTCTTCGAAAAATAACCGACTGGCAGTACAATTCTATCCTCGTTTCCTGCATAATACAGCTCCAACTCCTATGCCACTAGCATCAATCACAACTTTGAAGTTTGCTGTAGCTAAAATTGGAGCGTTGGTTATGGATGGCTTCAAATGGTCAAATAACACCTGGAATTGTTCCGACACTTTGTGTTCTTCCTCAGGAAAGCACTTAACGGTGCCACTACACTGCTGAAGTTTGGAACAAACTTCCGATATAATTCACTTCGCACCTAAAATTAAAGCATCTCTTTATTTGAGATTGGTCTTTGAAATTCATTGATGGCTTTCGAATTTGCATTCCATGCGGTCAACCTTCCATGACCTATGTTATGTCGCAAGCAAGTCATCTCTGCTTACGCGAATTCAGTTTTCTTTCAGTTTATCAGTTTTGCGTCTCGTACTCGATCAAATAGCTCTGCTAATTTTGCCATGTGCAGGACATACGAAAGATCACTACATCGTCCAGATAGTCTGAACAGTTGTTTTTTTTTTCCTTCTCCAAGGACACCCGGGCTATCTGAACAGTTTGTTAACGCAGTCACAACTCTGTTCATTGGCCTTTGAAATGTGGTGGGTGTGATCCTCATTCCAAAGGGCATCACTTTGAATTGATATCGACCACTTGCGCTTAAGAACTCAGAAACTTCTTTTGTCATCTCTGATAAATGTACCTGCCAATAACCAGGCAGCAATTCCAACTTCTTACTTTGACGGGCATTTCCTACTTTCTCGATGCAGTCCTCCGATCTCGGTATATGTTATCAGTCCGATTTTGTTCCAGCGTTGGCCTTCTGACAATCCGCACAACATCACTGAGTCACATCAAGTTTGGGAGCTAGGACGATCAGCGAACACTAAAAGCTCTGCCTCGATTCGAAGATATTGTCATTGAACATGGCAACCACTACCTTCTGGAAGAGCCTGGCATTGAAAACATTGAACCAATTGGGGTGTTGCTTTATCGGAACAAAATTCCCAATGTCTACACATGCCCAATGGCATTAGTCCTCCACAACGTATTCCAACATATGTCGTCATACTGCAGTAACAAAACTTTCAACTGCATTCTTCCCTCCTGAGACAGTTAGTTTGGTTGATGCCCGAAACGTCGATTATCCTGTTCCTTGGATGCTGCCTGAACTGCTGCGCTTTTCCAGCAACACATTTTCAGCTCTGATACTCCAGCATCTGCAGTCCTCACTTTCTCCTCGAAGTTTATTAAGTTACCCTAGGCCTCAAGGACTTCGTCATTGTCAAATATACTTTGAGGTACATCAAACTCCACAATATCAGCTTCTGAGTACTCACTCTGCAGGGCAGTAACTAACAGTTGGTTCTCCAGTTCTTTCAGACAGTAACCATCAGGTATATACTCTGCCTCCTTTTGGGTGCATGCATCAACATACATGTCTTTAATTGTCTCGTCAGTCTTTTGCAAGTCCATTAGCCTTTCAGAACAAACATTTCTGGCTGAACTTCTGCCGGTTGAGGACCTTCCTATTCCATTCAGTCCTGCAGTATGCCTCTAACTGAACAACAGTTCCTTTAACTTTCTCTTGAGTTGTTGATTCATGCTGTAACTTAGGGTAGTGAAACCTCTTTCTACTGAGTCTGGAAAAATACTCGTATTTTTTTCTTTAATCTCTTCTGTTTCTTGGTGTTCCTTGGGCATCTCCAAAAAAGCGTGTTAATATCACATTGGACCCTTCTAAGCTATTCTCAAGAACAAATGGATTCCTGGACCTGACACTTTATTCATCACTCAAATGAGTCGTCCCCAGTCATCATTTGGTATCCCCCCGGTCTTTCACTGGGATTTGCTAAATTTCTGTCCATCTATCCCACGAATTAGCAATCTCTCGGATAACAGGTCAGAAAGATTGAACCATCGCTCATTTCTTACTGTTAGAGACTGGATAGATCCCGCGTCTCTCAACAGTATAACCTCTGGACCATTCTCGACCTGTTCTTTCGAGAAAACATTGTCCACAAACGCGAATTCTTTATTGAGATCATTTTCTATTTCCATACTCAGCCCTTGTCTAAGCTGTACACTCTTCTGCAGTTCCTTGAATTGTCTTGAGTTTTCCTTTCTGATTTTCTCTGTGTCACTGGCTGATCTTCTTTTATGACAGCTGTTCCTACAGAGCATTTCTGTAATGACCAGCACTGTGACTTTCCATATCCCATGTTATCACAGTGGAAATGTCTGAGGCCTTTTACCTACTTTCCAAGCTCTTAGGCTTCTTCTTTGAACTGTGTTATACACTTACGAGTGTTCTCAACTATTAGTTTCATAGTGTCAGATCTCACCTGCAAGTAATTTCTTTCCCTCACGGGATGACCTATTTTTCCTGATGAATTACTCCTCATGAATTCTTGTCAACACTGGAAGGGACTATTTCAAAATCCTACAGCAGAATTATCTCTCTCCGAGCTTCATTGCTCTTATCTAGTTATAAGGCCTGCCCCCATCTCTCAAAGTAACTATGTTCAGTTATTTCGATGTTAACGTAAGTCCGACTTGGTTCCTTCTTTCTGTTTCTGAACCACAATCTAAACGCTTATGATGCCAGTTCATAAGAACTTAAGTTAACATGTTTGACCACCTCATAACTTCTGGGTACCACGCCTGAAAGCGCTGCAAATGCCTCACTGTACCTGCCCACCAGTTTAGTCTGAACTAACATT
Source organism: Chiloscyllium punctatum (assembly GCF_047496795.1). Lineage (NCBI taxonomy): Eukaryota > Metazoa > Chordata > Chondrichthyes > Orectolobiformes > Hemiscylliidae > Chiloscyllium > Chiloscyllium punctatum. Next base: position 20,420,661 of record NC_092757.1, on the reverse strand, counting down.
ACGCACAATATATCGGATCCCTACATCTACGTCGACAATTTTCAAATGCAAGGAAGAACGGTTGAAACTCTTTCACATCACAATATAGTAAACTTCGACATTTAGAGATATCTGCTATTTTAAATTCCATCCAGCCAACTTGACTTTTCAGACTAACTGAAATCATTTCAAGTGCAAAATTCTCTCTTATTTCTCTCCCCCTTTCTTTTCTCCTTCTTTCTTTGCTCAGATAAGAACTCTCCCTCTCTCTCATTTTCCTGAATGTCTTCACTCTCTATCACTTTCCATTTGTTTCTATTTTAAATGCATTTTTGTCAACTGCAATTTCAGTCTTTCGAACGCTGCTGCACATGTCTGTTTCTCTGACACACCGAAGTGTTTTAATTACATGTTCAGCTTAAAATTTGTCATCGGTTAAACCCAATTCTATATTGTTTCCTAATTCTAAAGGTAACGTCTTTTTCACCTTTCCTTCTAAACTTTCCTGAGAAATTTGAGAGTAATCTTCAGACCCCACAACGTCTTTAGCAACCTTCATAGTCATTTCTCTCACTTTTAATTTAACGAACCACATTTAACCGAAATTAAACAAATTGTCTCATCTATGTTATCTTCAAAAAAAAGCGAAGACACTACCTGCAAGTGTTTAATCCATCTGGGCTTTGTTTTCAACCGCAATTCTATTCAAATCTGTCCAAATCTCAGACTGGATCTGACTGGTTGGTTCAAATCAAGGAGCTGAGCCTCTAAGCTGTTTCATCACATTGCATAACGTTCTGCTAATTTAAACCAGACTCAGTAAAGCTCACCTCGCCTCGTAATCCTTGAACGTATGATTGGCAAATAACTATAATATGCTACTGTGTAAAAAAGAGAAGGTTAACAAGTTACTCTTCAACGACAACTGAAATGAAATAAAAATCGAAACTATCTATCCTTGTAAACCTGATTAGTCTGACCAATTTCTCTAGATCCCACCCACAGGACTAGACTGATCACATAAAAGAAAATCTCTGATTAAGTTGAACTAACCAAGCAAATTTCCAATACCATTCCACTTTCGATTTTCCTGCATATTTCAGTCTTCTTTTCTTCAGTTAACTGCGACACAGATTACATATGAAAATATACTGTTCAGAGACCGATTCTGCGGGCACAATACGTTGGTGTTCTCATTCTACCTGTTCAAAACGTCCGATTTTATACAACTGAATGCTTGACAAATTCTCAATGGAATGTTTTCATCAAAGCATTAAAATTCAAATTCGATTGGATTCTAATACCTTGGAGCATCATTTAAACTCTTTGGCCAAATTGGAATTTGTGATGACCCATGGCAACTCAAAACAAGGTATTTGTTTCACAGCTAAATGTTACGTTTGTAAATTTGTCAGCACATTGTGTGCTTGCAGTCAGTCCTTGCCAGCTTCCACTCTCCCTTAAAGGGACACGACATACTTAAAACTTCAGAACAACCTTGAGCAAAAAACAAAATCAACGAAATCCAGCTGTGTATCTCACGTTACATTTCACCAAAAGTAACACTGTTTTCGTCATCATTCCGTAACAGGAAGTGAAATGGAGAAAACGTATGTTAAGGGGAGAAAACGTAGGCGCTGGAATGAAAGTTCAAATTTTATAAATTACTCTCGGTGCTCTGGTTTCCTCACATAGTCCAAAGATGTGCCGGAAACGCGAATTTACCATGCTAGATTGCCCATAGTGTTAAGTGCATTTGTAAGAGGGAAATGGGTCTGGGTGCAGTATTCTTCCGAGGGTCAGTGTGGACTGATGGCGTCGAAGGCCCTATTTCCACATTGTACCGAATCTAATCTAAAAATAGGTAGGATAAGATTGGGACGCCTGGTAAGTGTAACCCTATTAGACTGAAGGATCTATTTCACTATAGTATGAGTGCATTCTTTTACATCTGCTGAAAATACGTAAAAGTGACAATGTTGATTTTCTAGAATACAATTTGAAAACTAATGTCAAATCTGTCATTTAAAGTTATTCACTCAGTAATCTCAGCATAATTCGAACGGTCTGTTTTGAAATTGTTTCAATTTTTGGAATATTGCATGCGATTTTGATCTCTGTCCAATTGGATGTATGTTGGCAAACTTTAAAAGTTTCAGAAAAATTTAAAATGATGTTACCACGGTTTGAGGGATTGAACTACAGGTAAATTTTGAATCTGCTGGGCGTGTTTTCCTTCGAGTGTTGGACACTGTGGGGTGAACAGGTAGAGGTTTGTGTAATGATGAGGGGTATGCGTAGGGTGAATAGACAAAGTGGGAGCCTAGAACTAAAGTGCATAGGTTTATAGCGAGAGTGTGAAGTCTTAAAAGGGAAACAGGGGAAATGTTTCCATGCAGAGGGAATTGTAAGTGTGAAATGAACTGCCGGATGAAGTTGTAGAGGCTGATATGATTACAATGTTTAAAATGCATAGGGTGAATATATGAATAGGAAGGGTTTTGCGGGACATGGGCCAAATTCTGGCAAAGGGAGCCAGAGTAATTTAGATAGCTGTTCGACATGGCCAACTGGTATCGAATGGTCTGTTTCCATGTTGCATCATCTCCCAGTAAAAATGCTTATCATCATAATGTTAATTAATAAATAATTGAAACAAGTTTGGGTGGCACGGTGGGACAGTAGTAAGCACTGCTGCCTCACAGCGCCAGACACCCAGTTTCAATTCCCGCCTCAGGCAACTGACTGTGTGGAGTTTGCACATTCTCCCCGTGTCTGCGTGGGTTTCCTCCGGGTGCTATGGATTCCTCCCACAGTCCAAAGATGAGCAGGTCAGGTGAATTGGCCATGCTAAATTGTCCATAGTATTAGCTAAGTGGAAAATGTAGGGGTATGAGTCGTTTGCGGGTTGGTGTGAACTTGTTGGGCCGAAGGGCCTGTTTCCACACTGGAAAGTAATCTAATCTAATCTAAACGTTTAGACTCCCTAACCCAGAAATTAATTCTGACTAAGGGAAAACAAAGCCATATCGAGAACGCAAAACGAAACATCCTTCTCCAAATTTTAGAAGGCGTGCATTGCAATACAAACAAAACAAAATGAAAATACAATGTCGTGATTACGAGGACAGATAGAAAGATAATAAAAAATAATAAAACAAAACAACATCGTTCTGTAACCACGTACAATCAAAATGATAATAAAAGCCCTGCCACAAATAAGCAGCAACTGAAATATATTTTCTTCTATCGAATGCATTGTATGCACTGTTTTCAAAACTGGATTGCTGCATATTGGAAGGAACAATGCAAATTTCGTTCAAACGTATGAAACATTTTAATTGTGGTGGAAGATTAATTCTTAATTTCCAAGAAAGAGCTTTTAAGTTCTGCACTTTGTTAATAGACAGAGGTTGAAGACCTCATTTGAATGATCTGCGCAGTGAGCCGTCGGGAAGAGTAAAGTATTTTAAAGTTAATCTACCTTGCTGCCATTTCCCCATAATCTTTCAATCCCCCATAAAAGGGAGTTATCTCAGCCTTGAACCCACTTAAGGACCCAACATCCACTGATGTCTGTGGTGAAATAATTCACAAATTCGAGACCCTCTAAGCGTTACGACAAGGGTAATCCATTTTGCTAACTTAAACCAGCCTCACAGAAAACATTCGCAGAGTGCTCTAATCTGTTAAACTGCAAGAGACAAAGAACTATCTCAAGGTCACTATTTATATAAAAATTAACAACTTTCATGTTTCACACCAACAGAGAATATTAAAACCAACAATAACATTGAACGGTTTTCTCCTAAACCTATATTTCTCCTCCACCTCTACAATAATCGTTTGATAAAAAAAGGGATTAAGACTGACCAGGATTATTACATTTCAAAACCAGTCAGATTTGCCGATTCTCGTTTGTAAATTTTCCACTGTAGATTCTCTTAGATCAGCCTCGACATTCTGCTGCACGAAATCCCCCACAGACAGTAGTTTTATGAGAGCTCTTCAGCTAGAACTCTAGATTTGTTGGTCTTTGGCAGTACACCCGCAAACTGATCAGTATGTTCGATTTTATACCCCAAAACATTACATCGTTTTAATATTATCAAACTACTAAATACGAATTTGATTGAATTTTGGTATGTCGTAGTATAATCTAAACTGATTGGCCAAATTTGTGTATGTTTTTGTTTCATGTCAACCCATCTGCTGTTATTTCTTTTGATCAAGTGTTAAATTGTTGCCTTGCTCGGCACACGCTGCGCTTTGGGTCAGTCCCTGCTAGCTTTTCAACTTTTGTCAAGGTACAGTACATCTCCAGCCCTTCATACTATAAGGGAAGGAATTCCTCCACCAAATTTTCTTAAACTGACATTCTTTCTTTTGAAGTAAAAGTTTCTCATGCTTCACTCTCTAACAAGGTATACAACCTGTCGATGTCACCTTCCCCCTCCATTCCCGAAAGAAACATGAATATTAAAATATGCAGAATTTCATTCTTCGAATCTTTGATGATTCCAGGCACTATCGGCTCAACACCTCCTCATGGAAAATGCTTCTTATAATTGGTATCTGCCCACTGAACCATCTCTGGGTGAAACTCATTGCCAAGGACAGATTTCCAGTCGTACTGGGGAGGGAATGATAGCCGTTGCAAACAAGGCTGCCAACTGAAGAACATCAGCGTGGGGGATCATAATCAGAGGCAATCATAATCTAATTAATATTTAATATTAAGATGGGAAAGCATAAATATCTGACAACAGTTATGAAATCAGACTGGTAAAGTGCAGAACTTCTGTGTTTAAAGATGAACTGGGGAAGGTTGTTTGGCAAAGTGCTTTAGTGGATAAAATAGTCAATGAATAATAGGAAATTTTGAAAAGAAACTACAGCATTCAAAATAGCTACATATCTATGGGAAATCTAAACACAGGATATTCCAGGTAAAGTACCCTGATGTACTTTTATGCTTAGAAATGATACATTCAAATCAGGTAGTTGTTTAAATTGTTAGTTGTTTGTTGGACAAGAACAATGGACGGAAATTAAGTGAATAAAACGCTTAAGATTAATAAAAAAAATGTCAATTCTGTCTCAGTGGTGACCTCCATGACCGCAACTGGCTTGGGAACAAACAATTGAGCAAAAGCATAGACAGACAGCTGGAACAGTTTATCCCCGAACTCGTGCTTGGGAGAGTCATCAGCGATGCCAATGCAGTATGTCAGGATAGTAATGGTTTTCGGCAACTTTTCCAAGCCAGGGAGAAGTTTTCGTCTCAGACTCAGGTTCAGGAGGCTGAGACAGAACTATAAATTGTCAGCCTTGACACAACAGACTCCAATGCAAGAACGGAAGTGAGGCTCCGTGTTAAATATGTCTGACATCATTTAATCTAGCAGACGAAAGCTGATTCTCCAAAAACATGCAGGTTGGGTGGAACGACAATGCTAAATTATCCATTGTGTTTATGAATATGCAGGCTGTGCAGATCACATTACAGGGATGGAATGGGAACGCTGGATCTAATTTGAATGCGCTTCGAAAAGTAAATGCAGAACAAATGAGCTGAATAACCGTTTCCACGGAGCAGATATTCGAGCATGCTATCATTTACTCACCAGTTTGGTTGTAATTGAAATTGCTTAACTAAAAAATTGGCTTTGAATAAAACCTCACGTATCTTCTTTAACTCATTTTGATGAAAATGTATGTTATCTCTTACGCACTTTAAGCCTAACAATGTACCCGACTGACTAAGGAAATATTGGAGAAAATAAGGAAGGAAAAGAGGCATATGATGCATACTGAACGCATGCTAGCAATACCAATGAGCCAGAGTATTTCAAAAATGGTAGAATACCTGGAGCATCACTGTTACCCTCTTAATCAAGGGGACAATATGAGCAATTCTCCAGTCGCCTGGTTCTCATCCATGTTCGAGGCTGCTGCAAAGATATCTGTTAAAGCACAGCTATTTCCTGCCTTGCTACCCTCACTGAACTGTGGTCGATCACATCCGTACCTGGGGGATAGTATACGAATCAGAATACCCAAAACCTCCTCCCTCCTTATACCTAGTTGACCCAGAACACTCAGAATCGATCACTAATCTCAAATTCCATCATGTCCCACCTTCTCAGTGAATACTGATGCAAAGTTCTCGTTAAGTAACTCACCCATTTTCTCTGACTCCGTGCATAACTGTCCTCCAATGGCCTTGAGTGGGTTAATCCTTTTTCTAGTTACCCTCTTGCTCGTTGTGCATGAGCAAAAAGGCTTCGGGATTATCTTTAACCCAGTTTCCTGAAGATATCTTATGACTCATTATAAACCTCTTAATTCCTAATTTCGCAATGGTCCTACATTCCCATAACATAAGAACATAAGACATAGGAGTGGAAGTAAGGCCATTCGGCCTATCGAGTCCACTCGCCTTTCAATCATGGCTGATGGGCATTTCCACTCCACTTACCCGCATTCTCCCCGTAGCCCTTAATTCCTCAAGACAACAAGAATCTATCAATCTCTGCCGTGAAGACATTTAGCGTCCCGGCCTCCACTGCACTCTGCGGCAATGAATTCCACAGGCCCACCACTCTCTGGCTGAAGAAATGTCTCCGCATTTCTGTTCTGAATTTACCCCCTCTAATTCTAAGGCTGTGTCCACGGGTCCTAGTCTCCTCACCTAACGGAAACAATATCCTAGCGTCCACACTTTCAAAGCCATGTATTATCTTGTACGTCTCTATTTAGTCTCCCCTTAATGTTCTAAAATCCAATGAATACAATCCCAGGATCCTCAGTCGTTCCTCATATGTTAGACCTACCATTCCAGGGATCATCCGTGTGAATCTCCGCTGGACATGTTCCAGTGCCAGTATGTCCTTCCTGAGGTGTGGGGTTTAAAACTGGACACAGTACTCCAAATGGGGCCTAACCAGAGCATTATAAAGTCTCAGTAGCACAACGGTGCCTTCATATTCCAACCCTCTTGAGATAAGTGACAACATTGCATTCGCTTTATAAATCACGGATTCAACCTGCATGTTTACCTTTAGGAAATCCTCGAATAGCACTCCGAGATCCCTTACTACTTTGGCTTCACGAATTTTCTCACCGTTTCGAAAGTAGTCTGTGCTTTTATTCTTTTTGCTAAAGTGCAAGACCTCGCATTTGTTCACGTTGAATTCCATCAGCCATTTTCTGGACCACTCTCCCAAATGTCTAGATCCTTCTGTAGCCTCCCCACTTCCTCAGTACTACCTGCCTGTCCACCTAACTTCGTATCATCTGCAAACCTCGCTAGAATGCCCCAGTCTCTTCATCCAGATCATTAATATATAATGCAAACAGCTGTGGCCCCAACATTGAACCCTGCAGGACACCGCTCGTCACTGGCTGCCATTCCGAAAAAGAACCTTTTATCCCGACTCTCTGCCTTCTGTCAGACATCCAATCCTCAATCCATCCCAGTAGTTCACCTCGAACACCATGGGCCCTCACCTTGCTCAGCAGCCTCCCGTGTGGCACCTTATCAAAGGCCTTTTGGAAGTCTAGATAGACCACATCCACTGGGTTTCCCTGGTCTAACCTACTTGTCACCTCTTCAAAGCATACCAACAGGTTTGTCAGGCATGACCTCCCCTTACTAAATCCATGTTGACTTGTTCTAATAAAACTCTGCTCTTCTAAGAATTTAGAAACCTGATCCTTTATGATGGATTCTAAAATTTTACCAACAACCGAGGTTAGGCTAATTGGCCTATAATTTTCCACCTTTAGTCTTGATCCTTTCTTGAACAAGGGTGTTACAACAGCGATCTTCCAATCATCCTGGACTTTCCCTGACTTCAGTGACTCTTGAAAGATCTCAACCAATGTCTCCATTATTTCCTCAGCCACCTCTGTAAGAATTCCAGGATGTATCCCATCGGGGCCAGGAGATTTATCAATTTTAAGACTTTTTGACTTTTCTAGCACTATCTCTTTTGTAATGGCAACCATACTCAACTCAGCCCCCTGACTCCCTTTAATTGTTGGGATATTAGTCATGTCTTCCACTGTGAACACTGACGTAAAGTACTTATTGTTTTCTCCTGCTATTTCCTTATCTCCCATCACTAGGCTTCCAGCATCAGTTTGAAGTGGCCCAATGTCTACTTTTGCCTGTCGTTTGATTCTTATGTATTGAAAGAAACTTTTACTATAATTTATAATATTACTGGGTAGCCTACCTTCATACTTGATTCTCTCCTTTCTTATTACTCTCTTAGTTATCCTCTGTTTGTTTTTGTAGCCTTCCCAATCTTCTGATTTTCCACTGCTCTTGGCCACTTCATAGGATCTCTCTTTTTCTTTAACACATTTCCTGACTTCTTTTGTCAGCCATGGCTGTCTAATCCCTCCCTGGATAATTTTTCTTTTCTTGTGGATGAACCTCTGTACAGTGTCCTCAATTATACACACAAACCCCTGCCATTTTTGCTCTACTGTCTTCCCCACTAGTCTCTGCTTCCAGTCTATTTTTGTCAGTTCCTCTCTCATGCCCTCATAATTACCTTTATTTTACTGTAACACCATTACATCCGATTTTGCCTTCTCTTTTTCAAACTACAGCGTGAACTCTACCATATTATAATCGCTGCTTCCTAAGGGTTCCCTTCCTTAAAGAACTTTTATAACGTCTTGTTCATTGCAAAGCTTTAGGTCCAGAATAGCCTGCTCCCTTGTGGGCTCCATGACAAGCTGTTCATGACATCCTGTAAGCATTCCATGAATTCCCTTTCTTTGAATCCACCAGCAACATTATTTAACCAGTCCGCCTGCATATTGAAGTCTCCCATGATCACTGTGACCTTGCCATTCTGACATGCCTTCTCTATTTCCCGGTACATGTTGCGTCCCTGGTCCTGACCACTGTTAGGAAGTCTGTACACAACTCCAATTACGTTTTTTTTGCCTTTGTGGTTCCTCAGTTCCACCCACACAGACTCCATATCATCTGATGCTATGTCATTCAGTGCTATAGATTTAATTTTGTTCTTAAATAACAAGGCAACCCCACCCCGCTGCTGACCTCCCTGTCTTTTCGGTAAGTTGAAAATCCTTGGAGGTTTAACTGCCATTCCTGATCGCCCTGTAACAAAGTCTCTGTGATGCCGACCACATCATAATCATTCACTTTGATCTGTGCCATTAGTTCATCTGCTTTGTTATGAATGCTACGAGCATTCAGGCAAAGTGCCTTAATGCTAACTTTCTTATCATTAGAGATATTGTAAGTCATATGATGTCCTAAGTTCGCGATATTCTTTCAAAGCTTTGGTTGTCATCAGTCGTCCCGACAGTATGTACGCTTCCGTTTCCACTTAGTTAGCCTCACAATTTCTCCTGTCATCCAAGAGTCCTCAACCTTGTCATTTCGACCTCTCATTTTACAGGAATATGCTTCTTTGAAACTCTAAACAACCTCTGTTTTAAAGCCTCCCACATATTGAATTTGGATTTACTTTCAAACAGTTGCTTCCAATCTCCATTCCCCTACTCCTGCCGAATTTTGGTATATTTGACATCACCCCAATTTAGCACTCTGAATTGAAGACCACTCTTGTATTTGCCCATGAGTATTCTAAAACGTACCAACTTGTGGTCACTATTCGCAAAGTATTCCCCGACTGAAACATCAACCACCTGGCCGAGCTCATTTTCTAACACTAGAAACGGTATGGCACTTTCCCGAGTTGGACTACATCCATACAGCTCCAGAAAACCCTTTGGAGGCTCCTAGCAAATTCTGCTCGGTCTAGACCTCTGACATCATCTTGTTGCTCCGATAACTTTCCATGATTTGTTTAGATATTTGCACCTCGATCTCACGTTCGTTCTGCCCATATTGCCTCTCGTGCTCCATCGTGTCTTCCTTCAACACAGCTGTGATATTTTCTTTGAAAAGTAATGCAACTCTCCACCCCTTTCATATCCAACTATATCCCGCCTGAAACATCGATATCTTGGGTGTTTAGCTGCAAATCATGACCTTCTGTAAATCAAGTCTCAGTAATGGCATTAATACCATGAATTCAGGCATTACTCACTGCCCTAAGTTCATCTGCGTTACCAAATATACTACACACATTAAAATAAATTTTCATCAGACCAGCAGTCCCTTTGCATTCATCCTCTGCTCCCAGCCTGCTCTTCCCCTTAGCCGTGCTGAATTCATTGTCTAGTTACTTACAGAATTTAGTTACTACTTCCTTACTGTCCTTTAACCTCAGTTTAAACCGTCCACAACAGAATTAGAAATAGCGCCCCTGAGGACGTTGGTTCCAGTCCAGCCCAGGTGTGGACTGACAAATTTGTAATAGCCCCACCTTCCCTAGAACGGGTGCCAATGGCCTAAAAAATCTGAACGCCCTCCTTCATGCACCATCTCTCAAGCCATACGTTCATCCTACTTAATCTATCTTCTGTGCTCTGACTAGTGCGTGACACTGGTTGCAATTCTGAGATCACTACCTCTGAGGTCCTACTTTTTAACATGGCTCTGAACTCCTTCAATTCTCCTTGCAGGACGTCAGCCATTTTCTGATAACCTATATCCTTTGCGCCTATATGTACCACGAAAACTGACTGTTCACACTCCCCCTTGAGAAATTGCTGCAGCCAATCTGAGACATCCCGAACTCATCCAACTGGGAGGCATAATATCATTCGGGACTCTCGTTTTTGACCACTTTACCTGGTAAGCCATCTCCTCCAACAGTATTTGAAACAGTATGATGGAGATGACTGGAGTGGACAGCTGCGCTTCCTTCCTGCTCTTTCTCTGCTTTTTGGTCACCCATTCTGTTTCTCCCTCAGCAATCATAATCTGCAGTGTGACCAATTCACAAACTTGCGGACCCGTTCACTATTGTGCATGCTCCAAAGTGAGTACATATGCAGCTCCAGAACTGTCGTGCCGTGTAACAAGAGAGGCATCTCGACACAGTTCCAGCACTTAAAGAAGCCATGGACATCAGCTGTGTCCCTGTGCTCCCACATTGTGAAATTGGAGCACAACACACGTGTGAAATCTATTGCCATTTTAAACTTAAATTTAACTTTAGTCTAAGCTTATGTGTATGACAAAGCAAAGTTTCCACCAAATCACTCGATAAAATAATTTAAAAAAGAATGTCTTTACTGATCAGCTCAAAACCATTTTTTTGTGAGGGGAGGAGCGCGGGTGGGAGACACGACACGTGCCATAACTTGGGTCCAGCCGCTACCAAATAAAATAATTTCATTCACCTACCCGAGAGCCCTCTGATGCTCGCTCTCACATCTAGACAAACGGAGGCCCCGAAGTCAAACGTCTGTTTTTTAAATGGTTTCACTCAACTTCCAAACAGCCCTCTCGTTCCCGCCCTCACCGCTCCACAACTGCAGGCTCCAATGCCCGAGGTAAGTTTTTAAATGGTGTCACTCACATTCCCAGCATCCCTCATGACTTTACGATCAACTCTCGAGAAATGGAGGCTCAGATAACCGCGGTAATATGTTATACGGTTTCATTCACCTTCTTAACAGTCCAGCAGTCCTCGCTCTAACCTCTTGACAAATGCAGTCTCGACGCCCGAGGTAAGCTTTTTAAACGGTATCACTCACTTTCACAGCAGCCCTTTGATTGTTGCTGTCACCTGTCGACAATATCATTCAAACCATTAATTTTGGAATGAGGAGAAGTTTGGACATGCAGAGAATGGCGGACCTCAGGAAATTACGATAACAAGTGGTTGAGACCAAATTAAGATGTATTTGCATGAAGGCGGTCAAATTTTATCTCTGGGCAAAAGTTCTCTTTGATAACACGAAGGTGGTATTACGGCATTGAGTTCAATGATCTGTCAGAATCATAATAAAAGGCGGAGCAGGTGAGATCAGTTGAGTGGCTAACTCCTCCTCCTATCTTCTAAGTTTGTTTCTTTCACTAATGATTGCCTCCGTGAAGGACAGAAACATGTCAAACAGCAGGACAATATGGGCAAAATCGTGTCTTTAACTGAGTCATAAAGAGGAAGGGCTGGTTTTGGACTAGGGCAGATAAAGTTGAAAATTGCACGTACCAGGTTTCTGCCCAACAGGTTTATTTGGATTTTCAAGCTTTCAGAATATATCGTAAAAGAGCACACCTATATTGATGTGAAGTCTCTAATCATTTGGAACGGGAATTCTGTTTTCGATGGTTAAATATATAAATTCAAACATTTCTTTCAAGATGCAGTCCCAATATAAGTTAGAGTTATTTTTAAAATCGCCATCTCAGCTCAGATAATATATTAAAATTGTAGCATTTAGAGTCTGTCTGTGTGCCAACCATGATCAGACCGGTTCTACTTCCAAAGTAGTAATTTATCAAATTTGACATTGACTGACTGCCGACAGATTGTGCTTGTTTGAACAGAATGTATGCTTCTCGAAATGCAAACCTGCAAGTGCAATTTTACCTTATAGACTCATATATGCGTGTGATTGAGTGTGAGTAATATAGAGACATTGAGTGTACATGCGTGTGTGCGTGAGTATGTGCACGAGTGCGACGGTGTACTGCTTCCCACCACTTGGGAAGGGAGTGATTGAATATGAACTCCAACGCATCACATCTACGTCCCACACCTCCGCACTCAAATCCCAAAACTCAAATGACATACAATTGTACCGAAAATCAGGTTATTCAGATTTCCTTTCAACAATTGTCCACAATTAGGCTCATCGGTCTGTATTACCCTCGATTCTTCTTAGGTTTAATACCACACACGGACAGAACATTTTCTGGTACACATTTTGCTGTGAAGAGTGACCTGGGTGTTCTTGTGCATGAGGCATAGAAAGTTGGTCTGCAGGTGCAATAGGAGAAAGTGAGAACTGCAGATGCTGGAGATCAGAGTCGAAAACGTAGTACTATGAAAGCACAGCACGTCAGGCAGCATGTTTGGAGAAGGAGAATCGGCGTTTCAGACATATGCTCTTCATCACGTAATTTCTGATGAAGGGCTTATGCTCAAAGCGTCGATTCCCCTGCTCCTCGGATGCTGCATGACTTGCTCTGCATTTCCAGCACCACTGGAATACTGACTCTAATCGCTGGTATTATGTTCATTGGTGTTTAGAACAGTGAGGTGGGCTCCTTCACAAACATTTAGAATTGTGTAGCCATTGGATAGTATGGAAACAGAGAATATGCTTTTAATGGTCCATATAAATGGACATGATGGCACAGCCTCAAAATAAGGGAACTAGATATTGGACCGTATTGAGAAGGAAATTCGCCACCCAGAGGATTGTGAATCTGTGGAACTGCATGCACAATGATATAGTTGAGGATTCCTCATCGAAAGTTCTTATTTTAAAAGATAGGATAGTTTTTTTAACGTCAATCAATTAAGAGTTATGGTGAGAGGGTAGTAACTGATGCTGAGGCCCGATAAGGTCAGCCATGATCTTGTTGAATGGCATAATGGGCTCGAAGGGTCAGATGGTCGACGCCGACTCCTGTTTCTTATGTTAAAATATTCATATGTTCTGAATTATTTCCTCTCGGTTCAACCCATTAACACTCCAGCAGTCCAGTCTATGTTTGCTAATTAAAATCCGCTAAACTAACAAACGACACTTTTTACAGATAACTGACAAGTATTTGAAGAAACGTTGCAGCTCTGCTGAATCTTTTTCAGTAAATAACCACGATAGTAAACATATAAACACTCACAAAACAACGTGCAATCAATCAAGTAACACCTCACTTTGGTATCAAAGTTGTTAATAGCAATAAAACCAAATATTTGGAAATCATCAGTGGCTGAAGACACCCGTGTGGCCTTCATGGACTGCGAGTAAGAGACAGCATGCATCCTCGAATATCATGGATTCCCTACACTGTGGAAACAGGACATTTGGGGCGCAACGTCGTCACCGACTCTCTGAAGAGTAACCCATCCAGATCCATTCTACTCTACTGTTACTCTACATTTACCCCTGACTAATACACCTAATCTACACACCCATGAACAATATGGGCAATTTTGAAATGCAATTCAACTAAACCGCCCACATTTGTTTCCTGGGAGGAGCAACCAAAGGAACTCTACGCAGAAACGTGGAGAATATGCCATCTCCACACCGTCAGTTGGCCGAGGCTAGAATGGAAGCCCTTGTCACTGGCGCTGTGAGGCAGCAGTTTGGGAAGAGGGTGGGACAGCCAATATTCTGTCTTTATTCATCACAAGAGTATTTGAGCACAGGATCAAAGACGTCTTGATGTTTCATTGGCAGAAAACAATATTGAGACTGTGCCTTGAGTATTATGCACAGTTATGCTAACCTTGGCAGGAAAGTATATGCTTCCACTGAGGTTAACAGCATTGTTTCCTACGGTTATCTGGAAAATCAGAGAATATTCATCCCGTGTGGGATCGGGTGAACTGCACAGGCTGAAACATCCCATGCATCCATCTTCTTTTATGTACTGACAGAAACTTCTTTTCATCATGTCTGGCTGTGGCGACTTAGGACATACCTTTCATCTTGTGGACTGCCCTCCGTTTCATGACCTATTCTGTCTATTTCTTGCATGAACTAAACACAGGCGTTGCTTCATTTTCCGGTTCAAGTCTCCACTTAAAATCAGAATGTCCTCTTGTTGTATTATTCTTTTCTCAGCATATTGTTAAGTGAATCCCTTCATTCTTGGAGAGAGATTGATGGAGTGAAATGAGTTAAATAACTCGTTTCATGGAATCGCTCTCATGAATGTCAGTCTCCACGGACCGTAATTGTACAACTGGAATGTGCCCCTCTGGAATTATAAAGCCATTCTTCGATATGTTTGTGACACTGTCAGTGAGAGCAGCACACCCAACGCGAATAGAGATTAGCAACACAAGTACCTAGATCGCAATTTGAGAACAATATATCACAACGATGAAAACGTGAATTGAAATCTAGCTACAGTCAACGGCATAGATCCAGCAATGGACTGTGATGCAGGGACAGTGAATTGGAATATTACAACAATAGCTTGGAATGGGGGAACAACGACTTGGTACGGTGATGCAAAGACATGGAAAGTGAGCAACTTAGACTGGAACAGCAAAACAATAGGGAGGACTTTCTTTGGGATGAAACTCTCGACTGTACAATTTGACCGATTGAATCTAATAAATCGCATTGAAAGGGCTCTTCAGTTCATTCAACTGGGTTATTATCCCATTCTAGCTATTGTTGGTCTCCTTGGTAAGTCTTTCCAATTTGTATCCACACTGGCATTACTGTGCAACCATTGCTGCATCGGATGATTCCGCGGTTTATGATTGCCAAACTCTGAGCAAATATATGACCGTGCTTGTTGTTCAATTGTTGCTTCTGGTCAGCCTGACGAGTCTCTGATTCCCGCTGTCAATAATTTAAATGTCGCTATTTCAGTGCTCTTATTGAATAAATACTGACACATTATTGTAATCGGCATGCATTTAAATCAGTTGTTAAAGTGAATCTACACTCTTTCCTTCTGGTTACAGATATCCATGCTTTCCCTTTGGTGTCATTGCATAATCCAGGTCGTGGGCATTGATTTGAATGGTATTATCGAAGTAATGTTTTGGAGTTGCAGCAGTGCATATTGTTGATAGTGGGATTGATTTTCAAAGTTGTCAGCTGGGTTTTTGTTGAGTGCACTACATTGGCATGATGCTGTCAGGTCGTAGAGTGATGTCAGAGCGGCACTGATTCAAGCAAGTAGAGATTATTCTATGACTAAACAGAAGTGAGCGATTGCCCATTTCGAGCCTGCGCACAGTCGCTACCATCTCTGCATGAGGACAGTTCAGAAAAGGTGACTTTGTCCGTTGATTGCTATTCAGTCTTCAGAATGCAGGATGGATTTTTAACAATTACACATGGATACACAGGAATTCTAAGGGAAAGGACAGACTGGCAACATAGAACTAACCCAAGAAAAACAATCATGACCAAATTGCGGACATTATAACTGACTGACGTGACTTCGAGTGACTTTAACAACGTCACATCTATTTCCTGTGGGATTTACCTATTTCAGCAACATGCATTATAATATGCAGTCATAGAGTCATACATGACGAAAACCACTCGATTTACCTTATCCTACATTTTCATTTGTAATCAAATTATGTAAGGTCAACTACGAGCTGCAGCAAAAAACCCTAATACTGTGATGAACATTTGGTAGAACTATGCAACAGTGTCCTATTCTTTTGTCACATTAAGTAGTATGGAAATATGATCTCTTTGATCTGAGCAGAACCAATAACTTCACTGTTTATATTCCTCAGCTAACGTAATAACCATCATAATTCTCTACCGGAAAAATTGTGGTCTCTCCCAATGTGTCACTCGCTACCTGATGGCTATGGCAATGGCGGATTTACTCGTCGTCATTACTGATCTAATACTGCGACGCATTCCATTCCTCTATAAGACAGAGCACCATTTCTTAGAAGATATTCCTGTTTGTAACATCCACGCTGTCCTGCTCCATGCCGCCACTGATTGTTCTGTCTGGTTCACAGTTACTTTCACCTTTGATCGATTCGTGACTATTTGTTGCCCAAAAGTGAAAAATAAATTCTGCCGTGTGAAAACACCGGCTGTGCTTCTTGGAACTGTGACTGGAATGAGTTGTTTGAAGAACATTTCTTGGTATTTTATGTTTACAGGTCAGTATAGTCAGACAGATGGACCCTGGTTCTGCTGGCTGCCACGACGTATCAGGTATTCTTCATTGTGGGGAGCAATTGAGTTATTTCATTATCTACTCACCCCAGGAGTTGCATTTATACTCATTCTGCTTCTCAATGGTTTAACGGTCAGGCATATTATCGTGGCCAGCAGATACAGAAGGAGGCTCCATCATCAGAACCACAGAAAGACCACCAGAGACACAGAGATGAACAATCGAAGGAATTCAATAATATTGTTGTTCCTTCTATCAGTAAATATTATTCTGTTATGGTTAGTATCAATGGTGTTTTCCATAAATAGACGACTGTTTTTTCTGAGATACCTATCTAAAAAGCTGCCAGGTTTTGTAATGGAACTGGGCTACATGCTCCAGCTGCTCGGTTGTTGTACAAACACTGTGATATATGTCTTGACACAAACTAAGTTCAGAGAACATTTCAAGAATATTGTCAATTATCCTTTTGCTGCAATGTTGAAATGTATCAAATTTTGAAAACGATTAAAGAATTGCTCTATCAGAAATCAATCCTGCAACCACCTTCGCTGATGTCTTCCACGCAGGCACATTTGAATTTATGATTTTGCTTTTTATTTTACTGCGGCTCATTCTGTCACTGCACTCATTCATCTGTACACTTGCTCAAGAGTGTGCGTCGTCATGCATGTGTGCATTTGTGTGTATGAGTCTAAGCATAAGAAAGATAAATAGAGAAACAGGTTTGCCTCCAAATTTTCTAATCAACAGTGATCGTGACATGATGACATATCATCAGGGTTTTTTTATGTGCGAAACTTGGATTTGAATCTTGTTCCTGCAATTTGCACAACACACACATAAATCCATGAAAGCAGGGTTCATGCCTGTAGACAGGGGGGAATTAAAAACAAAATGAAAGCTCAGGTCGGTAAATAAGCAGTACTAGACGTTTAAGGAGGCTTTTATGTTTCTGAAACGGCATACATTTCGCCGAGATATTCTCTAATGAAAAGGATGCATCATCCAGAACGATTTTCCTTGAAGAGTGATTGCTCGCAATAAGGGACATAGGTTTAAGTTGAGGGATGCTACATATAGGATCTATGTCAGACATACTTTCTTTACTCAGAGAGGAGGAGGAGAGTGGAATGCACGACCTGCAACTGTAGTAGCCTCGCCAACTTTAATGGCATTTAAATGTTCATAGGATTGGCATATGGATGAGAATCGAATTGTCTCAGTGAGATGTGCTTCAGACTGGTTTCACACATCGGTGCCACATCGAAAGCGATAGGCTGGCACTGTGCTGTAATGTTCTATATTCTACCTTCTCTGACTAACCATGCAACTTAAGGGTTGTATCAAAGTGAACAACGTTGTGACCTATATTACAAAATATATTGGCATGAATCGTTTAAAAAAATCAGCAATGAATGATCTTTTAATAAATGGGAGAAAGGAGTGCAAAAGTAAATGATCAAGAAATGTTTGCAAAGCAGATGATTTCACGTTCCACGTGAGCAGAGCAAAGGAAGAAAGTACACAGAAAGTATTCATCTCTGAGTGGTGAACGTTCAGAATTAGCAATGAGAATGGAGAAATTCACATGCGTATTGAGCACACATTTTTAAATCTATGATTAAATGTGAAGATATTCGAAAATAAGCAAAATTAAAGAAATTCACAAACTGAGTCCAAAACAATCATCATCACAGTGAAGAATGTATATTTACAATACTTTTGTAAAGAACAGATAATGCATGCCTGCAGGGAGGAAACAGGAGAGTGGCATGAAAAACTTTTGAAGAGCTGTTGCAGGCACAGTCGTCGAAATGGCCTCCGCCTGCGCGACAGTGAGTCCAGTGATTCCTTTGCTGAATTGACCAATGTAAATGTTGACAAATTCTCGCATTTCATAACTTGCATGGTAACGTAATGAAAAGTGACAGTTAAGATCATGTAATATTAAGCGTAATTTTGTCAAAGTCTCTTGATTATAGACCAAAGAACCAGAGAATCCGATATTTAGTATCCTCTAAATCGTACAAGAAATCGGGTTAAGTCAGGCAGAAGAGTAACAATCAGTGGTGTGCTCCTGCAGGAATTTGGTCTAATCCGGGAATATTTCCACTGTCTCGGGAAAGGCTGTGAGCAGGAAAAGTCTCCAGTTGGATCTGCTGAAAATACAGATTCTGGAACTGGAGCAACTTCTGTGGTCAGTGTAGAACAACTGTGAAGCTGGGAGAAATGCAGAAAGCAAGGCAGCGAGATAGCCACATCACAGGTTAAGACTCCACAAGCAGAAAAGGGATTGTTCGCAGAGAAAGACGACTGAAAAGGCAATGCGACACTCCCCCGTGGGCATTTTCTTGAGGAAAGATACACATCTTCAGATAGTGTTGAGAGAGATGTCCTCTCGGGTTAAGCAGCTAAATCCAATTTCGTTGCACCCTGATGTCTGTGTTGCAAAGGGAATGAGCCAAAATCAGTTGAAAGACAAAGTTTAATCTAATTATGGGGTGGGGGTGGATCGGCGAAAACGAGGATCAAAATGCGATAATGCCTCCCCGATGTTTGATGAATGAATGCCTCAGAGCTGCTGTAGCGCATCTTATTGGCAGAGATCGGGTTACACGATGGGAAAAATGACGGTCGGAAAAATCACAATCAAAAATGCAGTACGCAAACTGCAAGGAGGACTGCAAAGGTAGGGATTTCTAGATTACTACGAGTGCATCATGACTAAAGTGGAAAAAAAACAGTTATGTCACTGGCCGAAAAGATGGTTTGTCCGTTAGGGTTTCAGATATATGAGATATTGGACCCGAGTCAGAAACGGGTGTATGTTTAATTGGGAGCAAAGAAATGACGGACGAATTATACTCATGTTTCACTTCTGACGTCATATGTGAAGTTGCAAATACCGCACTGGAAATCATGTAAAACTAGGGTTCGGTAAGAAGAATAAACTAGAGTAATGCGACCTAGAAGAGAACTTTGCTTGAAATAATTGATAGGACTGAACGTTAATGAAATCGCTGAGCCACCATGCTTCTATAGACAAATATCCAAGGACTGACAACCAACATCCCAGAGCATTTCCACAAAGAATTTGCAAATAGTGAAGCTATTGCTGACATGGGCCCAATTCTGTCGACATAGTTAAAGGTTTTCCTTCATCCCAGCATTCCTCTGTTCGCTCCTCAAACACACTCACCAACATCTCTTTATCTTCTCCTTCCTCCTGTCCAAACGAGACTGTGGTTAGAAACTGAATTAACATGGCTGTGAGAAATAAAACAATGAACGTAATGTTGAGGGGAAGATTCGTGGAGTGAGTGCAGTGTGAATAAACACGTTAGTTCAAAACACCTTCTTTTCTTTACCCTCTGAGTTGAGAGGTGCCTGGATTGCACTGGACCTTTGTTCCAGAAGTTTTTATCTTGTTCAGGTCATGGGCAGCCAATGAGATTTTGAAATGCTGCAAGTTAATCGAAAAAATGATACTTGACCCTGGGAGTCTACGGTCGAAAGTAAAGCTCAGCGGTGAATCAGACCTGCAAAGAGAAATTTTGCCAACATCTGCAGTGCTTTCAAAACCACTTAGTCAGAATCTAATTGGCACAATAACAAGGTATTGTGAGGGAGATGGGAATCAGGTATAACAGCTGACGAAACTCAAAAACAACAGCCATCTACATTTGACAATCGTTTTCTGGATACCTCAAAATTGAAACGGTGCAACCCACTCCCAGTTCGTTAGTGGATCAAAATTGAGAGATACCAGTCAAACATGTATCCCTATGTTGCTTGGATTGTCATTCAGTTTTTCTAACACTGCAGACATTCTTATTTTTTTCATTATTGGATTTCTTGCATTTCAACCACATGAGGGGAAGAGGAGAAATTGCACTGTGTCCTCTTTTGTGAATGCCGATTTATGCCCTGTCCTTACCCTCATGAATAATTTCAAGTATCCTCTATAGTGCCACGTCAAACCAAAATATGATACACGAACCAATAAAGTGATCTCTTCTCGTCCAGTTAAATAGATCCGCTTTATGGTGGAAAGAGATTGCCAGAGGTTTGGACGGAATTACAATTCTCCTGCAGCTCAATGGTGGTGAGTTTCGAATCAAGCTGAGGTGGGGGAAAAGCTGTAGGATTCGAAAAAGCAGAGATCATGAAGTGTCGTGGGAGAATGGCATTTTGTTGGAAAAGAATCCACTGACTGGTAGGGAGGTAAGTCACAGAGTGAGTCCAGAAAAAAGTAAGAGTGTTTTAAAATTAAGACATTACTTGCTCAGGAGTCGCGAAAGGTCTTTGAGAGGCTATGGGCCTACTGCTGCATTAATACATGAGAGAAAACAATCCAATGAGATCAGAATTTGAACCAACGACATGCGAGAGTCCACCCTTAGGGTACAGCAATTTGCACAAAGAGTGAAACACAGTACTTGAGATCAATAGAAAAGATGTGCCGTAGAATCTGGCAAAAGACAACTGTTTGGAAGACACCATTTTTGTAAGACAAAGCTTGTTAGGTTCGGATATAATTTTCTCAGCCACTAACTATTCTTCTGTACAATCAACGGCTATCATTTTCGATTGCTCCCTGATATCCGGCAAAAGATTAAGGTCATCTGCAAAATAACTCATCAGTTGGACAGAGCAATTGAGATACCATCAAGCATACAATGTGTAGCTGCAGGAATGAAAGGAACTGGCACAGAGAGAAGCACACCTGCGTTGGTCTGAAGGTGGGAAATCTGAGCATAAAATTCTGGAGAGTACATCCCATTGTTTGGAGCTCAAGGAGGCAGCATCTTTTCATCTCTGAACTGAATTCATTGAGTAATTATTAAGGTAAATCAATGTTGGCCTTTATTTCAGATGGAGAAAGTGAGGACTGCAGGTGCTGGAGATCAGAGCTGACCTCCCCCTCCCACTCCACCAAGGACCTGCAGGTCCTTGGACTCCTCCATCGCCAGACCATAACAACACGACAGTTGGTGGAAGAACGCCTCATCTTCCATCTAGGAATCCTCCAACCACAAGGGATGAACACAGATTTCTCCAGTTTCCTCATTTATCCTCCCCCACCTTGTCTCAGTCAAATCCCTCGAAATTAACACCGCCTTCCTAACCTGCAATCTTCTTCCTGTCCTCTTCGCTCCCACCCCCACTCCGGCCTATCAACCTCACCTTGACCTCCTTCCACCTATCGCATTTCCAACGCCCCTCCCCCAAGTACCTCCTCCCTATCTTTATCTTAGCCTGCTGGACACACTTTCCTCATTCCTGAAGAAGGGCTCATTCCCTAAACGTCGATTCTTCTGCTCCTTGGATGCTGCCTGACCTATTGTGCTTTTCCAGCAACACATTTTCAGGTCTTTATTTCAGACGGAATGGCGCATGAAAGTAGGGATGTTGTGTTGGAACAGTACTTGCACGAGTTCGATCGCAGCTGGAATACTGTGAGCAGTTTTAGTTTCAATCCAATCTTGAAAGAAACAAGTATACTGGCAATGGAGGTAGTAGAGAGAATTTCTACTGAGCTAATCCGGCGAATGATTGGACGATATTATGATGAGATATTGAGATGATTATGCCCGTTTCTTTTGTAATACAGAAAACTGAGAGATGTCACTGTTGAATCACTCAAGAGAGTGTTTAATAGTGGAGATGCCGAGACTTTGTTTCTCCTTGTGGGATAGTGTGGAACCAGGTGGCAGAATTTAAGAATATGAACCATCGAATTTAGACAGATGATGAAGAATTTATCTCTCTGAATTTGGGAATATCATTGGAAAGACCAGCTGCAGACAACTATTGAGGTTTCACCGTGAACTATCGTCAAAGCTGAGAAAGACAGATCATTACACCAAAAAAGGTGTCATGTGGTATTGAGATAAATTAGCGAAGTGATCTGAGGATTATCAGACAATCCGCTGAATGACGGAACAGGCTCGAACGACTGAGTGGCCAGCATCTTAATGTATGGCTTCTAATTTGACTGACAGAGATGTACGTTATAATTCTGTCTTTGTTTGAACTGTCGTCAGTAGGCAAAAGGGAAATAGATGAAATTTTGTGATCGCTGCGCTGTGCATGGTTAATTGCTGTTCAATAGGTAGTCTATATTTAGAACGATCTCCAACAGTTTATGACGGAACAAGATTCAATCTCAATTGTGAGGATGCCTCCATGATAAGTCAGTAACGCCCCATCCTCTTCACCCGAGCCATCCAGGTCTTTTCACAGTAGCAAAATAAGGCATCCTTGTGATATTATTGTTAAATGTTGGCAGGAGCGTCAGAGAGTGTCTGAGCTCGATCGCATTGGACAAACAAAAACGTTCTACCCATTAGATTGCAACAATCAAATGTAATCAGCTCAATACTCTGCTCCTGTTCCCAGCACTTTGCCAAACGCTTTGCCATTGTTCATCCACAGATGAATACTTCCTGAAATTGTTGAGTGTTTAAAACATAGAACATAGAACAGTACAGCACAGAACAGGCCCTTCAGCCCACGATGTTGTGCTGACCACTGATCCTCATGTAGGCACCCTCAAATTTCTGTGACCATATGTATGTCGAGGAGTCTCTTAAATGTCCCCAATGACCCTACCTCCACAACTGCTGCTGGCAACGCATTCCATGCTCTCACAACTCTCTGTGTAAAGAACCCGCCTCTGACATCCCCTCTATACTTTCCTCCAACCAGCTTAAAACTATGACTCCTCGTGTTTGTCATTTCTGCCCTGGTAAATAGTCTCTGGCTATCGACTCTATCTATGCCACTCATTATCTTGTATACCTCAGTTAGGTGCCCTCTTCTCCTACTTTTCTCCAATGGAAAAAGTCCGAGCTCAAGTCAACCTCTCCTTATCAGATAAGCCCTCCAGTCCAGGCAGCATGCTGGTAAACCTCCTCTGAACCCGCTCCAAAGCATCCACATCTTTCTTGTAATAGGGCGACCAGAACTGGACGCAGTATTCCAAGTGCGGTCTAACCAAAGTTTTATAGTGCTGCAACAAGATCTCACGACTCTAAAACTCAATACCCCTGTTAATGAAAACCAAAACACCATATGCTTTCTTAACAACCCTGTCCAGTTGGGTGGCCATTTTAAGGGAGCTATGTACCTGCACACCAAGATCCCTCTGTTCCTCCACACTCCCAAGAATCCTATCCTTAATCCCGTACTCAGCTTTCAAATTCGACCTTCCAAAATGCATCACCTAGCATTTATCCAGGTTGAACTCCATCTTCCACCTCTCAGCCCATCTCTGCATCCTGACAAAATCCAGCTGCAGCGTATAACAGCCCTTTATACTGTCAAAGACACCTCCAACTTTTGTGTCATCTGCAAACTTGCTGACCCATCCTTCAATCCCCTCATCCAAGTCATGAATAAAAATTACAATCAGTAGAGGCCCAAGGACAGAGCCCTGTGGAACACCACTCACCACAGACTTCCAGGCAGAATATTTTCCTTCTACTGCACTCGCTGTCTTCTGTTGGCCAGCCAATTCTGTACCAGACAGCTATGTTCCCCTGAATCCCATTACTCTTGACCTTGTGAATGAGCCTACCATGGGGAACCTTATCAAATGCCTTGCTAAAGTCCATATGCACCACATCCACAGCTCGACCCTCATCAACATTTCTAGTCACATCCTCAAAGAACTTGATAAGGTTTCTGAGGCATGAGCGGCCCCTCACAAAGCCGTGTTGACTGCATTTAATCAAGCCATGCTCTTCCAGATGGTCATAAATCCTATCACTCAGAAGCCTTTCTAACACCTTGCAGAGGACAGACGTGAGTGTTACTGGTCTGCAATTGCCGGGGATTTCCCTATTTCCGTTCTTGAAGAGAGGAATTACATTTGCCTCTCTCCCGTCGTCAGGTACGACTCCAGTGGAGAGCAAGGATGAAAAGATCTTCGCAAGTGGCGAAGCAATTGCATTTCTCGTTTCCCAAAGCAGCCGAGGACAAATCTGGTCCGGGTCTGGCGACTTGTCAATCTTAATGTTTGACAAAAGTTTCAGCACATCAGCTTCCTCTATCTCTGTCCATTTCAGTATGCACACCTGCTCTTAAAGGTTTCATTCACGACAAAGTTCGTTTCATTCGTAAAAACAGAAGCAAAAAACTCATTTAGGGCCTCCCCTACCTCCTCAGACTTCACACACAAATTCTCTATGCTATCCCTGATCGGGCCTACTCTTTCTTTGACCATTCTCTTAGTCCTCACATAAGTGTAAAATGCCTTTGTGTTCTCCCTAATCCGTTCTGCCAAGCCTTTCTCGTGTGCCGCCTGGCTCTCCTCAGACCATTTTTGAGCTCCTTCCTTGCCTGCCTGCCTGTAATCCTGTAGAGTTGAGCTTGAGCCTAGCCTTCTCCACCTTACGTAAGCTACGTTTTTCCTTTTGACGAGAAGCTCCACCGTTCTCGTCATCCAAGGTTCATTTATCTTACAACTTCTTGCCTGTCTCAGAGGGACATATTTATTCATCACTTGAAACAACTGTTCCTTAAACAGTCTCCACTTGACTATAGTGCCTTTACCATGTAACAATTGCTCCCAATCCATGCTTCCTAACTCATGTCTAATCGCATCAAAGTTTCCTCTTCCCCAATTAAATATCGTCCTATTTTGCCTAATCCTCTCTTCCGTAGCTATGTAGAATGTCAGGCAGTTGTGGTCACTATCACCAAAATGGTCTCCCACCACAAGATCTGATACCTGCCCGGCTCATTGCCGAGCAGCAAATCTAGAATGGCGTCTCCCCTCGTCGGCCTGTGAACGTTCTGAGTTAGGAAACCCTCTTGAACACACCTGTTTCTCCAACCTCCATAGAGAGTGATCTTCATATTCCACGAGCATCTGGAAGAAAACAATGGTCCTCACGGCCACACTGATCCTGCTGCCAATTGCCTAAAATCACCAATTCTACCACTTATCCCACCAGGAAGTGGAAAGTCTTCTTCCTATCTGCCCCTCATTATTGTCTACGTGCCAATCGTGTGTTCTCTCAAACTCTTCTTATTTCAAGATAACGAACCCAGTGTGTTCGGTTTCTCATCATAACTGAAACTCGCCATGCTAGGTAACATCATCGTAAATCTCCTCTCTGTCCCATCTCCAGTGTGACCATATCCCTCCTTTTGTGTGCATTCCGGAATTGTAAGGAAAACTAAGTGTGTGACCAAACCAAATCAATGTTATATGTCTTGTTCATAACTTGCATATTCTTAACGTGTATGCCTCGAAACTAAAAGTAAGTACCACACAGGCATACATGATCAATAACGCTCTCTGACCAGGCATGTTCAGAAACCACAAGACATGCGCATAAAAGTTATATCTTGCCTTTTTTGATCCCGGGGTCCACAACTTCATTTTGCTTTTACATGCCTTTTTTGTCTTGCCGGGGGTCATCACATCACACTTTCGTGAATTGTTATTCATTATCCGGGCGATTTGAGCTCCGGAGAACGTGGATGTCAATATTCAGAACTGTGTTGACACAATGGAATCTTGCTGGAGAGACGCGTGCTGCTGAGTGAATTGGTCGCGATGTGCAGAACATGAATACCGGCCTCTTGGCCTTTGACAAAACAATCGCCTAACGCATACGTGACCTAAACTTGTATGATTGCAATAGAGGAGTGGGAATCCAAAAAACCTCCTAACCAAGACTGGAGTGAGGAAGAGCTGTTTCTCTTCTGTAAAATGTAAAACTGATGAATATTGTGACTTTTAAATACAAAATGTTCCTCGTCTTTACAATCCAGCATGAGATTTTGTTGCGCCTTCCTCCAAAGGGAAGCAATGATGCAGTGGTATTGTTATTGAGTTATTTCCTGTGACAATGTGGAACTGTTCAGCAGATCTAAATTGAATCCTGCTATGGTAAAATGTACGTTGAATTGAGTGAAATCTGGAGCTGTCATTTTATTGAGGACGATAAATCGAATGTCTGGTTCACTCATGTCGTTGATGGAAGGGCACCACCAGTTTAGCCTCCATGCGACGATGGACACACAACAATGTGAGTTACACCGAACTTCAATCTTTTAAGAGGAATCAATGTTGATGTCGCCAGTGATGCTCTTATTCTGCGAATTTGTTGTGAGATAGCTATGACAACAGCACTCGATTAATAAATTCTGAATAATGAAACCAACGTCAAAAGTCGAAAATTACGTTGTGAAATCCAAGACTACCATCAAGAATCCATTTGGTGTCAAACACAGCTTGTTATAAATTGCTTCTTTTTAATATGAATGGAAGGAAAATGGATTAGACATTGCTGCTTAGACGAAGGCAGGTTAGGAGGATATTGATCATGACTGCCTAGCTCAAGGCCATTTTTGAGATGAGTTCAGGCAATTGACTGTTCCAGAAAAAAACACATTATTTGAAATAAGAGAGTTCCATTCATTTACGAGTAAGACAGGAGTGCTCAGGATATCAGACGTGGGGAAAACACTTAAGAACTAACCTAGTACAATTCTGGAATAACCACACTCGGATAGAGGAATTTTTTGGAAGCCAAATCCATGCTGCAAAGGCGATGCAGCGGCTAAAGTTTACGAGACGGATGCTACACTTTCGTAACTGCACAGGGGCTGTGTGAATTGAACGCTGGGCAGTTTGACATTGCACCAAGAATGGATTAGTTACGAGACAGAAGAATTCCGTTTTTTCAGGGAAGGTGTAACCAGATTTCTTACAGAGGGATGTCTTCATTGAACAGCATTCACCCACACGATGGAATACCAATCAGAAGGGAAAGGATGATGAAATAAAAAAGTGCACATACCTCGGTTAGAGATGAGGACGTTCCTCATGTCATTTTAACAAAAAAGAAATATTTTGCACCCAGACAATGTTTTTCTCTGATATCAGGAAACTAGCCTCTGCTTGCGGGGTTGCATTGTTAAAATCTGAGTATTGAATGCATCGTGAAAGATTTGCTGTTTCTAAACAAACTTAATAAACCGTCAGTAAATTGCAATAAATCATCACTGCCTATGTTAGTGTCATAGAGAGGCATTCATTCATACAGAATTGAAAGAGATTATTTGGCGCGGCATATCTACACTCACCAAGAGTAATCAAATGACACTAACCACTTTTACTTGCAGTTGGTCCACAGTCTACCATGCCCTCGCACTTCATGTGCACATTCACATTCTTCTAAAACATTGCGAGAGTACCCGGCTCCACCACCATCTCAGGCAGCACGGTCAATATTTCTGCATCCCTTGATGAATGAAAACTTTTCAGAACTTCATAAACCAATGACAATTGACTCTGAACTAATGCCCTCTCGTCTCAGACACGTTCGCTATGGGTAAAATATTATTATGACCTATCATTGAGGATTCTGGGTAATCCAAGATGGAGGACGGAAAAAAAATTGGCTGTCACAGCTGCTCCTTCATTGATGTATTTTAGGTGTTGGAGGTGATTAACTCGAATTACAGGAACAGCAATTATAGTTTTATATGCTGTTTCACTGTTTTGTATCTTTGGAAAAAAACAGTCAAAGCAACAGCAGTTTTAAAAGTGGAAAGGACACGCAAAGGAAGCACATGGTGAGGTCAGTGCAGGAGAGAAAGAAAGAAAGAAACTGACAGTGAACCTGCACAGTTACTGCCTTTGATTTTTTTTCTTCCTGTATCACTGGACTTTGGAGTGGGTCTGGGAAAATTAACAAACAGTGAAATACACAACTAATCTTGGAGGAACTGTTTGGGTGAAGTTCACAGCACAGAAGCAGGTAAGTGTTTTTTTTAAGTGGGACCTACAGAAAGTTTGTAGTAGTGAGTAGGCGGGGTTCTTTCTTGATTTTTTTTTTAGATATGTCTCTTGATTAAACTTAAAATATAAGCCATAAGTATTAATTTAAACTGGGGCAATGTTTTTTTTGGAGGAATAAGACCGTGTTTTTTTTTCTGGGTCTCTAGATTGTGATGGAGCAAACATGGCCTTTTATAGCGTGACATGTAATTCTAGTCAAATGTGGGAGGTGAAAGAGCGTTTGAGGGTTATTGCGAATGTTATCTGTAATAAATGCTTTTGGTTGCGAATCGTATCGGATCTAATGGATCAGTTGGAGAGACAATTAGAATCAATGAGGAATTTGGAACAGCAACATGATGTGATGGATGGCCATTATAGGAAGGGGGAAAGTCTCAGATATGGTCACATTGGTGGGTTAACTCCAGGTAAGGTAAGAGAATTAGGCAGATAGTTCAGAAGCTTTCTGTGGCTATACTAATTTCAAACAAGTATGCTGTTTTGGAAAATGTGGCGGTTCATGGATTCTCAGGGAAACGTGGCATGAACAGCCAGGTTTCTGGTATTGAGACTGGCTCTACCACATTGAGGGTTAAGTCGAGTTTCAAGGATCAATTTTGTTAGGCGATTCTCTAGTCCGAGGTATAGACAGACATTTCTGTGGCCAACAGCGAAAACTCAGAATGGTGTGTTATTTCCCTGGTACCAGAAACAAGAAAGTCTCAGAGAGGGTGCAGAATGTTCTCGTGGGGGGTGGGGGGGAACGGGACAGACCAGCATGAGGCCATTGTCCATATTGGAAACAATGACATTGGAAGAGAAAAGGTTGAAATTCTGACGGGACATTACACAGAGTTAGGCAGGAATTTTTAAAAAAGAGGTCATCGAGAGTAGTAATATATGTATTACTCCTAGTGCTACGAGCAAGTAAGGACAGGAATAAGAGAAGAACAGATGGATGCATGGCTGAGGAGATTGTGTATGGGAGAAGGATTCACATTTTTGGATCATTGGAATCTCTTTTGGGGAGAACTGACATGTCCAAGAATGACCGTTTACACCTAAATTTTAAGAGGACTAATATACTGGCAGAGAGATTTGTGAGAGCTGCTCGGGAGGATTTAAACTGATAAGGTGGGGTGTGGGACACTGGGAGATAGCGAGGAAAAATATCAATCTGAGACTGGTACAGTTGAGAACTTAAGCGGGTCAAACAGTCTGGGCAGGCAGGGGCAAGGTAGGACAATTAATTTGAACTGCAATTATTTTAATGCAAGGGGATTAACAGGGAAGCAGGTGAAGTTAGGGCATGATGACGAACATGGGAATGGGATACCATAGCAATTACAGAAACATGGCTCAAGGATGAGCAGGACTGGCAGCTTAATACTCCAGGATACAAACGTTACAGGAAGGATTGAAAAGGAGAAAAGAGAGGAAGGGAAGTTGCATTTTTGGTAAGGAATTGAATAACAGCTGTGCTGAGGGAGTACTTTCCTGGAAATATATTCAGGGAAGTTACTTGGCTGGATCTGAGAAATAAGAGAAGAATGATAACATTATTGGGATTGTATTATAGACCCCCTAATAGTCAGAGGGAAATTGACGAAAAAACCTGTAAGGAGATCGCAGCAATCTGTTAGAATAATAAGGTGGTTATGGTACAGGAGTTTAACTTTCAGAATATAGACTGGGACTGCCATACTGTTAAGGGTTTAGATGAATAGGAATTTGTTAAGTGTGCAAAAGAAAATTTTCTGATTCAGTATGTGGATGTACCTACTTGAGCAAACATACACAAAACCCCCCTCCCCCTTAATAAGAGAATGGACATAGTGCGGTATTCTTGCTCTCTCCATCGCTGTCGACCTTTCTTTCTATCCTAGGCACACAGATAATGTCAATAAACGTTCAGAGAGATGTCTACATTTAATATTTGTATCGCAGTGCTCATGTCTCTTTCTGGAGTCTTAATTTGAAGAATTAAGTGGTAAGGTTATTGAAAGTGAGTAAGCCACTTCAAGTTGTGGTCGTCATTGATTCCTGGAGTACAAAAGACGCCAATTCAGCCATTGACAGGCTAAAAATGCATTTCTACTAATGATGGTGCTACTTTCCCATTTTGGCTCAAAAAATCGAATGATTTTGCAATTCAAGGCACATGAAGTACCTCTTAATTGTCTTGCGATTTAATGCCTCATATCGCCTCTATGAAAATTTATTGTAGATTCGTACCAGCCTCTGAGTGAATACGTTTTTCTTCAATTTCCATTAAGCCGCCTAGCTTTCCCTTTAAAATGATGGCTTATTCTCGACAAAAAGCGAATTGTTACTTTCTGTTCCCCGTATGCTCACTACCTGATGCACAACCATCACGACCCTCCTCAAATGTTACTTTTATTGAGAAAAGTATCCGAGTTTATCCATCCTCATTTCACAGCTGAAATGCTCTTTCCCAAGCAACATCCTTGAAAAGGGTTTGTGTTCTTCCATTTCAGTCACATTCTTCCTATAATACAGTGAAACGGGTGGACACAGTACTCTAGCTGCTGACTAAACAAAGTTCCACGGACTTCCAAGAAGACCAGCTACTACTCAATTGCTGAATCCCAAATTCAGTCCTCGATCCAGAAGGTGCAAAAGGTGTTTGATGGAATACACCCCACTTATATGGATGAGCGCAATACCAACATAACTCAAGAGATTCTCTTTAACAACGGCAGAGCTCCCATTTTAATGGAATCATTATATTAGCATTCACTCTGTCCTCCTCTGATACACGGTAGCATCATTATGCACCATCTGTAAAATGCCCTGCAGAAATGCAACA
Organism: Chiloscyllium punctatum; assembly: GCF_047496795.1. Classification (NCBI taxonomy): domain Eukaryota; kingdom Metazoa; phylum Chordata; class Chondrichthyes; order Orectolobiformes; family Hemiscylliidae; genus Chiloscyllium; species Chiloscyllium punctatum. The sequence goes on along the minus strand of NC_092757.1, from coordinate 20,389,284 downwards.
TAGCTCCTAAGACAACACATTGCAGACGCACAGCAACTACCATTTCTAGTACAGTTGACACCATCTGCAAGTTCTCCTCCAATCCACATATCAACATAATTTGCAAAAACTTTGTTGTTCTTTCACATCCACTGACGCAAGGTCCAGGAAATATAATTCTGTAATATTAACAATAACCACTACACGTGACTCCAAATGCTAATCCAACAACATCACACTACTTCCAAAAATGACCAACCTCCCAAATCTTCATTACCACAATGTCTTGGAATTGCCTAACTCTAACAGTAACCCTAACCATAATCCCGATGTTCGCTGTAAATTCAACTCAATCTATGCCTTGAATGCACCAGGCCGCACCAAACATAACATTAACATGAAATATTGTTCTGAAATTAATAATAAAATTAATATGAGCGCCAGCGTACAAAATAAGTGCAGTCATAGACGATTCGTCCTTCGCTCCTGCACTTCCATTTAATTGATCACGTTCAATCATGCAAACTTCTCATCTGATTTAAGCTCGCAAGGGCTGCATCCAACCATATTCCATGACTAGATTCCTATAGGATAGAATTCCAGAGATTCGCAACAGTCCAAGTGAAGGAAATCTTCCTCATATATCCATTTAATGGAATATCCCTTTTTCTTAATCCATGGCTCATCATCCTGGACTTCCGGACCTGCTCAGTACCATCAGCGTGGTATATGTTACAATGAGATCCCTCCTCATTCTACTTAATTCCAGTGAGTGCAAACCCAGTCGATCTAGTTTTTTTTTGCCATATATGAGTCCTGCCAATTCGGGAATCAGCCTGGTGAACTTTTGCTTGTATCCCTCAATGGCAAGAATGTCCTTCGTCAGACGAAAGCATCAAAGACTTAACGTGTGGTCTCATCAAGACACTCTTTAATTGCAGCAAGACGTCTTTGCTCTGCCATAGAAAATCGTCCCGCTTAATCGGCCGGCATACCTTTGGCTGTCTTCACTGTCTGCTGCACCATCATGCATGGTTAAGCTGACTCTGTTAAATTCTTAAACGTATCAGGGAAATTAAGCATAACATTCAGGAAAGGATGGAGGAAGTGTTGAGTATTCTAAAAGACATTAAAATATCCCAATTTCCCAGGTCTGGATAGGATGTATCCCTGATTTCAGAGGAAAGCAAGAGATGATATAGTTGCGGTATTAATAGACATCTTTGCAGCACACTTGAACAGGAGTGCAGATGACTGGAGAGTTTTTAATGTTGTCTCCTTGTTTCTCCTTGTGTGACAAGAACTCCAGGTAAATATAGACGGGTGAGCCTGACATCAGTGGTGAGTATGCCGCTGGAGAAGATGCTAAGGGGTCCGATGTATTCCCATTTGGAGGAAAATAAGCTTATCAATGATAGGCACCACGTTTTGTTTCAGGGAAGGTCATATCTTACGAAGCTAATAGAATTATTTGAGAAATTTACGATGTTCATTGATGAGGGAAGGGCTACAGTTGTCAAATGCATGGTTTTCAGTAAGGCACTTGGCAAGCGCCTGATTTTATGCTGATGGAGAAAGTGAAGTTAAATGGAGTGCAATTTGCGATAGCAAGTTGGATTGAGAACTGGTTGGGCAACAGAAGACAGAGAGAAGTAGTAGAAGTGAGTTTCTCAAAATGGAGAACTGTGCCCAATTGTGTTCTACTGGGTTGCATACTGGGAATACCCTTGTTTGTGGTAGTCATATCACTGATCTGGTGGAAGATACACGTGGTCTGATTATCAGGTTTGCACATTACTCTAAGATTGGTGGAGGAGCAGACAGTGAAGGGAGCTGCCAGATAATACAGCAGAATATAGATCAATTGGATAGTTAGACGGATAAATGGTTAATGGGATCAATACGAGCAAATGCAAGGAGATTGTTAACGTCCATTGCACCCTGAATGTGGCAATGAAGTATACAGAGTGGTCAAGCAGGCACATGGCATGCTTTCCTTCATGGAATGGTGTATTGAGTACTGGAGTTGATAGGCAATGTTACAATTGCATGAGAGCTTGGTTCAGCGGCCAGTTCTGTTCCCAATTTCTCGAAAGAATGTGATTGCTTTAGAGAGTGTACAGAGGATATTCACCAGGATGTTGACTCATTTGGTAGGTGCTACTCATGAAGGAAGGTTGAGTAGATGAGTTTTATTTTCATTAGAAAGATAGAGATTGAGTGGGGGTCTGATTGAGTTATGCAAAACCATGAGATATATAGAGCGGATGGATGGAAAAAACTATTTTCCCCCAGGGTGGAGGACTAAATTACGAGGGATCATGAGTTTAAAATGATCGGGGAATGTTCTAAGGGAGATACGCGTGGAATGTTTTTTACACACAGATTGGTAGGTACCTGGAACGCTTTCCAGTAGGGATACTAGAGGCGGGTGCTGTAGCGGTTTTTAAGATACATTTCGACAGATGCATGAATGGACAATTTGTCGAGGGATACAAATCCCCAAAAAGTAGACGATGAAATTACACAGAGAACGTGGATCAGCGCATGTCTGGAGGGACAAAGGGGCTGTTCCTGTCGTGTAATTTTCTTGTCTCTTTGCTCCTTCTTCTTTAACGCAACTGCTAATCATTAATTGACACAATCCTCATCCAAGTCCAATACTAACTGCAACAGACATTATGAGTAAAACACTAAAATTATTCGTGATTCATACTTCAGCTTAAAGTTGACACTAAAATTACATTAATCCGAGACACTGCAGTGAAGTTAAATAAGTATTGAACGCGTTATTATATTTTGTTACTAACGTCTTGATGGTCATCTCTACCAGATTCCTTCACACCATGGATGACTATCTCAAACGTTGAGGTACTGCGACTGCTGCCAAATGCCTCTGTTTCTCATTAGAGTTGCGACAATGCGTTGGCAATCACGTTTTCCTGTCCTTCCACATGCACAATTTTCAAATTGAACGGGGCCAAATACATGCTCCAACGAATCAAGTCTGACTTTTTTGTCCTTAAGTTTTTCCACAAACTTCAATGGGTTATGATCGGTTCATATGACTGTCTTATATACGTTACCAGAAACATAAACACTGAAATATTGTAGTGCCAATACCAAGATCAAAATCTCCTTCTCAAAGTTTGACTATTCCTGCTGCTGACTGTTAATATTCCAGTGAAATACCCGATAGCACTTTCTATCTTCTCATCTTCCACCTTCGAGAGCACAGCATTGACGCCCACAACACCTGCGTTAATAGCCACCTTGAACAGCTTTATGTCGTTAGGTACGGGTGAAACTGGGGGAATGCAGAAGAGAGCTTTCAGGTTGCCTTCTGACAATCTGCTGTGCACTGAAACTTGTTGCCTTTCTTGAGCAACTCATTGCATGGAGCAGCCACACGACTAAAATTTTGGACAATTTTTCGATAAAATCCACTCAATGACCAGAACCACAGTAGAGCTGTATTTGCTGATGTTTTGGGAAACTTTCCGATTTACTTTGATTTTGGATCCCGTGGAGGCGTTTGTCTATGTCCAATAGCATTCACCAGGAAATTGAGTTACAATTTGACAAATTAACGTTTGGCTAGTTTTATCGCCAAGCCTCCATTTGGAAGTCGAGTGAACAAGTCTGATAAATGTTGTAAATTTTCATTCAATGTGTGACTGAAAATCACCAGGTGATCTATATAAGCAACACAATGGGTGAATCCACCAGTGACATTATTGGTTTGAACCTGAACTACGGTTGTCCTATTTCTGATGGCAAATGGCATAACTTTAAACTGATACAGTTCATTCAGTTTTGCAAGAGCCGAAATTACCTATGCTCTTTCTGACAAATATACCTGCCAGTATGTACTAAGCAAACCCATGTCTAAGTTTCTTATCTAAGCTTTTTAACACGGTCTCCCAAACGTGGAATCAGAGATACGTCAGTCTCTGTAACTGGGATGACTTTTCGATAGTTCTAACATAACCATTGGTAACCATCTCAATTTGGCAACCATAATGGTCGGTGAGCTCCAGTTACTATAATTCACTTGGAATATGTCGACTTGGAACATGCATTCATTCTCATTTATAAACTGCGTCAACATTAGAGCTTTACGCCCATTGGGATGTTTCTTAAATGTAGCGATATCTCCTGTGTCTACATCCTGCACAATTATGTTATTACTTCAAAGCCTAATCACTAACCTCTCCATGCAATAGTAAAACTTTTTTCAGTTCATTTCGATTTTCCTCTTTAAGAAAACTCAATATGTATCCTAAATTTTGACAAAGTCCTCATTTTCCAAATTGAATTGAGGAATGCCCAATTCAGAATCCTCTGAACTTGACTCTTCTCCTCTTGTTTTCCTTCCCTTTGGAAGATATTTACATGACACGCTCTGTGCGATTCTTTTCTATCTGGACTTCCCATCAGTTATTCGACTTCACTATTTTTTCTTTCAACTGGATGCGGTCTACCTAATCTTGCTCTTAAAGTTTCACTTATCAGTGGAAATAAAACCTTCTTATTCCCAAGAGCGAAAATTGCGAAGTTTTGATTTCGTTGCTCCTTCCTTTTTCATTGTATGTTGTGATACTTTTACATGCTCTCCAGCCAACTCCCTAGCACTATTTCATTGAACTCTCACAGTTGAAAAAGAGCTCAATGATATGTGTATTTTTAAATTCTGACTTAGCAATTTCCCCTTCATCCATTTTAACGGTCCTATCACATTCATGCCCCAAAATTGCTTCGAATTGACTGGATTTCATCGATTCGTTTGGAAAATGTCTGTTCGCAAAAAGCACAAACAAATTCTGTTCCTCCAACCATCTGCATAATCTTGGCTTTCTGCCTTCAACATGGTCTTTAATATTTAGCGCCACCTTTCTCGCGCTCCCTGCAAATGTGGATGGCCTACAGGAGAATTGAATTGTTTTATTACTAAGCTGTCTATAACTTCATTTACGAATGTTGATGTGACGTTTCACGATTGTTCGGATTATATCTCTGTCAGTAGTCTGTAACGAGTTTAAAAACATTGAATATGTCCACTCCAGTCCTTTCAGCTCTGATGTTGTGTAATGGGACGGTCTCCGGATATCTAGTTGATACATTAATCATTATTAATAAATACATAATTTCCACATTTTTGATGTTGGGGATCTGCGAAATCTGTTAAGACGCTTGTAGAGGTCTTCTCAAATGCAGGAATAGGTGTTAAAGGTGGGGCTATTAGTGTCTGTGTCTTTCAATTATTTGATGCAAGTCATACTCTTCAAGATTAGAAAACTCAGTATTTAATACTATCAATAACTCGTAATATACCATTACTTTTACTTGTATTGTTTTCGGAATTTTCACTGTGCAGAATCTTGTAAACAGCCTTTGAAATGTTGTGAAAAATGGACCAAATCCAACTATTCAAACTGCAATTCACCTATATCTTTGCGCAGTTCACATTAGTACAAATGTTTTGTCTTTTAGATTTTGTTTTCCTCACTGCAAAATGACCCGAAGTAATAGCTCAGGCAGTACTCGCAACACTTTTTTCCTACACCCTACTGTAAATACAATTTGATGAACTTCTGATCATTTCACATCTGCCTGAATATGTGATGTTCTCCATTTTCTCACGAAGATATTAGTTTTAAGGTAATAAGATTCAGCTATATAATCTAATTCGGTTTCTGTGCATGGCCTCTGATACAAGTTATTAAAATTTTCTTCTATCCACTGTAACTCGGTCAATTTATCAAAGCAAAAGATGTCTGCATTGTCATTTGTCTGCTTTTGTCTTGTCTCAATCATTTGATTAAACAGGTTGTCTGCTAACTCCATTTCAAAGTTTTTATTTGTAATTTTTGATATCTCCTGTTTTAAATAAAGTAATTGTTGATCTCGTACCACACAGTCAGTAAAGATTTCAGGATATGTATCCTGACGTAGTTCAGTTGCCCTAGTTTCCATGTGATTTTCAGTCGGTGGCACAAATACGAGTGAATCAGCGATATCACTAGCAGGGACAAATTATATTTCAGGAGCTGATAGTTTATCTCCTACTCGTACGACGAATCCTCCACTCTTCTCCGGAAACTCTGACCCCATATTGCAAAACTGAGACCTTTTTGTCTCTCCGTTAATTCCCGTTACTCCTACCTTTTCTGGAAATATACCTTCAGAGGTACATAATTCCTAATCTTTCAAAGTCAGAGACTGAGGGGAACCCGCGTCTCTGAACATTATAATGTCTTTACTTGCTGCCCCTGGACTATGCGAATGAACATTAATTTTGCAGGTACGTGGTTTAAGAAGACCTTTCACTTCCTTCTGAAACAACATCTGATCAGTCTGTGCATTCCGATGCAATATCCACTGAGCTTTCTCTTACAACCCTGAGAAAATTCAGTGGCTTATCCTGTTTCCCCACATTTTCCGGTGCATTTCCCAACCGATAAATATTGTGTTTTCATGGGCCTACTTTACTGCAGTGAAAACAGCGGAGATTTTTAACTTCTCTGTCCCCTACACGTGTTTCTTTTTTTATGCTGTTGTAACTCATCCTTGTGATCTTCTCCGAAATATACCTTTCCTTTTCCACATGACGATTTGTCATTTCGTCAATTTTGATTTCTTCGTTTCCTGGTGCAACTCATGATCATCAACCATTTCAGCTGCTAATCTGGCTGTTTTAGCTTTCTGCTCTTCCATATAATTTCTCAGTAATTCAGGAAGTGAAATTTTGAATTCCTCCAAAAGAGCTGTTTGTCTAACAGTGTATTTGCTTTCCTCCAATTTTTACTGCCCTTGCCCACCTTTCAAAATTACTTTGCTTAATTTTTGCAAACGCAATGGAGTTTTGACGAGTGTCCCGTATTAGATTCCTAAAACGTTGTCTGGAATCTTCTGGCACAAGGTCATATGCACTTAAGATGGCTTTCTTCACATTCTCATGCGCTCCGGTTCCTCCCCTGATCGAGATGGCAATACATTTTGAGCTCTACCTAGAAGTACCGTTTGGATCAGCAAACCACATGATGACTGGCAACTGCATTTGTTTAACTGAATTTTCTGATCAGATGAGAAAAGGCTTCAACATTTTCTCATCAAATATCGGCAAAGGAAAGTATTTTTAAACACATTGCCACCAGGATTTTGGCTGCCATGGTTTTGCTCATCCTTCTGTCTCTCACACACTGAGCTAACATTTAGCTTTCAAATCCATAATTTTCAGCTGAATTTCCTGTCGAAATGTCAATTTCTGAAGTGCATACGCGCTCTCTATTTCCCTGTCTTCTGATAAAGCCATTCATTATTTTCTTCTGTGCTCTGCTTTTAATCGTAAAACTTACAGTTTCATTTTTTGTTGTACTTTTGCCTGTACCCAAGCTGCTTTATTTTCCATTGAACTTCAGCCATCTTCATATATTATCATGGTGTGCACAGCAAATTTAAATGCTGAGCTATTGTTCTAATTATTTCTTCTTTCCTCATTTTATGTAGGCAGCTGCATGTGCAACGTCTCTGTTAATTCATGCAATTTGGCCTTAACTATCTTTTGTAAAAGCCTCAAGGGCAATTTTTCCATTCCAAGAATTCCTTGTTGACTGAAAGAGGCATTGCTATCCTAAGCACTCACGAACTAAGCAATTTCAAATATCAGAATAAAAGACACAAACACCTACCACTCGCTGCCTTCGAGTCTGCAATATCTCGTCCCAATTTAGAACAACAGAGCAAACTCGGAAAAGAGCCACCAAAATGTCATGGACTAGGCCAGTGCCCTCAAAACATTTGAAGAAGTTAGTCTGGAACCTAACATTGGTCGTTATTTTCAGCAGGTGGACAAGTGGGCATTCCAGGAGAGAATCAATTTGTCAAACCGTCTAGTTTTAAACAAAACAGTAATTATTATACGAAATTACTGAATGTAACACGAAGGTTAAAAGAAATATACCAAATAACGTATTCTATACAAGGCCCAAGAGATCATCCCACTTAATGTTGTTCTTCTAAAATACTTGCAACAATCCCCAAAATAACCGCTTGGCACAAAAGGTCATATTAAATAAGACAGAAAACCAGTTGGGACATGCTTCCAGCAGCCATCCTTCGATCCAGTTAAAACTGAGCTACTAGAGCAAGCTGAAGTATGAGAACTGGCCACTCTCTTTTCATTATAGAAGTTTCTTTTTAATTTTAAACGCATTCTGCTTGAGGCAGTATCAGTTAGTTATGAACACGTTGGCACTAACACCCTTCCAAACTCAGCCATTTCAGAACCTGTGCCTTTACAAACACTCTGCAATAAACTAAGCACAACGTAACCTTGTTGAAGGCTTCGTCCGAACACCTACACTTTTACATGCTACTTATGTAAGCAAAATACCATTACGCACATATTGACGCACAGAGACATGCAAGTAGAGATGCACACAGTTTTGCATCACATACATTTGTATTCAGGAACATACATTCATTCACTTAACAACACATGCAAACTTTCTCACAAATATACAAGTGCATTCAGCACACTAAATGAATCACATATATACTCATTTGCATCCTTCCTCTAATGTGATGATTACAATAAAAGCAGTACTTCATCCTCATCCTCCAGAGGAAAAGTGATTCAATTATAGGATCATTCCCAGTATACAGCACAGCCACTTCTTCGACTCATTAGTGGCAAAACGTGTAATCTGTAAGAGGCCCTGCAGAAATTCATCTATACCTGCATTTGGGGCCGTACATACACACGGACCCACGCACAGACAAACATATACGCACACAATTCCAAACAGAGACCTCCAAGTACACATGGATATGCATGTACCTGACAACACACGCTCATTCATACAATCATTCACGTGCACACGTTAGTGTAGACATATATCCACTTATCAATATCCACGTGCACACTTATAAATATGCACAAATATACCCAATCAGACACCTACATCTACATTATTGCATGCTGTTCAAAAGTACACATAAAGACTTGCGCATGCGCATATATGCACATGCACTCACGTGCATACATTTACACACAAATGCATGCATATGCGCCAACAGAGTGCAAAAAAATCAAAAAAGCAAATATTTAAGGAGGGAGAAGATTAAAACACCCAGCAAGAGAAAGGCTGTTTAAAAGAATTTCTTTCGGTGTATGAAGGGCAAAAAAGAGGCAGAAATGGTATTGGGCTGCTGAAAAATGACGCAGGAGAAATAGTATTTAGGAAAAGCGGAATGTCTGAAGAAATGAAAAAAAAAACACTTTCCGTCAGTATTCAAAGCCAAAGACACGAGAAATTTCCCAAAATATCTTAGAAGGAGAAGAGACAGATCTGAGGTTGGTGGAAATGACCAAGGAGAAAGTGCTGGGAAACCTGAATGGCCTGAATGTGGATAATTCTCCTGAACAAGGTGGACTATGCGCAAGATTCCGAAGTTGAAGAGCTGATGAGACAATGGACTGTTTAGTGGTAATTTTTCAAGAATCAGTAGAATCAGAAAGGGTTCCAGAAGCCTGGAAAATCGCTAACTTAACACCCCTGTTTAAAATTTGAGTATGAAAGAAGATGGAAAATTACATGCCAATTCGCCCAAATTCGCACTTAGTTATGGTCGAGGAATCCATCCAGAAGGATGTAATTTCTGAATACTTGGAAGTTGATGCGAAACTAGAGCAGAATCCGCATGTTTTCATCAAGTTAGATCATGCTTGAAAAATCTGCAAGCATTCTTTGTGGAATTAAAGTGCAGTTTAAAACAAGAAAAAACAATGGATGTTATATTTCTGAAATTCAAAGGGGACTTTGAAAAGAGCCACAAATTAGGCTATTGAGGAAGTTTAGGAACCATGGTGTAAGAAGTATGGTTCGAGCATTAACAGAAGCATGATTGCCTGTCAGAAAGAAAAGAGTTGGGATAAAAGGTCATTCTCAGAATGTCAGTACTTCACAGTTGGTGTTACACAAGGCTCACTCTGGGGAACACTTTTTTTCGCTTTATACATGAACGACGTAGATAAAGGAAGTGAGGGCATTCTGCCTATGTTTGCAGAAGATGCAATAATAGGTTCAGAGTCAAATAGCATTGTGGAGTGAGCGAGGCTGAAGACGGATTAGGACGATTGAGCAGAGCGTGCAAACAATGGCAGAGGAGGACAATATGGGGAAGTGTGAGATTATACGAATTGGTGGGAAAAATAGAGGCGTCGGCTATTTTCTGAATGTGGAGATAATTCAGAAGTCCGAGGTGAGAAGAGACTTGGGCGTTTCTTCCAGGATTCTCTCAGGGATAACTTACTGGTTGAGTTAATATTTAGGAAGGAAAATACAATGAAGACGTTTATTTCGACAGGAATTGAATTTTAAAGCAGCGAAGTAATTTGGGGTATTTATAAGGCTCTGATCAGACCACTATTTTTTGCGCACGTTTGTGCTCAATAGCTCAGAAAGAATGGATGGCACATTCACAACAACGGTCCCTTGAACTACATGGCTAACAGATGAGGGATGTTACAGGAGTCTGGTTTAGTACTGGATGGAGTTTAGAAGGATGAAGGGGATACGAGTTGAAACTTACAGAACATTGAAAATCTTGGACAGAATGAATGCTGGGAAGATGCTTCCATTCGTCATAGATACTACGACTCGAGGGAACCACATTTGAACAGAGATAAGGATGAGGCAGAGAATGGTGTAACAATTGAATTCCCTGCCACAGAAGACTGTTGAGAACAGGTCATTGAGTGCGTTTAAGATAGACAGAGTCAAGTCCTTGCTTCTTCAGGCCTTCAGTGGTAATGTGAAGAAAGCGGGAGAATACGGTTAAGAAAATTATTAGACATGACAAAATGGTGGAGCAGACTTGATGGGCAGAATGGCCTGATGTTTGCTCCTGTGTCTTATAGTCTTCTGATGGCGTTATACCATTAACATCTCAGTCGCCAGTGGACAGTTATGTATACAAATCATGGAAAGCCGTTAAAAAACATATGCAGCGTTGTTCTCGTATGTGATTTTAACTTAGATACTATTACTTATAACTCCCTCAATGCCAGAAGCTTAAACGCGTCATGGGTCAGATGAATACAGGATGGATGCTTCAAATAAAATGTCAGACTCCAACCAGGGAAGAGGCTGCTCTAGGCCTTTTATTGAGGATTGAACCTGGCCATCTTTTCCAAGATTCAGTGAGGGGGCAATTTGGGAGCAGTGAACATAATTCAAAAAGTTTTACCGAGTTAACCGAAGACATAAGGCTTCCCACTAGCGAAATTTCTAAATTATTGGACATCTAATTTCAATAGTATTCAAGAGAAAATGGAAAAATATATTTGGTTGAAATCAATCTTATTTCTTAATACAAGAACTGCAATAGATAAGCCATCAGTTGTAAGAAAAGTATTGGAGACGTTTCTAACAAACCCGATTTACTCGTACTTGGAGAAGAATGGACGTATTACCGATACACATCATGGCTTTATGCAGGAGATATCTGAGAACATAGAACATAGATCATTAAAGCGCAGTGCAAGCCCTTCGGCCCTTGCTGTTGTGTTGACCTCTGAAACTAATCTGAGTCATTCTCATCTACACTATTCCATGAACATACATATGTTTATACAATGACTTTTTAAATGACCTTCGAGTTGTCGAGTGTGCCAGTGTTTCAAACGGCATTTCATGCACTATCGACTATCTGAGTAAAGAAACTACTTCTGACATCTCTCCATTTCTATCTCCCATCAATTTTAAGTTATGTCCACTCGTACCAGTCATCAGATTCCGAGGGAAAAGGCTCTCAGTGATTCCACTGTCTGATTCTCTGTTGATCTTGTATGCCTCTCTCGAGTGAAAACATCCTCCAGTCATTCGGCCCTTCCTAGAAGACCTTCCCTCCATTGTAGGTAACATCCTGGCAACTCTATTCTGCACACTTCCCAATGCGTCCGTATCCTTTATAGAGTTCAACAACCAGAAATGGACGCAATTCTCCAAGTGCGGCCAAACTAGAGTTGTATACATCTGCATTTGACCTCCTGGCTCTGAAACTCAAACCCTCTATCAATAAAACTAACAAACAATACGACTTCTTAACAATGGTATGAATGTGCGTATGCAAATGTAAGGGAACATTGCACTTGATCACAGAGATCTCTCTGCTCTTCCACACTAGCAATAAACTGACCATTAACCTTTTACTTTGTATTCGTATTACTCCTTCCGAAGTGAATAATGTGCCAATATTCTGCATTCAAATCCATTTGTCACAGCTCTGTGCGTCTTTAACCTGAAACATACTTCTGCACTGTCCACACCTCTCTCAACGTTCGTATCGTATGCACATTTCCTAACCAATCCTTCTTCGCCCTCATCCAGGGCGCTTAATCAATGACAACAGCAGTAGTCTGAACGTAAACGCTTTCAGTACACCACGGGTAACTGAACTCCAACATGAACTTTTCCCATCAACAACCACTCACTATCTTCGTACAGCCAGATAATTTCTTATCCAAACAGGTAAATCATCCTAAATTCCATGCCTCCACATTTTCTGCAATGGTCTATCATGGGCCACACTGTCAAGCACTTAACTGAAATTAATTTCCACACATCAACCGCTTTACCCTAATCTACCTGTTTTATCAACTTCGCAAAGAAATCAATAAGTTTTGTGAGGCACGAAGTACCATTCACAAAACCGTGCTATCGATCATCCAACAAATTATTTCTATATCAATGATTATACATCCCATCTCTTGCAATCATTTCCAACACTTTATCTGCAACTGATGTGAGGCTTACTGATCTATGAATACCAGGGTTGACTCCACCCCATTTCTTGAAAAAGCGAATAACATTTGCTATCCTCCAGTCTTCTGGTTCTATTCATGTACACGATGACAAAATAAACGTAAACACAAACCCTTGCGTTTCTCTGTCTAGCTTCCTGGAGAATCCAACGATAAATCACATCTGACACAGGAAACGTAACTATATTTACACTTTCCGGAATTGCTAACATTTACTCTTTGTGAACTTCAATCTCTTGTCATCTGAAACCTCTATCTTAGTGTTGTCCTCGATTTCAATTGCCTTTTCACTGCGTTAATACTACTCTTCTAGCTCCTCGCACTCCGTGCACATCTTCCTACAACTGTCCTTGATTGGCTGTAATCTTACTCCCGTCATTCTTTTATTTCTAACAAAACTATAGAAAGCTTGAGGGCTTTTATTGATTCTACCTGCAAAACGTTACTCATGTGCCCTCTCGCAATTATTCGCGCTGTCTTTAGGTCCTTCCTGGCTAATATGTAAATGGAAAGGTGTTTAACTTTCCATTTCAATCGCACAAATAAATATAAACGAATTGTGGTCGCTTTGACCAAAGTACTCAGCTACGTCCAAATCTAACACGTGGCTGGGATCATTATGCAGTACCATATCGAATGCGGCGTCGGCTATTGTCGGCTTACGTACATACTGTGAGAGGAAACCCTCCAGAACACATTGATATAAAAACGATACTCGAAGAATAGCGTTTCCAGTCAACATTTGCAAGTTGAAGTCCCCATAACAACCACGCTGTTACTTTTGCTGCTATCCAGAATCATCATTCCAATTCTTTCCTGTAAATCACTGTACCTATTCAAAAGTCTATAGAAAACCCACAGCAGTTTCACCTTTCATTTGGTGTTTCTTACCTCAGTTTACATTACCTCAGTACATGAGTCCACAACAAACGTCCGTTCTACCACAGTAATACTCTTTTTGACCAACAATGCCAAACCTCAACTTCCCATATCAGCTTCCCTGCAACTTCTTAAACATCTACACCACTGACCCGCCAACAACCGTTCCTAACCCTGGGGCTATCCACGTTCCAAAATGGCAGAACCTCGATGTACCACGTCCCAACCGATGCTGCAGGTTCACGCACTTTTTTCTAGATGCTTTTGGCATTGAAGTATGCATTCTTCAAATCGTCTTCCTGCTTGCTAGTACACTCCTGTCACCTTGAAAACATATTTATGACCTTACTGCATCCAACCTCTTGGACACTGGATCTGCAATTCAGATTTCCACTCCTCTGCTGAATTCGTGTAAACTCTTCAGAAGAGTATTTGCTACTCCCCCCCCAAGAGGTTAATGGTACATTCTGTTTAATGTGTAGTCCTTCGCGTTTGTAGAGGTCTAACCTAGCCCAGGTTGATCTCCAGTTATCCAGGTATAAAAAAAACCTTCCATCCTGCAGCATCCCTGTCACCACGTGCTCAACGGATCACTCTATTGCACGCATCCATCGCACGTGGCATGGGTACCAAAGTAGAGACAACAACTCTTTTTGTTCCCACTCCAAGCTTCCACACAAGCTACCTTGAAATCTTGCCTTTCATCCCCTGCTCATTTCCTACCTACATTGTTAATGCCTAAGTAGAACATGGCATGGAGTTTCTTTCCTCTTCCCCTTACGGTCCTGAAAAAACGATCCGAGACATCAGAGACACTGGGACCTGGGAGGCATCACACAAAATGTGAGTCACACTTGATCACACATAATCTCCTATCTGTCCCACAAATTATGTAGTCCACAATAACAATAGTCTCCTTCTCTCACCCTTCTCTTCCGAGCAGCAGAGACAGATTATCTACCAGAGAACTGAACTGCATGGTGCCCCGGTAAATCGTCCTCTCGAATGCATACAAAAAGATATACTTGTTACTGTCCACAGGCGATTCCTGCATTGTCTGCCTTTTCCCTTTCCGTCCTCTGACTGTAAGCTATGTACTTTTTATCCTTTTCCGGATGTGTGACTACCTCCCTGTAACTGCGCTCAATTTCCTCTTCAGCCTCCCGAATGATAAAAAATTCAGCTAGCTCCAGCACCATTTGCCTCACGCAGATTCCAAGAAGCTGGTGTTGGGTGCACGTCCAGACGTTAAAGTCTGTGGGGGCACCAGAGGTGATACTTACCTCCCACATTCTACAGAAGGAAAAATTAACTGCCCCAACAGCCATTCCCACAGTCCAGAATTCTCAAAGATACGAGTGAAAAATATAAACTGGTAACCTTTACCAATTTGGCTCACAGAAGACTTAGTATTAGTCAAAGGAGGACGATGTTTGGGAACCACTACGTAAATCGTGCTTCGGGTAAAGCAACCACTCCAATATATTACCTCCCTTACTCAGCCTTCCGGTGTCCCCTGGTGTTCAGCGTGCACCCATCCCATACTCGAGATCGTCATGCTTTGGAGGTGCCGTTGTTGGACAGGCGTGTCCAAAACTAAAAATCACACAACAGTAGGCTACTTTAAAAAGATGGAAGCAAGATGGACAAGTCTTCAACACCGGACAATGCTGCAGACTTGACAAAGACAAGGGTCTGCAGGACAGGATGGGGAACGTGTTGGAATAGAAGTGTAAGATTGGGATTGGGGTCATGATGTTCAGAATGGCTCGCAGAAGAGTGGATCTGGGGCAGGGCCAGATATGTATGAATTCAGATGAGACCGAGAGAGCTCCAGGAGCGGGGAGAGAAGCGTGATACTGCTTGAGACCCATAAGATGCGGAAAGTATTGAACTGATAAAGGGTTTGAGAAATCCGGTGTAATCGCTAAAAGTAAATATCAGAATAATGGGCGAACACAGTCAAATGATACCAAATTCAGTTGAAATGCTCACTTATCAAACAATGGTCAGAAGATATACGAGTCTCAATTTTACAGTGTACTGTCAGGTACTTGTTTGTGGATGCAATCTGTTATATTTCTGTGCTGAGGAGGATAGTTTGCCTCTCCGTTATAGCTCCGTAATAATGTAGTTGGAAGCTGCCTACATGATCTGTTGCTTTTTATGTGCTGTTGGAGCAGCCACAGTTCCACGCAGGAGGGAGTTCTGTGACTTAAACTCAATCACACTGTAGGAACGGCGATATATATTATTTTAGGCAGGTTGGCCCACCGCAGCGAAAAAACACCACCAAGGCTACCGGTGACGCCATTTCTGCCGCTTTGGTTGCTGCCGCACGAGAAATTCACACTCCCACTGAAGACAATCACCACAGCCACCACCAAAGACACCGTAAGGTTAACTCCGTCGCCCGGGATGTCAATGAATACGCTACTTCTGTCCACGATCACTACTGTTACCAGCACATCCTTTGATGACGCTCAAATGATACCACGATCACAACCGCTCCGAAGGCAGTCTCCATCCCACTCCCAACTGCATCTCGCTACTAGGATCTTAACTGCAGCCTTGCCAACTTTTTCTTTATCATCCCCAAACCTCCACCTTACTGACAGTGTGAGATCAGTCCTCAATGAAAGTCTGATCTTCTTGTACTATGGTACCGAATTAACGGATTCCACATTTGTTCCAACATCATTTTTTTTCTTCTGCTGTCTCTCTCTGTGCTTACTTTTACCATCAAGACTCCCACACACCCTCGGAGGATCCGGTGTCCTGCCTGCAATATACTTCATGCATTGGACACCCTGTGTTGGTCTCTTACCCGCCCCGCCCCCCCGCTTCATCATCAACTGCCTATATTAAATTGACCATATCAACCTGTCAACTCCATTCACGCACTCCAACCTCTCATACTCACTATGTGCACTCCTTAACCTCTTCCGCTCCAAATCCAAAGTCACCATCAAGCCAACGGACAAAGGAGAACACAGTGTTAGTATGTTGGTCAGTCCTGTAAACCGCTGATGTCAGATGCATTCCCACGGAATCCTCCTCAGACTGCTCTCTCGACCACGACCTCAACCTCTATCACCAAACCATGATCACCTAGACCATCCCAACCTTATCATTTCAAGGGATATCCCATCCACAGCCTCCCACCTCATAGTCCCTAAATCCCGCACCAGATAGTTCTCCCGCTTGCCCAAAATTCATAAAAGTGACTGCTCCAGTCGAAGCAGCGCCTGTGTCTGCTCTTGCACCACAGAACCTTTTTTCTTATATCTTCACAGCATCCATACCCCCAAGTCTAATAACTCCCCCAAACATTCGGGTCAACACCCATACTCTCTTCCTCCTCCATGACTTTCCATTTCGCAGTTTTCATTGCCTCATCTTCACCATGGACAACCGTTCCCTACACAGATTCATTCACCGTTGTGAAGTCATGCAAGCCATCAGTTTCTTCATCTCCCATCACCTCTTTCCAGTACGCCAACAACTGCACACTCATTCAAGTGGCAAGACTTGTCTTCACCCTCAGCAACATCTTCTTCGAATCCTGCCATTTTGTTCAGATGAAAAGAGGAGATATGAGCTCCAGTGCGTTTCCCTGACATGCCTGCCTGTTCATCAGATATGTGGAACAATACATCTTGAGTAGGTAACATTGCACCAATTCCCAAATTTTCCTCCCCCGCTGTATTAGTGACTTTGTGGGGGCCTGTATCTGCTTCATGAGGAGATTTTAACAGATCATCAACTTCACAGCACCTTCTGCCCTGACCTCAAGTTCACCCGTACATTCACAGGCACATCTCTCCCTTTCCTGCACATTTCAATTTCCATTTCCAGCAAAACGGAGATCAACTGCAATCCTACCCGCTCCCACACCCACTTGAACTACTCATCATCCCAAACCCCCTCCTGTAGAAATGCTATGCCTTCATTCCAAATTCTTTGCCCTGGCCAAGTTTGATCCCAGATGGAGAACTTCCATACCCGAACATCTCATATAGCTTCATATTTCAAGGAAAGCAACTTCCACATCCTACGGGGGCAACAAAACCCGTCAGACTTCCAAATCTCGCCTGTGAACCCCACCCACCCAAATGCAAGAGGAATAGAATCCGGCTTGTCCTCACATTCCATCTCACCAACGTGCGATTAAAAAGTCTTGTCCTCCACCATTTCCACCACCGGCTGTCAGACCCCACCAACAGAGATATATTTCCCTTCCCACTCTCAGCATTTCACAGACACCATTCCTTCTGCGAATCCCTCGTTTGGTCCATAATCTCCACAATGCCACACTCCACACCAGGCAACTTCCCTTGCGACTGCAGAGATAGAAAGCCTATGCCCACACCACCCCATCACCTCTATCAAAGTCCCTAGATCCTTTCACATCCAGCAGACCTTTTCTTGCACATCCAAATACCTCATCCTCTGTGTCCGTTGATCTCGATATGATGGCTTGTCCTTTGGTAGTACTACATTTAATGTTCGTGAAAACCGCAATTCTCTATGGAAGGGAGTGAATGAGGCTGATATTCTCGAACTTGCAGAATGCTTCACATATCATCTCTTGTACACAAGCAACACGCAACCCCACTGCTTTGTAGACGATCACTTCATCTCCCCCTCCCACACCGTAAAGCACATGCAAGTTCTGGATGTCCTTCTTCGCCAAATGCTTTTCATACGATGGCTGGAGGAAGAACTCCTAAACATCATCTTGCAACTTCGAACGCTATGTCATCAACGCAGGATTTTGCCATTTCCTCATCTCTCCCCGTCCAGCTCATCCCAGATGCAACCCTTCAGCATGACACAGCCCTGTTTAACGGTTTTATCTGCCACGTCTATGCGCTCCACATCTGCTCTGACCTATCACGATTAACTCCCTGCTGAAACTACCTATTGTCATCCCAGTTACCTTCACAGTAACGCCACTCCGACCAACTTATCTCTCATCACCCTTCCCGGCCACAAACTTGATGACTGGCTTATGTCTGAAATGTCGATCTCCCTGCTCCTCGGATGCTTCCTGACCTGCAGTGCCTTTCCAACGTGAAACCTTTCGAATCAATAAGCCTTGCGGACTATTTCTATAACAACCAAGCTTTTAAGGACAGTCATAAATCCTGCCTCTCAGAATCCTCTCCAATCTTGTGACCACCAAAATCTTAAGACTGACTTGTTTTTAATTTCTACTGGTTTCCTTATTCTCCTTCTTGAAGGAGTCTATTGCCACTGGCAATTATCTGTTGTTACTCCAGTGTATAGTAAAGATCATGGCCGAAAAAGCAATGTGTTCACTCACTTCCCCTCGAAATCAGAGTTTAATAACTCTGGCCCACGGGATTTATGCATTCCTATGCGTTCCAAAATTTCCATCACATCTTCCTTTTTAACATTACACTGTTCGAGAATGTCAGCGTCTTCCACACATCTACATACAGAATCCCACTTTTCTTGAGCCTCAAATGTAGCTCTCCCTCGTGTAATTGTTGTTGGGTTAGAGTAAACGACGAAATAAGTAGTTTTGTCGAAAAAGAGTTTTTCTAACGGGCTTGTTGTGCACAGAGATGAAAATATAAGTCATTGTTTAAGTAAGCATACTTTTATTATTAAAAAAACAAATTCACAATGGGGCGGTAAATAGGCCATAAATACAACAGTGGAGCCACTCGGCAGGGTTCAACTCACAGCTTGTGAGTTCAAGGTGTTTACAAACTTATCCTTGTCACTCACGTAGAAAATGCAGCAGTTAATGGCTGGGGTAATATGTGTGCGCTCTTTCACGTTCAGGCTTTTTTTCTGTCCTGGACATTTTTTCTTTGCTGCCGTCATCATATTCATGCCAGGTTCAAGTCTAATGTCACGATAAACAAGTTTATGCTATTACTAATTTTACAATGCACTTCAGTGAATATTTTACACTGTTATTGAGCTTATTTCTGAATTGTTGCAGTGTAAATGAAATTATTGACAAATATACTGAGGAGCTGTATCATGGCCGAAGCACGTTTTCCGACGTTGTGGACATCGGAGCCAGATATATGAAATTCAAAATTTGCAATTCACAAGTACATATTATAATCAAGCGGAGTCGCCAATGAAATCACCAAGATATCACTTGTACTAAAAATTTGATTAACCAATCTACTTCACATCTGCAATCTTGGTCGTTTTCAGACTTTGCAATGCTTCAGCGCAGGAGCCCATGTCGTACTCTGCAATGTGTCTGACTGTAAGAACATTGAGCAGAAAAACAAGAAAGAACGGGAGCAAGGAAGTTAATATGAAATCAAATGTGACAATTACGGTCCATGACGCGTAATCAACAAAGATGAGTTTCAGTCTCATTCCAAGGGAACACTGCCAATCATAAATCGATCTGCCTGTGCAAAGCGCCAGGCAAGAGTTTCCAGACAGCCCTAAGCACTCACATTTGAAAGAACAATGTTGTCATTGTCTACAGGACTAATGAGGGAAGACTGGGCAATAGGGAATGTTGTCCACTATTTCAAGAAGGAGAGTGGAGACCACCCTGGAAATTATAGAATGGTGTTCCTTTCTTATGTTGTGGGTAACGTGTTGGAAAAGATTATAAGAGGTAGGATTTCTAATCATCAAGAAACAAATATGCTGCTTACAGATTGGCAAAACAGTTTTACAGAAGGTAGTTCGTTCCTGACAAACTTTATCTGAGTGCTTTGAGAATGTGACTAAATAGGTTGATGATTATAAAGCTTTTGATGTTGTGTCTATGGACGTCTGTAAAATGTTTAATAAGGTTTCCCATTGTAGGCTGTTCCAACAAATAGGGAGGCGAGGAATCGAGGGTGCATTGGAGGTTTGGATTAGAAATTGGCAAACTGAAAAAAGACAAAGAGTTGTGGTTCATAGGAAGTCTTCATCCTGGAGTTCGGTTACTTGTGATGTCCCTCTATGATCTGTTTTGGTGCCACTGCAGTTGGTTCTTTTTACAAATGATCTGAATGAGAGCGTAGAAGGATGGGTTAGGAGGTTTTCGGAAGACACTAAGGTCTGTAAAGTTGTGAGTAGTGCTGAAGAGTGTTGTAGGATACAGAGGATGATAGATAAGATGCATACCTGGGCAAATGGAGGTTAATTTGGAAAAATATGACCTGACTCACATTGGAAGGAGCAACCGGAATGCAAGGTACTGGTATAATGGAAACAGTCTTGGCACTGTAGATGAACAGAGCGATCTTAGTGTACCTGGGGATACATAGATCGCTGAAAGTTGCAACCCCACTTGATAGGCTTGTGGAGAACGCATACGGTGTATTAGAATTTATTGGGAGAGTAATTGAGTTTCAGTGCCATGAGGTCATGCTGCAGCTAAGCAAAAATCTGGTGCAGCCGCACTTTGTGTATTGCATACATTTCTAGTGACTATTACAGGAAGGATGTGGAAGCATGGGAAAGCGCTCAGAGGAGATTTCTGAGGATGTTGCCTGGTATGGGGGAATATATGACGAGGAAAGTTTGAGTGACTTTAGGTAGGTTTCCTTAGATTGAAGACGTTTGTGGGGTGACTTAATTAAGATACATATAAAGACCAGTGGGTTAGTTGGGGTAGACAGTGAGTGCCTTATTCTTTCGATGGTGATAGCTAGCACGAGGAGATATAGCTTTGAATTGAGGAGCAATTGATATAGGATAGATATCAGAGGTAGTTTCTTCACGCAGAGAGTAGTTGGGGCGTGGAATGGACTGCGTGCAACAGTAGTCGACTCCCCAATTTTAAGGGCTTTTAAATGGTCATTGAATTCAAATATATGAAGTCAAATGGAATAGTATAGGTTAGATGGGTTTCAATGATCGGCACAACATCGTGGGCTGAAGGGCCTGTGTTGCGCTATAATACTCTATGCTCTAGTTCTAACCTCAGTTGTGATTTTTTTTTCTGTGCAGTGCATTGTTTTCGAGTTTCTCACATCAAATGGCCACAAATCGATAACAGGTGACAGCCCCAGTGAGCCAAGGAAATACAACAGTGGCTGCAAAGCTCAAACTGGTCGTGAGAGAACAAGCAGGTGTAAAAAGCAGGAATGAATCACGGAAATAAATTGCAACTCTCCACCTCAGTATAAGGTGCATGAAAGCAACCAGGGTATATTGAAATATGCGTTTAACAAAAAAAAAGTTGCCGAGGGGCGAGGATGACAACTCGACTGAGTTTAGCTGAAAGTCACAGAAAAATAATGACAGTCCATCACTTGATGAAGGAGCGTCGCTCCGAAAGCTAGTGTACTTCCAATTAAACCTGTTGGACTATAAACTGGCATTGTGTGATTTTTAACCTTGAACCTCCCAGTCCAACGCCAGCCTCGACAAATCAAGAATGCATGAAGAATGAGAAAATTGATCTAAGACATTCTAAGACGTTTGAACCGAACATTCGGTTTCTAAAGGAAGGACAGGTTATAAACCTGCAGTGAAGACAGTTTGATAGAAGCAGGTCTTTCAGAATGATTGAAACTGGAATGCAAGTATTTTATTAATAATTCATGCATGAAGAATCATGATGTTTTCAGGTTTTATGAGTTCCCCACAAATGCTTCCAGACAGTTTAGAATGAGGCAAATTGTTGGAGTCACACTTGGTACATCTCAGGAAACACTCTCCAGTGTCCTGCCATCGCCATTTCGATCTTGGGTATTGTCTCCAAACGGATGATAATTGTAAATTCTCAGACTCTCATCGCTACGTTGACAACACCTCTTCCCTGTAAGAAGCCCACCAAATTCTCCCAGTGACTTGGACTACATGGCATCTACTTGGATGAGGAGACATTCCAATTGCAAGCATTTAGATGTCCACCAATTTTGGTTAACGTGTTATTCACCCTTCTGTCATCGAGTCAGCCCTCGAGCGCACCTCCCCCAATCCCCGATTAACTGCTCTAAATTCCCTTTAAACACCATTAAAAATAGGATCAACCTTGTCCTCAGGTACGACCCAACCAGTCTCCACATCCAACCTACCATCCTAAAACACGTCAGCCAATTCTAATTAGACTGCACCACAAGAATATCTTGCTCGCCCCACCCCATCCTGCATGACGCAAGTACCATTCTGTTGCACATTCCTTTTCAATCCACATGCCAAACAAACACTCGTGAAACCCAAGACACCCTGCCCTACGACCAAAAGCCAAGCAAAATCTTTTGGTGCCACCACTCCTTCACCTCCATTCCTGGCCCAAATAAACCTTCCCGGTGAGATAAATGTTCATCTGTACTTACTCCGAAGTAGTTTATTGTATGTAGTGATCTCGATACATCGCTAAGACCA
This sequence comes from Chiloscyllium punctatum, assembly GCF_047496795.1. Lineage (NCBI taxonomy): Eukaryota > Metazoa > Chordata > Chondrichthyes > Orectolobiformes > Hemiscylliidae > Chiloscyllium > Chiloscyllium punctatum. The sequence goes on along the minus strand of NC_092757.1, from coordinate 20,366,261 downwards.
AGCGTTAAGTGAGGTCACATTGTGCTGAGCATCTTAGCCTTCCCCGCAGGTTCTGACCTAATCTCTCAGTCACTGTCCGTTATAATTCGCTTTCCCACTTCTTTTCCAACGTGACTATCCTTAGCCTCGTCCTTTGTCACAGAAAATCAGACCACATATTGTGCGAAAGGCCACCTCATCTTCCACCTGTGGAGATGACAGCCTGAAGCCACAACATTGAATTTTCTACTTTTAACCAGCTTCCTATCCCATCTACCAACACCAGTCGAAAGCCTCTCCCCATCCCTTCCATTTGACTAATCAACCATTCCTTCCAGAAAATAAACAATTGCATTGTTACCCAACGAGCAACAACGTCGTGTCCTCCACTTGTAATTCACCCGTCCTTAACTGACCACGCTGCCCCCGTCTCCCATTACGCCCCTTAATCTGCAGGTCGACTTACACCCACCCCCAAGCCTCGTTGAGTGTTACACCCGAAAGGTTGACTTCTCTATCTGCTGATGCTGCCTGGCTTGCTTTGTTCTTTCAAACTCCTGCTTGTCTACCTTTGATTTCAACATCTGCATTTCGTGTTCATTTTTGTCTCTTCTGGAGTCACATGTCGGCCAATTGTTTTCTTCCACAAATAAAATCCGCCATTAAGTGAAATTGTTTTCAAAAGAATCAATTTTAACCTGCTATGAATTGATTTTTTTTCAGATTTGCTAAAGTTTCTGAGATTACGATATCCGTAGTGCTACCACACTTCCACCACGTGTGCCCACAACTTAAGGCAAAGCAACCTCAGTGGCGTGGTAGTTCAATGGTTAGCAACACTGTTACACAGCGCTCCGAAAGGTTCAGTTGCAGCCGAGGGCGACACCCATTTCTGATTTTGCACGTTCCCGCTTTGTTTGGGTGTCTTTCCATCCAAATTCCAAAGACGTGCACGTCAGGTGAATTGGCTGTTCATAGTGTTAAGTGATGTGCAGATTAGGTGAAAAATTCCGTGGTAGCTATGAGTAATAGAGTAGGTAAATGGGAACGGGTGTGTTCTCTTTGATGGGTCGGTGTGGACTATTCCACATTGGGACATCTGTGAAGGGCAATTTTGCAGCAGTGTTTCATTAAAGTGAAATTTCAGTCAATGGTTCGAGATCTGTGTCAGTCATTAATTTCCGAGGCCTTTGATGTTAGTGACTATGTAACCTAAAGGTGCAAAAACAAAGTGTAGTAATTCCACACGACTGATTGGTATGGAATGAACCTACATTCCAGCCCATCAGACTGGTGCTTTCTCGATTTCTGTTTGAACAACATTTTGTTCCCTTCAGTTTCAAAGTTCTGTGTCATGAAAATTGTCATACTTTGGGTCACAAATGCAAGTTAAACTTCGCAATGCTGGTACATTGATGGAAGAAACTGACATACGGGGAAAAAAACGGTTGCAAATGAGGCCAATTTTACATATCAATTCAATAAGACGTTATTGTAAAAGGACACAAAACACAGATTTTCCCATGAATTATTGTGCATGGGTTATTACTTTAACAGCTTCTGCCATCCATTTCAGTAACTTTTCATTTCTTCATGTCCCTCTAATTTATACTCCATCACTCGCGGTCACTCTCTCTCAGATACTCCCTTTTGAAATTTTGCACCTCCATCTCAACTGTGCGATAAACAGTCTCCTCTCAAACTTACAACTGCTTTTTCCTGCATCTTTATCCATTATGCCTGTGAGAAATTTTCATTCTTTGATCTCTCCTAATCTGTTACTGGTCATGCTCGCTCAATATCCACACCGCGTCTGTCTTCTTACAGATCAATTTCTGTCCCTGCATGTTCTCGATGTTGTTCTCTTCCTTCCTTACAAAACCATCCGATTGTTGTTTCCCCGTATTTCATGCCTTCTGCAAATCTGTTTTAGGCTTAGTTATATACAGTATTATACAACGCCAGATTGATAGTCAATTTAGTAAACTCCTCGTAAACGTAATCCTCAGAGATGGGTGAGACGATTTCTAGCTTCGTCTGTGTAATATTGGGACTGGAAAACACATTTTTCTTCATGAAAATATTTACACCATATTTTCTTCCCTGCACAGTGACTCTGTGGTTCACACAGCGGTTTCACGCGCCAGACATGTTGGTTCAATTGCATTATCAGGTCACCATATGGATATTGCACATTTTTCCCTGTCTGTATGGAGTTCTTCTGGGTTCTCTCAGTTCCTCCTACAGTGCAAATATATGTACAGCATGTGGGTTAGACATGCTAAATTCCCCGTAATATCCAGAATGTGCATTGTACATGTGTTAGACATGGGAAATTCAGAATGACATGGTTTGTGTAGCTAGTTGGGATGCACTGTGCAGGATTGGTGTGGTCTCGATGGGCTGAATTGCTTTCTTCTACACTGAAGGTATTCAAATATTCTAATTCTGATCGTGAGACATATAAATTAAAGGTAGCAACAATTGGAGATTCTCTGTTCCCTGACTCTTGGGCAGAAGTGTTTTCTCAACACAAATGCACATGGAAAACAACACTTCATTAACACGTGGAACATACCAAAGAAAAATTAGTTGCTCACTTCGTCCTTAAGCCTGCTTTGCTATTCACTAATTTCATTACTGATGCATTTTTATCGGCATTTATACATTCCTGTGTATTTCTGAATATCCCTACTAATCATTCACCTCACTGGTTAACAACAAACTAACTTTCCTTTCATGATATCTTTTCATAAAAAAAAAATTGTATTCTCTACCCTTTGAAGCGCAGAATTCGGAAGTAACAGACACCCCCGAGAGAACGAAAAAATACCACATTTCTGAAATAATAAGTACTTTTCTAGTACTGCATAAACCAAACTCGTTGCAAATAAAGTGCGATCTTATTTGGAAAAAAAACAATATAACATTGTGAATTGAGTAACGGCCTTTGGTCAAAATGTAGGCACAACAAGCAGGTGTGAGATAAACTCAGTGAGAACCTCTGTTAAGAACAGCAACACAGCTCACACCGATGTACAGCATTAGCAACTTAGAAGGGAACACAGTACGGATCGCAACAGCTCCTGGAGTCGGGTAGTAAATGCATTCTACCACAACCGTTATTTCATGTTCCATTTCTTATATATGCATCTGCTTTATTTGGTCTGGAAACGATAGTTCAGAAAGGTCCTCTGAATTTATCCTTTTAAATGGGCCTTCAAATAGACATGGAATAAATTCCCAATGACATTGATATACACCTCATCATTACTGTTAGTTCCACTTCCTTGAGCAAACACGCTATTTTAGTGGCTTTGAGAACCTTTACAAAAACATGCTTTACATTGATCAAGAAATGTAAAATAAACAACATAATTTCAATGTCAAAACTTTGCTAATCAAACGCACACAGTGGCGTTCATTAGGGAGAGACCCATCAACAAAGAAAGGACAGTTTCAGGTTCTCCATTTATTTTACAGAGAGTTCCAATGAAGAGTCCCGTGACTCGAAATTTACCTCTGTTTTTTGAGCTCCAACTATACTGAGATCTATTGGCATGACCTCATTTTCTCCAGGTCAAGAGCGAAACTCTGACTAAACAGCATCGAGCTGCAAACCTCACATTTTCAATAGGCATTGCTAATCAGAGTCCGCATTGAAACAAGAGAATTGTGTAAAGTGAAATGACCAGCTTCGTTCGAGTACCTGCCCTTTCTCTTTCTCGGAGCCAACGTTAAAAAGTTCCATAACAGCCTCACCACGTCATTTTATCTGAACAGTCCTTGTATATGCCTGAGTGAATAACCCACCGCCCCGCACCCCAAGCTTCTCAGTACCTGCCCAGTTGTGACGACTCCAGTCTGGACTGGTAGCACCTCCGCCTCAACTTGTGAGAGGAAACTGAATCTTGCCATTTTTCCGCCAATTCTTTGTCCGATATACTTTGCCAATTCCGACGGGCAGGTGGCACTGCGAGTCATTTTAATATAACTTCATGTGTGATTCTCGCTGTTGAGTTGCTTATGATCAGGCTGTTGTCCACTTTCAGGGTTTCATCCCTGCTTTACACCCATATTGCTGGTACCAATGTGCTGCACGACCTCTCCACCCATCCTTCATTCCATCAGAATATTATGTTGTCGCTCTGAGACATCATTTACCAAAACATCAGTAAATCTACATATTCTGCTGCTGTCTGGTACGGAAGCGTGGAAAGCCATTCTCACATTCGGTGCAACTGGATCACGACAGCAATTTTCACACATCTTGCTATTGCCTTCGGAGCCTGCAACATTCATGAGTGTCCCTGTTCTATCCAAATGTCTGAAATGGCCAGAACATCGAAGCCCCATGCTGCAAGTTCTCCGCCTTATTTTGGATGCTCCTGGTGTTGAAATCAACACAACTCAAACAACCTTCCTCCCTGCCGTGAAATTATGCGACTTTGTAACCTCATTTAGGACATAATTTGTCTCAATATCCTGTACACTGGAGCTATAATTCCGTTTCCCATCGCCCTGCTGAAGGTGTCTAAACTCTTCCAAAGAACATTAGCAAATACCACCTGAAGCAGGGGGTTACCAATATGCTGGGGGAAGCAGGTGGTATTTGCTAATGCTCTTTGGAAGAGTTTAGACACCTTCAGCAGGGCGATGGGAAACGGAATTCACACAGTTCTCCTGGAAGAATTATGCACCCGTACCCTTTATTTCTCTGTTCTACAACATTACCTAATGCCCTAATTATAGTTGTATGAGTCCTGCCCCCGGTTGTTTTACAAAAAATACAACACATTGCATTTATGCAAATTAAGCTCCTTCCATCATTCAGCCTCTCAAGCCTGCTCCGCCATTCATGATGTTAATGCTAATAAGCCCATCCCCTTTTAACCACCACCTATATTTATCTTCCATATCTATTTACTGTATCTACAAAATAATATGGAAAGTTTCAAATTCAATCACTTTCTTTGACAGTGACATGCACAGACCTACAATTCCCCTGTCTGAACAGAAAGTGAAAGAAACACAATAAGGTTACTACTGGGCCTGTTGTTTGAAATGCTTGCTCTGCTCTTCTCTTTGTGCAGGAATAATTGGAGGTCATTATAGTTTTCCTGAGTTTCCCGCCATTATTTGTCTGAACTGATCAGTTGTAGCTAATCTGTCCTTTTGTGTTGGACATCTGTGATTTTCAGACGTGAGATTTCAAATGGCAATGTGTATCCCTTACTGCTGATTCGGTTATCATGTTTTGAGATTATTAGAACAAACATCAACTTTATTGCAGTTCGATATTCTGTTCCGGAAATTGACTCATTCCAGGGTAAGGATATCCGAGCAGCAATGGGTAAAAAAACACGACTTACCCAGGTAAGAATCAACCTCGCCGGAGGTGGGGAGGGAGGATGTTTGAAAGACGAAGAGATTTAACATCTTCGCTGTTTGCAAATGGAAAACATTTCACGTTCATTAGTGTTAGTGTGTTGTGAGTAAGTAAAAATGTCTGGTGAACTTCGCAAATCTAATTCACTCCTCAAATGGAGTACACAGCACGAATTAGGATTGTCCATAATCAGGTATTTCATACTTCTGAGTTTAGAGTTGGGAAACGGCTGGGGAAATGTAGGAAAAAATGAGATAGTTGTACCAAATTGTGCAGGGGATTTCTCCTTCAGAGCAGAATTACTTTCGCTCTCCATGTCATCGAATCCTTCCCCAAGATTGTAATGAATTTGTGTACATTGTGTTTCCTTCAATGTGCCAGCTTTGCAAACAAAAGTCAGTGCCAGTCACTCATAGCAGGTACAGTCAGTTCGAGGAGTCAGTCACCTCACTGTCTTCATATCCGCGAGTGAATTTCTGTATTGCAACGTTGACGTTTTTTTTGCACTGGGTACTCCGCTGCATGAAATTCACACAATATCAAAACGGGAATTCTGACTCTATCTACCTCTCTTCCAGTATATATATCGGCACATCTGTGTATTGTCTTTTTGGAAAGTGGTCCCTCTGGTAGTGTAGCGCTATCGTAGCACTGCAATCCCATAGTGTTTTGCTGGGTACATCAGCTTTGTCTCCATATCACATCTTTTTGTTTATTTGTTTTCATTTCAACGATGCAGTTTGTACCTTAAACCTTTGTGAATCAGAGGGTCGTAGCCCTGCCCCCTGGAATGTTGGGAAATAAAGACCAAAAATTTCGATCAGAGGGTGGACCCTCAAACACGTTTAACTCCATGCTCGCTCCCCGGCCCCAACAAGGATTCCTTTCTTCAAAATGTGAGAGAACCCACCTTCTGTGGCAGGGCATGGATTCAGGATGGAATACTTGAGTGGGTTCTACCCCCAAACCCACCCAAAACGCTGGCCCGAATCATTAAGCAGGACCACTCCAGGAAAGCGAACCCCAGTAACAATCAGACAAAGTGAGAAATCGTCACCATTTAGAAGGGTACATTTCACTAACTCTATTGTGGCGCCGTCTTCGCGTTGGTGTTTAATTTTCAGGCAGTAAGGAAAACATGGCAACATGTTCTCAAACCGCACAAACTTAGATCAACTTGTCGGAGAAAGGGATGGATGTCTTGGTTACAAGGAAGGGCTCCTAGTGACTACCTTACCTGCTTTGCTGTGTTCACTATTCTGTCATTGGATCATAAAATCTCAGCTCAGTGTGATTTCCTGAGATATGATAACAGGATTGCATGTGATTTCGAAAGCCAGAAAGCAGCAATGGCTGTCTTGCTATTCCTCCATCATTTCTGCTTTTCTCCTGATATGATGCGAAGCACTTTGTAAAACTCTCTTCTTCAGAACGTTGGAAGGGTAGAAAGGTTGTCCGACGGAGTCCAGCAAACACCATGACAACCAACATTTGTCACTTACCTTTGTTTTGATGCTGATGCAAATTAACTGTTCTTTGGCTATACAGAGCGTCACCTGAAATGTTACCTGCTTTGTGATTCCAATGGGAAAGTTGCATTCTTTTAACGATATTACATGAATCTAAGCTGTTTGTATTTGTATAATACGAGATTCTGGTTCAACTCGTCAAACGATGAAAAGTGTTCATTTATGTGGGGAGACAGAAAGCAATCAAAGCAAGCTTCGATCAGAACTCATCGATTTAAGCGGGGCTATCGTCAGGCTCTCCCTTACCTCGAGAGAGTGCGTTACCGGAGACCTGATTAGATTTGGGTGGGCGTGCGTTCCACTCCAAACCCGAGTCCTGTGTGGCATACGAGAGGATATACTGCAGATGCTGAAGGCCGTCAAAGACGGGGTGCAGAGTGATTAGCACTACTACGTCACAACGCCAGGGACTTGTCTCAATTCCACCATCGGCGATGGATTGCGTGAATTTTCCGCATCTCATGTCTGTGTGGATTTCCTCAGGTATTCCGGTTTCCTGCGACAGTCAAAACATTCACAGATTATGTGGGTTGGCCGGAAATGCAAGGTTGCAAGGAAATAGTGGGATGCTCTTCGGAGGGGCAGTGCAGATGTGACGGACCAAATTGGCTCTATTTACTCTGTCGGGAATCAATAACAGCCAGACTGCGTCATAAAGTCAGCCAGGCTCTTATCATTTGCAGGGACAAAAAGCAGAGTTAACAGTTCAGAACTGACACAGAAGTCACTGCTCTGAAAACCTGCCCTTTCTGTCGACATTGCAATCAAAATTGACAAAGACGCTTGTATTTCTGCCGACATAAGAGTGTATGTGAACTGTCCCAGCCGTTTCCCCTAACTCTGGGAGAGCCCATATAGCCGCTTATGACGCGTTTTTATTTCCAACAGTGTCTAAGCAAAGCGAAGTCTCAAAATGGCCTAAACTGTCTCTCTGGAAGTACTTTCCAGCCCCGAAACTGTTCAGCTCTGGTCAGCCACAACTCCCTGCTTGTGGCCAAATGTGTTCCTTTGCAACATAGGCAAGAAACACATCAGTTCAAATGGCCCCAAACATGCTTGCTCATTCTAGTCTGAACGTCCCTCATTGAAAATCACCACAAACTTTGCGATTAGCGAGATGTTGATGGACCACATCGATCTGGAGCCAATATACCGACCACTGCAACGGACAGCTGGAACCGACAGCGGAAGTGTCAGATTCAAACCACTTTAATTGCCGGAGGAAAGATCACCGAAGCGCTTCACAGGAGGCTCCCAAGCACTGAGGATGTCACCTAGATCGGGGATGAAACGTCTGCAACACAAATTTCCAGCTCGGCGAAAAGAACCACAACAACGAGCACCCGAGCTACAAATCTTCTCACAAACTTTGAATGTTGATGGAGTGTAATGATATTACATCTCAGCCCAATCCTGGACTGGGCATTCCGTCTTGATCTTCGAACTCATTTGACTGCAGTTAATAATAAACAAACTGCGATTCCTCTACTTCTGAAACTTCCTTTGCAGTTATCGAGAGAGAGAGAGAAAGAGAGTGGGAGAGAGAGAGAGAGAGAGACTGAAAAGTTATTATGAAATCTTTATGAAAGTCCTCAGTGCTCAGAATTGCTATTCCCAATTGCAATTCTCTGGCGATCAGCCCCTATCAGATCAAACTGATTAGCCAGTCACGGCCAATGCCATTTTTTTTTTAGATTAGATTACTTACAGTGTGGAAACAGGCCCTTCGGCCCAACACGTCCATACCGCCCCGCCGAAGCGCAACCCACCCATACCCCTACATTTGGCGCAAGTCCACATGGACGCTTGTTCAGAAATCTTTGTGAAATGATTTGATTTGTCTCTCCAGGAGGGAACACATTCTGAAAACGGTACAGCGGCGCCGAAACGTTTACCTTGCCTTCTCTGACTCCTCGGGTGATTTCAGAGCTGCTGAAATCCTCTGGTTTACAAAGATCTCGTCTCCACGTGTTTTGAAATTGCCCGCCCTTCTCCAAACAAAGAGTATCAGAATCATTTTTGGTGCTCGCTGAACTGCGTTTTTTTTTCAAAAAAATCCGTCCTGCCCTCAACTAAAATATGAGAATTAGTGTGTTGATTGCTTGTCGTAAACATTCCTTTTTCAATCAGAGTCTCTCCCATTTCTCTGCAATCCAGTTTTGTAGACAATGTACTGCCTCAAGTGTGTGGAAATCTCCACAAGGCTCCAGTCGCAATGGAGGGATGGTATGGACATGGGAACACTGCTGCAGGAAGTCTGCAACTCGCACTCCCCTGAATCCAATTTGATGGTGAGTTCCAATGAGATTGAAATGGAAGGTACTGGGAAAACAACGTCGGGAGCATCGTGAGCAGGTTTGGTCTCCGTTATTTAAAGAAATACAACATTTCGTTGGAGACCATTCAGAGAATGTGCAACAGGATGGTCCCCAGGTACTGAGGGATTGCTTTATGAGCAATACTTAAATAGGATGGGACGTGAGAAGCTGGGAACACAAATCAAGGTGGGCTTACACAGTCTATCGTAGAGCCTGTGGAGTGCATTTGAACAGAGAGACCAAGTGGTGTCGGTACGTAGATAGTTGTAGTGACATCACTGGTAGACAGGGTACTGAACATTGGTTTTAATGCACATTCCTTCATTGGTCAAAGCATTGCGTGCAGGAGATGAGGTGTCATGTTAGAACTGCATAAGAATTTGGTGAGGTCATTTATCGAAAACTGTATACAATTCTGGTTGCTCTGCTGCAGGAACAATAATATTAAACTTGGAAAAGTTTAATAAAAGATTTAGAAGCATGTTACAGCGACTGCTGGGTTTATGTTTTGACTAGAGGCTGGACAGGCTAGGATTCCTTTCCCCGGAGTGCAAGCAGATGAGTGGGTACAATATAGAGATGTATTAAATCAGGAGGAGTACAGATGAGGTGAAACACTGATGACCAATCTATGTTTGTTGGGTGGACCAAACCTAGAGAGATTAATATTAAGAATAGAGGCAAGCGAAATAAATGAGATGAGTGGCGTAACGTTTCATGCATATGGTGTTGCGTGCATGTCGTCAGCTGACAAAGGAAGTGGAGGAGGTTGGTGCAATTCTAACATTCAAAAGACATCTGCATGTTATCAGCTGAACATGTTTCGTTCTTTACAACATCTTATGACAGTGCGTGAATGTTAGCAGAGACAACAAGGAGATGGTTACAAAAGCCGTCAAGTTTCTGAACATTTACGATCTGTGTGGGGTGAGTATCACAGACTCAGAATTCACCAAAATCTTTCACTCTGATGGCCTGCGGACCTCACTTCCTCCGAAATCACCTCTTCATATACGTCAGCGAGAGAGGGGGAAGGTGATCTGCAATTCAGTTCAGGGAAAGCACAGAGTGAGTGGATCAAACAGTGGCACCTGTTCTCCGCCCCTTCATGTTCAAACAACTGAAAGTTTCAAGGAACTTTATCCCCTTAACTTCGCGAATAGTCAAAAAGAGTGCCCGAGAATTACAGTCGTTACTTATCAGATTGCTACTGGGAATAGCCTGCGAATTTGGCCCCATTCCATTGTGGGAGAGTTTACCTCCAACCACCCTCCCCGCCACATATATATATATATACACACACACACACACACACACACACACATTCTCCCTGACAGGTGCATTCACTTACATCCTCTCTCTTAAACTCACACTTACACACATACACTCACAGACATACACATACACACACGCAACTCATTTTCAAACACTCACACACTCTCTCACTCTTGAACACAGTGTGGCTCACACAGATGCACAGTTACATACCCACACACACTCTCTCACTCTCACACGCTCACACAAATAAGGACACACGCGCATGGTACACGCACAGAGAGACAGCCGCATATACTTACTCACACATACAAACACAGACACACATGAACACAGACACACACAGATAAGTATGCACATGAACAGAAAAAAGGCTATCAACATTTGGAAAAGACTTGCACAAACCGCAGTAGATGCTCCATAAATTGTCAGATTGAAATATGAGACTATTTGCCTCGTTGAGGGAGACATGAATCCTGTGTGCAGACATGTGCAGCTCAGCAGCAAAACATCATGTTGACTGGTGGGAGCGGTTCGAGCAGTTCAAAAGGTTCCCTTGTTCCTGTGTTTTGCTCGTGGAGTTAATGAATTAGTGTTATTCCAACTGGGAAGGGAATATTTAAAGACTAATCGGTAGTATTGCATATCAAATTGATGTGAAATTGAACGAGTGTTTTATTTGATAAGACCACGCGAGCAAAGGACACATGTATTATTACATTAGAACGTTACATAAGGGAGGAAGTTGCAGAGCGAGAGAGCCGTGGTTCACGAAATGGAATGAGAAGGCTAACGTTAGAATAAGACGTGTAGGCTCAGTTAGGCCGCTTGAGTGTTAATGTCAGCAAGGAAATCCCGAAATAGAGAGTGAAGAAGAGCGAAGAGGGGACATGAGAAGTCGTTGGAGGTTGGGATCAAAGAACACCATCAGGCTTTCCCTAGTTATATCAGGGATGCAAGAATGACAATAGTAAGATTTGGGCTAATCGACAAAAGTAGCCAGAAGTTGCGCGTGGAGTCAGAGGAGATAGGCGAATTCCTAAATGAAGACTCTTTGTCAGTATTCACACTGGAAAAATGTTGTCGAGTAGAATACTGAGATGCAGTGTAATAGACGGGATGGGATTGAGATTCAAAAGGAAAAGGTGTTAGCAATTCTGGATCTCATGAAAATAAATTCTCTGGAAAACCAGGGAGATGTTTGCCGAGATTTGGCTTTGACCTTTATATCGTTATTTTCGACAGGAATGGGGCCAGAATATTGGAGGATTCCAAATGGTGTTCCCTTCTTCAAGAGGTGTGTAGAGACAACGATGGTCATTCCAGACCAGTGAGCCTTTTTTTCGGTTTTGGATAAAGTGTTGGAAAGGGTTATTAGATAGTACTTATAATCATTCAGAAATTTAAAAAAAAACGGTGATTAACGATGGGCAACTCGGTTTTGTCTTATTGCATTCTTTGGGAAATTGGCCAAAGTGGTGGATGAGGGTAAAGCAATTTATGTGTTATATATGGATTGCAGTAAGACATTTGATAAGGTTCCCCACAGAAGGTTATTGCATAAAATGAGAAGGTTCGAGATTTAGTTATTTGGCAGGTTGGATCAGAAATTGGCTCACTGAACGAAGACAGACTGTTGTGGTTGATGGGAAATGTTCATCCTGGAGTACAGTTCCTAGTGGTACACCGCAAAGATCTGTTATGGGGCCACTACAATTTGTCGTTTTTATATATGCCATGAATGAGGGCATAGAAGTATTGGTTCGTTAATTTGTGGATGACACTTTGTTGGTAGAGTCGTGGCTAGGACCAAAGGATGTTGTCGGTTGCAGAGCGGCACAGATCCGCTGCAGAGCTGAGCTGAAAGTTGGCAAATGCAGTTTAATGCAGAAAAGTGGGAGCAGACTCACTTTGAAAGATGTAACAAAATTGCAGAGTACTGGGTTAATAGTCAAGTGCTTGGTAGTATCGATGAACTGAGAGACCTCGATGTCCATAAACATATATCCCTGAAGGTTTTCACCCAGTTTGAGAGGGTTACTAAGAAGGCATGCAGTGCGTTTGCTTTTAAGATTAGAGAGACTGAATTTCGAGCCAGGAGGTGATGCTGCAAGTGTACATAACTCTGATGCAGCTGCACTTGCAGTATCACGTGCAGTTCTGGTCACCACCTTATCAGATGGATGTGGAAACTTTGATAGTTTTCAGAGGAGATATACCAGATGTTGCCTGATGTGCTGGAAAGGTGTTAAGATGAAACGCTGAGAGACTAGAGGTTGTTCACGTTCGGAAGATTGAGAGGTCACTTAATTGGGACATGTAAGATAATCAGACGAGTCAATAGGTTGGAAAATGTGTGCTTTTTCCTCGAATGGCGTTGGTTAGAACGATGGGGTATAGCTTTAAATTGAGGCTTGATAGATATAGGACAGATGTCAGAGGTAATTTCTTTACTCAGATTCTACTTGGGGCGTGGAATTGTGTGCCTGCAACAGGAGGAGATTGGCCCAGTTTAAGAGTATTTAAATGGTCATTGGATAGACATAGAAAAAATGGAATAGTGTATTTTGAATGGGTTTCAGTCTGATTTCACAGGTCGCTGCAGCATCGAGGTTCAAAGTGTCTGTACTGCGCTGTAATGGTCTAACTTCTATCGTCAATATTCGAACATAAGAAAGATAAGTTGCAGACTCCTCAAGCCTGCTTCACCATTCATTAAGAATCTGGGTGAGCTTTTCGGAGCTCAACTCAACTTTCCCGCCCACTCGCAAAAGGCATGAATTTCTGCATTGTTCCAAAATCAATCTAACTTTATCTTTAAAACTAACAACATGGTAGACATAATTGCTTCAGGTGGCAGGGAAATTTACAGATTCACAACCGGTTGTGTAATGAATCAGTTCTTCAACTCAGTTGTAAATCTGCTTCCCTAAACTTAGAAGGTATGTCACCTCGTTTCAATTTGACCTACATGTGGAAATAACCTCTCTGCTTCTATCTTAACTATTCCCTTCATAATTGTACATGTGGCTAAAAGACCTCTCCCACTTTTTAAAAAATTCCAATATGCATCAGTTCAGCTACTCAAACTGGTCCTCACAATACAAACCTCTTCACTCTCGAATCAATTTAGGGGACTTCTCCTCATTCCGTACAGTTCCATTACATTATTTCCGACGTACGAAGACGAGAATTAGACATAAGCTTCTAGGTGTGGCCTCGTCTGCACGCGATGTAGCTGCAACATAACCTCTGAGTCTTGAAAATCCATCCCTCTCCCAATTAGGAACAATATTCTATTTCCTTTCTTAATTACGTGCTGCAATTGCAGATCAACCTCCTGGGATTCATACACAAGTACACACAGGTCCCTCTGCTTCGCAGAATGCTTCCACGTTTCTCCATTATAATAAAAGACTATATTGCTGTTAGCCCTGTCAAATGGATGACTTTTCAATGCCAGCATTGTACTGCACCTGCCACACTCTTGCCCACTCACTTAACCTCTCTCAATCATTCTGCTCTTTTTGCTGTCACGATCGTCGTAGTGTCATCTGGGAACGTTGACACGATACACTTCACATAAAATTCCTTATTATCGATGTCAGTTGCAAGCAATTCCAACACCGATCTCTAAGGCAAACCAGTAGACATTGTTTGCTAAAATAAAAAAAACAATGATTTTTCCACAATTATTGTTTTCTATTCATTAGCCAATCATTTACACATGCTACCTTCTTACTAATAATGCCGTGCACCTTTACCTGTTGCAGCAGACTTTGTTCATCTCCTTGATCAATGTCTCCTGGAGATTCAGATGCGCCACGTACTAAGGTTCTCCATTGCCCACCGTGCCCTTAATGCTCTCTTGGAATTCCAGCTCTCACAATATGTCGTGTGAATATATGCAAACAGTATTTCAATCAGGAATGATTGCCAAAGGATAATGTGGCATTTATCACACTGAGACCACTGTACCGAATACAGAGAGTTCTGAATGTGACGTTACTAAAATTGCATTTGACAATGACGATGCTCTTGAAAATTGGGCTAAATTATTGATTAATCTTCAGAGGAAAATCGACATGAGCGGAAAGCCTTGTATCAATTTCCTTGAGAGATTTATTGGATTAAGCAGGGAACTGATTACACATCATGTGGAAATAGACAATGCTGTTCTCTTGAAGCAACACGCTTTTCGGCCCAATCCTCGAAAATAGATACAGCTGCAAAAAGAGATTGCAAACATGTTCACTGAAAGTTTAGAAGTTGAGAACAGCAACTTCAGTCCGCTGCTACCCACTATCCTGGCAAACTGCGTGATGTTTTCGGTATGTGGTTGACTAGAAAATTGTGCTTACATCAATGTCACCTTTGTGGATTTGTTCAGAGATACTGCAATTCTGTGCTTGGATTAAATACGAAGGTATAGTTGGAAATATCAATGAAAATTTTGACATTCCTCCTGAGTTTCGTTCATAGATGACACACCAGTGTAAAGTAAGTAAGCACTAATTCAATGTCCGTCCTTGTGTTGAACATGGACTATTGTCGGACCGCAGTTTGGCACCAAACGCCAATCCTTTCTTAATTCTTTCAACACCTGGCTTTAAAATAAAGTGATATGGATCTGTACAAGCAAACTGAATTTCTTCCATTTGTTAAATCATGCGAGCACGGCCGAGATGGACCGAAGAGGCTGTTCCTCTGCTGTATACTTCAAGGACCTTGTGAACAAGGCTCAATTCATTGAATTTTTCCCTTCAGAAACGGGAGCCATGAATAGAGATCTCGATCACACTCTGCCTGTTATTGTCCTGTCCTGCCAGGCTGCTCATGATTCTGCATGCCAGAAAAGCATCGTTTGCTGTCCTGCTCTTCAAACCTGAACCTGTCAAATCCAGGATCAGAATGGCAAGTTCTCTGCCCGTTATTCTCCCGCCTCCTCTAACTCCCTCCTTGTGACATTGCATTGATCTCCACACTCACTTTCGGGGAAACTGCAGATCATCTCTAAAGGGTGATGGTGATTCCGTGGTGTTCAACTCAAATGTAAAACGTTGCTCAAAGCTTCACCCAAATGGATAACCAACGTTGGAAACATTGCGCAATGACGTTGGTAACACAGATGTATGTGAGTAAGTGTCTCATTTCAAGCCCACTGCTGTCGTGACCTTTCCATGTGAGTGCATCATTTAAAGTGCTTGTTGCACAGAAATCACGACTCATCTCAGCCTCAGCTTGCAAAATTTGCAGTTCCTTCAACATCACAGCTTTTTGCGAAGTGTTACGACTCGCAAATCAGTTCATTTTTCACAACTGTCTGCATTTTGACCTTTCTTTCGTATTTCAGAAAGCTTGTCTTTGCGAGGTGCATCGCTGGATCTCACAGCATCGTGTAAACGTGAAAATATCTTTCTGCTGCTATGTATCACAATGGCAGTGAACCAAAATAAGAAAAGCGACAATGTGTTTGCTCTGACCTCTCATTGAGGGAAACCACCAATTGTTGTAGGAAAAAGATGAGGCAAAAGAAGCTGAGCCAGTGGCATTACTGAAGGTTGTAAAGAAAACCACAAGAAAAGCCGAGAAGCTGCAGGACAGTGTGCAGCCGAGGCAGAGGGTGGGGGTGGAAACTGATCGCTGTAAATAATTCGCACATGGGTATTAAATTAACTCAGAACGAATTGGAGAGAAGAACAAGAAGTTATAATTTTGTGAGATACACGACCAACCAGTAGTTGATTGTCAAGGATGAGCGAATTTGTACTCTTTCTGATTTATTACCCCAGAATATGGGAATTTGTGGAAACATGAACAGAAATTTAGCGTTCCCAATGTAAGATCATGTTGGACTGTTAACTGAACATTGGGGAATTTACAGTGGGAGTGATTGACAGAGTGTCAGTTCCAGCAATTCAGTTTGTTCTTGGTAATGAGTTACAGAGGTTCAAGGTAGGAGTGACTCCCCTTGTTATGGAGAAGCCAAAGGAAGACCAAGAAAACGTAAATATACTGACATTTTCTCAGACTGTCAATTAACCAGATCTCTCTATCAGAACTCACAACATGATCAAAAACTAAACAGACAGTTGAAGGAATTGAGTTGCAGATAGCGGACACGCTGTTTGACGGTATGATGAGGGACGAACCTGAAATGGCAGATGGATAGATAAAAGTGTTTAGGTCCTGAAAGATTGCGAGACCTGCAACAGCAAGACAATGCAATAAAGATATATATATTACATGTATATTCCTGAAAGGAGGCAAAACAAAATCATGTCTATGATTATCTAGAAGATAAAATCCAAAGGCAGAAATGGATACCATGGCAGTTTGAAAAAGAGAAGAAATGGGCTGAAGTGCATCAGATTGCATTGCCGGCAGTATTCGGACACGAGGTGTTATGGGTAGCACATGACCTACATGTAGGAGGTCACCTAGGGTTACAAAAGACTCAGGCGCAGGTACAAAAGTATTTCCATTGGGCTAGACTGCACAAGGATGTGATTACTCATTGCAATACGTGTCATACATGACATATATTAGGAAAGCCAGAGGCGGTATTAAAACCAGCACCGTTGTTCAAATTCCCGCATCTGAACAATCTTTCACTTGGGTGTTATTGACTCTGTAGGTCCGCTCCCGAGAGGTGAAGTGTTAATCATAATGGAGGCAATTCCATTACAGAGTATCACGACCAAGAACGTGGATAGAAAAGTTGGTACGTTTCTTGAAACGATGTGGGATACCCAGAGAGATTCAGTCCGACAAAGGGTCTAATTATACTGCAAAGATCTTTAAGGAGGTGATAGATAACTTTAGTATACATCACTTTAAATCAAGTGCGTATCACGCTGAATCTCAGGGAGTGTTAGAAAGGTGAGCTTGGAGACCATGTTGCGAGCACACTGTCAGGGTTATCCTAAATAATGGGATAAAAGTATTCCATTCGTAGTATTTGCCATTTGTGTTTCCCCAAAGGAGAATACTCAGTTTATAACATTCGAGTTAATAACCACACATGAAATGAGTGGGCCTTTGAAATTAAATAAAGAGAAATTGGTTGCTGCAAAATCAGAGATCTCACGTTTATATTATGTATCATAGATGAGGGAGAGATTAAATCGAGTCGGTGACTTAACTGAACAGCACCGAATGAGAACACAACCAACAATGAAGCACGTGGCAGATGAAAACTCGGAGATTCGGACTTGTTTTTTCCGCGGGGCCGAGGGGATGACGTATTTGTGCTGTAACCAGTGATGGAAATCCCTTCGAACCCAGATTAAGTGGCCCCTATCAAATTCAGAAAAAGATGACTCATGTGAACTATTTAGTAAAGATGCCAGATATAAAAAAAAGACCTGTATTATGTTAGTCACGAGGACATGTTGAAACTGGATCATACGTGAGAGAAAGAACTGGAGAAGCAGGTGTTTTTGCTGCGCCATAGAGTGAGAAATCTAATCCAGATATTGTGAATTTTGATGTGCGTCAAAATAAATTGAAACAATGAATAAGTCCCTGATGAGTGAGACAGGTTATTACAACAGGAAAGAACGCAGTTGAATTGTTTCTAACTGCAGTATGAAAACATTTGTCGCAATCAAATGGGGAGGAAAATTCTATTGCACAGGGAATGCTGTTCCAATAAAGGAACATGCTTATCAGGTATATTCCTTCAAAGTGATACTGGTCCTGAACGAGGTGGAGACCATGCCCAATGAGGATATTATTGAACCAAGCCAGAGCGAGTGGGGTTCACCGAAGTCTTAGTACCCAAACCGGCCGTATCTCAACGATTTTGCGTGGATAATCGGAAAGTCAATGCTGGAAGAGAATTGGACACATATCCAATACCGTGATTGGACGTCTGTACAGAGAAAGTTGTAAAAGCTCGCATCGCCAAGTTAGACTTCCTGCTTGGTTATTGTCAGGTACCTTTATCAGAGAAGGCGAAATAAATGTTTGTGCTTTTCAAACCCAAATGGGCTATATCAAATCAATGTGATGCCTTTTGGAATGAAGAATGCAACTGCCACATTATAAAGACTCATGAACAGCGTTGTGACTGGATTAACTCAGTGGACAGTCTATTTGGCCGATGGAGTGATCTTTAAGTCCATGAAAGATCAAATGGCACAGTTAGACGAGCTCTTTCAACGATGAAAAGTAGCAAAACTGACAACACACTTCAACAAAATTGAATTCGCAAAAGGAGAGGTGACGTTCTTGGGACATAACATTGGTCATGGAATGTTGACCCCACGGAACACCCAGACCAATGAAATCAAGGAATTCCTTCGACAAATCTCGAGGAAAGATTTTCTTCGATTCTTGTAACTAAGCAGATTTGATCAGTAGTTGGTCCAAAGGTCAGCAGTATCGTGGCAACATTAACAGATTTCATGAAGAAGAACAGAAAATTTCGGTGGACAGAACAAGGCCAGGAGGCCTTTTGTGTAGTCAAAAGCAATATTAACTATCGCACAAGTTCTAGCTACACCAAACCTTTCAAACCCCTCAACGTTTCGATCGGTGCTTGTGACATAAGAGTTGGATATGTATTACTACAGGAAGACGGTCATGAAATTGAACTGCGTGTTGTTTACTTTTCAACAAAATCCAACATCCACCAGAGAAAATAATCCACAATCGAAATAGAACTATTGAGATTGGTACTGGCCTTACAACATCTTAATGTGCAGGTTACGAACAACGTGCCAGAGATGGTTCTGTCCATGGATCACAATACAGTGACATTCTTGGAACGCTTTAAAGAACGCTTTAAATGTTTCGTTGGAGTCTTATGTTCCAGACATTTAGTTTACAAATCCGAAGTGTTGCAATGCATAAGAATGTAATTGCAGATGCGCATACCAGATTTAACTAATAAACGTTAGATGAGATTGGTTTCCTTCCAATATCTATTTATTGATTCATGTATATGTGTGTGTATGCATGTATATGTGAGTGTATATGTTAAGATGAACTTAGATTAAAGGTATATGTATGCCTGGCTATATGGTTAAGGAATACAAATAAAAATGAACCCATCCGTTCATCATGATAGTTCAGTTTCATCTGAAATGGGGAGTTGTTATGAAATTGTAGACATGTACTCTACTTTTAAGCGAGCTGAAACATCAGGCTGGCACAGACTGTGCTGAAGGATTTTAAAATGTAACATTTGGTTGTAAAACAAATACGGGGAGCTGCATTGTCATAGTATAAAACAAATTCAAATGCGGACAAGCAGTTTAAATTATGCCCCAGGCACCAAACCCCAATAGAATTTTGATTTTAATGTTTTGGATGAGATCAAAGCATTGAGACGGTTCGATGTTTTGCGTATTCTTTGCCAGGGATTGAACAGATTGTGTCTCGGATTTCATGATTTTGGTAGGTTGAGAACGATTCAGTCTGTGATTTCGACAGATTTGAGTATATTTATGGTACGAGAAAAGCTGAATTGTTTTAAAGCTTTGCGGGTTGGTGCCCTTGCTATTTAAATAAAACGTAGTTGAGACAATTTGTTTGCTTTAAGTGACTTGTGGTAGGTTAAATTAAAAGTGAGACGAATAGCTCTTAAAATTTCGGAAGAGCTTTTGAGATTTGAAGATGATTCTCAAATTTGCCACGGAAGTTTAGAAAGAAATCAAAAGGTCGTACTTTTAGAACAACAAGCAACAGCCAATCACCAGCAGACTTCAGCAGAATGCTACCTGAGAACGGTACCTGGGCAAAAGAAAGTTTTACAGCAGAAGACCAAAGAGACCTACAGGAACCGACAGAGGAACTTTGATACGCAATGAGGGCAATTGTTTTTGAAAATTGATTTCCCATAAATTTAAGAGCGAATTTATCATAACAGTGTTGTAGAATGTGAAGGAAAATAGTTTTAAAAACAGAGCTGTAGCAATTAGATGCCAAATGTATTCGTTCGTAATTAAAAAAAGTTATTATTTTCTTCTTTAAATTGTGGTATGTGAAAAAGCACTTTGCCACTCGAAATTTAACAGATTATCACATGAGATGAACTTTAATATGTGTCTGGTTTAAATTAGCAGAAGGGGTTACCCCTTTTCGCAACACTAAAAATGCTAACTGTGAGAAAATAAAATACTGGAGAAACTTAGCAACAGTTAGGCAGAAAAAAAGAAGAAGATTTTAGAGACGAATATGTTTCATCTTCATTACTGAAAGGAACTGAAACAGTTTATTTTATAAAATAAGCAAGCACTGTTGCATATGAGTCTGTATGCGTGGAGAAGAAGGTCGGTGGGAGTAGATTACAACAGGAGAACGTATCACGATTGAGCCCAAAGCACAAGACAAAGTGGATGAAACTGGACAGAAAGGAGATTTAGAAATTTAAAATAGGCCTAAATATGAGATGCGAAAATGCGAAATTCTGTCGGCTTTACATGTTACAATACAAAGCCGACACAACTAGATATGGTTGTGTGGGATTGTCATCAACAGAAGTTGTGCTGTGAAGTTACTCAGCTGAAAATTGAGTCTAAGATGCCATGTAATGCCTCAAAACAAAACGAGATATTTACCCTCTGCATGCATTGAGCTTTTTCGACATTAGAGCATCAGAGTTAAAGAAGAAAGGAACTGTGCAGCTTAAGGAACAGGAATTCTCAGAACTAAGCAGCCACATAATACCTTTCTAGATTAAACATCTTTGCCTCAATATGCTCCGCATCCTGACATTCCCTGTCTGTTTACCAATCTAGCAAGATGCCTCTTAAACCCAGTCATTGTTTCCACCTTCATCACTGCTCTGCATGTGCGTTCCAGACAAGAAGCACTCTCCCACATTTCAATTCTTCTGAATCGCTCTCATCTTAAGCCTGTGTTCCCAAGTAATTGATATCACAAACATGGGATAGAAAAACCCTATAACTATCCTCGCATAATTTTCTATTCTTATGCTTTTATCGGATTGCATGTCATCCTCCAAATTTTAACTGACTGCAATTCAGATGTATTTTTGAAATGTATACCCACAGCTAATAATTTGCCAAGCGGGCAACATCCTGATTCGGCAGCTATGCAGCCCCTCGCAATCTTCCACATCCCTCTGGTCATGTGAGGACGAGAACTCTATCGGCCATTCTAAATGTGACCTATGTAAAGTTCTATAAATCTGCAACATAACTTGACAATTTTGTTTACGTCCCACGAATGAAGTCAGGCAGAATATACGTAGTCTTGAAAACATTACCTATTTCTGTTTCCTCTTTCAGGAAATTGCAGACGTCTAAGCTACATCCCTTTGGTGGTTGATGCCACGTTTGATGCAATTTGCGGATATTTTCCTTCTGCATTCGAGATCTCACTCCCAACTCTCGTTTCTCTGCGCAGGTCTCGAGACCATTGACGCCCTGCCGTGTCTTTGGCAATGTTCGTGACAGTCCTTAACTCCCACAATCTTGATAAATTCTGTGTCTAATGACCGTCTCCGAAAACGACCAAATGAAGGAGCAGCGCTCTCTAAGATAGTGCTTCCCACATTAGCTGCGGGTATAGATTTGAAAAATAAACCTTAATTGCGTTCAGTGATTAGCAAACTTACTAATCAGGGCACCTGCATTCTTGTCCACAAACTTTGCAGGTAACCCAGCACTGATCATTAAGGAACACACTTGTCAAGATTTTCAGCCTGAAAATTATCTTTCCGTTATACATTCAGTCTTCTATGACTAAGTATTCTCTGAATCCATGTTAGTATCGCACTGTAGATCCCAAGTGACTTCACACTTTGTAGCAGCTTGACTTGAGAAGCTTTGTTAAAAATCTTCCAATAGTCCATAGAGGTAACATATCTTGCGCTGTGATCACTGATCATCTTTGTCATTTTTAAAAAAAATCTCAATTCCGTTTGTGACATACGACCTTCTCTGCACACAGGCTATTTGTCTATTTCTAATAATGATGTGGAGGTGCCGGTGTTGCACTGGCGTGGGCAAATTTAAATATCATACAATACCATACAATCCAACAGGTGTTTTTGGAAGCACTGGCTTTCAGACGGCTGCTCATCAATCATGTCGTTTTCAGAAAGGATCAGTAGACACACAATTTATCGCAAAAGATTACAGTATCATGGAAAAGAACATAATTTGAAAAAACCTAGATTGTTGTTAATTTTTTCATGTAAAATCATGAAATGTCTCCGAAAGCCATTGCTTCCAAATAAGCCTATTGGACTCTAATCTGGTGTTCTGTGACAATTGCGATTGAGTGCATTTTCTGATTATAAATGTGAGTTACTCCTATTTCGAAGAAACTTCTGCCACAATTTCCCTGCTATTGTCACAAGGCCGACTAGACTGTAATTTCACGAATCAATCCTGTCGAAAATATTTTATAGAAGAAACAAATATTTTTAATCTCCAGACCTCTGGCACGTCTCCTGTGAGAGAACATGATTCACATACTTTGGGCAAAACGCCAACAATTTCCTCAGTTGCATTCCTCTGAATTCTGCGATGTTTGGAATGAGGTTGTGGGGACTTGTCTACCGTGAAAGATTACAATGAGGGTAATCCGGTGCACCCTGCGTCAAGCAAGTTTGTCTCTTCAGGTGGCTAAACTATCTGATAAGTATCATACAATGTAGAAATTACTGTAACTCAGAAGAGGTCCCTTCAGTCTCCCATCTTTAAACAAACTCTCCAACTGATCAATACCTACTACTATTCTTCTGGGTTTCTCCCATATAACTGCACATTTTCTTCTTCTCAAATGTTAATCCAACATTCCCTTGACTGATTCGATGTCAGCTCCTTCAAAGACTCTCTTAGATCATGGATGAAAAGTATTGAACACTCACTGGAAAAAATATTTCATGTGATAAAAATGTGTCAAGCAGGAAATGTCCGAGCAATTCAATTGCAAAACTTACGTCAATTTGTTCCTGGGATAAAGTTGATTCGTGCAAATTGACCTAAAGAGTAGAAGGAGACATAGCACACGATGATCTGAATGAGAGATTGGAGCATAAAATCGAGGGAGAACAATCAACGACAAATGACGAATTAATATCATATGTGAGGACCGAATAACTATCTATGAGTTTTAAAATCACTTCTTTACTTTTGTCATCTCCATCTTTATTAAATCTTCGACGCTTACTTCATTTGACAAACTTATGTCCTTACATTTCCAAAAATAAAGAAAGCGCACCAAATCAGTCTGTTCCTTCTCCCTGTTTAAAACTGACACATTTCATTGATATTGTCTGCCCTCAATTCAAACACATGACATATCCTGCAATGTAAGCTAGATTCGCTGTAGTGTTAAAACTGACCATTTAGTTCAACCAACAGCGACTCCCCGAAATCCACACCCTCTCTCTGAAAAGCATCCGAATCAGATTCACCCGCAAACTATCCCTGTAACCCTGTTCTTGCTTTGGCGAACCTATATATGCTATGATATTATGGCAATTTAACATGACCAAGCCACGTATTCAACAGGTTTTTGGATTGCGGCAGCAAACCAGAGCACACGGAAAAAAGAAACACACGCAGACATGGGGAGAAGGAAAATACCCAACACAGCCAGTCATCTGCGACTGGTCTTGAAGACAGGCACTGGCGCCGTGAAGGCGCAGTGCTAATCACTGAATCAGAGTGGTACCCCAAGTCTATATGACAGGACAAAAACTGATGTCTCCAGAATGCCATCACAACAACCATCTTCCCACACTTTCTCAAATTTTCAATCTTGTAGTCGATGTCATGTTCAGATTCTCACTTCTGTATCATCGAATGTATTAATGGTTTTCTGGTCAGGACGGTAAATACACTTGAACATATTTAGGTCTGAAACTAAGAACAAATTCACTAAGAAACTGAGTGAATTTGGCATAATTTTTCGTTCACGTATTTAAAGTGATTGTGCCTCAAAAATTATCTATTTTAAAAGCAAAAACGTATTTCCCGAAATATTGGACTTGACATGTTTCCAAAACTTTCGACAGATATAAAAGTTTAGTGGACGTGATTATAATGTTTATTTCCTCTCGTTTTCCACATAAAGGCAGATATTTCCAAATTTCCAGAACCCTGGTTGATCTTCGTATTTATGTAGGATGGACTCATTCTCTTCGGCCCCTCTGCTCCTTCCATAATTACTTCCATGATCAATCTGAAAAAGTCCTAACCAGATTCATTACAAAAATTCACGGGTTAATGTTAGAGATCAGGCCAGACCCACACAAAACGTGTCAAGGCGATAGCCTAAACCCTAACATTTCGAATTGTTTTAAGTAAATGTACCTTGGATATTCCAGGCGTGATGCAGCTGCCCCAACCACTTAGTTTTAATTAAAACAGTCTGGATTTACAGACTACTGTTTGCAAAAACAAACTTAAAAGGTACTACATTTAGAATAACTTGGCCTAGCTGGAAGTCCACTCGAATATATAACAACATAGTGATACTTTTCCAAGCAATTGCAACATTCCAATCAATACACAACTAGCAAAGAAAACAGTAGTATCAAACATAGATTCTTACAGGAGAAATGTCAGAGAGAGACAGAATGGACAGATTAGAACTGCTTCTTTCTTCAGCCATCAGCTTCTCTAGGTTTGCATCTGACATTTGTTCAGCAGCTGCAATCAGCACAGCTAGACAAACCCAAATCAAACCGAAATTTGAACTGAGACAACAGGCCACTCCCCTTCCATTGAACACGTGCTTTATAAAAACAAATCAACACATGTTCCAGTCATATCCGAACCTCTACCTTTATGACCCCTGTGACTATAGCCAGGTGCAGTATAGATGTGTGAAAGGAACAGAATTGTCAGCATTGAAAGTTTAGGATTGAAAAGGGTTAACTAAAAATGGTCAAATAGTGGCAGGAATTAATGTCAAATACCATGGATCCTAAGTCTCTAAGTAGAGTGATTACTTTTTCTCTTAATAAGAGACGCCTCTCGCTCTGTTGTCCCAAAGTAACACATGAGACATGATAAGGAATCATCAGCTGCACAGAGAGGGAAAGAAAGACCAGTAACTAACAGCAACAGACTGGAATTTTAAAGCAATGCATCAAAGTTTGTCATTGGGTTTTTCCCAGACTTATCAATGTTAGCCATCGTTAGCAATGTGGATAAAGTTTATACTTCGTGTGATTCAAGCTGGTTAACACCCCATCGTCGCTGTTGTTGGTCTTCCTGGTAAGTTACTCCATATGACTATTAATTCAATAAAGATGATGAAATATATTAATGACCTCGTTAGTAAAACTATGAAAACGTCAGACCAATTGTCAACTTTGCATGCTGCAAACCCCATTCTTTATCAAGCAACGGCAACGCCATTATCTGAACAGGAATGAAACCACAAAAAGCGATAAGTGATATTATTTCAATTGAATGCATTTTTTGTCGTCATATTGTTCCCTTCCCCGATCCCATTCACTACCTGCTCTACATTATCCAAAGTTTGAAATTCGTTGTCACTCCAACTGCTGAATAAATCTTCTTATCTCTCTTTGTTGAGTCGAGACGCGAATAGAAGGCCAATGGATTCCAATTCGCCTCGTAGCGGCTAGTTAGATTATATACATATGTATAAATTTCCTCTAGTATAATTGTACAGGCCACTTATTTGGTGGAATTCAGAGCAGACAAAAAGATGTTGGCATTCTGCTGTTGTCCATAAACTATTATGAAAGCCAACGAAAACGATACGAGTCCATGTCTTCTGGCGTTACCATCCTACCAAAAGAAATCAACTCTACTTCCATATGCATTCAACTCTCTAACGGTAAAGTCACTTTTTTTAGTCTGTATGAGAGTTCAGCCCCTGAACCTTTGCTTAGCTTTGCAGACAACGATTTTCAGATATTAGAGTTGCTAGACTGCAGAAAATGGTTCGAGCTACAAAGCCAACCACTTATTTGGAGAAATTATCAGTTTATTCTGCAGGGTGAGGGGACAAATTGGCCATGTTTCTTCAGAACAGAAGATGAACAGAAGAGATGGAACGTAGAGCAAGGGAAGTTTCTAATAATTATCCAGATGGCATCCCATGCATGTACAGCAGTTGATATCCTTCTCTCATTGCAAATTTCGGGGACGTGCAGTGAATGGTTTCCTGCATTACTGTTGAGCTGTTATGGAGATTCAATACACATTTGAACGTTAAATAACAAATTGAGCAAACAATGCAACTGGGACAATCCTTCTGGTAAAAGTGAGGAGGAGGAAATTTGGTCGCTGACGTACTCTATGTTTTCCACAGAATCTTTTCGAACGTATGCATAATCCAGGGGTGCCATGTATCACAACTGCCATCCGAAAACGAGGTGCTTTCAACGGTGTTCCACCCAGTTTAATAATCTTCGAGTCCCACACGACGATGAACATTTTGACCATGGCCACAGTGGTCACAGTTTCATTGAATTTCCATGAACCCAAAACTCCAAGTCAGACGTGGAAATATCCCAGTATGACGTCCAATAATGTGTCTAACTGGTGGAGGTCATGATGCTTTTGCGAGGGACGAATATTATTTCTGTTATAATCGAGAACTGTCGACACATTTCCAGTAACATTAGTGAAGTAAATAATTTTGTTTTCTTTTCGTATCAGTTCGGTCATGGGGTGTGCACGATGTTCTCTGGACCAAACTGTATCTTTAAATCCTATTCGCCGCAGGAAGGGTGGTATTTTGGCGTTCATGATCTGCTGCTCTGCTCCATCAGGATGGACATGTTTTTTTTTTCTATTTAGACTCTGCTGTTACAGGACATTTGATGAATTATTGCAGCGCAATTGCTAAATTGAATGACTGAGAAACTGCCTTTTGTCACTATTAATGGAAAGAATATAGTTGAGAAAGAAACCGAATCGGAACACACATAGAGACGAAGCAATTTGGCACTTTAGATCTAAAATTCTTTTGCATTTATATTTGAACATTAGATTTTATTTTCACAAGTTCTGAAGTAGAGAGTTATCGGTGTATGGAGAAGACGGGGGCAAAGTGACCAGAAAAAGCACCACCTGCTGTAAAGCTACCCAGGTGCAAAGATTTAGGAGCAAAGTAGTGAATAAGCATTGCTTCATACAAGAGTTTTCGAAAATGAAGGAACAAAGCAACAGTTAACATTAAAGTTTTCTTACTTTAAAATGAGGAACTGAAAGAAAGGTTTGAATGTTGAACATATGGTAATGAGTCCTCTTTTCGTTCAAACGATCATGAGTCCTCTGTTTCTGTTACATGTCCTACTTCTTTTCTGCATCCAAAAGTATTCCATTCACAACCTCAAGAATAATCTATCTGTATCTGTATGTTTGTGCTCCTCGAGATTCTTCTTTCTGTGGTCTTCTTTCTAAGTTGCGTCTGTAATTAGCAATACCAATGCACTGTTGGTCATTAATTCAAAGCACGTGGTGTAACAGATCTACCAGCCTCTATCTGATGACAGCTGCAACTTGATGAGCAGTTGTGAACGTCTTATGAAATCAAACTGTCCCTAGTGATTAAAGATGCACTGGAGGCATGCCAGAGAAGTTTCAGAACGTTTATCCCGTGAATTGAGAGGATTCTTCTTGAGTCAATGCCGAATAGTTTTGGGCATGTATCCATTTGAATTTTTAAAAATGAGTGAAGACCTTCATGAGGGAAAGAAATATAAGATGATTTATGAGCTTGACAGGGTAGTTGTTAAAACATTACTTCCCAATGAGGGAGATGATGTGACCAGATAAAATATCTTCAGATTAAAAAATCTCAATTTTTGACAGATACATCTAGGACTTTTTCTTTCGGAGAACAGTGAATTAAGGAGTTTTTCAAGCTCTGTCTGTAATTATATTCAAGGCTGATGGTAGACAGATGTTCAAGTACGAAGGGAATGAAGGACTATAAGGATAAGATAAGGTGGTGTACTTTAGAATGCAGTGATTTATGAACCCAGCGCTGAGCCGGGAATTAACTTTCAGTTCCTCGAGGTGGAAGTCAATCTTTGCATCTACAGACAGCTATGGAGATAAGGATCAGGAGTGGGATTAGAGGGGTAAACGTTGAGGGAGCAGGTACAGGCAGGTTTGCTCAAATGGTTTCCTTATTTACTGAAAAATTCTGTGATTCTATTATCATAACAGTCACGATAATACTGAATAGTGGAGAATCAACTTCGTCGTCTCAATGCATTTCCTCTGCAGCTATCTGCCAATGTCCTACTCTGACGCTGTGGGATCTTGACGGGGTAAAACTGTGGAAAATGCTTCCATTTACGTTTGAATACAGGACTCGAGGTTACTGTTTTAAAATCAGGCGTCGCCATTGGAAACAGCGATGCATTCTTCATTCCTAATGCAGCGATAAGTTCGAGCTTTGTGCTTGACAGGATAGTGGAAGAAATATCAATTCATTTTTTTAAAAGCACATCTCAATCGGCTGTCGTTACATAAAGCAGTGAAAGTTTTCAAGAACAGGTGGGAATGCAGATGTATTATTACTGTGAGGTCAGCAATGATCTTATTCACTCGGGTGTAGGCTTCACGAATTGAATGACTTAATGGTCGTCCTGATGCTTGTGTTTGATTGTAATGAAACAAAAAAAAAACAAGGCTCCCACAAACGTTTAAGAAAATAAAGAAAGGTGAAAATTCTCACCTCTGAAATAAAAACGGACGAGCCATGAACGAAAAAACAAAATGTAGCTGGATTCATCATAAGGTGAAAACTTCTTTTAGTTGTTGCAGTGTTAGGACAGTGGATGAATTTAAAAACTTCGATCATTGCACCTCTTTCTCTTCCAAACTCCCATGCAAACGAGATCCACTTTCCTCATGAAATACATAATACATTCCCGACATGAATTAAGTACACTGTCTCTGGGCTATATTTTTAGCACTGACGTTATTAACATAACTATTGAGCGGAACTGCAAAGAAAATTCACGATGATATCTCACTGATGTCCTCATTTCTATCAGAAATTTCCTTTACTCTCATTTACAAAAAACAGCCCATATTGATGCAATGAGGCCTATAGGCTGTGTTTACTTTCCTGCTCTTTTATTATTTTGACTGTATCTGTTGCTCATGATGCCGTCTTCTCTACAAAGGGGAGATAGGATGCCAACATGAAGATCCTTCAGAGAACATCTCCGTGACAACCTCACCAATCATCTCCACAGTGCTGTGGCCAAACATTTCAGCTGCCCCTCCCAGTCTGCCAAGGACATGCAAGTCCTGGGTCTCCTCCATCGCCACTGCCGACGGCTGGAAGAAGAAAGTCTCATCTCTATCTCAGAACCCTTGATTCCCATGGCATCAATGTGGACCTCACCAATTTCATCATTGCTCCACAAAATACCTTACTGCTATTCCAAACTTCGAGCTCATCACTATCCCCATGACTTGTCTGACCTGTCAATCTTCCTTCCGACTGTCCGCTCCACACTCTTCTCTGACATTTTACCTTACCCCCTCAATCCTCTGATTCCACTCTCAGCTACTTTCTCTCCTCCCACTTATCACTCCACCCCTGATGCTGCCTGACTGGCTGTACTCTTCCAGCACTACGCTAGTCTTGACTTTAATCTCCAGCATCTGCAGTACCCACTTTCGTTTATGTGTGTTCATATTCTATTGTTAAATATATTTTACCTGTCAACATATTACAAGAGCATTTGCAATTGCAATAATGTCGCCATGTTCAAATGCAGAACATCTGAACTTTATCCAGGCTTGAGTTGAGAAATGGCAAGTAACATGTGTGCCACATAAATGACCATCATCAGTAACATATAATCTGACCACCGCTCCTTGGCATCCTATGGTCTTACCATTATTGAACCACCTCTATCAGCATCCCGGGGGCTATCATTGATTAGAAACTCAACTGAAGACTCCGCATAAACACAATGGCTACAAGAACAGGTCAGAAATTAAGAAAACTGCGCCGAGTAAAACAATAAACTTCCCAACACCTATCCCCCTCAAGCCCACAACAGACCGTCTGCGATGCACAATTCAGCAGAGCAATGTAATGTATCCAACTCGGCTGGATGAGTGCACTTCCAACACATAACATGCTTGAACCCATGCAGAACAAACCATCAGCATGTATTGAGAATGCTTCCACAAGCATACACTCCCTCACTCACAGTCGCACCAAAGTACTACAACTACAAATTGATAGGGAAAAATACCCCAAGGAGTCCTCAGGCAACGCTTTCAAACCCCGTGACTACTTCCGTTCCACAAGACAATGGCAGCAGACTCACGGGAAACACCATCACCTATACATTCCCCACCAAGCCAATCGCTAACTTGAATTGCAAAACTATCTCGCTGACTCCATTGTCGCTGGATTATATCTTTGAATTCCCTTCATAATCTCGTTTTCGGTTAGCTCACAGCACGTCAAATATAACTCATCAACTCTTTCAGAAATGAAACTGGAGATGGGCAATAAATGCTGGGCAGCCAGCGACACCGGCATCCTGCAAATAGATAAAATAGTATTCTTACCGTTAAGATATGTGGTACACTTGTGATTCTATTTTTTCAAATAAATAATTATTTTAATTGTCTACCATTTCCGCTTATAAGTTTGCAAATTGCTAGTCGCACTCTCCAAGAGTCCTACACAGAAGTTAGCTTCTGTCTTTCATATTTAAATACACGGATAATCCCTTGCTGTTTTAGTTTGTACTTCTTTGCAATTTGCATCCTTCGTCAAAATTTACCCAAGTGATTGAGTTTACAGGCATTGACTGCAGGATCGTCAAACTAATTCCAGTCCTCTGGCCTACCATCAGTTATCAGTAGTCTTCTTTTATTAATATATTCGATACTCCGAAAACGACATCCATTAATCATGGGTGACCTGTCATATCATTGAGGTCTTTTTCACATTTTATAGCTGAGAGTTATGTAGCATTACTTCACATATATGCTGATGGTCATAAACTGACTTTGCCGGTAGTCTATTTTCCAACCCTACTTTAATAAATAAGTAATTCAAACACTTGCCAATCATTCAAGATGAAGGTTCGGGTTGGAATGGGGAAGGGGGCTTCCTTGTTTGGGCGAACATTAACTCCAAATGACAAGCTGAAGATCAAATAACAGAAGCAGAACAACTTGCAAAGACGAGCAGCAACGTGACTTCAATGCCCTGTTTAGCATGGACCTCGTCAGCAGACAACGGGAAGTGAATGACAGCATAAATTACATCATTTCGTTTTTTTTAATGAAAATCGTAACGCCAACACCACTGACTCGAAAGTGTATATTTTTACGGTCAGGTTAAGACATAAAGAAAAAAAAAGGTCATTCATTCTGAAAAAAAAGAGAGATTTTCAATATTACCGGAAAGGAAAAGATTCAGAATGAATACGAGAGACATGTGGGAATGTGACTCATTGGTGGGCCCTTCGAAAGTAGAGGATTTTCACATATAAGTCTTCTCACAAGGAAAGCCAGTGTTTGTCAATGAGGGCAGAAGTGATGGGTGAACATGATGCTCTGAAATTCCGGTTACCGACTGCTGAGTTGTAGATGAGCTGAAGTTATTGGATGCTATTGGTTGTAATATGGTTGAGACGAGTGTTGGAATAACTGTGTGTGCAACTGCACCTGACATGCATGAATGTGCCATTCGCAGAGAAGGTGAGGCATCGACAGAGGTTGGAGATGTAATGGTGGTCCAATTACGTGGCTGAGCTAATAAACGTCAAATATGATCATAAACTTATCTTTATGCAAAGCAGAAGACAGAGCGCTGCACACTTACCGGTCCAGGGTCAGTCATCAACTGGGAGACAGTTCAAAAGCACACATATCACTGACAAGATTAGGAAGCTCCAATGGCGCATGGATCCCATTAGGAGGCATAAAGATAAAATGAATTTATGATGACACATATTGTCGTGAGTGAAATCATTTATTGGGCTGTTGGTATAAGGACCGATCCATTTTGATAATGGTAAAACTTCCACCACATTACATGTATGGACGCGCAGGTGAAGCTTTGTTGCATTAATAAAGCTCCTTTTGGGCTTTGGACGGAGATGAAGTGGAGATGTGGACGCAGGTTTTGCAATTTCTGAGGTGGCAGGCAAAGGTGCCGGGAAGGGAGTTTGGGATGTTATGGGGTGTGGAACTAATCAGGTAGTCGCTGAGTGAGCGGCCTTTATGGAAAGTGTAAAGGGGTGTGAGGGAAATACATCTCTGTCTGTGGTTTCGTTTTGTCAGGACAGACGTGTCGGCAGATGATGTAATGCAGACGGAGATTGGTGGGGTGAACGGTGAGTACCAGTCGGGTACATTTTGCGGTTGGAGGGGCGGGTTTCGAGGGTAGAGGTGCGGAATGTAGATAGATGCGTTAGAGGTCATCTTCAACAACGTGGGAGGGGAAATTGACGTCTTTAAGAAGGAGTCCATCTGGTGTGTTCTGTGATGGAACTGGTCAGCTTGGAGCAGATGAGTTGGAAGTGGAGTAATTGTTAATCGGGGATAGCATTTTTGAAGAAGGCTGATTGAGAGCAGTGACATCTAGCTAGATGTGGAAGTCGATGGGAGTGTAAAAAATGCCAATGTTGGGACAGTCACCATTGTTGGAGATGGAGAGGATCAGGAACGAGACAGAGATGTCAGAGGTTGCCCAGGTGAATTTACGATCGGTTTGGGATGTGTTGGTGAAGTTGATGAACTATTCAACCTCCTTGTAGGAACACGTGATCGCGCTGATACGGTCATCAATGTAGCGGAGGGAAAGGTCTGGAGTGATACCGGTATATCAGTTGAAAACAGACTGTTCAACATGGCCGACAAAGACAGAGGCATACCTAGGGCCCATGCTAGTGACCGTGGCTCCCCCTTTCGGCTGGAGGAAGTGGGAAGATTCAATGGTGAAATTGCTGAAGGTGAGGATCAGTTCAGCCAAATGAATGCGAGTGTCAGTGGACAGGTACTGATGGGGACCTCAGAAGAGGAAGAAGTTGAGAGCTTTGCTGTCGTGGTTATGGTGGATGGAGATGTTGATTGATTGGATGTCCATGGAAAGGATGAGGCATTGGTGCCGGCAACTGAAGTCTGGGGCATTGCTGGAGGTCGTGAGCGGCGCCCCAGACATTTGTGAGAAGTTCCTGGTCCCAGTGGATAGAACAGCGTCGAGATAAGTGGAGATGAATTCGGTAGAGCAGGAGCAGGCTGAGGCGATGAGTCGGCCAGCGTAGTCAGGCATGTGGATCTTGAGTAGAAGGTAGAACTGGGTGGTGTGGGGTTCCTGAACAATGAGTATGGAAGCTGTTGTTAACAATTACCCTGAGCTGATGAGGTTGTGTATGGTTTGGGAATGGAAAGTTTGCTGATGGGGTGAGGTCATGAACAATGGGGCAGTAGAAAGAGGTGTCTTTGAGTTGGCATTCTGGCTTCAGCAATGTTGCATTCAGTGGATCAAACTAGTACTGCACACCTCTTGTCGGTTGGTTTGATGGGGAAGTTGAGGTGAAGCAAAGAGAATGGAGGACTTTGTGTTGTTAGGGTGAGAGGTTGGAGTGGGGTGTGTAAACAAGCTGGTTCCATTAATTTCTCAGCGGCAGTTGGAAAAAAAATTTTTTGAAAACGGATAAAAGTCCGGCCTGGGAGATCAGGTAAATGAGGTGTGTTGGAGGTGGGTGAAGGCGTCCTTGGATGGTGAACAGAAGTCTTCATTGAAAAATAAGCTCGGAAGTGGAGTCGGTCTAAGAAGTGTTCAATGTCATAACATGTAATGAATTCGTCAATGCGTGGATGGAGGGGGATGAAGGTAAGGCCTTTGCTGAGGACTGAATGTTTGTCCTCTGTGAGGGGGAGGTCGGCGGAGATCGCTAAAACTCGGCAGGTTTGGGCGCTAGGAACTGGTATAGGGCTGGAGCTGGGTGTCGGGGTGTAGACTGTGACAGGAGGGGGAGTCGTAGTGGTGTAATGTAACAGGGTGATGTCATTTACAGAAATGATGTTCACCTCAGGGTTCCAGGTGGGCCTGGGGAGTTGACAGTGGGATCTGCGGGGGTCAAGTCCGCGGTGTATATGTGAGTGGCGTCAGTGAGTTTGAAAGTGATTGCGACAAGGGAAGATTTGGGGGTGAAAGTGGCTGAACGTGTGCTGTTGTGATGTCGTTATGGGTTCGGAAGTGACGTGACGTGTAGCACAGGTCATGTGGTTGGATGTGGAAGTGACTGCAGTAGCTGCTACAAAGGAGGCAGAAGTCGTGGAGTGCGTGACATGGACGATATCAGATGGGGAAATGGCTGCGGTGGTGGAAATTTGATTCAGATTAGGCTTTGTGTTCATCTCAGCAGTGATGAATCTCATGGTGTTTATGTCCGATTGTCGTGCAGGGGACAGAGATGATATCATCGATCGCACAGTGATGGTAGCTGGCACCACCACGTTCCTGATGGTGGCTGAGCAGTTCTAGAGGCTGGGGAAAGATCCTGGAATATTTGAGGAATAGCTGGATTGCATCTCTTCCCACACTGCCTCTGGAAAAAATGGTATCCCCATTCCCAATTCCCCACGTCTGCCGCATTTGCTCCCAGGAGGACCAGTTCCACCATAGAACCGACCATATGGCCTTTTTCTTTTTGGACGGCAAATTCACATCCCATGTGGTTCAAGATGCCATCCTACGGACTTCATCCACATTGCGCATCTCCATCCTCGAATTCCACCCCCCAAACACAACAAAGAAACAACTCTCCTGGTCCTCACCATGCACCTCTTCAGCCTCTGTATACATTGCATCATCCACCACTGGCGACCGGACCCCACCACCAACAATATATTTCCCTCCCCACCGCTGCTCACTGCCTGTAAAGACCATTCCCCCTGCGACATTCTGTTTAGGTCCACGCACACCTCACAGCACCATCCCCTGCGACGGCAGAATTTACAAATACTGCGCCCACACCTCCAATTACGTCTGTCCAAGGCCCCAAAGGAGTCATTTATTGCGTCTTTTACTGTATCCGATGCTCCTATTGTGTTCTCTTCTCCTTCGGTGAGACTGGGCGCCTACTCGCAGAGCACGTCTGAGAACAATTCTGGGACAGCTGAAACAATCAACCCCACCGCCCCGTGGTCGAATATTTCAACTTGTACTCACACTCTGCTGAGGACATGTCGGTCCTGGACCTCCTCCATCGCCACTCCATTACCACCCGACGCCAGGAGGCGGAACGCCTCATTATACGACTCAGAGCCCTTCAAACATATGATATCATTGTGAACTTCACCAGTTTTGTCATTTCCACTCCACTCAGCATACCGCAGTTCCAACCTTCCGTCTCAGTATCGTCCTCATGATCTGTCCCACTTGTCGATCTTTGTTCCCACCTGTCCGCTCCACACTCCTGTCCACCCTCGGATGCTGCCTGACCTGCTGTGTGTTTCCAGCACTATTCTAATGGGAATACAGATAGTCAGTCCACCGAGAGTTGGTGGTCTGATTTCATCGGCTTTCAGGAGGTTACTGCAAAGATATTTCTGGCGTTTGGTGACGTATTCTGGAACTTCATCGAGTCCAGGATTGTTCCAGTAGATTTGTTTAAAAATGGGCCAATTGCGATGACATTGTTACAAGAAATAGTCAGGCAGAAATCACGAACATACAAGCCAGTTAATGTGCCAAGCGTGCTTGGAAACTTCAAGGGCCATTATTATGGAACACACAAAAAAAAAGCATGCAAGTCATAAAAGCATAAAGCAATTAAACGGTATCAGCAACATTTTCTGACAAATAAATTATGTTTGACAAACGTGTGGATTTATTTGAGAATATGATAGGTAGATAGAAGTGAATCGTTTGACAATGAATTTACATTCACAGAAGGCATTTGGTAAGGCAGACACCTATCCGTTTATTGCACATTTCCAGAGCTGTTGGCAATGTATTTGCTTGGAAAATGAAACATATAACCTTAGGAATAACTTTGGCAGCAGAAAGAACCGTCTAATTTTGACGGTGCTGGAGTTAGGGAACAGATGGATTCAAAGATTAGGCAGGAATGAGGATTTGAGGCTTGCGGTCGATCATGGTGAACTGTGCAGCAGGGGCTGAATGGCATATTCGGAGATTGGTCATTTAGCAGTTGAATTCCTGGAGGTTACGTTGTAAAATGTTGCATACAGGGTGATCAGCGTGTATGTTAAACTAAGCCTGGCGAATGACAGATGTTCCGTGCACAAGGAATCTTGGTTATTGGTATGACCGACAAATGAAGCAGGAGTTGCAGAGGGAAGAAGCTCTGTAAAGTGAGGCGAGTCAGATGTTCGCCAGCCAACCCGTGTTTCCCAAGCACAGTTTCTCAGTCTACAGGCCACATTACATTACAGTCTTTCACGGTTCTGAAGACCAATCTCTTGCTCCGATTCATAAGATTGATATATGAAATGCTCTCCCATTGCACCAATGAAGGAAATGTGGAGGGTTGAATAAAACAGAGGAAAGTAGGATTGAGGATCAGGAGTAGATATTTGACGCTTCGATGAAGCTCTTTCAATGATATAGACCATGGCTGATCTAGTTGTGATCTCAGCCGTACTTTTCTGTCTATCCATGTCATTCATTATTCTGTCAAAAATCTAAACGAGCCACAAAATAAAGTACAGGCACAGAATGCGTGAACTTGTTCTCCACCGAATTCTACAGTCTGGAGATCATTATGGAATAGCCTTCAAAACTGCCTGACTGATTTTTGGCATGATCACTCTATCCGTTTCGATACTCATCCACTGGTCACAGAAGATCTTAAACATAACCAGTTCTGTGACATGGCCACAAACTTGACCGGAAACTGTTAGAAAAACAGAACCCTAGCGGGATCTGTGGAGAGAAAACATATTAAAACTTGCAGCTTCAGAGACTCGTGTTCAGAAGAGCAGAGTGTCATGGTCAATTATTTAACTGTGTAAGGTTCACCGTAATGAACAAATCATCCAGAGTTCTTTAGTCAGCAGTAAATCACTGGTTTATTACAAACATCACATTCCTCAACAAAGGCGCAAAGACATCTGACTAACATTTTAGAATAGTCAAGTAAGCTGATGTATATACAATTCGAAAAAATGCTGACGCATATGTACACACTGACATGACACATACAGATACGCTGATACTGACAGACTCACTCACTTGCATATATCCGGAAGACATACTGCCATAGATACACACGTGCATACAGACACGCACAAACACATTCAAACATTTAGATACACAGATTAACAAATACTGATGCAGTGACACACATGTGCACACACACACAAACACACACACACGTGTCAGCACAAGCACAAAACTTAAAATTCTGCACAGTGATTACTTAGAAATAATTTGTCGAAGAAACAAAGTACGAACAAGGTGAAAATTGACAGATTGTGACAAATGCCATTAAAATGTTATTCATACCATGCAATTGTCTGCCACTGGAGGTTCAGTCATGTGCATGTACATTCGGTTCACTTCCCTTTGCTACATACAGTGAGAAGTTTCCAATGTAAAATCTGTTGGACTCATGAAGAACGACAAACTTTTCACGAAACAGGGGGAAAAATAATTCACTTTCAACAATTTGATATTTTGAACAAATAAATTACATATTGCATTCCTTAAAATCATGCGGCATCGATGAATCTCCAATCGGATTTTTCCCAATCATTGATCCACGATCAGCGTAAAACGTTGGTAAGTCATCATTAGAAACAATGCTTTCTGTTACACAGAATTGAAAGCTGAGCAATTCCTCTGTCATACCATTTGGTGTGCTCGCAAACACTTTTACATGTGCCATTGAATTTTTAAAAATCGTTTTGAGGAGTACTTCCGCCACTTGTTTTTGATGGCAGCTTAGGATACGTATTGTCTAATTATTTCTTTCCTTTGCTGCTTTAAGTACATTTTAATTCAGTCTAATTTTTTTTCAGATATGGTACCCTTGAAGCACGTGTTGTCTTCACCTGCCTTGACACTGTACACAAATTGAATCTCCAGTTACATATGTTAGAACAGCGATTGTTTCATTTTCCAGTCTCAACATCAATTCATGTTTTTGAGACATTTGGAAAACGCTGCATCGTTCCAGGACAAAAATTAATCTCTGAGAAAAAGAACGTGTGATTCTTCGGGACAGATCATGAATTAATCTCGCACAATTAGGCATTACTATCCAGGTTGCGACCGTCACTTACTTTGTCATCATTGCGTTTCAGTTGCAACATTACAAAGCACTGAAACTGCAGGAAATTAAAACTTGGAGGATGCCTACCAATTGAAATCCAGCTGCTGATAAATGCATGCGCATCATCCAACTTCCCTAAAACATAGTAATAATGACTAAACAGTGGCTCTGACCGCAGTAATAATTAAGTGCTTAGACAGTTAGGTAAGGGCCCACATCAACTCTTGCCAACCAGCTGGCCTCAGTCCACTCAAATTTGCATACCGATGTAACAAATTCACATTTTCCCAGCACTGAACGCCGGACGGAGGAACATTCGGAGAGCACGAGCCTAACCATTGGCTATAACTCTGCCTTTGTGATGCAATGATAAACTCTCCCTGCATGTTGGCAAAACAAAACTGATCACTAATATGAGGAAGAAAGGAAAAAGCTTGTCCTGATCTACATCAATGGAACGAATGAGGGTGGAGCGCATCAACTTCCTCAGATCGACGATAACCAATAATCTGTCTTGGGCTTCCCACATATATGTGATGGTGAAGAAGGCACAATTCAGATGGATTCGGACATTTGGCAGCTCTGCAAGGACCTTCAACAACAATGCAGATTCAGAATGGAAACCATGTTGTCCAGGTACAGATCAGCTGGGTGTGACAACCGCTCTGCCCAGGTTCATAAGCACCTACAGAAAGTTTGTGTACATCTTAGAACGTTGCGGATGTCACCCTCGCATGAATGCACAATATTGCACATCTTGTTGCGACGGAAAGGCTGCCAACATCAGCACTGACATCTCCCATACAGGTAATGCTCTCCTATAACATATTCCGTTCGGCAGAACATACATAAGATTGGAACAAACGCACGAAACGTTTCAAGAGCAGCTTCTTCCCTGACGCCAAGAGACTGATGAAAGGAATCTTTACCTTCAAATTATGTTGATCTTTTAAATGTTGATCTTGCTTCGTGCACCACCTGTGCAGTGTCACTTCTGTTTTTCACTCCGTCTAAGCACCCTATGATATATCTGCCCTTATTTGCTATGATCTGCCTGTACTGCTCAGAAACACGACTTTTCACAGTACTGAGGTATTCCAAGAATTCAAATCAAATAAATCAAATTAACTATTTCATAGTTACATTTAAGGAACAGATGGACGTTCTCATTGGTGTTTTCATCTTCGAATATCGCAAAATTAACATTATCTGAACGGGAAACCAATTTGTATTTATGTTACTTCATTTGTTTTGTTTGAGAGTCCCTGCTTTCCGTAGTTGAATCCATACTTTCTCTATTACGAACATGATTGTACATCAAAAAAAATATGACAGTGTGCATAAATTCCACGTGAATTTTATTTCATGTCAATGTTCTGTGTCGAACATGACTTTTCGAATAAAGCTGAAACAAAGTTTTCTGAAAGCTCTCACTATCCACGACTTTTTCAATTTCATTCTCTGATAGGCCAGGGACTCAGCACTTGTAAAATCCTGTGCTAAGTAGAATAATAAAAAATCTTCCCTTCACTCCATGTTTGCTGAGTCTGCAATCTCGGTCTTTGAGTCCTAGTTCAAGAATTTCCTTCCATGGGAAGGCAAACGGCCCAGAAACAATATTGTAAATGTTGCTAGAAATGTGTCTCCCTTGAAATACACTGTGCATTCTTTTTCGTTCTGTATTTGCAGTCGTGTTCTAATTCATTCCTTATCGGTAAACGCTCTCATTTTGACTTCTAACACTTCCACCAATCGCATTTCCAACGCCCCTCCCCCAAACCCCTCCTCCCTACCTTTTAAGCTCGCCTGCTGGACACACTTTCCTCATTCCTGAAGAAGGGCTTATGCCCGAAACGTAGACACATTATAAAAGCATAGTGTCATTAAAGGCAGTCAGCATCGTTTTTTGAGGGATAGGTCATGCTTCACTAAACTTATTGAGTTCGTTGAGGACGTAACAAGACAGGTTGACGAGGGTCAATAGTGCTTGTGGTGGTCATGGACTTCAGCAAGGAATTCAATAAGATTCCCCATGGTAGCCTCATTAATTAAGGCAGGAGGTTGCGATACATAGAGATTTTGTTGTTTGGATTCAGAATTTGTTGGCTGACTGAAAGCAGAGATAAATTGTAGTTGGAAAGTATTCTGACTGATGGTCAGGGTTTTCTGACTGATGGTTTATTGCAGGGCTCCGTTGTTGGGCCTTTGCTCTTTGTAATTTTAACACATGACTTGTATGGGGATTTTGAGGGGTGAATGAGTAAATTTATCTATGATACAACGGAGGTTCCGTTGATAGGTTCGAAGCATTTTGCAAACGGCAGCGCGACATAGACATGATACAAAGCTCGGCTGAGAAATGGAAGATGGAATTCAACCTGGATGAATGCGAAGTGATGTACTTTGGAAAGTTGAACTTGAATGCTGAATGCAGGATTGAATACAGGATGCTTACCAGTGTGGAGGAACAGAGGGATCTTGGTGTTCAAGCGTATAGATCCCGTAAAGTTGCCACCCGAGTGTTCGCGTTTTTAAGAAAACATATGGTGTATCTGTTATTAATAACGGATCGAGTTTAAGAAGCGCGAGGTTTGCAAATGCTCGACAAGACCACATTTGTGAACTTTTCTGGTCGCCCTATTATGGGAAAGATACGGAGGCTGTCAAGCAGGTGCAAAGAAGGTCTGTCAGGATGAAATCTGTCTTAAGGGCTTGTCTTACGAAGAGACATTGACCGAGCTCAGCGTTTTCTTTCTGGAGAGCAGGAGGCAGAGAGGGGTCCTGATTAAGGTATACAAATAAATGAGACTAAAACTCACACAACACCAGGTTAAACTACAACAGGTTTATTTAGAAGCACAAGGTTTCGGAGGACTGCTCCTTCATCAGGTGATTATGGGGAAGGATCAGTGCTCTTAAAAATTGGTGCTTCGAACTAATCTTGTTGGACTACAACCTAGTGTTGATTGATTTTCAACTATGTACACCCCAGTGCAACACTGGCGTCTCCAAATAAAGGTGATGAGAGGTATGAATTGTGTCAGTAGCTAGATACGTCTCCACATTCTGGATTAGTGGTGCTGGAAGAGCACAGCAGTTCAGGCAGCATCTAAGGAGCAGCGAAATCGACGTTTCGGGCAAAGGACCTTCATCAGGAATAAAGGCAGAGAGGCTGAAGCGTGGAGAGATAAGCTAGAGGATGGTGGGGGTGGGAAGAAAGTAGCATAGAGTAGAATAGGTGAGTGGGGGAGGGGATGAAGGTGATAGGTTAGGGAGGAGAGCGTAGAGTTGATTGGTGGAAAAGGAGATAGGCAGGTAGGACAAGTCCGGACAGATAAGGGGACAGTACTGAGCTGGACGTTTGGAACTAGGGTGAGGTGGGGGAAGGGGAAATGAGGAAATTGTTGAAGTCAACATTGATGCCCTGGGGGTGAAGTGTTCCGTGGCGGAAGATGAGGCGTCCTTCCTCCAGGCGTCTGCTGGTGAGGGAGCGGCGGTGAAGGAGGCCCAGGACCTCCATGTCCTCGGCAAATTGGGAGGGGGAGTTTACACGTTGGGCCACGGGGCGGTGTGATTGATTGGTGCGGGTGTCCCGGAGATGTTCCCTAAAGCGCTCTGTTAGGAGGCGCCCAGTCTCCCCAATGTAGAGGAGACCACATCTGGAGCAACGGATACAATAAATGATATTAGTGGATGTGCAGGTAAAACTTTGATGGATGTGGAAGGCTCCTTTAGGGCCTTGGATAGAGGTGAGGGAGGAGGTGTGGGCGCAGGTTTTAGAGTTCCTGTGGTGGCAGGGGAAGGTGCAAGGATGGGAGGGTGGGTTGTAGGGGGGCGTGGACCTGACCAGGTAGTCACGGAGAGAACGGTCTTTGCGGAAACCGGAAAGGGGTGGGGAGGGAAATATATTCCTGGTGGTGAGGTCTGTTTGGAGGTGGCGGAAATGTCGGAGGATGATTTGGTTTATGCGAAGGTTAGTAGGGTGGAAGGTGAGCACCAGGGCCGTTCTGTCCTTGGTACGGTTGGAGGGGTGAGTTCTGAGGGTACAGGTGCGGGATGTGGACAACATGCATTGGAGGACATCTTTACCGATGTGGGAAGGGAAATTGCGGTCTCAAAAGAAGGAGTCCATCTGGTGTTTTCTGTGGTGGAACTGGTCCTCCTGGGAGCAGATACGGCGGGGGCGGAGGAATTGGGAATACGGGATGGCATTTTTGCAGGAGGTAGGGTGGGAAGAGATGTAATCCAGGTAGCTGTGGTAGTCAATGTGTTCGTAAAAATTGTCAGTGTCAAGTTGGTCATTGTTAATGGAGATGGAGAGATCCAGGAAGGGGAGGGAGGTGTCAGAGATGGTCCTGGTAAATTTAAGTTCAGGTGGAATGTGTTGGTGAAGTTGATGAATTGCTTAAACTCCTCACGGGAGCACGAGGTGGCGCCAATGCAGTCATCAATGTAGCAGAGGAAGATGTGTGGAGTGGTGCTGGTGTAATTATGGAAGATCAACTCTTCTACGTAACCAACAAAGATACAGGCATAGCTGGGGCCCATGCGTGTGCCCATGGCTACCCTTTTGGTCTGGAGGAAGTGGGAAGGCTACGTCTCCACCCCCCACCCCCATTCCACGGCACGATTGACT
The DNA here is from genome assembly GCF_047496795.1 of Chiloscyllium punctatum. NCBI lineage: Eukaryota > Metazoa > Chordata > Chondrichthyes > Orectolobiformes > Hemiscylliidae > Chiloscyllium > Chiloscyllium punctatum. Next base: position 20,322,916 of record NC_092757.1, on the reverse strand, counting down.
GTGACGAGGGGTCATAGTATTAAGATATTAGGAGGTACATATGGAGGAGACGTCAGACGTTCTTTACACAGTGAGTTGTGAATGCATGAAATGCGTTGCCAGCGCTTTTGATTGGATCAGAGTCATTTCGGCTTTTTAAGTGACTGCATTACACGCTCATTGTCAGCAGTGAATTGAGGGATACGCAGGTAAGGTTATTTTATTTTAGATTAGAAATAATCCTCGACAGAACATCGTGGGCCTTTTGGGAACTGTACATTACTATGTTCTAATTGTAAGTCACATGGAATATGACAGCTTGTCTTGAAAGAATGGGTTTACAAAATGCAACTTTTTTCAACGAACTTATTGAAGATTTTGCAAGTGGTAAACGAAAGACTTAATGCGAGCAACCATATTCATTTGTTGTTAACCAAATTTTGATGGCTTTGCGTAACTCTTTTTCACACATTTAGTTGGGAATCTGCAACTGTATTTGATGCTACTGGAATAAAAATTCTCGGAGAAGTCTTTCGAATGCTCTCAGTAGTACTGTTTCTTTATCAGTCGAAGCATTGATTTGATGGGACTCTACATTGCACTCTTGAGCTGCTTTCTAAACTTGGACTGTGTTGATCCATATATAAAGTTGTGCAGCAAATTAAATTGCACAGCATGAATCCAAGCGTTTGCAATATGAATCCGATTTTTAAAAAATCTCTTGTAAACGTGTAAAGCTGACTGATCTAACAAATATGTCATGGTCTGCAAGCAATGATTTAAAGTTGTACACCTGACGATAGCTTGGCCAAACTAGACAGAGATGGTGCACTGACATGAATGGGATTGCAAATGGGCAATTACAGAGCAACTTCGAGTTAACGAGGAATTAAATCATTTGTGTTCTGAAACATTATTCATGGGACAAGGCATTGATTAGTTTTAGAAAAGTGAAGAACGGAAATATCTAATTTCGCTACGTGATTGATCATTATAACGAGACGATATAAGTTATACAATAATTGTAGATTATTCTGAATTATTTAACCCTGATGATTTATATCGAAACAATGCGAAAGAGGGGATCAGTTGGTGAATGGACTGAGAGCTGAGACAAATAATACCATATTGAAATGAGTATGAAGTGTATGCAGAAGTTGGGGAATTCTGTTCTGCAAGGAATAGCGACGAGTACATTGTGATTTGCAATTTGCATGAACAGTGAATTTGAAAAGCAGAAGCTCATTTTTGCAACACAGACATATAACCTGAAAACACCATTAATTCAAACAGAAAATGAAACAAAGTGTCCACATATTTATTGAAGTTTCAGACGAAACGTTTGAAGAAACAAGCAAGTTTGAAATAAAAATAATCTGTTATGTTTTACTATATTCCGAGGACAAATAATTCGAATTCAACGCCAGAATTTACTTACATTTAAATTACAGTAAATGACATAATATTTAGATCGGACATGACATTCCATTGTTTCATGGACGACTCGATTGTAGGTCAACGCCACATTATAGACTACCAGGGAAAACTTCCACCTACTACCATAACACGAATTCATCTACATTTCCATTAAATCATTTAAGCAATCCGCTACAAACATTTTTGCAGAAAGACAATCCAAAGATTCACACTTTTCCGGGGTAATATTTCCACTTATTTCAACCTAATTTTCAAAACTGTGCCATTCAGTTCTAGATGCAGTTGTGAGTGTAAAGATTCTCTTCACTTCTTATTTCCGTCTCCTCTCAGGATAATATTTGTTTGAATTAATAGAACATAGAACATAGAACATAGAAGAATACAGCGCAGTACAGGCCCTTCGGCCCTCGATGTTGCGCCGATCAAAGCCCACCTAACCTACACTAACCCACTATCCTCCATATACCTATCCAATGCCCGCTTAAATACCCATAAAGAGGGAGAGTCCACCACTGCTACTGGCAGGGCATTCCATGAACTTACGACTCGCTCAGTGAAGAACCTACCCCTCACATCAGTCCTATATCTACCCCCCCTTAATTTAAAGCTATGCCCCCTTGTAATAGCTGACTCCATACGTGGAAAAAGGTTCTCACTGTCAACCCTATCTAACCCCCTAATCATCTTGTACACCTCTATCAAGTCACCCCTAAACCTTCTTTTCTCCAATGAAAACAACCCCAAGTGCCTCAGCCTTTCCTCATAGGATCTTCCTACCATACCAGGCAACATCCTGGTAAACTTTCTCTGCACCCGTTCCAGTGCCTCCACATCCTTCCTATAGTATGGCGACCAAAACTGCACACAATATTCCAGATGCGGACGCACCAGAGTCTTATACAACTGCAGCATGACCTCAGGACTCCGGAACTCAATTCCTCTACCAATAAAAGCCAGTACGCCATATGCCTTCTTCACTGCACTATTTACCTGGGTGGCAACTTTCAGAGATCTGTGTACATGGACACCAAGATCCCTCTGCTCTTCCACACTACCAAGTATCCGACCATTAGCCCAGTACCCCATCTTTTTTTTACTCTTACCAAAGTGAATCACCTCACACTTAGCTACATTGAACTCCATTTGCCACCTTTCTGCCCAGCTCTGCAGCTTCTCTATATCCCGCTGTAACCTGCCACATCCTTCCTCACTGTCTACAACTCCTCCGACTTTCGTATCATCCGCAAACTTGCTCACCCAACCTTCTAACCCTTCCTCCAGGTCATTTGTAAAAATGACAAACAGCAATGGTCCCAAAACAGATCTTTGCGGAACACCGCTAGTGACGGCACTCCAAGATGAACCTTTGCCATCAACTACTACCCTCTGTCTTCTTCCAGCCAGCCAATTCCGAATCCAAACCTCTAACTCACCCTCAATGCCATATCTCTGTATTTTCTGCAGTAGCCTACCATGGGGGACCTTATCAAACGCCTTACTAAAATCCATATATACCACATCTACCGCTTTCCCCTCATCTACCTCCTTAGTCACCTTCTCAAAGAATTCAATAAGGTTTGTGAGGCACGACCTGCCCTTCACAAAACCATGCTGACTATCCTTGATCACATCATTCTTATCCAGATGTGCGTAAATCCTATCCCTTACAATTCTCTCGAAGACTTTGCCCACAACAGAAGTGAGACTCTCTGGCCGATAGTTACTAGGATTATCCCTACTCCCCTTCTTGAACAAGGGAACCACGTTTGCTAGCCTCCAGTCCTCCGGCACTACCCGTGTAGACAAAGAGGACACAAAAACCAAGGCCAATGGCTCTGCAATCTCCTCCCTTGCTTCCCAGAGAATCCTAGGATAAATGCCATCAGGCCCAGGCGACTTATCTATTTTCACCCTTGCCACAATTTCCAACACATCTTCTCTACATATCTCAAAGCCATCCATTCTACTTATTCGTGCCTCAGTATTCATATCGACAACAATGTCCTGTTCCTGAGTGAATACTGACGAAAAGTATTCATTCAGTGCCTCCCCAATCTCTTCAGCCTCCACACGCAACTTCCCATTACTATCCTTGATTGGACCTATTCCTACCCTAGTCATTCTTTTATTCCTAACATACCTATAGAAAGCCTTAGGGTTTTCCCTAATCCTACCAACTAAGGACCTTTCATATCCCCTCCTTGCTGCTCTTAGCTCTCTCTTCAATTCCTTCCGGGCTCCCTTAAAACTCTCAATCGCCCCTATTGAACCTTCACGCCTCATCTTTACAAAGGCCGCCCTCTTCCATTTAACAAGGGATTCCAATTCCTTATTAAACCACGGCTCCCTCACACGACCCTTTCCTCCCTGCCTGATAGGTACGTACTTATCAAGGACACTCATTAGTTGCTCCTTGAACAAGTTCCACATATCAATTACGCTCTTGCCTTGGAATCTACTTTTCCAATCCACACATCCTAAGTCATGCCTCACCGCATCATAATTTCCCCGCCCCCAGCTATAACTCTTGCCCTGTAGTACACACTTATCCCTCTCCATCACTAGAGTAAAAATCACCGAATTGTGGTCACTGTCCCCAAAGTGCTCACCCACCTCTAGTTCTAATACCTGGCCTGGTTCGTTACCCAGAACCAAATCCAGTATGGCCTCACCTCCTGTTGGCTTATCTACATATTGTGTCAGGAAACTCTCCTGCACACATTGGACAAACACTGACCCATCTAACGAACTTGAGCTCTCGCTTTTCCAATCAATATCAGGAAAGTTAAAGTCTCCCATAACAACCACCCTATTACTGTCACTCTTCTCCTGAATCATCTTCGCAATCCTTTCTTCAAAGATTCTAGGACTATTAGGAGGCCTGTGAAAGACTCCCAACAGGGTGACCTCACCTCTCCTATTCCTAACCTCAACGCAAACTACCTCAGATGGCAAATCTTCGTCCATCTTCCTTTCCACCACTGTAATACTATCTTTGACAAGCAAAGCCACACACCCCGCTCTTTTACCCCCACCTCTGACCCTATTAAAACATTTAAACCCTGGAACCTGCAACAGCCAATCCTGTCCCTGATCTAGCCATGTCTCCGTAATAGCCACAACATCGAAGTCCCAGGTACCAACCCACGCTGCAAGTTCACTTACCTTATTTCGTATACTTCTGGCATTAAAGTATACACACATCAAGCCACTCTTCTGGTTACAGGCACCCTCCTTTAAGATTGATGCCATATTCCTAACCTCCTTACACTCCAGGTCCTGCACCCTAAAGCTACAGTCTGGGTTCCCATGCCCCTGCAGAGTTAGTTTAACCCCCCCCCCCCAAGAGCACTCGCAAACCTCCCCCCAAGGATACTGGTGCCCCTCAGGTTCAGGTGCAGACCATCCTGTTTATAGAGGTCCCACCTTCCCCAGAAAGAACCCCAGTTATCCAAGTACCGAAATCCCTCCCTCCTGCACCATCCCTGTAGCCACGCATTTAACTGTTCTCTCTCCCTATTCCTCGACTCTCTATCACGTGGCACGGGTAACAAACCAGGGACAACAACTCTGTTCGTTCTAACTCTGAGCTTCCAACCTAGCTCCCTAAAAGCCTGTCTAACATCCTCAGCACTCCTCCTACCTATGTCATTGGTGCCAATATGGACCACGACTTCAGGCTGCTCCCCCTCCCCCTTAAGGACCCGGAAAACACGATCAGAGACATCACGTACCCTTGCACCTGGGAGGCAACATACCAAACGTGAGTCTCTCTCGTTCCTACAAAACCGCCTATCTGTGCCCCGAACTATCGAGTCCCCAATTATTATTGCTCTGCTCTTCTCCACCCTTCCCTTCTGAGTAGCGGGGACAGGCTCCGTGCCAGAGACCTGAGCCCCGTCACTTACCCCTGGTAAGTCGTCCCCCCCACAAGTATCCAAAACGGTATACTTGTTCTTGAGGGGAACGGCCGCAGGGGGTCCCTGCACTGGCTGCTTCCTCCCAGTCCCCCTCACTGTCACCCACCTATCTGCCATCTTTGGAGTTACTACTTCCCTATAGCTCCGATCTTAGCAACATGTATCTTTTGATTAGGCCACATCTTCCTCAAACAAATAGAAACTTAGCCTTCAAGATGTTTCCAAAATTGACAGCCTCATCACTATAGGTGTTAGACCGATTTAACATATTGACCTGTCTTCAGTACACACAACCGTTCCTTGAATAAAGTGAACAGTGTGACTACAGTAATCCCGACGCACTTTCTGTAATGCTTTTTGTCACTGTAGATTTTGTATAATTTCAGTACAAGATGTGCCACAGCTCACTGTGAGTAACACTGAAAATCAAACTCTAGTATTACCAATGACATTATACGATTTAAAGATTTTGTATCATGCAATCAGTTCTCCAAGTTGCCTCACTCTCAGGTCCAGGTTGGTTTCAATTACAAACGAGCGTTCACTTCATTTTTTGGTTGCTGGTTATTCAGGACAGCATAAGGACTGCTGCCCTGCAGCACTGCGGGGAACGTATTCAATTTGAGCCTGAGGCGAGTCCATGAGTGGAGCTTACATGTGTTTGCATGGGCTTCTTATGTTTATCTGGTTTCCACCCACATTAACACGATTTACAGACTCGGTGGAGTCGTCAAGTTAAATTGTTCCCCAATGGCGAAGATGTGCAGATATATTTAACATTTGGATTGTCCGAGATACACTTTGGAGGTGCAGTTTTATGGACAGAGTATCTGTACTGTGGTGAACCTATGAAATCGATGCCAGTTACAGGTAAACAACTATAAGTGGTCGGCATTTAACATGATGAATTTGCACTATTAACAACTTATAAACTCCCATTTGCATCCACAGTCAAACATATTGAATATAAATAGGTTGTGTGGGGAAATGCAGTTCAGTTGTTTTTGTTATCCCATTCTGCTTTTGAGGTGGTCCTCATGGCTCTTCTGCTGGAAAAGGGGTTTGATTCAGTCGTCTTTTCCGAAACGCTTCCACTGCTTGGGATGAGAAACGTGATGGCTGGATCGCACACAGAAAAGTTCCTGCCTCAACAGCGAAACGACACAATTTACACAAAAAAGTGAACTTGTTTTCTTCTGATTTCCACTGACTTTTGACAGAAGAAAATTAAACAAGAAAAATTATTTTCCATGCTGAGGAAGGGCTGAATAAATTGCTCGCAGGTAGAACTGTGAGTACTACTTTTATCTATGCATTTCTTGCAGGGTCTATCACGTTTATTACTTGCAAAGTATACCATGTGAAGCACTGTGTTTTGAAACAGCCCTTTATCTCTTGCAATCACATCTTCCAAACATTCAATGCATGAAATCAGACATGTTCTATCCACACAATAATATACCAAAATTCTTGAATTACTTAATGTGCAAACATGTAAGTCTTTCGTGATAATTGCGTTCACAGCTGGATACACGTCATTAGGACCAAACTGATCCATACCGACCAAAATGTCCGTTCGTGTTAACCCAATTTTCCTGCACTTTCGGTAGCAGCTCATTGCATATCTGTAACAATTTCTGTTAATAAAGAATTACCCCTCAAGTTAACTCTTATTCTTTCTCCTCTTCAAAACTGCACCACTCACATTAAACCGATGCTCTCTACTCCTCGATTCACCAGCCTTGGGAAAAAGCTTGAGAGCTTTCTTCCTATCTATGTCTCTCTTGATCTTGAACAAGGGTATAACGTCTCCCATCAGTCTCCTATGGCCGAAAGAAAAGAGACCTAGCTTGTCAAACCTCTCCGAATTAATCAGACCATTGAGGCCAGACAACACCCATTTAATTTGCTGTTGTAATCTTTTCAGTTTTATGTAATCTTTTCGATAAGTATGTGACAAAAAAACTGAATGCATTGCTCTTGTGCAGTCTTAATGACGTCACGTACAACTGCAACATAACCTCCAAAATTCTAGAATCAATTTCCTGATTGACGTCTTATTATTGCATTAAACTCTTTCTTTATATAAAATATTCACAATTCAGATCATGATTCCTTTCACAGCTTTCATCTTGCTCCATTGGAAAATAAACTACTCAATTAAACTCAATGTTTGTTCCTATAACCAACTAATCGTTATTATTTATAACAAATTCTGAACACTTACAACGATAGTTCATAATTTGGCAAAAAAAAGTGTCCACTTGTGTGTTTATCAAATGTCTTCAAATCAAAGTCAACTCCAACCACTTGGTCACTTTACCACCGAAATTGTCCCTATCATAATGAACTCAAGTAGATTGGTTAAATATCGTTTCCATGTGAAAAAATCGTCGATTTTCTTCCGGCGAGGTGTATCCTTTCCACGGCCCGAGCATTTGCAGGTTAGCTGGATTTGCTACACGTTTCGGGAATGTGTCGGTTCGGTGCACTAGCCATGGGAAGTTTCGCATTGCATATAACGGATAGGAGAATGATGTAGGTGGGATGTTTTGGTATGGAATTGTTGTGGTGAAGGATATATTTCCTCACAATAGGGATTCTAAGAAGCTGCAAGATATGGTGAAGTGTAGTGTTATAGGTGTCGTTCAGCACCATGCCAAACTTGTTTAATGCCTGAGCTCTCAGTCCATTTTGTTCATGTCTGATCATTATAATAAACCAAACCTTTGAGTACCAGAGTTGACATAAATGGATCCAATGTTTTAAACCCATGGACAAACAACAAAGTATCATTTCTTGTATAAGTTTGACTTTCGGTCGCACAGCCATGATATTTGTGACTGACTCTCCAGGCTTATATACCAAAGCTGTTTTTTTTAAGCAGAGCAACATGCAGTATTAGGCAGCGTTTCCATTTCTTCAACTTCTGGCAGAAAAAAGGTAATGAATTGTTCAAAATGGAATTTCATAGTGATTAAAATGGAGTGGTTTCAATTGCAAAAAGCAGAATATAATTCACACATCACAAAGGAGTGATGTCTCGGAAGACCGCCAGAGGCCTTGATAACAGGGATTGCCTGACGGAGTGAAGAGTTGCAACGGCCTAGTCACTATTTCTTGAAGGAGGACATTTACAATATTCTATCTGAGGAGAAGCAGTGACCTGTACTGAAGAGCAGGATCTCGTGGGTGTGGTGGCAACGAGTACTTAGGGCCTGAAACGTGCATCACTGCTGTTTATCTTCACTTCCCGCCTCCTCTGAACGAAAAATGAAGTTGAATTGGTCCTCTGATAAGCCATTGCAAAATTGTTTCGTAGCAGAGATAGAAGTAAAGTTTTGGCTCGCGATGCTTTGAAAAGGAGCGTCTCAGCAAAACAAAAACACATGCAAGCTCAGGATAAGTCATGTTAACGTTACATTATAATTTTACAGCAGTTGGGATGACACCGGCATGCTCCTTCTGCAGGATGTGGGAGCACAGGAGTCTTGAAAATATCCCTGATTACTGCATCTGTGTGTTATGACAAGGCGAATTTCGATTGAATTCGTCAGAGCTCGCAGGGGTTGATTGCAGTAGCCTATTTGCAGACGAAGGAAAATCGGGAAAATGTGAGGCCTTTGAATTTGATATTGCTGCAGTTCAAGGTCAACGTGTTCCCGTGTGGGTAGATAGCAATGTTAGGAGGAATCGGACCCCCTGGAGGACTCGAGATATTCACGCTTTGATAGAAAAAATTAAGGATGCATAACTCAGCTACAAACAACTGGGATTAAGGAAATCCCTGGAGGTATACAGGGAACAGAGGAGCTTGCTGAAGAAGGAAAACAGGAGAGCGAAAAAGGGACAGGAGATAGCCTCGGCTGAGAATAGTAAGCTGAATCCAAAAAGGTACTTCAAGTTTAAGAAAGAAAACTGAATTATTTGAGAGAATACAGCCCTTCCAGGGTCAACGTGGACATGTATCGAACGCGAGAGATGGGCGAGGTTCTCAATGAACATTTCTCCTTTGTGGATACCATGTAGAAATACATGAAGACTTGGGAACACGTAGGCATCACTGTTAATATCTTGAGTACAGACAATATTGTCGTCGAGGAAGTGTTAGATATATTAGAATGCATGAATTTGGGTACATCACTTGGTCCTGACTAGATATATTCAAGTGCACTGCAAGAGAATAGAGAAGAAATTGCGGGGTCCTGCCAGACACCTTTGCAGACAGAGGTGACAGCAGACCGGAGTGTTTGCGAATGTTTTGCCACAATTCAAGAGGATCTACAAATAAAAGCCTGAAAAATACAGACCAGTACCCCTAACATCTATGTTACATAAGTTACTTGAGGAAAACTTGTGGGATAAGATATGCACGCATTTGGAAAGCCTGGGATTGATTTGGATTAGTCAGCATGACATTGTGAGAGGGAAATCGTGCTTTACAAATGTAGGAGAGAATTTTGGTGAAGTGAACAGGAACGGTGACGAGAGGCAGGGCGCGAGACGTAGTCTGTATGGTGCTCCGTAAGGCATTTGGTAAGTTTCCACACGGCATGCTGCTTTAAAAGGTTAGATTGCATGGGATCAAGGGTGAGCTTGGAAATTGGATACAAAATGGCTTGAAGGTAATAAGCAGAGTGTGATACTCGATGGATGCTTGATGTACTGGAGGCTTGTGAGTAGTGGAGTGTCGGAAGTTAGTGCTTGAAACGTCACTGCTTGTTCTCTGTATCTGGTTTGGATGAGAATGTTCAGTAAGTTTGCTGATGACTCTAAAATAGGCAGTATCGGTTCATGTAGAGTTAATGATAGATAAGTGCGAGGTATTGTATTTTTGGAAGTAAAATCAAGGTTGGAGCTTCATGGTGAATGGAAGGGCCTTAAGAAATATGGTGGAACAGAGGGATCTTGGAATTAAATTTCACACTTCTCTGAAAGTGGAGTCAGAGGTGGACAGGTGAATGAAGACGTCTGTTGGTACATTGGCCTTCATCAGCCAAGGAACTGAGTACAGAAGTTGCGAAATTGTGTTGCCATTGCACAGGACGTCGGACAGGCCGCAATGAGAGTACTGTTTTCAGTTTTAATCAACTTGGCATAAAAACGATATTGTTAAACGAGATAGAGTGGCGACGAATTTAACAAGAATTTTGCCAAGGTGCAAAGATCTGAGTTTTAGGGAAAGAATGGAGAAGGTCGGATTTTCTAGCATATGAAACAGAGTGTGGACCTGGGAGAGGTGTTTACAATCATGAGAGTCATGGATACGGTGAATGCACTCAGTAGTTTTCCCAGGTTTGGGAAATTGACGACCAGAAGGTAGCAGTGTATGGTTAGAGGGAAAATTAATAAAAGGAAAGCTGAGCGCCACGTTTATCACTCAGATGATGGTCGGAATACAGAACGAACTGCCAGCGCAACTGGATTACATGAATACGTTGCCAACATCAAAAAGAAATTTGGATAAATAGAGAGATATGAAAGGATTAGAAGGATTTGGGTGAAGTGCAGGGAAATGGGGATAGTCTGTGCGGAAATTTTGGTTGTCATGGAAAATTTGGGGCAAAGACCCTGTCTCCGTGCTGTCGGACGCCTTTACTCCATGATTCTATGAGAGAAACATGGCTACGTGAGGGACAGAACTGGCCGCTTGACGAACCAAGGTCAAACTTTTGGTGGAACAGAGATTGAGGAAAGAAAGAGGGGTGATGCATTTTTGACTAAGGCGAGGACCACAGTAGTTATCAGAAATGACATAACTGTGTCGAGCTCAGAAATAAAGCAATGGTGTCGTTATTAGGGTAGTACTGTAGGACACCTAAATAGTCATGAGAAATTAGAGGAACAAAAAATGCAGAGTAATTGAGGAGATTGGCAGTGGCAATAGGGATGTCGTAGTAAGTGTTTTATATATCCTAACATAAACTGAGAGTGACAGAGCATTAAGTCTAGATGGGGTGGACTTTTTTTACATGCATTTCTTTAATATTTCCTCCAGCAGGATCCAGAGCGTCCGCCTCGAGAATGTGAAAAAGTCGTCATACGCTTGGAAAGTAGGGTAGGACAGCTGGAAGTGGGGTTGCACTTTGGGACCAATGACTAGTTCGATAACTATAAAATAGTTGTGGACATGGATAAAACTGATTCAAAAGATTCACGGTCGAAAGTGGGGAGAGTCGAATTTCAATGGAATTGGAAAGTGCTTGCAGGAACTGATTGGAGTAGTATGTTTGAGGCCAAAGGAACTTGCACGAAGTGGGAGATAGCACGGGCTATATGTTCCTGTGTGGATGAAAGCCAAATTTAACAGAAGTACAGAATCGTGGATGACCGGAAATGATATGTCTTTGAGGAGAACAAAAGAAGAATAATGGCTAACATCCAGGCAGCTGAGATCAAGGGAATCCCTGAAGGTATATTGGGGACACATAATGTAGAAGGAAATCAAGTGCGTGAAAACGGTCACGAGATGGACTTGGCTGTGAAGATTAGGGTGAATCCAAAGGGTTTCTATACGTATTATAAAGAGAAACAAAGATTAAATAGAGAGAGAATTGGTAGCCATGCAGGGCGAAACTGGATATAAATGTGAAGAACTGCAGGATATTGGTGAAATTCTCAATAATTATGTCTCCTCTGTATTTACCGTGGAGAAAGACATGAAGACGTGGGAACTTGGGGAAGTCAGTGGTCATATCTTAGTGATAGTCCATATCACAGTAGAGGATTTGTTAAATGTATTAGAATGTGTTAAGTTGAATATATCATCTGGTCCTGGCAAGATACTTCAAAGAACACTTGCAAGACAGAACAGAAAAAAATTGCGGAGGACTTGGACCATATTTTACCACCACACTTAGCTACTGGCTAGGTTTTACAAGACTGGGGGCGTGGAATGTTGTGCCCTTATTGAAGAAGGGCTGCAAAGATAAATCTTGGAACGTTCGATCAGTAAGCCTAACATGCGTGGTGCGCAAGTTATTTCTGAAGTTTGCGAGATAAGATAAACATACATTTGCAAAGATTAGGTTTGATTAGGAATAGTCAACATGAATTTGTTCTTCGGAGATTATACCTCACAAAATTTTTAGATTTCTTTGATCAAGTAAGCAGGAAGATTGACATGGGTAGGGTGGTCGACGTAGTCTATATGGATTTGCTAAAGACTTTTGAGAAGGTTTCACATGATAGGTTGTTTTGAAATGGTGGATGTCTGGCAAAGGTGAGAACTGGCAAATTGACTACACAACTGGTTTGATGGTTGGAATCAGAGAGTAAAAGTGGCAGTGGGCTTGTCGGACTGGAGGCTTTCGATGAGTAGAGTGCCTTCGGGATCAGTGCTACACCATTGCTGGTTTTTTATGACTTTCATTGATTTGGATGAAAATGTGCAAAGCATGATTAATATATTTTCAGATTTCACTAAATTAGGCGGTATCGCTGGCATTCTGTGATATATTAGAAATTGTTGTAGACCCTTGTTTAGTTGGCCCGAGTATTTGAAAATTAAGTATATTTTCGATGAATATGAAATGTTGCATTTTCGAAAGTCAAATCAATGTAGCATTTTCATCATTAAGGGTAAGGTCTTTGGAGTGTAATGAAACAGAGGGATATTGGAGTTCAGCTGCACGGATCGTTGGAACTGGAGTAAAAGTTACACAGGCAGTAAATAATGTTTTTGGCACACTTGACTTCATCATTCAGGGCATTGATAAAGAATTGCAGAAATTATGTTGCAGTTATACAGGACATTGTTAAGTCCTGTTTTCAGTTTTCATCTCCTTGCAGTAAGAACGTGTAATTAAACGGGAAAGGTGCAGAAGAAATTGAAACAACAAGGATGTTGCGAGTTCTCATGTGTCTGAGTTATCGGGCGAGTTTGGACATGCTAAGGTTATTTTCCTTAAAAGTGGAGGAGACTGATGGGGACTCTTATAGAAGAGTATGCGATGATACATATCATAGATGGGTTCATTGCACTTAGTCTTTTCCCCGGATTTGGGGAATTGGGGATTTTGGGGATGCACAGCTTAAAATCAGAGGGGAAAGAATAAAACTGAATCTGAAGGACAACCTCTTTGGCAACGAGGTGGGTATGCGTAATCGAATGAGCTTCCAGTGAAAGTTGTGAGGTGAGTGCATTAACAACATTGAAATGACATTTGTACAAATACATGGATTGGAAAGGTTTATGAGGATATCGGCCAAGTGCAAGGACACTGGGTGAGCTGAATGAACATTTTGTTCAGTAAGTGCAGTTTGGGATGAAAAACACAATTGCTCCCTGCCTCTATCCCTCGGAGGTACACACGTCAATGTGAACAAGCATAGAGAAGGTTAGAACATTAAGATGAATAATGATAGGGCAGTGACTGTGTTTTCCCAGGAATTAAGCGAAATACCACACAGCAAATTTAAAAGAGTGATGTTCGGAAGTTGAGGGGTGTTGAAGGTGATGCTGGTGGTGGTGCTCAAATGTCCATTAAGCGTGAATGATTAAATATATTTTGCAATTTATTGGATTTTTAAAAGGCCTTGCTTTACATCTTATCCTCGAAAGTGATTGCTTCCCTCCACAAAACTCTGTAGTGCGCCAGTTTTATCTTCTTTTCAAAATCCCCCTGCAATTCCAAAGGTTTAATGTTTTAGTGTTAATATTGATTCCTGCACCAGCTTGCATCGCTTAATTTGTATTTTCAACCAAAATACTTGTGATGAATAAATTGCTACATATTACTATCGTGGGCACACTGTTTAAACAATAGCACATAGAACATAGAGTACAGATTGTGCAGTCCAGGCCCTTCAACCTTCGATATAGCACGATCTTCGGTATTGGAACCAATCTAAAGCCCATTGGGACTATATCATCCCATTATCTTCTATTTTTTATCCAAATGCCAAAAAAGTTGGCGAGTCTACAGCTGTTGCAGGCAGGGTGTCCCACGCCCTTACTACTGTTTAATTAAAGCTACTAGCTCTGACGTTTGTCCTCACTTTATAGCTGCGTGCCCTCGGGTTAGCGATTACCATCGAGGCAAAATAATTTCACTGTCCAAATATCTAATACTCTGATAATTTTGCATGTCGCTATTGAATCACCTCCCAACTTCCTTCTTGGTAAACACAACAGGCTTAAAAGCTTCCGTATTTGCAGTTAAGATCTTTGCTCCATTGAAGTAAAATTATCGGAATTCTGCTCTGCACTGCTTGAAACACTTTCGCATCCTTCCATATTTGGGAGAACAGAACTATATGCAATAATAAAAGTGAAGCCGCATCAGAGTGTTGCACGACTGCAGCACGACCTCGTGGCTCTGAAACACAATCGCTCTACAAATAAAAGTTAACAAACCACATGCCTTCACAAGACTATCAACCTGGGTGGAAACTTTCAGGATCTACTTAACTGGACACCGAGATCTCTCTGCTCATCTGCACTCCCAAGAATCTTTCTGTTAGCTCAGTAATCTTTATTCCTGTTGCAACTTCCAAATTGAATCACCTCACACTTTTCTGCATTAAACTCCATATGACATCTCTCAGCCCAGATCGGCTGCTTGTCTATGTCTCTCTGTAATCTCCAATGTCCTTCAGCAATATTCACAACTTCAGCGATCTCAGTGTCATCAGCAAATTTACTTCCCCATTGTTCTACGTCATCATCTAGGTCGTTTATAAAAATGACAAACAACACTGGCCCAAAATCAGATATTTGCGGTACACCACTCATATCTGAACATCAGGACGATCATTTCCCATGAACCACCACCCTCTGCCTTCCTTCAGCACGCCAATATCTTGTCCAAATCACAATTTCTCCCGCAATCTCATGCCTCCATATTTTGTACAATGGTCTCTTGTGGGGAATCTGATCAACCGTCGATGCGTCGATATCCTGGAAGCTGCAATAACCATTCCTGTCCTTGACTTTTGCAATTCTCCAAACCGGCCACAACATCGGAGTCCCAGGTACGAACCAACGCTGCTTATTCACGGACATTTTTTCCAGGTGCTCCTGGCATTGAGGTAGGCACACTTCAAACGTCTAGGTTCGATTCAATAGGGAATACAGTGGCAAAGTATTCATTCAGGACCTCCACTCCTTCCTGGAACTCGAGACGCACCTTAATTGCATTGTCGCTGATCAACCCTAATCCCACTCTGGCCAACCCTTGCTTTAAAAGTAAGTGTAGAAGGGCTCAGAGGTTTCCTTAATTCCACTCACGAATGTTATCTTCTGCAAATGTCCATCTCACATCAGTACATTCGTTTGTTCCTTCCTTGTTACGTTGTAACCCTCTAAAACGATGTCTCATCATTATGTTATCAACCTGAAATACGGTTCGTTCTTCCTCTTGACATGTTGTTCCATATGCCATTTGCCAAGCTCACAACCCTTCCTTGCCTCAGTGAGACAACCGTGTCCGACACTATCAGCACCTACTTCCTCTCCAGCCTTCACATTTTTGTTGACTATTTCCCAGAGAACATCTGTTTTCAATTGAGGCGCCCCAGTTGCAGCCTAATAGTATTTCAATTTCCCCTCTCCCAATTGCATACTTGCCCATACCGTCTGCTCCAATCCCTCTCCAAGAGTGTAGTAAATGTGACGCTATAACTGAAATGCGATCCAACCAATAGATCTGACATCTGGCATGGTTCGTTGTCAAGCACCAAATTCAATATGGATCCCACTTTATTCGGTCCATCTACATATTGCATCAGCAACCATTTCCTGCAGACACCTGACAAAACCCTTTCCATCCAAACTATTTAAACTTCGTCGTTTCCAATCAATATGATGGAAGTTAAAATTAGACATTACAAGAACTCTGCAACTTCTGAAACTTTCTGAACTTGGCTTCCCAATCTGCTCATTCATGTCTCTGTTCCGCTTGGGCGACGTTTCGAAAGCTCCCAACACAGTGACTGTTTCTAACATACAGCCTCTTCAAACACACCTATCTCGAAGATCTCCCTTTCTGTGGACATGAGACTTCCCTGGGTTATCAACACCACTCCTCCAACTCGTATAGTCCCCCCACTTCCATTCTTATCAAACATCCGAACCGTGCAAATCCAAAAACTGTTACTACATCTGTGAAATCCAAAACTCCAAAATGGTCCCGAAATCACGGTTGTAAGTGCTGATCCATGCTCTGAGTTCGTCACCCCTATTCCTGATACTGCTTAAATTAAAATCGACACTTCAATCCATCATACTGACTACATCTTGGTCCTGTCAAGTGCCTATCGCTCCTCACAGAGACTCCACACGCTCTGACAGGCTGCTAAATACCTGGTCTATCATCTGATTTGTAGCTCATATTCACAGCCCCTGCCGCACTATTTTAAAACCTTCCCCAAATAACCTATGTCTTTTCTGCAAACATGCATGGTGACTTCTGGTGGCTCACTGTCCCCACTGAGAACGTTCTGAAGCAGCTCCATGACATCCTGGGAACTGGCACCTGAGGGGCAACACATCATCCGTGATTCCTGTCTGAGACAACAGAATGCACATTCCCTCCCCAAACTATTGAGTTTCTTATCACCGAGGGCCTGTTTACATTATCCCTTAACGGAAGCGCGCCAGGGATCGTCAGAAAGCCACTGAACTAACTATTGCTGCTTTCGCCTGAATGGATATCTCCCCAACAGTATCCAACGCGGCATATTTGCTTTCGAGGCGAATCTTGCAATCTCTGCTCACTCCCATTGCATTTCCTTGTATTCACGCAGCTGCTCTCTAACTGCACCTTCTGTGTGACCAGCTGATTAGTACTCACCTCTGTGATGCACTCACCATCGCGAATGAGATCATCTTCGTTTCCACTGGCAAATGTAACACGCCATACGTGGTTCCCAATTCAAGGCATCTTTTTAAACTGCAATAAATTGCGCTCCCAACACTGATCCTTGAGGCACACCACTCGCCACTGATGGCCAACCGATTTATATCCAATCTTTGATTTCTGTTCATGAACCATACTATCACGTTACCCAAAACGTCAGGCACACTAACTTAAACAGGGATCTCTGATGTAGCAGTATGTCAAATGCCTCTTTGCAATCCAGATACACAGCGTTCACTGTTTTCCTGTGGTCTACTGCACTTCTAATGCCCTCAAATAATTGCAGTGAATCAGATAAACACGAGGTGCCTTTAATTAACCGATGTTGTACCTGCAAATTGAAAAATTTCGTCAAGATTAGCATTATACGTTCTTTGATGATAGATTCAAGCATCTCCTCCCCGACTGAAGTTCGGGAACTCAAATCTCATGACCCTTTTATTTGTCTATTTCGTTTTTAAAGCAGTGGCATCACACTTGCTGTTTTCCAATCTGACAGGAGGACCACAGTGTCCACTGAATTTTCGAATCTGCTACGACCAAATATAAATGTAATCCTGTGAATGCAAATTTACTCATAAGGCTGATTTTGTGCGTTTGCGTAAGTGTGAAGAAGAGACAATTCCTGTGTGCGTGCATGCATGCAAGCGTTTATAAGAGACAATGAGAAAACATGCGTGTGTGTGCGTACACGAGTGTGATAGAGTCGATGCCTCTGTGTGGATTTGAGAGTGAGTGTGAAGTGGTAATATGCAAATGTAAAAGAGGGCGTGTGTATGAGAGAGGTTTGGTCATTATTAGCCACACTCATACATCTATAGGCACACTCATGACAACACACTATTACAGTCATCTACTACATCAGAATGCTGCACCAACGCACACACACACTCTCTCCCTCCCTTTCCCATGCACACACATACACTCGCTCACTCTCAAACTCTCTCGCTCCATTGCACGCTCATATTTATATACGTCTATTGTGGTGAATTTGCATTTGTAGATTTTCGTTTGTACATACATTCTGTTTTGTCCTCAAAGCACACAATCTGTTGGCAGTCAGTCCATGTGACATTTCATAAATTCCCGTTTTGGAAATAGAACTTGTATGGAAAAGGGTTGAATACAGGCAGGCTCTGACCGTGCACCTTCATACATTGTCTGAGCTGAGACGTATTTTCTTTGGAAGAAAGTCCTTAAGTTATCTTGGAAATCTGACTGAAATGATTTCTGCGTTCTCCATAACAATAACTCGAAAGGTGCAACCCATTCGAAGTGATTAAAGACTTAACAGCGATATACGTTTGTTCAATACATTGCATTGGTCGTATGTAACTTTGATCTTTTAATATAAATATTGTGTCCTATGGTCCTGCCCCACTTGTTACTTGAACAAACGTCACGTGCCGAATGCTTGTTTTGGACGACACAATGATTTTAAACGTTCAACACCCGAGTCCAACATCGGCACTTCCCCATTTCATATGCAAAGCAGATTTAATAATGACACAAACTCACTCAACTATCTTCAGCATTCCTGTGGTCAGTGTCTCTCTTATGTATTCCAGACTGCATGTGCGAAACATTCCTATATGATTTTTGACTTTCGTAGAAAAAAAAACTGTATTGAATTGAAAGGGAGAAACTGAACCTGTTTGTTTCGTGGCCGTGTTTAATTTCAGTCTCAGTGGATTCTCATCGGGTCTTGGAGGGTTTCCCTTATCTTTGTATAAATGTTTCCTTTCGATGTCTTTTGTCATTGTTTCCATGTCGGCATCACTCCCTACACGAATAAGGATTGGAAACTCCAGAGACAGAGGAGAAGAGATCAGAATCTGCGAACAATAGCCTGGAATGTCAAAGCAATGGACCAGCATCTGAGAACATTCAACGGGGATTTTCAAACAAAGGACAGGAGTTTATCCTTGGGTCTTTACTTGATATCTCAGGATAGGATATCATTAGCATCGCGGATTGAGGGTGTACTTTGGGTTATTCAAGGTGGTTATTATCCCATACTCGCTATTGTTGGTATTCCTGGTAAGTTTATGTATTTGTTTATTAAATCGGATATAACTGAATTACTGCTCGCTATATTTAAGTTTAGGAAAGATTCAAGTCACTACCTTCAAATCCAATCCAAAAAAATAATTCATTGCAAATTTCAAAAAAATAATCATAAGATTAATTGGTGATGATTAATTAGCTCCCACTACCCGTAAACAATATCTGAGGACAATCCAGACGAATCAAAAACTCGACGATCCTTTCTTTTTCTATTCTGCCTTATGTATCATTTAATCACCACAGCCATAAAACTCGAGTCTCCACCTCAGCTTCTGTGAAGATACTGAATCTCTGTGTCTTCGTTAAATCAGGATTATTTTGTTCCATTACTCACTCGCCACGATTCCACTCACGAAACAATTACAGCAGAACTTGTTTATGTTACCATTGAATCTGTCAATGGAAACATTTGCACGCTTGTCAGGACATTATCGAACGACATGGCAGTTCTGGATTTTAACGGGTTGTTATTAACTCATATTCCATAAAGAAAATTGGAGGAGTTTATATAAAGAACATTAAAGCATTTGTTGTGGAAGGATCATCTGATCTATTCATTACAATTATTAAAGGCAATTTGTCATTCTTCCATGATAAGGTATCTGTGTAATTGCAGACAGCAAGGTGTTTTATTCTTTACTATTCCGTGGAACAGACGAGGGGGCAATCATTACAAAGAAAATTCCGATAGGGTGTAAACTTCGGACCTTATTAGGGATGCACACATCCCATGAAAATACAACAAAAATATAGTTAGTCCTCCTCTGTCAGTTATGAGATAAGCATTTAAGAAAGTGATGTTCTGTCATGTTTCTTTTGAAAGCAAGTGTTGTGAATTTGGAAACAATCTGTCTGCTCTGCAATGTAGCTCGCTTTGTACAGACAAAAGAAGAAGGTGTGAATGGCGTTAAGCATTTTTGAGATTGGAAAGTGTTGATTTTCAAACAGATATTGGGACTTTGCAGAAATATCCATCTCTAATTCTGTCTGCAAAAACTGTTCTTCTCCGCTTCGTGCTTGGATTCCTGCTTTAAAACTATCCTGCCCGTTTGGCTTTGTCATGATTGTTTGTAAGAGATAACTGCGTTGGAATACTTAATTGGCATTCGTCAAAATATATACCATTTTGTTAAGTAATTTGATATGGTGACAGTTAAACTAATTCATTTATGTTTGTTATGTCTATAAGTTAAATGTAGTGTGAGAGAGAAACTGCATTTTTACTCAATCCATGTTGTTCAACAAATTGAATTGCATCAAGTCTGCAACACCTCGCACTTGCTTTTAAAACCAAGCGACAAACTGGTGTCTCGGCTATATTTTGACGACAACACTGCAACCTATTTTAATTCAGTTACGTGACAGTTCAATATTCCAAGTCATGATGGACAGAGTCAGCATGGATTTATGAAGGGGAAATCATGCTTGACTAATCTTCTTGAATTTTTTGAGGATGTAACTCGGAAGATGGATGAGGGAGATCCAGTGGATGTAGTGTACCTGGACTTTCAGAAAGCTTTTGATAAAGTCCCACACAAGAGGTTAGTGAGTAAAATTAGGGCGCACGGGATTGGGGGCAAAGTACTAGACTGGATAGAGAATTGGTTGGCTAATAGGAAACAAAGGGTAGTGATTAACGGCTCCATTTCGGAATGGCAGGCAGTGACCAGTGGGGTACCGCAGGGATCCGTGCTGGGACCGCAGCTTTTTACAATATATGTAAATGATATAGAAGATGGTATCAGCAATAACATTAGCAAATTTGCTGATGACACAAAGCTAGGTGGTAGGGTGAAATGTGATGAGGATGTTAGGGGATTACAGGGTGACCTGGACAAGTTAGGTGAGTGGGCAGATGCATGGCATATGCATTTTAATGTGGACAAATGTCTGGTTATCCACTTTGGTGGCAAGAACAGGAAGGCAGATTACTACCTCAATGGTATCAAATTAGGTAAAGGGGCTTTTCAGAGAGATCTGGGTGTTCTTGTCCACCAGTCAATGAAGGCAAGCATGCAGGTACAGCAGGTCGTGAAGAAGGCTAATAGCATGCTGGCCTTCATAACAAGAGGGATTGAGTATAGAAGCAAAGAGGTGCTTCTGCAGCTGTACAGGGCCCTGGTGAGACCACACCTGGAGTACTGTGTACAGTTCTGGTCTCCAAATTTGAGGAAAGACATTCTGGCTATTGAGGGAGTGCAGCGTAGGTTCACGAGGTCAATTCCTGGAATGGCAGGATTGCCTTACACGGAAAGACTGAAGCGACTGGGCTTGTATACCCTTGAGTTTAGAAGACTGAGAGGGGATCTGATTGAAACGTATAGGATTATGAAAGGACTGGACACTCTGGCAGGAGGGAACATATTTCCGTTGATGGGGGAGTGCCGAACCAGAGGACACAACTTAAATATACGGGGTAGACCATTTAGGACAGAGATGAGGAGAAACTACTTCACCCAGAGAGTGGTGGCTGTGTGGAATGCTCTGCCCCAGAGGGCAGTGGAGGCCCAGTCTCTGGATTCATTTAAGAAAGAATTGGATAGAGCTCTTAAAGATAGTGGAGTCAAGGGGTATGGAGATAAGGCTGGAACAGGATACTGATTAGGAATGATCAGCCATGATCATATTGAATGGCGGTGCAGGCTCGAAGGCCAGAATGGCCTACTCCTGCATCTATTGTCTATTGTCTATTGTCTATGATTTGGAGATGCCGGTGTTGGATTGGGGCGTACAAAGTTAAAAATCACACAACACCAGGTTATAGTCCAATAAGTTTAATTGGAAGCACACTAGATTTTGGAGCGACTCTCCGAAAGCTAGTGTGCTTCCAATTAAACATGTTGGACTATCAGCTGGTGTTGTGTAATTTTTAACTATATTCCAAGTGGATGTGTTTACTCTGAGTCTCTCCAATGAGCGTCCTAATCTCCAGATCACACCTCTGGAGTTATGTGCATTGATGTGAACCATGCAGGAAATGGAACCTCTATAGTATATAAACAGGTGATTTGGCCCAACGAGTCCGCATTGGCCCTCCGAAATGTTGCCCGCCAAGGTCGATTCCCCGACACTTCCCTTTGCCTTTTCTGCTAACAAAAACACCAATTTACACATTCCGGAACACTATGGACAATATAGCATGGCTAAGTTAAATAAACTTCATATCTGTGCATTGTGGGATGTTACAGGAGCACCCAGAGGAATACCAAACGAATATGGGGAAAGTGTGCAAACTCAACACAGGCAGTCGCCTAAGACACGACTCGATGCCTGGCGTTGTGAGGCAGGAGTACTAACCGCTGAGCCGCTGTGACACCATTCGTAGATGCATAGATAGACTTACTTTTTAAGCCAAACTTATGAACTGGATATGGGAAATTTGATGGACAAATTTGATAGACATTAAATTTGACTCTCTATTCCCTGTCACGTAACTGTGGTGGTTGTCTTGATGCCTACCAGCCCCGGAAATTCAAATGGCCTCATTCTGTGCTATATAATTTAAAATGACTTCATTGTATTTCTGTATATATCCTTCGAGGCCAGATTACCCTTCTCCAGTCTGTTTGCTTAGTTTCCTAAAGAAGGGCTTATGCCCGAAACATCGATTCGTCTGCTCCTCGGATGCTGCCTGACCTGCTGCGCTTTTCCAGCAACACATTTTTCCGCTCTGATCTCCAAACGTTTTTGCATTCCTTACTTTCTCCAGTTTGTAAAGTTGGATAATGTTGCATCAAATCAACTCATTTTGAGACACCAAGGCATAACAAGAAGAGACTAATGGGTGGCATGATTGATCAGTGGCCAGCAATTCTGCCTGATAGCACCAATGGCCTGAGTTCATTACAGCCCTGGAAAATTGTACAGAGTTTGGAGATATTCCCCACGTCGCTGTGGGTTTCCTGCGGTTGTTTCGGTTTTTTCCTCACAGACGAAATGTATGCATATGCGATGGATTGTCCAAGGAAACGATGGGCATTTTCAATAGGATATTTCTGGGAATTTTGCACAGTTGGTGTGGACTTGTAAAACTGAATGGCCTCGTTCCATATCGGAGGGATTCTATGAGGAGATATAGTCCATTCAGCACGTCAAAGATATCCTATATGCTAACTGACTTCCAATGCAAATATTCTGCAACTTTTGACTCCACTGGACTTCCGTGATACGTTTCACGTTCGCATAAGACTAATAAAATTTCGAGTGGAGTTCAGCAATTTCGCTCAGCAAGTGTTCTTTGCTGTTTGACAACGGTGATATGATTCTCAACGCAATTCTCCTGTCTTATGTCTGTCAACCTCAGTCAGCTTATAAATCAACAATGCATCTATCTATGTCTAAAGGTCACTAATCTTTCTGAGTGTGTGCCTATATATGTCGCTCTGCCTCTAAGTCTGTGTGCATCTATCTGCCCATTCTTTTTGTGATTAATGAATATTCGGGAGTAATAATTGGGTCTCTGTTTTTTTGGGTAAATTCATTTAAAAGGGTATCAAAATGTATCTCATCGCTCTCTGTCCAACCGTCCCACTTTTTGTGTTCAAAGTTATGCAATTCCTCCCAATGCTACTGACAAAGGTACACTTTTTTTTCATTTTGAGAAAGCATCAAAGAGATGAATCTATGGCATTTCGCAGTCGTTTGGCTCTTCAAAGAATATCTTTGAAGACGCAGAGAACTTTTAACCGATTTCAAGCAATTAGCAGAACTACATTAACACACCAATTGTTGACCTGTGTTCCCTCATTCGTTTTAGTTGAGGACTTATGAACCCTTTCTTCCTTACAATTAGGAAATGTTAATAAAATATAGAATTTATCAAAAGTACAAAAAAATTAATTTCAAACTCTTTCACGATGCTTCACTGTAAGGGGCATTCGATCAAATACAGTGAAAATACTTATTAATGTGTCCTGTTTGTTAGGAATATTGCCTACTCAAATTATTTCGAATGTGCAGATGAAATACAAACATTATTCCATTTGTGCATGTTCCACTCTGAGGTGCTCAGTGCAATTGTTATCTCCCTCAAAGCGTCAATGTGCATGTGCATGTGTGTGTACGTCTGGATGCGTGTGTGCCAATGTTGCTGTTAATCTGAATAATGCAATGAGCATCTGCCCGCTCTCTCTTCTCTCTGATTGAATTGCTGATGATTTTAGCCAGCTGCCACTTTCAATGCAGGGCATGTGGATGCCAGCAGATTGTTGCATTGCGTTTGTTTAGTCAGCAGAGACTGACTATTCTGCCATTCTTTCACACACAGACGATGGAATAGGTTTCTATTGTCACGTGCCCTCCACTCAGGATTACAGTGAAAAGCTTTTACAATATCTACCTTCTTAAAGCCAAATTTTAGGGACGTGTACCTTGGAAAAATTCATGAATACAGCAAGAAAATACAGGCAGCTGAATAACTATAGAGAATTGGAAAAACAAGTATAAAAAACAGAATAAAAAATGTTATCGCAGCTCAGTGCAGGATCTCCATACATGATCTGTCCACCTGCAGCAGACACCTGCCCGCCATTCAAGATTATCACTGCTCCTACTCGAAGATCCGGTCTGTTACCTGAACTCAACTGTTCCAACATAAGTTCAGGTGTGCTTCTCTTGCACTCTTTCTCCATCTGTGTGCTGCTGTGGGAATGCTTCCCCACGTTGTGCGGACATGCAGCTTTCACCTTTTTCAGCGTTCCAGGACACATCACCCACTCGGTGGTGCGGGCTAATGCTGCTCCGAGGTTCGTGGCTCACATTGTAATCCCGGCACCGTTCCTCACATGTTGCTGCAGCATCCATCGCCCACACGCTGGTCTGGGTTTCGTGCTTTTCACTCTGCTTCGGGGCTTATTGTCCACAGGTAGCTTCAGGGCCCATTAACTAAGTATTGCTCTGGGTTTCGTGGCTCACACATTGCTCTGTCGCTCATGGTCGACTGATTGTTACGGGTTTTGTGGTCAGTACACTGTGGCCCAGGCGTTGCTACAGACCCGCTGACACTCTTCCACAGAGCTCATGGCCTCCTAACTGCTTCAGAGCCCGGGTCCAAATCTTTGTTCTGGAGCTCGTCACTCGCACACTACTCCAGGCCCTTTGGTACACAGAGTGTTCCGGGGCTCGTTGCCCACATACAGCTCCAGGGCTCATGTCCCACTAATTGTTCTGCAACTCTTGGCCTATACACTGTTTCAGGCCCCGTGGTCCAAACATTGTTCCGGTGCTTGTGGCATACATACTGCTTCAGGACGCTTGTCCTACCTACTGCCCTGGGGGTCATGGCCCGCACCCTGCTCCGGGACTCGTAACCCACTCATTATTCCACAACGCTTACCCCACACACTGCTTCAGACCCGCTGGCCCATCTACAGCCCTGGAGGGCATGGCCCACACAGTGCTCCAGCGCTTGTGGCACACACAGTGCTCCAGGGCCTGTATACCACACACTGCTCAAGGCCAGTTCGTCCACACACCGCTACTGGGATCGGTGCCCACCCCCTCTCCAGTCAACATGCCCCACTCACTGCTGTGGAGCTCGTGGTCATCACAGTACCCTGGTGCTCTTGACTGACTCACCTCTCCAAGCCCCGTAGACCACACATTGCTCCGGAGCTGTTGGCTCACAGACTGCTCCAGAGCTCGTAACACACTCACTTTTCTGCAGTTCATGGCCCACACACCAGTCCCGAGCTCATGACTGACACTGCTCCATGCTCCGTGGCCACAACACTGCTTCTGGGATCGACTGCAGGGCCCATGGCTTACCCATTGCTCTGCAGCTCATGGCCCACACACTGCTCCCCTCACCAGGCAGACACACTGCTCCTGGTTTCGGGTCAACACACTCGTGGTCTGTTTGAAGCTCGAAGGTCATGCTGTATTTTATACACCGCGCTCACCGAACCGCATTTTTGTTGCCAATTCCTTCTCCTGCTCCAGGATTCCCCAATAGTACGAGGAGAGCAACGAAGGGAAAATGGGAAGGATGTAATGGTAAAATAAAGGAAGAAGGAAGAAAACGAATAGGCCGAGCATTGAAGCTCCCACAGGAGCGTCCTAAGCAGCCATCACCTTGACCTCAAACCAATGCATTTCAACTAATACGGAAACACAGAGACACTGATTAATATCCATACTCTTATATAGACATGGACGGTCTTTCAGTTTTTAGTTTGCACTGTGGTGCGTTTGTCAACATTTCCTGCACCTACTGTTAGTCTGCGTTTCTGTTGGTCAGTTCACACCGTGTCATGATTTGTCTAGCTCCATGGGAAGTATTTCAATGTTTCAGTCACTCCATGGACAGTGCATCAGTATTTGCTCAAACGCGGGAGTGTGTCAGTATTTCAGTTTTTCTTTCTGTGTGGATTGCCACACGAGTAAAATTTGCATGCCTCAGGTGCAAAACCTGGAAGAATTGTAAAATGACAGCAGGGTAGTGGATAACGGCTACAGGACATGGATAAGTTGGTGCAGTGTTCAAGTACACGGCAGATGAGGATTAAAAGCAGAGAAGTATGGAATGATGATCTTTGGTGGGATGAACATTGACAGACAAAAAATATTTTGTAAAGTTATAAAGTGAATGTAGGAGCGGAGAGCCCTGGGCATACAAGAAAATAGATTGTTGTAATGTCAAAGCAATTGGGGAAACTTTAAATATCGCTAATTAGCTCCAGTATCTGAGCTGTTCACGGGAGGAGGTGTAGGAGGGAGCCTCCGTGCTCTCATCCTGGGAGGTGATGTGGAAAATGTTCTCTGATACCACCCTCCTTCCAACCCTTGAGAATCCATTTATCCTGACTCGACACAAAAGGGAGATAGCATTGGTGTCACAGTTTCTATTAGATAAAATTCTCTACAGCATTGAATCAGGCACTTCGGCCCATCAAGTCCATCCCACTCCTCCAAAGAGGAACCAACCCACTTTACTGCGGCTGGAATAAAACAGGTCTCAACCTTTGACTTTGGTCAGGAGCTGATACCTGATCATTCCTAATTTAAACTACAAACGAAATCAGAATAATCTTCGCTGGCTCATCCCATATGATGCTTGAACTTTGAGCTATGAAAAGCAGTCGAAATCAGGTCTAATATATGCCGCAGACGCTGCCAGCTTCAGAACCGCAGATAAAAATCTGAGTGGATACTCCATTTCTCGCAACTCACGCAAAAATCCCATCCATTTTTCGTTACTGTGTGCATTGGTCGATATTGTTATTAGTTATGGCAATGCATTTATTTTAATATTCTCAAATATATCATTACATCTGTCCATGAAATGTCCCTCAGTCTCTCTCTGTTGATTACCCAAACCTTTGCCAGTTGTTCATATTTATTTCTTCATGCATGTTCTCCCTCAAACAATAATTTTCATATGCACCACTGCTCCCTGATCCCCCCCAAACACACACAAACACACACCACACACACAAACACACACACACACACACACACACACACACACACACACACACACACACACACACAGCAAGCACCTTGACTTGCCCTTTTGGGAACTCCATTTACTGCACAGTATCGGGCTGCAAACTTTCCCGTGCTGGGCTCTTATAGAACATAGAACATTACAGCGAAATTCAGCCCCCTCGGCTCTCGATGTTGCTCCACCCTGTGGAACCAATATGAAGTTTTCACTATTCCATTTTTATCCACATATTTATCCAATGACCATTTAAATGTCCATGAAGTTGGCGAATCTACAACTGTTGCCGGCAGGGCATTTCTTATCACTACTGCTCTCTGAGTAAATAAACTACTTCTGACATCTAACCCGTATCTAAGACTCCTCGATTTCGAGCTATGTCTCCTCGTGCTAGTCGTCACCATCCGAGAGAAAGCATTTTTCCTTTTCCTTCCTATCTAACCCCTGATTATCTTATGTGATTCAGTTTAGTCAACTCTCAACCTTCTAGTCTCGAACGAAAACAGCCTCAATCCCTCAGTCTTTCCTCACATGACCTTCCTTCCATACCAGGCAACAACCTAGTAAATCACGTATGATTCCTCTCAAACAATTTAACATCATTCATGTCATGCAGTGAACAGAATTGTACGCAATACCCCAAGTTTAGCCCCACTATAGTTTTGTACGACTGCCATATTGCCTCGTGGCTCTGAAAGTCAACCCCACCACCTTAAAACCTAACACACCGTGTGTCTTCTTACTAACTCTATCAACCTGTGTGGTAACTTTGCAAAACATTTGCATATTGACACGAGATCTCTCTACTCATCTACACTACCAAGAATCTTACCATAGCCAGTTTATTCTGTTGGTCCTTCAAAGGTTAATCATCTCACAAGTTTCCGTATTAATTTCCATTTCCAATTCTCATTCCGGGTCGGCAGCTTATCTGTGTCCCTCTGTAAACTGCAGTATGCTTCAACACTGTCCAGAACTCCATCAAGCTTATGTAATCCGCAAATTTATTAACCCATCCATCTTTGCCCTCATTCAAATTATTTATAAAAGTAACAAAAAGCGGAGGCCCATTATGAGACCCTTGCGGGACACCACGAGAAACTGAACTCCCGGATGAACATTTCCCATCAACGACCACCTTCAATCTTGGTTCATTGAGAGAATTTCTGATCGAATACGATAACTCGCCCTCAGTCCTTTGCCTCCTTGCTCTCCTGTCCCATTCAGTACAAGTATAGGACAAATATTCTGAAAAAATTGAAATTCTTCCATGTTGGGCATGAAGTATTGATTCCTCAGGAAAATATCAACATTTTCTGCACAGTTCTCAATTTTGGGGAAAAAAAACTTTGTCAGTTTAATTTATCTGGGCTGGGAGGCACTTTCAGAACTTGATGTCGCAAACTATTTCAACTGACCTGGCAATTACTTTCCTCAATGTTACCATTCTTCTGAGTTGTCTTTACAAGGTCTGAATATTTCAGTTTTTCCCAAAACGCTGTCTTTTCCAAATGTTTCCACAAATTATATAAATTAATTAATTTCCTGAATCAATCTTTAATATAAATCTAAATGTCCCTCTGTATCTTTCTCTTGCTTTGGCTAAATTGTGTAACGAGTGCAAGCTTCGCGAATAACAGCAACAACGAAATGATGGGTGATGGGCTGTTTCTAACATCTCCACGTGCCCCATGTTGTCTCTCAGATAAAGGCCATCCCTTTGATACACGGTTCATTACACTGTAGTCCTTCAAATATGTCACCAATGACCAGCTACATTACAATAACCGGTGTATGCTGATCGCAATGGTACCACTTGGAACATCAGAGAACAGACCCTCAAAGTTGTGAAGAAACACATGCTTTGCCTGAACAGATCAGAATGAACCCTTCAGTAAACACGGTATCACTAAATCCTATCACATCTCTCTGGTTCATAATATGCATTATTGTGCTTCTTCCTGGAAAGAATTTACAGGTTCACATTCAGTCACATTATATTCCATCTGCCAAACAATTGCTTACCTATTTATGTTCATGTCCAGACTCCATCTTCTCTTGACAATTTAATTTCCTGCTTAGTTAACGTCATCACCAAAATTTGTTATCACACATCTATTCCACTCCTCTCGATCATTGATCTCGACTGTAAATAGTGAAGGACACAACACTCGTTACCCTGTGACTCCACTGAATGTGTACTGTAAAACTGATCGAAACTGATTGCATCCTGTAATTCGGATTCCTCTTTGACAACTAGCGCTCCTTCATTCTTGTGTAGCACAAATATACTGCTGAAAGATACATGAAAACATAAGAATGAAGTGTGTCAGTCAGTACTTCAGTCACTCGATGCTGCTCCACCATTTAATACGATCACAGCAACTGTCATGATGGCCTCATTTTCGCTCTTCTGCTGCTCTCAATAACCCTTACTTTACACATTGTTCGAACATCCATCTGGTGAAATAGGTTACACTGACTCACCTCCCTTTGAGAGGACTGAGTTCTCCTCAGCCCTGTCTTAAGCAAGCTTTGCCGTATCTATGATCTATTGTTCTTAATTGCTGCACAGGATAAAATAGCCAATCCATATCTACGTTGTTAATCGCCTTTAGCATCTTGCATAACATAAGTTGATCTCCTCTCATTCTTCTAAATTCCAGACAGTGCACACCTAAATTTGTCAAAATCTCATCCTAAGGTTAACTCTTCTTTTGCGGGAGGAATGGAGTGATCATCTTCTGAACTGCATCAAGGCAACTGATGTCAGGGCACACAAAATGAACAGAGTACATCAGATTTGCTGCATTTTCGCAGCAACACGGCCCTATCTATGCATTGTATTCTCTCCGAAATAATCACTTTAACAGCATTTGCCTTTCTCATTATCTCGCTGTGTCTCCGTAGGAGTTTTATGAGATATATGAGGGAGCCAAAATTCTCTGTTCTAAAACATCTGAAGACTTTCTCCATTTATATGACAAGTTGTCTTTCTATTATTCTGACCAAAATGGATAACTTCATACTTCATAAATTAACATTTATCTGACAAATAATTGCCAATTCAGCTAACCTATCCATTTTCGTTTTTAAATTTCTTGCATCATTATTCCAACCCACTATTCTATCTGCTTACCTATTTTGTTTTGACAATCTAGCTATCATACATTCTATGCCCTCATTTAATTAATACAATCGACTGTGAATAATGTTGGCCTGAATACTGAACTCATAGCATCCCAAAAGTTGCCAAACAGAAAACCAAACATCTATTTTTCTGTGTAAAAATTTATTGGTTGCCTAATTTATTGAGTGGAGGAACGAAATTTCCAGACTGCACAAAACGGCTGGCCTTTTTGTAAACACTTCTAAAGTAAAAACGCAGCTCGGCTATGCTTTGGAAAAATACACAGACACAAAGTTGCCTGGAATCATTGTTCAGACCGAAAATCCATTCGACATCGTAACTACAAGAGACCAATTAATCAGACCTATCACTTGAGACGAAAATAATATTTACTTTTGGAGTAACCCCAGCCCAGATATTATGGGGATGATAGAGACACCGAGAGATTCAGCCTAATCAATATTGATGCAGAGATATTAGACATTCCACTTAACCAACGTATATTTGAAACTACACTGAATTAACAGGAAGCCAATCTAACTCAAAAAAGTAACAAATATAATGCAATGGCAAGCGAGAACTGGCATGAAGATAAGAGCTTGCAATTAATATAATTGCAGGCCCTGAGCCATACCTGAAAGTGTGGTTTGCACTCAGACAGCTCCCACAGAAAATGTTATCCCACCAGCTACCAAAAAGAAAGGAATCCCAAATATGTTGGCCCGAGAACTCTGCATAGAAATCTCGGAAGAGGGATACCTATGCCAATTGGGAACCTACCACTGCAGGCCGGTTCTTACCTGGGGAACCAATGGCAAATTCACGACCAGTAGCCATTAGAACTTCAAAACCCTGGAAACCACTGGCACGATAGATACATCCTGAAGCACGCACGGGCTCACAAAACCACCAGAAAATATGTCTAACTATGTATTCAGCTGATAAATCCAATACATGGCCCACCATATCAGTGAACTCAAACCATACAGAAGGCGCACTGTTCGAAGTCATCATCGAGGCTCCGACTACGGGAAGGAACAGCCAGCTGTACTGCAAAATCATGAATTCTCCCCAGTGGTGAGCTCATATTCTCGAGAGCCAAAAATTTCCAAACTAGCTTACAGAGAGGAGAAAGGTGAGATTGGAGTGAATCAAAAGATTAAGAAGTCTGATTGAAGATTCTGTTTAAATAAAGCAGATATAGAGTCATAGAGAGGTACAGCAGGGAAACAGACCGATCGGTCCAACTCATCCATGCTGTCCAGAAATCCCAAACGAATCTAGTCCCATCTGCCATCATCCAGCACACATCCGACCCTTCCTATTGATATACCCATCAGATTTCTCTTATATGTTGCAATTGTACCAGCCTCCACCACATCCTCTGGCAGCTCATTGCGTATGCATACCACACTCTGTGTGAAAAAAAGATGTCCCTTAGTACTCTTTGATATCTTTCCCCTCTCACTCTAAACCTACGCCCTCTAGTTGTGGACTCCCCAAACTCAGGGAACTAACTTTGTCGACTTACCTTATCCATGTCCCTTATAATTTTGTAAACCTCTATTAGGTCACCTGTCAGCCTCCGATGCTCCAGTGAAAACAGCCCCATCCTGTTCAGCCTCTCCCCATAGCTCAGATCTTCCAATCCTAGCAACATCCTCGTGAATCTTTTCTGAAAGGTTTCAAGCTTCACAACATCTTTCCGATAGGAAGGAGACCAGAAATGAGTGCAATATTCCAACAGTAGTCTAACCAATGTCACGTACAGCCGCCACATGACCTCACAAATTCTGTATTCAATACTCTGACCAATGAACAAAAGCATAACAATTGCCTTCTTCACTATCCAAACTGCCTGTAACTCCACTTTCAAGGAGGTATGAACCTGCACTCCAAGGTGTCTTTGTTCAACAACACTCCCGTGGACCTTACCATTAAGTGTATGAGTCCTGCTAAGATTTGCTTTCCCAAAATGCAGCACCTCGCAGTTATCTGAATTAAATTCCATCTGCCACTTCTCAGTCAATTGGCCCATCTGGTCAAGACCCTGTTGCAATCTGAGGTAACCCTCCTCGCTGTACACTACACCTCCAATTTTATTGTCAACTGCAAAGTTACTAACTGTACCTCTTATGCTCGCATCTGAATCATTTATATAAATGGCAAAAAGTAGAGGACCCGAATTTTGTGGCACTCCACTGGTCATAGGCCATCAGTCTGTAAAACTACTCTCCACCGCCACACCCTGTCTTCTACCTTTGAGCCAGTTCTGTATCCGATAGGCTCGTTCTCCCTGTATTCCGTCAGATCTAACCTTGAAAATCACTCTCCCATGGGGAACCTTGTCGAACGCCTGAGTGAAGACTATCTCGGTCACATCTACTGCTCTGTCCTCATCAATCAACGTTGTTACTTCTCAAAAACTCAATCAAGTTTGAGAGGCATTATTTCCCACGCACAAATCCATCTTGAACATCCCTAACCAGTCCTTCCCTTTCCAAGTACATGTACATCCAGTCCCTCAGGATTCCCTCCAACAATTACCCAACACCAACGTCAGACTCACTGGTGTAAAGTTCCCTGTCTTGTCCTTACCACCCTTCTTAAACAATGGCACCAAGTTAGTCAACCTACAGTCTTCTGGCTTCTCACCTGAGACTATCGATGATACAAATAACTCAGCAAGAGGCTCAGCAATCGCTTCACGTTGTTTTGTCCCAATGGAACTTAACCTGTATTTGATTCAAGACTGAATTTATTACTGTCGCTTGTGTCAATTTCTCTGATATTTTGTAGTTGTTTTTATTCCTTGCATTATGCATACCATTTCTTGTATTTAATGAAATGGATTACTTTCTCTCCCTGGAGACTTCTCTCTGCTTTCTTCGTTTCACATTTTCTGAACATTTCCAGTGTCAGAACCGTAGATCTGGAGTCAATAGAGCCACCTGAAAATAATAAGATTGCTGATTGCAAACCAGAAAATCTACAAGCCAAGCTAACAGACTGTTCGAAACCCCATGTGCTCCTGTCAAAGGATTAAGTATTTTACAACAATTTATTCAATGCATTTTGTAAGTCCACACGCATTACATCTCCAGCATCCCATGATTGACTTTGCTTCTCACTTTCAAAGAAATGATTCTGACTTCAAATGGATTGTTGTATGACGTTACAAAGTGAATGTTAGAAATTCATTGACAATAGATTGTAACAATTTGTCATACATTCCAAAAAATTGCCCATTTCTTTTAATTCGCTTTTGAAGGTGATGCTTCTAAGTTCTATGCATTCTGAAATACCCACGTTCCCTTTTAGTTCCTTTGGAATGGGCACCAGATATGAAAAAAAAACCACTGCTCTGATTACTGTAATAAGAAGCATGAGTGGCTGAACAGACTTATTATGTTACTGGCTGATGGCCACAATGAGTTGAACATCCGCCTTTTGTTCATACAATGTTGTCTCGTTCGTCCTGCTCGTGTTCCTCAGTAAATGATTCCCGTTTGGCTTCTTTTCATACTATTGAGGGGAACGAGATCTGGTTGCTCATGGAATTTTCCTGTTTCGATGTCACAGTTTGAGACGATGAAGATTCCCGTCTTTCTCCTCCACAGCAGGCTTGAGATGCTAAATCGTCTCCTGCTGCATCCTTGAAATGCGATTTTGGAATTTATTGCTTTTCTTGTGTTCCCATGCAACGGACAAATGAATTAAACTCCTGGTATTCCAAGATGAAGGAAGCACACTTTTGAAGTACAGTGTTTGATGTTTGGAGAGGATTTAATGTCTCCATTCCAGCGAAAGGGCGTCGGTAATATCCTGTCTGAGGCGTTAATTCCTACGAGAAACTCTACAAATGTCAAAAAGTGTTTGGACCCTCACGTGGAGTTTTGCAAATTTTACAGCTACAGGACCTGTGAAAGAAACGTGGACACATGCGGATAGCGCTGTATTTCTGACGTTAGAGTGCCGATACTCCGTTGAATATGTGATTGTGGAAGGTCAATTATTGAGCAGTACAACACTGGAATGGATGTGCTTCTGATGGATCGAGGAAAAAAGGATTTGAATGGTGAACTGCAATCGCTTTTAACAATATGCTTTAGGAAAAAGTGAAAAAAAGTAAGTGCAGTTTCCTTACAGTCTGAAAGCAGAGAGGAATATGGCTTGGATATGGCAGAGCTGTGAAGCATTCATTGCAATTCTGTCATCATAGAAGAAAATAAAACATTTACAAAATAGTTCCGAAAAAACTAGGAAATTTAAGTTTGATTAAAAAATTGGAATAGAATGAAATTATTAAATAAATGACTTTGAAGATATTATTGGTACTTAAATGGGCTGAGACAAATTCAACATAGATCTCTGAAAGTGGACTTGCCTTTGTGAAATCCACCATAGAGACATTATGGAGAATCAATGGATGAATTGCATTTGGATTTTCAAAATCATAAAAAGGATGAATTGCTAAGCCTATTTAGCAACATCAAGTCTTATGGGATAGTGCCAGTATTTGGACTTGGTCTCAGACAGGGATGGACAACTGACAGGAAACAGAGAATTAGAATAAATCAATGATTTTCTTTTGGCGGGGGAGTAGAACGCTGAAGGGATATCACAGGGACTTTTGCTTGGGCCTCAGCTTCAGACAATATACATGAAGTATTTGGTCTATGAAATCAAATTAAATATTTTGGAGTCTGCTGATGGCACTAATCTATGACGGATTGTGAACTGTGAAAATGATTTTAAAACTTTCAAGGTGATTGAGAGAAGTAGGATGAATAGGCAAGTAAATGGCAAATGAAGAACAATGTGGATAGCTGTGTTGTTGTGTAATTTGATGGGAAAATAGAATGACAGTATACTATTTCAAAAGAGAGTAGTTGAAAGATATTGACCTCAGAAGTTACTCGTGCTCCCTTTTCTTTATTTCCTTCTGAGCCAAACTCTGCAGTTCATGAATTGAAGTAAGTATTGAAGCAAGGTACTAATACTGGGAATGGCATTGAGACGCCAATCAGTGTACTTCGACATACAAAGTGATTAACTGCAACAATGAGAAAGACCTAAAACTCATTGTGCACCAGCCACTGAAATCAATGTTGAAGCAGCTGAAAGCAGTTTGGAAGATAAATGGTGTGTTGACCTTCATTTCAAGGGATTTAATTAGAGGAGGAAGTTTTCCGAACGAAAGCTATACCGGGCCTTATTGAAACTTCATCTCCAATATTGTACAGTATTGTGTGCAGGGTTCATCTCCTTACCTAATAAAAACAAACCTGACATTGAGGGAATGCAAGAAGGATGACTGGATTGTCCACTAGAATGGCAAGTGTTTTGTGTGAGCAGAGTTTTTGTCGACAGGGACTACATCGCTTCAGGTTTCGGAAAATGAATTTATGTCTGAGAGACATATGTAACACTCTGTGATGGTGAGACAGATTTCAAGCAGTGAATGGAATGCCTTAAACAACAAGCCACAGTGACAGGTACAGTCAGGAAACTCTGCATTCAGACTAGAATAAGTGTCAGCACTCAGAGACTGAAAACACCGGGAATTCTCTATCGCATAAGACTGCGGAAATCAAGATGCTGAATATAAATTAGAATGTAGAAGATCAGCGATTATCATATTGAATGGGAATGAAACCCAATGGACCAATCGGGCTTCTGCATTTAAATGGCCACTCACATGAAAGGGTATGTATATTATGTGAGAGATATTCGGCCATGGACTAGAATTGGACAGCTCTGTGTGTTGAATGATCTACTTCTTGTTTGTGTAGTCAGTGGGAAAGCTTTGTCAATTTGGACACAAACTCTCAGATGTTAAGAAGGATAAGTCTGCAGTGTCGACAGGACTGTGCTTCCCGCTCACTTTACCGATACCAAGAGTGGGGACAGGTATTAATTCCCGTTTTATTCTTTAAGGCGTCGGAGAAGATTAATTCAGTTGAGTAATACGCTTCACCCTATAGGGCACCATTGAAGAGTTTATCACATGTCTGATTGAGTTGAGTCATTTTAGACAGGCCAGACCAGGAAAGCATGGTAGTTTTGCTTCCTGAATGTACATCGGTTCAGTAATTTGCTAGTGAAAATGGACTATTACTGACAAGTGATTTTCGATCGCATTACTTGATTAACTGTTTTATTAACTTCCACTAGGTGCCAGAGCATTATCATTGTCTGGAATGGTAATCCAGTGACATTTCCACAACGGCACCATTTCCACATCGACATTTATCAAAGATCACACGACGAAGCTTATTTCTGCTTGTCAGCTATGCCCAAAATACTTCCAACAATTTGTCTCCCGTGGTGAGGCAGAGGCCTGATAATTAGTCAGATTGCAATTTGTCTCCTCTTAACAGTTATTATTCTCCTCTTTGCAGACTGGATAAATTTGAGTAATTTTCCTCATTGTGGGCAGATGTCATAGTTGAAGCTGGAATGAAACAGCTTCCCCAAGGGCACGGCTTGTTGTGCGTCAGTAATAACGTCAGTGCCCGTTGCCTTTCTCTGTTTTAATGTCATGTGCATCGAATCAACCTGGTTATAAACTGACGTCTGTGTTTCTGCCGACATCATGATGAGTGTGAGATGGATCATCGACTCAAAACTTCTGGCTGAGAGTGGTGCAGAAACAATATCTTTGGCTTCTGCACTCATGTGCAGGTCTCCTCTTATACTTAAAAGAGAGATGTTGTTGGAGACGTCACTCCAAGGAGTGGGCTAATGACCCATCACCATTTATGATTTGATGTGACAATCTTCAGAGCTGAAATCTGATCTGTTGATCTTGGGATCATTCTGCCCTCTCTTTCGGATGTTAGTTCTGCTAATTGGAATTCATTCAGACAAATGTTGTTGATTTACCGTGTTGTAAACAGTTTTAGGTGCATATGGCTCTGACCTGGCATGTTCACCCACATTCATCACTGAACCATCAATCGGCTTCTGGTAATGGTAGGCGGAGGGAGTATACACGGCAAAACTTGTGGTTCGATCCAATTGTGCTTCTGCCTGCTCCTGTGGTCTCCAGTGAAAAGTCATTATCAAAAATGCTCAGTTCACGAAATTGGGAGAGTTAGATCATTGAAATTATATGAGGAGGACTTTTAACTTGGAAATTAATTGAGTGTTCCACATACTTGGCTGTGGAGGAGCTGTGAGAGTTACAGATCTTGGAAGCATCCAGTCCGGAAACAGAAACTTCCAGCCATGCCTCACACGTTTCATCAACTGAACTTCTATCATGTGGCCACGTTTGATCCATATCCCTCGAAACACTTCCGAGTTATGTTCCTCACCAAATGTCTGTCAAACGTTGTCACTGTGCACACCTTCACCAATTTCTCTGATATTTTGTTCCATATACTCACCACCCTCTTTGTGAAAGATTTTCAGCTCAGGTTCCTTTGAAATATTTTCTATTTCACTTTTATCCTATGGACTCTAGTTTTAGACTTCTCTAATCTGTGGGAAAGACGTTGGTTATTCATCGCATCTATGAATATTTTGATTTTGCAAACATCCATAATGCCACCCATCATCTTAAAATGCACAAGGGAATAAGATATCAATCTCTGCTTAAAACTCAAAACTTTCAATCTCATTCGGCAATATAATTTTTAACATTTTTGAACCATTTCCAGTTCATTTAATTCCTTCCCAAAGCAGAGCGACGAGAATTGCACACAGACATACAAGCATACTTTACCTGTTGACATACAGCACCAGAACACAATGTACTAATGCCTCTACTCAATGCTGTTACAGATAAAGACAAGTAGTCCAGATATCATGCTCAATAATCAGATTTCCTGTGACTCAACTTTTATGGAATACTTCACTGCTGGGTCTCTCTCTCTTCGAAAAGATCCCTAACAATAACATTCTAAACCCTGCCACTGTTTCCCCAACGAAGTGCAACACCTCATATTTGTTACCTTTAAAATCCATTTACCATTCCTTCGCCCACTGGTGCAGTTGTTACAGATCTCAATGTCAACTATGGCACCAATTTTGATGCCATCCATCTGTCCCTGCTTCCCGTATTCTCATACAAATCATTTGTATGAATAGTGAGTAACAGTGATGCTAGCAAAGGTCCTTTTGGCACAATGCTGCTCGAAGACCTCCAGCTGGAAAATCGAAGATCTTCTACCACCCTCTGTTTCTTACCATGAAACCAAATTTGTGTCCAATTAATTAGATCTTCCTGATCTCATGAGATTCTCCCTCACCATCCAATGTACCATGGAGAAACTTATCGTTGACCTTGCTTACGTCCAGGTAGACAATGTTTACCAAGCTGTATTTAACGTTTTCCTGGTCACCTCCCCCATAACACAATCAGGTTTATGAAAAATGATTTCGTATGTACAAAGCTATGCTGATCATTCAATATCAACCCTTCCCTTTTAAGTGCATCTAATTCTTATATCTCAGAATTATATTCAACAGGTTATTTAAAACTGATGTTATGCCCATGGATTTTTAGTTCTTATACTTATTTATTTCTTAAATAATGGGCAAAACTTCATCCAATATCCAGTCTTCCATTTCATTGCCTACGGCTGTCACTGACGCTAATATTTCTGCTTGGGGCCGGAAATTATTTTGTAGGTTCCCAAAGGCTCCTGTGATGCACTTGATGATGTCCCTGGGATTAATCGACCTTGGTTTGAATTTAAAGTCCTGCAGCACCTCCGCTCTTTTACATGGATTATTTTCTAAACAGCATAATTTATTTCCCCGAAATTCCAAAGTTTCCTTCCCTATCTCTAAAGTAATTACTCATGTGTAATATTCGTTAAAGGTCTCACCATCTCTTCAGGTTCCACATATTTGTGTGCCCTATAAATTCTCTCAATATTCTTTTCCACTAATATATTTCGAGAATTCTTTCAGATTCTCATTCAATTTCTCTGCCAAATCTATCTCATGTTCCATTTTTATACCTCCTCATTTCCGTCTTTATCATACTCAAGTACCCATTACACTAATAAATTGACTGGTCCTGCAGTCTATTCCTGATATATCCCTCCTTATTCATTTCTTATACAGTTCTTCAATATATATAATCATCCAGTATTCCCTACTCCTGACCTTAACACTAATTTATTTCCTTATAGCATGATGCTATCACCACTGATAGGTCTGTTCTGCAGGCGGCACAGGATGGACACAGGTACGGTGAAGGTGCTTTATGTCGCAAAACCCATCAGCAACTGATAGTGTCAGCATGATCGTATCAGACTGTTTCATGACTGGTCAAAATAAGAAAGAAAGGTGCCAATCAGCAGAGAATATTTGCTTAACAGTCTGAATGAAAGGCCCTTTACAAGATTGTGCGTTGTATTCACAAAAATGACTGAGGAATTCAGTTTTAATACTGAGTAAATGGATATTTGTTCATGGCACGTGAGAGACATGATAACTGAATTCCAAGAACATTTTGTAGCTGGGCGTGTTACGAAACTAAAACGGATGTGAGAAAGATCTCTGAATAAAGTGTGAAATCTGGATGATCACAATGGAGGATCCAAAATCCCATGTAAGGTATTAACTTAACCTTACTGTTTTTGTTTGCAATATGTCAGTTGAGTCTCGTTTCGCGAGAGATTTTCACCACGAGGTTGAGTGGATCTAACCCATACAAATGACCACAAGGTTCTTTGTGATATGGATCTTCAAGACTTTCTCACCTTCTATCACCGACGTTCTTTGGAATATTCAACAACTGACATTACTCGGAAAACTTTGGAAGTACGTTCCCTGGAACATTCTGCAACTGACATTATCTGGAACATGCTGTCAATAAATTCCCTGGGGCATCCTATCACTGATGTTTCCCAGAAAATTCTGTAACTGACATTCTCCGAAACATTATATAACTGATATTGTTTCAAAAGTTCAGGTCTCGAGGGAAGACTGCCCGTTCCACGGACAATTCTCCTTAGGTCTCCTTAGGTAGTTAGAGGTTTGAATATGATTTCCCTGTATTTACATTTTTTTCATGAGGGATGGTCAACACCAATTTAGAATAATAAAGCCCAAAAATTTCCAAACACTTTCTGTCTTCAAATAAGTGGGAGAAAATACTCCAGGACGACAAAAGTTATCAACTTCTGTATCAGGAGCTGTAAATAAGTGACCACTGTCTGCTTTCAAGGGTTCGATTGTTTGGGAATATTCTGGAAATGATATGTTGTCATGGATGTACACCGTAGTATTTCGGGAAGAAGCGTTTCATGTTTTAAACATATTTTTAATTAAATCAGACCTTACGCTTGTGATTTCAGCATGAATTATCTTACTGCATGTCTGAACATTTGTGACATATTTAAAAATCTCATTCCGTCCTGAATCAAATATTTACCTTCGCCACCAGACTGATGAATAATTTGTTTATTTTCCTCACAGTTAACATAGCGACGATCTACATCCTGCTTTACAAAGATTGCGGATTGTCTCCATGTGTCACACGTTATCTTGGGGCCATGTCAGTGGCGGATCTACTGGTCATTATACTCGACCTGATATTGAGACACATTCCCATTGTTTATCAGGAATGGTTTTATTTCCAGAGGTCCATCCACCTGTGTAACATCCACGCGGTCCTAATTTTTTCAGCCACTGACTGTTGTGTCTGGTTCACTGTCACTTTCACCTTTGATCGATTTCTGGCCATTTCGCGCCAGAAGCTGAAAATTAAGTATTGCAGTGAGAAAACAGCAGCTGTGGTTCTGGGAACAGTGACTATACTGAGCTGCTTAAAGAACATTTTCTGGTATTTCATGTTCACAGGTTGGTATTTGCTGGAGAACGAGCCCTGGTTTTGTTATGTGTTGTACAATGTTCGTTTCTCCCGTGCCTGGGTCGTAATTCTGGTCCTGCACTACATTCTAACCGCGGCTCTCCCATTTCTCCTAATTCTGCTGTTAAATATTTTCACAGTCAGACACATTTTAGTGACCAGCAGGATCCGCAGGAAACTCCGGGCTCACACCAATGGGGATGGTCAGTGCGACACAGAAATGACAAATCGAAAGAAATCCATCATTTTACTGTTCGTGATCTCTGCCAATTTCATCCTGCTATGGTCAACGTTAATGGTGTATTCTGTGTGGACGCGGGTGAATGATTTGTGGTATTATTCTGTGCATCTCGATTGGTTTGTGCAGGAAATGGGCTTCATGCTGCAGCTCCTTAGTTGCTGCACAAACACTGTGATTTATGCCATGACCCAGACGAGGTTCAGACAGCACTTGAAGAACGTTCTGAAATATCTCTTTATCCAAATTCATGAAACAATCAAATTCACTCCTTAATCAGTCCATCCTGGGTTTTCTCATTTCAGTTCAATGTTTCAGAAGCGATGCATTCCGTTGTCATGTCAACAGACTAAGTGTAGTGCTCGCTTGTACACCTTTATCCTGCAGAGGGATTACAAGGACGCATTTATATGTTTGTCTCAAATCATGGGCCTGTGAGAAAAGGCACCAATGCATTGACTGTGTCCATAAACTCAATTTGTAAATCATAAAAATGGTCATTAAAAGATGCCAAGTAGCAGAATGAAATATATTGTCCTTTGTTTTTGAGTTGAAGAAGCTTTGCTGGAGAGAGACAGACTCGGCCTCAAATGCAGGTCCTCAGAGAACGGGAGCGTTCAGGAATTGGGGTCAACCATTCTGTCCTTGCTTTGAACTCCGTTTTGACCAATATTTCTCAATTTCTTCACTCTGTCTCCCTCTACGCTCTCTGTACCTCCCAATCTCCTTGTTTCCGATTTGGCATTTTCTTCAGTGGGGAGAGTTTGCAGTCGTTGCTTGAGGAAAAGAATGGGGCTGGATTCACAGTTCGTCGTGAGGAGCACAGTCTGGGGATATATTCACAGGCTTATCTGGGGAACAGCGTAGAGGTGGAATCACTGGACGTTGCTCGG
Organism: Chiloscyllium punctatum; assembly: GCF_047496795.1. Lineage (NCBI taxonomy): Eukaryota > Metazoa > Chordata > Chondrichthyes > Orectolobiformes > Hemiscylliidae > Chiloscyllium > Chiloscyllium punctatum. The sequence goes on along the minus strand of NC_092757.1, from coordinate 20,280,114 downwards.
AGCACAAGTGAGAATTCGTTGACAGTTCATTGCTCGGTGCACAGAGTGGGAGAATTTTCACAGGCCTTTGTTAGGGTAACAGTGGAGATGGTTTCACAGCCGTGCTGCGTGCATAAGGTGGGGATGCGTTTCTAGGGTGTTGCTGGGAGCACAGAGTAGGCATATGTTCACTGGCCTTTATGGGGGAACAGAGTGGAAATTGGTTGACTGGTGGTTGCGTGGAGCACAGAGTGGCGATGTTTTCATTGATCTTTGGGAGGGAAACAGAGTGAAGATGAATTCACAGAATGTTGTTATGTGAACACAATAGGAATTTTATAACAGGCCTTTGCTCGGAGAACTTCATGGGAATGGTTTCAGAGGTCTTTGTTAAAAGCTCAGAGTGGGGACGGGTTAACTACTGGCACTATGGAATGCCGCATTGAACATAGCCGCTGATTAACAGAACTTGGGAATCATCCAATAATGAATATAGGATGTAAGAAGATAAAAATCACACAACGCCAGATTATAATCCAACAGGTGTAATTTTGAACAACTAGTTTTTGGAGCGCTGATTCCAATTCATCCTAATGAACAACAACTCCTGGTGTTGTGTGATTTTAAACTTTGTACACCCCAGTCCAACACCAGTATCTCCAAATCAGGATGTACAGGTTTTCGTTTAAAAGAATTTATGGCCAAGTGATTTCTAGTGCACCATGTCAGGCCTTTCTCTTTGCATCGATCACAGTAATCCCAAATATACACGTTACTGTCAAAGACTGATTGTTGATAAATGCAGGAAATATAAGAATGATGAAACAGCAGAGAATGGACAGTGACATTGGCGAAATAGATTAGCCTTTGATTTCGAGAGTGGAACTTCTGAAGAATCAAAGGAGAGATTTCATCACTCCGGGAACACGCAACATTATAATAAGGTAGTATTCGGACTCAGAAACCTGCTGGCCAGTTATAAAAAGACGAGATGATGGCAAAGGATACTTAATAGATGTTACATTTGGGAGAAAGATTAAGAAGAAACAGTAGAACTTATGGTTTTAAAGTTTGCACTAATAAAGGAAAAAATTTTGAGAACCTGAGACTTCGATAAAAAGGATAGGAAAATGGATATGACTGCTCACAAATCAGGATTCTTCTTTCATGAATAAAGGGCAGAATACAGAAGCAAGAAAGTCACGCTCAATATATACATTATCCAGTCAAAGTCGTGGCATTTTACTTTGCTTAATTACGATTTACAGTCTACGTTCTGTAAGGCATCATTGGATCAAACATGGCACATGTAATCTGAACCAATGTCACATGGTGTATGAATAGAATTGTCCAATTTAATTTCTTGCATCCGAGAAGTGATTAGTGCAAGTTGAAGTATTCTGCCCTTTGTCTATCTTTATATCTGCTCATGTTAGAGTGCAGAATAATTACTTTTTTCTAAAACAGTGTCGTTGAAAGTAGCATGCATTGCCATACACAAACAATTTATAGTGGTTGCGGTTTTTTTCTTTTAATTCACATTCAGCAAATACCTCATTTATGTCATTGACATTTCCATCAACATCAAAAGTGAGAGCTGTTAATGAGCCAACTTACCTGGCATTGTTGATCCGTTTTATAATTATACAAATAAAATAAACAGAATAATCTTATAAGTATGATAAATAGTTTTCCCACAATTCGAAAGTATTTGTATTACTTGTTTCTGAGCATACCGTTTTGCTAAGTTTTTCTTGATAGTAATACCCAGCATATTTCCTGAGATGAAAATAGCCCCACTAGTACCAAAGCTGTCAGTGTGGTTTCCCTTTACTTGCTTCAATGAATAGCAAATTTAAATTGTTATTTCCTGCCTTCTGTGAGTATGAACTCAACAAAAGGATTATGTCAAATTGTGAAGTGTGGAACTGGTACTTTTGCAAAACGACCTGTCAATACATGCTTTAATGTTAAGTGGAATGCTTCCGTAGCTCACTTTGGTTCAAAATGCTCTTTCGACGTTTGCTATTAATTCGGTTCATTTCCTATATGCTTTTGTTGTGAACAGGGACAGATAACCTGTGTTCAATGAAAATGAATAGGTCTATTGGTTCCTCTTTTCTATCCTCTTCTGTTTTGAATGAACCAGTTGTATTTTGTTTCTGATAATCTTATAGTACTTTTTGAGAAAGGAGGATGATTGAATAATTTATGCTGATGAGCCAAACATCTCATCAGTCATCAATTCGCTTTTTCACGTTTTCAAACTTTACTCGTATTTTGGAACATGCTGCCTGGGCCATCATTTACGATGTGAACTACGTTTCCCGAGAGAAGGCCTTCTTGATCTACTGCAATGCATTTGTTATCGGTAACAGTGCAGTGGGCATGGTAGTGGGCATTCCATGATGTTGACGAACTGAGAGCGAAGAAACCACGATATACTTCCAAGACAGTCCAGCGTGAGTGGCTTGAAGGAGAATTTGCAGGTGTTGGCATTCAAATGTGTCTGTTGCCTTTGTTTTCCTCAATGGAATTGGAATTACTTCTACACTGGGGAAGACTGTTCGTGCCCTCGAAATATGAGTTTTGATGACAGCTCGTTACTCCTTGTGATTTCTCATCCTGAGCTGATATCTCTTTCCATGTAAAATGACAATACTATTCTTTTCAGTAGTATGTTGCGATATATCTTCAATCAACATTTTTCATTAGATGTTGCCCGCTTAACTTTCAATGGGTACATTTTTAATTTGAATATTTGGACCAAGAAGTACATAGTTTCTCATTTCTGCATTTTTATGCGGCATTTTGTACTCGCAAATTCTTACTTCTTGAGGACATTTAAGGAGAACTGGAAATTGTTGACTATTACTTCTAGCATAAGCAGTATTCATTGGCAAAATCGTCAACTTAGATTTCACCAGCAGGGAGCGCATATTACACTTGACAACAGTAATGTATTGGATGTGTAGGGTTTAAACTAATTTACTGCTCTCAAGAAAATATTGTGAAATGAACCTTGCAGGATTCCATTTAAGTCGTTGGAATGGTTCATTCATATTTTTGGGAAATTCTTACAATAATGTTCCACATTGTGTAAGATCAAACATCAGCTCCGGGGATTGGGTTGCATTGGCCTGAGAGCAATATATTGCCGAATTTAGATTTTGTGAGGTTAACTAGTATTCCAGGGAAATATACGTGAGTGCATCCATTTTGTCCGACTATGTTTGGGAAGTTTGGTTGACGCTAGAAAATGGCAATAAGTTAGTATTCTGATCATTAAGTTTTTTTTTAAATCATCCCATACTTGCTGTTTTTGGTGTCCCTGATAAGTCACAATGTCGGGTTCTACACTTTTGGAGCTTCCATGCTTGTCATATAATTGCCCCTCTGCTCGATTATTCATCTGTCTGCTGAATACAGTAACCAGTTCTTGAGTAGCTGAGGCAGATATACACTGCATAAGGACATGATACCGAAAAGGAACTGAAGTAGTACATGGAAAAGAAGACAGATGGAAGAGTCGCCCAAAGTGGTGGGGAATGAAGGCAGATGAGTTTTTCCCCTTCAAGTCTCTCTGACCAGAAAATGAAATGATAAGTATATTGTAAAAAATTTCTAAAGGTTTCGAGATTTACCATGGTCACCAATATTAAGGCCATAAATTGTGGCTCGAGAAAACCACAGTCGGGCAGGCAGTATCCGAGTGGCAGGAAAATCGTTATTTCGGGCAGGAGCATTTGTGATGTAGGGCTAATGATCGAAAAGTCGATTTTCCTTCTCGTCAGATTCTGCCTGACCTGCTGCGCTTTCCTACCACGACAGGTATCGACTTTGATTTCACGCATCTGCAGTACTCAGTTTTAACCAATATCAATGAGCAGGAGGTGGCAAGGTAGAAGTTTGACATTGATCTGAGACATGTCAAATTAAATAGTTCGTTTAATTTCGTTTTCCCTACCTCGTTTCCCATTTAGAAAATTTTCATGGTGTTCAATGCAATTTTTCTACTATGAAGACACAATACACTGCACCATTGTTGGAAGTGGTACGGTCCTCTGAAGTCGATCCTGTTATCCTTCTCTGTCTTGGCAAACGATATGACATTCCATACTCACCTGTAGTAAGACGACGAGCAATACAAACTCACCTCTGTGCACAGTCCAATGCCTTTTTTCCTGTCCTAATTTCATCTGAGCAATTGAATTTGAGCATAACTCCAGTAAGTCAGTAGGAAACACAACACAATTTGTAGTATCCTGGGAAGCCACAAGGATAAGTGGAAACAGCAAATGCTGTGGATCACAGCGGGTCAAATATAATCCATGGTGTGAGAGCAAGTTACCATTAAGAATTTAGTTGACACTTCTTCAAAAGGGTTACCAAGGCGTGAAACGTTAGCTTTCTCCCTCTCCATGGATACTCTCTGACTCGTTGTGATCTCTATCATTTTTTTCAGTACAGAATCCAGTATCTGCAATCGTGTGCTCCAATGGATCAATGGGATCTTGGTGTGCAATTACATTGGCCATTTAATTTATCGGGGCAGATAACTGAAGTGTTTACTCAGGTATGTTAGATTATTGCTTTAATTAATTGAGGCATGAAATTTACTGAAAACCTGATTTTGCTGTAACAGTGTCGAGGAAATAGGGATTGTGTGCAGTTCTTGAGTCTACATAATTCGGGGGATGTACTGGAGAGAGTGTAAATGTAATTTACTAGAGAGCTGTCTCCTGCTCTTGACTGTCAATTTTCAAGAGAGTGATTAACTAAACATTCCTCAGAGTAGAGCACTTTGAGAGTAGGCATGATTGGCATGTATAAATGCATGAGAGGTATAGACGGGGTACACAGAGAAAGAAAATATTTCTCCTTGATGGAGTGATTAATGACCAAGGAGAATGGAATTCAGGTGAGACATAGTCAGACTTAGAGGAGATGTAGAGAAAAATCCTTTCACTCAAATAATGGAATCAGAAACTCACTCCTTGTAAGTGTGTTAGAATGTAGAAATATTCTACATATTTCGGATGTATTCACATGTAGTTTGTGTTGCTAACTGCTGTAAAATTGCATTAGAACAATCAGCTGGTTGTTTTTGAATGACACAGACAACATGGAGGAGATGGAATTTTCTTTTATTCCAATCATCTGTGGCTGTTTATCCAAGGAGAAGTTATTAGTAGGAGTGCAGAATTCAACCCATTGAGCCTATTCCATCATTCAAAATGGTGGTCATTGATCTCAACTCGAACCGAACTTCCCCTTCCTACGAGCACATTATAGCCATTCAACGAAATGCTAATTGCAATTCTGCCTTTCTCCTCCTTCTGTTGTATCACTATCCCACTATCAAACCACAGTTTGCTGCGTTGAATTACACATTTTCTCAACTCTTTTGGAAATATAGTGCTTCCTCATCTTAGTTTTCAGTCTGCCATTCTCGATTTCTACACACGAAGAAAATCAGTTCCACGTACACTTTGTATGGTGACAGGCTGAAGGTGTTCACTTGTTTCTTTAAGGCCTTCCCAAAAGGTTTAGAAGTAACCACGTACACAATTGTCAGTGTCCTTGTCCCCTGTCGATCGGACGTGGTGTGTTGAGACAAGCTGATGAATAGGCCAATCTCCTGGAACTATACTGCATTGGGTACAGAAATATGGAAACATTGAAGATCTTTGAGCCTGCTCCACCATTCATCATGATGATAGGCGAACATTTCAACTCAACAGCCTAATTCAACTTTGTCCCCATAATTGTTGAACCCAATCGCCCCAGGTGTTGAATACACTAAATGCTTTGGCATGAATTACGTCCTATGGTAATGAATTTCAGCGTCTCAAGATTCTATCAATGAAGATATATCTCTTCATCATTGTCCGAAACAGTTTACCTGAATCCTCAGATGTTAACACCCCTTATTCTCGAGACACACAGAGACAATCAGGAGCATCATCTCTGTCTAATCCTGCTAGGATTTTATAAGTCTCCATGAAATTCCCCAGTCATGCATTTGAACCTCAGTGAAAGCAATCCTAACCAATCAAAATTAAAAATAACACAACACCAGGTTATAGTCCAACAGATTTAATTGGAAGCACACTAGCTTTTGGAGCAACGCTCCTTCACACACAATCACCTGATGAAGGAGCTTCGCTCCGAAAGCTAGTGTGCTCCCAATTAAACCTGTTGGACTATAAGCTGGTGTTGCGTGATTTTTAACTTTGTACACCCCAGTCCAACACCGGCATCTCCGAATCATTCTAACCAATCAATTTGTCCTCATGTCAGTGCCACCACCCCTGGAATCAGCTTGGGGAAACTTTGCAATCCTCCGACCGCCCATTTGTACAATAGATAATGGTCCTCAGCACTCAGTGGGTATCCGAATCAGCCGACAAGAGAATGTCATCAACGTAGCAAAATTTGTGCTCTATTGTGATTTCATTGCATTTACGTCAACTTTCCGAATATTCCATTTTGAAGAAATCAAGGTGAAACTCCCTCCATTTGGATCTGTGAAAACTACAGAAAATAAAGTCTTTTATAGATTATCAATTTTATACATTTCCACCTGATACTACACCTTCGCCCAAGGGAAAAAAGGCTGTCTTATTTTCTGGAAAAGTGCTATTTTAATTCACTTTCCACTTCAAATCAAATATTCATTGTCAAGCCCAATTAACTTGGCGCCTTTATCAATTACTGGTCTGGATAGCAGACATGATGTTTAACCACGCCATGAAAGCATGTAAACGTATTTAGCACATTAGAGATGTTAATTACATGTTCTCTTATTCTTCTAAACTGAAGGTTCAATGGGCCTACAGATGTGTAATTCTTTGACACTGAGATTCGTTCCTCAGCTTTGGAGTTGATTTAGTGAACCATCAGCAGCAGATCGCACAGCTTCATAATAAAGATCTCGAACTACCATACATATTTAGCTTCACCACAATTTATATTATAAAAATTCCTGAATATTTCATTTTTTTTGGTCATATGCCCAACCATGTAACAGGCAAGGGCACTGATATCCAGCATCTGGAGTCCTCATTTTCTCCTTTATGACAGCAGGAGGCAGGCGTATGTCAGTGTCTCACTGTTGTCCCACACCTTTTGAAGTTGCAGTATTTCTTTCTGGCGCTTTATCGGTTATGTGACTGTACAACAATGTTAAAACAGTCATTTTGTATTTCACTGGGAGCAAGTGAAGACTGCAGATGTTGGAGGTCAACGTCCAGAGTGTGGTGCTGGAAAACACAGCAGGCCAGGCAACATCGGAGGAGCAGGATAATCGACGTTTTTCACATATCACTTCATCAGCACCGAGGCCCGTGTGCCGAAGGGGCTAAAGATGAATGGCGGAGGGTGGAGTTGGGAAAAGATACCTGAAAGTGTGTTAGGTAGATGAGGTGGAAGCAATGGTGCTGGTTCAGAGAGGAGGATGAAGTGGATAGATGGGAGGGAAGGTGGACAGGAAGGAAAGATCATGAGGGTGGTTCCCATTTGGAAAGTTGGAAACTGGGACGAGGTGGGGGGAGGAGAAATGAGGTAACTGGTAAAGTCAACATTGATGCCATGTGGTTGGAGAGTCCCAAGGTGAAAGATGAGACGTTCTTCTTCCTGGCGTCGGGTGGTTAGGGCGTGTTGATGGAAGAGGACGAGGTACTGTACATCCTTGGTCGAGTGGGAGATGTTCTCTGAAGCGCTGTGCAATTAGGTGTCCTGTCACTCCAATGAAGAGGAGACCGCATCCAGAGCAAAGGATGCAATAAATAACACGTGAAAAAGGGCACATAAAACTCTGATGGATGTTCAAGGCACGTTGGGGCTATGGACGAAGGAGAGAATGGAGATGTGTGCGCGGGTTTTTCAATACCTGCGGTGGCGGGGGAAGGTGGCGGGAGGGGAGGGTGGGTTGGTGGGGTCATGGATTAACAAGGGAGTCGCAGAGGTAATTTCAAATTTCATAGGGGTTGGGAGGAAAATTTATCTCTTATGGTGAAGACAATTTCTAGGTCGCAGAATGTTGGTGGAGAATGATACGATGCATAGGACGTTGGTGGGTTGGAGGAAAAGGACCAGGGGGCTTCTTTCCGAGCTGAAGTTGGTGTGTTTCGAGGGCGGAGGTGTGAAAAGTGGGAGAGATGCATTGGACGGCATCATCTACCTCTTGAGCGGGGAATTTTCAGTCATTGAAGAAGGAGGCCATCTGGTGTGTTCTTTGGTGGAATTGGTCCTCCTAGGATCTGACGCAGTGGAGACGGAGGAATTAGGAATAAGCACTTTCAAAGAAGGCAGGTTGGGAGGATGTGTACTCCAGGTAGCTGTGGGAGTTGATGGAAGATCTCCGCATTGAGTTGGTCACCGTCGATGGAGCTGGAGGGTTCCAGGAAGGTGCAGTAAGTATCTCAGGCGGTCCAGGTGAACTTACGGTTGGAATTGCATTTATTGATGAATTTCATGAAGTGTTCCACCTCCTTGTCGGTGCACGAGGTGGCACCGACACAATCATCAAAGTAGCAGCGGTTAACGTGGGGAATGGTGTCGGTGTAACTTTAGAAGATGGACTGTTCCACGTAATTGAAAAATAGAAAGGCAGAGCTGTGGCCAATGCAGTTGTCCATGGCTACTCATTTCGTCTAGAGGAAGTGGCAGGATCCAAAGGAGAAATTATTTAGGGAGCTGACAATTTAAGCTGAAACAATAGAGAGCAAGTGGCGGGGTACCATTGTCGATGCCAGGAGAGGAAGAATGGGAGGCTTAGAGGCCATCATCTTGACGGATAGACTTGTATATGGACGAGGTGTCCATGGAAAAAATATCAGACTTTGCGGGGCCATCTTTTCATCTGCTACATTGAAAATAAAGTCTTGAAAGAGGTAGAGGGCGAAGGTGGTCTCCCGAAAATACGGGGAGTTCATGGACAAGGGCGGATTGGGAAGTATCAAGGAATGCAGAGATGATTTAGTTGGGCTGGAGCTGGCTGAGAGAATAGGTTGGCCGGGACAGTCAGATTTGTGAATCTATGGTTTGAGGTGGAACAGGGTGGTGCAGGATTCCTGAACAATGAGGTTGGAAGGTGTGTTTGGGAGATCCCCTGAGGTGATGAGGTTTTCTCCAGTTTCGGAGATGATGCTTTGCTGAGGGGTGATGAGTTCATGATTGAGGGGCATTAAGCAGAGATGTCTTCAAGTTCGCGCCTGGCTTCAGTGGTGTAGAGGTCAGTGTGCCAGCCTATATAATCCCCAGCTGCACTTCACTCCAATTTCTCTCTTAGTCTCTCGGTTCCTAAACCTCACAGCTGATGAAGGGCTCTTGCCCCAAACGTCTATTCTCCTGCTCCTCGGATGCTGCCTGGCTTGCTGTGCATTTTCAGCACCACATTCTCGCATCTTCTATTTGACTACGAAATCCACGACCAGGTAAACTGTGCAAGAAATTATAATACTGAATTTCTCACTCTCCATTCGACATCAACGTGGATTTCACCAATTTTCTCAATTTCCCTCCCCTCCACTTTATCCCAGATCCATCCTCCTAATTCGGCACCACTGTCATGCCTTGTCGTACCGGTACAACTTCCTCCCCAACTGTCCACTCCATTCTACTCTCCGACCTCTCACCATTACCCCCACCTCCACTCACTGATCGGACTCTCAGTTATCTTGCATTTTCTCATCCCCTCCCATTTTATCTCACCACCCCTCGGCTCACAGCCCTATTCCTGATAAAGTGCTATCGTCTCAAACATCGATTCTCCTGCTACTCGGATGTTGCCAGAACTGCTGTGGTTTTCAAGCAAAACAATTTCGACATTAATTTATTAGCGTTCAACGGGTAATGAGGAAGGTGAATCGAATTTAAGCAGATACTGCTGAATTAAGGAAGCACAAAGTAAATAATTATGATTGAACTGCACAAGCCAGTTGTTTCTCCCTATATACAATACTGTGTTGAGATTTCGTCCCCGCAGAGATGACGGCTTTACTAGATAACATGAAAAATCACACAACTCCAGATTCTTGTCCAACTGGTTTACTGGTCAGCACTTGCTTTAGAAGCCTTGCCTCTTATTCAGGCATTTGTATTGCAGGAACATAAGACATAGAATTTACATCAAAATGTGCACTGTTGCACGGATGAAATATATTAAAAATCTTAAATCATGTCTTCCAACTTTTGGAATGGCTTTCCTCGTTTTGCTTCGTAAATATGCAAATTACAGAACCCTGCTTAAGCTACATTCTAAATATAATTTCAGCTTTAATAACAAAATGTGACATTTCCGCTTAGACCATGCAGTAAAAGTGTGAGGTTTACTCTGTATCCAAATCTTGAGTTAATCAGAATTAGATATAATTCTGCAAATAAAGATTCACCCCATAATCTTATATGTGTGTGTGTGCGGAGAGACAGTGTGAGTGTGTGCATATGGGTGTGAATGCAGGTGAGAGATTGTGCTAATGTGTGTCTGTAAGTTCGATTAAGTATATGTGTGAGTATGATGGGGTATAAGACTGCGATTCGGTGCGTGCGTGGGTGTGATTGTGGGCAGGGGAATGGTTGTGTGCATATGGGAAAGACTTATGAGTGAAAGAGGGTCTGCGTTAGTCTGTGAATGCGTAGGGATGTGTGTATACTTGTGTGTGTGAGTGTGTGCATGAGAGAGAGAAAAAAATAGAGAAAGAGAGAGAGCGAAAGAGAGAGTTTGCATTTGATGCAGTGGGGTCACATGCGGTGTGGCATGAACACAATGTCCCGGTTGAGACCATCGCCCGCATACAAAACTTGACTATGAGCTCGATCACACTGTGTGGTTGTTTGTCACGAAGTCCACATTGGAGGATAGTTACGTGAAGTTCCGAGGCAAAATGTCGCGGTCCACTGAGGGTTTCCCCAACGAAGAGGGAACAGCTTTTCCTTCTCAATGTTGGCGGTGTCTATATGTTATCGCAGCCTCTGCTAGGTCTCGCCAATGTAGCATGCCTCCATGCATCTTTGCCTGCAGCGTATGAGATAGATATTGATGGCTGAGCTGCATGAGTACCTGAGTCGTACATGATGGGAGTCGCCTGCCCATGCAACGGTAGCATCTGTGTTGACACTCTGACACGTCTTGCAGCATCTCCTGTGACAGACCTGTATAGTGTTGTGCTCGATGTTGTCCTGAAAGCTGGGCAGTTTGCTGAGAGCGATGATCTGTTTAAGTTTTTGTGTTGTATAAATTCGAACTGTGTAGACGTGTTCATTGGCGAGACGAAGCGGTCAACGGAAGAGTGAACACCACATAACAATCACCAGGAAAGAGTATTCCCTCCCAATCGGTCAGCGGTCAGTGGCATTTGGTGTTGGACTTTCTGTGACCACTGTCGAAGGCAGAATTCAGGACACGCAATAATGCAGTTTGCCTAAGCAGATATGGTTTGGAAATGCCGTGTTGGACCGGGGTTTACAAAGTTAAAAATCACACTAGATCAGGTTATAGTTCAACAGGGTTATTTCGAACCACTTGTTTTTCGAGAGCTACTCCTTCATCAAGTGGTCGTGGAATGTATGATCGTAATCAAGGTGTTTCCAGCAGACGTTCGCAGAGTGATGCAATTGAAATGATGCGTTGAGATATGCCTGGATTTTTAGGTCACTCGTTCATCGTTTAGAATGACCATGTTGGTTTCAGTTCTTTCATATGGAAATCGCAGAAAATGTTGTATAGTTAAATTCTGAGGTGACTTTTCATAATGGGTTCTACGTTAGCTGAGATAGTACACAGACGGAGTGAGCTTAAAAGTGGCCGAGCAGAGACTGCTAGTCAAGTTCGGTTCCCATGGGGATGGCATCAACTGGGACCTTCGGTTCATATCACACTACAGGTGACACCTCCTACAGTACACAACTTCACACACACCCACACAAACGCACGCGAACATACACACGCACACACACACACACCGATGCGCTTATGCAGTCCCTCTCTCATACACAAGCAGTCTCACTTTCTCACATATTCACACCCAACAGGTACCCTCTCACGGAGTTTATAACTTTACGCAAACACACATGTAGGGGGTAGTGTAATTTTTAAACGGTTAGCTGCCTTTTAGTCTTTTCTACCTCATAGTAAACACAAGCAGACACTCGAAACTGTTGCCGGACCTCCCCCATGTTTATATGAATGAAACAGTTGTAACAGCTTTCCTCGATAGTTGAGAGACCGCCCTTAACCACAGTTGTACAACATCATCCATATAAGGGAAGAACGGGAAGCTCAAACACTGATTGGCCAAGTGAATAACAAAATAATCGCAGGCACCAGAACCCAAATAAGGGAAACAGTGGGGAATCCTAGCACTCGTTGGTCAAGACAGCAGTAGTAGACCCAGCCCACATATACATGTATATAATGCGTGGAGATTACTATGCTTGTGTGTGTGTACCTTTGGGAACAACACCCGACTTTGCAAAGTTGAATGAAAAAGTTTTGGACAGACTTGAACAAAAAGTTTTGTTCCTGGGAAGGGAAATAAAAAGTGCCGTGGATGGGGCTGGACAGCCACTTATCTCGCACAATTGGGGGCTCCTCCGGGATGAAATAATTATTGCTGGGGGCGGGGGGCAGTCTCTTCGGCTCACGGATAAAGCCTGATTACAACAAAGACGCGTCTAGTATATATTTATACTTTTCACTGATCAGCTTGGTCCGTCGGCCGTCGGCCAAGAGAGGACGTGACCCGGCTCATTTAAAAATAATTTTGAATCCTGGAAAAGGAACACACGGACGAGTGCTGGGACGACTGGTTAGTGACTATACACGGGGGTACACACATTTAAAAAGGCCAGACAACTCCGTGCACGGATCAAGGTAAGAGATTCTTTTGTTCTTCCTTGTTGGCCGCGTGGTT